>NW_023603184.1:127202791-128634183 GCF_014898055.3 Talpa occidentalis | reverse complement strand
ACGGCTGTTGCCACGGGTTACCGTAGGGCACTCAGCATCTCAGCCTTACCCATCACTTCCAGGCTGGGCTCCTGTCTCTCCGGAGAGACGCGCTACCTTCTTCCCCCATCCACCCCCACCTTGATGGTTCATAGTCAAGATTTTTTTTTTCTTTGAAAGAGAAATCAAATAATGATACACTGAAAATTCCCTAGATGTCACCAAGGGTATTTTCTGCCTTTGTTGCCTTTTTTTGCTCCCTGCTTTTCCTTGTAGATAACAGCATCAGCACCACTGTTTCTATAGACTTCAGCACAGAGTTCCAACCTGCTGTCTTCAGAAACTTAGTCAGGCATTGTCCATCAACGGATGTGCCGATCTTGATGTTAAGCCATTAATATGCACTTAATTGGATTCATTAGATAACTGGTCATGACAGTGTATTTTCAAATCTTATGGTCTTTATTCTTTCTTATTTTTAAACCATCCTTATTGTCCTGTCAAAGCATTCACACATTCCTGTAATCAAGAGATTTGACCCAGATACACTGCTTTACCTTCTTCCACCTACTTCCCATTCTTCACATGCTGACGGGTTCAGAAATCCATGAAAATGCCATTTCACCCCTACTTTTATGTCTTAGGAAAGGGATGATTAAGGCAGAACATCTTATTTAGGTAGCGTGACTTATCGGAAGCATACATGCAAAATAGCGATATTATATATAATCTCCTAGACTAATTGTATTTAACATTTATGATTATCAAAGCCTTCAAAATTCTGAACTATAGCTGTCATCTATTACACTTACACAAAAAGATTATTTGTGTGAAGCACTTTAAGATTCTTTTAAGAAATGTGGGGTAGTATCATTCCTTTGTGGCATGTCGTTGAGTAATTTTGAAGAAACGTAGCTTCTTTGGATGCCTTGAGTCAAATCCATTCATGTCAAATCTGCTGTTCGTTTTTCTGACATTATCTAGAAAAGAATTTGCTACCCATCCCTCTACTTTTCCCCTTGCCTTTTCTTCCTATCACCTGCTCCCTAACCATTCCTTTCTAGTCTGCACATGCCCCTTTTCTGCTGTTTGCTTATGGATTATTAAGAAAAAAGATGTAAACTCACAGGGAGGATTAAGGTAGACACAGCTGGTGTCAACAAAAACAGAGAAAGATAAAAGAGTATTGAGCACGTTTGAATGGACAGCCTGTGGGGCTTTCTTGTGACTCATCCTTGACCTTTACCCTCCCAAATCAGGCCCAAGGCAAGTAAACAGCCTTTCAAAGCAGACTACCTTCTGGGACTCTTCATACATTTTCATTTTAATCTCTTTGCAAAGTGCTCAAAAATAAATGTCCCTCTGAAGAGAAGTATTAATGACAAAAGTTGAATTTGAAATGACATAGAATGACCCTTACCTATATCACACGGAAGGTCCTAAACTGCTTATAAATTTATTCCAAATAAAAAGGAAACAGTCTTCAGTGAGTGCTTTAAACATCTCTGCACATTTCAAAATGGTTACATGGGCCTTTGAAAATATTGCCTGGAGGAATGATGGGGTGATTTAATTTTTTCTTTGTATTTTACAGATTATCTATAATGAGTGTGCATTACTTCTATAATCCACAAAGACGTTCAACAAAAATGGAATTGCAGTACAATTTTTTAAAATATGAAAATGCCACCCAGTGAGTCCTTTTCATAAATGACTGGAATAAAGAAAGCAGCTTCTTAAAAGTTAAACTATTAATGGAGATAGATTGTCATAAATATAAGAAATATTTTCCTATCTCAAAAGATAGACTGAAATATTTTTTGTTATAAGGCAAAGATGACATCTGAAACTGAACAACAGTACTTCTTTGTTTATTACTCAGCCCAAAGAGAAAAAAGGGGATTTTCTACCTCTACCTGTGGCTTACCAATTGTAAGTGATGTTTGTAATAGATAAACATGGTTGTGTGAAAAGTAACCTAAGACTCCCTCAAATCATTTAATGTCCAAAATCTCAGTCACTACTTGCTAAAAAGTGGGGCTTTTGGAACAGTGCAAATCAGAATGATGTGTGGGGAGACATTGGCAATCCTCACCCATTTCATGTTCAGTTGTTTGTTTAAGGTCTGCATGCTAAATGTTGTTAATATAGATAAGGTAGTTGACTAGACCTCAGCTAGACCTCAGGGTCAATTCAGAGGGACAGAAAAAAGTGCAGTTCTCATGTTGAGTGAAAATGACTTCAATCATTTTATCCAGTGAAGCACACATCAGAAGGAAAAACCTACCCAAACAAAACAATAAAACCTACTTTAGTGAAAATAAACTGTTGAGAAATCTAATAGAGAAATATGTTGCAAGTTCTAGTTACACTAAATCCTAAATATCAGCTTTTTACAGACTTACAAATCAAATTGCTTTATGGTTAGAGGAGCATTTAATACAGTGTGACCAGTTTAAAGTTAACATTTTGTATTCAGGATGATTAATGATACCATATTGTATTTCAATTACTACAAGTTACTTCTCTGTAATAAACGATGGCAATAATATTCACATTAAGTCAATAAAAAGCATCTTCAAAGTGTGATGTATAAGTGCCATTATTATAGTAAAAGTTGATCACATCGTACAATGAATTATCAACAGTGTAACAGGAAATCTCTACACCAAAGCATATATTTTCATCTCAGTGCACAGCGACTTGGCACATCACCCTCATTAGTATTAATCGTAGTAAAATGAACATCTTCACACACATTAGCAAGAGGACTGTCCCTTCTTCCTCCTGCCCAGCTCCACTGCACAGTCTCCAAATTGCATTTTAGTAAGCTCTTGTGAGAAACCAACTTACGTCCAAGGGGAAATAGATGTGACAAATAACTATTTATGTCTGGAAAACCAATACTAGGAGAGAACAGATCCTAAGTAATAGGTTTTGATTTTCCAAAAGGGGCCTACCCCTTTGAGGGAGGGAACTTGGGCACCAAGAAACTTGGAGAAGCTTTTGAATGGCAGATCCTGAGGGGTCAGAGCTCTTTAAATTGTTCTCAGTGGTGTCTGGTTGCAGAAATCAGGTGGTCAGTTGCTCAAGAGAGTAGCCATAGAAGAGAGGTAGGGAAGGTGGGTGATTTCTGCCCTCCAGCCCCTCCACGCCATCTGCTCCCCTCTCTCTCTCCAGAGAAGAATGACTGGGAGAGACACCTTGATTGCAGCGCTGGCAGTGAGAGTTGAGGCCACTGACCTTCTGACTCCATAGGGTAAGTGTGAGTGTGTTCCACTCACAAAGCACATCTAGGGCTTTTTTTATCCAGGTATGCAGCACAGAAAATGAATACCTGTATAAAATACATTAAGTTCACCACTGGTTCTATCCTTCAACATGCCATTGATACCTCTTCTTGAGAACTTCTAATCTGGAGCAGCACCAGCAGGAAGGAGTGAGCCAGCAGATAAAAGAGCCAGCAGCCCTGTGTGGGGACGGTGATGCCTGTCCCAGAGCTGTCCCCTGTCGATGGGCAGTCATCTGAGGTCCCACTGCTCTTCTGTCATGCTTAGGCACAGATATGAGCTACTGACTGAGGACAAACAAGATCACCTTTTCTCTTGTGCCATTCTTAAAAATTAGTTTTTAAACAAAATTTGCTTTTGCAAAGCTTAAGAGACCACTGGTTCGGGTAACTGCTGGTGATATTATGGCATCAAAATGATTTTTAAATACCTTAGAGAGAACCTAAAATTGGTCACTAGAAGGAAGTGGAGTCATCGATGTGAGTGATCAGCATCAGAATAAGAAGCCCTGTTTACTTCAACACAGCCAAAGTCATCAGGGAAGAATTCAAAAGTAGCAAGATATTTGAGAGCAATGATGATGTTGATGAATCAGCAATATGAGATGAACGCACATGTTGGACCACAGTTAAATTATGTCTACATCAAATCAAAATCATCTCAGAAATCTGAATTCTCTGCACGTGAATGGTCTTGACATGTGACTGCAGTTTTTAAAAAAATGGCAGGATCCTATTTCCAAATCCTGCACCTTCCTATAGCTGCGATTTGCAAATTATGACTTTGAGAATGTTGTTAACATCCTGGAGCCTCAGTTTCCTCATTTTACAGTAGAGTTGATGCTCATTGTCCAAAATTCAGTCCACCTGGTATGTGGAGTTCCTCGCATACTTTATAACATCACACTTATTAAGTGTTTTCATTTGTAATTTTGAAAACCTACCAATTCTAAAAATCAGTTGTTTTGTTTATTTGTAAATAAGTGTCACCAAATCTCATTTGGTGACAAAACTTGATTTGAACAGCAATGAGGCTATTTACTAGCTCAATTTCACCCCACTTTGTATGATTTACTGCAGAAATAGTTGTGCATTTTATGCACACTTATGCTCACAGCAGCATTATTCATAACAGCCAAGTCATGGAATCAAACTAAGTGCTCAGCAACAAATAGCTAGATAAAGAAATTGTGGAATATGCACACAATGGAATACTGCTCAACTATTTAAAAAGCTGAAATAATGTCTTTTGGAGCAATATGGATAGATCTTGAGGTAATTTTATTAAGTGAAATAAGTCAGAAAGTGAATGACAGATACTGGATGGTTTCACTTACTTAAGGGATATAAATAACCAAAAAAAAAAAAAAAACTGGCAAAGCACAATAAAATTTTTTTGACTGTGAAAAATATACTGGTTACCAGAGGGAATGCTGGGGAGGCTGGAGGGCATAGGAGGAAGGAAAAAGTGAGGACATTGGCACAGGAGTTTTGGTGGAGGGTGAAAATGTACCTTCAAAATGATATAGTTATGAAAATGACCAAAAAATTAATAACATTTGAAGAAAAATAAAAACAAATTCATTTCATTAATGTATCTAAAACCCAAACACACTGAATGCAAAAACAGATCTTGGGTTAAGGGGATTGCAAACCTAGATGGTGATGAAAATGATGAAGATGTTGATGGTGAAGATGATCGTCCTACATATTTTTGTTTCTCATTAGGTTGCTTCTTTCTTTTGTTTATGATATTTGGTTCTTGATTTTTGGTATTTTTATCTCCCAGTGATCACCCTATTGTTCCTTTGCTGCCTCTGTGATTAATCAATCTATCTAAATGCACAGTTTCTGAGAACTTAGCACTTTCTGGGGTTCCTGGTCCTGCTCTGTATATCCCTGGCTTTGATTTTGTTCACTGTTTGGTGCTCTGGGCACAACTGAGCAGCTTCTAGAAATGAGGAACTTGGCTTTATACTTGTCAAATGGATCAGGACAAAGACTTCACTGTTTAGTTTGGCTGGGAAAAGCAGGTGGTTTCCCCAGTGAGATGGAAGACAGACAGAGAGGGGGAGGACAATTCACCTTATAAAATAGAATCTACTCACACACCTGTACCTTACTTACTTCTTATTCATTATGGTTCATTGTGTACAAAAGTTTCCATTCAACTGACATGCTTTGTGGTATGAATTCCATTATCAGAAATAGGAATACTATGTGTGACCTGGTTGTTCTCATGGATGGGTTTCCTTCCTTTCAACCCCTCAAGATGTGAGTCAGACTTCTTGGTAAATATCAGGTAAATATTCCGTTTCCATCCATTGACATATGGACAGCACCATAGGAACTCTTTCTCTGTTTTTGGGGACCTGCTTCAGGCATGTGGTGGATAAAACCCCCCCTCCGTTGAAGAAAGGCCTCTGCCAGAGATAGTCACCTTAGTTCCTAGCAAGTCAGCATAGAAGACACTGAAGTTTTCTCAGTCCTATTTGGGTCCAACTGCATGTTGTTTAAAGGCATTTTCTTTCCAAATTTATCAGTCTAGGTGTCATGTGAGATGTGTACAGTTTTGACTGCACCCAAAAGAAATTAATTACTAAAGAATCAAATGGCTTTTTTCTTTTCTTTTTTTCTTTTTTTAAGATTTATTTATTTATTTATTTATACAAGCACTGGGTACAGTCAGAAGTGCAGGAGGGTGACAGAATTCACCAGAGCTAGAGTGGGGAGCAGAACAGGCAGACCGACGAAGTACACTGCTGAGGGGAGCAGCAGGCGTGGCAGGAGAGGTCTGTGCGCCATGTGGGACCCTCGCCGGCTGGTCAGGGATCGAACCATTGCTGCAGAGGTTGCGGGCAACTTCACAGCCCAGCACTCAACCACTGCGCCACCGGGGAGGCCCTCAAAAGGCTTTTTTCTAAGACAAGGCAAAGGCTTGGTTTCACTGCTTCAAGCTTGGATATTTAGAACTGTGGTAACACCAGTTGTGAAAGAAAGTAGGAAAAAGCCTTGGTTTGGAGAGATAGATTGAATTATTAGCAAAGCCACAATCAACATTAGTCTTAATTCCTTCTTCTTTCTATCTGTCCCTTCGAGCTTGTCATCATATCATTTCATTTTATCACCAGCTTCTACAGAAGGCACTAAGATCCTTGTTTTAGTCATATGCTGAATCCTATAAGATAAGTCTTATATGATGTGCAAGAGGGTATAGTGAAGGTGGGGGGAGGGGGAGAATTAGTATTTAATGAGGATCCTTAACTGAATTTACCCTCAGTCCTCAGGATTTATTGTAAGGAGATTTCACTGTAAAAATACTATTATACTTACTTTGCACTATTCTCTCAGTAATGGCACTGGGCCCATGGCGCAGTTATAGGACCAAATCACAGTAGGCATTTAAAATTCATGATCTTGCTGCTGCATGGCAGAACAATATAAATTGAAAGGCACAGCCTGGACACCATCTTGTGGTCTTTATAAGGGGAAAATTAGTGGCACTTTGATTCACGAAAGGCTTATGACAGGCCTGGGCCTGTGGTGGCACTAATATAGCCGTCACTAGAATGCCAAGAGGTGGCCTGCTGTGTTAACAGCTGTCATTTTGTGCCAAACTCACATAACTGAAAGGTTATGGGCCAATAAAAAAAAAAAATAAAGATGCTGCTCTTCTACTTCAGTTATGAGATGCAAGAGCGAGCACTCTGGAAAGCGAGTAACTGTGTTCCTGCTAAAATATTCCTGTGAAAGTGACCTCATTCTCCAGTTAAAGACATCGGTAAACGTGTCCACATGGGCATTTCTTTGTCTAACTGGTGAATCCAGACGGCCTTCCGAGGAAACTGACTTGGGATGGAGTTATTTTAAAAGTTGGGCCAGGCTGGTGGCCTCACGGAGGCCAGGGCGACTCTGAGCACAGGATGCAGTAGTGCAAACACCCAAACTCTGGAGCCAGAAAGACCTGACTCTGCTGCTTAGCTGCTATATAATGCAGTGCAAGTCACATGGCTGCTCTGAACCTGAGCTGCTGTATTTGTGCAATGGAATTAACAACATCTATTGGAAAGCCTGTTAAAAAGATCAAGAAGAATAGGTCCGGGCTGCTTTGAAATAATATGAGCAAGTCTGAGTTCTCACTATCTGAGGGCCCATGCCAAGTAGTTAACTTGAACATATTATACGCATGTATGTATGCATGCATGTGTGTACGTGTCTGTATGTACACACACACCATACACACACACCATTTTATAATTGCCCAAAGCTGTAAGTAGTATTTTTAGTCCTTATTTGACAGATAAGAAAACTGAGTCTTGGAGAAGTAATTTGCTGAAGTGATTTTTCCCTCGTAAGTGGGAAAATAGGATTTAGACCCTATTCTGTTGGCTCTGGATGCCATATTACTAAAGACTAATTTATAAGATGAGGCAAATGACAATCACATTTGTGATTTAACATCTGCCTTGTACTGTATAATTCTGGTATGAGGAGTTTTGAGTGTATCTCATCTAGTTCCTATTTCTAAGTAGGTTGAATTTTTGTCATATCTGAAATTGCAGCTCCATGAGGTTGTGTTTTTATTTATTTATATGAGCTCAATTATTGGGAAGAAGTGGTTTCATATTAGAAAAATGAAACGAGGATTGTGATTCCTCTTCCTTTTCCCTTTTCACTGCCACAGACTTATTATGTGTCCTATCCTGGCCATTAGAAGTAATGCAAACAATGGCCACATGTAGGAGAATGTTTCAAAGAATCAACTAAAGTGCAAAATAGTCCTGCTACTAACCCTCATAGGGTTATGTTGTTGCCAACACAATGATGGTGAGATGTTGAAGATCATTATACAACCAATGGTACACAAAACACAAAGTTACTTTAATATTCAGCATGCGTCCACCAGAAAGGGTGCTCAACCTCCTTTCAGTGTGAATAGTTCTAGAAAATTCCATGGCTTTGCATATTGCTTCTACTCTTGTTTCTAGCAATTACAGTGTTTAGAATGCATGGGCAACCCATAAGAATTTGCTCTTCCATGAAAGTGCTTTCCTATGTTTAAATAACTACAATTTCTGAATTAGCACATCTTAGAGGCTTCTTCGAAGTAGGTGATCAGGTGGCTAAAGTCAAGATAGATTTTATGTTATAAATACTTTCCAACTCCCAAAGTGCTAGGGCATTTTCTTAAAGTAATTTGATACTTATTCTGATTCCCTTTGTGTCATGAAATGTTGTCCTATACCTATGAGAGACCCATGGGATAGACACTATCCCCAAGTTATAGATGGGGAAAGCCAGGCTTGGAGAGATTATGGCCACCAATTGACTTGCAGGCCTTAAAACTGGATTTCAAACATAGTTTTATAATTCCAGAACACAAGTCACAGAATCCTATAGCCTCTTTTGATGGCTTTCATGCATTTCAGCCTTGCCTAAGTACTGGCTCTACTGACAGGCAATGAGACACTTCCTGGGGAACAGGGTGTGATGACTAGGGAGCCTAGTGTTCAGACTGATTTGCGGCTCTGGAAGCTGAGTAGGTTTAAATCATTATTCTGTTATATAGCTGTGCAACCTTGGGCAAGTTACTTATTCTCATTGTGCCTCATTCTTATACCTCATTAGGTTGATGAAAACATTTAATGAGCTAGCACTTAAGTCACACATCAGAACAATAGACACACTCTGTAAAAGTTAGTTATCATTATTCTGTTAAAAGGTAAGATCAATGTTGTATTCCTTGCTGTACCTACAACATTTAGATAAATGTCTGACATGTAGCAGATACTCAAGCAATGTTTATTCTACAAATGATTCATGAATTCATAAGGGAATTGTAAGAGATTACATCCAGACCTGGGAGATAGGTAAATCTTAGATTTTGTTAGTCCATTTCTTCAATCAGCATCATTTGGCAACAAAAAGACAAAGAATGGGAGCACCATGGTATTCAGGATCTTGGAGGAATCTGTTACCTTATCCACTCTACTCCATTGTGAGTGAAGAGAGTGAGGTTCCAGTCCAGAGGTGGCATTGTGTGAGAGAACTCAGTGAGTGGACAAAGATGGTATAAGAATTTGGTTATTTTACTCTTTAAAGATTTCATAAGCCAGAGTGGAAGTATCCCACTCTGATCAAAATCAGTCAGTTGTGGTTTTTTTCTTTTGAAACAAGCTTATTTATAATTTTCCATGGAATGAGGCATAAGATATAAAAAAAACAGCCATCTCCTTTTTCAAGCTATGAGAAAATAGAGATGATTGTGGCAGCAATATACATTTCTGCCCTGATTCCTGACTTTGAATTTTACATGGGTTGGGGTCCCAATTCTGTAATTTATAATTTCTGTGACCTTGAGCAAGTCACTTAACCTCTCTGAGATTCGACATATCTCATTCTTTAGGTTAGTTATCATACAAACTTTCAAAGTGTTGTCATGAAGATTAAAAATGATGATGTAGCTAGCGCATTTAGAACAGGATTTGACACTGGGAGGCTCTCAGTAAGCAGTGATTACTACTGTGGACCATATTGAGTTACTCTGTGGAATGTTTCACTCAACTATTCCTTTTTATTTGTGGGGTTACCCCCACTAGTGCAGGCCCTGGATTTACTATTTAGTCTAATACCTCATTTTTTACCCTTTACACTCTATCTTACATAGCTTATAACTTTTTAAAATACTCTCCCAAACCAAACCTTTATCATGAAGTCTCAGTTTGTTTCTCCTACCCTTTTTCACACTACTCCTCTTGAAGTACACTTTTCCATTGGCCTATCTCTGCTCTGTCCTTGGTCCTGACTTCTCACTCACACACATGTGGCTCCTCCCCTTTTATGTTATTCAATCCTTGTTCATGTTTCAAGACACAGTTGAAGTTCCAGCTCTTCCAGGAAACTTACTCTGATTGTTCCATGCTTCATTGAGGTACTATTCTAAGTCCTGACCTTCTCTGCAATGGGTCCCCATCAATTGTGAGTCAAAGGAAATTGTTATAAAACTATAAATACAAGGTTGTGGTGGTTTTGCCTGATCAAAAGCTGCACTAAACATATTATCCTAATACTAATTTATCATACTGATGTAATAATGCCAATTATGTAAATTAATGTAAATTATGCAGACTAATAGTAAATACATACATGAATTTCTATAAAATAGGCACAGATGAATGAATACCTGACTTTAATTTGCTAAAAGGAGACAAAGGTATTTAAAAGAATACATTTTCTTA
Source organism: Talpa occidentalis (assembly GCF_014898055.3). Lineage (NCBI taxonomy): Eukaryota > Metazoa > Chordata > Mammalia > Eulipotyphla > Talpidae > Talpa > Talpa occidentalis. The sequence goes on along the minus strand of NW_023603184.1, from coordinate 128,623,677 downwards.
TCAAAATATTAATATAATTATGCTATAGTGCACAAGGATATTTTAGTAACATTGTTTAATCAAAATACTAAAAACGTACTAAGTATGTATCACTAAGGCTTGAAGTCATGACACATTCCATGCAGAGTATATCACACACTTATTGAAAAGAGCAGAATGGACCTCTATGTATTGACCAGGAGAGATATCTTTGGCACACGTGATATACAAAAAGCAGCTACAGAGTAGTTAACTCTGACTAAATTTGTGTAAAACCAACACACATATCAAAAGTAACTTAAATTTCTCTATGGATAAAAAAAATCTAAATGTATTCTTAAACTGTTAGGGGTGCTTATCTCTGAGGAGTTAAATATTGGAGGTGGCTATAAATAACTAGACAAATAATTAAAATGTTTGTTAAGTATCTACACAACAAATAAAAATTTAAATCTACTATGTCATAAATTCAGACCAAAGCACTAGTCAATGATAATATTGAAAATGTATAAAACCTGTGCTTGTTTTCTAATAATCTTAAGGATCTATCTATCTATCTATCTATCTATCTATCTATCTATCTATCTATCTATCTAGATGGATAGTGTTTGACTGAAAGAATTTCTTTCCTCAGTATAAATTTTCTCCCAGCAATGAACGTCATTCATCCCTTTGTGCTCCTTTAACCTTAGAGCTCTACTCACATCTGACATTCTTCTCAAAAATCAACAATGTTCTCAAATTTTAGGCACCCATTAAAGGCATTATGGGGACTGATATTTTTTAAAACAGGTCATGTCCTGAATTACTGCTCAGTGCCAGGTCATATGCCTATTATGTCACTGGATTTAAGTTTCTGCGCTGACCAGTTAGGATGGAAGATGATGGTAGTATTTCAGACTGGGGCATCCTGGCAGAATGCCGCCCTGGGCTTAGCTTTATGCATTGGCAAAAGGTGGTTTCCTGAATCTGTTCTTCACTTTTGTCTTTTTGTGTTTCCTTTCTCTCTTTTCTTCCCCAACTCAGAATCAGGGAACATTTTTTTTTGGGGGGGGGAGCCTATTAACATGGCAGGGTGGCAGAGACAGTGGTTCTACATGTGATTTGTTTAAGATCATAGGAAGTATGATTTGGGAGAGGGGGGTAGGAAGAGTGTGGGCTTTAGTGCAGACAAATCCTAATTGAGTCAGGCTCACACAGTCTGCACCTGGTTGTATGATTTGGAGCAAGACAGGTAATCTCTGTGCTGCTATTTTTTCATGTATAAGAGATGATGCTAATCTCTATTTTATAGGGCCCTTGTTAGGCAACTTGTGAATGTGTCTGGGGCATAATCAATATTTCTAAGTATTAGTAATTCCCTATCATTTTCCTTCTCCCCAATCCTCCTTCCCACAACATCTTGATTTGCTGTAGGAATATAAGGTTGGGTCTTCTTTGCCTCCGCTGGTGAATCCACTATCACCTACCATGTACTCCTTATCTGTGTTATTGCTCAGTGCCAGGTCATATACCTATTATGTCACTGAATTAAAGCAATGTTGTTTGAAGTAGACATGTTTATTAGGCAGTTTCAAATGAATAATGATCAAACATCCCAGAGTGTTGAACACATCAACCTATCAATGTAGCCATGATTACATGTGAGTTTATATGGGTCCGTTTCACCTTTTTGAACTCAATAAGAAAGTCCTTGTGGGCAGAAGCTAACTGTTCTCCAAATCTACACTAGCATCTTGCATAATGACATGCCTATTTGCCAAACACTTGTTGACTGATTGACTGGCCCAAGGATAGTAGGGCCTTTGAAGGTATGGACAGAACAGTTTTCAAACTGGGTAACAGGGCTTGACAAGAAATAAAGCCCCAATCTGACTGGAAGCTTAATTACACTTTATAAGCAAACACATCTACACCTACATCATCACAAATTGGAGAAAATTTCCCATCTGCAGCTATTCTTCATTTTCTCATTGGCTTTGCAGCAAGGCTCATTAGTGTAATGGAGATGCCTTCAGGCAAGCTTCTATAGCTTTGGAGCACAGGCAGACATCCCGAGCTCTGGAAAGTACCTGGACAGGCCCTAAAAGCATGAAGGAAAGCTTTGGAGAAGGCAATTGAGAAACCTCCCGGCGAGACATTGTCTGCGGATCACTGGCCTGATATCACATAAAGGCCCCATCTGAGCCATTACAGCCTATTGTGTCAATGTGTTTTCTGGGAGGCTGTCATCCATAGATCACAGTCGGCAGCGGAGGTAATGCCTCCACGGGAACTGTTACTATTTCCCATCGGTGAATTCTATTAAAGGTCCATGGGTTACTGCCACTGGAGTTCATATTAACTTGGTCAAAGGGATGGTGATTGATTCTGTGGAATTTTGTGAATACACACAAAATACATTTCATACTGTCATCTGGGTTTTGTATTGCACTTCCGTGATCCCTGCTACATGGTAAATCCAATATCATCTACTTGAATTGCTACAGAGAAAAAAACAAATTTCCCATGCCATTTTAAAGCTGAAATACCTGCCTATTTCCTTTTTTCTTCAGACAAAAGATTTAGACTTAACGATAAACCATTGACTTCTCTTCTGACTTAACAACTTGATCTGATGGGAAGGGCATTTATTGAATGTCCACTGTGTACCAGGAAATAGCAGTGGGAACTATAGGATGATACCAAAGAATTAATCCAGTTGGTTTCTTCCCCCAGGGAATTTGCACTATAGATAGATGTACTCATAAAATGATTAAAGAACATAATTAAAAAACAAGTAACAGGAAGTGCCAAATTAATGCACACTATGTCACTCAGCTATATTAGCTACATTCAATAGCTGCAATAGCTACATTCTAGAATAGATAAATGGGTACTCAATCTTGTAAAGCACTGAAAAAGAATGGCTATTTATAGGGATCCTTTATAATAAATAGTAATTTCTTCTATAGTATAATTTATTGATATTTAATTTTTAAAGCTTGCGAAATTTTCTGTTCCTTGAAGTAGGTTATATACTCTGAGCTCCTGGATAGGAAAAACACCAAGTTTAGGAGTAAACTTAAAATGTATTCTAGATGAATTCAAAGAGATTGATGCACCCCCATGTTTATTGCAGCACTATTTAACAATAGCCAAGAACTGCAAACCACCTAACTGCTCATCAAATGATGACTGTATAAAGGAAATGTGGTGTATATATATGCAATAGATTAATACTTGGCTATAAAAAAGATGAAATTCTGGAAAACATGGATGGACCTGGGGAAATCATAATCAGATAAATCAGACAGAGACATACCACTCATGTGATATGTAGAGAAAACAAATAACTAAATAAAGCAAACTTTTGAACTGTAGGACTAATTAGGGTTACTGGAAGGGAGGTATATGTGTACCATAATGTATGTGTTCTTTAAAGGTCCACATCAAAAGTAGACATTCTTTGGGAAAAATAGATTGAGACAGATCAATTAATACTGAGGCAACATTGTATAAACAGAGTACTAATAAACTAATAATTTCCATTGAACTCTACTTTTTATAAATCAGTCATTTTAATATCTTAATAAATATATACGATACTGTGGTATATATATAAGACATTAAAAATGAAGGTAGTTTGACAAAAGGGATGTTAGAAAGTATTGACTACAAATAATGAACTAGACCAAAAAATAAAAAAAGATTGGTGGATACTATATCATGATCACTTCTAGAGCAGAACGGGTCAATGGGTATCTCTCTGTAGTTTGTGCAAGAGCTAGGGTCAGGGACTTTGAATCCAGCTACCATCACCAGATGACACAAAACATTAACATGCTGGCAGAAAGCTCTGTTCAAACCAGGGTGTCATTTATGTTCTATTAACATGGTTCCCTTATTACCAATCATAGGTTTGCTATTATCTATTCTACACGTAGGAGCAGAATTGATGGGATTTACATTTTTTTTTTAGGTAACATTGGTTTACAATACTATGTATGATTTAAGAGAATGTATTCATACCTCCTCAGGTGTATGTCACCACACCTCACCCACCACCAAAACACTCTTAACCTTTAACCCACCCCACCCCCACCTTTTGTTCCTGGTGAATTTTCCTCTTGCTATCATGAACCTTACAATGAAGAAGTTCATGGGCATTAGAGAACTCATTTGGTGGACTTTGCGTATTTTAAAATGTTTCTAATTGGTGTACCCAACATTTAAACATTCAAAACTTTTATATGTGGACTTTTCTATCTTTTATATGTGGATTTGCTGTTTCTTCTTTTAATGAGGCAATGATTTGGTGGCTTGGATAATGGCTGTCTCTATTTAGAGAGTGGCTCTATTCATTAATGTTGCCTGTAGGCACTGTGTTGGCAAGACTGGTTGTAGTTTTCATTCTCCAGGGCTTTGCTCCTATGTATGTATGTTCATAATTTGGATATTTGCAACTTAGTGAATGCCTGCATTTTATTTATAGCCAGTCTTTTTGTGGGCTTCTCATTACCCCAAAATGCATACTCTTTAATTTAAAGGTGACCCAGATCCATACTAAACAGGTCACAGGTAAGTGAGATAAATGAATCCCAGAAATAGAAAAAGAAATAATGAGTTTTATGGGAGAATCAAACATTACTCTCCTAATTATCACAGTTAGATGCTTTTGGAAGATCTGTTGATCACCTTTGAGTAGTGAGTATTTCAGTACATTCTTTTAAAGTCTGTTTGATTTTGTGGTTCTTGTGGAAAGATAAGTATATATAATGTCAATGTAATTTCATTAGCTGCCTCCCACATAATTGCTTTAAAATAAGCTAATTCTTTATTGCTACACCTTGAGGTTCTATTATTACTACTATTGTAAACATAAACAGAATATACAACCTTCAATTTTTTGCAACAACTGTCTTAGTTATTTTTACTATTGATCTTGTTATTGAGATGAAATCAATACACATTTACATATTAGGTTTTTATTTTTCAAACCAGATTATGAAAACTTCTGTATGTTAATTAATCTAGAAAATAAAGTGAGCACTAGGCTATTCTTCAATATATAATTCTTATGTCTGAAGTTTGGCTTTGATTAGGGACCTTTACCAAAAATCCTGTGCCATAATGTTTTGTGAATAATGTTTGAGGAATTTAATAAATTTTATATTTGAAATGAAAAAAAATTTTTGCATTGGAATTCAGCATTTCCTTAAATCTGATTCCCAGGGTAAATAACATCTAGTTAACAACCATAAATAGAATGAATAATTATTTGTTCTTTCTATTTTGACCATGGAAGGGTTCATATTGTTTAAGCTTTACCTAAAACAGAGTTCCCATTCCTTGACTTGCATTTGATAGATTTGTGTTTACTGCCTCAAACTCACCCTGTCCTGTTCTTTCAACTATGAATGACAACTTTGATTTAAGATCATTAAGTTCTAAGAATGGCCTCTATTTTCTATTAGGAGGTGAATAATCTATAGAAAACAGACAATCCACTAGCCTCCCTGGAGGCACAAGGGGTTGAGCGCAGCACTATGAAGCTGTCTGCAACCTCTGCAGTGTAAGTTCAATTCCTGGCCGGGCAGGGAGCTACCCACATGGCCTAGCAGACCTCTCCTGACTCTCCCGCTGATCCCCTCAGCAGTGTACTTCAGTCAATCTGCCTGTTCTGTTCCCCACTCTGTCTCTGGTGCATCCTCTCACCGCGCCCCCACACCTCTGGCCTATACTCTGGTTCTTGTATGCATAAATAAATAAATCTTTAAAAAAAAAGAAAAGAAAAAGAAAATAGACAATCCACAACCTTAGTTATGACTTTTCAAACAATGAGTGGAAATACAGAGGTCATAATGCAACAGGGTGGTCCCCAGGGAAAGAGGAGGTTCCAGGTTCCCTGCCCCACCCAAGGAAGTGTGAAGTTGAGCAGGGAGAAGGAGAAGCTGGAGAGGTGACTGGGGAAGGAAGGAAGAGGATGGAGAGCAAGGTGTCCTGCAAGAGGCAGGTCCCCACCAGGAGGTGCCTTAGACCTGTGGCAGACTTTCAAGCCTCAGTGGCCCTGCTTTGGGCCAAACCTGTTTGGCTGGGCTTTTACCACAAGGGGATGAGTAAGTTTGGATTCTTGATTTGGAAAATAACTTCTTTCCTTCTCTTTATTATACACGAATTGTGTTAAAGTTCCTTTCCATTAAAGGTCTTAAGCACTAGAATATGTTTTATCTTGATGTGGTAGATGGCAAAACCTATTTAAAGCAGGCAGGTTTGGGGGCCTTGGGGTGCCCCTGACCCCAATAACAATACAAATATATCAGCTATTCTTATTCTTTTACTTGGTTAAAGGAGTGTCAGCAATGATCATGAGCAGTCATCTAACCTAAGGTAATGAATGAATGATAACTGAAATTTTACAAGTCATTGATAATTTAATATCTCACTAGACCTGGAAGCTCAACTTATTGCTCCTTTTGTTGTTATTCTAATTAGTTGTGTTTTCAGAGTCAGAAATATTCATTTTTTTCCTGTCCTTCTGCCACTTGATTGTTGTATAGAAAATATTTTTATAATCAGTTTTTGACTCTCCACTCAAAGAACTTGTGATTTACCACCTCCCTGTCTATCACAGAGTATTTCCATGGAAATTAAGTGTGTTTCCCAGGAAAACATCTCTCCTACCTCCTAAGCATCATCTACAATTACTATTATCTCAGACCATCCTTACAAATGTGTCTTTTCTCAATTTTACTTCTGAATTCTAAAGTCAATATAAAGACTACTCCTCTCCCCCAAATAGATGCTTGCTTCACCTTTTTCAAAGTTCCAAATTGTCATGGCTTCTAACAAGGATTTCTATTCACATCTTCAGTAATTTTATTCATGATTATCAAAAAAGTTTGTGATGAGATATATGTACTGCCTCTATTTTTACCTGCAAATCATTTTAAAAAAATCAACTTCAAAGAATTTCCCGTTAGAAGGGAAGACTGTAATTGCTGGATCATATGGAAGCTCTATGTTTAGTAAGTCCAGAAATCTCCACACAGCTCTCCATAGTGGTTGGACCAGTTTGCACTCCCACCAACAGTGCAGAAGAGTTCCTTTTTCTCCACATCCTCGCCAACATTTGTTGTTGCTAGTTTTTTTAATATGTGCCATTCTCACTGGTGTGAGATGGTATCTCATGGTAGTTTTGATTTGCATTTCCCTGATGACAAGTGATGTTGAACATTTTTTCATACGTCTGTTGGCCATTTGCATTTCCTCTTCAGAGAAGTTTCTTTTTAGCTCTTCTGCCCATTTTTGGACTGGATTATTTTCTTTGTTGTTGCTGAGTCTCATCAGCTCTTTGCAGATTTTTGTGATCAGTCCTTTATCATTAGTGTTGGGTGCAAAAATGTTCTCCCAGTTGGTGGGGTTTCTCTTTGTTTTTGTTATTGTCTCTTTTGCTGTGCAGAAGCTCTTTAATTTGATGTAGTCCCAGCTGTTTATCTTTGTCTTCACTATCACTGCTTTGGGTGATGTGTCTGTAAAGATGTCTTTGATGTGCAAATCCCGTAGTGTTTTGCCTATATTTCCTTCTATGTATTTTATGATTTCAGGTCTTATGTCTAGTTCTTTAATCCATTTTGAGTTGATTTTTGTGTATGGTGTGAGGTAGTGGTCAAGCTTCATTCTTTTGCATGTAGTGACCCAGTTTTCCCAGCGCACCCCTATGGTTATAGCAGCACTGTTTACAATAGCTAAGCTTTGGAAACAACCCAAATGCCCAAAAATAGATGACTGGATCAAGAAGATGTGGTACATATATACCATGGAATATTACTCAGCATTCAAAAAAGATAAACACATGCAATTTGCAGCAACATGGATGGCGCTGAAAGGGATCATGCTCAGCGAAATAAGCCAAAAAGAAAAAGAAAAATACCGGATGGTCTCACTCATAGCAGGAATCTAGAAAACTTAAATAAGGGACCAGGAAAATGAATATAAGAAAGTGAAAATCAAAATCAACAAAAAACTATGAACCAGAGACACTTTTTGGGGGGTGGGGGGCGGGAGGGGAAGGATTGGGGTCAGAATGGGGCGTTTGCAATTGTATGGGGGAATATAAAAATAAAATTTAATATTAAAAAAAAAAAAAAAAAAAAAAAAAAAAAGAAGGGAAGACTGTAAGCATGTGCAGCATCTTCCCACCACAGCGAGTCTTCAGGCCCTGGGAACACAGCAGATATTGTCAGCGACCTTGAAATACTGAGCATTCAGCCCCAGGCTTCTGCTACACTACTCTCTTTGGAAAGTGCACAGGATTGGGGATTACAAGTGTCCTGACCTTTGCATATATAAATATTTAGTACCCTACCTCTTACCACAAATGGTTTGAGACTACTTATAACAATATTGCAACAATAATAAAGCCATAAATGGAAGTAATAAACCAGGCAAAGGAAATGAGAACCAGAAATGTGTCAAGTCAAGAGTCTGCAGAGTTGCTGTTGAACTTGAAGTCAGAAGGACAGGGTCCCAGGCAGTCTGGGTTCAGTCCCTGACACCCCCTGATCTTGAGCAAGATGTTGCTTCTCTCTGGACTGTGATATGCCCAGCTGCAAAGTGCAAGGATTACATTATTAGGTGATTCCTGAAATATCATCTAACTTTAAAATTCCAAGTTTCTTTGCTTTGGGGCTTTTCTATATCATTCAGTTGAATATAAAGGAAATATGGTTTAAGGCTGAGGTAACATCTTGCAAGTCCGGTCAGTTATTTTGCAGATGGGGATACTGGTGGTCATGATGGTGATAGTGCAAGAGAAGGCAGAGATGTGCAACTGGTTGGCTTGGACCTATCATGCTTTCATTTCCATAGTGAAGTGACAGAGCCCATAGTTAACCTCCAAAGAACATTATATTCTATTCTGCTCTGATCTACAAAGTTACCTTTCAACTTTGGATGCAATAACCAGTTTTTCAGATGTCTTTATTCATTTAGAACAGTGAATGTCTGATGTTTCTTTTAAAGGAAAAGTTACATTTTGTATACAATATATCTTTTTATATTGCAAAGATATTTTAAGCAATACAGAGGAGTAAAGGCAGAAAGTAAACAAAACAAAAATAAAACAAGAAAAAAAGCACACTAAATCCCAGCATCCAGAAATTATAATCATATTGCTAAGGTAAAGCTCTATGAAGAGAATGGAATATAGAATTTTTTGTAATACTGAGTCATGTTATATTCACTATTTAAACAGCAAGGTTTGATTTTAATTGAACTTGAGTTCAATATGAGTAAAGAAAAAATAAAGTGAAGCAAAAAGAATTACAGAGCTTAAAATAAATGCTTGCTCAAATATACCTGTTGTGGGGAGACCTTTGCCCTAGTTTATCCCGCATATTTATGATCACTGCACTGAGGTAGAGAGACCAACAAATTTAATGCTGAAATGAGTCTCATCACTCTATTATTTTCTTCCACTGTGATGTTTAAATGTAACATATGACCACACTGGAGAGTATGATTCCATTTAGACTTGACTATCTGGACCAATGGTCCATGGCCACAGTTACCATCTAGTAGTCCATAGTCCAAAGAAGTCCATATATTTGTGTTTAATGTGTACTCCTCAAGAAGTTTCCAGAGAAATGATTGTGTGCCCTGCGTTTACACAGTGCATGGCACATGTACAGAACACACTTTATAGTATTACTTACTTTTTTAAAACTGGAGAGAGGCAGGACAATCAAATAATGTTTTGAAAGGAGCCAAGAAACTATACTCCCAACTGCAACATCCTACAAAATAATTCAACAGTTTCCAAAGCAGAAGATGCACGTGGAAGACAAAAAATAATCCATGAGAAGGAAACAAATGTTAAACTCATCCTTACGAAATCTCTATTTTCGGTGTATATGCGATAATGTGCATAATATATGGGTGCAGTAGAAAAAGTATATCATTTACAAAGAAATGAAAAATTTTTAATTCATGCTTTGAGGGCGCAGACTGAAAATTTTCTTAGAGGCAGAAGTGCCCAGTCTCGACTTAAGAGACTCTTGCATTAAATGTAGGTCAGTATTTCTTTGTGCTTGTGTCTTTGTAAACTGAAGCTCTAGCCTCTCTTTTTTACCCCCTCCCTTCCAGAGACATTGGGAGGCCCAAAGAGCTCACAGTTGCCCTAAAGAGCAAAAATTCCATAAACATTATGCATTAACTGGGGTAATTTAATTCAGATTAAAAATTGTTTTATAGCACTTATTTTATTTCATATGTTAATGGTTTCCATTTCCTGTGTTTAATTCATGTTTGTGGGCATCCTCCCAAATACATATTCTGAATTAAATTAAGAAGCAAAAAAAAAAATGTCTAGGAAAGGCTTTTTGCTTTACCTGACAGATGCATATTAAATCCCTGCATCTTAATGTATGACTGAGGGGAATAACATAAATGGACTCTGAAGTTCTCCCATGTAACTCATTTACAAGAGTACCTTGGCTTGCTAAGAATTTGCCTCTTGTTGGCCATTAGAACACTTACTAGAATATTTATTAGTTATTAACACAGAAAGTATGCTTGCATGTGTGTGCACGTGCAGAAAGAAACGTAGCTCTTTAGCTACTTACTGCGGGGCTAGTTTAGCTTGTAATATGTGGATTTAAGAAGTAACTAAATCCAAGAATGAACTGAGGTGAGACCCCGGAGTGGAGGGCTGGTCAGCTCACTGGGGCAAAGGAGAGAGTCATACTGCCTGACACATCCTGAGCTTCTGAATTCAGAGCCTTGATCACCTAAGAAATCAGGGCAGCTGAGCTATTCATGCCTGACACTACGGCTGTGTTAGCTTGTTTGGACTGCATACAGAGTACCACAGCCTGGGTGGCTTAAACAATAGAAGTTAATTTTCTCCGTTCTGGAGGTTTGAGGTCCAAGATCTAGGTGTTGGCAGAGCTGCTTTCTTCAAAACCTTTCATCTGAGCTGGTCGATGGCTGCCTTCTCCCCATGTCTTCACATGATTGTCCCTTTGTGTGTGTGTGTGTGTGTGTGTGTGTGTGTGTGTGTGTCCCAATCTCTCTTCTTATAAGGATATATTATCAGGGCATAGTTAGGACATGACAGTCATATTGGATTAGGCCCACTTTTGTGACTTCATGAACTCTCATTTTACCTTTTCAAAGACTCCAAATATAGTCATGATGACATACTGGGAGTTAGAATTTCAACCTGTGAATTTTGGGGGGCGGGGAGGGCACACAATTCAATCCACAAATAATGGCATTACCCAAGGTGATGGCCACACAGTCATTCTAACACTTTCTAGCTAACCTACAGCTAACTTGACACTGGACTCTAGTTGTCTTTGGCCTGACTCTCTCTATACACTATTGTGAAATACTTTCTTGTGTGGCTGTTAAATAAAGTTTTTTGCTTTCCTTGGCAGAGATGGCTATAGTCCAGAAATGAATGAAATCTTTCCTGTGCTTTTTTTTTAATAATGAGGGAAGGAGAGAAAAGGAAATTGGTACATTAGTATTGTCAATTACTATTATAAATTATTCAGGAGTGAAAGTTTTAATCCTATTTGTAGGTTTCATTTTCATGGAAAGAATTTGATTTATATATTAACATAAATTTGGTTTATTTTCCTCCAGATTCAATTCCACTTAAAGGGACTTGAACGCTTTAGACTATAGAGAAGAGGGTCACAATACATTTGGTTTACTAAGCTGTCATGCGATACTCTTGCTAACATTTGCAGTATTTTCCTTGGCTGATCAAGCACTTTTCTTTCTGGAAAGTAAATAGCCAGTAGCTATCTATGAAATGGGTCAGAGAAAATATATTTGGTCAAGTGCAAGATAAATAGAACATAGATTGACTGAAAGAGCCCTAAACAAAACAAACCTCTGAGCCACACTGATCCAACCAAGAGTCTTTCAGAGATAAAGCAAACTAGACTAAATCACTAATGTATTCATGACTCGTTTATTATGTCTCCTAAAGGTATGTTTTCTAAAGATTTATTCTCGTAAATATAGATGAACAAAGCACCAACCAATGAAAACGCTAAGCCTGACAGAACTTTTACAAACTATCACACACAACTCATAATGCCATAGACCACAGATTCTGGAGCCCTCAAAATTCTAAAGAACATAATGTACTGATTGCTGCCTCAAGAGATAGGAGAACATTGGAGTATTCTTGGACTGATGACCAAATTTGATATGACAGATAACAATGAGTATTATTAATGAGCAAAAGAAAAATATTTGACTTATAAGGCAAAATGAGCAAAATCTATCATGCATTCAGTGTTCATCTTCCGAGATGACACAGCCCCAATCACCTTTGTGACTGCAACCTCTTGAGAGACCCTGAATCAGAACTAGCTAGCTAAGCCATTCTTAACCATGAAACAAAACAATGCTTTTTGTGTCTGCAAAGACAATAAGAAATTCAGCTGATCCATTAAGTTTCAACTTCCAAAGGCCTTTGGATTTTTCCTGTTCTATTTCAATTGTATCAGTCTCTTAGCAAAACCCAACATCATTATAGCTGTCAACTGAGATAAAAGAATTCTAGAATGCAGAGATTCTCCTTTCTGAAAAACCCTTGGTCTCTATCTTGACATTTCTTCTACCTCTCTAGTTAATATTGCTCAATCTCCTCTGCAGTTCCTTTCTTTGTCCATCTTTGGTGGTTCAGTGCTTCATCATGTCTTCCCACTCTTCACGGGTGATATTTACTGCATGCATTCAGTGTCCATCTTCATGCTAATGACCCCCAGTGCACATCTCTCGTCTGAACCAAAAATCATAAATCCAGGAGGTTTCTAGCCTGCATCCCCACTATGCTACTACGTAACTATAAATATACTGTATATATTTAAATATACTGTATATATTTAAAACTAAACATCCCATTCCAAGGTTTTCACTGAGTCTCAACTCCCTAAGTAACCCCCCAGGAGCCCTGCCTCTTGGTTTATTTGCCCATGTATATCTATCCCTTCTCACATTACAGAGGGCTGGTATGTGCAACCAAAACATTGTGGAAATGATGAGGCATGCCTTCTAAGGCTTAGTCATAAGAGCTATTGTGGCTTCTTTCTTACTCTCTCTTGCATCATTTGTTCTAGAGAAAACCTATTGCTAGATGATGAGGGCGCTTAGCAGCTTAATGGAGAGGACTGTGAGGTGTGGAAGACACCTTTTCCTGACAATCAGTACTAACTTGCCAGGCATGTAAGTGAGTTAAACTGGGTGTGATTTCTGAGATGACACAGCCCCAATCACATTGTGACTGCAACCTCTTGAGAGACCCTGAATCAGAACTAGCTAGCTAAGCCATTCTTAAACTTATGTCACAGAAACTATGTGATAAAATAAATGTTTATTGTTTTGGGTCAAGTTTGGTGGTCATGCAGTAGCTATATAGCCTGTATTTCAATAAAACCTAAACTCTTTCTATTTTTTTTCTCAGACATGTATACCAGAATATAATTTTAGCAATTCACACAAGAAATAATGAGGAACACGCTTAAGGTAGTAGCAATAGATGTGGCAAGAAGTGAAGGGACTAAGTAGACAGTCAGACTGGTAGGACTTGATGTTGGGGTGTGAGAGATTGGGGGATGGTAGTTGTTTAGGGTGAGAAACTTGGCACTTACTTTTATGTTTTACTGAGCTTAATTCTAAAAAGGAATGAAAGAAAAAATCCAAGCAAAAAATCTTTAATGTGCTAGGTCTTCTTTCATAAATTAGTTTGCACAATTTTTTCAAAGGCATCAGATTTTAAATATCATGACTGAAGAGAGAAAATAGCAAGGGGAGTTGCCATTATGGTAGAACTACACTAATCTTTCATGCTTTTCAATTTCTGTTTCTGCTCTTGAAATTTCCCTTATATACACTCTCATATTTGCTGTTCATAACAATACTGTGTTGTGTGTTCAGTCTGTGTTTATTTGAATTTAAGCAGGGAGAAAATAAATGAGATAGGGTGACAGTTAGTTGAAATTGTGAGAGAGGACCCAACTCAAACTGGCTTAAGATAAAAAAGGGATTTTATTATTAAAAGTGCAGGAATATAATAAAAAATAAAGTGCAGGAATAGGACCGCCCCAGTGGCGCAGCGGGTTGAGTGCAGTGCTGTACAGCTGTCCGCAGCCTCTGCAGTGTGGGTTCGATTCCCTGCCAGCCAGGGAGATACCCACATAGTGCGGCAGACCTCTCCTGCTGTGCCTGCTGCTCCCCTCATGAGTGTATTTCGGTCATCTGCCTGTTCTGCTCCCAGCTCTCTCTCTGGTGAATCCTTTCACCCTCCCGTGCCTCTGGCCTATACCCCAGCTCTTCTATAAAAATAGATAAATCTTTAAAAACAAACAAACAAAAAGTGCAGGAATAGAGCTCTGTGACTCTGCTTAAGGCTACTGGGATCCATTCCTTGGTTCTGCTGCTTTGCTTCCTCTGGGATGACTCATTCTTAGGCTCCATATGACTACTCTTAGGTTCTAGCTCAGGGGGCTAGGTCCTAACATGACAATACCCAACCCTCAATCATTAGAGGTAGAACAAGTCTCTTCAGGTAGCTTCTAGAAAAGTCCTGAGATTGACTCTAATTGGCTGTCCACCCCAGTGTCATTCACATAATCCAAGGAAATAGGAAATGCTGACCAAACATGAAATGCTTGGTTTGAATGCCTCCCTCCTGGAGCTGAGACAAGATCAACTTCATCCTAAAGCTCCATCCTGAAAATCATGGGCTATGGAGAAGAGGTTGTTTTTAGAGGAAAATCAGATCAGGGTTACCAAAGCTTGCAATGCAGGATGACTACAAATTAATAGCTGTCCAAGGAAATATCATTTATAAAAGCAGGGTACACATGCCCAATGCATAGTCATTACCAAGAAAAAAGTTGTGAGGTCTAAATGTGAAAATTGTGGCAAAGAAAGTGCCTCAGCTAGAATTAGAACCCAGATAACCTGAGTGTAAAATTGATTTGTTCTAGCCCCACCCTGCCAATGTGAAGGTGGCCGATGAACCTTATCACAGGTTGTAGAGACTAGATGGTCCCCCTCCCTTCTCTAGCTTATCCACCGCATTTCATGGCTGGGCTGAATCATCCTGTATTCTAAATGCTGACAGCTGAGGTCATGGCCATGTCCACATATTGTTATCTCTGTGTCTCCTGTGACTGCAAAGGTCCCTGAGACCTGCAGCACAGAAGCAGAGTTGGAAGTGGGGGCGGGGTTGGTGCCTATAAATCAGGAGCAAACTGGAGAGAAGGGACACCTCTGCCCGAGGCAGTGGGTTGGAACAAATGGCTGGGCAGTGGACAGATTGTCTCATTAGCACTGAGACCAACTTCTAGCTTGGAGTCCAGTGGAAGGGAAACTTCCCTCTAGCCCACAGCAGGGAGCACAGTGTCAAGCAGGGACACTGCAGCAGTTGGAGCAAAGACTGAAGTACTGTGGGAAAGTCTGCTTCCCAGGAGGGACTACCATGCTTCTTCATATGCAAAGTGTCCTCAAAGAGTCCTAAAAAGGCTGTCCAGAAAATAACCCGCTCAGGTGGGTTAGCTTTGAAACCATCAAAATATCCAATCTTCTCTACTATGCTTAAGATTCCTAATTTGGAAATGTGTTCTAATGCTGAAGTACTCCTTCAATAGAATTTTTTAAGGTTTTATTAAACTCCATTTTCTACCTTTAAATAGAGCTAAATAACTTGAATATAGGAAGTGAATGGAAGGACCAATTTTTCATGACTGGCCTCATACTTTGTCATCTTACTTTTCAGTGCCGTGATTTTTATATCTATAAATCAGAAATGATAAGTAACCTCTTTTATGGGAACATAATAAAGAGGGTAAGGCATATATAATATTATATAAAAATGTAATATATATTTATATAATATTATATAGTATATAATATATAAAATATATTTTATATAATATATAATTGTATAATATAACAATAATATAATACAACAATAATAATATATAACACTATATAATAAAAATATATACTGAGTCAGAAAGACAAAAAGTATATTTAAACAAGTGTATTATTATAATTCACATTATTACGAATAATGACAGCTGTAGTAATCCACATCCAAAAAATAGAGATTAATTTCTAACTGAGCAAAGGCAAATGAATTAAGAAGAGAGAAATAACATTTACCTATCACTTGATCCTGCATTTATTGTAAAGAAATGATAAAAAATTTATCTTTTAGAGTGTGTATGTGTGTGTCCTACACAAAGAATAAATGATACCTTGCATTTGAGGTCAAACAGGGTGACTTAAAGTTTTGTTCATAAAATTGTATACCTTTCTAACAATAGGCCCTAGATATTTTTTTTAAAGATTTATTTATTTATTTATTTATTTATTTATACAAGAACTGGGGTACAGTCAGAAGTATGGGAGGGTGAGAGGATTCACCAGAGCCAGAGGGGGGAGCAGAACAGGCAGACTGACGAAATATACTGCTAAGGTGAGCAGCGGGCGGCAGGAGAGGTTTGCGCGCCATGTGGGACCCTCCCCAGGCCAGCTGGGATCGAACCAGCGCTGCAGAGGCTGTGGACAGCTTCGCAGCATGGCGCTCAACCGCTGTGCCACCGGGGAGGCCCAGGCCTTAGATAGGTTAACACCAATCTTTAGCTATCTAATTTGAGAGCATTTTCTACTGTGGACAATGAGAAATCTCAAAAGGAATATTGTTCACTTCTTTTAAGAATTAATGGTGATTCCTAGGTGGGAACATATAAGCATGTATCATGCCCACAAGCATTAGGTTTTTCCCAGCAGAGATGCTCAATAGAAGTCTGGCAGCTTTTAAGGTTGCCAGCAATTCCACAGTTACTGTCCGAAGCAGAAAGGGCACATCATCAAATTCTTCCTTCAAATGCAATCTTGTCTTCCTAGAATTTGTCATATTTTTCTAATATGAATAGAGAATTTTTTTTGAGAGTGCACAGTCATGTTAAAGTAAATACCCTGGAGAAATACTTTTCAATTAAAATTTAGAAGGTTTAAAAATCCAGCCTAGAAAGGATTTCCCTGACCTACAAAACCTAATAAGATTTTTCCTTTCCATTTTCTCCTTCCTCATCTCTTCTAAGTGTGTAGAGTCGTCCTGCTTTTTTACCTGGTGGCCCCATTTAGCTCTGCCCTCTAGACATTTAAGTCAGAAAATGGCTTTGCAGGATGTTTTGAGAAAACTTGACACACTGATCTACTCTCAAACTCAGTGAATTTTTTTTAAGCTGGAAGAGAGAAAGAAACCACAAAATCAAAGCATAATAAAATCTCTTAGTCGAGTAAGACAAATCTGACCAGGAGATGAAGAGGTAGAATTTGTGGTGATTGAGGGAATTAAAATAAGTAAAAAACGTAGAGAGCAGGGATTTCGAGGATTTTGAGGGAGGGGAGCGAGGGCAGACCTGAAGGGGGCTGGACTCCTATCTGTGACTCTCTCCTAGGGGCTGGTCCACTCATTTACTCTCCTGTGGACTCGTGCAACATGGACCGCGGGTTTCTACACAGCAGAATTTCTTTGTGAGTGCTACGGGCAGTTAGGTAACATATCTATACACTCTGAGTACATATATACTCATTTCTTTAGCATTATTGCAAAAAATTAAGTGCCTGGGTAGGAGGAAAGAAAATTCTCCTTTTCTGTGAATGTGTTTTTGTTTGCTTTATGGTAAAAGCAGAGCTATTCATCAGAAATTATTAAAACATACAGGTTAGAAGCAAGAAGCAGACACATAGCAAGTAAAATGAATACGAGGGGGAAATAGTGTGCAACAGAGATCGTTCTGTTTGGGAGGCAGGGCTGCGACTGGGACGGGAGTAGAAGGGGAAGCACCCACAATGTGTTAGGCTCTCACCTGTAAAGTCCCACCTGCAGTGACCCTGTGATAAGGCAGGGTGCTGAGAGTGAGGGGGGCACTTCCTTTCATTTCCCTTTGGAGGTGCCTCTCCTGCCTCACTGGCCCCCCTGTTCAGGGGGCACTCTGCCGGCTCTCTGGTAACTGTACTTTGCTCTCCCAGCACCTTCTTTCATACTCAGAGCCTCTGGGGACCCAACAGCCATGGACAGACTTCTTTGATTTCCCAAAGAATTACAGAAAAGATGATTAGGCGACGCTACCCGTGAAAGGGAACAGAGGTACATGGAGGACTATAAATTTTAACTGCTGAGATGATCTCATGTTCCATCGTCAAAGAAGTACACGGAGGGGCTTGCTAAAATTTCCGCTGTTGGGGATAAGAAGTCATGACCTCATACTCTCACACCAGAGCCTTAGTATAAATGCTCAGAATGGCAAGCAGCATCTTTTTTATGGACTTGTTAAGAACAACATTGGGGACTGGAGACTCCAGTCACCTCCAAGAACTAACAAGAAAGGGGAGCTTGATGTCAGTTGATGGACAGCCTCCAACATACACATTTTTCTTAGGTGTTTTCGAAAGGTCTCTAAAGCTGTGGCTCTTTCATTATTTAGTTTCATTCAAATCCATTATCAGTCTAAATCATTTGTAAATAGAGCCTGATGGTAACTACCACCCTGAATCTAGATTAATTGGTATGATTCAATAAAATCCTCTAGTCAGATTTTTGAGAAGGTAATGTGCTAGGAAGGTGTTTGCTTGTAAGTGCCAGAAAACCCAGCTGCAAGGACTTTCAGCAAATGGGTTACTTCTCTCATGTAACAAGACACCCAGAGGCAGGCAGTTCCACTTGGTGGTTCAACGGCTCAGTAAATTCTTTCGGTCTTTCTCTCAGATCCCAGTCACCTCAGGCAACTCCAGCCACGGAGAAGTATGCTGCAGAAAGGAGCAGGGTCAGGGGAAGCATGGCTTACGTGGCCACTCCCTTCCAAGGAGAGAGACACAGGCCACACCTTCCCCTCCCCATATTATGGCTTGGTTGTGTTCCTCCTAAAAGTGATACATTGGAGAACTCAGCCTCAGTACCTCAGAATGTGACCTTTTGGAGAAAGAGAGCCTTTACAGAGGTGATCAAGTATAAATGGGGTCTTTCGGGTGAACTTAACCTGATATGACTGCTGTCTTTCTGACTGGGGGATATTCTGACACAGAGACATGCATACAGGGAGTGTGAACACAAGATTCACCTACATGCCCAGGTGAGCATCCTGGAGAAGATCATTCCATCATGTCCCTCAGAAGGAGCCAACTTTGTCCACATGTTGATTTCAGACTTCTATTCTCCAGAGCTGTGAGATAACATACATCTGTCACTTAACCAAGTCTGTGTTACTTTGTTACTGACATTCCAGCAAATGAATACATTCATAAGATTCCACTTACAACTTATTGGCCAAAACTGTGTGCCCCTAGACATCCCTAGACACCTAACTACAGGGAGGCTGTGCAGGAATGTATGTGGCTAAGCCTATTCCAGCCAGATTACTGGGGTTCTGGTGGCCAATTTATAAAGACGGTTGGACATTGGGTAGATAACCAAGAACATTATCCATGGGAAGAGAGAGATTCATCTGCTAGGATGGGCAGCTCCCCCTCTCATACTGTTCAGAAATTTGAAATAATATTTTAGAGAGAAAGTTGGTTCAGGGAAAGACAAATAGGGGTTGGGATACTAGCACTGATTTTGCCACTTCTTACTATATGGGTTCACACAAGACGCTTTACCCTCTAAGCCTCAGCTTTTTAATCTGAAAAGTGGGAACAGCAATCTATGCTCTGAGCATTTTAACACTAACTGGGAGGATCAAGATATGAAATGTACCTTTGAACATATAATGGTCTATTCAGATGTAACAGGATCATTAAAGAGCTATGTCAGCTTTCATGTTTGGGAAATGAAGGAAAGTTAGAACAAAGTAAGCTTTTCTAGAAGATAGAGGAGTTGAAAGGGGAACAGCAGTTCCTGTAAATCTAATTCTTACCAACAAGAAAGCACCAATTGATGAAGTGGACATGACATCACTGGAAACAGCCCCATTATCTCAGAGTAAGTAGGAGTCAGGTAGGTGGGCGTGGACAGTGGTATTGATTCTAGGCTTCAGGAAGGCATTTGTAATAGTTTCAGAAAAAGGAAGGTGATCAGCCCTTGGCCTATAACAATACACCCAGATCACCTGGGGATCTTGTGAAAATGTATATTGCAATTCTGTTGCTGTGGGTGTGGCTTGCCAGTGTGCAGTTCTAACAAACTCTCAGGTGGTGTCAATATTTCTGGTCCAGAGACCATACTTTGAGTAGCAAGGTCTACATTACTGAAAGGGAAGCTGATCTCAAGAGGGACATATACTCCAGCTCAGTTCCTGAACTGGTTGAACTGCATTTGGAATAACAGTATCCATCCTAGTCATTATTCCTCACAGTGGGTATTGAAAAACTAGCATATCCAGACAAACCAAAATGTTAAATGTCTTAACATTTTTAAAAAAATTAATTGGAAGAACTGAGGATGTTTTGGTTTAAGGTAGAGAAGAATTAGGGAAGATTTGATAATTGCCTTTATATTCCTTAAGGACTGGTATATGGAAGGGGAAAAAAGTCCATTTTGGGGCATTCCAGAACAATCTTGGTTAGTCTTGGCTTCAGGGAAGTTTTACCTATTTATGCTGTTTGATTTTAAGTGAGCAGTAGACATTAAGTATAAAAAATTGCAAAGTTAGTTCAAGGTTTTGTATATTTTTTTTTTTTTTAAGCAAGGAAGATTTACTCTTTTCTTCTGAGAGCAGCTTGACTAGGGACAACTCATCTTATTCCAATCAGCTACTGTGATATCTCAAATTAGTACTTTCATAAGAGAGCTATCTACGTGCTCCACACCTCCCTTCTTTCAACTTTTTCTGACAGACTTTAAGTGCCAGTATTTATACCCTCATTTCTGCATTTTGAATTTATTGAAACCTTTGCTCATCTTTCTTTTCAGCTTCAAGCCTCTCACCATTTTCTTAGGTAATTATTTCAATGGAATAAAAACATGCTGACTTTTGAGCTTATCTCTTTGTGTTTCACTTCTTCCCAGGACCTAGGTTTGATGAGTTCCTGTTGCAATGTTACTTGTCCGATATCCTCATATGAAATTTTTTAAGTTTTGCTTAAATTTTCCAATTGTTCTCATTGTAGAAGTATCACCAAATGGTATTTCTTTTTAAAATATTTATTGATTGATTGATACAAGCACTGGGTACAGTCAGAAGTGTGGGAGGGTGAGAGAATTCACCAGAGCCAGAGCAGGGAGAAGAACAGGCAGAAGGACCAAAGCACACTGCTGAGGGGAGCAGCGGGCGGCAGGAGAGGTCTGTGCACCATGTGAGACCCTTGCCCAGTGGCCGGGGATCGAACCAGCGCTGCAGAGGCTGTGGGCAGCCTCGCAACCCAGTGCTCAACCGCGGCGCCACTGGGGAGGCCCACCAAATGGTATTTTTAAAGCTCTTTCTAATATACAATCAGTGCTGAGAATATTGAGTTTAAGAGCACTGACTGCAAGAAGTGATGTTAAATCTCACTTCATTTTGATTTTAATTCAGTTATTCTTTACCTTGTCAGCTCATCAATGTCAATATCCATATACATATTTTCCTTGCATTTTGCTTGTTTTTACTTAGTCTATCTATCTGCTATGATACTCTCACTAGTTTTTAAGACTCTCTTCAGTTAACAGAAGGGCAAGCGTCACATACTCATTCACTCTTACAGCTCCAGCACTCAATCTAGTGTTTGATGGAACAGATACTAAATAATTGTTGAGTAATGAAATTATATGGTTTATATGTGAACAACTGGGAATATTTTAGTGGTTCCACCAGAACTCAAAGAAATAAGGCCTAGTTTTGTGAGTTTAAAATTCAAATGATTACATTCATAGAGGTAAGATTAGTTCACATTTGTCATAAAGACAAATTTATAAGGAACTAATTAATAAATAACAGCATTTAATGGGAGACACAGCTGGAAGATGATGGATAGCTATTATGTCTCTTCTTCCCTATCCTTTGTTTCTATTATTTCAATGTGCTTTTTTTTTTTTTTTTTTTTTTTGGTCCTTATTCATACATCCTGTCTGGAAGTAGAAAAATAACAAAGACTTATGTAAATAAATAAAAATTGATACTCTCCGTTTATAAGGGCAATCTTATATAAATAAGTCAGAAGATGAAATTATAGATCAGGAGGTTGCTTTGGTAAAGAAAAAGCAAAAAGAGGAAATTCAAGGCTTGCCAGATACTTTCTAGCAAAAAGTAGATAATCTGTCTAAGGAATCTTTTAAAGGTCATTTAGCATCAGGATATCCTTTATCTTAGGACAGTGTGAAATAAACTCAAATTTAACCAATTCTTGTTTTCAGCTTCCCTTTGGTTGATGTTGTTGCCAGTTCTCAGTAAAGTCTGTTATTACCTCACTTGTGAAATGTTACAATATTCAAGATTACAGTTTCTCTTAAAATGTAACCAATGTTAACAGTGGCTATTTCCTGATGAAGTAGGAAGTACCTTAATTAAAAAATTATGTATCTAAATCACTCTGTAAAATGGGCTTTTTGATAATGTGTCTCATACTTTATGTAGATTTGGGACATTTTAGTTACAGAGATTTTTTTGTTGGGACCTTTAGAACTTCTATTTTCTTTTGACCACATTTGACATTATTTGAAATAGTACCATTTCCTTTAGCATAGGCCAGCCTAACCAAAGCCAGCACAAATAATACATTGTCCAAATTATACTAGAAAAAGAGTAATACTATTTTTAAATTTTACTAAAATATTTTGCACATTATTTTTGAGTTTTTAAAAATTGTTTATGTACAATAAGAGATATTAGTTTCTCTGTAGGATGATCACATAAATGTTTCCTAGGAATTTATAATATCAAAAGAGCAAGGATGCACATGGATAGGTAGAAAGGCCGAAACAAGCACAATAGGGTTAACACAGACATCCTTCAAAGATTAAAAACTGATATTGCAAAAGGGATGCAAAGGACAGGTTAATTAGTGGCACAGAAAGGACCGGGTAGACTTTCATAGTTGGACAAATTGGGTTGAGGGGATGAGACTTTCTGAGTTATACTGCCTTTTGACTATCATAAAATAGGATTTCCCTAGCTTCCCAAATAATGACCAACACCAGGAGAAGTAGGAAGCAGAGAATGTCCTACGTGAGACCCAGCTCAAGGGAGACAAAACTGAAATACGCTAATATTTACTCAGAACAATATTTAAGCAATGCAAAGTAGGGAGAGATGAGAACTGGGAGAATTGGAAAACATTCTGAGGTGGAGATGGAAGCATTAATGCCTCCATTTGAACTGCATACATGGAGAGTTTAGGTCATTTGCCTCCCTTTCTACTTAAAAGAGCAGTAACCAGTATTAAAAACCGTGACTCAGCGAACTCTTTTAGCCATTCAAATAAGCATCTCCTGGTAAAGAAAATTCAGTGAAATTCAAATGAGCAACCCGTCAGCAAAACAACTGCTGCTGACACTACTATTAATCTTCCAAACTACCCAGATCTATCATACACATAAAAAGTCATCATTGGGAACTTGTGGAGCAGGTATCCCTCACTTAAAGGAATGGCCACTGTCAGCAAAGCTTGCAGTGCAGAGACATTCTATCAAATCAATCGTATGCTCCCATTGATTTCCATTCCAAAATCTGAGATGCATTCTGCTGTTAAATCCCATTAACTGTATGCCAAACCCTTGGAAATAGCATGTTTAAAAGAAAAATGATAATATTCTGATAAAGCATTGACAGTGATATTTAATATATTGATAGTAATGTTGTGCAGTGTTCAACATGTCACAACAAAAAATGCAATTCTACAAACATAACACAATTCTGCAAACTATCTCATACATTGCAAAGGGTAATAGTCCTGATAACATTAGCAATTTAACTTCTCATTAGTTTTACAACTGTCTTGGCATTTTTATTCAAAGGAATTCTTTTTATTACTTAAAAAACTTTTCCAAGTTCCTTCTGGCTTCTTTCCCCAAATCTTTGTCCAGAACCCCCTGAACTGCTTGTGATGTTATTCTTAGATGGAGAAAATGAACTAACCAGATTCACTTGTAGGGGTTTATGCAGTGGCTGCTGGGATTTCCCGATCATTGCAACAACTGTGCAATGGAATTTTGGAAAGAAGTGGATCTGTGAAGGTTGGAGTAACTTTTCTAATTTCTGAGCTATAGTATTACCATCTGACATTGGTAATGTGTCTGTGTTTACGGTTCCATTTTCAACCTTTGTACTTCGCTTAATATATGTTGCATGCCTGAATGTTTTTGCATTAAAAATGTTGAATGACTGAATTTAGATGATGATTTTGTTCTTCATTAGAGGATATTGACACTCTAAGTGCTAGCAGCTCAAACTGGAAAAGTCTATAGATATTAATCTCCAGAGGAATTAAGTATCACAGGCCATAATGGCATTTCATGTCCAACATTCTATAGTTTGGGCAGGACATTTTGATGGTGAAATTTGCTAAAATCTTGAATTCCTTACTTTATTACTATAATTAGTCTGTTTTTGTTAAGCAGTGGACTATTTGAGTCAGAACAACATGCTCATCACCAATGTCACAACAGATCTGACCTCTATTTTATGATCTGTTACAATGCAAAATTCAATATTCAGGATTAATTTTATTTTTTTAAATAGTGTATTTATTAAACTAAAACACACCCATAAAATCCTCAAAAGCCAATGGAAAGATTAGGATGTTTGACCTCCCTGGTGGCGCAGGGTTAAAATCTCAGCACTATCAAGCTATCACCAGAGTTCTATCCTTGGCCACAGAGTTAACCCACATCGCCCAGCAGATCCCTCCTGTCTCTCCCACTGCTCCCCTCAGCAGGGTATTTCAGTAGATCTGCCTGTTCTGCATCCCACTCTGTCTCTGGTGAATCTTCTTACCTCCCTGCACCTCTGGCCTACACCCCAGTTCTTCTATGCAAAAACAAATAACATAAATCTTAAAAAAAAAAAGATTAGGATGCTTTCTGGAGAGCAGCAGGCTACTCACCAAGAGTTTTTGGATGAATGTTGGCAGCATGTTTTAGCTGTATCAAAGAGAATGTTAGAGAGGTGGAGACTGGTATATAAGACTGCCTTGAGAGACACAGGTTGAATGTGGAAGAACATGTTTGTGGTCACAAGACCAAGGCTTTGTTTTTCTAGCCCATCATGTCCAATAACTCAACATTTAAATCTCAATATTGGATACACTCAGGGAATTACAGGGACATATCCATAACTGAAATGTCTTTGTATTGACAAAAACACTGAGTACTGTCAAGTGACCACCAGACTGATGTGGCTGTAACCAGCACATTCTTTCTCTGCAGGAAGGATAAGCAGGAAGTCAGATTATAAGTGAGCAGTGAATGAAAAGAGAATTGTATTTTTGAAGAATATTTTATTTTGAACACCAGAGCCTGATGAAGCTGGATTTTTTTCTTCAGTCATGAAACAATGCTCTTACTGTGTGTATGTATACATGTATGTCTCTGTACATAGGACCACAAACATGTTCTTCCACGTTCAAGCTATGTCTCTCAGGCAGTCTTACATACCAGTCTCCACCTCTCTAACATTGTCTTTGATACAACCAAAACATGCTCCTGACATTCATCCACCATCATTAAGTTTGCCAGGGAAGCAAAAGTCATTTGTATTAGTGACATGGCTGTTTACAAATTAGTCTACCATTGAAACATCTCTTCTAAACACCAGGCTCCACCCTCTCCCCCAAGTTGGTAAACATTTTCTACACAATGCAAATACATTAAATTCTACTGCAAAGTGAAATTGCAAATCTTGCAAAAGATTTAAGGTTTCCTGATGTCAATAAAAGTGAGGTAGGTAAAGCAACTGGCAAATGAGGATCTGTAGAGGCAAACTAACAAGTGAAGGTAAAATGAAATAATGATACTTATATTGATACTTTAGAAGAGAATACTTTCAATATTAAAGAGCATTGATATTCCTTGTGGAAGTTGCAGAAGCCCTCAAACATTTTTACAGAAATGACCCTCTTTTTGATTATGTATATAACTAAAATATGCAATAAAGTATGTTGTAAGGTGTTTCACATTTTGCAAAAAAGAATAAGCCAATAACCATCTTGATTTGTTTTTTACTTATTCTATAATTAGCACATAGATATACTTAGAACATACATTGTATTTACTAAAGGATTGAATAAATGTATTTCAGTAGTATTTAATTTTCAAATCTTTTCAAACCCCCACCAACTTTTTTCCAATAATGTTTTAAGTAGATTTACATTGAGGCTTTACCAGTGTTAACCACATTGGGATAACAAGGACTTTCTGTACCAATGAAATAGAAAATTTCTAATGGTTAACAGTCTGGTTTTTCATTCTATCTATTTACTTACTAATTTTTTACTATTTGTTTATAAAATATTCTCCTTTAGCAGTTCTCAGCAGAGGGTATTTACTCTTTTTTTTTTTAAAGATTTTATTTTATTTATACAAGAGCTGGGGTAGGCCAGATGCGCGGGAGGGTGAGAGGATTCACCAGAGACAGAGCGGGGAACAGAACAGGCAGACTGATGAAATACACTGCTGAGGGGAGCAGCAGGCGAGACAGGAGAGGTCTGCTCACCATGTGGGTTGCTGAGGCCGGCGGGGATCGAACTGGCACTGCAGAGGCTGTGGACAGCTTCACAGTGTGCGCTCAACCCCTGCGCCACCAGGGAGGCCCGAGGGTATTTACTCTTAACCATTTCCTACAAGATCACTTCCAAAGGGTGAGATTATTATTTTTTATTTATATTTTCTTACATCATTGTTCTCCCTTCAGGTGTAGCCCCATAGTTCTCTCACCACCACCCATGACGCATCACCATCATCCCTTGTGCTCTGCCTTCCCCTCCCTTGCTGTTTGCCTCAAATCTATGGTCAGCTTGCAAGTTTTATCTTCTCCCTGACCCAAAGGGTGATATTATTAAAAGTAACATCTCCAACAGCAATGCATGTAGGAGAGACAGACTTTAGAGTTAAGGTGGAGTCAGATGTATATTTGAATCTGCTTCTGCCACTTAAGAGGTATGGTATTAGGCAAATTATGTGTCCTCTCTGAACCTTAGTCTCTTCACCTGTGAAAATGGAGCAATAATAGCTGCCTCACAAGACTGGGGTGAGGATGTAAAATACTGGGTACAAAAAGGTATTCAGTATGCAGTAGTTATGGCAGTGCTGTTTATTTTTGGTTTGTTTGATGGCCAAAGTTCTCTTGTGACCTTAATTTGTTGATTATTTTGCACATTTGGATTCTTTGCAAGTGTTTTACAATGTGAAACTAGGGTCTCTAGGCTATAAAATGTAGCCAGGTACGACTAATATTGAAAATGTGCCTTTAGGAGTGCATTGTTGCATAAATCTCTTAGAACAAATTCTAATATATTCTATAATGCTATGAAAAAGTCATAATGAGGTTTAACACTGAAATTTTGGTTGAGTTCTCCTGTAAGTTGGAAGGCTGATATTTACATGGGGTAAATCTCAATGGAAGGTTCCCTTCTCCATACCCAATCAATTTTTATAAACATGACTTGACTTAAAACCAAGAAAACCTAGTTTTTCATGGTATAGAGAGTCTACGCAAAGTGATCTTGGAAATCAGATCATCCTGGATTTAAACCCCCGCTCAGGTGCTTTCTGTTGTGTGACCTTGACCAATTTAATATTACTAAACCTGGGGATGGTCATCCACAAATTTAAAGATAATAAAAAAGACCTACCTAGGAACTGTCATGAGGATGAAATATGATATTACATATAAAATGTTTATGTGAGCATATAGCCCAGTACATTTTAAGTATGTAATAAAAAGAAAGCATTATTTGTAAAATCTTCAAATTTACAAATTAACAGGCTGTCCTATTTTATCCAAAAATGGTAATACAATAACACAAGAACAAAAATTAAGTCCATTTGAGTCTGAAACATCATATTATATGCTTCAGTTTCATATATTTAAGTTCCTTGCCTTCTCAAGTTTCATATATTTAAGTTCCTTTCCTTCCTCTATTGCTCATAAAATTGTCTTTTGCCCTCGTCCTTCTCCAAAGCCCCCTTCCAGATTCCCACATGCAATAGAAATAGCCTATCAGGAGGTGGCAGGGAAGACCTTATTATAAAAGGGCAAGGAGTTTCTACCTCTTCTCCAAGACTTCCATATGTCCCCACTGTAGGTCTATAAGTTCAGATCTTATTCAAGTTACTTAGCTCAAGCCAGGACATAATGATCACTGATACTATTCCCCTAGTAGCACTAGACACTATGTTAGGTGAGTTAAAAATGATATTTTGACTCTTCATAACACCCAGGCAAGACAGATACCACCATCCCTATATCTGAGATGAGTTGGCAGGTCTGAACTAGTAATTTGCTCAAAGTCACACAGCTACTAAGTGACAGCACCAATGACCAGAAGGTTCAAGTTAATGCTTTAATTGGGATGTGGTGGCTAAGTGGTTTTCTACTTCTCCAAAGTATCTGACCTTTTCAAGAGAGGCAAAGCTGCCATACTGGCGCTAACACGTATGTGTGCTATCATGATTCATGTGTAAGTTTTAACCTTTTAATACCATTTATTTGGCACCACGAAAGTGTTTATTTAACAAACACACCAAAATTCTTCCACATTCCATGCATACACATTATACTGAGTGTACCGATTCAAATCATGCAATGGATGCTGTAGATTTGACCTATCCAATCCTAGACATCATAAAGTAAATAAGCTAGACTTCCCTGAATCTAACTAATTCCTCTTTATTTTTCCCCGGCAAATACTGCATTTCAAATTGTGCTCCTTCTGTAAAAGCAGAAGCTTTCAAATAGTCCTATGGAGTTCCACATAGTCTGAAGGAAGGAAACCTGAGAAAGGCAATTAAGATGGATGTGTTTCTTCCATTACGGGTAAAATTGTTCCTCATCTCTGAATAAGCACCGATTCTGCAATCATTCCAAAAGTGGAAGTTCAGCCCACAGTGCACTTTGGGGAAGCTTGAACCACACCTACCATTTAAGGCCAAGCAAACAACTGGTCAACCCCAACTAGGTGCGTTGTGCAGGGTTTTCATCTAACAGGATCTTTCTCTGTCTCTCCATGTGAAGTTCCAGAAAACAACCCAGTCCCTCCTGTCCCCACCGCAGCCCCGCGGCCCCCCTCTCCAGAAGCCGCAGGGGAGCCTCACGTTTAAGCCCCTCTAGCAAGCTGCGCCCCCCCTTGGGCTCTACGCCACCCGGACCCCCCAATTCTCTTGAACACACACAAGTGAATCGTCCCCCCTCAGTCAAGTCTAACTGGGAGTCAGACTTCCTGCCCCGTCCCCAACTTGGGGTCAGAGGGAAAGGGGTGTGCGTGGCCGGGGCGCGCCCTGGGGGCGCTTGCGGGGCGGGGGCGGGGACCCTGGGGCAGGGCCCCCCGCGCTTTGTCGAGTTCCATTGTGTGGCACTTCCTCCTCGGGCGCTTCCTCCGGCACCCAGCAGCCTGGGGGGCTCGGGACGGGGCTTTCGGGGCCTTTTACTCTTTTTCCGGTTAATTTTTCAGTAGTGGGGTCCCCCCTGCGGGCCCCCGCTCCCGCGCCGGGGGGGGGCGGAGTGGGCAGCGCCGTCCCTCCCCCCGCGGCGCCCCCCGCGGCTCCCCGCCCGTCCCTCCTCCAGGCGGCGTCCTCGGCGCGCGCGCCGGACTTTCCCCTCCCGCCGGCCGGCCGCGTCCACACCGGAGCGGCGCCGCGCGACTCCCTCCCCTCCCAGAGGCGCAGGGGCTCCGGGCTCCCCTCGGCACCCAAGCGCGGGTCGGAGGCCGGGGTTCGGCCTCAGCCCGGCCGCTCCGGCGTCCGGGGAGCCGCCGCGAGGCCCTCCCCGTCCCTGGCGCTCTCGCGCTCCCCGGCCGCCGCGCGGCCGCCTCAGCCCCCTTATATAGCCCTCTAAAAATAGCTCGCCTCGCGCCGCCTTGTAAGGCAGCAGGGAGATCCGCCGCGCGCCAATCCGCGCTGGCCGCCGGGGCCAAGCCCCGCCCAGGCCCCGCTCCGCGCTCTCCATTGGCCCTCAGTGACTTCATGAGCCCCCTGTTTACCTTACATGGTCACACGCGGCCTGATGGACGCCCTCCTCCGAGGTCCCACGGCTGCGCGGAGGGCCGGGCGGGGGGAGGGCGTTGGGGGAGGAGGAAGAGCAGGAGGAGGGGAAAGGGAGCAGGGAGGGGGGCGGGGGAGAGCTACAAACTAGCAAGGATGGGGTGGGGGGTGGGGAGGGAAGGGAAGGGGTGGGGGGGGGGGGAGAGAGAAGCGATCGCGAGAAAAAAAAAAAATGCAACCTCCCAAAATAAAGAGCAAAGATTGCATTAGGAGAGAACAGCGCTGCAGAAATAGATGGCAGCTTCGTGTCAGTGAGTTTGCGTCCCCTTTCCCGATGCACGAGCTGGAGTAATCAGAGCCCTGGAAGGGAATTGTTGCTCCCGCGGAGAAGTCCCCTCTCCTGGCAGCCGCCTGCACTGTCCACGCCGGATGCCTCTCTCCATCCACCCCACGCACCCGCTCCTCGCTCCTCACCTCCTCTCGCCCTCGCTCCCGCATTGATTTTTTTTTTCCTTTTTAGTTGACTGAAACAAAACAAAACAAAAGGGCCACTGGATGTCTGCCTTCCTGGGGGGTGAGCCAGACAGACTGACAAACAAACAGACCCAACTGTGCTCGGGGGAGGGTTTCTCCTCCCGCTTTGCCCGGCAGCAGCAGCATGGACGTGTTGGCTAGTTATAGTATATTCCAGGAGCTACAACTTGTCCACGACACCGGCTACTTCTCAGCTTTGCCATCCCTGGAGGAGACCTGGCAGCAGGTGAATGATTTAAATTACTTGTGTAAATCGTGTGGTGGCGGCCGAGACGCAGGGGCTGCGTTGGTGTGGGCTTGGGGTTGAATTTTTGGGGGGGGATTTTATTTTTTTCCTCCTCCCTTCTTTGTGTGTTATTTAAAATGTTTTTCGGAAACAGTCATCTGCGCTTACCTCTTCTCCACCCACCCACCCCTGGCCCCGTAGTGTGCTGAGCTGAGCAGCCCCGGTCCGAGCTGCCTGCAATTCAGTCACCAACACACATCCTGGTGCACACGTTGTCCGGGGCTCCCTGTGCCCCAGCAGAGACCTGTCCAACTTCTGGGGTTCGGAGGAGCCGGGTGGGAAGGTAGTGTGGGGGCTTTTCGAGCTATTGCTGACAAGAGGACCGCGTCCCTCCATGCGCGAGCTCCACTTACTTGGTACCTTAAATCAGGTTCATCTCTTTCAACTGGTGCTGACGACCTCAGATGGTGGTTGGTGGTGGTGGGGTGGGGGGAGCAAGAGCAAAGCAGAGTGTTTTCCTAGTAATTAGCGAGTGTCAATAAAGAATAGGAACTTGATTTTGAGATTAGAAGGTGGGTAGAAGGGAGAGGACCCCAGGGGCACTCTGTATCCATGTAACTCTATCGCTGATCCTGCATTGTAGGTTTCCCCAGGGCAGTGTCTCCAGAAAGAAAACACCCTCTACCAGTGCCCTTGTTTCTCTCTCTTTTTTTTTTTTTTGTTTGAGGTCTCTCTCCAGTTAGACTGCACAACCTCTGACAAAGCGTGACAAAGCCTGGCGTGTGCTTCCATGCCTCTGATTTTGTCTTAGAGGACTAGTTAAGAAACTGCTAGGATGCTGAAAGGCGCTGATGCCAAGTTGGCTAAGCGTCCCAGTGAGGGCGAAGTGAGGCTGGTGACAAGTTCACAGGCTTTGTGAAGTGGAATAAAGAAAGTGCTGGTCAGTGGAAAGTGCTGGATCTGCTGTGGAAACTGCATTTGGGTGTTTTTTGGGTTTTTTTTTTTTTTTTTTCCCCTTCCTTAGCAAGGATTGGGAGTTGCTGAGGGGCATTCTGCAGGAAAGATGGTGGGTGGGTGGTGAGAGAGCATGGGTATTCTTTAAAAATTCTACAGTATGCACCATGGAAAGTCCAAGATGACAGTGGGGATTTGCACTTCAGAAGTGTGAACTTACACAGCCCTCTTAGAGAAATCCACTTGCCCTTGGGGAGGGCTTCCAGAGGCTTGGTGTGTGGCTGCCCATGTAACTTCTCCGCACTGTGACAGCAGCTTGTTAAGGCTAATGAAGGGCTGAATTTCCTCTGCCAGGATCCAAAACAGAATTTGCCAGCTTGAAGCTGGGATGTAACAGTTGCTGCTTTAGACAGTGGAGGTTTGGCTTTTGGTATAAAGAGCCCAGTGGCAAAGCCCATCTCCTGTGCCATTGTTGTTAATAGTTGCTCTTCTCTCCTGATTAGAGGCTGCGACTTTTCCTCCAAGTATCCGCCTCTGCTGTCCTTGTGTCCATGCATGCACTCCTGCCCAAGGAAGCTGGCAGATATGCTTGACTTTGTCTAAATGCACACGCAGTTCGTATGTTTTTAGTATAAGGCACTTCTTCAGGGCACCCTTTCCCCCATGCCTAACAGAAATGTCTCATGAGGGTCTCACTAGATCATTTCTTCTCTTATTTTCGCATGCTAATTAAGCCAAAATGTTGCCAGAATTTCATTTTCAGAAATAGCGTTCTCTTCACACTGTCAGCCCACTGGTGTCGAATTAGTTGCGTATTAACAACTGTCTAGACAGGTTAGGGAAGGGAATCTGTTGATTTAGTCAGCCTGCCCAAGGCAGCCCTTGTTTGTGACTAACTGTTAAGCAGTGTTGGAGGAAAGAAAGTTGGCTTTATTTGTTACAACGTTCCCTCCTGATGAATCACACAACTTTGTTTTGGTTCAAGTTTTCACAGTAGTAAAGCCTGCTTTTGGAGAAGGCCTCTCCAGGGGAAACCTGCTTTTCTAGATCTGGTTAGACCATCCAGGAGAAAGTCTAGTTCTGAAAAGAAACATCATTGGCCTGATAATTAGGGGATGTAGCAGATCTATTGTTTCCTCAGGAGCCTTGTCTTCTCCATCCCTCCTCCCTTCTCCTCCTCACCCTCTACAAGCTTAGTGTCTACATGCAGGCAAAGGAATTTTCAAGCCTTCCCCCCCCCTTCTTATTTCTTGCCTTAACCCGCCAACTGCCAACCATCCTCACCTTAAAACTCTTAACCAACCTATTTCTGAGACCTGCTCATAATCCATAGTGAAACATAACTTATGGGGGAACACTCTTAAGTAAGATTTCACTCTAAGGAGTGGTCTGCTTTGGATCCTGCAGTCATGACTGCTTTATATAAAGGTGACTGTGACCGTAAGTTAATATGATGACAAAACCTCCAACTCCTATCTCTAACTTCCTCCTTTTCTCCCCCTCCCCCTGGCAATTCCTCACAGTTTTCTAAGTATGGGTGTGTGTGTGTGGGGGGGGGTGGCTATATGCAACTGTTGGTTCTAAATCAACCATCAGATGGTGAAATTCTGAGACTCCTTTGCATAAAATGGTTCAAGAAGGTTGTTACAAAGAACCCCAGGCAGAAGGAAGTTTTCTGATGCTCTGGAGTAATCAGATTTTAGAGGTCAAATGAGGAGCAGTTATTAGATGTTCTTCTGAAAGCGAACAGTGTACCTGGGCTTGAGATGAGTGAAATACAGAGATTCCAATGATCTGATTTGATTTGTAGAGAAAGAGTGGCTTAGATGATAAACCCAAGAACATCTGTGCATTTGAAAATTGAAGATGGACAATTTGGGGTTTTATTTTAAACTTACTGTCTGAGATAATTGTCCTGCTTAATAGTCAGTGAGCCTGCGATGGTCCTCCTGCCATGGGGGTCATCATTTTGACATTGGATTTTCAGGCAATGAGGTCTTAGCCACATACAG
Source organism: Talpa occidentalis (assembly GCF_014898055.3). Lineage (NCBI taxonomy): Eukaryota > Metazoa > Chordata > Mammalia > Eulipotyphla > Talpidae > Talpa > Talpa occidentalis. The sequence continues at coordinate 128,589,845 of NW_023603184.1, read as the reverse complement.
CTCCAAATCTGAAAATCATTGCCGGTGTAATTTTAAAATCCAGATGGACATCCTACATTAACAGCTTTCCATTCCTGGGCTCTGACTGCATACTTAAGCACTTGGCCCAAGTAACATCATCTCTGCCTGTCATATAACTGTAAATTACACTGTGCTTATGTGGTCTATTATTTTATGGAATTCAGCTGACGCACAACTCTTACGGCTACCAGCCTTAAGCTCTTTGGAAACTTGCAGGAAATATTCCAAGAGCTGTCTGAGCAAAAGTAGGAAAAAGTCAAAGGTAGGACAGACGGGTACCACTTGATGGATAAAGAGAGACCCATTCATGAGTCTTGTTGCCAATAGAAATCATGACTTTTCTGGACCCACTGGTGATTTGGAAAATATAAAGCCTTCGATGCAACATTTTTGGCTATTTTTCTTCAGGAAGCTAGAAGGCTTTTGGGATTTGGACATATTCTTTATACCCAGTGTGCTATTTCATGATTGCAAGTCAAGTAATGAAATTCTAAGTCTTATTTTCACTTAGCTTTGCTTCATGCCGTTGAGGAACATGGTATGTTTACTTGAAAATGCTTATGGAATTATGCTTGTTGTTAATGCTGATTCATAATTGGCAGATGGGGTCAGTTTCAGGCCTCCCTTTTTGCACAGAGAAAATTTTCCACTGCTACTGGAAACAAATAAATAAATCATAGAACATTCCTCCCTCCTCCCCCTTCTATTCCCCCATTGTTTTAAACTAATGGCATACTTGGCTACTGTAAGAACTAAAGTATCCCCATAAAGCTGCAATTTCATCTTGGTTTCAGGCACCCTGAAACACTTCTTACAAGGGCCTTTGGTATGAGGCATCTCCAGGGGACAACCGACAGAAATGGTTGCCTTCCAAGAACTACCTCATGGTGCAAGGAATGGGATTTGGTCTGTGAGCTGCATCGCCTCTGTCTGTATAGTGATCTCCTCTTGCACTGCCTTCTGGAGGGCTGGGCAGCCAGGTGCTGTCTCAGCCAGAAAGACAAAGCAAACTGTAGGGTCCCTGCATCTGCAGGTTTGCCTCTGTCCCCGATTTGCAGAAAACCTTGTCATGAATTAGAATTTCTTGGCAACAGCACCACCCAGGGAAATTTGTAGACACAAAGGAGCCTTGCTTAACCACATTGAAAGGATAAAACAGCTGCCTTTTTTTTTTGGTATGTGATTTGTGTGCTCGTCAGTTACCATAAATCTATTTTTTTATTTGAAACAGTGACTTATTGATGAGAAAAAATAACTAGAACTGCCCTGTTATCCAGATTATCTTTATAAGGATGCAATCACTAGATAAAAAGATAGCTTTGCAAATGAAAGCACATGTGAATGCAATCAATCACACACTTAAGCCTTTTTTTAAAAAAGAGGTTCATGCCATTCATTTACATGTTCTTTTAAATAGATATATCTTTGTGTAGATTTGGGGGCTCTCAAACATGATCATTCCGTCTACCTGTTTGCAGTTTGGTATTTTAAAGTGAATGCATGTTACGATGCAGAGTTTTACTACATCTGTCCTTGGGGGTGTGTGTGTGAAGGAGATGGTAACTTCTTTGTTCTCCCTGAAACTCCCACAGCCCCCCCACCCCACTCCCTACCCTGGGAAGAATGTGATGTTGGGGTCCAATCCATTTAAAGGGCAACATTGAAGATGCACTGTGACAGCCTCCCCCTGAAATGATTTGTGTATGGGTGTCAGGGACCTCCAAATGTGGCTGGGCTCTCCCTCTCTCCCAGTCCATCCGAAATCTAATGCCAGTGGGGACTATTTGCCTTGCCACTTTCAGGGGAGTAGTTTAGGTAGGGTCCTAATGTGATTTTTAGTAGCCATTGTCATCTAAATCCTCAGATTCTTCTTCCTTCTGAGAATTCTTGTATTTTAACTTTTTGAGTACAAGGAGGCATTTCAGTCTTCATTAATCACTCTGTGCTTATTGGGGAAAGAGGAATACAGGTTGAGTCCCAACTGGCTCATGTTGTTAGGAAAACTGCTCTGACCAGATGGGTTGGTAGGCACCCCCTATCTCTGCAGTATGTGGTAGCTTGCAAAGGGGATTTTATCACCTTTGTGGAACCCCAGGACTGGTGTCTACAGGGAATGCCTTGGTGATTCTGTTCCCTCTGATAATATCAGTTAGCTTCTGTTGAGATTGGGACTTGCTGAAAGTTTAGGACAGCTCCCCAATTTAACCTGAGTGGTGCCAGAAGAATAGGGGCTGAGATTTAATCTCTCTACAAATAAATCTTCTCCTCCTCTTTTTTTCTCCCAAGTCAACTTTCCAAGTACGTTTGCTTCACAGAAACTACTGGAAACATTTTAACCCAAATTGCCAAATCTTACCAAGCACAGTGATGAGGAAGCTCTACAACTACTAGTGGTACTAAAGTTGGTGGAACAAGTTTCTAATCACAATTGTTGCGAGTCCCATCAATAAGATTAGAAACACACCAGCCGAAATAACAGTGTGTGCTTATCTTAGAGTCCACATGAGAGACCATCCTCATTCAATTTAGTTGAAGAGTTCCTTACTCCAGGACATGCTCTTGCCTAAAATTGGCTGTGATCTTGTTCTTCTGCCTACTCCGCTTTTATTTTCTGTCACTGATTTGGAGAATTATTTCTGCTGCTGTGAATCCTGGTTGTTATCCTCACTTGATATTTTTGTATGACTCTGAGAACTTGGTCCTTCTAAGTGTCCTGTGTCCGTTGTGTTCCCTATGACAGTAGTTTCCAGCACCCACTCCACTCCAGGCATGATGTATCCATGTTACAGCTTAGGGTGTGCAGCAGCCTTGAGACATGGGTTTGGTGTCTGTCTGCTCATGGTGTGTGAGCAACTTCTGATTTCATAGTGGCACCACCCCTGATTGAGCTGGGGGATGAACCAGTCAGACCAGGCAGGCTTTTATTTGTTTATGTTAAGATATGGACACTATTTCAGAGTAAATACATCATTCCTTAATTAAGGTTATATGCAAAAAACTGTTTGGGGGATGCACAGTTGAACTGGTCAATAGTCTGCCCTCTGTGAACTTGTCTCCAACAGGAGAGAGTAGGTGTCCTCAAAATAAAGTAATGCAGGACCAGAACACAATTGTCAAAGAGATTTAGTGTCCTGGAACACTGACCTGTATCTGTCTGTATCTACCCCCTTTTTTACATCCCTGTTTATAGAACATGCTTGAGATTTTCTAAGTTCTGTTGTGCTTCCAGCCAATGCCTTGTCAGGGGCTGGCGGCACTTTTAGGGCAGATGAGGGTACACTGTGACTACACATGTCAGTAATGCCAGGAAACAGCATTCATGTCTGTGTCATTCGGAAATGATTAGGGATAATTAAAAATAATTAACGTAGAGCCATATGCAATGTCTATTTCTGAATATGGGCTTATTGACATTTCCTGATGGTCAGATTGAAAGTCAAGTCCAGCACTGGTAACCAGTGTAGCGCACAGATCCTTAGAATTTCAAATCTTGAAAGGGTCTTGGTTTTCTCAACTCTGAAACACTGGGATTGGACCAAGTGACCGTGAAAGCCAGATGGGGCACTGGGCCCTCTGAGGTCACATGGTCATTGTGGGTACCAAGTGTAGAGCCCCTGCAGTTTGTTATTTTCCATCTGCCTATTCTGAATATACTTTAGGTCATTTCTCATTTCCTCCTCTCTTTCTTCCTCTCTCCCTTTAAAGGGAAGCAAGAAAAATCCCCTTTTTATTTTGAACAGTACTAGAAGGTGGACTTTTGGAATTGTCTGGGCCTTATACCCAGCTCTAGAATATCTTGGAGAAGATTTTGTGCAGTCCCTTGGAAAATGTATACTGTCTTGGAAACAAAACAAAAGCCCCCCCAACAGTGGCTCTGGTCTCATAAAAAAAAAAAAAAGTACTGTCACTTAAATGCTAACAGATGGAATGGGAGAAGGCGGTGGCATGGGGAAGTATGTGGTCGGGAGTTGGGTGGATGATGGAGCTGGAGTTTGATGTGGGAAGCATCAGGTGTGAAAGGGAGTTGTCTCTGACACCTTGCCAGTAAAGAGATTCTGAAACTGTAACAGCCAATTCAGGAAAATCTTTTTTTGAAATGTTCTTAAATTCTTGAGGGAGTTGGATGGGGAGCGAGGTTGTTATATTTTACAATTTTGAATAAAAAATACCGCATATCGTGATTAGCTGTTGGTAAGATGGTCGGCCTCTATGAGATTTTAAGAACATCCCATTGGGGTAGAAGGATGAAGAAGCTGAATTTTCATATCTCAGTGAAGAAAGAAAATGCCTGTGCTCCTCTCTCCTTTGCCCAGGACCTTTTAGCTCTGATGGTGAAAATTCTCTTTTGGAACTTGTCTCCCAGCTTGGTTGCACCTCTTGTGATCTGAAATTTCCTTCCCAAGTGGTGACTTCTTTATTTCCTTAAAACGTGAATCTATGTCTCCAACTCCAGATATTCTCCTGAATTCCAGGCTCTCGTTTTTGAAATAGAACTGAGACAGACAGTGAAAAGTTTCTGGATCATGCCAGAATCTCCTGAGCTGAATGTCCCAAAGCTTGAACTCTTTCACTTCTCTCCTCCTTTTTCTGGCTTACCTATGTCTTTATTGATAAGACCTTTATTCCAGTGATCTGTTTTAAAGTTTCACTAGTCTTTGACCCCTCCCTTTCCCTTGAATCTAATCAATTGACAAAGATTATTGATTGGCTCATGCAATACTTTGGCATGGCCTTCAACTTTCTGCTGCCTCTGCCATCTCCCTGGGCTAGGTTCCCCTAATACCTCCCTCAAATTGAGTTTCTATATCTGTCACCATGTTTTCAAATGTCAGTGGCTCTCTGTCACACATGGATGAGGCTAGACTTGTAAGAGTCAAGGTGCTCCAAGGTAATGGTCAGCTTTTCTCTCCTTTCGTGAGTAGTAAATATCCAGGTGGACTGAGACTGCTTTTCCTATTTCTGTCTTTAGTCTTGTCATTTAACTTCAGCCTTTTGCTTCTTCCTTGCTCTCGACTTCCAGTTCTTTTTGTCCAAATTCTACCCATCCTTTAACTTTCAGATCATTGTCACATCTTCCAGGAAACTCCCTTTCTGTTTCCCAGCCAACAGTAATTGCTATTATTTCTCCACTCTTTTCACTTCCTCCTCATGTTTTTCAGTTTTGTCTTGTCATACAGCTTTTTCCCCCTCCATTGTCTAATTTTCCCAGTTAGGTTGTATGCCTTAGTTACAATTTTGATAATAAATTATATAACTGTATAACTCTTCAGTCTCATGGTAGGCCTGTAACAGGTATTTGGGGACTATGGTATGACGTAAGATTTGACTACCTCTGTAGCAGTGGTAGTCAACTGTGCCTGCACCCCAGACCAAATAAATCTGTATACCTTTGGGTGGAACCCAGGCCTCAGTGTTTTTCAGTCTTCCAGGTGATTCCAATGTGCAGCCAAGGCTTTTTTTCATCTATAGAGGGTCAATATCAGGTGTAGCAGAGGGGCCAGTGCCTACACCTTATGGAAATATTTCATTTCTGTATCACTTGGACTCTAAGCGGAACAGTTTCCAGGAAGCGGGATGGTGCTGGTGGATGTATTTCATCTAGCTCTGTGGTTCATAGACTGCCCAGCTGTTGTTTCAGCCTTCTTGCTTTGCTTCCCTTCACCCTGAAGTACCCAACACAGTCCCATGCGGCTCATGTTTTCCCTGACCCACTAGAAGTTCACTTAACCTGGTCATATTCTGTTTCTGCTGCCTTGTGGCATGAAGCTCCAGCCATGCCATGCTTCAAATAATTCCGTCTCGGCAGGCCCTCGACCATGATTTTCCACTTCCCTTAGCCTGCTCTGCAGTCTTGAAAGGAGGGGTGCTGCCATGCACATCTGTCCATCAATGCCAGAGGGGCATTAGGTAGCAGCTCTTCATATTTCTTACTGACCTTACTATTTGGAAGTAGATTCTGTTTATAAAGAATTTCAAAGGACCCATGTTTCTAGTAAGAGAAGCAAAAATAAACTGTGCAAGAATTGCCACTGAGGACATTCTGGGAAGAGGGCCGCCTTCCCATCCATAGAAGACTTAGCTCTTGTGGTAATGACCCTGGGCATGTGGTGATCTTCACAAAGAAGCCTTAGAAAGGCCTCCTTTTCAAACTGTGATGTTTGCAAAAATGTATGTGCTGTAGATACATCCTTTCATCTATAAACTGTCTTTGATGGGGGCCTGGTTGGCAAGAGAGAACATCATGAGAGGCGCGCAGAGCTTGGGGTTGAAGGGTACCTTTTGGAAAGCTCAACCCAGCTGTGAAAACGGCAATTAGCTGTGGCGCAGTCGCTCTGCCAGGAGTGCGCCTGCCCTGCCCTACGCTGGCACTCACCTTCCAGAACCCAGTGGCAGGAATTCAATGGCGAGGGGATAGTGTTGGCCTTTATTTTTGGAGAGGCGGCAGATTTGCTCAGCATACAAAGAGGTGAAAATAGATTCTCCCTACTCGGTCCTTTTGAGCTTTTAGTGTTTGTTCATAGGGCCACCACAGGTCCTGTTCATAGCACAGTTCCTGCCCCTGGTGGCAAAGGGTGTCTTCTGGGAGGAGGCCTCTGGGAGAGCTGATTCTCCCAGGAGCGACTGGAGATGCTGTGTAAGGTTAGCTGAGTCGCTCACTCCAAGATTGTTCAGCCCTCACCTGTGACTCTTTCTGTCAGATTTCTTGCTTTTTGGGATGTGAACCAAGAGATGAGCTTCCATGATGGGGATTTTCGTGTTGGCTTGGGAGGATTTTGCCAACATCTGTATTGAGCGTTTGTTCAGGCTCAGGGTGTTTTGCTCACACTCTTTTGTCACTGGCACGTTCTCTCTGTAACTGGGGTACAAGCAGATATTCGAGAATTTTCATTCCAAGGTGAGAAAATGAAGGCAGAGGAGGATCAACAGGTCATCCTACCAGGGGTAGAACACACTTCTCCTCTTCCTCTTTCCATGTGGTTGTTCTCACTGGCATGAGAGCCGCCTTTTTTCCAAATACTTTCTCCAGGTGATCTCATATGAGTACCTTATAGGCAGCATTTCATTTAATCCTCACAACAGCCCTGCAGATATATATTGTGCTTACCCCCATTTTACAGATGGGGATGTTGAGGTTAGAGATCGCATACGGCCCGCCGAAGGTCACATACCTTGCAAGTGGGTGAGCCAGGATCCACAACCAGCAGTCTGCTCAGAGCTCTGCATTTTTCCATTTACTGAGTCCTAGTTAGGCAGGAGACAGACAACCAGCGCAGAAGCCAAAGGTGGCGCCTGGCAAGCAGTGGTCACATATGGAATTGAACTGCTTCCTGGTCTGTCTGCTTTCTGGGCCTTGGTTTCTCATCTGTAAAAGGACTGGATTTTGCTACATCTCCTTAAGTGTTTTGTGTGATTTGTTTAATTTGTTTAGACAAATGACATGGAGACTTTGAAATCAGGCAGAGCTGGAACCTTGAGAAAGTCACTTAATGTCTCGAGTCTCATTCCATCATCTGTGGAATGGAGTTAATAATGCCTATGTAAGGGCAAGCATATTGGCTCTCTGGCCCAAGGTCTGGCACATGGCATCCACTTAACAAATGTTCTTTCCTTCTTCACTTCAACCATCCATCCTCCCATCAGTAACAGTGCAGAGTGGCACAATGCTTTTTTTCTAAATAGTAATAACACTGTTCTTGCTAAGATCCCAGAGATCATGGGACATCTAAGGGAGAGTGAATGGTGGACGACAGTGCAAGGGATATGCTATTCTTTTCTCTAGCCCACAGGAGAAGCGCTCACGATGTCACTTGTGCTTAGAACTGGGAAAAGACTGGTGTGGCTCTTCCCCCCAAGAACTGGGTCTAGTTTGACATCCAGGGAATTTACTTGGCCTGCTGATGCAAATGTCAACCCACTTCCCCTTTCTTTCAAGTCTTACTTATAGACTGACTTATGCTAAGTTTTTCTAGCATGTGGTTATTTATTTTTTTTTTAAGAGCCAGAATTAGGCATATATAACCTAATACAGTGCTGGTTACTACACCTGCCACTTCTGCCTTACCTGATGACTGAGCTTACAGCAGCTTATGAGAGTGAATCAGGTTTTATGAGATCTATAAATATCTTGGATAGGATTTTTATTTCATTTTCCCCCTTCAAATAAGACATAATGGAAGCGCTCACATACACAGGAATATTCTTTCTGTGATAAAGTAGGGCATTTTTGAATTGGCCTCTGAAAAGCAATAATTTGATGTGGTTGTTCGTGTTGGGAGTTTTATGAGGGAGGGGGAAAATCATGCATATGCTGCTATAAAACTCAGATTATTTCCTCATATTGATGGTTTAGCTCGGTACCTATGGAGAGATTTATTTCAGAGATGCCAGCCCCGGGTGCACATTGCATTCCCTCCTTCTGAGGAGTGAGTGTTTTCTTACATACATAGAAACCAGGAAGGGGAATCCCACTGGCTGGCAGGAGGGGGCCAAGCCAAAGAATGTTCCAGGTCTCTGTCCATCTGAGTCCACTGGAGCCCAGGCGGGGTGTGCTCATCCTTCTTCCTACTTCATGGGTTTCCTGGGAAGATCTCACACCACATCATATTATCTCAATGATACCTCCCGCCCCCCACCCCCCTGGAATTTCAGTGTAAAAAAGAAAGGCTTAAGTTTATCGGATTTTAAAAAATAAACATTAACCAATACCAGGAATGGAAAGGATCTTTCTTACTCTGCTCTGTGAAGAGTACCTGAAAAGCAACTTTGACCTTGTAACTTAAAAAAATGCCTTTTCAACAAAACTGGCAAGCTGATGGTGGAGCTGAGACATACAGCAGGGGAGGCGGAGGGAGAGGGGTCAAGATAGGGCAGGGGAAGAGCACACGGGACTGTAGTGGAGGCTCTTGGTGGTGGGGCTGTGGGAACTACATCTGAGGGGACAAATTAACAAAGATGTAAAAAAAAATTAATTAATTTGTAAAAATTAAAAATGCCCTTTAGAAAACAAGCTGTGAGGTTTCTAAATACCTTTCTTTTTCTGTATGAAAAATGGGAATCACCAGCTTTATTTACCACCTCTAGTCACAGTGGCTTGCTGAGGGCCACTGTGGCATATTTAACCCTGGATTTATCAACTGTTTTTATGAAGATTTGAATACTTAACTGAAGATTTGGGTGGTTTTCTTTAAGCACCTCCTTGCTACAAGCATCTTCGCCCAGTGCTCAGTAGCTCTCTGTTGAAATAGATGATAATTTAATTTGCTCTTTGACAGAATAAACCATGTGAATGTAGTACACCTGCTCCGGAGGCCTGCAGAGGATTTTGCCTTAATGTTATTTAATTTTTCTATTTAATATCATCTCAGTGTGTAACTTGGTCTTAGCACTTCAGCTCGGCTACATACACTCACATTATGTGCTTATTATCTCATGATGTGACTTCTCTGTCCTCAGTTTCCTCAGATGCCGTGGGATGGGAGGCAGTTATCAGAGCTCCTAGGCTGAACATTTCTTTTTACTCTTAGTGCTTTTAGGAGATCCTGCACTCCCAGTTAACTCTGTCCCTACTCTTTCTGTCTTCCTTCTTTTCCTACCTCCAGCCTGGCGAACATGCATTTGGGTTTGTGACCCCCCCTTATGGCAGCTCCCTCTGGCACCTTCCCCTCCAAATGCTGCAAGTTGGGGTAGCTTCTATTTCCCCTTCAGTCTCAAGCTGGTGTGCTTACTACTCTCACCCAAAATCCGTTTGCATTTCTTTTTGGATTTTTCTGCCTTGTTGAATGTCTTTGTTTGGGATTCTATTTTATAAAGCAGCTTCCAAATTGCATCTCAATTTCTCCTAGTCATCCAGGTTCTGTTGTAGATCATAGAAATCTGGGATGGAAAAGACCATCTGGTTTGCCCCTCTCCCGCCTGGACTGAGCAGTTGCTCCAGAGCATGTTCATTCCTTATTGGTATTTGCAACATTTTCCAATTTGGAAACTGACTGAGTTTCCTGATCAGGCAGCTTCTTCTTGGTCTAAGTGGGCGCAAAGTGGGACAATGACAAAAAGTTTGTTTTGCTCAGACAGTGCTGCTTAACAAAGGACAGCTATTGTCACCGTTAGGTTTCCTTTGTCACCCCCAGGACCAACTGGTCAGGGGTAGGAAAAACTCCTTTTGGTGGAAGGAAACATGTAACAAGTTCTGAAGTTTCTGAGTCTGACATGGAATCATATTGTACAAAATCCCATTAACTGTTTTTACTGCTTAATTTTTATGGAAGTAGATTTTGTATGACTTGTTTCGCTGAGGAAGTGATGCATTTGTGTGACGAACTCCAGGGCATGATAATAAAGTGCTTTCCGGAGAAATTTGTTTCCTCTCTTCCCTTGATGCTCAGTTACTGCCAGCAAGGCCCTGGCCTTCATTTTCAAAAGTTTTCAGGGTGCTATTCTACTTTAGGGTGTTTCCAAAAAAAAAAAAATAGTCCTCTTTTCTATGGACTCTTTTCTGTTACTGAGGATATCACTCAGCTTAACTAGATGGCCGTTTTAGGGTTGTTCTTTTCCTGTTAATAAATAAAAGCTACTCCTTTGAATTACTTGATGTTGGGTGCTCCTCCTTCTTTTTGCCAATTTCCAATTTTTCTTTTTAAAAACTTCTGAATGCTGAATAAAGACTGGAGGCCATTATCTTGTTAACATATATATTAATTATTTTTAATATCAGTGAACTAGCAATTATTAAAATATTTCTAAAAAAATATTTCTAGAAAGAAAGGAAAGCAAGCCAGACATTATGCAGGCATACGCCATCCTCAGGCAGACATTTTTCCCGAGCAGGAGAAGCAGAATCAAGCCATTTGTCCTCCTACCCAAGATGCACCTGGCTGCTTTTTCATCCGTCTCTCTCTCTCATGCTCTCTATTCATAGAGGCTCAGATTTTGCAGTTATTAGACTTTGAGCATAGTGGATATCTCATTGCAGTCTGTTCACCTCCCCCTCAATTTGCAGATAACCTGCCTGAGCTTTAGAGATCATTGTTTAATTCCAAGTCAGTATTGGACTTTCAAGAATCAGGAGCCACTTTTCAGTATTTTAATGCATATCAGCACAGCACCTAGGCCAGAGGGGCTGAAGCACTGGCAGCTCAGGGGCAGCTGCATGCTCCAGGCTTCAGGGACACGGCCTTAGATGCCAGCCAGTCACCTCTGCAGGCAATGTTATCTCCTTTCCAGTTTTCTCATCAGTCCTTCTGAATAACTCAAAGAGAAGACTCAATTTTGTGGGAGTATGTTCTTTAACTCCTTTCTAAAGCTTGATGATCTTTGCTCCTTCTCATCATCCCTCTCTCCCTCCCTCCCTTCTTCCATCTTTCTTTCCTCTCCAGCCCCCCACCTTCATCTCAGACTCAGAACTTTCGACATTCAGCTAATATTCGTTTTTTTTTTTTTTTTAATTTATGGGTCTTTTATTTATGTGGTTGAAGGAAAAGTACTTCAAAATGTGTGCAGCCTTAATAAAAATGCCTTTGTGAAACAATTAAAAAATGAAAATAATAGGAAAATGATTGTGCAGACTTGGTAAAATGATTGTGCAGACTTGGTAAAAATGCATATAGAATGAAAATGAAATTTAAGAAATATTGGTATGACCAAAAATGCAAAGGATTTGGAGTTAGGAAAGCTGGAATGTCATCCTGACTTTCTAAGTATAAACTGGGAAAATTACTAAACTGTGTTTTCCCATCTGCAATGTGGGGATTGTAATAACAGGACTGTTATAATCAAATAATATATGGATGTGAATGTGCTTTGTAACCTGTCACATGCTGTTATTGTTTTCTATTCTGTGGTAGGGGGGCTTTTGTTTCGAGCCTTGAACTTCTCCTTCTTGTTGGTTTTCTTCCTTGTGATTTCTATTCCGTTTTCTGAACAGATATGTACTGAAATGGGACTGTTACTTGTACCTTAGTTATGGCAGTTAGAAATTTTTCTGGCTATTATCTAAAGATGGGACAATATAACTTTTAATCTGTGTGTGTGTGTGTGTGTGTGCTTTTACATAAATTTTGGAAAAGTGAAGTCTATTATATATAGTATGTTGAAACTTCTGCATAAAGACTTAATAATCTTTTTAGATAAATTTGATTTCATAATCAAACTACATCAGACTACATTTGACTTAATCTTTTAAGATAAATTTTTAAAAATTAAAATAGTTTGCCATACTCATGAAAGAATTGTGTGCATGTATGCGTGTGTTGGTGGGGGTCGTGGGGGTGGGGTAAAACCCAGGGATGAAGGAAGTTTGGGTTTTATGTAGAAGTGAGAACCCTAAGGATAATTTGTTTCTGAAAGTAGAAGTGTGTGTGTGGCTAAAATGACTCATGGACAGCACACTGTCACATGCTGCTAGATGATCAGGAAAACCTGATCTTGCTAGGAAAACCTAGACTTACCTGGACTTCTCAGCCTGGCTTTAGGAACCTCATCTTATGACACATGGCAATAGGGGTGACAGAACAGCCCGTGTGCTCGGCAGGACTTAGACTCATAACCCAGACAGGACCGTCTTGGTCAGAGGTGACTACAGAAAAGAAGGGAGGGTGATTTTTCTGACATGAGGACCCCACTACTGTGTTTCTCAAACACCGTGACTCTGCCTGAGAATGTTCACAGTGCCATATTGACAAGAATTTTGGAGGCAAGAGTGTTGGGTCCAAAGTTACATTCTCACAGCGCCTCATCTAAGGGCCTATTTGGATCTCTGCCCATGAGGGGATCTCTGGATCGTGTCTGTCGCCGGTCACCGTGGCAGGATGCTTATCTTCTTCTGTGGACGGTACTGCTGAGCTGTAGTGAGCATAGGAATCAGCCAGGATTGTGGTTGGCTATTTCTTGGACCTCTGATGTATCCAGTAGAGCAGATGTGGTGAGCCTAGGGTATGAAGCCAAGAGTGTTCCTCAAAGTTAGCTTGGCACCCTTCTGAACCCAGCAGCAACAAGCACTAGAAAATGGAGAGCTCATCTCAAAGATGAAGATAGAACGTCCTGGAAGACAGGGACAACTCTGAATTGGGATGTTGATTTTAACATATTTTTAATATTTCCTCCCCAGAAAGTTAATGAAGACCCATCTCAGAAATGAAAACACAGCAATTTCTTGCTCTTAACTAAGAAATGAATATAGTTGGGTAACTGGGGAAAAGACATGGTTTTATAAGTCCCTAAAATGCCAGATAGAAATTGCATAATTCATGTAGAACAAAGAGTGAGATGTAAGGAGACATTCCTTTGCTCTCCTGGTCATGAACAAAAGGAAGGACATCAGAGGGCACTGGTAGTGCCTAGGCATTTTTGTGTCATATGTTAAGGGCACTGAAAAATCTAGAGAGAGGAGTAGAGCTACGGGGGAGATAGGTAGTAAACCTCCCTAAAGCGGATATTAGTAAAGGAAAAATCAGAGTTCAGGAGTCACAGAGATGGTCACTGGGAGCCACCTGGTAATGCCAATGAGTGAAGCAGGCAGAGTATGAGACAATGGGGAATGGTGGGGACTTGGGCAACATAGACTACATTAGGTCCATATTTGCTATCAACTCTGTAACCAAATGATGCTATAAAGAGATATAAAATCTGTTGCCAGGTCTTTCAGTTTTCAAGAGAAGTCAGAAATATGATTTTAATTTTAAGTCCTCCACTTTAAAAAAGTGGACAAAATGAAAATACTGTGTGGTTGGAAAAGCCACTGTGAGCTGCACCTGACTACTGGGCCACAGAATTTAAGCCTGTCTTTATTGTGGGGGCTGAGTTGTCTGTCTTTCCACATCTGCTCAAGATGAATACTTGCCTCTGGGACAACATTGGGGAGTGGCCCAGTGTGGGGGATGGCAGGACCTCTCTGGCTCTATTTGCCTGGGTCACTTCTCGCACAGGGTCTCCCCTCCCTCTGGATAGAGTTAAATGGGGTTCTTGGTGCTCACAACTCCCACTGTGCCCCAGCTCTGGACTTTTAAGGGGAAATGGCGATGGAGAGGGACAGGAATGTCAGTCTCATGACCTACTTCTGCAGGGATTTGCTGGGACATACCTTTGGCTCAACCTCCTACATAAGAAATTTGATTCCTGGGTCAGGAATGTGACAAAACACTCAACTGTGCAGCTGGGGTTTTGCCATCAATGTGATTTGTGGGGAAGTATGGCCATAACACGCTTGAGATCATGAATTGGACGGACTCCCTATTTGGAAAGCCATACCTTTCTCTGCAAAATTAAATATTTATGTACTTGTAAAGTTTAGTTTTGATTTTTTTAAAAGAGGACAGAAACTCACTTAAGTGTTTAAAAAAAAGCTATAAAATGCTTTGGATCAAGTGACATTTCAAAGTTCCTAACAAGTAACTATTGAAAAACGTTGTTTTGTGGTTTAAAGAAAATCATACTCTTTAAAACCTTTCAAAAACTAGCTGAGGCTACAGCCACGGCCAGCAGACACCAGAGGGACTGATGTTGCCCTTCAGCCCATTATGTTTTCAGATCCTTGTCCCCCCCATTGCTTCCTCCTCCTTGCCCCTCTGTCTCTGCCACTGTGGTTTTCCCATCATGTGTTATTACTTCATTTTAAAAACACTTTATATTATATTTTGAGTTAGTTCACACTAAGTTGCAAAAATAACACACAGTCCTCTGTACCTTCCCCCAGCCTCCCTAGTGATGACCTCTTACATGGCTATTGGACAACCCAGTTCATTTTGAGAACCTTGCTTGGAGGGAGGTGGGAGGGCATGGTAGGAAGGAGTATCTAGAAAGGAGGGATGAAACCCTTGCAGGGCAAAGGGTAGGGTGGGCAGGGCTTGTGGGGGGTGGTGGTGAGAGAAGGAATCCAGGCCTCCCCTACCCCAGCCTGTTTGCCCCTGTGGATTCTCTCAGCTGTTAAAATGAAAAGCCAATTATCGCTGTAAATGAGGAAAAAAGAAGGAATAAAAATGTCTATTATAAAGGCTAATATGCATAACATTTCAAATAAAAGGACATATAAGGTCTTGTTGACAGTTTGGAGGAGGAAGAGGAGAGGGTACTGTGGGTGAGCAGAGGGAGATTTTTATTTTTATTCCTTTTATGCCCCCATTTAAATGTTTTTGACCATCACATATGTTCATTTAAAAAAAAATAATCCAGGTAATAGAATGATGGGCCACTTATGTTTTCCTTGTATGTGTTTCTTTGTGTATGTGTGTCTTATATGTTCATTTAAAATAATACCAGCTTCTTGAAAGGATCAATAATTTGGACTTTTAACAATTGACTATAATTATACTACAATTGCTGTTCTGTTAGCGGGGCCAGTAAATTAACCCCACTTCTTTCCTTCCTAACCTATTTGAGAAAATAGATACAGCAACCACCCGCATAGAGATTAAATGTCAGGGTTATCGCTGATAAAGCTGGATTTAGACCCAGTTGGGAAGTGCAGCCTCATTCCTGTTCCCAATATCTCCCTCATCCTCATTCCCTGCTAGCTTAGGGGCAGACCCATCCCTGGGAAAGTGTGTGTCCACACACCATCAGGTGGCCAGGATTCCCCATAGCCTGCTGGTCCCATGTGCTTCCCCAGTGAAGGGGGCAGAGGAGAGCCCCCAGAGATGGCAGGGAGATGAGAGGTGAGCCAACTTTGCAAGATTTTTTTAAAAAGATTTATTTATTTATGCATACAAGAACTGGGGTACAGGCCAGAGGTGTGGGGGTGTGTGTGAGAGGATTCAAGAGAGACAGAGTAGGGAGCAGAATAGGCACATTGACTAAAATACACTGCTGAGGGGAGCAGTGGGCAAGACAGGAGAGGTCTGCTGCACCATGTGGGCAGCTCCCTGGCCAGGGATTGAACTCGTGCTGCAATGGCTGCAGATAGCTTCATAGGTTGTGTCTTCACCCCTTGCGCCACCAGGGAGGCCCCAGGATTTTTTTCTTTTTCCTCTGAGTTTTCTTCCCAGATCAGCAGTCACTTTCCTTCTTGCGCAGGGCAAGTGAAGGGAGTAAGAGGAAGCTTGGAATCTATTACTCCCAGTATATTAAGGGAGACATTAAGTGAAGGCCCCGCAGGGACACAGAGGACAAGGAAAAGGCGTTCTCTAGCCAGGATGAAGACTGGAGTCTGAGGAAGAGGGAGTACCGTGTGGTGCTGTTGCCTGAATTCCAAAGGAGGAGGAGGGTGGATCCTGGCAAAGCAAGGGGGAGGCTCAGATCCGACTCAGGCAGGGGTCGGGGTACATTGTCCAGGCTCTGATACTTGAAGAACATTGGCAAGAGCGGGACTGGGAGCTGCCAGGGACAGGAGTGACCCAGGGTGTGTTTTGTTCAAGGAAGTCTTGAATGACCCCAATTTTGAGGGCAAGAAAAAATGGAAAGAATATGAGGGGACTCTAGACCAGTAGACTTAAGAGAAGAGTGGTGGATGGAAGGATAAGAACAGAAGAATTCAGTGTCTCCCAAACACAATGACTGTGGGGACTGCTTTGCTACTTACCCGTCCACCCGTCCACTTGTCTGCTGTTGGCCTCTACATTAGAACAGAACCTCACTTCGAGTCCCTGAAGTTCGCTGGGCCTTACTGATCAGAGTCAGTTATCTATCAACCAGAGGTAAAGACATTGGAATATTCACACTTGTTCATAGCAAATCCTTAGGATTATTGAGAAGGAAGTAGAGCGTGTAATTTTGTACTGGTGCTTATTTCTCTTCCTGATTTTTTTTTCCCCCATTCTCAGTCTGCAGCATTTCCTTGACAGATCGCTGTTAATTGCTCTTCTTGTGCGACGACAGTGAAGTCAGGAGTGACTTCCATCGCCATCTTGATAATGACCTTCTGCTTCTTGGTCTTTTTAATTCATTCATTTAAATCCCCCCTCCTTTTGTTTTTCCCTTTCTTGATTACTTTCTTGAGGACATTAAATATGCCAAACACTGAGGATGGATAGTGCTGAGGATGGATAGTGACCCAAATAAACATTGACCCTGGCCTCATGAAACTTAGGGTCTATAGGTGTGCCCAGAGATGAATATACATGGAAGTATGTATTGTTTGGAGGTCATAAGGAAAAGAACAGGGTGCCAGGAGAGTATTTTGTCAGCGACTTTCCCAATCACAACTGAAATAGCAAAGGAAATGTCCTATTCATTTCACTGCTCTTTTATGTACCTCCCCAAAATGTTTTCATATATTTCCCCCAGAAGTTTATAACTACTGCTCAAAAGGAATCTAAAATGGCACAAACATTTGGAGTTCAGAACACTTAGAACCTTTAGATACCTGTACTTTATTTATTACTAGTCCCTTCTCCAGTTTATAACTTCCCTTCTTGTTTGTTACTGGAATTTTATGCTAGCTAGGCAAAGAAGTTGTCATACTCCATATTTTATATATACATATATATGAGATAAATGTTACATAGCATTAGCATCGAGTAAATATATTATTTTTCAACCTCAACTTCTAATAGATTTATGTTATTCATTCCACAGGAAAGAAGTGAGGGTAGTAAGGAAAATGCATTGGACCTTTCCAGTTAACATAGCAAATCATGTCAGGCAAGAGATTTTGACTAAGTGTGTCAGTTAAGTCCTTAATGATACGGCACTTCATGGTGTTTCCCAACTACCCCCATACACCTAAAAGCAGTTTATGGCCATGAATGGTGGCAATTCTTGAAAATATAGATATGATGTACATTCTGTTCCTTAAATTATGCCCCAGATCTGATCGGAGAGTTGCCGTTGTCCTCTGTTGAATGATGTGAATAATATCAGTGTATGTATCAGGCACTATTTGTCTGATTCTGGCTTGTTACATGGCTGAAGAGAAAAAACCCTTTCCGGGAAAAGGGATGCTTCTTTAACAGCAATGGATTGAATTGATGTGAGTATGATTTGCAACAGGGGATGCTTAACCTTCTAACTAGAATCAAATGCCAGAATCAGAGAAGCTGCAGACAAGGACTTTACAGAGATAAGACTTTTTGCTTGATCTGAATGATTGAAGGAAAGATTTGGGGATTAAGATGTATCTGATGACTTACTTTGTTTACCTTTAAAGTCTGCCAATTTACAGTCCTGCAATGACAGTTACTGTCACTCCTGAGGGCGGGGTGAGGGGGTGGTGGAAAAATGCTGGGAGACCAAAAAGCATATCTTCATGTGAAGGGAAGGATAAACACATTGGGTGTGAATGAGATTTGTGGGTGACACTAATGTGGTGATAGATGCAGTTAGATTGGGGTACATGACCTCTGAGAGGGAGACAGTCACCCTGCTGAGTGGGAGTCCTAGCAACTCAGAAGGGACACGAGATTGGGCCAGTGGTTTCATTTCTAAGAGGTATAGCAGTAGCTCTGTGTTTTCTTAGTGTGATAACACTTGAAAGTGTTCATTTTGGTGCTTGTAGGTGACCCAGGAAAACAGAGTTGAAAAATTAGCAACAACGGGATGATTTAAAATTCGTGACTGAAGATACAAGAGTGTTAACCTTCTGACATATTTAAAACTTTCGCCTTGAGTTAGCCCTTTGGCATGACTGTTTTTGGGAAGCCTGTACCAAGTGACAACTTTGCCATCCAAACCTTGCTAAATCTAGCTGTGACAACTCCTGGACCCAAGGCAAGATTTTTATGGGAGGCTCAACACGGGTTCACCAGTTGAGCTTACACGGCAGTTGCCTCCCCAGAGTTAAGACTTTAATGAAGCATCCTTTCACTTGGAGCCAACCTGCCTCTCCCTGTCTTTGCTTTCTACCAAGACAGAGAGCGAAGCCCTCTCTTATGATATTGCAGAGTTAATAATGCTGCTCTATTGATTTTGTGAGCCTCTCAGTCACGGGGGAGCTGGTGGGGGATGGGCTCAGCTCTGGCAGTGTGCTTCCTCCAACTCTCTTTCCAGCCCTGGAGCTTTTGTTTTGAATCTGGAAGCTTCCGACCAGGGCTGGATTTCCAAAGGTCAAATGTGCCCGCACATTTTGTCCTTAATGAGTTAGCTCTGCCCTGGAGCTCTCGCTGAACTCACCAGCGCTCAACCTGAGCTGCAGCAGCTTCATAACCAGATCCAATTGCTTGACACTCCACCCTTGAGAAGTGCCTCTAGGAGCCACCGAGGCTTACTGGCCAGGAGAATGCGGTCATAAATGCATGTCTACAGGAATGGGTGAGGTTTCCTTTTTGCTTAGAAAGCCAGAAAAACATCAACAGAAAGAGGCTACAAAGGAGAAAAACATACCCAGGCACTGAACCTTTGGTCCTCTCCTCAACAAAACATTTGATGGTTTTTAATGAGGGAATTTTCATGTTTTTTTTAAGGGGGAGATTTAAAAATAGCATCACCTCTTCTCCTTTTCTTCTCTCTTCTCTTCCACATTTTCTTGTCCTCTTCTCTTGCTTTAAATCTGGTGTGCACAGATCCACTGATACCTGGGGAACTTTTTTTTTTTTTTACTGGATGATGAGAATGCCTTGACTCATTGTTGATCTTTCTGCCTTGGTCACCAGGAAATGCAGGGCTGTTTTTTACTTGATTCCCTAATAGTTTTAAAAATTATTAAGTTTTTGGGCCTCCCCTGGTGGCGCAGCGGTTGAGCGCTGGGCTGCGAGGCCGCCCGCAGCCTCTGTAATGCCAGTTCATTCCCCGGCCACTGGCGAGGGTCCCCCCCCCCCACACACACACAAAATTAAGTTTTTGGGTTTTTTGGGGGGGAGCTAATATTTGTGTTTTTCTTCTCATTTTAAAGTTTGTTATATATGTGCTTTTTAATTGGGATATATATCTGAAAAGGAAAATATATTAGATGAGCTTGTTTTTGTTTTTGTTTTTTTAATTTAGGTTCAGTGATATTACCTGACACATTATTTTGACCATTGGGCCTCAGTAGTATCTCTTGAACTTTTAATCTTTCCCTGAGTTATTACTGAGAGTCTACAGAAATAGCCATTCCTTTAAGTAAATACCTGATAAAGTTGAACACAGAACAAACCAGCAACCATAACACTTTATTTGCCTTAGTTATTACTTACACATGTATCATGTTACCTTTAATTATATGTATTTCTATCCCTCTCCCTTCTCTACCCCAGGCACCTTGTAGACAGATATTAAATCCTAGGATTCATTGAAGTCGTCAGCAAAATTTCTGACATAATGTAAAAGCTCAGTAAATAATTGTTAAATTAATTTAAAAGAAGTATAAGATGTAGTACCTTCTCCTGAAAGACCAAAAGTGTTCCAACAGGTATAATCTGCTTCTCTTACCAGAGTTCTTTCTCCTGGGTCATTAACTTGTTGGACAAATTGCCAGTCTGATGCAGAGAAGAGCATCTAATAAGAGGTAATAGTGATTCCTAATCAAGATTTTTCAAAATTCATGTAGGAAGTGTTAATTGAGCAGCTACTGATTATGATGAGCACTCTACGTAGTTCAAGGGAAGTTTAAAACTTGATGCTAGATCTCCAGGCTTTTGTAGATTTATCAGAGCTCTTACCTCCTACTGCTTGCCATCTCATGGAGCCATCTCCACACGTTTCCCATTCTTGTGTTGAAACTATTCTTGTGAGCAGGGATTCAGATTGAGTGATACTGGCAAAAGCTGAGCTGAAGACTAATGAAGGCTAGCTCATTTATGATTTTCTCCAGCTGAGTCTTTCCTTCAATGAGGAAGGTCAGAGGAAAATGGCTGTGGGAAGTGTTTACCATAGTCCCCATCACTCTCTACTGTCATAATCCTGTAGTCTTGCCCCCTATTGTAGGTATATGAGTTTCAGAGTCCTTACCTAGATTTATCAGTAAGGGTGTTGTTAACTTCTAGAGAGAATCATCCTCAACAAGAACACCTCTTTACCCTGACATCTATTGTGTGACTTTATGTCATGGGACTTTGTCTATGAGAGCCTGAAATTGAGGTACTTGGAGATATGGCACTCCTATTAGGGATCAGAATAGTAAATTCCATCTTCCTCAGGGTTTGCTTTCTATAAGCAAGCAAGATTTGATCATGAGGAATCAAGGACTGATAAAGAGGTCACTTGAGGAGATCACAAAGCTAAATTATATTGAAGGACCTAGTAAACGTCCTCTGGACTTTGGCCTGTGTTCTCTCTATGATAACATATTGCCTTTGATTTTATAGATCTATAAAAAGCCCTAAAGTAGATGAATCTTGACATCTAAGATTGATTGGGCACCCCATCTCAATAACATGCAATGTTACTTGGTTTTATTTATTTGTTTTTAAAAAAGATTTATTTATTTATGCATACAAGAATTCAAGTACAGGCCAGAGGTATGGGGGGAGGGTGAGAGGATTCACCAGGGACAGAGTGGGGAGCAGAACAGGCAGACTGTGAAATACACTGCTGAAGGGAGCAGCGGGCAAGTCAGGAGAGGGCAGCTCCCTGGCCGCGGATCGAACTCCTGCTGCAGTGGCTGCACACAGCTTCATAGGTTGCGTCTTAACCCCTTGCACCACCGGGGAGACCCTTACTTGGTTTTATAACTAAGATGGTCTTTCACCACCACATACGTTGCTGAATCACAGTAATTTTCTTCACCAACTGGTTGTCTTTCTTCTTCATTTGTTATTACCAGATGATTATAGAGAAAACCACACTTTAAAATTAATGTTTAGCATCCATATAAGGAATAGGGCAAAGAGTCAGGTTTGCCCTTGAGCTCATCTGCTGCTTATGAAGCTGATCTGACTTTGATGGATCCCTTTGGTTAGAGGTGTGTTTATCCGATGAATGCTATTGGCATCCAGGATTTTGATACAGAAATGAGATGCTTATTCTCCATCTTTATTCCATTACTGCTTTTTCCCTCTTTCTCTTCTTGTTTTTTCCTTTTTTCCATGTTCTTTTTCTAGCTGCATTTTCAATTTGAATTTTGAAAAGAAGGCATGAGCAATTGATAATACTGTTGTTGAAAAGGAGCCAGAACCACTATTCTGAAGGCACTGAGGGGAAAGGTAGAGTTGTTGAATCTGTTTTAGTCAAATTAATATTTATGTTTATTAATATTAGGAAATGTTTTGAAATATGTTGGAAAGCAGGTTCAGATTTCCCCTTTAAAAGAGTCTGTTTTTTTTTTTTCTAGTATTCATATATTTGGTATTAATCCAGTAAACAAAATTAGATTTGTAGTAAACTGTATTTGTAAGGTTTCTTAGTTCAGACCTTTAAAAATGATACTAGTTTCATTTCTCTCCATCTCAATGATTATACTTGATGTTGCTATGTAGGAATGATTGAAATCCTGTTTATTTTTAACAATGATCCAACTGAGATATGAAACAGCCAGAGAAAACTCAGATATCTCCTAATAAAAAGTTTTCTCAAACCAAGACTACTTGCTACAGTCTCAGCAAGACATGTCACATTGAGAAATGTGGTTGAAACGCTCATGTGATCAAGTTTGGGATTGGGTGTTGTATATCCAATTTTGGAAGAATGTGAGCCTTTGTAAGGAATCCTTGTTTGTTTAAGGTTGTTAAGGGATGACATTTTGTTGAATTTTTAGAATATTTTGTGATCCTGGTGATTTGGGGTTAGACCAGAAAAAGTCTAATTACCAATAGCCAAAAAACTTTTGGTACAGGTTTTGGTTTCATTGATAGGATAGATACAGAACTATGGAAAAACCAATGTTCCTTACTAGGTTGGGTTTCCCATTAATAGGATGGGGATTTAATCCTTGCTGCTCAGATGGTGTCACAGGTGGACTTGAGATTACCTGATAAGGATTGATTAGCATTTTCAGATGCTTTTTACAGAAGAACTTTATGGAAAAAATGTATGTTATTTCACATGGATTGGATAGGAAAGTCCCCAGTTTCACCTGCCTGCTGTAGTTACAGTTTTGTTCCTGATTCTGTCAGCCTGTTTTCTAGAGAAAATGGAAGGTTTCTATATCTCTGATTCAGTGAGTCGTGGGCTGAGAGCTCAGAGTGTGTTTTTAAGAACAGAACAGATAACATCCCCCACCTGAACAAAAGTGATCTTTTCATTCACATGGCTGTTGGCAGCATGGATGTGTGGATGTCATTTTCATTTTCCAAAAAATACATGTAAAAAGTAAAGTTACTGACGATCAAGCCAAATATGACCAAATTTCATAGCGATCCCTGATACACACACCATCAAACTGTCTCCTTAATTAAGACAGTGGCTCTGCTGGGGCCCACATTCCAGGATTCTCAGCAGAGAAAACATGTTTTCTTTATAGGGGAGTTTTATTAGCAGCAATGTTCCGGTATGTGGTTCAGGTTAATTAATGATGTAGTCACACTGGTGTCTTGCCACGAGTTTTATTCCAGTAAGTAGGGCACTAGGAAATCACATTGGCATATCCCGTCATGCCAAAAAAGGAATCCTTAATTTGGTCCATTAAAATATGTCTCAGTGAGGTCTGTCTACAAGGGAGTTTAAGAAGTCTTGGTATATATACTGCCTTAGACTGAGAATTCACTCATCATAAACTATTAAGTTGCATATACATTGGTTTCAGTAAATATAGGCAGTTATAAAATACTTTGTTGGCTGAAATGATTGAGACCTCAAAGACCCAGACCACCCACAGGCTCTGGTGGAGTTGACCTTCATTGTGTAAGGAGATTTGTACCAAGAAGCACCTTTTCCCCATGAGAGTTTTTTATTAATTTTAAATCATGGTGGCGTTTTAAAACTTAATTTATGTTGTGCATGTGTAGCAACCTTCCTTAGAGGTTGAAACAACAAAGCAACTGGATTGGAAATTAGATTTCCCCCCTTGTGCTGCTAATGTAGCTCTTGTTCCACTGGGATTTCCCCTTTGCATGGGCTGATGATTTCTTTGAGACTGTATGGAAATTGGTTCAGACAGGAACAAAGGGGAGAGGGGATGGCAGTGATGATTCAAATTAGTGTCTCTTCTCCAATGAGTCTGGTGTGCCTGAAAGTGCATGTCATCGGATAGCAGCCCAGCCTCCTAAGGTTAAGTGAGGTGCCTGCGCTCCTGGGAGCCAAACTTAAGAGCCTCAGCACTTGGCTCTTCCCTGTCAAGTTGGGTTGAATTGTTAATTTGAAATCTGCAGCATCGTCATGGGCTTCAGAAATGGGCAAGCACAATTTTTCTTTTCTTTACATGATGGAAAACCGTCTTTTTCTCTTGACTGTCGTTTTGTAGCTAGTCTCTGAGTCCTGGTGCCTGGCATAACCAGCAAGAAAGAGAGTTGCTTTGCGACAGTGGGAACAATCACAGGTTTAGAGAAAGGCATCCAGAATACAAACTGCATTTCATCGTCCGTGGCACATGGGCACACACTCATCGGAACCCTGTTTAGCACAAATTCAGTATTTTCCCTTATACCTCTTGCCTGGTTCAAACGCCATGCCCTTGTAATTGGATTTTGGCTCACTGCCAAGTTCAGTGTTTGAGGGTTACATATCTGTGAAATAATGATCCTGAAATAAATAGCACCTCTCAGTAGAGATATCTCTTTATGTAAAATTCTTAAAGGGAATGGAGAGAACGAAATACTTCTGTGTTTAGGAATTTATGAGAAAGTCACCAAAATGACCAAGGCAGGAATTCCCAAGGATTATAGCAGTGGAGTGGGGCGCTAATTAGGATGACAAAAAAACACATGTCCTTGATGAACGTGTTGCCAAAGTTAGGGACCAAACTGGCATGACCCTCAAGTGCTTCAGAGACCTCTGGCTGGAGTTGCTTTTCTGAGGGAGATCCTTTTAGGCGATAAAAATGGGAATAAATGGTAGAAAGTGGGTTGAACGTCTATCTTTATTCCCTCAGGATACCAGTTAATAAGCACCTGGTGAGGAAGCCAGGAGAGGGGTGGGCTCTGTTCATCTCACCACATGACGCAATAGGGACTGCTGAGAAGAAATGCCCTCCTTGCATCTGATTGAAAGGGACAGATGTGACCCAAGACTGATCTCTTTGTCTTGACAAGAGGCTCCACTTTATTCCCATCTGATGAGTTTGAATCAGTGAATGCCTTTTCAATGCTAAAACTTGAGCTAACTTTGAACTCCACCACCTAATAGAACCTTTTGCCCTAATAATGTAGATGTTTTGGGATAGATTTCCTAGTGAAGAGGCCAGGTAAAGTCTTCCCTGGAATTTCCAGGATTGAGTAAAGTCTCCATTAATTTGTTTATCCTTTCAAATAGTATATTTCAGATGCCTTTTCCAGGCACTGTGCCGAGCACTGGAGATCCATTAGCACCTAAGACTGAATCCCTCCTCTTCTGGAACGTCCATTCTACTAAGAAATGATAGACATTACGCATGTGAACCAATACATAATTTCCATCTTTCTGGGGCTTGGTTAGTACTAAAAAGCAAATAAGATGAGATCCTGTGGTAGAGGATGAATAGGGTGTTTGAGCTAGTTTCTTTACGTAGATCAAAGAAGGACTCTGAACAGGTAACAATTAAACTAAAATATAATAGATGAACAGGGTAACAATTAAGCTAAAATATAATAGATGAAAAGGTGACCTGAGGAGTTTGCATCCTGAGGCTGAGACACAGCAGCGCTGAACTCTGAGAGAGGTTTGAGCTTGGTGTGTTTATATGAATGGGTGCGGGGCAAGAGTGGAGGAAAGCAAGGCCAGATCGGGTAGGATGACAGAGATACAAGAGTGAGGACAGTCCATTGACGTTTGAGCTGGAGGGGCTTTTGAGCGCGTGATTTAGTCATTTTGCAGAGAAGGAAGTGAATTCCCTGCTCAGGTGCTGCAGTGTGGTAGGGAAGAGAGAAAGAATGTGGGAAGGGGGATTTGGAACCTGATTCCCAGGCCAGGTTCTTTTCACCAATCGAAAAAAAAAATGAGAGTTGAAAACAGCGGTGTGTCCGCTTGTCTTTATTGCCTCTCTTTCTGCTGGTTTCTGGAGGCCAGGGGAGAAAAGAAAAAGAGTCAGGAGGGAAAGGTACATTCTCTGACTGTGGAAATGGCTGTTACTTCCTACACAGGTACACACTGTCAGGGCAGCCTGTGGTCTTTTGTGAGCCTAAATGTGCCTCTCAATTTAAAATACTGGATTTGTTCTGGACAATGCAAATAAGAAAACAAATTCAAATGAAAAACATTGAAGAGATAAGTAAAATCTATTGTTAAATCTTAAAATACTGATGTGTCCCATGAGAAATATTGTCAATGATGTGTTCACATTGTTTCTGATGTCCTTGTGGTGAAGAAGGAATGATTTGAGGCTTTCCTCAACCGTTGGACACCCCTGCCTGCCCATGATTGAAGTCACTGCTGATTTTTACTAGATTATTTGTTTGGGAGTTTCTGCTTTTATTCTTTCATGTTCGTTCATTCATCCACCTTTTTACACACCCACCCACATAGCCAACAAATGTTTGAGGCAGCCATGAGTCAGGACAGGTCCAGGTATTTTTGAGGAATCCACATTCTGGTAAAATTTACATTTAAATGCTGGTGAGACTAAGATTCATGGAGAAGTAGAAGATTACTTTCATAGCATCCTGTAACCTTGCGTGAGTGTGTTAGGCTTTACAGTCGAGACCATGAAGCCTCTGAGCCAAAGAGGGCCCAGGGCCCCCCTCCTTCCAGGTTCCCCTCCTTCCCAGGTGGACAGCAGAGCTGTGCGTCCAGTTCCTTTGAGTCTATTCAGGATGATCCTTTCTTACTTTTCAGTCTTTGCCCTATTTCCTGGTGTCCCAGAACTCTAGACTAGCAGCTTCCTTAGAAGTCCAGCCCATTTATCTGGGATGACGAAGCCCAGTGATGTAACTCGCTCAGTTTGAATCTCTTGCTTACTTAATTTTGTATATTCAACAATCTTGAAAATTAGCTGGTGTTTTTGATTTTTGTGTTCCATTCCCTCGCTATGGTGTTTATTTTTATTGTCTTAGAATTGCCATCAGAATAACACCAGTGACATCAAGCTACAACACACACAGTGTGTTCCAGGCCCTTGTAAGCACTTGACATCATATATCAAGTAATTGAGCTATCATACCCTCCTGTGTGTGGTCAGTTCAACTGTCATCTCGTTTTTTAGATGGGGAAACTGAGGCACTGAGCGGCTAGGGACCAGCCCAGGGGTGATGATGTGAGCTGCTAGGTGGAGGTGGCGTACCCTGATGTTGGCAGTCAGGCTCCAGGGCTGTCACTCCTGATCCCCTCTTGTCTGCCTCTCAGCTTCTGTGGGGCCAGTCTTGTTTCCCTAACCGGGATAAGTGGCACACCATGCAGCCACCATACATATTCCAGAAAGTTGGTTCCAAGGACCTCTTATTAAGTGAATGTACAACCATTCATTTTAGGAGAAGTGGCTTAGTACTTGGTTTCTTTATGTTTTGGACTGCCATTTTGCAGTCTGATGAGTAGAGCAAATATTTCTCTTAGCAACCTCATATTGTCTTTAACTTTCCTTCATGGAAGTTCCTGAAAACTCTCCCAGCTTTGAAAATATCCTCTCTGATCATCTGCCACTAAATTGCATCTGCCAATGAGGGCCCCAGTGGGATTTGAACCTGTTTTTGTTGGGAAATTTAAGCTTGGAGTGAGTGTGTGTGTGCGCGTGAGCACAAGTGTGTGAGAGTGTGTGTGTATGTGTGTACGAGAGAAAGTTGTATGTGTGTGACTTTGGCATAGAAGAGGCAATCATGTATATACATGCCTTTTTTATGGTGGGCATAGGAAAGGGTATATTTAATTAATCCAACTGAGAAGGATCTAACAATGCTCCAAAAGGGAGTCAATGAAATGAGTTTGCTTTTAAAAAAATTCTCAGTAGCCTGAGTCAGCCTGTGCAAGCGATTTGGGAGAGGAAGGGGAGGTGATGTAATGGGTTCGGCATGTACCCATCTTGGTGCTAAGGGGCCCGGGGAGCTTGGGAGGGTGTGTGCAAAGTTAACGGGAGCGGGGTAGTGGGGGGGGGTGGTCTGAGTGGGTTGTAAAACAGGATTAATAACCCCTTGTCAGACCTTTCCCTGTTACTGTGCTTTTTCAGTAATTTTCGTTTGAATGAAGGCTCTCTAGCCAATTAATATTTATTTGTTTCCTTTGGCAAGACCCATTGGGGGAAAGGATGAGATGGGTGAGATTAAAATTTTTGTTTTGTTTTTGCATTTTGCAAGAAGAGGCAAATACTGTGAGTTCGGGTTTTCAATAAAGGCTCCCCTGCCCACCCCACCCCCTTCAGAGCAGGAGGCAAGGCATGGCCAGCTGGTGCCTTGCACTGACACAGGTGCAGAGGCTGTGGGGGGTGGGGAGCCAAGAATAATTACAGGTTTCTGAAGCATCAGGCCCTGCCTGACACAGGCGCTCATCGTGAAAACTGCTCTTTATGGAAAATTAATGGTGAAGCTGAAAAACTGTCAGGGCCATTGTTGTTCTTGGAGGCCATCACTCCTCAGAAGGAGGCCTTCTCCCAGGTCCTCGGGCTGTCGTGAGGCCCTGGGGCAGAGGATCCGTGCTCCCTGGCAAGTCACAGATGAAGATGGCTTTTTGTCTTTCTTAAATCTCACTTTCAGCCCAGATCTAGACCTTTGCTTTAGTGTAGGATGATTTCTTTTCATTGCCTCTTAATGCATGAATTTCATTTTGTCCATGGAAGTGTAACCACTGAAACAGAGATATAAAACAAAGCTTTATTTTTAAGCTTTAAAGTAACCAGTGGCATGTATTCCAGTCAAAGTAAGTAGAGACTTGTTTGGCAGATAAGATGATCTCCACCCGCAACATTGGCTGTGCTCTTGCTGTGCGTGAGTGCTGACCAGGTCACAAGAAGTAACTCTTCCTAAGGATTGGTCTGGGGCAGGTGCAGCAATTGTGGGTAGAGACCTGAGTGTTAGACTCCCATTTAGCATGCTCTGAAGAAACATCTGGAAAAAGCATACTGCACCAAGACAGGAAGAACTCTTCGTGCATGGGCCATCTTGTCCCATGTGGACACTTAATTTTGAGGATCATGGTTATTATGTAGGAGGAAAAGTCTTTCCAATTTGTTGGAGGTTGAGGGGGTGACCCCAGTACCCAGGGCGCATAAGACCCGCCTGGGCCTCTGCTTTGCCCAGGCTATATGACGTTAAAACTTGCTTTAACATTTAATTTATATTTGATTTGTTTGGGGTTTTCTTTTATGTGTTACAGCTAAGGAATCCTTGGAAGATGAAAGGGGTATTTGAGGCCTCTTATTTCAAAGATATCACCCTTCCCCCCAACCTTTCATCTTGTCTCCTTCCACCCCCCACCCCCTCAAGGGAAAACATACAAATAAATATTTTCTTTGTATGTTGAAAATAGTTTAGGGAGAAGAAATGCTGAGGAAGTTTGGATCGAGATTTCCCAACTTTTATGTCTGTTTAGCATTAATTTTCACAGTATTGTCTCTCGGAATTTATAAATTACTAGAGAGAAATATTTAATTTGGTTTTAGCCCCAGCAACCAGGTGATGTGAGAAACGGTGGGAAGGAATGTGCCCTGACATTGGTTTCGGCACCATGGTTGTTTTGCGGAGTTCAGCAGTTCTGACAGTGATGTGTAATACCGCTGCACCTCTGGGGTGTGCTATTGATGTGTTTTTTTTAACCTAATAGCTAAAAAATGCAGTAAGAGATTTTTACTTATATACTTGCTTACCCACATTTTCTAGGCAGAATTTATTCTCTCCTAACCTTGCACCCTAATATTTTTTAGCTGTGCAAGTCAAGAAAAGTGAATTTTTAAAATCTTCTACATCTTATAAGATTGATTCCTGTACTTGGTTCACAGGTTGTCTCTGCAGTGAGAGAGGTTCAATGTTATCCCGAAGAATCCTCAAACCTGCTTTGAAATGTTGAACTCCAAGATAGCGGGCAGGGAGTTCAAGTTCTTAAGTTCACCCTCAGGCTTACCAAGCTCACTAACCACTGTGCTCTGCCCCTTCCTCCAACCCCTGAGAAAAATGGTGCTCGAGCTCTCTAGCCATGCGTTTCACTTCCTTCCACATCTCTCAACTCTGACCTCATTTAAAAAGAGTAGAAATGTGTCAGAGCCATTACATCACATTATCCTTTGAAGGGAAGAAAATGACAAAGTTCCCATAAATGTCAATCTTTGCTACCCTACAGAGTTTTTCAGTTTGGTTTCTGGAGTCTAAGGAATAATGATTTTGCTAAAAAATGTAACGCTTAGGCATACCTAGAAAAGAAGGGGTATTTTAGAAGATTACTTTTTAAAAAAGCCCAAATCATCCTACTATCAGTAGATTGTTTTGTGTCACTTTGAATTTCCATTCTGGGATGTGTGTGGTGGTTTCAAAACACAAAAAAGTAAGTAAGCTTTGGGACACTCCCAGGAGAAAGCTAAGGGATTCATCTCCCTGGTTCTGTACTCAGACTCTTCGGGGACCATGGCACCATGGTTAAGAACATGTGACAAAACCACACATAATAAATGTCAGAAAGGGGATCCCATGGGCAGCCAAGTGCAGTTTGCTGCATAAGCAATTACTCGGGGGAGGGGGCACCAAAGCCCACGCTTCCCCCATGGAGGCATTTTCATCATCATCTTCATCATCAGGTCAAAGTCTGATCTCAGAAGAAGCGTGACTTCGCAAGTTTCAAACGTGGAAAGCTGTATTTCCACATATTTTTGCATCTGTGGTCCTCTTTGGACTTTTAGATCCTTGAGTTGAATGACGTAGATGGGAAGGTTGGAGTTAAAGACAACAGGCTAAAGGGATGACAATAACTGGTAATTGACTGTAAGTAGGTTCACAGCAGTTGACACTTTATTTCATTGACTATATTATTCTAGCAAAATGATTAGCAAAATGCAATTTTTAAAATTTGTTTGATTAGTTCACCAACTGAGTATACATGAATCTAATGACCCCGAATAATTACTTAAAATGACACAGTTATTGGGCTTCCCTGGTGGTGCAAGGGGTTAAGATGCAACCTATGAAGCTGTCCACAGCCTCTGCAGCATGAGTTCAATCCCTGGCCAGGGAGCAACCCACATGGCACAGCAGACCTCTCCTGATTCGCCCGCTGCTCCCCTTAGCAGTGTACTTCGGTCAATCTGCCTGTTCTGTTCCCCACTCTGTCTCTGGTGCATCCTCTCACCCCCCACACCTCTGGCCTAATCCCCAACTCTTGTATGCATAAATAAATTTTTAAAAATCTTTTAAAAAACGACACAGTTATTGAATGGTGGCAAAAATATTAGATGAATGACTTTGTGTTATATTCAAATTAGGAGACACAGACATAAAAAAGAAAACACTTTATGTTCTAACCACTTGGCTTGTAAAGGGATGGCTCTGAGGACCTGGGATTAAAATCTGCCACAGTGGCACATGACTGTAGTTATAGAGGTGATGATGGATGATTGTGAAGTGATTCCAGCTTATTCTTTCAGAAAGTTCTAACTCTTATAACTCTGCACCACTTCAAACACTTCACATCTCTTCCATCTGAGATAACGGAGGTCGAAGTTTAGTCCTAAGTGATTTTCTTATTGTTTGAGAACTCATGTGGTATAAAGAATATAATCATTGCTTTTAAGAAGATCATAATCTTAATAAACCAGATATACCACCGGCCTGTGGGTGCTTAGATTTGTTGTGGAGATACTATTTAATTGCCCAAAATGGAGGAGGGTGTCTTTCAACACTTGGCAATCAGTATATTTTCTTAACTCCATTTTTTTCTAAACCAGGCTTTTTGAAAGAGATAGACATTGTGTTGAACTTTGAAGGAAAGAATGATTAGTGGGAGGGAAGATAAAAGCTTGTGTCAAGCATGAGGAAAAGTAAAAGAAAATATGAGAAAACTGTTTAGGGCAGGATTGTGGGGGGATGGAAAAAATGACTGGGGATATTTTTAATCCTGATGGGCAAATTTTATGGGGTTTTTTTTTGATGCTATAAGGAGAGGTTGCACAAAAGCTATTTGGTAACCTTGGCATCATCATGTCCATATGTGACCAAATTTCTTACATGTTTAGATCCCATGAAAGCAATTATCTCTTTGTCAGAGGTGGGGAGATTTTGTTAAACTTAATTTATGCTGCAAGACCTAGGTTATCATGTCCTCTGTCAAGTTCTGCCTTTGGAGCCTATCATAAAAGTGGTAGGCTTGCCAATAATAGGTTTTAATTTTTTGTTTTGCTAAGTCTTAACATTCTCAATTTTAATAAGCAGGTGTCAACAAGTTATATCTGTGAACAAAAACAGTTTTAAAAAAGATTTCAGGATGATCATTTCAAAACCATTTTTTGGGTAATATTTCTTAGGCAACTAGAAGAGGAAGCCATACATTTCAAAGCTGAAATACCAGAGGGTCTTCACAAAGCTCATTTGTGACTCATAAATAAATACGAAAATCACCCTACATTTGGGCACATTTCTTTCCCATGGCTAACTTTAGGGGATTTTTGAGGAGTGGAGGTTGATTTACTGGTTCAAGTCTTAAGTTGTATTGTTAGGTCAAGCTGAGGGAAGCCTCATATCTCCAAGGTGAAGTACCAGACAGGCATGTCATTAATTGTCATCTATCAGCTATGATTTGGAGTTTGCAAGCTAGTGTCTTTGCAACAGTGTGAATCTCTTGTGTAGATGGGCAAATATTTGACCTCTATAGACACATTTACAATCTGGAGGCACTCCGAGTTTGCTGATGGGTATTTCTTTCTTTTCTGTTTTGTTTCTAAATTATTTAGACTTACAGAAAAGTTGCAAAAATAGTACATGTAGTTCCTGTACACACTTTGTCCAGCTTCCCCTAATGTTACATAACCATTGTACCATGATCAGAACCAGGAAATTAACATTGATATAATATTACATTAACTAATCTATATGCTTTATTTGAATTGCATCATTTTCCCCACCAATGTCTTTTGCTCATGCAGGAGCCAGGCCAGGTTCTATTGCATTTAGTTGTCATTTCTCCTTAGAGTCCTCCAACCTGAGGGCTGTGACAGCTTTTCAATCTTTCTTGTTTATGACCTTGACATTTTAAAAGAATACTCACTAATTATTTTGTAGACTGGCCCTCAGTTTGAATTGGCTTGATATTTTATCATGATTAGATGGAGGTTATGTATTTTTGGCAGGAATGGTGCTGAATAATGTGACTTTTTGACTTATACCAGGGTCCCACGATACCATGTCTTATACTGTGCTGCTAACTTTGAGCCTGTGTTAAGGCTGTGCCTGCCATATTTTGCCACTGTAAATTTATTATTTTTGTCTTTGTAATTAACCAAAAGCTTATTGGGGAGCTACTTTGAGACTATGCAAAAAGCTTGTTTT
Organism: Talpa occidentalis; assembly: GCF_014898055.3. Lineage (NCBI taxonomy): Eukaryota > Metazoa > Chordata > Mammalia > Eulipotyphla > Talpidae > Talpa > Talpa occidentalis. The sequence continues at coordinate 128,556,528 of NW_023603184.1, read as the reverse complement.
TCATTATACTTTCATCTATATTTAGTATTCATTGGTCATGTAACCTGTAGTCATTATTTCTTTGTGCTTGCCAAATGGAAATTTTCTATTTCCATCATTCCTTCTACCTTTATTAATGGTAAATTTATTGTACAGTGGAGTTGATGTTTCTCCTTCATTTGTTTGTTTCCTCAAACATTTATTTATGTTATTAGGGATTCAGCGATATTAATTTTATTCCATGAGTTAGTAGCATTATTGTCATTATTCATTTTTGTTGCTCAAATTATCCAAGTTTGTCCATTGAGAGCACCTTCAGATGGGCCACAGAGTCTTTCTGACATACCACCACACTTTATGAGTGCTTCCGCCTTCCGATAACACAAAATATTCTAGGTTCGTCTTTTATGTCCTTTGTTCCAGCTCTTGAATCAATTTTTTAGCCAAGGAGTTTTGGTCCCCTTTACTGGATAATGATATTTAGAAACCATGATCTCTTCTCCTTTGTGTCTTTGCTGGCAGACTCTCTCCATAGGCAGGAAATATATGTATATAGACTCATAATTGTATATATTCATTTATTCCTCTATTACCCCTGTATATATGTATGTTTTACAATTTATGGGTATATACTGATGATAGGTTCCTCAGATTTCTGAATCTGAAGAGATGTTAGCTTAGTCACTTTCAGATCTTCAAGCTAGAAAATATGTCAGATGACAAGGCATTTACAAGCTCTGTCTATTGACAGCGATGGCTGGATGTATGAAATAGTCTTTGTGTTTAAGTCCAGGATCTGCCCAAGGATATCTTATAACCCATGTCTCAGCTGACTTTTACCTAGAGCAGATGTGTCTCAAAGATCTGCTTCTGCCCTTTGGAAAAAGCTTTGTGCTCCTATTTCTGAAGGCATGTATTCATGGTAGTTTCTAAGGTTGCAGGCTTCTGGGTGGTCCAGGACAGGGTATCAGCAGATAACTTTTGAAGATTGGAGTAGATAGAATGGTCAAAGTCTTATCTTTGTTTGATAGACATTATGTACCTGTTGGGTCCAGGCACTGTACTTGGTATGTAATGGTTTAAAAAGAGAAGGGGAGGTTTAAGAGAGGTTTCAGGGGTAAGAGCTTATAACTCAAAAATGAATTGACTGGTGATAAAACTGAAGATTTCCATATTGGTGAGAAATAAGTGTAATTTATAACAATGATATGGGGGAAATAAGAGATATTTTTGAGGCAGAATTAAAAAAAAAGGATAAGTGTGGCTAATGCAAATTTCTAGATCTGAAAAGATGGTAGATTGGGTTTCTAATATAAAGAGGTAGTAAGCTACTAAGCCAGGCTATTATTTAATCAGCTAGTAAAATAGAATCAAGACTTATTTTTCCAATAAGTTTTCTTTGATTAGTGCCTTGATATTATAGAGTATATAATTCCTGTCCACTCATTCCCTGTCAACACACTTTGTGTAGTGTTATTTATTTGATATCACATTGCTTTATAAATTCATGTCATTTTTTAGCTTGCATTTGTTTATTCTGCACCTACATCACAGGGATCTATTACTGTGTCTTCCTTTCTAACACAAAGAAAGCTTTGCACCTTGCTGTGAACACAGTAGTTGAATGAACACTTGTGACATGAGTGTTGAATGAAGATTGGAAGCATTCATTAGTTTATGCTGTTAAAAATCAACAGCAAGATCCAAAGGTTATTCATAGTTAAAAATCTGGTTTTCTTATTCAGTAATGCAGAGTTTCACCAGAAGGCTGATTAAAAAACCATTCTTTTAGAATGTCACCAAAATAATATCCTTGACAGATATAACACGACTAAGTATATCATTAAAATAGATTCTTAACAGAATAAAAGCCTAGAATCAGAACATAGACTGAAACATAGAAGCTCTGTGGAGGTAGTAAATTAGGCACTACTCAACATGTTAAATCTTCCATCCATTTCTTTTTTGAAGGCCAGAAGTTACAGCAAATTGAACTGTTGTTGATGCAAGTTGGTAACATGGATTTATACAAGATTCTGGAAAAGTAGGATTTTTCAAGTAGGGAGAGCTTTTAGAATGCAAACCTAAATATCCACTTTTGTCCAAAAAGTACTTCAACCCTCTTTCAGAGACTTAGGAGCAACTTAGATGAATTTTTGTTGAAAACGCTGTAATTTTCCATTCTTTTTCTTTATTTCTTTATGAGGTGAAAACTTTACATTGAAATAGACTGGATTCTATCTTTAACAAGTTAAATAGCTGTGTTTGAATTGATTTTTATCATGTGGTCAAAGTGCTAAACCACTGTCATGGGGCTCACCCTCCTCGCTTCAAAAGATGTAGCAATTGAATTTTGCATAACTTGCTGTAAACAACAGGGGTTTTCTCTAATGCATCCAAGGTTTTGTAAGAGGCATTCTTTAGAACAGTATCTATTCCTGGTAGTTAAGAAATCCATGCCCAAGGAAGGGCTTGCTGTTGCTTGATTGTGGTTGAGGTCCCCTTTTAGTTTGGATGGATGTGGCTAGTTCTTCAGAACGTGTTACAAAGTTGACTTATTTTGTGACTTCCTCAAGTCTATTTGAAAAATGAAGTTAGATATGGGCAGTCTTGGTTTGCCAGCCTTGTCTGGTTCTATTTGTTCCTTGCTTAAATGGGAACTCGTAGGGATGCTCGGAGCATCTCACCAAGTGCAGGAAAATTATTTTAACATTGAGTGTTGTCTAGGATCTTGATGGTGTGAGATCTTCCTTCTGGGCTTCTAGTTCCCCTTCAACTTCAGTAGCTGAACTCCTAGGATGTAACCTTTATGGTCCCCTCAGAAGTATTCAGGGAGGAAATAACAAGGTCAGACCTTTCAACAAGAGAATTTCAGTTGAGAAATTTTAGCCATGAAACCATTCCCTGTTGCTTCTTGTGTCTTCTCCTCTGCCTGTCACCATTGGCTTCCTGGTGTTCTTTGCCTCTGATGGCTGTTTCTCTCCCTCCCTCCTTCTCCTCTGCAGACATGCCTTGAATTGGAACGCTACCTACAGACAGAGCCCAGGAGGATCTCGGAGACCTTTGGTGAGGACTTGGACTGCTTCCTCCATGCTTCTCCTCCCCCGTGCATTGAGGAAAGCTTCCGGCGCTTAGATCCCCTGCTGCTCCCTGTGGAAGCGGCCATCTGCGAGAAGAACTCAGCAGTGGACATTTTGCTCTCTCGGGACAAGTTGCTCTCTGAGACCTGCCTCAGCCTCCAGCCAACCAGCTCTTCTCTAGACAGCTACACAGCCGTCAACCAGGCCCAGCTCAACGCAGTGACCTCATTAACGCCCCCATCATCCCCAGAGCTCAGCCGCCATCTGGTCAAAACCTCACAGACTCTCTCAGCCGTGGATGGCACGGTGACGTTGAAACTGGTGGCCAAGAAGGCTGCACTCAGCTCAGTAAAGGTGGGAGGGGTGGCAACAGCAGCAGCAGCCGTGGCGGCAGCTGGGACTGTTAAGAGTGGACAGAGCGACAGTGAACAAGGAGGGCTAGGGGCTGAGGCCTGCCCTGAAAACAAGAAGAGGGTTCACCGCTGTCAGTTTAACGGGTGCCGGAAAGTTTATACAAAAAGCTCCCACTTAAAGGCCCACCAGAGGACTCACACAGGTAGTGGTACAAGTTGGCCGCACGTGGTTTCTTCTTTTGCTTCTTTAGCCTCGCGGTGGGAAGGGCTTCCCTCTGTTCCCAGAAGTGGCTTCCGTGCTGACTAGGAGGTGATAGAGAGGCAGGGAGGCCTGAACGGGGTGGCAGAGTGACTCACTTGTTACCTTAAGAGCTCCAGGTTTCCCAAGCACAGAACATGGGTCTGTGACCAGGTGGCTGTGAGATACTTCCAGAGGCAAAGCCAACCACAGGGTAGACTCAGCCGTTCTGAAGATGACTGAATGGGGCGCTGACAGGGTGACTCACAGCCTCTGTGATGCATGCACTTGTCACTTCCCTGACACCTGCCATTGAGTGTAGTTCTGCAGTTTTGATCATCTCTGGCACCTGAGCAGGTACATTAGAAAGAATTCACAGTTAAACAAGGTAGCTGGAGTGTCCCTATTCACTATTTTCCCAGCATCCCTGATTTTTCATCAAAGTCACCAACAGCAGGAGGGTTTCAGAGTTCATTAGATGTGATCATTCTATAATTAATTGGCATCTCCTCTTTTGCATTGTTCTCTGGCGCGTGCTTTATGGAGAGATGGCAGAATTGCTTTTTAATGAGCTTGTTACTGAGAAGTTGCTAAAGTGATTACATTGCTATGTGTGTGGTAAGGGCGGGTGGGGACTGACGGGGATTGTATATTTTACTCGGGACTTTTGTGGTGACTCCCAGGAATCATATTGATCTCTGGTGCAGTGGGATAATTTGGAAGAGTGAGGTTTACAGAGAGAAGAACGGGTTTGGCTTTTTCTTAGAAACTGATCTTTGTTCTCTGCTTTGAGGTGGAAGCTTGAGAATAGGGAGTCTCTTCTTGGTGGTCGCATCCTAGTCGCAATCACCACTGTCGGTGGTTTGCAGATGAGCCCGGCCTGTGTGGGTCTCGTGTGCTGCTTGCACGCTGGGTAGGGAAGCACTCAGAATGAGAGTGATGGAAATGGGTGGTTGGATCTGAGCTGGGAAGTGGTGTCTGGTGAGAGTCCAGTACCTTCCTCATGCTCGGGAGTGGCTCGTGGGCTGTGCCACCCAGGGAAGTTGCACTGCAAAGTTCATTGACTGAAAAATTAGGAAAACCTGGGTTCTGGTTTAACTCTGCCGCTCACTGGCTTTGTGACTAGGAGCAGAGTCCTTTCCCGACACTGGGCCTCCCTTTCCACAACTGCCAGACAATGTGGTTTTTAGTTCCCTTTCCACGCTGATGTTCTCGGGGAGTGGGTTACCTGTAAAATGTCTTTGTTGCATTACAGAAGAATTTTCCTTTTGTTTTTTTAAAGATTTATTTATACATACAAGAACTGGGGTATAAGCCAGAGGTGCAGTGAGTGAGAGGATTCACCGGAGACAGAGTGGGGAGCAGAACAGACAGATCTGCTGAAATACACTACTGAGGGGAGCAGTGGGCGAGGCAAGAGAGAGGTCTGCTGCGCCATGTAGGTTGCTCCCTGGCCAGCTGGGGATCGAACTCATGCTGCAGTGGTTGGCGATAGTTTGATAGTGCTGTCTTTAGCCCCAGCACCACCACGGAGGCCCCCAGAAGAACTTTCTTGAAACAGGATGCTTCATATGTAACTAGAAGAAATCACCATTTTGAACATCAAAGTTATTCCCACGGGAGGGTAAACTTACGGCTTCCTTACAGCACAAGATTTGGGCATGTAGTCCTCTAATTTTAAGCTTAATTTCCCATGTGGCTTTTGTTTGGTTGTGGGGAACCAAACATAATTTTTGAAGCCCCCGGGCTCAGGTCCTTGCTGTGGTTTCCTCTCAGATTTGAGTGTTGGTTCCCCACTCCACATAGTCCAAGGCTAATGCTTCCTTCTGTTGTCAGGTCTTCTGCTCACAGTTACTGTCCTGGAGGTCATTTCTGTTTATTTTTCTTTATAAAGTCAATGAATAGAGTCATGACGAGACATTGCAGTGTTCCCAGGCTTCAGTCTGACTCATCTCCTGTTCTCCCCAGGAAACCAGCGAGAGCAGGATGAGACAAGAATGTTGAGCTTTGTTGGGAGTATAGGATTCATGATTATGGACTTATTTCTGAATTATTGACACTGAGATAGGATATATTCTGCCTACTGTGAAGGCTGGATAACTCTGGGGATGTTGGAGTTGGAGTCCAGAGCATTTTCTTCTTTTTCCTATCCCTTCTTCCCAACAACAATGTCAGAAGAACTCTTTGGAAGTGATGTGTTATTTGATGTATTGTTCTCTGGGCATTGTCTGCTGAGGGTGATTAGCAAGGTGGAGCTCATGTTTTCCAGCACCTGCAACCACTTCCCTTATGGTAGACCAAGCGGAAAGATCGTCCCCTAGGAAACTTACTCAAGGAAGTATCAGACATTGCTAGAAAGGCAATACTGCAGAGTGGTTAAGAACAGAACTTTGTGGACTTGGGTTTGACTTCTTGCTCTGCCACTTCCTGGATTTTTATGACCTGGATCAGTTACTTATGTTTTCTGAGTCTCAGTTTCTGCATCTGTAAAATTATTGTGTCTACATCCTGCATTTTTTTTTGGGGGGGGAGGAGATTGAGTAAATATGTGTAAAATAATTGGCAGATCACAAGAGCTCATTAAAGAGAGCAGTGGTGTTAGTTGTGGTTATTACTATTGCTGTTGATATTAATTAGTGATGGTTGCATGTAAAAAACAAGCCTTATGTAAACTAGAAATAAGCCAGATCGTCAAAATTAAATACTACCCCAAAGCAAGAATTGTTCTTTTCTCACCCCCACACTTCCAGTGTGGGGGGAGTCATGATCATGGCACCAGTTGCGGAGAGTGAAACTGGCCCATGAAGTTGGCAGTGATGTAGGACATGACTTTCCTAAGACAACACGAGAAGCAATCACCTTGGTCCACTGGAAGCATTTTGCCTGTCAAACCTTCCTCAGAGACAAGCCAGAAGGAAAGCTAGATGCTAAAGAAAGAGACAAGAGGGGAGGTAGATGTGGGGCTAAAGGATGGGGAGAGGGACTATGAATTAATTTGGATTAAATGGATGAGAATCAGAAGTATTTATTTGGAATTGGTGCGAATGGGGCACATGGGGAATTGAAAACAAAGGTGATAATTTATGTGGTGTGGATGAACTAAGAATAATGAAAAAAGCATGAAGGATGGAATCAAATTAAGTGCAAACATATAAAGGAAATGGTCCAGTAAAAGCTTGAGGGCAAAGGTATATGGCAGTGGGAATTCATGTTGGAGAAAAAACTGCTGATATGTGAGTGGTGTGGGGAGAGCTGCTGATCAAATGTTGAAATGAAGTTTGAAAAAACAAGCTCAGTTGGATTTGGGCAGGCTGTTTTAATACAGGGCTCGCTTTAATTCAGTAAAATTATTTCCTTATCTCTCAGTGGGAGGAGTGTTTCGGGACAGAAAAAAAAAATGATAAAACCATCAGGAGAAAGGGGGAAATATTGGCATTTTGTTCTCTAAAGTTATATATGTTCTACATCTTTTCTATATGGTAATATGTGGAAAAGGAGATACGGTTGCAAAATGCAATAAAATAAAATGTGTTCCCACTATGCATAGGAAAGACAATACATTGTTGATAATGTGAATTTGCTTGCAGTGAAGAATTTTTAAAGTGTTATTCTTTTAATCTTTATATAGATAGAATTTACTGAGATGAAAAGATGTGCTTTCCTCCCTCCTGCTCCCCCCTCCCTTCTGTATCTGATTTTTGAGGATGCTGAAGCCTTCACATTTTCTGCCCTGGAGGATGTTAGGCAATGAGGTGATATATATTTTTTAAGGTAGCAGATGCTCAAGTTGGTAGCTAGGGCAAAAATACTGGTTGCCCACAGAAGTGAAGTTAGGGATGGGGAAACCAGACTGAGGATAGAAGATGAGGCAGGGATTGGGACAAAGGGAATATTGTGGAAGTAGCAGGATCTCAGTGAAAGGAAGCATATAAAATTGGACATATGGTTTATTCATTGGGAAGAGCACTTAGTGCTGGCATGAGCATATAAATGTCCTTTAGCAGCCAAGTCATTACAGACCTTTCTCTCCCACTTTGTTTTCTGGTCTTTGTATAATACATTTTTTCTTTCTCAATTCAACCATTATGATCATAGTTTTATTCATCTTCTTGGAATCAATCAAATCGTCCTTACATTGTGATGCAAGGGAAAAATCTCACTTCCAATTTTTAAAAAAATTACTTTATTATGCTCAGCAGGAAAAAAGAGTTAAACTGTTGTAGTTTGAAGCAGTAAGAGAAAGATTTATTTTCCATATTTCTTTGTGATCACCTTTGAGAAGGAAAAAAAATCTCCTGTGATTGAAATGGTGGTTTGTGTTAAAGTGAGCAGATTTTTGTAATAAGGAAATTCCTATAAAAGAATTCCACATTTACACTGTTAACTGTGTGAGTCATGGTGGTAAAATCAGGACAAAGGCCAGTAATGAGCTCGTTGGCTGTTGGTCACAATGAAGAGCCAGGCCAGGTTCTCACATGGGCCACTTGGAGAGCTCTGTCTACAGACTGGGATTGCATTAGCCTAACCCATGAGTAGTGAAAGGATAGTCTAGATTTTGCACCAAAGGACAGAAAGAGATGCTTTTCAGGTGGAAAGATAATACAGTAATACAATGTGCAATTTACTTAGTGTTTTGTATATGCTTTGGAGCAGGTCTTATTATACCAAGATGTGGCAAGATCTCTAAGTTTAATTAGGCATTAGGAAGCCCTTTGTTTTTAAATGGAAAGGTGGCTAAAAATATTACAAACAAAAAGATGAGTATATGTTTAAGATGCAAGCAAAAGTATTTATTTTATACATATAATGAAAGTTATTTAAAATTTCAAAATAATGTATTTTAAAATACTTCACAAAACATTTTCTGCATATTAGGCATTGTTCAAAGTCTTTTACAAATATCAATCCTTTTTAACCTTCATATTAGTCTAATGGCATAGGTATTATTTTTATTTTCCAGATATACTTGAGGCTCAGAGAGTTCAAATCACTTGACCAATATCACACGGCTGTTAGGATACTGACTGGGCCAAGATTCTAACCAAATAGTTTTGCTCCAGTCTGGGCTCTTCTGTGCTAACTAATGAAGGGAAAGGAAGTCAAGTAGATATTTTTCTTAATAACCCATTATTAAGAGGAAATGAGAAACTTAAATTTTAAATACAAATTGACAATGAAAACTATGTTAAGTGTCTTCTAAATAGATAAAAGTTGAAAGGGCCCTTAAACTCAGTGCCTCATCAAGTGACTAAGAACCAGAAAGAGGAAATGACAAAGGAATGGTCTTCCGTTTCCAGGGCCATTATTGTTACTCCAATAGCTGCTATTATTGTGGTCATTACTCTTAAACCTATTTTAACTTTAGGATTCAAGAGGGAATTTCTTATAACAGCCACAATTCATTCATTAAAATGACAAATGCTAGTACTTTACTCCCATGAAATAAGAAAGGTAAGCATTATCAAAGCTGGGGAGAACTGAGGACTAAAAATTGTAAAAATACTTAGCCCAGGTTCTACCATCTGCCACTGGCAGAATTAAAATTTGACCCAAGTCTCCTGCTTCTTAGACTTGCATTCTATTGAGTAGATGGTCTTGCTTCTTACTTTGTTCAGTCATTCCACAAATGAGTACTAAGTGCCTGAGAATGTCAGGCACCACTCTACAGAGTGACTGGCAGAGTGACTGGCGGAGGAGAAAGCAAGGGCCTTGGGGAGAAGGGGGGGCAGACACGGCATTAAGGGGAGTAGGGGCTCCTGTTACGGATCAGAAGCAGCATGGATGATTCAGAGATAAAAAGTTGCTTTTCTCTTTCTGGACAGGGTGTTTATTGATGCTGTTCATCTTTTCAAATGATGCCAATGTGATAATACACTAATTTATATAAATAGTAGCCCTAATTCAAGGTCAGGCATACCAGCAGGATAAAATTAAATACCTCAGTCCAGAGCTGTAGGGGGCCCAGCGACCACTTTCAATCTTCTCAGTGCTATAGATAAAATTTCTTTGAATTTATACAATAGCAACTGAAATGGGGCAATTTTAAGACATTAAAGGGTCTTTAATATGCTGAGACACATGGCTGCTAATGAAGTTTATCCATGTGTTGAGGCAGAAACTCATTAAATCCCGATTATGGGATGGAAACTAGAATAAGGGTTAACTGTTCAGTTCACGAGGTGGAGAAAGTTTAATAGGAGGGTTTGGTAGTTTGGATTTAGCATATTCAGGAGCTTAAGAGAAAGCATTTGAAAGGAGGGGTATAAAATGAGGTGGTGGAAAATAATTGATGGAGGAATTTTATGATTCAGGAAAATCTTAGAGCTTCACCACATGATACTTTAGCAACATGCTAACTCAGCATTTATGAAGATACATTTTGGTAAACATATATTGGGTTGAATGGTTTAAATTCATCCACACAGCAAGCACATTTATTTTGACATTATAATATGGTAATAAATGTAGACTTTGTGGGATGCCTATTCTAGATATCTTTTTTAATTAATATTTTATTTTATATAATTCTTACATCATTTTTGCGCAATGTATGCATTTTCATTTTGGTTATATTCCCCATACAATTGCACCCTCCACCCCTTATTTTGACCCTAGTCCTTCCTCTCCCTCGCCCCTTGTGTCTCTGGTTTATAGTTGCTTCTAGATATCCTTTTAATGGATAATTGGTAGTCACAAAATAAACATGTTAAGATAAGAATGGGGGAAAAGGACAAGGCATAAAAAATAGTATTTCATCACAAACAATATTTGTTGATCACCTATTATTCCTTTCCCCATCTGTGAGACTTTGGTTTTTGATGCACAAGCCTGAAAATATGGTTTCATGAAGTTATTATATTTGCAGCTTAATCTCAAAGGAAGATATAGCCTGGATTGGGGGTAGGAAGAAGGAAAGAGGAATTTTACTTGAAAGGCAGTGGAAGTAATAAGAGTTTTTTTAAATTCGAAGATCTAGAGGTCGGGCCCACTCTGTTAGACAGAAAAAAGAAGGATGACAAGAAGTCTGTAGATGAAGGAATGGTATTGGAGAGGCCAAGTGTGAGCTTTAAAAACATTATCCTTGGGCCTCCCCGGTGGCGCAGCGGTTGAGCGCTGGGTTGCGAAGCTGCCCGCGGCCTCTTGCAGTGCCAGTTCGATCCCCGGCTGCTCCCCGGCCACCGGAGGAGGGTCCCACATGGCGGGCGCAGACCTCTCCTGCCACCGGCTGCTCCCCTCAGCAGTGTAATTCGGTCCTTCTGCCTGTTCTGCTCCAGAGAATTCACTCTCTAACCCTCCCGCGCTTCTGACTGTACCCAGTGATTGTATAAATAAATAAATAAATAAATAAATAAATCTTTAAAATAAAATAAAAATAAAAACATTATCCTCTTTAATAAATAGATAATGTACAGAATCTGTTTCTGTTGTAATAAGAATTTTGATGACCATGATGGTCATGGTTGTTCTGTATGTATTTTATCAGCATCTTTTAGGGAAATTAAAAGGAGGTTTGTAAAGTTTGCAGATTAATATGATATTATAGAAATTCATTGGTGGTGGCAATAATTTTCTTATGTCTCCTGAAGTTGAAACAATTATGGAATAGAATTTTAGTTAAATTGGAGAGGAGTCGGGGGAAGGACTTTAGGAAAATCATATATAATTTTTTTTTAATTTTGGATTAATTCTCTTTTTAAAAAATATTAGTTACATATAAGAAGAAATGAAAAAATATTTGTAAAATCCTCAGTCTTTATTTAAAAAATGCCCACTTTGAACTTTATAGAAATCACAGTTCAAAGCTTGAGAGTGAATCATGAGGAACCAAACTTTATATTGGAAAGTTGGTTCTGATAAGCAAACAGAATCTTTGCAATCCAACCTGCTACGGGAGTGTGTGTCTCAGGACTCAGAACTCTGCCAAGCTACTCAGGTACCAAATGCAGAAAATCTGGCTCTTTCTAATCAAGCAGTTTCTCTTTGTCCCTTTCCAATAGGCATAAACTAGACGACTCTCGCCAAACCTGTCCCCCCAAATCTCAGTTCCTTCCCTTCTCCTGCATCACCTAAAAACCTTACACCTAATGCTTTTCTGTACTGAGTTACTGCCTGTCCTCTGCCTTCTTTACTTTCCTCCCCATCAGAAAGGATCTGGTAGCAGTACAAAGTTGATAGTTGGGTTATACGTCCATGAGCCAGAATTAAACACTGTCACATCTTACATTGTTTTTAAATCTTCAGTTATGAAGACTATTCATGGAAATTCAGGAATCTGAAAGCAACCAAGGGAAGTTTTGGAGGCTGGAGCAGCCATCCCCACCTGTACACCCACCCTTCCCCCTCCCCTGCTAATGGATTTTCTCCATTTTCTAAGAATAACCTATTTTTTCAACCATTTTTAAAAGTAATATATTGACATAACAGTTATTAAGCTAAATGCTAGTAGAAGCAAGACATTCAAGGTAATCAAAAGTAAGTGTTTTTTAATTGTACTCTTTATATGACTAACCAGTGCTGGTGCTGTTCCCCATTCCTGCAACATCCACATGTTCGGTCTCCAGTGTTAGACCTGACTGGCTTAAATAATGGAGGGCAAACCATTTAAATTATTTAAGAGTGTTTCAGTGAGAATAAGCTTTTCATGGTCCATTTTCATGAATAAGCTTTTCATATTTCTGTTCACCTTACTTTCTCCTTCATCATCTGTGCGTTTTTAGCTAGGTGACTTGAGCCAGAACTGGAACCCATGAATTTTTAGGGTTAGAAGACTTGGGTACCTCATCTATTCCTTATAAGACTTAGGGCCAACTTTGTCCTAAACCAGGCCTACTTGGTAGACCCCTCCTCTGCCCCTTTATTTTTGGACCTTGCATCTTTTCCTTTCTTTGCTTCAAAGTTATCTGCATTTAGGTTAGATCCCTTTTCTTTTGTTTTCAAAATAAATAAGATGCATTTATAATTTTAAATTCATAAACTATTCTGGCATTATGAATCATATACTTTGGCTTATTTTGTTGTTATTTGCCTTCAAAATATATGCTCTTCCCTTTAAATAATTGATTGTAATTTATGGAATTTGGTACAGTAAAATAAGGTTATGCATAATGTTTTCAGGCAACCAGTGTAAGATTTTTTTAATGTCCAAGTTTGTTGGGACAAAATAGTTGCAACCATGTCATGCAGAAGTCAGCAACAGCCATCAATCCTTTTGTTGCAGGAAGGAAGCTGGGAGGCAGCTGAGAGGAAGTCCTTTTCCTTCATGGGAGAGGATTGCCCAGGTAGGGGTGTTATGGTGTCTGATGTCTTCCTCTGGAGCTCCGGCTATTTTCAGATCAGGGATACTTTGTAAGAAGGACTACAGCTTGTTCTAATGTTGAGGCCAGTGTAATGAGAGAGGTTCTGGGAGTCTAATGGTTGCCCTAAAAATGTTATAATTATATAATCTGCCCTAGTGAATGAAGATCCAAGAAGAGCTTCACTCTGATACAAGAACAGAAAGATTCAGCAGGGAATGTTCTAGAATAGCTGTGAAGTGGTTATGCTTAAAAGTTTTCTGTTTTCATTTCATGTGTTCATGTGGTTTAATGTCACATCATTGGAATTAATTGCCCTGATTATGAACTTAAAACATGGCTTAAATCCCCTTATTAGGGGGCCCACAGTACTCTTCACCCATTCTCAACTCCTACTGTTGAAAGGAAATAATGGTTCTTCATATTGAATTCTCAATTGGTTGTGAGCCTGTTGAAACTAGTATTGGTATTTTAAAAGGAGCAACAAAAGATACATCTTCTTTCTCTGATATAGGTAATAAGACATTTTATGTTCCTACTGTTCAGGAGAGAGTGTCAGAAAATCAATATGAATAAATTCAAGTACACAGAGGATTCAACCTGTTCAAAAAGATAGTGTATGGAAGAATGACAGTATGCATTATTAAATATTTTTTGCATTGTATGTAAATATTACATGTAGGAAAGGTACCATAGGCTATTGATAAATTTAGGCAGAAGGTGATTTGCTGCCTTTTTTGTTTTTTCATTCTTTGTTGTTGTTGTTTAGTATCTCAAAGCTTACAGCTAATCTGAATTTGAAACTAAATACTGTCATTACAGAAGATTTTTTTCTCAGTTCTTCCAATTTCTCTGGGGACAAAATAATGGCCGCTTGAAGCAGTGGAGAAACAGTAATTAGGGCAAATAGTAATACTGTGCATGATTGAGGAAAATGTGAGGAAGGGAGGGAGAAAATGCAACAGACAGACTTGTACAGCCTGTTACTAGGAAACCACATCAGCATTAAATACAGTGTGCTAATTGGCTATCCTGTCTCTGCCTGGGTACCAGCCTGGGCCTGCTACACAGCTGTTTCTGCTCTTTCTGGTTGCTAGGTAACTGCATCATTTTTCTCCCCCTCCCTTTTGTATTCTGGAGGCTAATTGGCTACTTCTGCTCCTGGTGTTGCTGCTGGGAACCAGTCTGGGCCTGCTGCTCTGCTGTTTTCCAGAGGGACTTATTGGGGGGAGGGGAGAAAAAGGGAAAGGAAGATATGCTGGCAATTAATGGCGCATAAGTGCAAATTCTACACAATGTCTGGCACCTGCGTCCCCTCATCCTGCTTTCTCAACTAAATCCTTTAAGTTGAAAACACATTAGAATGAATCTTGAAGTCTTTCTTTTATCTGCATGCCTTATGAGTATAGTTTAAAAGAAATACATTTGAGGACATCCCTTAAATAATGGTCTTAGTCTTCTTAAGGAAAAAACTGGCAAAAATTGATAAGGGTGCCAAAAGAATTTGTGCAAACATTAAAATTACTAATGTAATAACAAGGCAACATTTGCAACATTTTAAGGATACTGCCACTTTATCTCTTAAATGGACTGAATTCTTTTGTAGCCATTCTTTTAGATACCGTATAGAATATAAAGTAAGAAATCAAATGAACTAGATGTACAAGTACAGGATTTTTCCATCTGTTTTATTCATTAGGAAGGAGGAAGGGGAAGCATCTAGACCCCGATGATTTTCCATTATGGTTTTATTCCTCTGAGGTGCACAGCACGTGTCTCAGGTACTTTTGGGGGGGTACATTGCATTTACATGAAAGTAACGCCTTTTTTGCATACTGCAGTTCCTTTCCTTAAGGCAAACAAACAAATGTGGCTACAAAATAAACCTGAAATCAATCTTGTGATTTGAAAAAGTGTGTAATTATGTTCCATATAAGCTGTCATCTCCTGTTTAAGTAGAGGTTTCCATTTCCTCATTTAAAAATTCTTGCTGGAAGTGTAGAGAGGGATTCTTCAGAAGTAAAGTGATGCTTCAAGGTGGCTTCACTTTAAATGGTGGAGAAAGTGCATGTAAATTGGGGCCCCTTGAAGAAGCACCCACTTCCCCCTGGGAAGGAGTTGTTTTATTGAGAAAACGCAGCATGTTGTGTGTCTGTGCACAGAAATAGTTAGAAACAGCGACTCTTCTTTGACGCTAATGGCTGGCCCTGCTTCCCCAAACTTAATGAAGTCTAGCATCGCCTACCAAAAGTGAAGCCGGGGAAGCAAGCTCCATTCTGAGCAACAAGCCTTGCCATGGTAAAATCAGATCAGACTCTGTGAAATCATTTATGCTTAAAGTATCCTTAAAATAGGTGCAGGGCCTCAAGCTGGGCTGGGGCGATGCAGAGACCATGGCAGTGTTCCATAGATCACAGGACAGCAGCTTGACATTGGGATTGCTCAGACTGCAAAATAAACCTGATTATCAGAGGTAACAACAGAGCAGGTGTAATGTTACTTCTGCTCTCTCCATTCATCCTCAGAAGTATTCCTCCATGGCAGGGCTAAACATTTGATCATGAGAAGTCATCAGAAACAGACTATTCCTTCACCGCTAGACTTGTGTTATAGCCTGACTTTGGGAGATGGTGGTTCTGACTGTGTGAGTGTTTAGTCTTTATTGATGGCAGTTTGCCAGAATAGCAAGTGTCCACATGTCCCTTGTCTACTGGAGAGAAAAGTCCAGTGCAGTCCTAGTGTTGTCTTACCCAGCACTCTTCACCCGCCACAGGGTGTGGTTAAGGTGTCTGCATTCCAGCTCTGGTAAGACTGGCGAGATGCAAGCAGGGGTCTTTGAAGGCTGAAGCAGTCATGCTTAGTCCAGTGCCATGTCAGAGCTTCTTCTCATTGTGCTCTTCTGGGAGAACAAGTCTCTCTTCTTTGACTGTCTCTATGTCTAAAGCAATAGAGGGAACACAGACATGTTTGGGGGGGTTAAGGAAAGGAGACATTCCATGTGGCTTCTTCACCCTTTTGATACTCCTCAGTTGTGAAAACCTGCTTTGCTAATTCTCATGGCCATGCAAAACTATTGCCTCTTCTGTGAGTTAAATCAGTTGACAGTCCTGAAAAAGAAGAATCTGCTGAATGCTAGTGGCACAGCAGGGCTGCTGCTGACCTATATGTTGCCTTTGTGCAGATCAAGAAAAGGTGCCCCTTTCATGGGGTAGATGCAGGCCTGCGCTTGAGCAAAGCTGGCTTCAGCCCCCCAGCCCATCCGCTGCTGCCCTGCAGCCAGCACCTTGAGTGGCATCTGCTCCCCACAGGCGCTGGTGCTCTTCGGAGGGCCTTCCCTGACACTTCAAGGACTTGTGAGGCTAATGTGTTTCCACCAGGACCATGAAAGTCACACGACTGTACAAAGGGACACTGCGGCCTCCTCTCCATGGCCAAAGAGACCATTATGTGTGTGAGCAAACCTTTTAGCCCAGTACTTCTCTACAAATGTGAGGTCATGAGTTGCCTAATGCAGTGATTCTCAACTTGGGTTAATTCTGTCCCTTGGGGGACATTTAGCAATGTCCGCAGACATTTTTGGTTGTCAGATTTTTTTTTTGTAGGGAGGGGAGGTAGTTGCAACTGGCATCTGGTGAGTGGAGGGCAGACATGCTTCATACTACAGTGCACAGGGCAAGCCCCAAAACAAAGAATCACTCAGCCCCAGATGTCAGCGGTGCTGGGGCTGAGACATCTGGCTCATGCCACCCCGGCTCCTTCTCTGTGGGTTCCTCTGTACCACTTGCAAAATGTTGCCTTATCCTTTTCAGTCAGCCAGGTTCTTGCTTTCCCTTTTATGAGCGTTTAAAAATTCACTAAATGTAAACATTTCATAATTTATTTTTCTATTAGAACTTAGAGGAAGGACATCTCTCCACTTCTGCTGGGCATGTAGCTCTCCAGATTTAACGTTGGTGATTGTGCCTCTTCACAGGCGAGACCCCCTCCCCTCTTGCTGAAGGCCCCTGATCTGTAAATTGGAGATTTTGCTGAGGCAAGGGTTTGAGTCACATGAGCTGCCAAGCTGGTGTGTGGGAGGGAGGCTTCTAGCCAGGAAATGGGCCTAGCTCACTGGGCAATAACTATCTCTCTACCTGTGCTCTCCTGTACAACAATCTTAGTAAATTATAACAATTGTTTCCTTGGTAGCAAAAAGAAGGTTGACTGTTAGCACAGAAATAAGACTGAGAATGAGTGTTTTCAGTCAGAAAATAGTTTTATTGGGAAAACTGCATGGCTGTGGTATCTGCTACTTCAGGGCATTTCTTATCCTGCACTCTGCCGGGTCACACCAGCACCATGAGGAGAGCCCTGTGAGGCATACTGAGTTCTCAGAGAGAACGGTGCCATCTCAGGTAAAATAATTTAAATGGCATCTTCGAATGGACACATGCTTGATGCCTGCATTTTGTCAGGAAATGTGAATTATGCATTGGCCCTTTCAGCTACATCCACATCCATAGAAAATAACATTGTCAGACGTGTCATCCCCAAGATACAATGGACAATATTTATTATAATTGTGTGGCATTGTCCTTGCTGTTTGGAGATAATACTGCTGACATTATTCCTCTCATACATGTGAATGCGGCTATGGGGAGGATGTGACATCTGTGTCTTTCACACGGATTAGCTTATCCTTTGCCACTTGGAGAGACTTCGATTCCTGGGCTGGCCTCCTGGGGTCATGGTAAGTGCCATGTTTGGGATCACAGTGTTATCGGACCTTAGTTGGAGACCATAGGGAATTAGTAATATTTGTCTTGATGAGCTGCAGATGTAGTGTCTGCTTCCTCAGCATCCAGAGCACAAGGGCTGAGGCAGGGAGGCTGAGGTGTTCCTGCTCAGATTGACTTTGGGACTGAGAAGGCCGTTGAGTACTACTAAGTCTGGCAATGGGTTAGCCAAGTAAGTAAGCCATGATGATATCATGTGTATTGAGCTTTCCAGCTTACCCAGTGCTTTCACATACATTCACTTCACTTACCCCTCACCTACCTGTGTGGTCAAGAGTGTCATTATTCCCATTTTATAGATGAGGAAACTGAAGCTTAGAAAATGATTTTTCAAAGATTTCTCTGCTGAACTGGAACAAGGCCTCTTCCCCTCTGTTTTTCCTTTAGAAATCACTTATTTCTTTTGGGGGCTCTAAATGAAAATAAAGTGAATTAAATTATGTATATGGTTCAGCAAAATAAATGGCTTACTACTTGCTATCCCACTTATTTCATACATAGCCTAAGTAGCATGGAGTTATCTTGTCCAAGATGACAACAAATTCAGAATAGGTAAGAAAACTGAATGATTGTCTTAGTTAATCCCATAGGGTGTCTATTTCGATTGAATTTAAGAATCTTTGAACTTCCTTATTTTTTCCCACTTTAGGAAAGAAAACTGGTTTTGAAGATGCAAGCAAATGCATATCTCCGCACTCATACATTTGCATATTTTAGAAAATTTGTAGAGAGAAATAATAAATGGAAACTTCTCCCTGACCCCTTAGCAGGGGCTTTTATTACTGACCTGGAAAACCCAAAGGGAGGTATTTTATGGGAGAAGTTGGAGGAAGCGATTAATGGATGGACCTTGGTGTGTAAGTTGTATATTCCTATCTCGATTATACCAGAACATTCCTATGTGAGTTAGAACAAATACTCCTGTGATTTTATTTTATTTTGATGACATTTGGGGAATTAAAGACAGTTTTGTCCTGTCATTTTTTGGTCTCACAATTGGAGGATAGTTATGGATGCATTCATTGTCTTAAGGAAAAAAGAATACTTGGCCAGTATAGGAATTTTAAATCCCCTAATGGACGAAGATCCCACACTCAGGTTAAGATTCTGCTACTCTGTATACAGAGCACTCCTCAGTATTCATGAGACACACAGGGAGGAAGAAGGGCGCATCCTAACATCCTGCCAAAAGGATTGGTGGGAACTCTGAGGGACAGATTCTTGCATTTGTCTTCCAGAGAGCTGAAGGAAGCAAAGGTCTTCACACCAAGATTCCTGGGAGGTGGAGGCAAAACTCACATGACTGCTAGGGTTCTACTTTTTGGAGAATTCTTTGCCTATGAAGAATTTTCTTGGTTGATCCTGTGCACCGGTATACCATTTTATTTTCAAATTTACTTTCCTCTTTTATTTATTCTCTCTGCCAAAGAGATAACTGTAACCAATCATTATCATTGGCCAAACCCCCACCCCCTTTTGATATTCACCTTTTGCTTGCTTAAATTGGCCACTATACATTTGGAATGCCTTCTAACCCACCTGTGTGTCTTTATCCCCCTCCACAGCCAAATCTTGGAAATTATTTTGAGGTTTTCCTTGGTGCCGGTCTTCTGCACAAGGAATGTGTAATAAGCAAAGGCAGGCCTGGAAAGAACAGCCTTTTCCTGGAAACCCTTTTTCTGTTTCCTTCCCACTGTGTCAGTGCCCAGGCTAGGAGGACCACAGGCACAAAGCTTCTGGGATCAATTACCCACAGCTCCCTGCTAAACATTTTTTTAAAAATCTGTTGTGAAGAGAATAAAGCAATAATTAAAATTAACTGAACAGCTTTTGCGCTATTGAAGCGTTAAATCTTTGTGTAAACACAATCACATCGTGCAAACATAGGCCTTTTCAGTTGGCTGATTTAGACAGTGAAACCACTGAAGTTCTGAGGTCTCTGGGTCAAGGGCCCGTGTTGACACGGTTTGAAAGGTCACCTGCTCATTTGTGTGTCTGCCGGGCTGCACAGAGGGCCGGGCCGTGGGGCGCCTGGCCTGCCGCAGCACAAAGAGAAGCTGACTGGCGTTTGGCAGATAGCTCAGGCGGAGCAGGCAGGAAACTGCACACAAAGCAAGACTACAGCACTCAGGTCGGGTGGGGAGCATGGGGAGCCCTTAGGGCCAGGCAGCGAGCTGGCTTGAATGTGGAGAAAACAGCTGTTATAAAATATAAATGTATTTATTATTACACTGGGCCCATGCTATATAATTTTACACACTCATATTTGTGATTTACGGCTACAGCTCCATACGGAGGAGAAGCTTGCTAATTTACCCAAATTGATAGGGAGGCCTCTGAAGAGGCTCAATGGGAAGCAACCAGAAACTGAGAAGAAAATAGTCTCCTGAAACCCGCCCCCCCCCAAAAAAAAAAAATAATGTGGCTGCTATGTCAGAGGCATCCTTTGTTCATTTATTTTGATAAGCTGAGCTTCGCTTTAATTATTCATGATAATGCATGTTCTGGAAGCAGTGTCCCTCCCCTGTCCAGCAGCAAGCTGGGTGTTGGGTTCTCTGTGTAACAGACCTGCCCAGCATTTCTTGAAATTTGTCACGCTTCCACCTGTGGAAGGTGATGCATCTGAAGGTTCTGGAACACCTGCTGTCCCCTCCTGAGGGCTTATGTTGACTGACCTGCCATGGAGGAGAGCGGCCCAGTTCTATCAGCTGAGGTTTCTGGCACTCCCTCTACAGCATACAGATACTGCCCCATGTCGGTGCCCAGGCTCCCCCCAAGGTAGGTGGTGACTTAGGGAGGAGAAAAAAGGTGCCCATGGGTACTCTGCTAATAAGTGGCCAAGCTGACCCTAAAATCTGGGTCTGACTCTAAAGCCTGTTTTCTGTTGAAATTTCCTAGGTCAGAAGCCAGGAAGAGGCCTGGGAGCAAAGACTCCCCCACCCCCTCCACCACAGCCCACCCCCCTTGCTGTGCTTTCAGCCCAGCTCCTGGTCTTTGCAGCAGTTAGCCCCATGGCTCCCGACACTTTTCCAAAGTGTTTCTTGTCGTGGCAGCTTGTAGAGTTGCTTGCTCTGGGAGCTCCTGAGAAGGAAAGCACTTGGGTATCTGTGCTGACTTCCAAGTACCCAGAGCCTCCTTGAGTCATGCCCCTTGTAGGGGAGCTTCATGCAGGCAGGCTCCTGTGGCCCAGGAGAACTTGATAGATCTTTCTGCTTGGATGCATTATTACTGCAAGGTGAATGCTGGCTGGCCCACCCACTGTCTTCACTGCAGAACTCTGGGAGGCACCCCTGAAAGGCACCCTTTGGTGTCTCCCTTAATCAATTTTCATATCTTGTGGGCATCACTTTCTACTTTGTATTTGTCCACTTCTCTTTGGCTCTGCTGCCAGAGTTGGTGTCATTATGTTCTAGTCACTTTCTTCTTTCCCAGACTGTGGCAGAGTCTCCTAGGGGGTCACCCCATATCATTTCCATTCTGTTGTCTATACCCCATTTTGTAGCCAGATAGATGTTTTCAGAATTCAAATCTGATCATGTGATGCCTCCGCTTAAAAACTCAGAGTGGCTACCGTTGTTCTCAAGATACAGTTCAAATTCTTTTCTAAAAAATCTTTGGTAA
The DNA here is from genome assembly GCF_014898055.3 of Talpa occidentalis. Lineage (NCBI taxonomy): Eukaryota > Metazoa > Chordata > Mammalia > Eulipotyphla > Talpidae > Talpa > Talpa occidentalis. The sequence continues at coordinate 128,535,189 of NW_023603184.1, read as the reverse complement.
TGTTTTAAAATTGAAGTGACATTGGTTTACAATACTGTATGATTTAGGGATTCAGGTTCTCACCACTTTATTTTTCCCCCAAATTATGTTTGTTGAGCTAAAGTAGGTTTACATCTTTGTACCTCTTTCAGGGGTTATAGGTTCAAACCTCAACAAATGTGTACTTTCACACCCTGCCTGTCTCCTTCCACGTGACCCTCTGGGCTCCTTCCCTCCCCTACTCCCACCTGCCTGCCTCCCTCTCTGTCTGCCTGGGTTTTGCAGTCAGATGTTAAGAGTTTATTATTGGTTTGGTTTCAGCTAACCCTTTGTTACGTTTCTCTGCCTTCCGCATATATGTGAGACCATCCGGTATTGATCATTCTCCTGATTTATGTTGCATAGCATCATCCTTCCTAGCACTGTGCACTGGAACTGTAAAGTGAGCCACATGTATAAATTTACAACTTTTTAGCAGTTTCATTTAAAAAGTAATCACTTGTATTAATTTTAATACTCAGTATATTCAAATAACCTTTCAACATGTAATCAATATAAACAATTATCAATGAATTATTTTGCAGACTTATTTTCAAGTCTTTGAAATGAGATGTGTGTTTTACACTTCGAGCACATCTCGTTCAGAATGTTCGCATTCAAGTGCTGCGGAGCCTTGTGAAACTAGTGGCTATTTGAGTGGACAGGGCAGGTCTTGATGCTCTGTGTTCTGGCCCCTGCCTGATTCTGCAGCCCCCCATCCTGTGTGTCTTCCCTGGAGGACATCTACTGCAGATGCTCCTCTTACCCAGCTTCTGGACTGGCCGTAAGAGAGGATGTTCGCAGGAACCTAACCCCCTCACCCCTGCTATGGAGTTTGAGGAAACACTGCAACACTAAGCCATCTTCCTTCCCTTCTGCTCTGCAGGGCTTTCAGATCATCCACTGTATGAGTTAGGTGAGAGGCCCTTGCTTTGCTATGTGCCTTGGGGTTTTGCATTTTTGGTATATATAGAGCTGTGCAGATGACACAGATTTTTTTTTTTTTTTTTTTTTTGAGAAAGTAAAGGGAATGAAATGGAAAAATGCTGGTCAAGTTGATAGGCAGCATCATTTTCTTCTGAGATGATAACTGCCTCCCCCACACAGAGGTCCTGTGGTGAGTAGTACTGTTCTGTGAACAAGAGACAAGGCCTGCAATGGAGGAGCAAGTTAATTTGTATCTGTGGCTTTTAGTGGCAGTAGTTGACATCCCTTTGTTTATTCATTTTTCAGAAGTTAGAACTGCTATCCTGTGGGTGCATCTAAATGGTTCTGACATTCTTTCCAATTGAAAGATTTATCAGAACATATTTCCAAGGGGAATATAAACATTTATTCTATTTTAATTGTTGGCATTTAAATAAGAGGCAGAGTAAGATTGTGTTAAACATGTGAAGTCTGTAGGAGGACTCTGGAGGACTCTGGACCACCTGGGTCTAAATATTGACTTACCACTTACAAGTTAGAGAATTTAGTGAATGACTCAATTCTCTGACCCTCAGTTTCCCCACCCATAAATTGGGGGGAGATGATAGCATATATCTATAGGACTATCGAGAGGAATAAAGGGGAGAGTATGCATTTGTGTTTTGTGCTGCCCAGCACATGATGAACACTTGGTGAATATTAGCCAGCAGCTTATTTTCCAGGATTTGTACAATGCATCATTCATTGAGGATGAGTGGGCTTGGGCCACAAGGATGACCATTCAAAGTGTTTTCTCTGCAAAGGTGAGTTTATAGTCTGGTTTGTGCATAATGTTTTGTGTCTCTCTCAACATTTAGTCTTCACAACACATGTGTATCTATGTGAAAAAGGAAAACATATCATCTCGTTTGGCTTTGATTCTGCTGTCCATATATCCACTAGGCAAAATTATAGTTGGGGAGATAGGATACTTGGCGAGATATACATCATATTTTGTAGTACATGAGCTTTGAGCTGTTTTTCTCCATACGGTGTTGGGTTGTACTGTTTGGTGGAAATCCTTTGGTTTTCTAAACTGTGGCACATTGTCAGTTGGGCAGGTGGGATTTGGGGATGTTTTCTCTGATCATTAAATGAAAGACCAGCTCCAGAAGTCACTCTGTTCCTAACACTGTAGCACTGACCTCAAACCACCTGAGCTAGAATCAGGACTTGCAGGCCTTTTGTTCACCAGGAGGGTGAATCTGGATACAAGGTGTTGGTGCGCCACCTTGTAAAAGTAGGAATTTTGTACCCAGCCTGAGCTGTGCTTCATAGTACACAGGGCACTTGCACCAACATCATCTCCCATCATACACCAAGATAGTCGTTTGAGGTCAGCATCAATGAAGGAATTAATCCATGTTGCAGAGTTGGAAAATGAGATTCTTTGAGTATGCATATTTCCTAAGATAACACAATAAGTTGTGCAAACTAGGATTAGAATCATCTCCTGGTAGTTAGTCATGTGTGTGTATGTGTGTGTGTGTTTTCCACTAAACTGTATACTTGTACACAAGAGACATTATTTCCAGAACCTATGGTAACCTTTCCAAATAAAAGAAGTGAGAGTGATATACAAACTAATGTTTATGTAAGTGCAAATGAGGACATTTGGGCGTGTATGGTTTATAAACATTCAATGGTTTCTGTTACCCTCTGAATGAATAAGAATGCAAATGAAATTATTTGTGACAGAACCAAGCTAACAGAGGCTGAAAGAAGATGTAAGATTATTTTTCCTCTTTCACGTAAAAATCCAGAATCTCTGGCAGCTGTGGTCGGAGTTTTCCAAAGTTCTTCGGGTCCCCATGCCTAGGGTTCCTACCCATAAGGAATTACCAGGTTCATGCAATTCACCATGTCTTCCACAAGGCCTGCTTTCCAAGAACCTAGTTTTCATGCAGTGATTGTAAAGTGGGAAGGGGAGAGTGTCCCAACCTTTAAAAGTACAGCTTGAAATTGCACTTGTCACTTCCACTCACATCTCATCAGCTAGAACTTAGTCATATGTCAACATGTAACTGCAAAGGAGCTGGGAAATAGAGTCTTTATTCTGGGTGGCAATGAGCCCAACTAAAATGTGGGGTTTCTCTTATTACAGAAAAGGGGAGAATGAATATAGAAGGACAACTGGCAGTTGCTGCTATGCTCTTAGTCTTAAGAATAATTTCTTTTTAGCCTGTGATGCAGTCATTTTAACATGAGGCTGCAATTCTAAATGTGTAATATGGTAAAGAAAAATCCTAGCACATTCTATAGTTTGTGGCACATTGCAAAGTCAAAATAGCTGCCTGAGTACAGGTTGCTGTGGAATGGCAGAAGTTCTGAATGGATATTTAATTTACACTTTGCATTTTATGAGAACATTGCATTCTTGGAATCATATGAAGTGACAGGGACACTAATAACTTAAAAGAACAAGCACAGAGGGTCAAAGTAACCACATCTTAATATTCTTGTACTTTTCCCCCGTCAGAAGTGTGAAGTTGTGCGGCATGGGCATTTCGATTCCAGAATAAGTCTAGTAGATGAAGAAAAAGTATTTTGAGGTTAGCGGCCTATAGGCCTATAGGCTGGCAGATTGTGTGGGGGTGTTTTTACATATGTGGGTGTCATTATGTTTGTGCTGACTGCAAATGGGGGGAAGGGCTGTGTGTGTGTGTGTGTGTGTGTGTGTGTGTGTGTGTCTATGTAGATTCTACGGGTGGCTTTCATTGTTGTGTTTTCTTCCCAGTTACTTCCATCACAGAACAGCAGAATGACAAGGTAAGAATAGCTTACCAAACTTAAAAGGAAGGTTTACAGAAGGACTTGTCATACATGCTTATGTTCATTAGTCAAATTAATTTAGCCCCTGGCATGTCTCCTGCATTCTAAGTCTTGTAAATACTGAGGTGAATAAACCTGGTTACTGCCCTTGATGGTACCATTTGGTTTTGTGAGGCTACAGCATGTAAACAAATCACTCAAGCAACACAGTTAAGACTCTCCTGCAGGACGTTGTAGAGGCAGAGCAGAAGGGCACCCAACTGGACCAGAGTCGGTGGGGAATTGCTTCCTGGAGGGTGTGCTTTTTTATTTTATTTTATTTAGATGTAAATCTATTTTTGTGAAAATATTTATTTATTTATTCATTCATTCATTTATTTTAAGATTTATGGTGTACTTTTTAAAAGTCCTATTGCCACACACAAGCTAGGCTTTGAGAACACAAAGCATGCCCAGGTGGGCTCTGACCCCCAGGCCAGTTTTCGGAGGAGATACTTTGTCATCAAGGCCCCTCAGGGTCTAAATCTTAATGTCCCTCTAGCCCATCCCCGAAATTCCTCCTCATAGACTGAACTCAGCTCTGACAAACCAGTGTGCTGTCATATCTCTCTGAAATGCCCACTGCCCTCTTCCCAGCCATCTCTAGATTTCATCCAGGTTTAGTTCCCCTGGCACACCTGCCTGATGGTCCTCCAGAGTCTTAGGGATCGCCCCCTCCATAGACACAACACATGCACTTACCACATCAATCCATGTTGTTTGTGAGTGGTGGTGGGTGGAGGGATCCTGCCTGGGAGTTCCTCTCAGGCAGACACCCGTTCCTTTTCACTCTCATCTCCAGCAGTGTCATTGCTTGGAACATGTTAGAGCCAATAATTAATGTCGGTTGACTCCAACTTGTCACACTGAAGTGGCTGTATTTTCACTATCAGTGAACTAGACCAGAAGTCTTAAGTATTTGACTTTGCCTGCTCACCCGTGGACAGAGATGAGGTGTTTCAGAGATAATGCATGTTAAGGTTTATGAATCTGGAAGGTGAGGCGGTAACAAAGCTAATTTTTTGATTGGTCATTGATCTGTTCATTAGTAGGTGTCACATGAGTGTCTCTAATGTGCCTGAGCCTGTGCTAGACTCAGCCTGTGGGTGATGCCAGAGGCAAGTGAGCATCTTGTTTCATTGGTATTTATCGAATTGAAGGTATAAGATGTGCCAGTTTTAAAAGCATTTTGCATGTGCTTTGAGGGGAAAATAGGGCAAGGGATTGAGGCACAAACTGTCTATAGAAAATAGTATGTAAGTGGTCACAGAGGGAAAGTTAAGACCATGCTATAGCTTGCTGAGGAGAGACACTTGTGCTGGGAGAATAGGACACCCCAGTAACTGGGAGAGGCTGGAGAAGGCTACTTAGGGCTATTGGAGAGTGAGGGATTTCATGAGGAACAGTGGATAGATGAGGGTAGAGATGTAAGTGAGGTGGTTTTGTGTGTGAAGAGCAACTTCTCAGGTTGTTATTTGTCAAAATACGAAACTAAAATTTTTCCTTTCCTTGACTTACTCTTTTCTTAGAATTTATATACTTGGCTATGGTACATATTTGAGTTGCTGTTGCTAATGGGGAAATTCAATTTCTGAAAAAAAGTGTTTGATCATCTTGGAAGAGAGTTATGTAGACAAATTGATGTTTCAAATCTTGACTGATTTAATATTTGCTCTAGAATCTCTAGAGCACTGGATCTATATCTATTCCATATGAAAAGGACGGCCCAGCTCTCCCTGTATGTAAATTACCCAATTTGGGTTTCTTGAGCATTGATAAAATCACTTTTTTTTCTTTTTTAATTTTAGGGCAGATTGCCATATAAAATACTAGCACTTCTCTACCATCTGCACTTGTATAATCAAGAAATAACAATTAATATTAGCATTAACTTATTCAGAAAAAAATCCAGGATGCTGACACCAACTGTGTGAAAGTTTCAGAAATCAGATCTAAGTGGTTTGTGAGTCCCCGGCTCCTGTGAGTTTTCTACACCATGTGTCTATCTCTTTTCATACATACCCCATATAAGCAGATTGTTAACCCTGCATCCTAATAGTAAATGAATCTGGTTTATATTTTTTCATTTTTGTTCATGAAAAAGAAAAATTCGGTGTGTCTAGCACAATAGATTACACCCCATCAACTCTTGTGTGCCAGTGTGACTACCCACAGGACCAAGGGTCCTGAATGCAGCAAGGTGGCTTTAGACTCCCTCACGCACCTCTGCCGGGCCTCCACGCTGAGCCTGTTCCGTGACTTCTGGTACCCACTCCTCCTACACTGCCCTCAGCTCAACCCTGGTCTCCACTACTAGGTGTCAGGCAAGTCTACCCTCCCTCAAGACTGTGCTCCACAGGCATTCTTTTTCTGTTACCCACCAGGGAAGAAGAATAAGTTCCTTGCCGTACTCACTTGAATGTGCACACCTGAGTTGCCAGCTTCTGAAACCTGGCGAATTTGGGGGAGGGTTGCTGCTCTGTGCTGGTTTACTTTGGAAGGACACACTTCTGCACTAGAGGTAACTAGTGGCTTGGTGTCACTTTTGGATATTAACTTTGCGCTTGGAACATGTTAATCAGTTCTTACACCCTTAATGTGGAATTTTTAAAGGTGATTCAGAAATGAATAGTTTGGTTACTGTTGCAGTAATGGGCTACTTCAGCCTGTGTCCTCTGCAATCTGGCCATCTTTACAGTTAAATATAAAAAATTAAGATAGGTCATAAATTTAAAATTCATATTTTTAACAATCCAATTCAAACCTAAATACATCAATTTGAAATGTGGGAACCTGGTTTACAGATTAATATCTTTACTGCTAAATGGAAGAAATGTCCTACAAATTAGTTTCAAATAATTTCACATGATGTAGTTATCTTGCCAGGAAAAAGATGAATATTTTAACAACTCTTTCTTCAAATTCAGCTCTTAATTAACCTCATTGTAATTTTGCTAATCACCAAAATACACCTAAATTTCCCAATTGACATTAAACTTTCTTTGGATATATCTCTAGAATGTTGATTTAAAAAACTTTTAAAATTATTATCAATGACAACAACAAAAAGAATAAAAACAAGGTAAGGAAAAAAATGCAAGAAGTTGTGTCAGGGAAACATTTAGTTTCCCCAAAAGGTCTTAACTTACCTATGTCACAACTTGAGAATATATAGCTTGAAGTACAAGTCTTGAGATTTAAATTTTTTTTAAAGATTTATTTTATTATGCATACAAGAAATGGGGTACAGGCCAGAGGTGTGGGGAGTGAGAGGACTCACCAGAGACAGAGTGAGGAACAGAACTGGCAGATTGATGTAAGTACACTGCTGAAGGGAGCAGCTGGCGAGTCAGGAGAAGTCTGCTGCGCCATGTGGGTAGCTCCCTGGCTGGCCAGGGATCGAACGCGTGCTGCAGTGGCTGTGGACAGCTTCAAAAGTTGCATCTTAACCCCTTGTGCCACCAGGGAGGCCTGAGATTTAAATTTTTAAGTGAATTTACAGTCTTTGAAAATCACTAAAATATCTAAGAGTTATGGGATTTTGTTTTGTTGGGGGAGGAGAGTCGTTACACCCCCACAGTCTTCTGAAAAATAACAGAATGTTGTATCTATTTTTAATTAATTACAAGATCAGTTTGACTTTGGGAATCCTGTGATAGACCTTGGCTTATAGGAAACATGCTATGATATCGAAAAACACATGTCTTGGCATCACAAGTCGCATGTTGCAGAGATTCTAACTGCCAATAGCTGTACTTATTCCAGCATCAGGAGTGGTTGCCAGTTTTCATGACCAACACAGTCTTCCTCCAACATTTCATACAAATTCACTAAAAATCTAACATTTCACCTCCAAAGGAATGTTCTAGAAAAAGTTAATAGTCATGAAAAATGGAATATGGCCCCAAAGTATGCATGATCCTGTGTTTCCTGGCTAGGGCAGGGTGGGCCTGAGAAGTGACTCAGTGTGGCAATGACCAGGCTCCAGTTTAAGTCTCACGGAGAAGCCTGTGCCTTTGCCCTGCACACAGGCGACAGAGCCTGCTCTGGTCTCTCATTCATTTGGGCCTTTGAAATTGACCACTCACTATCAGGTGTAGGTTCACTGAATCTTCATAACTGCAGAGAGCAGGGCAGGATTTTTGTTCTTCATTTTTTTGTATGTGTCTTTCCCTTTCCCTCACAAAACAATAAGTCAGTAAGAAGGTAACTGACTGTACAAGGCTATTATGTGGCAAAGCCAGAACTAGAAGATTCTGTTTTTCTGATGACTAGTCCAATTTTCTCCCCCTGGAGCAATGATTCAAGTTTCATTGAAACGTATCTCCTCTAGGATGCTGCCCTAATGGTCCTGCAGAGTCTTAGGGACTCAGCCTTAATTGTTCGTTCTAATATCCACCGAACAGTGTTGTTGTAATTAATGTTGGCTGAATCTAATTTGTGACACCAAAGAGGCCGTATTTTCACCATCAGTGAATCAGACTAGAACTCTAAGTGCTTTACTTTGCTTGCAGAGATGAGGCGTTTTCCAGATTATGCACGTTAGGTTTTATGAATCTGGAGAGAAAAGGTAGTAATAAAATTTTTGAGACCAGCCATGGAGAAAGTTTAGGAAGGATAAGTCCTTATGCTTAAAGATTTCCACATGTATTTTAAAACAGTGCTGTCTAAAATAGAAATCTATACAGTCTATACATGTAATTTTAAATTCTGTAGTCAGCATATTTTTTAAAAGTAAAAAGACAAAATTAATTTTTGTAATATATCTAAACCAATACATCCAAAATGTTATTTTAACATAAAATCAATATAAAAAAAGTTGAGATAGAGTTTACATTCTTTTTTTTAGACTAAGTCTTTGAAAACCAATGTGTGTTTTATGCTAATAGTCTATCTAAATCCATAGGCTAAATTTTTCATGGTTAAAGTTAAATGTAGTTCTATCAGAATAAGAATATGAAATGTCCTTTATACTGTGCAGCTTTTTCATTTTAAATAAAATTAAAAGTTCAGCTCTTTAGTCACCTTAGCTCCATTGCTTTGCCCCAGGAGGCCCCCGTTGGACCGAACAGTGATCAGCAGTAGTGGGATCACATCAGAGATTTCTCATCTCTCCACAGTCACAAGGATGAGCCATGCTTCACCGAAGATATGGTTTCAATGTTAGAGTATAGATTTTTATACATACAAGAACTGGGGTGTAGGCCAGAGGTCTACACGTGGGGGGTGAAAGGATTCACTAGAGACAGAGTGGGGAGCAGAATAGGCAGATCTACTGAAATACACTGCTGAGGGGGAAATACACTACTGAAATAGACAACTGAAATACACTGCAGTGGGCAAGACAGGAGATGTCTGCTGCACCATGTGGATTAGCTCCCTGGCCAGGGATCAAACTCATGCTGCAGTGGCTGGCACTAGCTTGATAGTGCTGAAACTTTAACCCCTATGCCACCAGGCAGGCCCAGATTATAGACTATTAAACAATTGTTTCATCTAACCTAGCTCAATTACTATTTCATTATTTTCATTTTTTTTTTAAAAAAGGAGAAAGTGTTTATTTGTGAGTTGTTTAAAGTATTACTGCTTTTGTAATTCAGTAACTTAGTTTGTAGCACCTAGTCGGCTTTTGGGTGAGCTAGTAATGGATGAATGAAAAAGTCAACATGGAACATAAATAAATGAGTATACATTTTATTTGATGTAGTACTTGAAATTTTAGAAAATAATGACCTTATTTCATTTTTCTATCAATCACCTAATCTAAAATCCTTGAAAAATGAAAACAATTAAAATTCAGCTGGCATCTAAAAGAATCTCTGAGCCAATTTTCCAAAGCAGAGTTGATAACTTGAGTATTTTTTGGTTGTGTCACATATACCCTAAGAAGGGGTTGCCAAGCTTTGGAGTGATGTTTACTAGTTACTCTGTTACCAGTGTTAAGAAAGCTTAGTGACACTTTCTCTCTCAGTGTCTTTATTCCCCAGGTGACTTAAATTCTCTAGTGCTGCTGAGTGTGATGTGAAAGAAGTTGATGGATCTTTGCTGATTTCCTGGGGATGTACTTGGTGGCAATGTAAATCCATTACAAAGTATTCTTCCTCCTGTCCATTTTGCTTTTCCATTTCCTGATCTGTAAAATTTGAAGTTTCTAATCCAAAACCTCAGAGGTGTAGAACCTTGACGTGCCCAGATAATAGAACTCTAGTAACTACATTTATTTTTAAAATACAAAGTAATAGATAAAATTAGTTTTAACACAAATCTGGGCATGCCAAAGTTCTAGCTGGCTTCCTTAAAATTGGATTTGGAACTTGAAGTCAGGAAATGCAGAAAATTTACATTGAGTGATGTTTATTTACAGGGAACTCTTAAACCTTGAAGGCAAGAATCTGACACGTGTTCATATTTCATGCTACGAGCTATCTCTTAAAGGCCAATTTATAGTACAGTGCAATACCTTTGACATATCACTTACGCTCTCCCAAACACATCTTCAGTGAGAACCTTTACAAATGAACCCCATAAAATGACGCACTCGGTTTCCCAGAGGGGACGTTGCTCAGGAGACAGTGATCCCAGGCGAGAGATTAAGGTTAAAGCCAGATTTTGAGGATCCTCCTTTTTTTAGACTCAGGCTGATAAGGAAAAAGTGGAAGTGATCTCTGATGGTGAGGGAGCATTTAGTCTACTGTATATATCTACATTTTAGTTCCCGTCACAGAGGATGGCGAAGTTTAAAGGAGGCAAACATTTTCTGTTCTTCGGCTTGTTCAGTGCCTAGAAAGAAAGGAACAGAAATCACACAGGTTGTGCTCCCCTTCTGTGTGTATTTGGGTCTTTGCTGCAAATCAGGATGCTTTATTAGTTCAAGGTATTCCACAGGATTGAGCCAGGCCCTGCTTTAGAGTTGCCTGTATTACAGTGAGCAAAAAGGATGCTTGCATGATGCTTATGCTCTCAGTAGGGGAAGCAGATAATAATACAAACAAAACACTATCTAATTTCAAAGCAATTCAGTGAAACAAAGTGACAGAATCTGCTACTATTTAAAAGAGGATGGTGAGGGGAAGTCTCTCTGAGGAGGAGACATTTGAGCAGGGACCTGAATGAAGTGAGGGAGCCAGGACGTTGAGGCTGAGGGTGGAGCAAGTGCAAAGGCCCTGAGGTGGGAGCATGAAAGGTAGGACCTAGTGGATGGGGGTAAAAGATGAGGTTAGGAAGGTTAGCCAGGAGCCAGATCATGTAGCCCCTCTACTATCAGCCCTTATAGGCTTTTGACCTTTTCTTTGAGAGTGATAAGAAGCCCATTGGAGCAATTCTATTTTTAATTTCTTCTTATCCTTCATTGGATCATGAACTTCTTTGGCATTTTGGTGAAGCCTGTGGGACCCTTTGCAGAATGTTTTTAGATGCATGAATTACAATGGACACATCAAAGAAAACAATCATGTGGAAATATAAAGAGTAAAGGAAGAGAGAAAGGGAACAAAGAAGGGGAGGAGGGGACAAAAGGAGAGAGAAAAGGAGAGAAGGAGGGTCAAAGAAAGAGCGTGGTTTGCATTTCTGAAGGCATGCTGGGCTGGCTAAGAGTAGAAGCACCCAGTGCTTTCTTTATCCTACAACACAGCCGTCTCTGAGGTCAGGCGTGCAACAGGTTATTTGAGTACAGAGAGAAACATGTATGACTTCTATTTATATTTAATTCTTTTCAATTTCTATGCTAGGATACCAGTACATTTATATAATTCATAAACATATATAGATTGAAGGTGTGAAGTCAAAAGAGGATTTATGCTAGTTTTTTTTTTTTTTTTTTTTTGGATCAATCAGATTTGATAATCACAACGGAGGGGCAATTATCCTGTAAGGAACTTAAGAAATGCCACATCGGTTTCAACCACATTTCAGAGGCCATTTTGTGGGAGAGCAAGAGTTCTTGCCATGATTCAACGTTGCTAAATGGCCATTCTGTTTCTGAAGCTTCCTTAACTCTGATTAAGAGGCCTCAGATGGCTGTAAATCTATTTATACCCAGTTAGACCTATTATCACCGCTAAGGTAACATGGACTCCCTCCCAGGGAAACAAGTTATCTGGGGCTGGTTTCCAGAGAAGAAGTGATTTGTGATATTTCCCCCTAAAATTCAGAGGTTACTGAAGAGTGCACCATGAGCTGTGTGGGCAGTGGTCTAGCTCCCCCGTCCTCCATCCTTCTTGTGCTGTGCCTGCCTTCATAGGCGTGTTCCTTCTGGACTCAAGCCCTAATGTGGTAAGCGCCTCCCCTGTCTCCCTGCCTCACAAAGACCCCTCTCTGCTCACTCTTGAGGTGCAGCAAGCTGCACAGTGGGCATTATCCCTGGGGCCATACAGTATGGGAGGGTGTATGACGTTTTCTGTTTCTACCTGGGGATCGTAGTTGAGCAGAGAAGGGGCCATGAAAGAGAGGGCAGGTTGAGGGAGAACAGCTGATTTTTCATGAAATCTGTTCCAGTTACAACTGAACTGCTTTTTCCTTTCTTTTTTTGGCCTCCTTCTCTCCCCTTCTCCCTCCTTTGTGCCCCTCCATTCTTCCTTAATTTTTTTTATAAAGGAAGAAAGACAAGTCATTTCTAAAATGAGCAGAAATCACCAGATAGGCTGTTAGGGTAACAACTAATATGCATGGTGCATATAGGTGTTCACAACCCCAGGATCAGGCAGTGAGCTGGTGTCTAGAGGTACAATTTTGGCTTTGCAGTTGCTAACAGAAGAATTTCACTGACCTAGCTTGCAAGGGGATATTGGTTTATGGAAGCAGGTAGAGAAGCTGGAAATGAGGCCAACCTAACCTACTATTCCTGAGTCGTAAACATGAAGTCATATTCCCAATTCTTTGTATTTTTGTCCTCTCCCCTTGATTTCTGAATTCTGCCTGTTTCAGGTGCTGCTGCTTCTCTGCTGAGTTCTTTCCTGGTTCTTTTAAATTTCTTACTAGTATTTGCAGAAATGGCAATATTGTGCCAACCATCCCAGGCCAGGCAGGTTCATTGTTGATTCAGGCAGATAAAAAGAGAATTTTGGAGCCTTCTGTATATTTGACAGGCCTTTAATGCTGAATCAGGGAGCCAGCAACCAAGCCTTAGTCCCTCTGAATCTCCCCTTTTTAGCGCTGGCTTCTCTGCCCAGGTGTCCACAATCACAGGTGCACGTGCCCTGTGCCCTTGCTCCTCGGCTCTTTGGTACAGTCACTCGCTGTCATGTGTGGGTGATGAAACCTGGGAGGAAAGCAAAGTCACAGGGAGCAGTTATAGAGGCTCGCAGCAAGAGGTGAAAAAGAGCCTGAGTAATCCTGAGTACCTACAAGTTCCTTCCAGGCAACTTGCAGGTAAATTAATCGGGTTCTAGAAAAATAGCTTGATGAATCACCATAATAGAACTTGGCTACACTTTCAGGGCAGAAAAAGATTTAGTCTATATAGCATCTAGTAGCAAGCAGAAACAACGTTAAATGGTAAATTCAGAGCCAAGTGGAACTCTCTGTAGCTTCTGTTTATGCTGTGGCAGAGGGGCAGGGCCCTAGAAAGAAAGACACTGAAATAGCTGCTAGATAGGATAGTTGGTTTGTTCTGGGAGTAAATTGAATGCCTAATTATCTTCAGAGAAATAAGTAGATCCTTCATACTATTTGTCAAAACAATAACTAGTTTAAAAATTTCAGCGAGAGGGGGGAAAGCAAATACTTTGAGATTTAAAAAAAACCCTAAGACACTTTAATCTCCTTCATTTTCTCTCTATCCTTCCTGTGTCCTTCAGAATGTGGTTGCCTATGATGGACGGGCTGGTTCGATTGTGGGATTGATTTTGGGGACTGGATGTCTCTGCTTCTTGCTGTGGAATGTCAGGGGATTTTCAGATGCCTTGTTGCTTTTGGGGTGTGTTTGTTCCCCAAGGTTCTAGGAACCTCCAATTTTACTTGCATTTTAAGGCCTTTGGGGGTTGAGGGCATTTTGAATTTCTGAAATCTTTAGTACCTCATTCTTTTTATTTTATCTTTTGTTTGTGCCAGGTATTCTTGCAGTAAAAGAGCCTCATGGGTTATCAATAGCACATCTAAGTAAATGATGCCCACCTGCCTCTCTGAGAGCACACACCTGTCTCCAGCTGGGGTCTCCTATTTCCCCTTCAGTGTCCCCTCATTCAGAGCAGATTAAAAGAACTCTCGGCTTTTCTGATCCAGGCTCTGATATACGGAGAAAATATTTAACACTTTAAAAGACTCCCTGTTTTCCAATATGAAGCTTTCTCAGCAAGACTGGGCTTTCTGGAGCTTGAGCTCTGAAAGTTTTATAGACAGTTGGTTAAGCCTGTCTCTTCAGAAGCCTCAGGACACGGGTGAAGGGGGAGGAAAGGCAGTTCAAATTAATTGAATATTTACCTTGTGCTCAACTTATTTAAACCTGACAGTGAACCTGGGAAACCCACCTGATGAAAAGGAAAGGACACAGTCTGGAAGGAACGTAGAACGGTCCAGGTGGGGCTGCAGAGGTGATCTGACGCCTCCCCTCTGCTACTTTCTCCTCAGCAGGCGCACTTTTCTAAAATGTTGGCTTTAAGGATCCAGAGGGTGAACTTTTAACACTGCTCAGTGATTTTTTTTTTCCTGGTTTCCCAAACTGAATGGGTTTCCTCCTGTGCTCCCAGCCTCCTGCATGTCCTCTTGCTTCCCTTGAAAAGAAATGCCTATGTTTCTCCCTCCCCTTCTCTATGGGTCTTACAGTGCAGTGGCTCACTGGGGCATCAATTTAATGAAATAAAATTTCAACCATGTTTGGTTCGATTCTAGGTGATACAAATAGAGAATTGTGAACACTTTGTAGTTGGGTTTAAAGGAAGGAAAGAGGTAGAAGGAAAAAGTGGGTCAGGTATGGTGACAGGCAGTTTCCTTAAGTGCTTCCTACTGAGGGTTAGCTGTTAAAATGGAGAAATAATGGGGGTGCCATAGTCCTTTGGCACCTGTGTATTCTGAAATTTGGGGTTGGCAGTTTATATTTTACCAGGCATGTGAATTTTATATGAGCAGCCACTGTTCTAATTAATATGTAATGCATAAACTAATGTCCTATCCAAACCTTTTGAGGTACATATAATTTTTTTAAAAGATTTATTTATTTATTTATTTATTTATTTATTTATTTATTTATTTATACAAGCACCGGGTACAGCCAGAAGCACAGGAGGGTGAGAGAATTCACCAGAGCCAGAGCAGGGAACAGAACAGGCAGACCGATGAAATGCACTGCTAAGGGGAGCAGCAGGCGTGGCAGAAGAGGTCTGTCGCGCCATGTGGGACCCTTGGCCAGCTGCCGGGATCGAACCGGCGCTGCAGAGGCTGTGGGCAGCTTCGCAGCCCAGCGCTCAACCGCTGCACCACCAGGGGAGGCCCGGTACATATAATATTATTTCTAAGAAATCAGAGGTACAGAGAGGTGTATCCCTTGCCCAGAGTTGGATAGAGGCAGAGCTGCCAGCAGAGCGTAGGAATGTTGGCTTCAGAGCTTGAGACCCCGGTACTCACCTGCCTCTTAGTTACTGGCTCAGTCACTCTCATGATTTCATGGGGTTTTAAAGATTATTTTTCTTCTTAATTAGAACCAGTCCACCCTCCGGTGGGAAGAGTAAATATTTGTCATGTTTGGTGACAGATGTTGATGGGCGTATAAAAATTGGTCTAAGGAAAAGTCATGTACTTTCTCTTACATATCCCTCCATCTGTATTTACTGTGCGAAAAGGTCACTTGAGCATAAGAGCTTGAATTTCATGCTTATAACAGCCTCACTGTGGCTAAAACCTTGCTCTTCCAATTGACTTTTAAAGTACTTTGTATTAATGTGTGCCTCTCTCTAATGCGAACCCTCTGGAGTCGTGAAGTTAAGGGCTTCCTAAATAGGACTCTTGTGTCTGTGTTTTACATAAATTCCAGGAACCCACAAGGCAAGTGAATCTTGCTTTACTCTTGAATTGTCACGCTTTCTCCCGACTGCCCATCCACTCACACTTACTGGAAGGAACTGTGGTTCTGGGAGACCTGAGCTGCTTGCCTTGTCAGTCAGCTACCTGGCTACCGTCTGTAGTAGGAGGGGAAGGGAGAGAAGAGGCTAAAAAAGCTGAAATGGTAAATTACTGTAGGTTCTGGAGAAAAATAGAATTAGAAGCATTTGTGGTTCGGATGAAAATAGCACATTTCCTTTCTGCTTGGACTGTGGGGGTCAGAGTGCTCCAGGGAATAGAAAATAAATAAAAACTGATCCCTCACCCGTCGAAGGAAATGCTCTGACTCTGGGAACTGAAGTGACAGCTCCCGATTTGAGGATCTTGTGAAACCACTTTGGAAGGTTTAAAAAAAAAAACAAAAAAAAACACGGGGAGACTAAAAAAATAAAAATGTGATGTACCGTGTTAAGAAATGTAGTCCCTGGAGGTCCTCATGTAGCCCTTTCCAAGACTGGCAGGTGTGTGGCCGCTCCGTCGGGTTGCTGACCGTGACCATTCTGTCTCTTCTTGCAGGTGAGAAGCCTTACAAGTGCTCATGGGAAGGGTGTGAGTGGCGTTTTGCACGAAGTGATGAGCTCACGAGGCACTACAGGAAACACACAGGTGCAAAGCCCTTTAAGTGCAACCACTGCGACAGGTAAAGTGGCTGGCAGCTGCCTGCATGGAGGAGGGGTGAGGGAGGTGAATATGTGGCTTGCGGGGTAGGCTGCTCTGTGCTCGTGGATTTCCATAAATCTAATAGGATTCAGAGCCGGCAGGCCATTCACTTCCCCACTGAGAGAACCAGTGAGATCAGGGTGATCTTGCCTGTCATCAAGTGATGATGGCAGTTGTTGCTTCAGTTACACATGTACTTACTGAAAGCAGGCTTGGACCAGGAGTCACGTTTGTCACTGGCTATCAGTAGAACACAGGTCTCACCTCAAGGAGATGATATGACAGATTATTTTAGTGTAATGTGCAAAGTGACAAGGTAGAGAATGGTAGACCACCTATAGCTGCTGCTTCTGATCTTTTTATTAACATCAATACCATGTTCCCTCATCCTTAATGATCTAAAAGAATAGAAAGGCTGTTTAAAAGAAGGAAGCTTAGTTGTAAGCCTTTCCTCTGAAGCATTATTAGAAATGAAATTTACTGAAGAGAGTGCCCAATCTTTGGGGGTCTGAATCAGTCATTCTCCTTTGAAAGTAGGTACAAAGGTCTAAAAGATGGTGAGGCTTTAAGAACTTATCCTGTAATTCAATTCAGCATATGATAGTGGAAGAAAGAGCACGTAGCCACAGATACTACACAAGTAATAGTATCTGACAGCCCTGGCATTATCAACCAATAAACCCCAAAATGGAGACTCTGCAGGCCAAGGTGAAGGCAGGATTAGGTTTAGACATAATCAAATAATGGGCTTGCATCTGAGCGTGTTATCCTTCTAATCCTATTTCTGTGTTTAAAAGGAAGCTTAAGAAAATTAACCATCTTTTTAATGCAATCCTAAAGGTCTCGGTTATGATGAGAAAAATGCTTCTAATACGATAAAAGCCCTGAAAGCCTCAGGGTTCCCCGGCTGGGCCAGCAGCTCGCTGGATGGCAGCGGGGTGAGCAGGATGTCCGCCGAGGCCTGGCTCTCCGTGGGAGGAAATGTGATCACTTTTGCATCCTGCCTCCCCCAGGCCCGTGCGGCACCTCCTGCTCTCCAGGCCTCCTCTGGAGCAGATCTGGGCCTCCTTTTAGAGGTTTGTTTAGAGAGCAGGGCAGGGGTGCCAAGTCTCATGGGTGGCCAGTTGACTTGGTGCGCCTTTAAGAAGCTTATAAAGCAACATTCATCTTTCCCCTCCATTCTTCCTGAAGAGGCTATTTTCCTCTTATCTTCTTTCTTGCACACACTAAATAAAGACCCCATGCCTCCTGGAGGCCAGAGATAACTCCCCACCCCCAGGCTGAGGAAATACACTTCACGAAGCTATTGTCTTTCATTTCCTCGGAGTGTTCTTCTGCTACCCCAGAACCCCACCTGTTCTCAATTCCTGCCCCAATGCCTAGAAGTCCCCCTGAATGCATGTCTCAGCAGCTGCTGTCCTACAAACTGTCTAGTTATTAATGTCTTCAGTTCCCAGCTTGAATCCTTCTGGTTCATTCTTCTCTAGCTCTGGCCCTAATAAAGCAGCTCCATGCATGGGTCCTGCCCACCATGCTGGGAGGAAGGGCTTTATATCATCTGGGTGAAGAGGAGTTCTTTGGGTATTGTCCAAGTATGGCCATAGGGGTGCACACGAAGCTCCCCTTTCTGCAAGTGTGGGGAGGCTCTCACTTGGTGATCATGTGTGATGGATTGCCACAATGCTTAGAGACAGAGTTCTTACAGGGAAATTGCCAGAGTTAGTATTTCTCTCTTCAACTCAGTTCACTTACTGAGGAATCTGCAGCTTTTTGACAGTTGATACATTAGGATTATATTGGACCATGTACATGATTTAGATGGAGAAATACTTCAAACAGACTGATATTTCAGTGAAGGAGAGGCCAGCGATAGGAAATTTGGTCTCCAACTGCATTTTCTTCATCAGAATATACTGTGGTTTCTAGAGCTAGAAATTGGCTAAGCAGATGGCACAAGTTCGGACATGGTATTTGGAGAAGAGCATGAGCAGCTCACAGTCCTCGTGGTGCTGCCGTCGTCGTGTATTCTCGGCAATGTCAGAAACGAGGGCTCGGACTCTTAGCAGTGTCCACGACAGCAGTGTTTTGTGTTTCACTTGCAGGGATTGTGCTAAGAATAGAGCAGGTTGGGGAGGCGGCGTGGGGAATTGGAGTGGTCCCAAAGAGATGAAAGGCAAGCCTGGGTGACCGCGGAGCTGGCATTATTTGGAAGACTTTTACCTTCAGAAACAGAAGGCATCGCAGCCCTTGCGGGACTCTGAATCCTAGTGGAGGCACCGTGTGTGAGCATGGTTTCCCACGCTCCCTTTGGCCTGTTATCAGACTACTTTATTGAAAGGCAAAGTTACCATTGGGGCTTCCTGTCTTTAAAGCACTACCACGTCTAACTTATACTTTATTTTTTCCATAGGATAGATTTAAAAAATCTACCCTATTGATTGTTTTGCTAACATTTGAAGTTGTGAGATGTCACAAACAAAATGTCTGTACTTCTGACTGTCTCAAAGAAACAGAAGACCTGCTGCAGAGGGCGCAGGTTCCCCCTGGCCATAATTTCCTGGGACAGAATAGCTGTCACTACCCATGGTGATGGCCACGTGATCGCTAAGTCCTCACTGCTCCCACCATTCCCTATAGCCTCCCCCAAATGGAAGTGGTCCATTGGTTGCCATAGAGCATCCTGCTTATTTCCTTTGATGGAAAAGTGATACTTCTTCATATCCAGGCCTTACCAAACACCAACTCAGATAGGCCAAGGGTGCTGTATGTTTTTTACACTTGACTCACTGCCCTCATTTACTTTGGCTCCTAAAGACATTGGGTTTCGTGATCTTTGGCTTCAGGTTGGCTTGGGGGAGATGACAGTGAGGTGTCTTAGCTGTTTCCTACAACCAGACCAAGGGTACAGCCTACCGAGCAGCTGGCCACTGGAGCCAGTAAACCTTGTTTCTCAGTCCAGAGGGTGGTGGGCAGGGGGCCTGTTACCACCAGTGGTGATACAAAAGCCATTGTCTTACCACCCACACAGCTGTGTGTAAGCAGACTGCCTCCAGGGTGGTCCTTCCAAAGTCTTGGGCTATTTAGAGGAGGAATTTTTAATCTTTGAGCTTTGAGTCAGTTCTCTTATAGGTAGTAAGAAATGGCAGCAGTCTCTGCCCTAGAGGATTACCATTGGCTCAATGCCCATATGACTTCAGTGTGTCTTTTTCATAAGCAAGAGAAAAGACAATAGGACTTTGCCTCGTTTTCTGTAATGAACAAATTTCAATCATTAAAGACCTTCTTATTTAAGGTCATTTGACTGCTGTATAGTCATAAATACCCTCTAGGGGTATATTACCCTTAGAATTATTTGATTCTGCATTTCTAAATGCTGAGTTTATCTGTTACCTTTTACTATTCCTGTGTGGAGCTCAGTAAGTATAAATTAATAAATACAAATTAATCACGGCTAAGTATCTTGCTGGTATATTGAATTTAAATAAAAACCCCAGTGGTGAGGGACCTAGTCTAATTCTGAGTATCATCTATTTCCAAAATGTGAACTAATGATGCTAGTTTGGTTAGGAAGGGTGCAATTACATTTCATAGTGTGTTAAAGATTTGTGTTTTTTTTTACTTTTTTTCCCCCTGAAAGAATCTGAAGGGTAAAGATAGATGCTTGCACACATTTGCTAGAAACCCAGCACAGAGCAGGCAATTAACCAAGGCAGAATAAATCTGGAACACATACATTACTGGGTGAATACTTTAAATCAGTCCTATATCAAGAATACTATTTTCCTGTAAGTTCTCAGGATCTAGAGGAAAGGAGAGAAAAGAGATTTCATCTACTGCCAACACCTCTGCTCACTTCTACTGTCACAAAGCCTCATGTTTCTCCTCTGGACATAGGTGCCTGCTTTGGGGTTGGCATCCTGGTGCCTTCTGGGTGGTTTCTCAGTCCTATTATTAGGGCAGGCCAGACAAACTTCTGGATTAGTTGTCTAGCTGTGGCTAGTACCAATTGCCACAAATGTAGTATCGTCATTATTTATCTTATAAATGTATTATCTGAGAGTTCGCTAAGATAGAAGAGCCACCAGGTCTCACTAGGCTAACCTCAAGCAATTATCAGGGCTGCTGATTCCTTTTTTTCTGGAGGCCTAAAGAGAATATATATTTTTTAAGATATATTTTTATTTTATTCATACAAAAACCAGGGTACAGGCCAAATGTGCAGGAGGGTGAGAGGTTTCACCCGAGACAGACTGGGGAACAGAACAGGCAGAATGACTGAAATACACTGCTGAGGGGAGCAGCGGGCAAGATAGGAGAGGTCTGCCGTGCCATGTGTGTTGCTCTGCGGCCTGCGGGGATCGCACTGGCAACTGCAAAGGCTGTGGACAGCTTCACAGAGCTGCGCTCAACCACCTGCGCCACCAGGGAGGCCTCCTAAGGAGAATATTTTATCCTTTTCAGTTTCTAAAGGCTGTCCACATTGCTTGGCTCCTCATGCCATCCCTCCATCATCAGAGACACTGAGTCCTTCATGCTGCCATCTCTCTGATTTCCCCCCCTCCCCCAACTCAAGTCCCTGTCCCATTTGTAATGACCCTGGCCGTGGCATTGGGCCTACCCTGGTAATCCAGTATAATCTCCCAATTTTAAGGTCATCTGGTTACCAAATTAATTTCTTCCATAACCTTAATTCTTCTAGGTCTTCTAGGCTAACATATTCATGATTTCTAAGGATTAGATTTAAATATGGGGAGGGGGCATAATTCTGCTTACTGCAGTCTCCTTGAATTGAAAACTCAGCTCTCCTTTTTCTGCCTAAAAGATAGGTGTAGCTAAGAGGACAGGCCAAGGAATCAGACTATTTGGGTCTATATCCTGGTTTTTCCTTTTGGGGATAAGAATCCTTTCTAGGATTCAGGTAAGGGTGTTGACTTTAAAAAGGGAATATCTACAAAAAGAACTTCCCAACTTAGATCTTCTCCTCTGGGCTGTTGGGATGAAAGCAGCAGGGAGAGAAGGAAAGAAAATCAGTAGTAGGCAAGGCTCAGAACAGGACAGAGGAAGACAAGTTATATGCTAAATTCCTGGGGACTGTATTGCTTTTTCTATGTACCAGTGACATCAAGTGCTTATTTTTAAAGAAAACTTATTGTTTCATTGTCTATCAGTCTTCTTTAGGTAAAACTCTGAGGCATTATCCACATATATTGCTCATATCAAACCAAAGCCTGAAATAAGTGAGTGTGGTTAGAATTGTTGCTATTATTTACATATTACTGGATTAGATTGTTTTCAACAACACTTTCCCTATTCTTTTTTGTTTTTCATTTTACCATGTTTGGTTTTGCTTCATTTCCTTGAGATTCTTCCCTGCACATGCACCTATTTAAGAAATGAACACACGCAGAATGTGTGGAGAAGGCTGGAGTCAGGGGATGGGGTGGTTTTTTGTTTGTTTGTTTTAAGAATGAACAAACACAGGGAAATCCTGCACTGAACAGGAAATCTTGCTCACTTGAGCAGGGCAGCTTGCTAATGTCCTGAGGACAATTCTGGACTGGGTTATTGTCTTAGGCCTCAGGGGAGTCTGGGAATGTTCTCACAGGTAGGAGAGTGGCCAGTTTCAAGAGAAAGATCCAGAGGAAGCACACACCCAGAGCTCAGAATGACCACTGTCTCTGAGCTGACTTCACTGGGATTCCAGCCAGAACCTTAGATGGTAGGCTGCAGGGATCTGGAAATACCAACTCCCTTAGTTATAAGGTACGGAAATGTGACTCAGACTGGTGTAAGCATCTTGGGGTACTTATTAGCTCAGGTAACTCAGAACAACAGAATTCGGCGGTCTCTGGGCTTGGCTAGATCGAGATTCACAGATGTCATCATCAGGACTCTTGCTTTCTCCTTTTGCCCCCAGGAGCTCATTTTTCTCTGTTGACTTCATTCTCAAGCAGTACTTCCCCACGTAGCAATATGGAGACCGGCAGTTCCAGGCTTTAATCTTAGTAGTTTAGCAGCTCCAGTGGAAATAGAGCTCTCTTCTGGTAGTTTCAGCACATTGACCTTCAGAGGCCATAGGATGGTCCTTAGCAGTGTGCTATGGCCAGGACTTCAGCCTTGGGAGGAGGGGCAGCCCCCATACAACTGAGAATGCAGAAGAGCTGAACTCAAGGCAGGACATCGTTGCAGAGACCAGAGGAAGGGGAAGGAGTGAGGATAGCTGCTGCTCCCCCTCTGAGGCTGAGGACACACCCATTGGTGGACACTCAGCACCAAGAAACAGTTTGAAAGAGGGGGCTGGCAGGTGTGCCAGAGTTCTAAAATCACGCTAGCTCTGTCACCCCAGCCTCAGTTTCCTGACCATACACACGCACAGAAGGAGCATGCATGGAAAGTTGCTGAGTCTGTTACTATTTAAGAAATGAACACACGCAGAATGTGTGGAGAAGGCTGGAGTCAGGGGATGGGGTGGTTTTTTGTTTGTTTGTTTTAAGATACCAAGCACTTGCCTGCTTGTTAGTCCACACTCGTTCAGTGTGCTTCCCTCTCCACTCTTTTGCTTGTCTTGCATCTAGAGTAGATATCTGCATAAGCCTTGTAGGTATTCCTTGGCAGCATTTCTGGGCTTTCATTGCAAAGCTTAGGACTGAAACCTACAGCGTCTTCCAGGTAGGATTAATCATTTTCTAAGGGGTGATGGAAGTTGAGGTTTTGAGCTGCACCTCTCTCATCTCCGTGTTGTTGTTTATATTTCCTAGGTGTTTTTCCAGGTCTGACCATCTTGCCCTCCATATGAAGAGACATATCTAAAAACCTGGAAGGCCAGAGTTGCCAAGGCGTCGGCCGTCGTCTAAAGGAAATGCCGTGAGGCGCAGGGGCTGGACTTCAAGCGGGGACCCACTGCCCCGCAGAAGAAAGTTCTCACTCACCAACCTCTGTGTACACACCTACACAGACCCACACACAGACACACACGCACGCATACACAGACCCACACACACACTGTCATGCACTCAGCTATATTTAAAATATATACGTCTATTCTTTATGCCTTGCCCTAGCCAGATGGTAGAAGACAAAGAAAGAAAGCAGGTGAACTCAGCAAGGCAGACTGGCTGCTTACTCCAGCACTATTGGAATTATTTCCCGCTGTTGCCAATGGAAATCAAAGAAAATGGATGTGATGTCTCGGCAGGTGGACGGCAGTAAGAGGGGCTTATTTAACTCGCTTCTCAGTGCAACTTGATAGGAGAATACAACGTCTTAAAGTTGCATTTGTGTAGCACTAATGTTTCTTTTGAAATAGTTGGGGGAAAATGACCTAGAAAACCAAATTGCAGTTTGGTAGCCAAAATTAACTCTTGGTTTATCTGTCCTTTGTGTGTGAAAAGTCCTACTATTCCGTGCGTCCAACTTCCTCACAGAACTGTTGATCGGTTTTGGTTCTACTTAGTACTATCGAGATCTTTCGAGTCGATACCTACCAACGGCCTTAGCGGCGGCAGACTCTGGAATAACACCTAACACCTTTCTGGCCTGCATTTCTCTAGACTTCACTCTCCAGGGAGGAGTTTTCTTTTCTTACTTTTTGACTCTTGCACACCATATGCACTAGGGATTCTGGAAACTTCTAGCATGACTGCAAAGTGGCCAAGAGAATAAAGTCCTTGATGATAAATCACAGTGTATCCCTTGAGCCTCACCTTATTGCCAGTGCTAGATTTTTTCTTTTTAATCTCTGTTTTTGCTAACGAAAACTTGAAAAGCTTATTTGGAAGCTTAAATGTTTTATCTTTTCTCCATGGACTAAACCTCTCCAGGACTCTCTCGGCACCTGGATGTCCAGCTCTCAAAGCAGCCAATCAGATGGGACATCACAGTTCTCTCATCCTCCTTGAGGCATCATGGTCTCGGCTCATAGTGATCGACCCCGTGCCGGGTGTCACGGCCACCCTATAACCAGTCTCAGCATAGATGTCGCTAGTCTCAAAGGGCAGCTGCATATGTAACCTAACTCTGGGTTATGACCTGACAAAAAGCCAAAAAAAAAAATCACTCTTTCCAGGTGTGGGGAAAACTGAGGATGCCTCCCAAGTCTAGTGGCTTCAAAAAACGTCATCCTGTCTTCCTCTCTCATACCCACTGAGCTCATAGGACCCCAATTGTTCAAACACTCCATTCAGAATGCCATTGTGGGAACGGAGGGATGACAGGTAAGGAAAGGGTTGAGGTGTTTCCCTCACAGTCTGTCTAGAGAGAGAGACACATTTCTATTTTTTTTTTTAAACCAGCTAGGCCCACATGACTTGTGACCTAAAGCACCCAGGATCAACAGAGGCCTCACATTTACTCTGCAAGCTGACTCCAAGGGGGCTGACATTCCTCACTTTCCATCCCACACATACACCCAATCTCGGTCTCTACCCGCATTCTTAGCTAGCTGGCACTGGCCTCAACTCCAAAGACTGCCTTTAGGACCATTAAATGGCCTATGCAAGCAAGTGGGGTGGTTATTAGGACAGATTGTATATTTTGTATATTCTGGGACCATCCCTTCGAGACACGTCTAAAAAACAAAAGTGGCATTTGGTCCGCACACGGTTGCTGCTCCTTCATACCAGCCGGCTCCCCTCTGCCCTCCTCTGACTGTTTGACTCATTGACTGTTAAAATACCACCCGTACCTATTTGGGATGCAAAACTGAAGTCTTTAAAAGGAAGTAATAATATAAGAAACACATATATTTATGACAGCAACCTTCAAGATCTTTGGCATTTGGTTTTTCAGCTTTCTGCAACCTTTGATTTCAATGAAATGTTGAAACCACTCATCTGAGGGTAAAAGGAGCCTCCTTATCACAAATGCTGTAGCTGCCAATTGGACACTTGGGGCATTTTGAGGTCTGGCCCTTAGAATTTTCTTTGTCTTTTACCTTTTTTCAATTCAGACCAAAAAACAACAACAAAAAAAATGAAAAACCACCCTAAAACACAACACAAAATCTGCCCATTTGCCGGAGGCAATTATGTATATGTTAGTTGGAGGGTATTTTAAAAAAATCAGTTTTATTCCAAAGATTTAAAACTAGACATGACTTAGAAACAATTTCTGGAGCACTGCTTGCTGACAATCTCGTAATTCTCTACTGCATTTGTGGCCAGTCCATCAGGGCGTACCTTGGGATTATATTTGAATGTGTGGTGCATCCCTTCTGGAGGCAGGATGCGTGAGGGACCTTGAACCTCAGCTGTATTAAACTGTGGCGCCTCCAGTCAGTGCACTAGATGAAATGTTAGACACCCCAGATTCTGTTGGTTCCTTGATTCCCCTTTCTATCACAGCCTCCTGCACAAATGCACGCACACCAGTGATGGCATTAGCTGTGGCTGCCACGATTTACAAATGTCGCCCCAGCTGGAGCTGCTCTTGCCTCTCAAAATGCTCTCATTAAGGGTTTATATTAATTTAATTTTTGAACTGACCAATGCAAGGCTCTATTAAAAGTTAAAAAAAAAAATAAAGCAAAAGAGCAATCACTGCGTCGTCACTTGTTTGCTCCCTGTTGTCATCTGTGGTCTTGAAAAGACCTCATTTGAATGTGGCAGAACAAAGGCCCTTTGGTCCTCCTAGTGTCTGAAATGTTTGGTAATTCCTCTCTCTTTTTGTATCAGTGAGGTCCTTTGTAATCTGCTCCTGACCTTTCTCGAAGCAGGGTGCGTGAACCGAGATGGTGGGCTTGCTTGCTTCAGAGTCATTTGTTGACTGTGAGATTTGGCCTGAGAAATTTGGTGGGTGCTATGTGTATGGCTTTGAAACTGTTCTTCTCTAGCCCAGCGAACATCTTTGAATGATAACCAGTCCTATCCGTGGGAGTGGCCCCAGTCATTTTAGAAACGGATATGTGACACAATACCCATCCTCTCTGAAATGGCAGCAGAGATGGTTGGGCAGAGCCTGTGACAGATTATGGGCTTTCCAAAAAATCACCTGAAGATCTCTTGCTCTCAAGAGGACAGGTCATTTAAAACAGTGCTTTATGGGATAATTAATGAAACACATGAAACCACTTGTTCATATAAATTGTTACCTCCTAACATTCCAGGGGATTCCAAATTTGAAACAAAAAACCTGACCCCGTGTTTCTTGTGGTTGTCCTCTCAAGCACGCTCTATCCAGGGTTCAGAGTTTGATGTATAGAAAAAGAGTGTTTCTAAGCCATGGACAATTTTCTTTATTTCAAGTTGTGCTTCTTTCTCCTACCACATGATTGTAAATCAAAAATGTGGAAACCTGTAATTATAATGCTGCTCCTAGCTACTGGCTTCCTGCCCCACTGATAGTTAACCCACCCACGGTTAATTGACCCAGCTTACTGCCTGGTGGTGATGAGTATTATGTCCAGAAAAAGAGATGTTCAGATTCCACGACAAAGCTGCATTTTATAAAAGTATCGGAGACCCCAAGATGAACTTCATGCTGACCATTTCCTTCTCTCTCTGTGTTTTCCCTTTCCAACTCCTTCACATACCACCCCCCCCTGCACCTCTCATGACCTTTTTGCATCTTTGCCTGATTATAACAGGGTAAAAAGACAGCCAACCTCATGCATGATTAGAACTGATTCCTATTTTTTAAAAAATCTTCTTTGACTCTAGAAGCCAGAGAAGATTTTTTAAAGACTTTCGTTTGGGATATGCTTCCATATTAGCCATGTCTACTTGCATTAAAGGGGAAATATGAGACTTCAGGGTGCTCACCCAGAGCATTCAGAACACTCTATCGCTGCCTCCCTGCTCCTGAATTCTCTGGCAAAGCCAAAAGAAGTGGACCCAGGTTGGAAAAACACTGTAGTTTAGTGATTAGTTTTATTAGTTCCAAATGATTTCCCCTATGGAAGTCACTTCATAAAATGTAAAATACAGTGCAAAGTGCTTTTGTCTTCTCTTTTGCATGAGTTGGTTTTAAGAGAAGGACCAAGGTAGGAAAGTTCGAGATGCATCACCATTTAACTGCAAAAATCAGGTTCATGGCTTCTTTCTTTTATAACCTTCTCAGGGCCAGCACTTCTGGCCATGATTTTGCACCCAAATCTTTGCCAAAGTGAAAATTCATTACGTAGGACCTGGTTGAAATATACTTGTGGAAGCTTTCCCTGGCATTTTCCAGAGGTGTCCATCTGCCAAGTACGGGGCGGGGGCAGGAGGAGAGAATTTGCATCCGGGGTCTGGATTGAATTTCGGTAGACATGGCGATATCTCAAATTGAAAACTTAGAGGGGTTAGCCCACGTGAACATCAGTGCCTCTGATGGCCTACTTTCCTCAGTGAGGATCTTTGGGAATACTTGAGATGGAACAACAAAAATGTGTCAAAGGAAGCAACAACTGCTTGTAAATGTGAGATCCCATGACTAACTGCCTGAAAGTGTCAGGGTTTTCTCTTGCTTTTAACACTCTTTAAAATCTCCTCTGTTGATTCCTAATAGATCCCAGAAAAGGGAAAAATAAAGCTGCAGTTAACTTTCTTATGTGCATCCTTCCAATAGAGTACTGTATTCTTCTGGTGTTTTTCATTTACTTGTAAGTCCTCGGGAAACAGGTATCAAAAATGGAGAGAGAAATTCTAGGCTGTCATTTCACAAAAATCCCAAACAAGATACTCTTTTCAAACAGGGCTCCCTCTCAGTGGTCATGAGGGAAAGTTGATACGTTCTTTGTTGGGGACTGTTTATACAATTTTTTTTTCAACTGTGAGCTTTGGAATCGTAACTTGCTTTGACTCCAGCTTCTGTCTACTGCCATAAAATGGACCCCACGTCAGAATAATGAGGGTGGTATGTGTGCACACACCTAGGTGTGTGTGCATCTGTACCTGTTGTACCTTCGCAGAAGGAAAACAGTTAGGCTACTGACGTTTAAGAGGAGTAGCCACCAGTGCCTAATATCTTTTGGGGGGGATGGATGCTTATAATTGCCAGTATATTGAAATCTCACTGGGAGTTCCACCAAGGGGGGCGGGCCTGAGGGTGGGAACGGGGACATTTTAATCGTGGGCCTTTAGACCATACATAGGCAGAATGATTTTTGCAAAACTAGGTCTCGAAAGGCTTTTGGGCTCATTGGCTGGTTCTCAACACCCACCCATCCCCTTTTCTTTTCCCCCAGCATGCATTTCCTATCTATGCCCAGACTTAGTTTAATTTCCTTATCTTTCCACTTCTGCTTCATTCCAGGGAGGAAAAATACACCTGTTATGGCCAAGATCTCCTTGCTAACACAGAGGCAAAAATCAATGTTTCATGTTTTTGAAGATCCCCCCAAATTCCTTCTCTCTCATCTCCTCCTCCCTCTTCCTACCACACAACCTCCCAGCCACCACCACTTTTCTTTCGAATCTCTATCCTCTTAACAGTTGGCTTGAAGAAATTTATTTTTGCACTATACATTTTCTTTTTTGCCACATGTGTCTAACAAGTGTGTATGGAGAGACCTACTCCCAGTCCCTCCCCTCCCCCACCTCCCCGTCACATTCTCTCAGGCCTTCTCTGGTATTTATAATATATCACAGAAGTACCCAGTCTTATAGCCCTTGGTTATGCCTTTTTTTGACATTTTATTTTTTTTAAGCTTTTTATATATATATATATATAAATATATTACTTTGTCAAGTTTTTTTGCTGTACAAAAGTCTTAAGATTTAAAACTATTATTTGTATTATATGATGGTGGTATGTTAATGTTACAAAATTATTAATGAAGAAAAAATTTATTTTTGTTACTGGTCTGTTTCATAATTCTTTTTTAAATTGGTATATTGTAAGATATCTATGCAAAAAATGTTATGTGACGCATTTTTATTTAAGAATGTAATATGTGTAATAAACAGTAGAATGTGTTTGGCCTTGGAATGCTTTACTGTATATCTCCTTAGCTAATTTCACTGAGAAGGAAAAAAATCCTGAGAGAGATTCAAGGGGTGGGTCCTTATCTACTTCATACTAATTTCCTTTCTAGAGAGAAAAAGGGCGAGCAAATGATTGTATTTGGTCATTTTTCTTTGGGAAGTTATTGGCGGGTTGTGTGTGTGTGTGTGTGTGTGTATTTTGTGGTTTCAGTGAGGTATCTCAGTGCCCAAATAAGAAGGAACACTGAAGACAGTTAATTTCTTTGAGGAGAGGAGGGAGAAATGGTTGGAGGTTATGAAAAGCAATATTTTAAGACAAGGTGGGTTATGGGATGTTGTTTGTGTAGGGCCTTCGGAGAGGCTTATTGAAAGTAGTAGTTTATTTGGTGAAAGAAGATAGTGTGATAGTGTTCTATAGCAGGGTCCATTTGGAAAGCAGTTTGGGGAGGAGGAACAAAGGGGAGGCAGAAGGGAATAATTTAGTGAGGGGTGGGAGTCTTAGTTTACAGAAGATGGCTGTTAATGAAGTGGAGAAGGGCTAGCCAAGCCAGAGGGAGACACCCTTGGGTTCCTTTACATATTACAAGAAGGTACATGCAAATATAAGCAGCCTCAAACAAGAGGGAGATGGAAGGACGAGAGAATATACTCAGGACTGAAAAGAACACTGACTAAAAATCTCTTCCACATATGACTTCCAGGAAAAAACATCAAAGTAAGGAGGAAAGCAGAGAATTATCTGCTTTTCCTGGTGGCTCCCCAGGACAGTAGGGCCTTTCACTGGAAACAGTGAAATACCTTTGTCACATCCGTGAACATGGTGATTACCTAGGTTTCTTCTCATACTTTAGCCTTATGGAAGTGGATACAGTGGTAAGTAATTTTTGTCCCTCATCATATGAATCTGACAAGCTTTTCAATAAATGCTCACATTGGAGACTGCGGCCATGGTGACTGAACTTGCTGTAGAAGCACAGGTACAGCTGAGCCGTGTCTCAAGGAAAGTATGTGTGAGGAGTGTTGCAGGAGGGTTGGAAGCCAAGTGATGGTGTCTTTTTTTTAAATTTATTTTTATTATTTTTACAATACATAATTTTTCTTTATTTTTAAACAATATTTGCTTCCCCCCACCCCCTCAGGTGTAGTCCCCATAGAATTTCCTTCCCCATGGCACCCGTGCACCATCACCTCAGTCCCCTGTGCTCCTCCCTCCCTCCCTCTCATCCCTCTCCCACCTCCTCCCCTGCAGGATGTCTCCGATTTGTAATTGTCTGTTTTTGCTTTGTTGTGTTGTGTACTGTTACTATTATTTTTCACACTGATGTCTTATTTGGTTCCCCTATATTCCTGCTATAAGTGAAACCATCCGATATTTTTCTTTTTCCTTCTGGCTTATTTCACTGAGCACAATTCCTTCTAGCTCCATCCACGTTGCTGCGAATGGCATGAGTTGAGTTTATCTTTTTTGGTTGCTGAATAATATTCCATTGTGTATATATACCACATCTTCTTGATGCAGTCATCTCTTTTTTTTTCTTGTTTGTTTGTTTTTGTGGGACCCTCGCTGGCGGCCGGGGAATGAACTGGCACTGCAGAAGCTGCCCGCAGCCTTGCAGCCCAGAGCTCAACCGCTGCGCCACGAGGGGAGGCCCCTCCAGTCATTTATTTTTGGGCATTTGGGTGTCTTTGCTCAAATAAAACTTAAGGTAACAAGAACAGTAAATGCTGCAGGAAAATGTCTCTAACGATTGCACATGTCAGCTGCCGTAACTCCTGAGCAGGCAAGTGAGCTGGACAACAGTTTCTTCAGACTGATCTGAAGTCTGCAGACTTATCTTCAGTCCCTGGTCATTCAGCAGCTCCATGACCAAATGAGTTATTTAATTCTCATGGTCATCTGTCTAGGCATTTCTCTGTGAGAGGAAGGATAAGATAGCTTTGCAGTATCACCCAGAACAAGGCTTATTATTCTGTAATGCTAAGTCTGACTTGTGAAAGAATATCCAATTAGTCATTTCAGGTGGAGGACCATCTGAACTGTGCAGGAGAGTTAGGCAGACAAGGGGGTATAACTTACTTGGTATAAGATAACAAGATGGGTGACATACATGAATATTATGGACAACTGAAGTTGTATATTTGAAGATATAATTTTCCTTAAATCATGTCTAAAAATACATTAACCACTTCACAAACTTTTTGAGCATCCACATTTGCAATATAATACAAATTCAAGGAGGGCTCCAGAATGGGGTTCCATGGCCTGTGCTAAGTGTCTCCACACTTGATAATGGGTGACTCGCCTTTCTCCACTGCATCCTTCCCGCTTCGAAGCTCCAAGTTCTTTGTGCCACCTTCTAGCAATAGCCATACCCTTGTCAACTAGCAGGCCACAGAAGCAAGCTTGGTAACTTAGTAAGCACAAAAATAATTGTAATTTGATTTTAACTTGCAGTGGTCTGAAAGTATAACCTGAGTTTCCTAGGGGAGTAAAGTGCATAAACTGCATGACACTTGCAAGCTGAGGTTGTGTATCAATAATTGGGAATTCTGGGCACATGGGAAGGAACCTTGTAAAAAGCACAGCTGAGTGGAATTGAGAAATAATTCAGTCAAGCTGGCTCATCTTCCACTTATGACTACAGGTTTAGAAGAGGAGATGGTTAAAACTTTTAACTGGAATAAGATTTTGAGGTGACTGATAAGTGATGGCAGTCTGGATTATGCATGATGAGGCATTTCATGGTTCCTTCTCCAACATTAAACATGTTATATGACCACTGTTGGCTGGCTTGACTTTAACCTATTTTTAAAAAATTCTGCTTGATCATAAGTTTGTTATACATACCACTGTACTTAAAAATAATGAAATGCTGCAAAGACAGTTACAAGGGGGTGGCAGAATAAGGTTTGTACAGAATTCTTCATTTCACTCACACTGCTTTTGAGCTGTCCAATGAGACTGCATAGTATTGCAGGTGTCACTCACCACCGTGACCTTTTGCCCTCGCAGATAGAGAAATGGGTTCTCGGAAAGCATGTGACTTTATGCAGGCCCAGGAGACACAGGGGAGGCAGAGCTGATGCGTAAGTCCCCTGACTCCAATGCAATGAACTTCCCTCTACAATTCACTGCTCTGAGCAACCAGGACTTAACTCGATGTTTATGTGTGTCTTACAGTGAAATCACCACTGGCAAGACTGGTTTAATTTCCCCATTTCCTCCTTATTGGTCATAGATGGCAACCTATAATATAGATAAATCACCACTAGATGCTAGAATTGGCAGGGATCTTGGTGATCTCCCTCAATGCCACTCTTGTGCTTAAGGCTGAGAGAGGTTGTAACTTGCCCAAGATCATACAGCACATATCTTGAGGAACAGGGGTGAACCCCTGGTGGTCCCTACATGGTAATCCTCTGGTGGTCTTTGTGGTGTTTCTTAAACTTGAGTATGACCTTCAAGATTCTTGTGACAGCACTTCCTTCCCATTTTTCTATTCCTTCATTTGTCTTTAAAAATCAATCCATTTTGGGCCTCCCTGGTGGCACAGGCAGTTGAGTGCAGTGCTGTGAACCTGTCCGCAGCCTCTGCAGTGCCCGTTCGATCCCCACTGGCCAAGGAGCAACCCACATGGCTCGGCAGACCTCTCCTGTCTCGCCTGCTGCTCCCCTCAGCAGTGTCAGTCTGCCTGTTCTGTTTCCCGCTCTGTCTCTGTTGAATCCTCTCCCCCTCCCGCACATCTGGCCTGTACCCCAGTTCTTGTATAAATAAATAAATAAATAAATCTTTAAAAAAATAAACAACCCATTTTTTCCACCCTTGGATATCTGTTTTAGCTTTGTGGTGAGCAAAAATATTCCTGAGACCACTGTTTTGACTATTTTCCCTTCAAATACAAATAAAAAAAAAATAACAAGAGGGCCTCCCCGGTGGCGCAGCGGTTGAGCGCTGGGTTGCGAAGCTGCCAGCAGCCTCTGCAGCGCCGGTTCGATCCCCGGCTGCTCCCCGGCCACCGGAGGAGGGTCCCACATGGCGTGCAGACCTCTCCTGCCGCCCGCTGCTCCCCCCAGCTGTGTACTTCGGCCCTTCTGCCTGCTCTGCTCCCCGCTCTGGCTCTGGTGAATTCTCTCACCCTCCCGCGCTTCTGACTGTACCCAGTGCATGTATAACCAACCAACCAACCAAACAAACAAACATATAAATAAATAAAGCATGCCTCTATTAAAAAATAATAAAATTTAAAAAAAATAATAATAATAAATAAATAAATAAAATAACAAGATAAAAAATGTTCAACTTTGTGTTACCCTAAAACCCTCTATTAACTGCTAGTGGTATCAGAGAGATACTGTTCTATCCCATTCTCTAAAATCTATGCTGTTCCATTTCTCTTTAGCTAATTATTTAGTCCATATGATGCTCCTTGGAGCTCATTTCAAATTGAATCTAAAACTAAGTGCATGTGAAAATTTAATAAAGACTGATCTGATGACTGGGAAGTTACTTAAGGACCCAGAGGTCTCCTAGGAGGAAGATAATGTGGCCACGAGTCGGGGGAGTGAGAGGAGTGAGCATGCATCCTCTGCCTGCTTCCCATCCCTGGAACACCCATCTTCCCTCAGGGAGAGGCACTTTCAGTGGATGGGCTCAGGGCCAGGTCATGCCATTATTCTGGGAATAGAGCCCTGAATATTAGGCGTTGACTGCATCAAGGAAGTCATCCTTTCCTCCTGTCCCCCAATCAACAATCAGTGCCCAGAGCATTTCACTGCGAAGCATGGCTTCAAAAACTGCTTCTTCATGGCAGGAAGGATGTTTCCTAGGATCCTAGGCCAACCCTATACATGCACACGAACATGAAACTCAGCCCCTGAAAGATTTTTCAGGCATCTTGCAGGTATCGCTAC
This sequence comes from Talpa occidentalis, assembly GCF_014898055.3. NCBI lineage: Eukaryota > Metazoa > Chordata > Mammalia > Eulipotyphla > Talpidae > Talpa > Talpa occidentalis. The sequence continues at coordinate 128,500,891 of NW_023603184.1, read as the reverse complement.
TGTAGAATATTTATTTTTTGCCTGAAAATTTCTCCACTTTTAAACTATGGCTAACCAGGAAAAGGTAATTGTTTAAGGTTTATCCATCACATGTATCTGAATGTGAATGAGCTTATCCCAGTCTTCTACAAGGAAAGGTTTAAAAGGCAAGGAGAGTGAGAGAGATGGGGATTATGGATAGAAAAATGTATAGAAATAAGTGGTCAGTTTTGGGATTCAGGAGGTAAAGAGGGGCAAGTAATTAGGAAGGTAGGCAAAAAGAACTCTTTTTTTTTTTTTTTTAACCAAAAACAGGAAGGTAGTTCTTTGCCCATCACTTGGAACCATGGGATAACAAACAACTTTATAAAGGGGCTGAAGCAATGTTTTATTACAGTAGTGTTTCCTGTGTGATCAAGATGAAAATCTACTGGACCCTAGGTCTGCAGAGCTTATCAGAAGAAATAGTGCCAAGCAATGGGTGGCCTCTGGTTAGATAATAATGGCAATGACAGATCTCTAGTTATTGGACTCATCTCAAAGCAACAACTTCCTAAAGATGGGATGTAGTGGAGTCCCTGGGGGAATAGTTCAAGGATTTTCATTTGTGGGCTCTAAATCATTCCAGAACCAAAGGAGTCACAATGCATTTTCCACCTCTCCACAATAAAGTATATTCTGGGATTATGTCTGCAGACTCTTCTTAGGAGTACATGAGCTGGAATGATGGGCTTGCTAGTCAAAGAGCTCTCATAAACACCCTGATCTTATTTACATGGTCTGGTGAATTCCTAGTAACAAAGATGGAAAGATTTGCCACTTGTAACTTTAAATGAATTGACTCGATGTCAAATTTGTTATGAAACCATTTCTGTGTCTGCTAAGAAAAATCTAATTACACTCAAATGTACGTAGTATATGGTGACAGTGCATGGCCAAAATTTGAATCTCATCTTTGAGTCTAATAACTTTTAAGGCCTTTCTGTTCCCAATTTTGATTTTTGTTTGCTTGTTAGATTTTTATTTTTCTTGCCCTTTGTCCTCTTTCCCTGTCTTTTCTTTCTCCCTCATCTCTGCCTCCCTTTAGCTGCAAAAATCATGCCAGGGAACTAGCTCCAAAAGACAGATTGGACTTTCCTCTCTGGTGTGGCCTTAATGAGCTGGCCCTTTCTTCCCAGGGACTTTTCCTCCTCTCTCCTTTATCGTGCCACTGACTACCAGTTGGAGAATGTCAGCTTTTCAGCATAATTTAAAATGGCACTATGACAATAATGATCTTGATTGCTTTCCTATTTTTTTTAGGTGAAGACAGATACAGAAAATTGCAGCATGACCAGGAGGGTCCCACCACATCTTCATTGCACTGTGATGCACAGGGCACTGGGCTGGTCATTTGGAAGATGTGCACTGTCTAAGATATATGGGCCATACACACGGCCCCATTGATATGTTTGTTAACAAGACACATGAGCAATTAAAAATAGCTGTTTAGTGAATTGGAGAGAGTCAGGATTATAAAATAGCAAATATAAATCCCCATTGTCCTTTGCATTATAATACAGGTGGACTTTGATATAGCAACATAATTATTCCCCAAGTAGAGACTAATGTTCAAATGTACTCAGAAGACTGCCATGTGCATCGTTTCTCAGAGTGATGTGTGATAACCACCTGCAGCAGAACCATGGAAGGTCCTTTTTTAAATATGCCATTTTCTGAGTCTTTGGGGGGCAGAGTCATTTGCAGAGCATCTCCGAATCTGAGAAAAACTCAGACACAAAGCAAAGCAACATTTTACAACAGCAAATAAGTTTCCTTCATTTTTCTTCTGTGAAAAATAAGCTTTTCCTCTAGACGTGTGATTTGCTTTGAGTACGGTGTCTTTTCATGAGACTGCATTTGTCTGGGAGCTGTTGCCACCACCTACCACCAGTTCCTGCTACAGAGTGGCTTCCAAAGAAGTAGCTGATCAGGCAAAGTCCCGGGAACAGTCTCCTGGAAAGGGACTGACGCGAACCTTCCCTGGGTCTTTGCTTAGAAAGACTTCTTGTGAGATAGTTGTTATTTTGTTGGTTTTGATTCGATCCTCTTATTTGGCCCTGGCAACTCAAGCCCGTGCCGGGATGAGAGGATCTCTGACCTAGGCCCTAATGGGTATAGGTCCAATCCTCTCTTGGTGCAAGACTACAGTCTGACTCTTGGCTTCTAAGATGTCAAAGACGCCCTCTCTGTGTCACGTCCTGTTTGTGTTTTAAAGCTTTCTCTCCTTTGGCCACAGCCACCTTTATGCCACTAAAGTTCATGGTTTCAGCAGAAGTTCCCTGAGATTAAGAGCTTGGAGGACCTCTGAGTTTGCTGTCTGTCAACAAAGCAGCTGGCGCTAAGCCCAGTTTTACATCCAGACTTATCAGCTAATCTAGAGGAAGAATACATGTCACAGTCGAAGAATATGGGTTTTCCATATTCTGAGAAAGTTATTCTAAATATAGGCCATGGAAGACCTTGCAGGAAAAAATAGGAGCAAATGGAATTTTCAAAATGGTTGTAAAAGCCCTTCCGGCAATGCGGCCTACAGATTGCAGCTCTCTCCTCCCCTTCGGCCCTCAGCACCTCGGAGGGGAGGTGATTGGCTCACGGAACAGGAAGGGAATGGCCATAAATCTGAGCTAATTTGAAAGGGAAGGACGAAGCAGATTCTCAGCAATCAATAGAGCGACGTCTTGTTTTGTGGTAAGTGTTTACGGCTCTGTAGCTGGAATGCAATCCTGCTGCCTGGGAACACCGGCCATTAGAGGTGAACCCAGGTCGCCTAATGCCCTGCATCGCTCCTCAAGGAACAAGTCAAAGTTCCCTGCTTCCACCTCAGGAAAGGTTTGAGATGATTTCCTACATCCTCTCCACCTTTTATTGCTTCATGATTCCCAAGAAAGAGAGAGACACGCCTGGTTTCTCTCCCCTGAGCCCCTGTTGGCAGGACGGGATGTACAAACACCACTTTACCTTTCCTTCCACACCTGAACGTGAGGTGGGGGGACCGGAGGAGGAAATGCAGCCACGTGAGGACAGGACTAAACTGCTCCTTCACTGACTAAGCCCAAGGAGGGAGGCATTGCTCAGGCGCCCAGAGAGAAAGGAAGCAAAGCATGTGTTTTCTCGTTGTGGAAAGGAAAGGGTATAAAAAATACTTTGACTGAAAAGCGAGTGCACTAATTGATTGTTAATGACTACGCAGCCCTAAATGTCTGGAATTTGGTTGAGATTCAATGTAATTTGACATTTGCCAACCATTATTAAATCCCTTTGATGCTCTCCCTGTGCAGCAGCGACGAACAGCTGATTGGCTCTTGGGGATGGTAAATGAGACCGACTGGGCACTGAGTCCATGGGGTGTCTGGAAGGCCGCCATTGTCATCCAGCTCCCTTCAGCGTCAGGGGGCTGCTCTCTCTGGTCCTCTTTCCAGTTTCTGCAGGCTCTTTTCTCTTCTCTTCTGTTTTCCTTCATCCTCAAAGTTATATTCTCTTTCCCAAAGCCAGCTCACCTGTCCCTTCAATAGCAAAAGGTGTCTTTTGCCTTTTAGTATCTCAAACTCAGAAGTCAAATCTCTCTTTGCAAGGAACAAAAATTTATCAACTGTAGCAAGATTTAAAAAAAGATTAACAAAAAAGGTGCAGGAGGATTTCATGAAAACCTGCCTTGGGAAAAGTAGTCCCTGAGGGAATTCAAAAGTCCTTGCCATTTCTGTTTTATCCTTGCCTATTTGCACTGCCCTTCTTTCCACAAGTCAGCTTCTTTGTTTGCACTTTCACTGCATATGGTTTAGCACACCTTCCCCCAGCTGCCCTCAGGTAACTCCTGCGGTTCCAGGCTCCCCAGGACCTGCCACCTGGCTCCCTACAGGAACTGACACAGTCTCAGGGTCCCAATTCTAATTTCCCATAGGAAAAAATTTAATTGTCCAGGCTCAGGTCTAAGGCTCATCGCTGGCTGAATCAGCTGTCACTAGGGGGACAAAGGAGCTGGGTTGAGGCACCCAACGTTCATCATATCAGAATGAGGTGTAGGACACAGACAAGGAGTAAAAGAGAGTGAGCTTGGTGCCTTTCTTCAGGGTGATGTACAGTAGTCTCCCTCTTCAACCTGGGATGGAGTATGTCCTTGAAAATAGTTCTGTTTTTTCAAGTGCATAGATTAGAATACGGTCCAACACTTGCATTGACCTATTTCCAGAATCACCAGTCCCTTCTCATCCCCACTTCTGCCATGTGTCCTTTCAAAAGATTTAGGAAGGGAAAAATCAGAGCAAGACAGTTCCATGACAACCAAGAGGAAAGTCACAGCACTGGGGGAAAAACTAACATAACTCCTTTACAGTTAGATGACTTTTCTTATTACTTCAGTGTGAGGAAGCACAGGGCACAGGCAGAAAGCACAGTAAATAAGGAATCAGGAAACATTTTTCCTAACTGTGTCTCTGTTGAGTTGTGACCTGAGGCAAATAAATCACTTAGCTTTTCTGGGCCTCACTTCTTTCCTGAAAAATAAAAAATATAGATTACATGAAACGTTTAGTCATTTGCTATTATTTTTTTGGTTAATATAACATCAAGAAATATTTGATACAAAAATTATAGCACAGCAAAAGAATTTGAATGGTCCCGGGGAATTGTTCATCTTTCCGTTCATGAAACAAAAATTTACTAAGAATGTTTTACCTTAGTTAATCTGTTAGACACTGGATATGCACATGGCAATAAGCAGAGGTGACCCCTGTACTGACAACACGCATAGTTTAGCCCACTAACAAATCTTTATAGCCTACATTGCAGTATTTCTGATGTAAACCTTTTATGTTTAATGCTACTTTTTCCTACACAACTCTACACACATTGATATTGTGTGGTTTCTTTCTCTTTGCCTAACTGAATTTGCAGCCTTCACTCTCTTGAGTGAAAAACCTTAAAAGCCTAATATTTAGCTGCTACAGAAAAACAAGGAACTCATGTAACTCAACAAAAAGAAAACTTAATCAAAAAAATGGGCAGAAGAGCTCAACAGATACTTTTCCAAAGAAGACATATACGTGGTCAACAGGGACATGAAAAAATAATCATCATCACTTATCATCAGGGAAAAGCAAATGGAAACCATAATGAGAATCCATCTCATACCTGGAAGAATGACCCATTTTAAAATTACCAGTAACAAGTGTTGGCAAGGATGTGAAGAAAAAGGAACACTTGTATACTCTTGGTGGCAATGTAGACTGGTCCATCCCCATGGAAAACAACATAGAAGTTTCTCAGAGTAGACCTACCATATGATCCAGCAAGTTCACTTGTAGGTACCTACTAGAAGAATACAAAGGTAGTGATTTAAGGGAATAAATGCACTCTAATATTCATTGCACTACTATTTACAATAGCTAAGTTACAGAAGCAACCTAAGTGTCCAGTAACAGGTGAGTGGATAAAGAAGATGTGATATGTATATGCAGTGAGATAATACTCAGCTTAAAAAAAGATGAAATCTTGCCATTTGCAACAACAAGGATGGAACTGGAGGGGATTATACGATGCAAGGTAAACCAGAAGGCGGAAAACAAATACCAATGATTTGGGAATATAAAGAAACAAAACAAAGGAACAGACAAAATCAAAACAAACCCTAAAACTATGATTGTAGAAGTGAGGTTACCCGGAGAGAGTGGGAATGTGGGGGTGGGTGGGGAGAGGAAAGAAGGGAGGGTACCAAGTGAACAATGGTAGAGAATTATGTGTGTTTGGGTGGTGAGTGTTGTGTGGTAATATACATCTGATGAGGTGTGAACCTTTATCCCTAAATTGTGTTTAAACCAACCAACCACCTCAATAAAAACTGATGCCAAAATAATAATATTAATAGTAGTAATAGTAATTTAAAAACCATGGACATGGCTGAGTAGAGAAATTGGCCCACATTTCATCTCCATCTGTCAGATTTTCCTATTAGGACTTCCTCTCTAGGTATGGAATAAGTTCCAAAAACATTGGAAGCCCTTCTATTCAAAGATAATTGTAGAAACATTGTGAAACACAACCAGCCATTAATTAAAAATTACCCCCTATAGACCATAGGAGCCTCTCTTAGTTCCTTGAGGATCATCTTAAGAATCTAAGAATATCACAGTTACTACATGGAGGGCATGTTCCATGCTCAGTAAGTGCTGGTGGTCTTTAATGTCATTAACAGAAAGCTTAAGCATTTCAGGAGAGAATTTTCTAGATCTAAATCTCATTGTAATCCTCGAGAAACTGGACGTGCTTCTCAGGCTTGGACTTGTGACTTCAGCTTTGACTCAGGGAAGAAGAGGCAAGGGAGAAAAGGCCCATTCAGGCTGCCCGCTCTTTCTTCCCTTCTCCTCAGCAGTCAAGTGCCAAGGGCCCCCCATTCCTCACCCAGCTCAGATTCTCTGGAACTGTGTCTGTCCTAGAGAGGCTACAAGGTAAGTGCTTCCTGGGTTCAATCCTGCTTTTGCTCCAGAGACTTGATCCCTGAAAACTTAATCAATGTGTCTTCAGAACACAGAACCCCGGTGGAAATGTTTGCCATTTTCCTTGCTAAGTGTTATTTTTTCCATATTAGAGGTCCTATTTCCTGCAATTCTTGGAGAGTACCGGGAGGAAGAAGGGTCAGGAAACAGCACAGAGGGGAACCGTGATTAAGCGCTCACTCGTTTCTGTCCTTTTCCTTCACAACTGCGGGAAGGGGTTTTTAGATGTTCCTGCATCAGTTATTTTTGTCTAGAAAGAACAGTGCCTTTATTAATGGATCCTTGATGATATGAGCGGGAGATTCAGCATTTTCCCGTCGGTTCTGTCACTCACGGGCAATGTGACTCTGGGAACTTCTCTCACTAGGCCAGTTTCTTCAGCCCTTACAAGGAGACAATACTCACTTGTTCAATGATTTGGATTTCTTTCCAAATAAAATGTCAGCCAGTCTAACTTACAATTATCATTATAAAAGGCTTCTGTCTTGGTAAGTAGCACTCAGTGAGAGGTGAAGAAAAAAGAGGGAAAACTTGAAAAGGGAAAGACACCAAAGAGGGTTACAGAAGAATATTCTGAGAAATTATTCTTTTCCTGCCCTCACGCCTGTGTGAGAGGAAGTTGGTGGCGATTTTCACCAATCAAGCTTGGTGGTGGTATTTATAATAGTAAATTGGTTATAGAACTGCTGGATTTGATTGGATTTGAATATTTAGATGTTTAATAACAGTTCTCCGTGGGAACAAAATTAAGAGAAAGCTATCAAAGTATTCACTAGTGATATAATAGGACAATAGCAAATATATATATATATTAGCAAATGTATATATATATATATATATGTTTTGTTGTTGTTTTAGTAACTTGTCAAGAGTTTTCAAGTATAAATTCATTCAATATTGATATTAAGCTTGAGGTCAGTAGAGTTGATATTATCTATGTCCAACTCTACCTCTCTTTGTCTTTTGAATGAGGAAACTGAAGCCTTAGGAAGGTTTGGTGATTTGCCCACAGTCATGAAAGTGCAAGCAATAGCACTGAATTGGGAGCATCGCTGGTCTATTGCTTTATTGTGACCTATGAATTTTAACCATGTATGGCCAGCACTTCATGGAGCAAATTTTACTCAGTAAAATGCCCAATGATTTGTTCCACTTATTAGATGTTTATATTTATAATTGAGTTATTATAGTATTCTAGAAATTTGTTCAAAAGGTGAGCTATACTGTAGTCTTATTAAGGTAGTAGTCATTGTTTAGAGGTTGAAAATACAACTACATTATTGCATTTGGTCATTTATAAGATGAGGAGTTTTGCATAATACTGTGAAAACTGACACAAGAACTGAGATAAGGATTAATTACTAGTTTATCTAATGAGCTAATGAGTACAATAATCTAAGGACTATTCATCATTGGGAATTTGAATATGCACAAGGCAACTTATATTTGTTAAAATGGTGTGTTTATGTTTGCTTTTTTATTTTTTATTTTTGGTGGTGAAAAACTGAGTTTGAAGTAGTCTATCTACAAATGGGAATTCATTGTAAATATTAAGGTATAATTCATTATAGGGATACTAGAGTATCTGTGGAAACCCTCAAAGTGGAACATAGCTTCTAGAACCACTAGCAATTCGGATTCAAGAACTCAGAACACTCCATCTCAACTCTGTTCCTCTCTCTTCATTTATTTCATTCTTACCTCTCTAAAGACATCTACTTCTTTTGAACTTCATGGCAGAAAATATGGCTGACAGTGACTGACATTTATCACTTCAAAATCAAGAGAAACCAAATTCCTACTGTGGTTTCCAATTCCCACGTTCGACCAGGAGCTTAATCTAGATTCTGACTTTTGGGGTAGAAAATGATGCTTTGATCAGATCCCCCTCCCAACCAATCAGTGGGGCAAAGGTGGGATTACATTGGACTAACCTGGTGGAGCCTATAATATTATAACCACACAAACGTAGGTGGAATGAACTGTTACTGGAAGAGGATTGTGGAGGAGACAATCCCCTGAAGTCTGGACGTGGAACTTTCATGAACGTTTCATGAAACTCCCAATCTTATGACCTATGAATGAAAAGACAACAGCACTATAACTATATGAACTCAATTAGAGAAATATGTTGGCTCACTCTAAAGCCACAGAAGGAGCGATGACTCTAAGAGAAACCAGGAAGTCAGGTTCGAGCTGTGTTTTGAAATAAGATAAGAAAATCATTTGTGAGGAAAGGGCATTCCAGACAGAGGGAATTGCATGTTCAAAGGCTTCAAGGCATGGAACAGTGACATGGAGGAGTTATTAGATAAGCTTGGGAAGGAAAATAGCACTCTATGTCCCTGTATACTTCTGACCCATCTTCTAAGGAACACATGAGGACCTGAAATGACAGACTTACCTTGTGTGGCACTTTTTAGGCTTCAACACAATTTTGAAATGATGTAAGTAGGATACACACACATTTTATGGATAAGGGAAATAAATTTTTAAAGAACTATGACTTAGATAAGGTTAGATTAGGAAAGAACTGGAACTAGAATCCAGGTTTCAATTCCCAACTCAGTATTCCTTCTACCCCTCCTTGGTGTTTTTCTTTAATCTCAGTAAGAGAGCATGTCTGTGTCATTAGTAATTCAGTCTGTCACCACAACCCTCTTAGAGCATTCCAAATAAGCTAATGTATAATGTGTGTGTGTGTGTGTGTGTGTGTATAGTACGACATATAATATGTTATATCTGTGTGTGTGTGTGTGTGTATTATTTTGGCCAGTTATTAAAACATCTTGTGGGATCTCAATTCAAGAAAATTATCCAAAAGGAGATTCTTGGCACCTAGAATAGGAGGGTAGGGGAAAAAGAAATGGTCTTTGGAGAATTTTTTTATTCTTATGATTTTTTGGTTATAACCAGTACCTGCAGATTTAAGCAAGTCACATCGAAATGTAAAATACACTGTTAATCATTTTTCATCTGATAAAATAATCGCCTGCTAGATTTTAAGCTACATAAAGACAGGGGATTTTTGAAGAGCCAGAATTTGCCCAACATAATCTATTGTGCCTGGCACTTACTTTGTAAATGTTCAGTAAGTATTTAATGAATAATTGTATGAACAAACAGAATTTTTTTTAAAGATTTATTTATTTATTTATACAAGCACTGGGTACAGTCAGAAGCGCAGGAGGGTGAGAGAATTCACCAGAGCAGAGCAGAGAGCAGAACAGGCAGAGTGACAAAATACACTGCTGAGGGGAGCAGCGGGCTCTGCAGGAGAGGTCTGCGCGCCATGTGGGGGGACCCTAGCCCGGTCGCCAGAGAGCCAACCAGCGCTGCAGAGGCTGCGGGCAGCTTCGCAACCCAGTATTCAACCGCTGTGCCACTGGGGAGGCCCTGAACAAACAGAATTATTTAAAATAAAGATGCATCAAAGATCTGTGATTAAGAGCAGACCTTGTCAAATATATTGGGAATCAATTTTTTGCTGTGCCACCTAATAATGTGAGATAATCCAAAAGTGTAAAATGGCAATAATACTGCTACTTACTCCCCAGATTATTTATTTATTAAATCAAAATATATTAAGCACCTACTATGTGTCAGGAACAGTTCAGGATTCAGGAGTATAGCTCAGAAAACACAGGTGAGAGTGTCCCTAGAAAATAAACCACGTTAGAAATAAGTCAACTTCAATTGGAGTGCAGTACTGCAAAGGAAATAAACAGGGTGATGCAGACTCCACGGTAGATCTGAAAGCTACTGTAGATGAAGGGTAAAGTGCCTTCTCTGGAACTTGTCTGGTGGTGCAGTGGTTGAGCGCTGGGTTGTGAAGCTGCCCACAGCCTCTGCAGACCTGGTTCGATCCCGGCCGCTGGGCGAGGGTCCCATATGGCGCGCAGACCTCTCCTGCCACGCCCGCTGTTCCCCTCAGCAGTGTACTTCGTCACTCTGCCTGTTCTACTCTCTGGCTCTGGTGAATTCTCTCTCCCTCCCGCGCCTCTGACTGTACCCAGTGCTTGCATAAATAAATAAATAAATAAATAAATAAATAAATAAATAAATAAATGAATGAATGAATCTTTGAAGAACTTTCTTAGCAGAGGAAACAAAAGCAGAGCCCAAGAAGGGGACAGGATAGCAGAAGTGGGGGCACAGCAAAGATGTCACTTGAATATAGAGCACAGGGAACATAGGGGTACAAGCAGGAGAGAGGCTGGAATTAATGAGGTCATGCAGTGCCTTGTAGGGCAAGGTGAGAAATTGGGAGTGTGCTCTATGATCCACTGAGAAATTTAAAACCCTTATCTGAATCACATTTTAAATAAACAATCTCAGAAAAGAACATCAACATCCATCTAATTGCTTATGGGAAAAATCTGAGTCCTGGGGCCTTCCCCGGTGGCGCAGCGGTTGAGCACTGGGCTGCGAAGCTGCCCGCAGCCTCTGCAGAGCTGGTTTGATCTCCGGCTGCAAGTGAGGGCCCCACATGGCCACAGACCTCTCCTGCCGCCCGCTGCTCCCCTCAGCAGTGTATTTCATCACTCTGCCTGCTCTGTTCCCTGCTCTGGCTCTGGGGAATTCTCTCACCCTCCCGCGCTTCTGACTGTACCCAGTGCTTGTATAAATAAATAAATAAATAAATCTTTAAAAAAAAAAAAAAAATCTGAGTCGGTCTCGATGTCTCTCCTTCTCCATCAACAAATGCAATGAACTCATCCTCTAAAATGTCACCCAAACTTTTTAATTTCTCTCTGCCTCCACTTTGTAAACTACCATCTCTTGTCTAGGTTCTCACCTTGCTGCCTTAGAAATCGATGTTTGAGAACTGGTCAGACTTCAAAGGAAGACGTCAAGCAGGCAGTTGTACATTAAGACTGTGGTTCTGGGGCCTCCCTGGTGGTGCAAGGGGTTAAGACGCAACCTATGAAGCTATCCTTAGCCACTGCAGCACGAGTTCGATCCCCAGCTAGGGAGCAACCCACATAGCACAACAGACCTCTCCTGACTCGCCCGCTGCTCCCCTCATCAGTGTATTTCAGTCAATCTGCCTGTTCTGTTCCCCACTCTGTCTCTGGTGAATCCTCTCCCCGCCCCCACACCTCAGGCCTGAACCCCAGTTCTCGTGTGCATAAATAAATAAATCATTTTTTAAAAAAAGACTATGGTTTAGGCCAGAGGTTACTTGAGATAATGTGCATAAACACTTGGCACAGCACCTGGCTTCCAGAATGGTCTTAATACACATAATCTTTTACAAAATAATGCCTGTCTTCTTGGTAACTTTCAACATGATGAAAAGATCAAAGGATTTGGAGTAGGAGACTTGACTTTATGCCCCCATAGAAAAGAAGCATGGCTTTGGACAGCCCTAATTTCACTGAGCTGCTGTTGTCTCCTCTGTGAAATAAAAATATGAACACCTGTCCTTTCTATCATACCAGGCTGTTGTGAGCTTCAAATATGATGATGGATGTGAAAATGCTTTGTAAGCTGAAAGGAATCTCTCATGAGTGATCAAATATATGAAATTATACTTAATTCAGTTTCGCTTTGTACATGACCCCTAGGTCCCTATACTATAAGACAACATTATAGAATAAATTTTATTATAGGGCACTGAGGTCTTCAGCTTACAGGAAAACTAAGTCCTAGATTCTTGAATCTCAGCCTTGTTTAATCCAAACCTGTGCTGACCAATCACCTTTCTGCCCAAATGGAAATGTTTATCTGTGCCTTCAGTGTGGCACACACTAGCCATTGTAGCTACTGAACCCTTGAAATGTGGCTCTCGTGCTGAAGGAACCCACATTGCATTTTCCTGATTGTAATTAATTTCCATTCAAATAGCCACATGTGGTTAGTGGCTACTATATGGAACAGCAAGCCCAAAAGCTCTGCTTTCTCAAGACCTTCACCTATAAAATGAGGACCCTCTAAGGACTATTCTAGTTCTATGAACTCCACACCCATTTTAGAAACAAATAAGCCAGTTTAGATAAAATAAAAGCTAAATCCTGAGTTGCTTTTCCTGTTCTCCAGCCAAAGCTAATTCTAGGGTTTTTTGTTGTTTTTTTTTGTTGTTGTGGTTGTTTTTAAGTTCATCTATCACTAAGAGTAAGGATTTCAAAACAGTGACAACAGTCTCCAGTAAAAGGCAAAAAGCCTGGGAGACAAACTACTTAAAAATCACATTCTCCTGGGAATTATATTTTGATATCAAGTACAGTATTTGTTCCAATGTTAACAGTCTCCATTTCTCATTAAGAAAAATCAGTAGGATTTTAGGGAAGTTTGGGTTTTTCTAAATTATTTTTTTAATTTTATATATTTTTTACATCATTTTTCATTTTTGCGCAATACAAAAAAAAAAAAAGAAAAATCAGTAGGGAAAAAATATGTGAACCTGAGTAAATGAAGGGATGCACATTGCCTGAGTAGGATTGTTTATGTGAAGCTGACAGTTGCAAGGTCATAAGGGGTTCCTATGATGAAGCTGGCACTGATTTTGTCTCTTTGCACAGGGCTGTGTTCCTATTACTCGATATTTACAGCATAAGGTGAAATACAGAGAGAAACAGAAAAGGAAAGTAACATGATTGAATTGTTTAGGGGGGAGGGAAATGAGAACTCAGAAAGGAACTCAAGCTAACTGAAAGGACTAGTCCTGGGAGAAGGCAAGAAGCAAGAAAAGCTTTTCAAGGGGAAAAATGAATACGGAACTAAAATCAAGAAGACAGAAAGGGAACAGATTGGGGTGGGCGGGGTGAGGATCAGAGAAGAAATTCCAGATCCATTTGTGAGCGACACCAGCAGCTAAGCCTGTGGGGGGAGAGGGGGAGGGGATAAAGAGGAAAAAAAAACACACACACAGAAAAACCCCACAAAAAAAAACAAGGAAGACCACAAAAAAAAATTACTTTGGAAAGAAATAAAGTGACAAGGTAGTGGGGACAAGGAGGGACAGCTGTCATCTCCTTTAATTAAGAAATTATTAATGGAACAGACGGGCCAGCCACAATGAGCCTTTACTGACGAGATGCTACTAGAATTCCAGATAATAGCAGCTGAACATTATTGAGAGCAAAAGTGGTGAGAATGCTAATTTAATTGATAATAACATTATACTTAGCACCATGCCTAGGAATTTTAAAATCACACATTAAATACATTTACATGACGCAGGTTATCCTCTAATTATGGTTGTTTAAATAATGTAATACAATTAGATGTTCAAAAAATTAAAAGCCCTAGTCATTTTAAGTGATCACTCTGTCTTCTGAATTCTCCTTTCAAGCAGTTACTGTTCAATCCTGCAGTCCTGGTAAGGGTCCTATTGTTAGGGGGAAAAGGATGTCCCAAAGCAAATTCCATACAGGCTTTGTGGACTCCACCCCCACCCCAGGTCAAAGCCAAAGACACTGGGAACTCCAAATCCCATCACCACCAAAGGGAAGGTGGCTGGGACCTGAAGGTGGGGTTAAGCAGCCAGGTGGATACAAAAGGCAGACACGTGGGCTTTGGGGGTCTCTCTCCATTTTTGGGCTCTCAGCCAGCTCGCAGCGTCCGGCCAGCTCTGAGAGTGACTTTGGGTTTCCAGGTCGTCGGATCGGGTAGGACGCATTAAAGACTTTATTTCCCTATTTTCTCCCTGAGTTGTACATTTTCCTTATTTCTTTTTCTCTTGTAAATAAACCTTTTATTAACCTTTTTGTGTGTGTCTGTAGTAGAGTATTCATAAGTCCCTTTAAAGCGCGCGGGTGAGGACCCACAGCCAGGAACCCGTTTAATATCGGGGTTGCTCTATAACACTATGAGCTGCTCGCGACACAATTACCAAACTTAGGGAGCACTGGGTCCGAGGAACAGAACTGACAAACTTAGCTTCTCAATGCTTTATGTTTTCCCCCATTCCTGATTTTTTCATTGTCAGAACAGGTGATTTCTCTCCTCAAATAACCGCTCAGTCTCTTTCTTCTCTCTTCCGTGTGTGGTGGTTGTTAAGAAAGCATGGCATCCATGCTGTCAGACGAAAAGTAACACAGGTTTCACAGGACGGTTATCCAAGTTTTCTTCACATACAGCTGTCTGGGTTTCACAATCGAGAACCAAGCACCACAGACTGGAGGCCATGGCCATGTGGCTGACTGGTGAGAGAAGACAAAGGCAACATTTTGCTCACCAGACTCCTTTCTGGACAGTCCCTTCTGGAATTGTTCTCATTCAGAGCGTTGGCTTCACACTGGGTGGAGAGAAAAGACAAAGCAACTGACATAGTTGAAAATAGCCCTATTTTTCCTAATAATACTGGAATGTTGTAATTTATTCCAAAAAAGTACAATGAAAGTTAATACTCTCATAACCCTACCCAGACAATTATTCTTAATTTGATGCACTTTCCAGAAATCAACATATATACTAACATAAACAGGATCTCATCCTTGTGTAGTGATTCTGTTTTTATTATTAAATTTATTTTCCTACATTCTTGTTTGGTTTTGGACAGTATTTCTCCCCTCGGGTGGAGTTCCTGTAATTCTCCCACCACCATACTACCCGGGACCCATCATCAGTCCCTTGCGCTCTTCCCTCCCTTGTTTTGACCCCTGTTTTGACTCCTCAGATCTGTGGTCAGCTTGCAAGGTTTGTCTTTTACCTGACCCTTTGTTTCTTTACTTTTGCAGGATTCTTTTTAAACTTGCATATAATGGCTATATCTCCATAACATACATCATTAAATGAAAGACACCTGTGATTGTAAGATTATGTACCCATTAAAGGGAAACAATAAACAATGCTGCAGGTTATAATCAGCAGACTCTAGACTCTAAGACACATCCTAACTTCTGAGACATTAAAATATTTACAAAGCATTGTATAAATGATGAAATACAATATTAAACCTTTTTCTAATCTCATCTTGACAGCTGCATAATATTGCATTGTACAGTCATTTCATAAATCACTCAAAAATCTCCTGTTAGTAGACATATATGTTATTTCCACTATTTTCAAACTTTTATGAACTTCCTACTATATACCTTTGTCCACTTGTATTACTTCCTCAGGTTTAATTCCTGGATTTGATGGTTCATACAAGTATGTTAATTCAGTTTATACCAGGTGACACAGATTTACAATTCTAATTGTATTTCAGGCTTTTACTTCCACAGGCCCCCAGCAATTAATAAATGATCTACTTAAACCTAGTCTGGATCTCAAGTGAGAAAAATCCAAAGTGGTACACCACATTTCATCCATTATTATTCTTTTTCATATTTTCAATATTTAAGAAACTTTGGAATCTTGAAACAATGATGTCCATAGATGATTCCCCAGAGAGCACCCTTAACAACTGGGGTGTAATTAATGATTTGCTGTACTACTCTTCATCTTTCTGCCAATTGGTGATAAGGATTAAGGATCACACTTTGGTGTGACTTGCTATTAAGAGCACTGGTAACTGGGAATTAGATTGGGGCTATTTTCCTGAACTCTTCATTTGATCTGAAATCAGTGAACCCATAGGGTATGCTAGACTGGGGAGGGCACACAGATGAGCACTTAGATCCTGCCTGAGGAGTCTACAATGTAATGGAGGAAATGAGACACACTCATAGAAAGTTATAGCACAACAGAAGACAAGATCATCGATTTCATGAGACAAGATATGATTTAGTGTCAAATGTGCAGACATTAAGTCCAGAATATGAATGAAATCTGGAGACAGAAATGCCCTGTCCCTCTGAGAATCACTAAGACCAAAGCTAATGTGTTGTGAGCCTCTGGAAGCACAGAGATGACACAAGGTCAATCCTTTTCTAGGCAGCATCTGTGTCCTGTATCATCCCTCAGGAGTCTAAGGGACATCAACAAATGTCAGACTTTTCCTGGAGCACCAAGGCCAGCTGTCCCAGTGTCCTGCCTGCGCTGGACCCTTTGACTTCAGCCCTATTTCACGAGTGCCCTAAGGGCGCGACACAGAGTTCCAGCCTTCTGAGAGCACTGGACCCAGGGTTGCTCTGCTAGGAAAGCTGGAAATCCCCAGCACATTTCCACACCCAGAGGCAAAGGAACTAAAGTCCCATTGATAAAACAAACTTCCTAGTTAATCAGCAATTTAACTTTGGGGACATATGTGTCCCAAATAAAATTGTGTGTGTGTGACGAGAGACAGAGAGACAGAGAGAGAGAGACCGAGAAACACAGAGAGACAGAAGCAGTGAGAGACAGAGAGAAAAGAGAGAACACTTCCTTTGTTTCTGAGGCGAGATGCACAGAACTTTAAAAAGGCACCACATCCTGTCCTGCTTCAACGCCCTGATTTAATAAGGAGGGTAAGCAACAGAAGACTCGCGCACTAATGTGGAAGGAGCACACACACGCACCTGCCCAGCCTCTCAGGTCAGGGCCTATTTCTGTGAATAGATGCAGCCTGTGAAGGGGAGGGAGGGTCAAGATAGACAACTGGACACATCGTGGGTGTGAATGAGAACTGTGGTCATACTACCAGGGAGCACAGAACAGAGGCAGGTCTAGACACACTCCAACCTTCCAAATCAGATTTGAGTGGGCAGGCATTGTTTCACAAGAACTTCTACCAGTGATTCAAATGTACTGCTCAGGTTAAAAGTCACTGAACTAGATCATTTTTAACCTGAAGCTCTCAGACTCATTTTTGACATTCTGGGACTTCTATACAACAGCAATAAAAATAAATCAAAGTCAAAATGGGACTTAAAAATTATTTAAATAGTCAGCACATCGAATCCCATAATTTGTGTTTACATTCGATCTAATAACACTCAATACAAGTCTGCAGAGCTATGTTATCCAAGATGAAGATTTAAGAGAAATATTAATTCTTGGGGACCCACAGGTATTCCGATTGGAAAATAAAACACAAATTTAAGCTGGTATAATGACTGGCTTCTTTTAGTCCTGCCAGGTAACTTAGACTAAAGATCCCACCCCATTGGGTGAAATGACTGAAGAATAAATTCAACCCCCTTCCTTAGAGAGCCACCAGGACTGAATCTTCTCCCACAAGTGAAAGTACCGGGCTTCAGCTGCAATGATTGATGTTCCCTTGGTCTAATGTTGCTCATGCTGTTTCTGAACTGACTAACCCCCCCTCAGGGGAGAGTTGTTAATAATATTAATAACAGCAGTTGATATCTGCTGAGCTCTTACTATGTTTCAGGCCCTCTGCTAGGGGCAGGAAATATATTCTTAGGAACCCTGGATCCTGGAATTTATATTTAAAGACAGTCTTTTTCCTAGAAAGCCACCAAATTAATAGTTTTACAAGTGTGGTATATGCTCTTTCAGCCTCTTATTGACTTCACATAATTACATCTTTTAGTGTACTCAAACACCACTCAGGCACCAAGTCCTTAACATTGGACACAATCTTATGATTTGGTGACCAAGGAATTCATGGAGTTGGGTCTCCATGCGCCCCCTGACCACTCCAAGTTCAGGAGCCTTCAAATGAGATGAGAATAAGAAAGTGAGGGTTGGGTTCCAAGGACGCAGCCCAAAGAGTAAATCTGGTACTTGTGGTCATAGCCAATGACCCTGTGGTTGACTCTCTGCCACCAGGGACCTGCACCCCCCCTTCCCATTACTCTACTCTTCTTTTTTTTTTTTTTTTTTAAAGATTGATTTATTTATGCATACAAGAGCTGGGGTATAGGCCAGAGATGCGGGGGGTGAGAGGATTCACCAGAGACAGTGTGGGGAACAGAATAGGCAGACCAACTGAAATACTGCTGAGGGGAGCAGCGGGTGAGCGAGGAGAGGTCTGCTGCGCCATGTGGGTTGCTCCCTGGCCAGCCAGGGATCGAACTCGTGCTGCAGAGGCTGCGGATTGCTTCATAGTGTGGTGCTTAACCCCTTGAGCCACCAGGAAGGCCCCAGGTGGAAACTGTTATGTTCTCTTTCACTGCTGTCTCGTATGAACACAGATGTCCTTAGTGATAGAAATGTGTCCCTAACCTGTTGTAGAGTAAATGATTTTCAGGCTCTTCTGCCCTCTTACCTTTAGGATTGCCCTGCCTGATGGTGGCACCTGCATTTTGTTACATTGTTATATTTAGTTGTATTGTTTACTTCTGTGGGGCATGGCTGCAGTATTGATATATTCACCAAGAGAAGTAGAGGCAGGAGAGAGAACAGAAGAGAACAGGAGAAAGAAAGCCAAAGATCGCAGAACAGAGTGAAGACTTACCCAGGGCTTGGAGGCCTGCCTGCCTCGTGCCCCCCGCTCCCCCCACCCACATCCCGGCATCTCTGCCTGTGTGTACCTGGTTGCTGCATGATATGTAAAAGCTCAATAAAAGTCTGAGAAAGCCACCAAGGTCTCTAGGACTCTCCTTTACCCGCCTGCTCCAACCATAGAAAACTTGCTCTGGGCCATCCTGCCACTACACCTGTGTTCCTATCCCCTCCCAAATTCTTCTCTAGAGATTTTCATATTCCTTATTCCTTCTCTGTCTTACAGCTTCAGTAGGGCTTTCTGCTTCCATATACCTTCAAGTCTCAAGGTGAGTCCAGACTTACCTTTCTTCTGAGACTCTAGCCACTGGCATAACTTTCAACTTTTCACTGCAATCCTTTTCTTTGAACAAGAAAATTGTACAGATCCTGCTTTCTCGTACTCATTACACCACGAGTGTGCAATCTTGATTTCTATTCCCGCTGTGCCCCGATTTACCACAAGTCTCAGCACGGGCAGGTCTCATGACATGGCCCAAATCCCTGTCCACCAAGACCTGCCCAGAGGATCTGGGATGCTCAGTTTCTGGGTCTTCAGGGTCTTTCACAATCTTTTCTTTAATCTATGGAATATAGTGATTTTTTAATTTTATACATTTTTTACATCATTTTTCATTTTGGCACAATGTATGCATTTTCACCTTGGTTATAGTCCCCATACAATTCCCACCCCCCTTGTTTTGATCCTACTCCCTCCTACCCCTGCCAGTGTGTCTCTGGTTTTTAGTTGCTTGTTAATTTTGATTTTTACTTTATTATAATCAATGGAATGTAGTGATTTTAAAAGATTTTTCCCATTTGCTCTCTCTCAGTCCCTTCTCTTCGTTGACTTCATTGACTCCCTGCAGGGTAAATGATTTTCAGGCTTTCCTGCCCTCCCACCATTAGGATTGCCCTGCCTGATGGGGCACCTGCAGTTGTCACATTGTTGTAAGCTGTCTTGTTTACTTCTGTGGGCCGTGGGAGGAGTATTGAAATAGTCACCAAGAGAAGCAGAAGCAGAAGAAGCAGGAGAAGAGGCAAGTGAGAGGAGAGAAAAGAAAGCTAGAGAAGCCCAGAGTGAGGATTTGCTGGGGGCTTGGAGGCCTATGGGCCTCCTGGCCCCCTGAACCCCCGCCTGCCGTGTACCTATTTGCCATATTACATGTAAAGTTCAATAAAAGCCTGAGAAAGCCACCAAGGACTGCAGGGCTCCTCCTTTACCTGGGCTGCTCAGATCATAGATGTACTGCTCTGTGCCCATCCTGCCCCTACACTCCCACAGATTGACACAGCACATCCCAAACTGACCATAAACTCTGGGCTAGCTTTACCAACTTCTATAGGGTAAGGAAAAATGTCAGGCTTTTCTGCCCTCCCGCCATCAGGATAGATGATGGATCCTTGCGGTCCTGAATGCATGCCTGATGGCGGGCACCTGGAGTAGGGTGTGGGCATAGGTAGATGGGATTCACCTGGGCTGAGAGTGGGCTTTTAAGGGCGGTGTCACAGGGACGCCAGTAGAAGCCAAGAAGCCGAGAACGAACAGAAGCCGAGAGAGAAGCAGAGAAGGCCGGAGAGCCCCGATAGAGTGAAGACTTGCTGGGGGCTGGGAGGCCTGCCAGCCTCCCGGTCCCCCCAGCACCCCTGCCTGCCATATGCCTGGCAAATCTAAATAAAAGACCTGCAAAAACCACTGAGGACTCTTGACTCCTCCTTTACCCCATCTGCTGGTCAGAAAACCTGCACTGTGGCCCAGTCCTGCTCCTACAACTTCCTTTGAGACATCTTCCATTGAAACTTCATACTTTCTAAAATCAATTTATGTGTTCCCTGTACCTAAACTTAAGCTATCTTCCCTATTTTTATTCATTTCTAGAGCTGGCGACAACTCAAGCTAGAAGCAAGCCCTCTATAACCAAGATGGGCAGAGATAGAGGAAAGGCAGCTGTGCTCTGTCACTCAGAGCACAGAGATACTGCCACCCTCACTGCATGCCTTCCAAGAAGGTCGCAGGCACTGACGTCCAGTTGGCAAGAGGAGAAGGGGCATTGAGAATCATGTGTAGGAGGTTTTAGTCCGGTGCAGGAGAGTTCAATAATTTTGTTCACATTTCATGGGCTAGAATTTGGTCTCGACTTAATTGTGAAGGAGGTTGCGTAACATTATCCAGTTGTGTACCAGAAGCAAATAAGTTTTAGTGAGCACTTAGCTGTGTCCTATTATCTGTGTAACTTGCATTCAAAGCCTTCAGAAAGTATCCTTTAACGCCTCCGTCTTCTGATCTCCTTCCATTTCCAATTAGTCACCCTGTCCTGGTGACGTTTCCTCTACAACAGTACTGATCACAGCCAATTTCTCTTTTCTATCCTCGATACCATCAGCTTAGCTGAGGCCCTTAAAAGCTCTATGACTATAGAGAGACTGGAATGGTCCTCAAACTCAAGTCTTTCCTCCCTTCTAATCTCACAATTATTCAACAAATATTCATTAAGCACTGTACTCCAGGCAATGTGTGAAATGACTAGGGGAAAATGATGAAGTAGATGGACTTTGTCCCTGCATTTATATTGTGGTGAACATACATGAAAATATGGCTCCTCTCACGTTTGATTGTTATCACCTGTGATGAGGAAGTACAGGGCAACTAGATAAGCAAGTGGGAGGGGCCCCAAGTGCCCCCGACCACTCCAAGTTCTGGGCACGCCACAGAAGCAGGGCACACCTGTACCCTCATTACCTTTATTGACCCTGAACAACCATTCTGTTTTATTTTCATCGCTGTCATTAAGACCATCCTAAATGATCACATATAGTTATATGTTTATTTGTTGGTTTTGTGTTGTCTCCCACCAGAATGGGAGCTTTACCAAGTGCCAGGACCATGACCTTTCTCTTCCTATTTCCGCCTCCAAACTCTAGGTCCATCAAGACCACACTTGAAATGCAGAGAAAGAAGAGCACTGGAGGGCCCAGTGGGGTTTTTATTTTCTTTAGTGCTTGTGCTGCTAGGGGTCATAGGGGGGTAAGGAAGAACGTTTGGAGACGGTAGAATAATTGTCACCTGGGAAGCCAGTTATTCACAAACTCTAGGAAGTAAAAATGAAAAAGCCCTTTTATATCAACCCTTGTCTCCCCTTGTCAGGGCAGAATATGCCAGTGATAATTGCTGCTGAGGGGGACATCTCAGTGTTAAAGCTTCATTTATTCCCCTTTCCTTTGTCTTTCAATCCGCGGGTACCGCACTGCAGCTTTCTCCATATGCTATTTTGCCTTCTTTTTAAAATAATAATTAAAATAGTAAGCACTTGTTTTTTGTAGCCTTTATCTGTGGATTTCTTGTGCTTTCTTTCCTTGACACAACCCTTGTATTTATATTAAAATGCGCCCACTTTTCATAAAAATTGCATTTTCTGTAGCTCTTCTGATTGCGGTGTTAAATCACTGCGGCATTTGTTGGCTTCGGGTGTGAAAAGATGCTGTGTGCATGTGGCCGTTCAAGCAAACACTTGTGTTCCATGCACCAGTTTGTGCAAGAAGGTAAACAAGTATATCCCCCCCCCTTTGTCCCTTCACACAGGCAATTAAAAATACCGTATCTCTTAGGTTCAGAGATGCAAACAGAAATGTATTGGTCATCTATAGTTCTGATTTTTTGTTTTATTTATTTATTTATTTTTTAGAGGCATGTTTTATTTATTTGTTTGTTTGTTTGTTTTGTTTATACATGCACTGGGTACAGTCAGAAGTGCGGGAGGGTGAGAGAATTCACCAGAGCCAGAGCAGGGAGTAGAGCAGGCAGAGGGACCGAAGTACACTGCTGAGGGGAGCAGCGGGTGGCAGGAGAGGTCTGCGCGCCATGTGGGACCCTCCTCCGGTGGCCGGGGAGCAGCCGGGGATCGAACTTGCCACGCAGAGGCCGCGGGCAGCTTTGCAACCCAGCGCTCAACCGCTGCGCCACCGGGGAGGCCCTAGTTCTGATTTTTTGATATTCAAAACAAATGTTAATACACTAAAGAAAACCCCAATAAATTGAAAAGAAAAAGGGCAGCTAAAGTGCAACATGAGTGTTGCCTAGAAGCTCGCAATCACAGTTGACCGATGTGCTAGTCTTCTCAGTTTTTTCCCACTGCCCACCTCTTTGGAAGGGATGGTCAAGGCAAGTAGCTAGTGGAAGAAAACAGGAAAATCAAAGGATTTTCATCAACCACACACGGGGTAAGCTGTCCCCAGATAATAGAAAGTTGCTGTTCTTATTTCTCGACACACCCTTAGGCTGAAGGACCAAAGACATTTTGTACACTTCAAAGTGAGCTGTGGCTCGCAGGCTCTCACAGCTGCCTGCTTCCCGGAGGCCAAGGTGGCATGTTCATACACTGCGTGACCATTTTGGACTTCATACTTGGCAGATTGTCATTGCTTTTGCTCAAAACCAGACCCTGAGAGGAACACGAATTTGATCCATGCCATAAATCAAGTTCTAATGCAGGGTGAGAGTCTTAACCCCTCTCTCCCCGGCCCGGCTCCTGTGGGCGCCTCCACGTGCCCCCAGTGCTGTTGGCATGATTCAGAGTGAGACGGGGCTGTTATTTTTATCACTCATTCCCAAAGATAAAATGTTTGGCTAATTTAGTTCTTGTTCTCGACCCCCCCCCACCCCATATTTAGACTTAGAAAGGGGAGAGACAGAAAGGAATGCTCAGGCAAATCAGTCTGAAAACAAAGCTGAGGGAAAACTGAAAAGAGAAGCGGAGGACAAACGTGGGGTAAAGGATGTAGCAAGTGTCCAAACAATCCCTCTCTCCCCTGCTTTGTTTGCCGATACCTCTCCTTCTCTTACAACTGTTTCTTCCTTCACTCTTACTAATTTCTCTCTGTAGCTTATCTCTTAGCCCTTAGGTAAGGCAGATCAGAGCCCAGGCCCA
Source organism: Talpa occidentalis (assembly GCF_014898055.3). Taxonomy (NCBI): domain Eukaryota; kingdom Metazoa; phylum Chordata; class Mammalia; order Eulipotyphla; family Talpidae; genus Talpa; species Talpa occidentalis. Next base: position 128,477,199 of record NW_023603184.1, on the reverse strand, counting down.
GGCTCCGGAGGAGGTAGCTCTCAGCAGCCCAGACTCGCAGGGAGCTGGGAGAACACAAGGGCCATGAGACCCATAGGCGCCGGCTGCCCTCCCTGAGTGGAAGCTGGTTTTCCCACCCTCTAAGCACCCCGAGGGAGATTAATAGCTGTCCTCAGTTTGAGGTGTTTGTTCTTTTCCTTATGTCCTTGACACATAGAAAATAATCATTTTAATGTCTCTAAGCAGAAGGAATAACCCCAAAAGGTTAAGGCAGGCTGGACATGGTTATTCCAAGACACGTTGCTGGGAACCCATAAAGATTCCCTCTCTGGGGTTTCCGTGCCTCTGGCATTGCTGGACATCAAAATCCCTGGAGTGGTAGAAAATAGGGGTTTGGAATGAAGGTATTTTCAAATCAGTGTTTTGATGCTTGTTATCTCTGTGACCTTGGTCAGGTTACTTAAACTTTCTTAGTCTTGGTCTCCTCATCTAGAAAATATGGATGATGATTATGATAATAATAATAATAATACTTGCATCAGAATTCTCTGAGAGAATTAGATGAATTAATGTAACAGGCTTAGTATAATATAAGCTACATTTGAGGACACCATGCACAGCAGTTGAATAATGAGAGATGCCATGGTTACTGTTGCGATTGTATTATTAATAATAATTATTGGTGCAATGATCTGAGATCTGATTAAAGGTGTAATCTGTATCTGTAGCCAACGTTGCATCTCAGAAAAGAACAAAATGATGGACTGTGACAGTGAGGTCAAGTCAGGAAAACAGCATCATCCTAAGAATTTTAAATGGAGGGAATTTAATACAAAAACTGATTATGTAGGGTGTAGAAGGGACAAGAATTCAAAATAGGAGATAGTGAAGTAACTTAGAGCTTAACAATAGCAGGAAGCTGCTGCCAGTCTTAGGACTGAAGAAATGCAGTGAAAAGGTGACATACAGAGACCAGAAGCAGAGACTACCAGAGTCTTGGACCACAGAGGGGGGCTTCAGGGAGACAGCTTGAACCACAAAGGAGTTCCACCACTGCTGAAGCAGAGAGAAAAGTACCCTTGGTTCTCCCTTCCTTCTGCCCTCTGGAGCCTGCCGCTGACTGAACTTGGCCGGAAACCTGTTGACATACCGTCTGGGAGATGCAGTTTGCAGAGTCATCAACAGCCACAGACTCAGGAGATGGATTCCAACCTTGGAGGAGAATAAACATTTCATCCCTACAGGCCTGAATGAGAAACTGCTTTATATATTGAAAAGAACCCATTTAGATTCTGGGTTTCAGTTTTAGTTGGAATGTCTAAAATTCCAGAATTTTGAATCCAGGTGACTATTTTTGTTATGAATGCAAGTGAGGTGTTAGATGTTAGAAACAGGGAAAAGGAGCAGAGCTAATAATCCCACCCCTTTTGGAAAAAATTTCCCTCCCCTCCCCTCTCTCCCCTCCCCTCTCCTATCTAGAGAGCTCTTAACCACAATCATTTCAAAAACCTTCACCAAGAAACTCCATTATTATTTATCGATGCCAGTTATGTAAGATATCAATCAGACCACTATTGACCATGACTTTGCCATCATGGAAGGTCAACAGTGATTTTTTGGCACATTAAAGGGTGCAAAGGGGAAAGAAAAATTGTTACTGCCTTTGCTTTCTGCAGAGCAGCTTTCAAGCTGAGGGATGTCCCCTTGAAAATGTATCAGTCTTAAGTACAAGAGAGGGCACTGGATAAAGACTCAATCTGATATACGCTGTGAATGTTCCACTAGCACCTTGGCTTCGTCTCTGTCCTAGACCATAACACTTGTTTCTTATAAAGTGCCAGGCTCTGGCACTCTTCCCAGCACAGAATCGTCTCCCTAGCCATTTCATTACCAGAAATTACAATGATCATCTGCCTAACTGGGAATAGCATTATCTGAAACACAATTATAAGTCAACTGAAAGTCTAGGTGGCCCAGTGATGACTAATCAGAAATCTTCCTGTCCGGCACATCATACCAGATCATTTACAGAAAACACCTCAATAACCATGAACATGGCTGGAAGGAATGAAGCAGTTATTAATATCTTCAGTGAAGTGAAGCACAGAAGGCGGGGACATCAAGATCAGGCCCTGGTCCAGAGGTTTTCTAAACTCCTGTGTACATACTAACGATCTCACCTGGTGTGATTTCAAGTTTGAAATTCTCACCCGGTGGGAGAGGGAAGAACGTAACCCTGAAAATGGGGCTGTCTGGATTAGAAGAGCATATGCTAACTTAATGAAGAAGCAGGACTCACACTCCAGGAGACTCAAAGAATTTTCCAGAAGACAGAAAGCACTAGAGTATGGCTCTATGTGCTTCTGGAAAGAAGTATAGGGAAAATCACCTCCATACAAGTTTTAGGGACCCAATCTCAAGGTCATTGATTTGAAGAAGACCAAGTCCCTCCCGTCTAAGGCAAACCAGACTGAGAAAGTGAACGTACATTTGTTTTCCGCGATGAAAAACAATGTTCTGAAGTGTGTTGTATGTGAATAGCCTTGTGATGATATAGTCACGTGACAGTGAAATGAATTCTTGCTGTGTGCCAAGTCCAATATTCTGGACAAAGCTTGGCAGACAAGAAAGTCGTCTGCCATATCTAATGTAAGGGAGCCCAGAAGAGAGAGATTAAGTGACCCAAGAAACTCTTGATTCTCTTTTTCTCATCTCCAGGACTCACTCACAGAGGCACTGAGCAGCAGTCTCCGATGGCAGAATCCAATGGCGATATTTCTGAAGCTACCTGTGGACAGCCAGGGTGACTGGAAAAGTCAAGCCATCCCTGTGATCACAGCCAGGGTAAAGAGTAATAAAATGAAGATTTAGTTTGTATCAGCATTTAAATATAAGAGAAGTGTCCCCAAATGAATTGCAGTCTTTTTGAAAATGATGTTCTAGGAAAAAGAGCAAATATTGACACTTCAATAATGTTTGCCCAGCAATCAGTGAGCTGTATACAGCACTCAGGGTATCTGTGTTACTGGAATCAATTAAGAAAACGAAGAATTGATATCCTCCAGTGAGAAATATATGGTAACTGCTGACACGACAGATAAAGTCAGCTCTGTAAATCATCTCTTAAGTCACAGGCCTCCCCAATACTGTCATCGATGCTGAGGGAAGCTGAGAACACAGCCCTGACTTCAGTCATGCTGCCCACTGTTCCTCCTGGTCGCTGTCTCCTCTGATGTGCAGCTTCCATCCCCTGCAACGAACTCGTCTATTTATTCAACTCACCTGTTGACAACATGCCTTGTGCTAGATTTAAGGATGGACACGGCCCCTGGTTCCAGTGGGTAATAGGGGGAGTGGGTGGGGGCAGCAGAAACAATGGAAAAGTACAAAGTAAGATATTTTCATGTAAAAATGAAAATGAAGGAGTCAAGAACTTGAGTAAAGAACATTCCATCTAGGGAACCAACACATGCAAAGACCCTGAAGTGTATTCAGCCTCCGTTTCTTACTTGCCTGCGTGTGCCTAGTTGTTCCTTAGTCTCTGGTGGATTCTCAGACTGGTTGTTCCTTCTCTCTTTCCTTTGTTCCCTCCTTTTTCCTTCCTTCCTGCCCTCCCTCATTTCTTTCCCTCCCTCCCATGCTTCTGTTTGTACCATTAATGGTCTTTTAAGGAAATCTATGGCCATGGAGATCTTATTACATAAAGATTTCTCCTCCCAAGTAGATTTTTGTTGTTGTTGTTATTCAGATACTTTTCTCCCAAATAGATTTTTTTTATTTTATTTTTTATTATAAATTTTATTTTTATATTCCCCATACAATTGCGACCCCCTTATTTTGACCCCAATTCCTCCCCTCCCCGCCCCCCACCCTTCATAGAGTGTCTCTGGTTCATAGTTGTTAGTTGATTTTGATTTTTACTTTCTTATAGTTATTCTTTTTCCTGGTCCCTTATTTAAGTTTTCTAGATTCCTGCTATGAGTGAGACCATCCGGTATTTTTCTTTTTCTTTCTGGCTCATTTCACTGAGCATGATCCCTTCCAGCACCCTCCATGTTGCTGCAAATTGCATGTGTTTATCTTTTTTTTTTGAATGCTGAGTAATATTCCATGGTGTATATGTACCACATCTTCTTGATCCAGTCATTTACCAAATAGATTTTTTTTAGAAAGATTTATTTATTTGTTTGTTTGTTTTTGTGGGGCCCTCACCCGTGGCTGGGGATCGAACTGGTGCTGCAGAGGCTGTGGGCAGCCTCGCAGCCCAGTGCTCAACCGCTGCGCCACCAGGGGAGGCCCTAAAAAGATTTATTTATTTATGCATAAAAGAACTGGGGTACAGGGCCTCCCCTGGTGGCACAGTGGTTGAGCGCTGGACTGCAAAGCTGCCCACAGCCTCTGCAGCGCCAGTTCGATCCCTGGCCACTGGTGAGGGTCCCACATAGTGCGACAGACCTCTCCTGCCGCCCACTGCTCCCCTCAGCAGTGTACTTCGTCACTCTGCCTGTTCTGTTCCCTGCTCAGCCTCTGGTGAATTCTCTCACCCTCCCGCGCTTCTGACTGTACCCAGTGCTTGAATAAATAAATAAATCTTAAAAAAAAAAAAAGAATAGGATCTTTGTCTTTAAAAAAAAAAAAAGAACTGGGGTACAGGTCAGAGGTGTGTGGAAAGGTGATAAGATCCACCAGAGACAGAAAGGGGAACAGAACAGGTGGAGTGACTGAAATACTGCTGAGGGAAGGAGTGGGCAAGACAGGAGAGGTCTGCTGTGCCAAGTGGGTAACTCCCTGGCTGGGCTGGGATTGAACTCATGCTGCAGTGGCTGCGGATGCCTTCATAGGTTGCATCATAACCCCTTGCGTCACCAGGGAGTCCCCCAAATAGATTTTAAGTTCCTTGAAATAAGGACACACTCTAGTGTCTTAGATTTTTGTGGAGTTCCCAAAGTGTCCAGGATAACAAGGGGCATATAGGAGAAGCTCAGTATAGTACATGTTGGTTCAACTAAAATACTTACAGCTGGAGAAGTTTGTTGAGATAAATTCGCCCACCCCACACATGGGTTGATTCTATATTCCTGATCTCTTCCCTTCTGTTTGTATATGTATTCAGCTTATCTCCAGGGAACTAAAAATTTTAAAAGCACTCTGGGGAAGAAACCCTTCGATGTTGCTGATGGTTTTTGTTTAGCTGCATTTGGGATCTCAATTTTTATCCTGGGAAATAGCTGATAAAAGTCTTATTGATAAAGCAATCCAGTAACAAGTAGTTTTTATGCAAGAGGTATGTAAGTACAGTATTATCAGGCTGGTGAAAGTTGAAAGGTAAAGTTTATTCCCTTCCCTTAATAGGAGATGATTCCAAAGAGTCAACCAATGATTTATAAGGTGTTCATGAAAAGCCCCAAACCTTAGTTTTTGGAATTAGTGAAAATTGTGTTCTCGCTGGTCCTCTTTGGAGGAGGAAAGATGTCCAGGAAGTGTTCCTGGGTGAGACAGAGCGAGGGTTAACATAAATTCTCAGTCTGCAGATTCAGGTTCACACCTTTGGCCACCTAAGCAAACACCAGTGTAGATGAAAAGGGTTTTCATATAGCAGCGGGCTGGTGCCATAGTGATAGCGTGGTTGCTAAGGATGTCATTATCACTCTGATTGCAGGGATTGGTGAGTTAATTGGCATGACCTCATTCAGCTCCTCAGGGCCTACCTGTTCACAAATTACAAAGGAGACAAAAAGTTGATCTTTTTATAGTGTCAGGAGGCAGCACCTGTTAACATTTAACATAGCATTTGAAACAAGCTATAACACACATTTATCTGCCTGTTATCTTTGTCTCACACCGTGTCCTCTTTCTCTTTACTACATAGTATGAAGACATGCTCTTCTTAAATTTTTTTTTTCGTTGCTCTATTTTTCCAGTTTCCTCTAGAGGAAGGGGGAAATTTTTTTGGTCTGAAAATCAGCCATTAAACTGAAGAAGTCTCAGGGAAACGAACTGAAATGTCTCGAAGGAAGAAAAATAGCACTATGAAGATGAAAAAAACCCCAGGATAATGGAGATTGATCGCTCGATCTATCTATGGCCTCAAATAAAACTGATTGAATTTAACATGTTAGGTTACAGTTAAAAAGCTTAGTTGTTTCAGTCAGGGTAATATAGTTTCAGATTTTCATAGGGAGCCATTTATTTATTTTTGCATTTGTGAGTCATTTAGTCATTCCCTTGTGAGTGAGAATACATTTATTTTCCAACTCCCTGCTGTTAGGCGTTCTATTAATACCACACTAGTTGAAATAAATGGAGCAGTAGAAACTGGTGGTGAATTTGCTTTTCAGATTTTTTTTGATACTGCTATTTTGGTAAAGTTGGCTTTCCGACCTCTGCGTGGTTTCAAGAGACCCTCAGCTTCACCTCTGATCATTGCTTTTTCCCCCAGCGGTAACAGCCCAGGGCCACCTGAAGCCTTTAACCTAAGAAATACACATTGAAGAGCAGGTGTATGGTACAATAATTCCAACCAAGAGATAGGCTTGTTAAAAATTAGGGACAAGGCGACAGTTTTCCTAAACACAAGTTTTCTCTCAACCTCTTTATTCCCTACCGCCAAAGGAAAATCCAAGCTAATGAAGGGGCAGGTTCATTCTCCAGGTTACAGGCAAGTGGCAAGGCTCATGGGTTTTAGGATTCTGAGAGGATTTCCAAACGTTCTCTATTGTGCTTAAGCACAATAAGGTTTGCTCTTGTGCCTTTGGAGTAAAGCTGAGCAAAGCTAACAGTCCTTGTTATTCTGGGCAGCTAATTACTGTCAGTAATTGTTGTTTGTAATGAACACGATGCGGGATAAAGACAGACATGGGGCGCGTGAGGGGCGCCGGGGAGGGGGTTCTGTTCGGCTTTGAACCACATCCAGCCCTGAGAGGCTGATTCGACAGAGCTCCGGGAGGGCGCCTTTGGGGACACGTTCGAAAAAAGCCCCAAAGGGGCGCTGGAGGAAAGCGCGTGGATCTGCGCACTGACAAAGGTCAGGCAAAGAATCGAATCGCTCTAGCTCCGCTTTCAGCTCATCGACCGAGCTGATGAGGCTGGGGGAGGGGGCAGGAAGAGGGGGTGCGGGTGGGGGGCAGCCTCCTCTTGGTGGGCCGCAGGGGGCTGGCAAGGACATTCCACTCCTTTCCCTGCAACTCTGCGGAAGGCTTGGGAAGAACAAAGAGAGAATGACAAGAATACAGACATGCTGGGCACGCGCGTGCACCGAGCACGGCGGGGCTCGCACACGCACACGCACACGCCGCAGCGCTTGCACCGTGGAGTCAACAGGAGCAAGGATAATTTATGCCTGAGCTTGAAACACCGAGAGAAAACCAACCCAGAAGTGTGATGTGGGGACTGGGAAAAAAAAAAAAAAAAATGAAGCTAGTCCTCCGTATTTCTAAGCGTTTGGATCGCTCCCCAAGATCTTAAATTTTATTTCTACCTGAGATAGGTAAAAAGGGGCTATCACCTAAAAGTGATAAGTGCGGCCACCGAGGCTCAGAGAAACTCAGGGAATCCTCCAGCCAGAGACTAATATTCAGGGAAGAGGTGCCCCCGGCCCGGGGCGCTGCGCTGCGCTGGTCTTGTGCCGCCCACCTGGCAGGTGGCGGTCGGCAGAGGCAGGGCCAGTGCGCAGGAGTCTGCCGCCCGCGCCACCTCCTTCATCAGGAGACTTGCTGCCTCTTGGTGAGGCTCTGGACTGTCTCTGATTTCTTTCACTTGTTTTATGAAACCAATAAAGTCAAGTCAGTGAAACGTTTTACTGGCAGTTCTGGGTGTATTCTAATTGGTCTGTAGTTGGAATTCCCGTTATTGCCAGGGAGAAAGCAACTGCTCCAATTCCCTGAAGATTACTTAGGGGTGAATTTATGAGGAGGAAGCAGCAATAGGGGTAGAGACTCAATTTCCTAAAACCATTTTCTTTTGAGTTGGGAGGAGGGGAAGCCTTTGCCACCAGTTTCCTGCCTGCATTCCTAAATATTTTGCCCAAGGTTTCTCCTCTACTTTTATTTTCATCAACATCCTTTAAGTCTCCAAAGACCACCTTTCAGGGCCCACCTCCTCCAGAGGTGAGCCTTCACCTGAGGCAGCGCTCAATCACATCCCACCTGCCACCCGCGAGCCTGGTTGTGGGCTGGGAGAGCTGGGGTACTAGTGTTTTTCACATCCCAGTCCCTCCCAAGATTGATTAATGAGGGCCTCCCCTGGTGGCGCAGTGGTTGAGCGCAGGGCAGAGAAGCTGCCTGCAGCCTCTGCAGCACCGGTTCGATCCCCAGCTGCCTCCCCCCCTAAAGGGTCCCACATGCAGCCCGCTGCTCCCCTCAGCAGTGTGCTTCATCAGTCTGCCTGTTCTGTTCTCCGCTCTGGCTCTGGTGAATTCTCTCACCCTCCCTTGCTTCTGACTGTACCCAGTGCTTGTATAAATAAATAACTAAATCTTAAAAAAAAAAAAAAAAAAAAAAAAAAGAATTATTCCTAGGGGGGAAAAAAAAAAAAAGATTGGTTAATGGAACTGAAAAGGAACTCCAGGCCTCTGCTGCCCAGGGCCACAGTGACTTTGCATTATGCTGAGGACAATGGGCTTAGTGTTTGCAGTTGTGTTTCTCCCCAGCAAATGTCACTGAATACATTTGGAAGGAGCATGCTTAGTTGAACACTGATTTAGGGCTTGATGATATTAAATAGACTTGTCAAGTGCCCATATAGTCCCCACATATTTTTAATGTTTTATCAGCTTTGTAGTCAATATGAGCAGCCTTCATTTGGGCAGGATGTAGAAACATCCAGTCCCACATTTAGCTATGGCACCTTTACTGCAGGAACTCAGAGCCAACAGGAGACATCCAGTCTGCTTATGGCATCCGGACAGATTTTTCAGGAAGAGTCCAGCTGCTGAGATGAAGCAGGTCCGTTTGGTTGGGCAGGTAACAGCACAGGCATTTGCCATCACTGGAGGAGTTACACAGGGATCATCAGACGACACTATAGTGGAGGGGGGAGCCCAGGGATATCGAATTCAAAACGCTTGGACATCCTGGCGGGTGGATAATATCAGGGATTTCCTTGGGGAGTTGAGAGCACAGATACTGGGCTCCTTTCCACAACAACGGGTCGAGAATTTAGGGTGCAGCCCAGGTCCTGATTCTAGAGACACTAAATATTAGGAACTCTGAGTCTTAGGTCTGAGATTAGGAAAGAGCTACTAAAACAGGGTCAGAGAAGGCAACAAAAGGGCAATGAGGCAGGAAGCTGGATGGAAGGTTGGAAACCGCCGCCCACCTGCCCGGGCTCTAAAACCCGAGAACCACTGAAAAGCCTCAAAAGGCCAAAAGGGCCAAAACCAGAACCAAGGGCTATAGCAACACAACACCCACACACCAGGGGCCTCTGGGCTACAGCCTAACAAAGGACAGTGCCTCATAGCGGACAGGTCACTGCCTTTGGGTTCTCACCCACATGCACAATTGCAAGAGACCTCTGGCTCCACCATGGGGTTTATTTTACAAACAGGGGAAACAACGAGCTTACTGTATCCACATGTGGTGGCTACCTCACCCAGGTAGCATCAGTGATGGTCACCACCGGTCATCCGGAGTGCTGGACAGCACTGGCCAATAGTGATGGTCACTACTGGTCTCTCAGAGGCAGTGTCAGAGGCCCCAGTGTTAACAGTTCTTTGTGAGTTGTTGGGTGTAGTGGCAGAATAGCCACCGTGCAGTTTTCTGATCCAGCAGACAGGTAAAGGAGAGTCCTGGAGCCCTCGGTGGCTTTCTCAGGCTTTTATTGAGCTTTTACATGTAGTGCAGCAACCAGGCACATGGCAGGCAGGGGTGCCCAGGGGCCAGGAGGCCTCCAAGCCCCCGGCAAGTCCTCACTCTGGCCTTCTCTAGTAAGTCTTCACTCTGGGATTCTCTAGCTTCTCTCTCTCCTTTCTCCTGCTGCTTCTGCTTCTCTTGGTGCCAATCTTCTTACTCCTCCCATGGCCCACAGAAGTAAATAAGACAGTTTGCAACAATGTGACAACTACAGGTGCCCCATTAGGCAGGGCAATCCTAATGGTGGGAGGGCAGAAAAGCCTCAAAACCATTTACTCTACATTGGGTTATACCAACAACAAACAGCTCTTTGAGATGCCAGGCCCAGGGCCTTTGGTGCGCCTTTCAGGAGATGTCAGAGACAGGACTGAGGCCCAGTCTGTGACAGACTCCTTCAGAGGCTCTTCCCTCCTCAGAAGGAGGCTGCTGGATGCTTCTTTTTTTTTTCTTTGGAGGCTGGAACCATCTTTTTTCAGGGGTTGGTGTCGTCTCTCCTTCTTCCGGGGCTCACGTTGTCTCTTCTTTGGGAACCCCTGTCCTCTTCTCTCAGGGCTGGGGTCCTGTCTCCTTTTCTTTGGGGTCTCCCCCAACTCCCTCCAACCCTGGCTTATATCCTCTTTCTCCCGTAAGTGTGATTGGACCATTTAGCACCAATCAGCTCATAGCTTTCACCTGATTGATCCATTACAAAATGGCAGTTGCTGAGTTCTGAGGGGCAACTGCCACAACTGACTTGTGCTGGAGCAGCAGGTTGACAGGAAACCCCTGCTCCTGTTGGCTCCCACCGCTGAGGCAGCTGGGTTCCAGTAACACTACTAGTTACTGGACTAACTCTTAATGACATAGTAGTGGCAACAGCAGCACACACACTTACCTAGTGATGGCCACGTACCCAACACTGATCCATATGGTCTAGCTGTGTTAATTTAACTGATCCAACAATAAACCTACAGGTTGATACTGTTGTCATCATGCCCATTTTTCAGAGGCAGAAACTGCAGCTTAGAGAGCAACTTTCCTAAGGACACATAGCGAATAGCAAAGGTGGATTCAAACCCAGGAAGACTATCCTCAGAGGGGCAGCAAAAGGCCCCTTGAAGTTGGTGTTCTTTTAAAGGTTATAGGGTCCAAGAATCATGACCCTGGCTGAGCCAACAGGTAAGTTCTGAGAGGTCCCAGCCATGGGTGGCATTATGTTGTAGGAGGCATGCTGGGCCTGACACCATGCCCCAGGGGCCCAGCAACCTCAATAAATCACAAGACTCCGGGCAGGAATTTGCTCTGTTCTAAAATCTCAATTCGGTCCTCAGTCCTATCTAACCTAAAGATCTCCCCACCCCAGGAAACTGGATCATTTCCAGCACTGGTCTGAAGAATTGAAAACAGTCCTAGCAGGTGCCAAAATCTATCTGCCATGTGGTCAGACGACAGTAAAGTTCCAGTGGGAAAATGAGCAGTATTAGTCTGCATTCCCACGTGTAAAGTCTTTTCTTTGCAGAAGGGAACTTGGATTTTTTGAGAACTTCTTGTTACCTGGCACTTCTGCTGCTTATTTCATGGTAGTTCTCTGAGCAAGTTCCTATGTTGGCTGCAGAAAAAAGATGCTGTGCACCCCGTGTTATCAGTGGGAGTTATAGAAAAGCATGTGCTTGATACCTCTAAGGGAGATGTTGCATCCCAAGAGGTCTATACTGCTCGGGAGAGTTTCTCACGCTATAGAAACAGCAATGACATGTGATGTGTTTTGTCCTGGAAACATTTATTTGTTGTACGAAGAGTCTGAAACTTGGAAAGATAATCCCATATTGGCATCTGATGCCTCAAAATGAAGAGTGTGGCCTGGGGTGAGTCACTTAACCTCTCAGCCTCACCACCTAGGACCTGGAGGTAATGACAGGCAGCTCCTTGGAGGCATCATTGGGGTGGCTTTAGCAATTGCCTGGTAGACGCTGGCAAATGGAAATGCTATGTTGACAGCAAAAAAGTTAACTGAAAACAATTGTTATTTATAGAAGGCCATTCTTAGGAATCCCGAATTTCTTGTGGCTGATCTCCATTCCCAAGCCTCAGGAATGGGAAAAATGGACCTGGAATGTTGTTAAAAGTGAACTCCTCCCCAATCATCCTTGTCATGCTGTGTTCAGTTAGAATGACAATTTGGGTTCTCACTGAAAACTGAACATCAAGGTCAAGGGGGAGAGATGGGATTATTAACTACCATCCATCACTTGAGAGTGAATGTGCAGCTACATCAATTTTTTCTTTTGATTTCTTTCTTTGATAAAATATATTCAGCATCCAGTCCTCAGAGGCAGATTCTTCTTGCCTCACTCAAGTTATTTAATTATATTGTTTTCACTATCCCTTACTGTCTGGCTTTTGGGTGCCCATGTAATTATCACATTAGCTCCTATGTAGAATCCTTGCTTTTGGTTTTTCTTCCAATATTGCTAAATATATGTCTAGTGGCAACAAGCTGGCACTGGTGCATTAAGAAGCCCAGAATGGAGCCAGATGCAAAAGGTTCTCATCTCATTTTATATTAGAGCTCCAAAGTTTTCCTCTTGCCCATCTTGAAAATGTGCCAGGAGAAAACCACATCATAGCTATTTTGCGGCGTGAGTTCTATTTATCTTTATTAATAAACAGCACATGTATAGGTTCCAAATATAGAGGGCAATGCAATTCCATTGTACTACTTGTTCCTTGTAGTTAGTAGGAAGATGACTAAAATTATTTGAGATGTCATCTTTAATGCTTCGTTCAAACTTTCTACTTGCATTGGGTTCATGCCTTTCTTGATATCTGTCATTTCAAAAGAAGACTGACAGTTTTGGAACTGTCTGACTTGTATAGAAATGTTTTCAGCCTGCACATTTCCTGGCTATCAGCTTTTTTTGTATGAGAAACAGTTATTTGATAGTGTTTAGTCCTGAAATGACAGTCACTGCCTGTGAACAAAGAGAAAACAATTTAACTTTGGCAAATGCCATTGTTCAATCACTCATCTGCAGTAAGCTTGTTTGAAAACCAATAGAATATCTCCGTAGGTCAGCACTGTCCCATACTGCATAGAAAGGAACCACCAGCCAAGAGAATTTACAAGCAGCTTTGTTTTTGCTCAGTTTAGTTTACTTTTTGCTGCTGAAATTCTTCAAGAACTTGAAAATATGCTTTCTGACCATAGCACTCTTAAAGAGGTAGAGAGAGTTGTTAGAGGAACCCAAATTGCTCTTTATTTATTATCTGAGGCAGATAGGATTGAGACAAATCATAAAACACTATCAGTCTTGCAAGACCCCTATTTTATTTTATTATTTATTTCATTTTGTTCCACCTTAGTCGTCATCCCCATCAGCATGCTGTCAAGAGATTTCATAGATTCTTCTAATCCACCTTCTATGTGCTTATTTAGGTTACGAGTGTCTATTTAGAAAACTGTATTGTGTCATTTATGTGTGGTTTTTAAAGTTACATAGGTGGCAATGTTATAAATCTCATTCTCTTAACAAAGTGTTTTTGAGATCTATACATTTTTCTCACAAATTCATTTCATTGCTTCTGAGTCTGCAGGTGTTTCCACTGAACGAAGATACAGTTTCTGACTCTTGTATGCAGCTCATTTTACTCATTCATTCCCCTACTGGATATCCAGTAACTAACTAGATACTCTAAAAGAGTCTTAGATTGCTTCCAACTTTTTGGTACCACAAATAATGCTACTACAGTCTTCTACTACCACATTTCCTTGAGGGTGTCCAAGTAAGAGATTGGCTAGAGTATATTCCCAGGAGCTGAATTTCTGAGCTGTGAGGGTAGACCCATATTTTATTTCACTGACTGCTTCCACATTGCTATTCAGAATGTTTGCACCAATTTATAATTTCTCCACCACTGATGGTAAAAATCTCCCCATATCCTTGGGAAATGCATGTTTCTCCTGCGCTTTCTAATTTTGCCAATCTGATGAATGTAAAATGATATGTCGTTTTTATTCATTTACTTTTAAAATTGCATTTTCTTAATTGAAGTAATGTTGACATACAACACTTTAAATGATTCAGAGGTATAGGCTCACACCTCTTCAAATGTATGTTACCGTACCATGCCTACCACCAAGACACCTATAGTCCTCCACTTTTTAAATTTTTATTTCTCTGATTATTAATGAAGATACTTATTCTTCATATACTTAGTAACTGTTTCCATTTCTCCATCTGTCAATTGCCTGTTCACATTCATTGCCTTTATTTTCCCCTTTAGGATTTCCTCTCTTTTTCTAGCTTGTTTGCAAAGTTCCTTATATAGTCTAGATGCCAATTCTACATTGCTTTTGCAAATATCTTTTCCTCAATATTTTGCTGATTTGTCTATGGAAACAAATGGAAGTTTTAATTTACATGTGGTCAAATTCAACAGATTTTTCCCTTTAACCATTTTTATTAGCAGCCTATATGAAAACTCCTTGTTTGATTTTCCTTCTGATGTGCTAAATATACATCTCATGGTCATGACCTGGCTTTGGTACATTAATCAGCCCAGAATACAGTGGAATCAAAAGAGTTCCAAACCTTTAGACACTCTTCCTTATTGCAGCATTGCTTAGACTAAAGTTTAGCAGAATGGGTTCCTCTTACCTTTGTAAATAAACATTTGCAGGTTCCAAATAAAGAGAATAATGCATCCTTTTTGCAATCTTGTTCTCTATAATATGTATGGAAATGACTAATTAAAAGATTTTGCAGCGCCCCCTATGATGTTTAGTCTGAACTCTTACTTGCCTATAATCCTAGTGTTCTTCGATGTTTCAGTTTTGCTTTATTTCAGTTATTTTAATCTTATGTGCATAGGGTTAATTAATCCTAATCCTCAAGTATGGATTATCATTATTTTTCCATGCAAATCTCTTTTTTAATGAAAGTGTGACTGTAACTGTCTATATATCTATTCTATCAATCATCTATTTTCTCCCTATCATCTATCAAAATGGATCAAATCATTGATCCCAAATATTTTATTTCCTTGTAGTGGTATTATTTATCTACATCCTTGCCATTGCCTCCAGGAGGGTGAGACATTCTTCCTGCAACTTGACTTTGGACTTGGCTTTATTTTGTACTTTGATCAATGGAGTATCAGTTCCATTGCATCAGCATAGTCAAGCTCACCAACTTGAGCTCCTGATCATCCTAAAGGCATAGTCATTAGTCTAAGGAGAATAAGAAACACACAGAGTAGACTTCAACTCAATTTTTTACTTGTAACCAAGTTTTCAACTTACTCAACTCCCAGCTCACCTGCAGATGCATGAAAAATAAATGTTTGTTACTCTTAGAAACAGAGGGTTGGGGAGTGGGTTAATCTGATAAAGGAGGTCAAGTCTATGATGATGGATGGAATCTAGACTTTTGATGGTGATCATGATTTAGTGTTTACAAGTATGGAATTATAATACTGTATACCTGAACTTTAATAATGTTGTAAATTGATGTTTCCTCAATAAAAATTCATTTTTAAAAAAGAAATAAATGTGTTGCTGTAATCCTTGGAAATTTTAATGTTTGTTAATATGGTATTATTGCAATAGTAGTTAACTAAAACATCTTCCACCCTCCCGCCCTCCCCTTATTTATGTGGCTCATTTTATCCTCACACCACTCCACTACCCTCCAGTCATGTTAGTATGTTTTATTTGCATCTTCCTAATTCAACATGTTCTTAAAATATGTGTATTTTTATGTGAACATAATTTTTAAATATTTATAAATAATATTTTATTATATATCTCATTCTGTCTCTTAACTTTTTCCACCAAGCACGTGGACCTCTAACCCTTTGATTCCAATTACTACACAATAGTCTGTTGTGTATACTAATCACATTTTTCCTGTCCACACTCACAATGATGAATAAATCAGATTAATCCCAAATACTCAACACGTTCCCTTACAAACTCAAAGAATGATTCCTTGGGATACATGCCCAGGAATCGTATTGCTGGCACAGAAGGCAAACACCAACTTAATAAGACTAAGTAGGAACAAATTGCCTTCCAACCTATTCTCATACCAACAATGCACGAAAATCCCTCTATCCCTTTATCATCCAGCTTTCTCTCTTTCTCTCTTTTTTTTTTTGTCAATCTAATTGTTTCAACTTCACTGATTATCAATGATTTTAAGCATCTCAATGGACGCTTGTCACCTTTTTTGGTTTCCTCTTCTGTAAATTGTCTTATCCATTTTATCTATTGGAGTTATTACTCTATTAATGTTTAGGAGTTCTTTGGGTCTTCAAAAAAAATTACTCCTACTGTTTTTTTTAAAGATTTATTTATTTATTTATATAAGCACTGGGTACAGTCAGAAACTCGGGAGGGCGAGAGAATTCACCAGAGCCAGAGCGGGGAACAGAACAGGCAGAGTGATGAAGTACACTGCTGAGGGGAGCAGCGGGCGGCAGGAGAGATCTGCGCGCCATGTGGGACCCTTGCCCAGCAGCCGGGGATTGAACTGGTGCTGCAGAGGCTGCGGGGAGCAGCCCAGCGCTCAACCGCTGCGCCACCAGGGGAGGCCCTTCTTTTGCTTTTAAAACAAGTTCCCAGGAAAGGCTGGCATGTGTGTGGGTGAACCTCTCTCTTAAGGTCACAGAAGCCTTGTGTTGTAACCCATTGGGCCACCGAGGAGGCCCCTATTTTTCTTATTTTTAAAAGTTTTTTCAAATTATAAATATAAGTATTGAACTTTGTTTCACTAGTTTCACTAAAAATAGTGTTTTGCTTCTGGATGATCAGATGACTGTATTTTTGTCCATTAATGTGGTGAATCATTTTTTTAGAATGTCTGAACCACTTATTGGTTTGTGTTACTTTGTTATGACAGCAGTAGCAAACTAATAGTCAACTTTCAATTTTGGGGCACTGGGATTATTCAAAGGGATTATTCAAGGGATTATTCAAAGGGATTATTCAAGGGATTATTCAAAGGGATTATTCAAAGCAAAGTATTGTAATATGCTATTGTTATATATATTACTGTTGCATGGATTTTTGTTTTCCTTGGCATTAACAGTTGACTTGTTTGCTATTTGCTTACCTGTATAGGTACCAAACACCAATTCACTCCTAAAATTTCTGCCATGAGTATGTTTCTTCCCAATACATTCAAACATACCTGATATCCTAAAATTTTATTTTTTTGGAGGCATTCCTCCCAAGCTCTCTGACATCCTTCTTTAGCAGAGACTGAGTTCGCCCTTGGTTTGCCACCTGATTCTCATTCTGGAATCTCCTCTTTCCATCAAACCAAGGATTTCTTTTACTTCTCCTGCTGTAATGAAATTCCTGTTTCCAGGATCCCATGTCTTTTTCTTTCTTGGTTGACTGTTAGTAATGGAACACAAACTACAGTAACATAGGACAAAGGGTAAGAAGGACATATTTTTTTCTTTAAAACAATTCATTACTTTTTCAGATATTTTCTTTCTTCCATCTAGAGTGATTTCTCTCCCTTCTGCAGGTCCTCAGTGATGGAATCTATTACTTCCACTTCTCTCTTCCAGATGAATTAATTGTTACCTTTTTCCTTTCCATTTTCCCCTTTTTCTAATGACTTTAAGGGGAGTTCTTATATATAATTTTCCCACTCACTAATTCTTCCTTCAGCTATGTTCACTGACTCTTCTATTGAGTTCTTGCTGTTTTGAACATGAACATTTCTCAGCTGGTGTTTTGTTTCACATTTCCAATAATCTATCACTGCCCTGTGATTACACTGCTGATATTTGAAACAGGATCTTTACTGTTTTATACTACTGGACTAGTTTTAAGGCAACAGTTGGGAAGTAGGGACCTGCCAGGACAATATGGAGGGGAGAAAGCTATTCCCCAATCCTTCCCTTTCCTTGGCCTCTGACCTATCTTCCAATGCTGTTCTTAACATTTTTGGTCTTCCCAATAGCTATAGGTAGTCAGTGGTAAATTGTTAAGCTTCTATGTTCCTGCAGCCTCCTAAACTCTCATGTGGCATCTCCAAGCTTGAGTTGAAGTGGAGAGATGGGGATAACCAATAAAGTGGACTAAATTACTCTCTAATCCAGACTGTTAAATCCAGATCATTTCTTTTTCCATTCTAGGACTCTCATTATGTAATATCACTCAGCTCTGTTTTCTTTTCTTTCATATGTAAATGGAAAGGAATTATAATTATTCTCAATATTGTAGGAATTGTGGAAAAAATTAAATCATGAAGCTAAGAATTGCAAAATTCCTTCACTATACCTAGAAATGGTTCTAATTATAAAAGTTTCCAAGAATGGTTCTAATTATAAAATTTCCAAGATTCTATTGCAAAATAGATGCTAAAATATTTGAAAAATAGGTTCTATGCTGTTTTTTTGATCTAATTTTCATGGAGAAGTGATCTGTCAGGAGAGTTGATCCTAAACTAGGGGATCTCCCAGGAAAGATGTATTGGGTATGGGCTTTAGCATAGAGAAAGGTCAAGAACCTTTATTTATTGTCCCAACCAGACAAAATGCTTTGGCGGAAAAATACGTTATCTATTGGAATTGGAATTAAAAGACAGGGACATGAATTCTGAATTATAATAATAATAACACTAAGAATAAACATAAAATTGTCCACTATATCTCATTCCAAAATGCAATTTAAAAGAATATTTTAAGCCAGAAAGCGTCTTTTTTTTTTAAAGATTTATTTTTTATTTTATTTATACAAGCACTGGGTACAGTCAGAAGTGCGGGAAGGTGAGAGAATTCACCAGAGCCAGAGTGGGGAGCAGAGCAGGCAGAAGGACCGAAGCACACTGCTGAGGGGAGCAGTGGGTGGCAGTGTAACAGGGTGGTCCCCAGGAAAGGGGGAGGTTCCCTGCCCCACCCAAGGGAGGGTGGAAGCAGGAAGAGAAGAAGCTGCAAGAAGAGACTGAGGAAGGAAGCAGGATGGAGCCAGGAGACCTGGAAGAGGCGCATGGAGCCTAGAGACATGTGAAGAAACTGCGCTTGTCTTTTGGTCGTGGACTGGGTGACACAGATGTGGGTGAGACCCGTGGGGAGGTGACCATGGCAGCTTTTATCTTGATGTTGATTTTGCTCTTTTCCTTCCGGGCTTGTCCGGTTGTTTGTGACCCTTCTCTGTGGGTCCCCACTGGAAGATGCTTTAGACTTTTAGCAGGCTTTGGGGCTTTGCTCTGCACCATTTCCATATGGATGGACTTTTACCCACGAGGGGATGGGTAACTTTGGGTGCTTCATTTAGAAACTAGACTCTTTGCCTCACCTGTATTGTTTCCTAGTTTTTATTAAAGTTCCTTCCCATTAAAGTCTCCTATGTTTTGTGTTGATGCGGCGGATGGCAGAACCCATTTAGAATAGGCAGGTTTGCGGGGCTTGGGCTGCCCTTCTCCCTGTCCTATAACAGCAGGAGAGGTATGAAGTACATTAATGAATTTAAAATTCAAATGTCAACAAGTCAGGACTGAAATCTAGTGTTCTCTTTTTTTTTTTAAGATTTATTTTTGTTTATACAAGAACTGGGGTACAGGCCAGAGGAGTGGGAGAGTGGGAGAATTCACTAGAGAGGAGAGCAGAACAGGCAGAAGGACTGAAAACATTGTGCCAAGGGGAGCAGCGGGCAAGACAGGAGAGGTCTGTGAGCCATGTGGGAATCTCCCTGGCTGGCTGGGAATATCCCTGGCTGCACCACCAGGGAGACCCTCTAGTGTTCTCTTCTTTGAATTATTGGGACTAATTTGAGGCAATGTCATAGTATTTTATAGATTGAATTATAGAAGCAAGTAATTTCCCTGAAGAATAATTTTGGGTGGAGATAAAGGATAGCACTTGTTATGGTGAACAAGCTGACCTCTGGGCTTGCCTACTAACCTACTTTATAATCAACACTGAGTAATTCAATTTACCCTAGCCTTACAATCATCTGAACATAAATAAACAAACAAACAAATAAAAAAGGCTGCAAAATTTCCGCTGGCCTGCAAAATGTGCTTGGTTATCATCCCTATTGCCAATACTCCTCTTGATCCCTAATCTTCTCTCCTGGGTACTAACAACATATGAGTTTTCCTCTACTCAAACATGTTTTCTGCTGGCTTCCAGGGAACTAACACAACCCCCCCCCCACCCCAACACACAGATAGAGATGGGGGAGGGCCATGGAAGGGGATGATTGTTTTCTCAGAGTCTCACATAACTTCTTCCCCACTCAGAGCATGTGGCAAGAGGTGATTTTTGCAAATACATTAATCTCTATGCTCTTCAGGGTCAATAATACGTTCCCTTTTTACTGGGGAATTTGAATTATTGACTATCTCGTGTCTTCATTCTCTAGAAAGTGAATTAATGTTTTTGAAGTCTTTAAAATTTTTTTTTCTATCTTTCTAACATTTCTAGCATTTTGTTAGTATCATTTTATTAAACCTTGACGGTTTTGCAGAATGAGATAGTGACTAAAATCTACACTCCCCGCCCTTAGTGAGGCACAGAGAAAGTATGTAACTTTCTCAAACTCAGGTTTTGGTGAGAGACACATTGGTTTTAGAATATTCATAGAACCTTCTGGCACAAGCTAGCTCTGCAGGGGACACATTACATGTCCTCTCTAGTCCAACTTCAGTATTATTGGGGCAGCTAATTTCTAAGACTTAGGCGGGGAAGTCTGTCTTCTAAACTAATCATATCTGATCTTTTACAGCTGGTTTTAGCTAGTTGTGCCTTTAAAATCAAACTTAAATATTTGGAACACTGAAAAAAGAATGGATAATGACCAGACATCTCAGTAATTTTCTCAGATTGTAGATACCTATATAACTCAAGAAAAACATTTTAGAAGACCATGTTTGAACTCTTTACTAAGTAAAGAGCAGCAACAATAAATCAAGTTATTTCATTTTACTTTTTTGGTGAAGAATAGATGGCTTGAAATCAATCTCTGGCTCATCATCCACCCTAAAACAAGTGTCCTGGAAAGAGAGGCTTTACTCGCCTTCACAAGGTCAGTCTCTTTTCATTCCCCCCAGCCCGAATCCTTCCCAGCCCTACACCTGCTTCTTCTTTATATGCTTGGTTCCCTCATAGCTTTTCCTTGTAGTGTGTGTTTTATACCTTCTGTTCCCCCATGCAAGAAAGAAGTGCATTTGATGACATTTCTCATTCACTAAAGAAAGTGCTAAGTCAAACAGCTATAGGGTCTGAAGAGGTGATGCTCCTCCTATCAGGAGAGCCAATGGCTAATAGCCATCATGTTAACTTTATGTATAGATTATTATTATTATTGAGCTTATAGTACCTTGGCTGTTTGCCCAGCATGTCCTTGCTAACTCAGGGTCACAAAAGAGAGTAATTCTCTGCCACAATTCAATAAGACATGGGATCTGCATGATTAAAATGGCCTTAGCATTGGAATCCTGAAATAATGGCACTCCAAATTAAATTAAAAATGGGTTAGATTGCTTTCAGTGAATAATCACTATTACCCCTTACTTTCTTCTTGCTTCCCTCCAAAGTCTTTATTGATTTCACTGTTGCTTAGATCAGATAACGGCTTTCCTATTGTTTGGAGAAATTTAAGATGCTTCTACAGATTTACTAAATTAATGAATTAGTGGAGGAAGCATGGGGGAAAAAAGAGATTATTTAAATACACACACACGCACACACACACATATATAATATCCCTCCCTGACAATGGTTGCTGCTGTAGTAGACACTTTCTTTGATAAAACCAGAACAGAAGTCTTTGTTCAATAGTTATTTGTTACTTTCTGTGTGAATGTGCTTTGTCAGGACATGAGACCACTAGCACTTGGACAACTCCAACTCCTTTGCCTCACAGTTATCATGGTGCCCACATAGAAAACCTGTTCTGAATCACCCAATAATTGACTAAATTTGGATTCGGATGCCGTCACTGGTGAGAATAAAGCACCATGTAATAATGCTTTCATTTTCACCATGGTTTTATTACCTTATTGGACCATCAGGGACCTGGTACACCCAGGGGGGAGGGATGCTTTTCAATTTAATTAACCTGCAGACAATCAGCTTAAAGAGTAATAAATAATAGACAAATACTCCCCTTCCTCCTATTTGTCTGTTATAGAGACTTACTACCACTAATAATACAGTAATTGAAATCCAAAATAAAACTACACACCCAAGGAAGTGGCTGGAGAATGAGAGCTGAGAGGGAAACTGCCAGAGGGCTAGCTGGGATGTCTATAGTCTAGATTCAGTGAAATAGGCTTCTCCTTTGCTTTAAGCTACTAAATCAGAGGCAAAGGAGAGAATTAGCTACTTTCCTGGGTAGGATTTCAGGCAGACCAGGAAGGGGCCCCTGCTAGGCACAGTCTCCATCCTTACCCCCACACTGAGCCTTTAACCAGAAACAAAGCCATTCATTCTATTGTTACATAAAGGGCTTGGAATGTGAAGTCTCCCTGGTGAGGGAGGGAATGATGTAAGCTCAAGAACAAAGGGAGGCAAATGACTGATGTCACATCCTCTCCTGAGAGCTGATTTTGATGATGAAAAGGGGGAGAAAGTCTTAGGCTTTAAACAGGGATGGGGCGGGGAAACAGCTCAGAGTTTGTCATACTTCACGCTTGTCCCTAGGGCTGTTTTGCTGGTGAAATATCATCCCTTACGAAAGGAAGCTACTGATAAATAGTCCTTATTAAGTATTTTCTGTGTGCCAGGCTCTGTTTGAAGAACTTTCCCAAACCGTATCTTCCATGATAATCACCACTTACCCCTTCACTACACTACCCTATTTTCTCTTCTGTTGTCTTTCTTGATTACTGGACATCATCATTCATCTTTAGTCACTTAGGACAGGGAATCTGAAAGTACTATACCTCCCTGCTCTGCCCCCCAATCAGTCCTGTTGAGTGTACCTTTCAAATTTCTGTCAAATCAGATTGCTTTTTCCTTTTCTCCACCTATAATGTCAACTCCTTGGTTCATGATCCAGTCATTTCTCCTCTGTATGAATGCTAGCATCTTCTGGATGAATTTGCCTACTGCATTGTACCTTTCCATGATCCCCCAGTCACACTCAAATTGATAACAGGCTGGTTTCTCTAGAATCCAAAGTTTGGTGCATAGAACATGCTGAATGAAGAAATGAATGATAACATTAAAAAAAAAACAACTATCAAATATTAGAATAGCAACAGATCAGCTAGAAAAAAAAATCAAACTGTTCTTCTTTACATTGAGATAAGAGATAACATAGTGAGATATAAATCTTATGAAGTAAGTCCAATCAATCTTGTCAACATATATACCTATGTAAACAATACCTCAATTAAGATATAGAACATTTCCATTATACTTGAAAATTCCTTCATGCCTTTCCCTGGTGATTAATGATATATAGCAATATATCTGTTTTTGTGAAATGTGTGTTCATGTTTTTCACACATTTTAAAACATGGCTGTCTTTTAATTGTGGATTTGTAGTTCTTTATAAATTATGGATTAGAACTTTGTCAGACAAAACTATGTGAATGTTTTCCCAGACTCCCCTTTTTACTAATTTAATTGTGTTTTTGAAGATAAGAAAAATTGAATTGATAAAGTCCGTGTATCAGTTTTTTTTTTTTATGTTTAGTTCTTTTTGAATCTTATGCAAGAATTCTTTGCCAATCCCAGGATTTGGTGACTCTTTTCTGTTTTCTTCTAGAAACTTATCATTTTATTGTTATATTTAGGACTAGAAGTCTTTTTTTTTAAGATTTATTTATTTATTTATTTATACATACATACATACATACATACATACAAGCACTGGGTACAGTCAGAAGCGCGGGAGGGTGAGAGAATTCACCAGAGCCAGAGCAGGGAGCAGAGCAGGCAGAAGGACCGAAGTACACTGCTGAGGGGAGCAGCGGGCGGCAGGAGAGGTCTGAGCGCCATGTGGGACCCTCCTCTGGTGGCCGGGGAGCAGCCGGGGATCGAACCGGCACTGCAGAGGCTGCAGGCAGCTTTGCAACCCAGCGCTCAACTGCTGCGCCACTGGGGAGGCCACTAGAAATCATTTAAAATCAAATTTGTACATGGTGAGAAGTTGTTTTGTTGTTTCTTCTTTTTTTCCCATATGGCTCTTCAGCACCTTTTGTTGAAAAGATTTCCTTTCCTCATTGGATAGCCTTTGTTGAAAATCAGTTGACTCTGTATCTATTTCTAGATTCTATTATGTTCTAGTGATCTGTTTATTCTGATACCAGTTTTACACTGTTGATTATACCATTGTAGTAAAGTTTTTTTAAAAGATAGTGGAAATACTCCAACACTCTTGAAATTGTTCTGGTTGTTCTATATTCTTTGAATTTTCCTATATATTAAAAAAATGAGATTTTGATTCAGACTGTGGAGATTTTGATTCAGACTGAGGAGAATTGATATCTTAAGCACAGCAATATTTTTAATCCATGAGCGTGGTATCTTTCCTCATTTCTTTAAGCTTTATCTTTTCAGTTACAGGTCTTGCACACCTTTTATTTAATTCATTTTTAACTACCTGATGCTTTTTAATCCATTTTAAATAGTTTTCAAATTTCATTTTCCAACTGTTAGCTGCTATTATATATAGAAATACATTTAGAATTTCTACATACTCGTGAATATGTGAATTTGTGAAAATTTAGTTTTGGTTTTATTCCTCTCCAATCTTTATGTCCATTATTTCTTTTCTCTTGCCTTAAGAAAACCAGTGCAATTTGAATAGAAATGGTGGAATTTGCATCCTTCCAATGTTAGAGAAGAGATCTAATGATTCATCATTGCATATGATGTTAGCTTTAGACTTTTTATAGAACAGGTTTTGGAAGGTCGCTTATATTTTCAGTTTACTGAAACTTTTTATCATGAACGTGTGGAATTATTTTAAATATTTTCCTACTATTAAGATGATCATATAATATGCTCTTTCTTTCTGGTTAATGTGAGTTATATTGAGTGATTTTTTTCTAATATTAAACCAGTTTTACGTTCCTAGGATAAACTTCACTTGGTCATGATATATTATTCTATTTATATTTCACTGAATTCAATTTGCTAATATTTTATTGACGATTTTTGCGTCTGTGTTCTTGAGAGATATTTATCTGTAATTGTCTTTCCTTGCAATTTCTTTGTCAGGTTTTCACATCATGGATACATTGGTACATAAAATGAGAAGCATTCATTCATATATTCCTCTCTATTACCTTAGAAATTTATCTTCAGATATTTTTCTATTTGCTTTTTATTACTCAAATGCAGTGACTCTAAACTATCTAGATCACTGTGATGGGTCACTTCCCTAGAGTTCCTGATGCAGCAAATCTAAGTAGAGACCAAGAATTCATATTTTAAACAAATTCCTAGATGATGTTGATATGGTTTGTTAAAGTTTGAGGACTATTTTCTATGGATTAAAACATATACCCGGCTTCCCCGGTGGCGCAGCATTTGAGCGCTGGCCTGCAAAGCTGCCCGCAGCCTCTGCAGCATCGGTTCAATCCCCGGCCCCCAGCGAGGGTCCCACATGGTGCGCAGACCTCTCCTGCCACACCCGCTGCTCCGCACAGCAGTGCACTTCGTCAGTCTGCCTGTTCTGCTCCCCGCTCTGGCTCTGGTGAATTCTCTCACCCTCCGGCACTTCTGACTGTACCCAGTGCTTGCATAAATAAATAAATAAATCTTAAAAAAAAAAGATAAAACATATACCTTTATTTTATTATACTTTACTTAGGGTTAATGTAACACTCAAAATGTATGAAAGTTTCAACAATAAAAATCTACTTAATCACTATTGTTGTCATATGTTTTATGTGTTTTGTGTGTAAATGTCCTTTTTGCCTTTGGCTACCTTTGGGATTTTCTCTTTATTTTCAGTTTTCAGTAGTTTGCTATGATGTATCTATAGGATCATTAAAAAAATTGCTGGGTTTTTCAAGTTTCTTTGATTTATTAATTGACATTTTTCTCCAAATTGCAGAAACTTCTGGCAACAATTCTTCATATATCCTCACAGATTTTTCTAATGCATTTTTCTCCTTCCCAGTTGTATCTCCAGTTACATAGGTGTGATAATTGTACTACACATCAATACATATTTATTTTTCCCTTCTATTTTTCGGATTGAGTAATTTCTCTTGATCTTTATGATCACTGACTTGTCTATAGTTTCTAGTATGTTGTTGAACCTATCCAGTGAATTTTTCATTATATATATTGTACTTTTTGGTTTTAGAATGTTATTCACTCATTATAGTTTCCAGAAATCTGTTCATCTATTCTGACCACCTTTTCTTCTAAGACTTTGCACCTTTGCACACATTTATAATAACACTTTCAAATCCTTTCTAGACTGTCTAGAAATCTATTTCTTTTTGTTCCTTCTTTGGATCACATTTCCCTGGTTCATCCCATATATCTTAATTTTATACTGTATGAAAGACCTGGTAGATGATTTGTTGTGGGGATTAAATTATGTCTCTCTTAAGTATTAAATTTTGTTCTGGGTGGTAGTTAAAAAGCTAGAGGATTGCTCCAGTACTGTTAGGCTTTGTTTTCTTCATTATTTAGGACAAATCCATTTTTGTTTTGACCAAATTTTGTGATGTGGCCCTTACTCTAGGACCTGATCCTAACCTGTGTGTTGTGACTTTTCCCAAGTTCTCAGGTGAATGCCCAAGGTGCTCACGGAGGTGTCTCCACAGTGGATCTAGCAGATCTCTGCCGTTTCCTAGTACTGTACAACTTCTCAGTTCTCTCCTTAGATCTCAGTTGCAGTGCAGCTGCTCTTAGTAGATCTTGTTTGATCTTGCCTTGGAAAGTTCCAGTCGAGCCTTCAACCAAGGACCTGTGGTGAATCATAACACAGACTTCTAGGACACACTTTTATGTTTTATTTTTTTTACTTACCCATATGTATTTGACTTTTTTTATATTAATTTCTTATTTGTTACATCATTGTTCATTTTTAAACAGTATTTTCTTCCTCCCAACCCCTCAAGTTTGATCCCACTCCCTCCTCCTCCCCTTCAGCATGTCTCTGATTTATAATTATCCATTTTTGCTTTGTCATGTTTTGTACTATTTTTTTACATTGATGTCTTCTTGGGTTCCCCTATTCCTGCTATAAGTGAAACCATCTGATATTTTTCTTTTTCCTTCTGGCTTATTTCACTGAGCATAGTTCCTTCTAGTTCCATCCACGTTGCTGTGAATGGCATGAGTTTATATTTTTGATTGCTGAATAATATTCCATTGTATATATATACCACATATTCTTGATCCAATCATCTATTTTTGGGCATTTGGGTTGTTTCCAGGTTTTACCTATCGTAAATAGTGCTGCAATAAACATAGGTGTACAGATGTTCTTTTGAATCAATGTTTTCGTGTAGGACACTTTTAGATCTACTTCTTTCCTGTCCTCTGTCCTGAGAACTTCAGGTGTTTCTGCAGTCAGAATGCTAATCTTGGACTTTCCAACTCAGCAAAATTACCATTGCACTTGGGTTTATTTATTTATTTATTTTTAAAGATTTACTTATTTATTTCTGATTTTTATTATTTATACAAGCACTGGGTACAGTCAGAAGTGCGGGAGGGTGAAAGAATTCACCAGAGCAAGAGTGGGGAACAGAACAGGCAGACTGACTGAAATACACTGCTGAGGGGAGCAGCCGGAGCAGCGGGCACAGCAGGAGAGGTCTGCTGTGCCATGTGGGACCCTCGCTGGTGGCCGGGGATTGAACCGGCGCTGCAGAGGCTGCAGGTAGCTTCACAGCCCAGTGTGCAACTGCTGCGCCACCAGTGGAGGCCCTCCACTTGGGTTTAATGGTGATGGTTCACCGGTGAACTGGTGGTGGGAATTTTATGGGGCATATACAATGATGTAAAAGATATAAATTAAAAAAATCATTAAAAAAATCACACTGAGCTGAGAAAAATTGAAACAAAAGTACAAAAATAATAAACAAATACATTTTGTGGCAGGAAAATGCCCTCTAGCAAAAAGCCTTGGAGCTTTACTTTGTGTGTTTCTCTTCCTTCAAGCATCACAATCCACTGCCTATTCAGTCTGAGTCCTTGAAAACAGATACCTCATATACTTCGTATACTTTGGCCATCTTTATACTTGTTCATGGTGGAAGGGAAAATCTGGTACCAGTTACTCCCTTATGGTTGGGAGCAAAATTTGAAAGTTGTTTGTTAAGTAAAGGTTTCATAACTAAGTACACATGTGTTTTGGTAAAACAATGCAGTAGAAATAGAAATATTTCTCACTGTGCCCCCCACCTCACCTCACCCACCCTTCTCCCCACCCTCTCACATACATGCAATCATCTGCAAATCCAAAGCTCTGATTATTACTGGGTATTCCAGTGAACTAAGACAATGTGGCTACAACTTTGACTTCAGTGGTATTTTTAAATTTTTTTGCAAATTGTCAATTATTAAAAATGGAGAAGTTTGACATGTAAATCCAGAGTGTCTTCTTCTTTTTTAAAATGGAAATACCTGGTGCCACTTGATTATGGCAAAAGTTGTCTGGAGCAGAGTAGTACGTGCCTTTTTTAGAGAGGATATGTATTTTCTGGTCTATCGCAGTCTCTCATCAGTCCATTCCACCCAGTTATGCTGTCTCTCTGTTCCTTGTAGCTATTTGTATATGTGAACCTGGTGTGTGGGCAGATAATCATATAAGTAGCATGCCCACAATATCCAGGTGATTCACTGCTACATCACTGCTATATTCTCCGTAACTTTATTCTATGAATGTATGCAGTTTTTCCAAGTTCCTTTTGGGGATGCAAATATCTTGCTAA
Organism: Talpa occidentalis; assembly: GCF_014898055.3. Taxonomy (NCBI): domain Eukaryota; kingdom Metazoa; phylum Chordata; class Mammalia; order Eulipotyphla; family Talpidae; genus Talpa; species Talpa occidentalis. The sequence continues at coordinate 128,448,512 of NW_023603184.1, read as the reverse complement.
GAAAAAAAGTAAGAAAAAAAAAACCCAAAAATATGGAACAGAAAAGGGGAACAGAGTTAAATTTGGCCAATGTACCATGATCTTCATGCAGGTGGAAGTTCATCAATAAGCAGTCAGGGGCCAGCCACCCTGTCTACTATCATTCGGATTCCAAGGTTAAGATGTGTTTATGTCTTTCAGCCAACAAACCTCTCTCATGCTTAAAAGCTTCTCAGATATTACTTTCCTGGAAATTCAATTTGGCCCTGCTCTGAATTTTATATCCATAGTTTTGCTTGAAATCTCAAAGAAATGAAAAACCATAATTGTTTTGCTTATGCAATAGGGAAATGGTCTTTGTGTTTATAATCAAAATGTTTTTTTCTTGACTGTAGTATGCATGTGTGTGTGTGTGTTAGAGGGATAATAATACTATTACCATGTTTTGGATACTTACTATGTACTAGGCACTTGGCTAAGCATTTTATATGAAAGATGAAATTTGATCTTCAACATGATTCTGTGAGATAGGAATGAATGTTCTCCTCTTTTATGGATGAGAAAGTGAGCACAGAAGGGTTAGATCCTGACTTGAGATCAACTGACAGTAAGTAGTGAAGTTGGAATTTAAAGTCTCTGAATTGAAAATGAAATATCTGAAACAAACACTAACCAGGTGGTGCCCTTTGACCCCCCTGGGTGCAAAGGCTATGTGCAGAAGTGTCAAAGCATGCTGCAGACTCCCCACCCACCACGGCTCTACCAAGCCCCAGTGCACAATCCAGAGTCCACACCTACATTTATGCTGCCTGGTGGCCCTGCTGACTTAAGTGTTCACTATGAAAAGCAAGCCCTTAGGGCCTCCCTGGTGATGGAGGGGTTAAGTCTCAGCACTCTCAAGCTATTGGCAGCCATTACAGCCTGAGTTCCATCCCCAGCCAGGGAGCTAACCCACGTGGCGCAGCAGACCTCTCCTGTCTCACCCACCGCTCCCCTCAGCAGTGTATTTCAGTCAGTCTGCCTGTTCTCTTCCCCACTCTGTCTCTGGTGAGTCCTCTCACCCCCTGCACCTTTGGCCCACACCCCAGTTCTTGTATACATATATGTATCTTTAAAATAAAGAAAGAAAAGGAAGCCCTTAAAATGTGTGCCTTTTTAGAAAGAGAGTCGGCAAAGCATGCAGAATAAACCACTGAACATCACAATGAAATAGTCAAATGTCATAGGAAGTGACTGTCACCCTCTTTGCTCTACCCTGACTTTGCACTTTGTTTCCGTACACAGACTTAGACACAGAAAGCAGGAAAGACAAGAGCAGAAAACCCCTTTAGTGTTCTCAGGGCCAAAATTTCCTAGAAAGACTTGGCTAATGAGGCCAGGTCAGCCTTGAGGAGTGTTTGCTTTTCTCACTCAGGGTCATGAAACATTAAAGACGTAAGGGACCCAGGAAGATATTTTTCTCGAGCCCTCTGGTTTTACAGATGGGGCAACTGAAAGCTTGAGATAGGGTCTGACTTCCCAGCTGCCAGGTGTGTGATGGCGGAGTCAAGACCAGAACCCAGGACTTGTGGCTCTACAGCAAAGTGTGTTTTGCACAGTCCCACGGTGCCCCACTGGGAAGAACCTCAAGGCCTGCTAGAATGGCATCTCCCCTCCATCTTGGCTTCAGGGGGAAAGGGCAAGCAGCGCATACATGAAGAACAAGCTAGCAGTGGGTAACAGTGATGATTCAATCACAAGCCAAAATACCAAGTTATTAAAAATAGAGCTAACTTTTCCCCTTCTGTTACCACTCAAACTTTCATAGAACACGCCAAGCTATCTTCCAAGAGACTGGAAATCCATGGAAGCAGGATATTGTTTTATTTTACTGGGTATGATTCTGATAAGTGTCAGGAAAGAGAATTAAAATTAAAATGTGTCTCCCCGAGCGGGGCTGGTCTATATAACACCTCACGTGTTGATAGGAGCCTACAACTCTTTTCATGTGGAGAGTTCCTTTGTCATAAATGAAGAAAAGGAACTGGCAGAACTTCAATGATTTTCCCAAGGATGCATAATTACTAAAGTCAAAGGTAGGATCTAGGATCTCCGCCTTTTCGTTGCTCCCGTGTATATGCAAACACCAAATTGAAACTTACGGGAGATATTAGTATGGGGAGGCCACTTTTGAATAAGAAAGCACACAGTTTATCTGGAGACAAACAGGGCTCACTAGCTGTGTGACTACTGCCGGCCACCCCACTTTTCCAAATTTTTTCATTTGCAAAATAACAATAATAGCTGCCTCATGGAACTAATAAAAGGGTCACATGGCTATCCTCACGTAAAATGGTTTTCATGTAGTAAATATTCAAGAAATGTTAGAGTTCGTTCTCTCCAGATTCCTCTGTTTACAATGAAAATATTCCGAGGGACAGGAACAGAAGATCTTAGCTGGAGAGGCATTGTTATCATGATATCAGTCCAGTGCCTAATCCTGACAGCAGTGGGTGCCCCATCAGCCTCCCCTATGGCACAGTTATTTGCTCCCCTCTTTTTATGAATTTTTGGCTGTTCCTACTGGCATAGGAATGACCTTTTACCCTTTCTCAAGCCTCCCTATTTAAATCCTTCAGACTAAACTTTGCCTTTGCAAATTTCAATATGCTAAATCAATGTGTGTATGGGTTTTAAAGAGTTGAATAAAAACTACAGACAGGCTGTAGACGTTGGTACATGGTTATGTTGGTCAGGCTGAGTATGAGTTATCTTGAGTACTTCTGCTATTTCCAAAGTAGTTTCAGGTTGTGGAAATGGGAAACAGGTCTAAGTGGTTGAGTTACGCATGGCAGTAATGACGTGTAAACCCGAGTCAAAAATAAGGGTATGTCTTATGGACTTGTAACCACAGAAGTGATCAGAAGTGAAGTATTTAGTGAACTGCCAAGAATTAATATACGGAATGGTAACCACATTTGCAGTAGAAGACCGATCAGTGTGTCTGCCTGGCTCTACTTCCCTTTTTCTAAAATATTCGTTTTACATAGCTGAGTTTGTTACCCGCCGCCCAGCCACAGAGAGGTCTGCCTCCTCCTCTCAGCCCAGCAAATCTGTAGTGCAGTTTGCCTGCTGAGTGCTTCCCCCACCCCCTCAAACCCCTTGCTTTACTGAAACAGTGTCTAGGATGGTTAAGTGGTCAAGGTTATTATCTAAACCACTCTGTGCAGAAGTGTCTTGTTGGGGAGAATGAATTTCTCCTGTAGCATCCAAGGCAGTAGGGCCTTTGCCAGAAAATATTTACAACAATTTCTTTGTTCAAGTTCACCTGCCGTGTAGTTCTACTTTCCCTCCATGTCCGTGTATTCTCCCCAACTAAACTGGAGGTTTGTTTAGGGAGGCAACTCTCCTTATTCATCTTTTCATCCCCTGAAGCATCTGGGCTGGGATACTATTGAATTTGCTGATAGTGTTTATATAAAGAGAAAAAAATTAAACTTTCTACTTCAATAATTTTCTATTTGGGCAAAACTTCTCTTGCCTCGATTTAGGATCTAAGCACATTTCTCTCCTTTTTTTGGTTGTAACCAATCTCTCTTTCAGCTTTGTGTCAATGAGGAGATAGGTTTATTTAGCCAGTAATTTCCACTGCAGAAAATCTTGGGCCCAGATTGCCCTGCAAAAGCAATATGTTCTGTTTTATTTTTATATTACATTATATTTATTTTAATTGCAGTCTCCATCTGGTCAAAGATAGCATTAGGCACCATAGATGGAGAAGAGAAACAAAGAGATATCTCACCATGATAATGACAGGGATTATTATTTTAAAAAATCATCCAGGACTACTGTAACCTTTAGATAGGAGGCAAAAATAAATAAATAAATAACAACCAAAAAACACAAACAGCTCTTGTGGTAGAGGGAATGTGAAGAGGAAAAAAGATAAAAAGAAACACACTAAATCAGGACTCCTGATGTGTGCTGGGTGACCCAGGGAGGCCTCCTGCACTTGCTCAGCCCTGAATCAGTTCGAGGCTATTGGGGGCCACAGTGTGAAATGATGCTGAGTTGTCTTGAGTACTTTTGCTATTTCCAAAGTAGTTTCAGCAGGACATTAATGCACAATTTCAATCACATGTATTTTTAATAAACTTAAGAAGAGACCCCCGTGGGAGAGGTCATTTTCTTCTCATTTCAGAGGATGTTTCTGCAAGTTGGAGGTCTTCCAAATGAAACTGATGTTATGTCAGTGGTGGGGTATACCAGAAACCAAATCCTAAAATTGCATGCCCGTAGTGAATGCCGAGGCACCCAGCTTCCAGGTTAGATGCTGTGTGAGGGGTTATCTCAGATGCTGAAACTTCTGCTCCAGCTTTTAACTCTGAACATGTGATGAGACTTAGGGGGAGGGTTTATACGTGAATCCTGTGCCAAAATCTGTGTGGGTGGTGACATTCCCGATTCCCCGCTGTAATCCATTCCTCCTCCCACTCCCGCAGTCTATCACTTAGGATAATTTATATTTCAAAAAAACGAAAACCTGTTTGAGACTGGCTTAGGCAAATAATGGGTTGGCTCACATAGTGAGGGGTCCCTGGGTATAAGTCTCCCAGTGCTGTAGGGGCTCCATGGATTAGGAAACATTTTGTTCCTCACTGGTGTCAGATCTTTTCTTTAGGCTATTTCTGGGACCACTTCAGGTCCCAGAAGTGGTCTCACGGCTCCAAAACCCACAGTCTTTCCCCTCGCCAGTCAGTAGAGAAAGCATCTCTTCTCGTCTTTCATAAGAGCAATGATGCATTTTCTCCTCCAAGGCAAAGCCTGCTTTCGTTTTATTGGTCCAAACTGGGTCACATGCTCAGCCCTAAGCCAGTGTTGAACCTGGGAAGCAGTGGATGGGCTTTGCCCAGGAAGGTAGCTCTGACACCCCCTGCCACACACACACACACACACACACACACACACACCAGCCAGGGAGAGGTCTGCCTCCTCCTTTCAGCCCAACAAATCTGTGGTACAGTTTGCTTGCTGAGTGCTTCCTCCCCCACAGCCCCTGCCTCTGAGCAACGCTGGACTTTACCTGAGATTACCTCCTTGCTTAGCTCTTACCCTTTTCTTTTGAGTCCTTCAACTTTCTCCAAAAAAGTTGACCCTCAATAAATTACCCCACCTGATTCTCTGTCTCAGGTTCTGGTTTAGAGAAACTGACTTAAAACAGAGACCACTACTAGGACTTTGCTTCTTTCAAGTGACTTAAATGTAAAAGGGAGCATTATTACAAAGAATTGGGGTATCATAGGGGAAATAAGGGCTGCAGACAAGTCTCTGTAGAAGGCGAACTAGGACTTTTGGGGGGAGAAGACTAGGTATTCTTCTTGAATGAGGTCCAATATAAGAAAAGAATCTATCAGTGGATCTGGGTCAGACTGCAGTGATGCACAATTCCAAAATGTCCCCAGAATGCTAGCAGGGCAGGCAGTGGACCTTATCCCAGGGCAGCAGGGCCAGGCTGAGGTGGCTTGATCTGGCTTCTGTTTGTGCGATCACAGGAGCAGGCAGAAAACTTGACAAATGTGCATGGGACCTTCAAGACCCTGCCTGCAAATGACACGCATGCTTCCATTCACATTCCTTCGGTCAACCCACAGTCACACCCTGCTTCAAAGCAGGTGCAGGAGTATGGTCAGACCCAGAGACCTGTATGGAAAACCATCCAGGCTTGGTAGTGCACGAATGAGTTCTACAATAATTTATCAAAGTAAATATTAAGAGTTGATATTAAGTCATTATGATAATTAAGAATTTTTTAAAATAAATTTATTTATTTATTTATACAAGCACTGGGTACAGTCAGAAGCGCGGGAGGGTGAGAGAATTCACCAGAGCCAGATCGGGGAACAGAACAGGCAGAAAGACGAAACACACTGCTGAGGGGAGCAGCGGGCGCGGCAGGAGAGGTCTGTTGCACCATGTGGGACCCTCGCTGAGGGCCGGGGATGGAACCGGCGCTGCAGAGGCTGTGGGCAGCTTCGCAGGCCAGCGCTCAACCGCTGTGCCACCAGGGGAGGCCTGATAATTAAGAATTTTTAAAGGAGGGGCCTCCCTGGTGGTGCAAAGTGTTAAGCGTCAGCACTATGAAGCTATCCGCAGCCACTGCAGCACTAGTTCAATACCCAGCCAGGAGCTAACCCACATGGTGCAGCTCTCCTGTCTCACACACAGCTCCCCTCAGCAGTGTATTCCAGGAAATCTGCCTGTTCTGCTCCCCACTTTGTCTCTGGTTAAACCTCTCACCCCCATATACTCCAGCTCTTGTATGCATAAATAAATAAATCTTTAAAAAAAATTCTTAAAGAAAATTGTGAAAAGGTAGGTTGGAATTCATTCCCTGAAAATTTGGAGGATAGTAAATTGTCTCATTATTCCAGGTTGCCAGAAGATAAACTAGGTTGTTGGTTTTCATTCTAGTCCATGGGATCCTCAGAAGCCTCCCTTAGAGGTTAGGTTTGGGGTTCTAGATCTCCTCCTTGTCTCTTCTCAACTGTTTTCACCTGTTTTATTAGTTGGGGGGGGTGTTGTGGTGGTGCGGAGGAAGGTACATTTTACTTCTCAGCATCCATTCCCTCTTTATAACATCATTTCAATATTCATTTGGAGAATTTCAGAGCCTATGAATCCTCAAGGTATCATCACCTCCCCACCACCACCCCAAGAAGAGAGACTGGTTCCTCCAACCAGAGGCACTCACTACCCAGGTACAGCCAAGCACATGATCCAAATCTAATCAGACTCTTTCTTCCATGATTTTGACCCTTGGCCAGTAACTTCAAGGGCAAAAATATGGTCAGTTTATCCAGTGTCACTTGGGTTCTTGCAGCCTTATAAATTCCCAGCTCCATGCTTCTATCCTCCGTTCAGCCATAAAAAGCACTCATATCTTTCCCCATGTTCAGTTAGTCCATTAGTTTCTATTTCCTACAACCAAATAACCTTAAGTGAATAAATTTTCATTAAGATTTGTTTTTGTTTGTTTTTTTTACAAAGAGTTCTACAGCTAAAATATTAGGTTTGGAACCAGATGATTTTAGATGTTGTTCCTATCCCTATGCATTTAAGCTTAAAAACAACAGAAGAAAATGTTTATTGCAAATCTGGCAGCTGACTCAATGCAAATGTTACCGTCAACAGCAACTGCAAAGAAACCTAGGTCAGTAATATGCCCGTGCAAAGCACATCTCGCTGTCTGTCCCACCAATCTTCCAACTCTGGCCTGTGAAAGGTAACTCTTTCTAATATCCAAAAATTCAGAAGCTGGAGGTTTGTACATTCTGGAGTTGTGTGATCTGAGTCTTCCCTGTGAACCTCACTGCATACTTCTCTCTAGGATGGCAGAGAAAACATGGTCCCTTGTGTCTGCTGATGTCCACTGAGGTGCTTTTAGGCCTTTAGGTTTATGTCTTTCCTGTACAATGGTGACACCAGTTTTTGGTAAGTAATTTGTATAAGCCTGGCACCTTCTCCTCATTCTTCCTGGCTGATTTTGTGAATTTAAATATGGTGAATGATATAATGTTCCTGTCAGATGGTCAGTAGGAACTACCTGGACTCAGATATTTGAGCACCAGACAAATGCTTAATTCCTTTGACTGACGTGTCAAGCATCATGCCACTTACAGAAAATTATTTAATTCTGAGGACTGACAACATTAAAGTAAAAAGAAGTGACTAGTGCAGATAAGTGAAACAAGAGTGAGCTTAGCCTGAACCCTACATTGTCAGTAAGTTGGCAATTAGCACCTCATCAGGGCTGGGTCCTGTCTCAAGGTTTCACCTCTGTGTGTTACCATATAGGTTGCAGTGAGTTAATGTGCATTTCCTCTGTGATCTACTTACACTTATTTTGTTTATAGGGTTTTTCTGCCTCACTGTAAATGTTTATAGGTCTTCCTGATCATTTTCATTGCTTTCATGGTATCTACTTCATTTTCTCTCGTAAATCTTTCTTCTTCCATAGTCTGAACCTTCTGTCTGGTGTCGCCCAGAGGAATCTTCATTTCACTCCTGCTCAGCTGCGTCTCCACCGTGTGTGTCTGCCAGTGGCAGCCCTCCCCCTCACTCCCTCCCTCACTTGATAATTGGTAGTGCTCCTGCAACTGCCACCACCCACATCGAGCACTAAATTTTTTCTCATTCTCTGCAAAATGGGCACTTCTGCCTACTTGCCCAGAAGACAGCCTGCTTTCTGCTTGGGAGGGTGACCCTTTGGCAAACAGCAGAAAAGCATCACCCCAGCACTCAAAACTAAAGTTTATCTGTGAATTTTTTGTTTGCTTTGTTTTCTAACTTTTTTTTTTTTAATTTTTTTTTTTTAATAGAGGCATGTTTTATTTTATTTATTTGTTTGTTTGTTTTGTTTATACATGCACTGGGTACAGTCAGAAGCACGGGAGGGTGAGAGAATTCACCAGAGCCAGAGCGGGGAGCAGAGCAGGCAGATGACCACAGTACACTGCTGAGGGGAGCAGCGGGCGGCAGGAGAGGTCTGCACGCCATGTGGGACCCACCTCCGGTGGCCGGGGAGCAGCCGGGGATCGAACCTGCGCTTCAGAGGCTGAGGGGCAGCTTCGCAACCCAGCGCTCAACCACTGCGCCACCGGGGAGGCCCTGTTTTCTAACTTTTAAAGCATCTTGTGGCTGTGGCGAGGGCAGGGCATTCCAAGTGCTATCAGCAAAGCAGACAGTGCTTCTGTGTATTTATTACTGTTCACTCTTCACAGACTCCAAGTGAGGATTCCTCTTAGAATTAAGAGGGTAGAATCATTTCATGAAGAAAAGATTTGCAAAGAATAAAGAACAAATTTCCCCGGAAGACCATTAGAGAAAAACAGAAAGCCACTAGTTTTCTTGCAGAAATTGAAGGGAACCCACCTACAGACTCTGGGTGAGCTTAAAGATATATAAGAGCTGGCCTCTTTTGCTTTAAGTGTCACTTTCCTTTGCACAGAAATCCCAAGCTATCCACCTGGCTGATTTCACCACTCTCATGTGCATATGGAAGTTTCTGTTAAGGTCCAAGGAGTGAGAAACAAATAAAAATAAATAAGAACATTGGAAACAGAAGTTCAGCTCCCAAACTACGTACACATCGAGTAAATGGTGGGACATTACCAAGGATTCATCGCCGTCCTCTGGCCCTGATCTTCTTGGGTGTGTTCATTTCTGTAGATGTGCTGTGTAACCAGAGGGGAGAAATCAAATACTATCTCAGAATTAAAAATATGTAAGAAAATAAATTAATTTTTAAAACTCACTGTGTAAACCAGCACCTCAGCCAATGACCTCTTTCAGGGGGGACGCCATGTGCCTACCCCTCTCATTCCTGAGCCTAGGTCTGTCCTGAGATGTCATTGTCAGGTCTCGGGATGACAGTGTCTGGCTGTCTTACCAGGAATACGGCAGTGTGAATTAATCTTAAGTGATGCATCACACGCAGTGATCCTGTCCATGGCTGGTATTCTCCTTTCTTTCCCTTTTCTCTATCACCCCCCACACTGCCATTCCTGTAGCTGCCCAGAATCTGGGGCCATCCTGGGGGACAGTCCTGCCTCTCAGGGGAGAGACTGATTTGCTGTGCTCTTCACTCAGAACAAGGAGACCTTTTATTTCTAAAGGGAAGTTGGTCTATTTCCCCCTGAATTAGAATAATGAAATATTTCTTGTAAACCTGGAAATTAAAATGCAGACAATACAGGTCCTTCACTTGTCTTTTCAGTGGCCTTCAGAGGTGAACCCAGGAATGGTTGTAAATATGTATCAGGGAGGCTGGAGGCCTGGAGGGCTTGAAACTCCACTGGCAGCAGTGCCAAGCATCGCTGTCTGGGATCGCCAAGAGCCCCCTCATGCTGCTCCCCACCCTCCATCTCACGTCCATCTCCCTACCCTGGTTGCAGTGACTTTGAGACTGGTAAGAAGCATTTTGAGGTGACACTTGAACAGCTATGTGGTCTGGAATGCATTATCATGTTATGTCTCAATTACAATATTCTTTGGTTGATGCGGAAGGCAGGCACAGCCAGGATCCAGCCTTGGAGTGCACTGCCATCTCCTGGAAAACCTTCTCCACTCGAGGTCTGCGGTCCTCCCTCCTCCATTGCCACCAATCAGAAAACGAGGCCTTGGTCATGGCCTTCTAGCTTTCGAAGCAAAGATTAAGGTGTGCAGAGAATCTTCTGCTGCGCCTTCCAATCAGAATGAACGAACCATTTCCTGAATGGTATGGTCATCTCAATGAAGAGCAAGTAATCTGGTTGGGGGAGGGGAACACAGGTGCCAGGCCTGTGATCATCACTTCAGCCCTCTGCTAATGAGGGTGGTAACAGATATTGCTTTCTGCACAGTTTGATCCTGCCCTCTGTTCTTTGGAAAGTAACAGCCTTATTTATACCACTGAGGGTAGGATTTGGGACTAGTGGCAGAAGTTACCTTTTTGGGCAGAGCGTTAGAAAGGACACATCTCTGAATTATTCTTCAGCCGTACGTTCCACAGCAATTGCTTATGGAGAAATTGCTTATGTAGGTGGAGTAGGTAGGTGTATGGGGATAACTAACGAGATATTTTCAGAAAGTACTGAAAAACACAGAGAAGCACCTATGGGTTTCCATTTAAGCCAGCACACACAATGGCACCTTAGGGGCTTGGAGAATTTTGTAAAGTACAGTGTTACTGATTAGAGCTGGCTCGTTGACAGGTCTTGGCTAGAACAAAATACATTTGGGAAGGTATCAGCTTTGTCTTCATGAACAAGAATGGGGTAACAGATTTCTCTACCAACAATTTTCTTTTGAAATAGCAAATAAACAATTACCTGCATCAAGACAGAAAAATATTCTCATTACCTGAATTATTTGATTTTAGTTAATTAACCAAATTGCTTAGTCAACAGGCACCCCTCTCAATTAGTAGTTCTTACTTTTTTGAAAATCCTTTGAAAAATCTGAAAATTTATCTATTCTTTCCCCAGAAAAATGTGTGTGCCTTCTGTGTATGGTTTCAGAAGTCACAAGCCTCATCATTATCTCCAAAGCCAAAGTAATATTAACAGCACACAATAAAAATGTCTTTTGCAGCTAGTCTTCTTTGCACAGTCTGTGTTTAAATTCGGGGCCTCCTCATTCTTTAGGAGGGTGGGGAGTGACAAAGGGATTTTGCAAAAGAGCTGACCCTGGTGATGGCACCTACAAGGAATAGCTAGGGTGTTTCGCTGTCTTTTCCATTTCCTAGCTTCATGTGGCAAGTAGGTTTAAATGTTCATCCTCTGGAAATCCTGTACTTGTAGAGGCATACACCTGAGCAGCCCCTGCTTCAGCCTATATCAGCAAAACAAAGTTGAATCGAGGGTTCTGCATGGCACCTGTTGGACATGTCCTTTATCTTTACCCCTGGAGAGAAACCTCAGTGAAAGCGATTTGGAAACACATGCAGGAACACCAGGCACATCCTTTTCTGACAAGGTCATGCTGGTGACCCCACAACCATCCCCAGGGACTACAGTGCATGAAAAAGGGAGCCCATCTAATGGCACAAAGGGGGCATGATTTCAGGAACCACTTTGAAAACTAGCAGAATGCAGATATGCAGGATCGATTCCAGAGATTGGGTTTTGAACCTGAGGTTTGCATCTTTGCCTCCTTGTTTTCATCATCTCCTGGAAGGAATCCTTTCTTTTGCCTGCTTAGTAGGGGCAGGGGCTGCGAGGTCAAGGCTACTTCCTGATTTGAGCTTCTAAAGAGGTTTTCACCCTCTAGATTCTCTTCTGTCCTTCATAGGATCTCACCCTTGTTTGTCTCGCTGAAAGTGATCGAAATGATGGAGTCTCATATTTAAGTTCTTTTAAGTCTTTTGAAATTTCACCTATTTAAACCTCATTTCTTTTCACTTAACCAATAGGAAAACTTCTGGCACACAGTAATGATAATAACAGATGAGAACTGACTGGTTCTTGTGTATTGGACACTTGGCTTAGCACCTCCTATGCACTGTCCCATTTATCTGCCCTAAAAATCCTATTTAAAAAGTACAGTTATGATCCCCTTTTTTTCCTGATGGAAACTGAGAGAAGATATAGTGAGCTGTTGCCGTGGTAATGCTGTATAACAAACAGCTAAAATTCCGAGTGGTGTAGAGCAATAAACTCCTATTTAAGCCAGGCGTTCTGGGCTTACAGGAGTTTGGCTGTGCTAAGCTGGATGGAACTGGGGAGATTCTGCTCTGTGTCCTTCATTCTTCTTGGACCAGAGGACTATCTGGGGCATGTTTTTCCCTTAGTGATGGTAGAGATGAAAGCAGCGAAGTAGAAACACATGAGGCCATTATGTCTCAGGCTCAGGATGCACTTCCACCTATATACAAATTAGCCAAAACAAATTAAGCAGTGGCCAAGTAGACCCATCTAAGATGAAACCATGGCAAAATAGATTAGGAAAAGATGAAAAACTGAACCCAATCTAGCTAAGGGCCTGGGTTGGAATTTGAATGAAGGCTACGTGGCTATGAAACCCAAGTGCTTAACTACTGTGTCACATCATAGGGCCACTATTGTTACCTTAAAAACCCAGCTTGTCTGTCCATAGACTGGGCAGATTAATGTGGACAGACAAATGAGAGTCAGAAAGGAAAACTTCTGATAAGAGGAAATGATGGAAGAATAAGACATGGGACAAAGAGGAGGTTGTGACTAGCAATAAATCACAGCTACCCAGCGCTCACTATTCACGTAACACTTGCTCATATTTTACATCACTATTTTAGAGCACATGAACAGAGTGTCCTGTTTTATCTTTTGAACATTAATATTGGCAAGTGTCATAGTTTTTGAGATTCAAAGTCACTTTTAAATAGAAATTTGGGAGATGTATCCCATTATAATGGTGCCCATAACTTCAGATAAATCAAGGACAAAGTGCTCTCTTGCAAAGGCTGCAGGGGCTAGAAAACTCCAAGACTGAGCTCAAGAGAGACAGCAAGAGAGCAAAACCAATGACCGTGAATCAGATGCTTACAAAGAGAAGATGGTTGTGACAATGCATTAAAATGACCTTTGAGCACTAATGGGATTAGAATAAAATAAAGACAATGGATAAAGACTAGAGGACTGAATGCATAATAAATGATTGTCTATTTTCTCAAATTTTGGACCTCAGCTCAGAGCAAGATTTCTGATGCTATAATCTAAAGATAACATTGTCGTACAACTCTTGTCATGACCAGGCATTCAAATGCTACCAACCAGCAAGAAGTCAGTGAAGACCGGAGAAGAGGCCATTGACAAAGAGGAGAGGATTCCCCCAACAATCCTGTCTCTTCCCACTGAGTTTGTGACATTTCCGCTTTCCTCTCCTTTTTGGAAGCAAACTCTTTTGGATGACCTCAGGCAATGGTGCTACTCTCCAGCTCCACATTCTCCTAATCTGAAATAAATTTGGGGAACTGTTGACCACTCATTCTTTGCTCCTCACTGGACATGTGCCTGCACCATTGCTGTGATACAGAAACCTGCCTTACAGAGGGAAAGGAAAGGAGATCCCAGCCTCTGGGAAAGTCAAGGGAAAAGGCAACAGAGGGAGAAGGAAAGTAGAAATTTCCTGCAAGAGAAAAAAGACAGGGCCCTCTACCTGGTGACTTCAGTGAGACTTGGGTCTCTGAGTGAATCCAGTGCTCCAGCAGGCAGCAAGTGGGGGGCCCCAGGGTGTACTTTGGAAAGCATCACTGATTTGTAGTTTCCCTCCCGCCCCAATATCAGCCAAGAGTCTTTCCTGGGGTATGGGGAGCAAACTCCTCTTCAGTGATACCACCGTGAGACATCTTACTAATTTCAGAATAACAGAGGACTGAGAACCAGCAATTAAAAGAGAGTATTTGGAATATCTGGTCACCGACTCCCATCAGATACACCCTAGGGGAGGCATGTCAGCATGGGGGTTGGGGTGAAGCTGGTAGCTAACATACTCAAGCATGCTTTCCTTTTTATTGTCACTCTATGGAAGAACTTCCTCTAGATCACAATTTCCCAGGAAAGCAGGGGTGGGGCAGTAAGAGCAATAGTTAATCTCCCCTTCTGACATTTACTGAGTTCTTACTCTATGGCAGGAGGAGGTGATCTAGGGGCGGATAAGTGACTTTGTCCTTAGAAAATCAACATCATTCAAAGCACTTATATATCATCATTCAAAGCACAATCTTCCCAACTACTGTACAAGGCAGGGCCTCTTATTATTCCCATGTTATCAGTGTGGGAGTGGAAACACAAACATGCTTAGCCCTTTGCCCCAGCAACACAGCCATTAAGTGACTGAGCTCAACTTGAACTTGAGCAACAAAGACTTCAGAATTTTTGCCACTTGCATTGCCCTGGGATGTCTCTCACATGCATGAAACCTTGGAATGGTGTGTGAAATGTTACCTGAAGAATATGTGTGAAGGCCCAGAGATACTGTTGCTACAATTTAGTAGACAACTGTGAGCAGTATGGACTTGGGCTTTTCTTTGGGGGAACCTAAACCCAATTTGGGGTATATGTCCAGCACATATACCCAATGAATTATTTGAGAATATGATAGTCTAACTCTGTTGGGATGACTTCTGAGGCTTGTGCAAGACCCTGAGCTCTTCTGGAAGACTGGGCAGCTATGGCTTTGTTTATTTGTTTTTTAAAGATTTATTTATTTATTTATTTATTTATGCATACAAGAGCTGGGGTACAGGCCAGAGGTGTAGGGGGTGAGAGGATTCACCAGAGACAGAGTGGGGAACAGAACAGGCAGATTAACCAAAGTACACTACTGAGGGAAGCAGCGGGCAAGTCAGGAAAGGTCTGCTGCGCCATGTGGGTAGCTCCCTGGCTGGCGGGGAATCGAACTAGTGCTGCAGTGACTGGAGATAGCTTGATAGGTTGCGTCTTAACCCTTGCGCCACCAGGCAGGCCCCAGCAGTGCCTTTTTGACTGACCAGTGTCCACTCACTGTTCTAGTACAGTAGACTGGTTTCATTTCCCTCTCAAGATACATGGCCTGGGGGAATTCATCTGTGAGTGGGCATAGGACCCAGGCCTGGAATTCAGCATAGCTCAGCTTCTTGACCTGAGGAAGCATGTTTGGGAATGGAATCGGAAAAATGGAATCGGAAAAGATTCCTCCAGAATCGCAGAGAAATTAGGGAATAGTCTGCTGGAGGAGGGGTCACTTTTTCCCTGGATGCAAAGATCCTGCTTTAGTAAAACCAACAGGGAAAATATCTGATACAAAGTTAAAGTCTGGAAAATCACTAAACCTGATATCATTAGAATTCCTGTTCCTGAGCTCCCTCTACACATTTCTGCGACATGAACTAATAAATTTCAAACCCTCTCCCCTTTTTTTGTTGTTTAACGCCAGATTGTTTGGGATTCCAGTGTCTTGTATCCAAATTTTTTTTGCCTAAGACACTTGTGTATCCTTGAAGGAAGGCACGCCCATCAGTCCTAGGGCTTCAGAGCTCCATTCCTGTACAGGAGGGCACTGGGATTGCCTCCTGGTATGAGGGCAGCCACCTACATCAGACACTTGGACTTTCCAAGAGGCAACTATCCAGAGACAACCAGGCATTTCTTGCCTGGAATTTAATTCCAGCTTCTTTCCCACCCTAAGAGAGGGTTTGCTCAGGCTTATCCCCTCCTCCACTGCTCCCCTGCACGTCCTGGGACTCACTTCCAACCTTACTCCTGCACCCCATTCCACCCCATTCAGCCTCATAAAAGACAATGAGGTTATTTTTAATCACAACAGCATAACTGAATGGAAAATTTATGGCTATTATCAGGCTCTCCAATTAAAGAATGTGTCTTGCAAGGACCACAGATCATTTAAGCAATCGGACCATTTCCAGATTCTGCTCAAGCTTCGAAGACATTAGGTCACAGTTTCCTGGCCCCCTTCTAGCCCCCACACAGAGGCTTGCATCCTTAGGTGTTTTCTGTATTTTGAACTGGACTCTAAGGTCCTTGAGGGAAGAAATTTTTGCCTGTTCACCTTTTATCTCCTTTAACTCAAAAGAGTAAATCAAGGTACCCCCAGCTTACCTAGTGGCAGTTTTATCCTAATTATAAGCCAAGTGCTGTAGTTCTTGTTTAGTGTTTCCCAAAGTGTGTTCCCTGGAGCAGCAGCAGCAACCTCACCAGGGAGCTTTTTGGAAGTAGAAATTCACGCCCCCTTTTGCTCAATTAGAAAATGAGCTGGGGCCCAGCAATCCAAGGTTTAACAAGTGCTCCAGATGATTCTAATGAGCTAGAACATTAGAGAAGCACTGCTGTCTGCACTTGCTACTTTATGTGTGGTGGTCTTATTACAGATTCTGAAGGTGTTTGCCTCTCACCAATCAACTTCCCACAATTTTAAAAAAAAACACAATAGGTTTTAAGTGAAGAATGTTTATTGTGGCTCAAACAACAGGGGGGGTGATAACAACCCTGAGCTACACTCTGGACCTGAGAGCTGTGAGGGTCCTGGTTTTGGGGGGCTGGTTATAAGAGTTGGGCATTGGAGTGTTTTGGGCTGGGATATACTGGGTCATATGCAGACGGTTTATAGCATCTTCATACATTGCAAGTCTCACTCGCATACTCAATCTCCACCCAGGGCTGTGTACTTAGCATGCTAATGACCCCTAGGTCACAGGTCAGTTCTTCTCCCACCTTCGTCTGCACAACCACCAGGTTTCAGCTGATTGTCACTACCTGAATGTGGAAAGGGTGGAGGGTCTGTTTCTCGCTGGTGACTGGCTGAATTTCTATTAGCCTGGGGGCTCAATAATAGGAAGGTTAGGCAAGCAAGGTCTAGGCCCAAGGGGTCTTGTAACTGTCTGAGTATCAATAGTTTCAGCATCAACTGGAAGCTTGTTAAACGTGCAAAATGTCATGCTCCTCCACAGATCTATTGATGTGACCCCCAAATCCTCATTTTAACATGCATTCCAGGTGATTTGTTATCTCGAAGCACTGCTTTCTAAACTTCTATGTGCAGGGAATTACCTAGAGATCTTGTTAAACCCAAGTTCTGATACCTGGGAATTTGAATTTCTAACACACTCCCAGGTGAGAGTAACGCTACTGGCCCATGTACCACACTTCAAGTATCAAGGACATAGAAAGGAAAGAGAAACTCTCAATACTGCAGGGAGTTGGGGGCAGGCTGGAGGAGAATCTCCAGACCCACTAACCATTCCTCTTCCCTGGATAAGACAGAGCAGTTCTGGTTCTATCTGATATATACATTAAATTTTAAGGTAAATTCTTATTTGAAATAAGAATTCTGCTGCAAAACAAATCTTTTAAGCAACTGTGTTAGAGAAAATAGTCAACCTTTAAAGTGATAGACTTGCAAACCTAATTATAAAATAAATGTCATAGGGTAAATTAGCGTATGTGTGGAAAGAAGCTGGTGAATATTCTATTTTTAAACTGTTCAAAATCTTTCATCAAGTTTCTACATTGAACGAAATTTTGCAACGTGACTTCGAAATGAAGGTTGCTTGTGACCAGAGACTTGATTTAAATTCGGGAAACTAGCGACCGGTAAGTTTCAACTGATGCTTCAAAGCGACAGTTTTGCATTTCCTACTTCCATAGCACTCAATGGTTCATTTTTCCATCCCCAACCCTCTGACTCTCTAGGTCTGTGAGTACATTTTCAGCCTCGGTCTATTATTCCTTTTTAGATTTGGAGCAAAGAAAGATGACTTTAGACTAGTTCTTGTGATCTCATCATACCACATTCTTTCCTAGTCAACTGTTCAGTTTCCACTGTCCTTTTTTCACATCTCCATATTCAAGTAGACCCCATATTGATCTTTCTGAGCATCTCCATTTCGCATCCCTTTGTCTCCATTTTTATGTCTCCAACTCAATTTGTTTTCAATTTATGCCCAGTATATTTTCTGAATTGTCTCTGACTTCTCCCCTCCAACTGTCTCAATCTAATTCATCTTTCCAGGCTTATTTTTACACAACACATGTTTCTATACCTCTTTGTACAAAAACACTGGTACTCCTCACCGCCTATAAAATAATGTCTAAACATCTGTCCAGTTTTCAGCATCTTCAGCCTCCTGACTCAAACTTGACCGTCTACCTCACCTTCTCAGGATCCTCCACCCAGTCGACTGGGTTATTTTATTTATTTATTTATTTTTTGGAGAAGTGGCGTCAAACCCATGAATACACATTGCTCTCTTTCTGTGGTTTCATTTGCACCGTGCATTTAAAGAGAAAAGATACTATTCACATTCGATTTTCTCCATTATTTTGGAGCTGACTTACACAGATGTACTTTTTAAAAAGAAAAAATTCTCAGAAAAAGCATACTAAGAACGCCACAGGAAAGGAACACACAGGGAGGAAAGAAGTTAATACATTCACCATTTAAGCTCTTTGTAGCTTTATATTTTATTATTATTATTTTAAATAAATGACTCCTTAGAAAGGGATAAAATACCTTTTTCAGAGCAGCTAATAAAAAACTATGCAGTCTTGATTATGCCAGAATGGAAAACTGTTGCAAGCAGCTATTATTTTCTCATAAAATCATCATAATGCCAAATACTTCAAAGTTTACAAGTCCATAAAGACTGGTCTTTTTCACAGTGCCTTTAACAGAGACCAAACTGGAATTGCATCTGTTTTCCTGAAGTAAAAAAATCTTATCCAGAATAAGATCCCTCATGGTCTAGAATGAAAATATCTTCAAAATAAGAACATTTCTATCCATGTGACATTCATGATCCCCAGGTACATCATAAATATTAAATAATTGCAATACCTTTATTAAAGTTAATCTTAGGAAATTAAGATTGTGTTATGTTTTGGTAACAATCTCCAAAGGGGTTGTCTTGTGCTGGATTACCCAGAAGTGTGGGTTCATAAATAACTGGCTTATTCCTATGGTGCTCCCACGAGGAGCTGATAAGGGAGTGGGGGGTACCAGGATGAGGAAGGGAGGGAACGAAGGAGGGGTGCAATTTCAGAGAAAATTCTTTCGAGGGTAACTTCAACCTTATCTCACAGGTTCCCGGAACATGAGTTACACTTTAGGGTTTTCCCCAACCCACTGTCATGGCACAGGACTTTCATAGTCCTGGACCCTCAGTTAACATCCAGGTTGGGCTGGGGTTTTTGGTGATGGACATGACTCCCCTATACTACTTGTTCCCTATTGCTGCAGGCAGAGTATGCGCAGTAACCCAAGGGAAGTCATCAGGAGAAGAGACATAAATGTGTTGGAGACAAAAAAAAAAATACATCAAGAAAAGGGGGATGTAGGTGAAGGGGCCTGAGGGGATGTGGATAGAGCATGATAGTGGCCAATATACTTCTGACATCTTAGAACCAGAAAATTTCTGTTCAACACGGTATTGATCATTCGGTCATGAAGGACAGTGTGAACACAGGCATGCTGCTTACCTTCTTTGTCTCAGCTTCTTCATCAAATAAATAAAAGTACCTAACTCAGGATTCTTATAAATATCACCCAAGGTAACACACAAAAGCATTTCATCAGTGCGTATAACATCAGAATAATTATTCATTTTCATTTTTAACTCCTGTTTATTTAGTATTTTCATTGTATATATTCAGGCAGTGGGAGTCTCTTAGTACCATTCTAAATTTATGCCTGATTTAGATCGTATGCATAAAATAAGAATAATTCTGGGTTGATATGAAGAATATATTTCCAGGAACAACTGAGGAGATTGCTAAACTGCATAAGAAAATGAAGGGAAATAGAAGTTTGGTCAGACATAGAAGAAACACAAATATAACTCATTTTGACACCATTGTAGAAAAAATTAGAGTTTGAAGTTTGGATACCATCTGAATCTATCATTTTTACATCATTTTAAACTTTAAAGTCATGTATATGTCAAGAAGATTCAGATCATTTGTAGGAATAGTTATGGGGAAAAAAGCAACAGTTTGTGGAAAGAAATAGTAACAGAAAATGCAGTATATTCAAAATTGCTAAAAAATAAAAGGCATCATGGAAACATTTAGTAATGAGGAAATATCCAGTTAAGCCATATAAAACCACCAATTCTTGGATTTTTTTACCCACTAAAACATCAATTTCATATGATTTAATCTAATACATAAAATCTTTTGGGAGATAGTCCTCTATGGGCCTCCTTTGCTCCTAATCTGACAGCTATGTCGAGATACAAAGCTCTGACCATTCTTTTACCTGGGACATTTCTTCAAGTTGTGTTTATAGCACGAAAGCAACCTTGACTGATGAGAAAATGTCCCCTTCCAGGATAAAGATCAGGTGGGCTTACTGCTTGCTATAGAAGTGGTGCAGTCTTCCGGCTCAGTGTTTCTCTCCTGCAATAAAACTCATAGCACTTGCAGGTATCATCTGGGCTGTTCACACCACCTCCTAAGAATGTGGGAAAAAGGGGAACCAACGTCAATAAACAGACGCTCATATTGCTTACTCTACTGTGAGTCATAATGTCCTTTATCCCTAATTGTGTCTTCTGACATCCATGAAACAGTAACATGCTAACATCTTAGCTTTAAGGTGGGTAAAATCAAAATCAACAAGCAACTATAAACCAGAGACACATTATGGCGTGGGGGAGAAGGGAGTAGGATTAAAACAAGGGGGGTGGGAATTGTATGGGGACTATAATGAAGATGAAAATGCATACGTTGTGCAAAAATGAAAAATGATGTAAAAAATGTATAAAATAAAAAAAATCAAATTCAGATCCAACAAAGCCACAACACAGAATACTCTCAAGGTTTCATTAATTGTATCAGTTGTGAAATTTTCTCAAACTGTTGCCATTTAAGACCATGATGTTGAAAACTTCCTTAAGAAAGACCAGGGTTGTCATTCATTCCCATTTATGTTTTCTTTCTTGGGATCCTTTCACAGGAAGTAAAACAGAAGACATTAACCCATGTCACAGCCTTCAGGCTCCACAGGTCTCAGAGCCAAGTGAAGCCACCCAAGAAAGCTATGACTGTATCTCAGACTCTTGGAAGAATCCATGTGAAAGGGTTCAGGCAAGCTGATAGCTTCCATTATTGCATCTGTTCTCTTCCCACTTTATTTGGTCATGGCCTCAATCTTTAATCGTGAATTAAGTTTTGTAGCTCAGAGCTCCTGTAGTGGTCATAGATTCAAACTGCTAAGACAGTCTTAGAAAATAAGGCCTAGACTACACTGAAATTGATAACCTGAACCCCATGGCACAGTCTCCTGCTTTCTTCTTGAATATATGACTTTGGTAGTTACAGACTTTTTTCCCCCTCCTAGACTGACCATGAATGAAACCCAACCATTTGCTCCTGACAGTGCCACAATTGTGGACTTGGCATTTTTATGTAAATAGCTGTTGTCTGATTCATTAAACCCCTTGCCCCTGACATTTTCCTTTCTGACCCTTCTCAGCCACACACTGGCAAAACATGAAGACATCAAGAGGACAAAGAGAGGCAATAAAAGGGTTACAATCAGGACGTGTATTGTGACTGTGACCAACAAGGGAATTTGGAAATGGGTGACTGAACACCCAAGGATGCCCTGTCAACCAGTCACAGCAACAACATTTGTTCAAAGTCTGACAAATGTTCAGCACCATTTCAAGGTGTCACGTAGAAATACATAGGAAATGACAATCATGGATGCTACCTTAATAGCACTTAGAGTTTAATAGACAATCCAGCATAATTAAATGCCTGCATTCCAGTGTGTCCCTTGCTTACCTCTCAGATTACTCTTTATTTCTCTCATAATGCCTGTCACAAGCTGCAGTATGTAGTTTATTTATTTTTGCTCTTGATTATTATGGCTCCCCCAGAGCTGAGTAGGCAACAGTACGTCCATTTCACTTGTTCCCACACCACCAAACTCAAATTCACTATTGTAACCCTAGAACCTAGCAAAATGTTGTTAGTACATCCTCCAAAAACAAGTTTTCGAATAAGTAAATCAAGGACTAAGTAAATAAATACAACCAGCAACAGATATCTAGAGAATAGATCATTTTATTTTCTGTATGTTCCTACTAAGTCAGCTGCACAAAATTAAGTGGGGACCTGGCTCAAAATTACAAGCAAATTTTTCAAAGAATTTAGATGAAAAAGAATCTCTAGACCCCCAGGGTAATTGCTCTGAAACTGACCACAAATGTGTAAGTGACTAGAGCCAAGATTAGCAGAACTTCCTCGCTGGCCTAGAGATTCTTGAGCCACCAAAATTTAGAGTGGCTTGATTTGTATCACGATTGTGGCTATAACAGATGTTACACTCTTTTAAAGTAATAAACATTAATGACCAGCAAAAAAATTAAAATGCAAATTAATTAAAATAGAAAGATTTTTTTGATTTGAATTATGTGACTTCCTCTAGAGCCTCAAACACCTTCCCTGTGATCACTGACACATCACTGGGGCTAAGCAGGCCTGGCCAGGATGCACTTAGAAAAGAGAAATGAAGGCCATTAGCAGGCTCAGCACCACAGTGGTGGATGTCACCTTTGCAGCACTGTTTGAGGGCCAGTACTTCTCGTGTACGTCGCCCAAGATCGAAAGCACGGCCTCCATGGCCTCCTCACAGGTGGGTTGAATCTGATCCTCTGGCAAAAGAAACCCATATGTTCCATTGTCTCTCAGCTCAAAAGTGTATGAGAAGGGGATCCCAATGTCCCGAGCCCAGTCTTTTGAAGTCCCTGATGTGTCATCTGCAATAAAATGAAAATAGGGAAACAGAGTTTGAAATTGTTCTATGAACGGACTAATTTCTATAACCTATTTGGGGAATAAAGGTTCAATCTTGCAAAATAAACTCTTTCATATTAGTGTCTTATGGATAATCATCTTCTCCCTCTCCTTGACATTAAGCCCCTTAATGCAGGGTAGGAATTACATCTTGTTCAACCTCCACTCTATGCCCCCGCGACCCACAAGATGCCTGACATCATGCCTGGCACATAGCAGAGATGTGGTCAGAGTTCCTCAGCTGAATCAAAGACAACCTAACATTCCCAGGCAAGAGTGGGCTGACATATAAAGGAACAGAAAGAAAATGACCAACAGAAAAGATATTATGCAAATAGTATCTGGGTGGCCTTCTGGTGGGTGCAGGGGAGAAAGCAAGACATTCTCCTTTCAACTAAATTATTATTATTTTTCAGATCCTTTCTCCAGGTCCCTCCTACTTTGTTTTCTTAGCTTGCTGGGTCCTCCATGAGCTGAATCAACTGACCTAGAGTCACTGGAAAGATCCTTCCTGCGAACCCCTGTGCCTTCTTACTTGCCAGTTGTATTCAACTGAAACCCAAAGGAATTCTGATCTGAGATGTTGTATTAGTTTTTTTTTTTTTTTTCAGCTCACACTTTATCCCTGGAGAGCATCATTTTGGATTTGTACAGACTCCCTTTTATCTTTGGTCATTTTTATTTGTACAATTTCCTGCAGATCCACAGAGCCCTTCTGTCCCTCTCCTTCCTGTGCTACTCCCCAAAGTCCACTGACTTCTTTTGTGCCTTAGATACTATTGAAGAGGCGAAAAAAGATACTTACATAAAATGTCTGCACTTGATCCAACTCTATAATTGGTTCCATGTTTTGCTTTCAATGCATTTGCTGCCTTCTGTCCAACTTGGATCTGTAGGTGGGAAATGCAGAGACAGATATCTGGTGTTAAAAATAAATCCAACAATCCAGAGGGTATGGTATTTAGTCCAAATCTATCTCCACAATTTCAGACCATCTTTCTAACGTCCCACTGGACATCTATACCTAACTAGTCTGCTGGTACTTCAGATTCAACATACCCAAACCCAATTTTATCACCTCTCCCTCTAATTAGGGTGCTCTAACTTTTATTTTTGTATTTCTGGTCTATCATGCTCCCCCAAACACATGTAAGATCCTGCAGTCAGCTTTGATTTTCCTTCTCTCAAAAATTACCAAGTTGCATTTCCAGGACCATCACCCAATTTCAGGCTCATTACCTCTGAAATGCACCTCTAATATGTTTCCCTTCCCCTCGCCTATCCGTATCTCAATTGATCCCACCTGATGTCCAGCTGGACTTCTATAGAGTAAAAGTTTGATCATGATTTTGCTAAAAAGTCTTCAATAACTCTCAGTTGCCCAATGAATCAAGTACAAACTTTTCAGCTTAGTATTGGATCCTCTATGCAACGATTCCAACCCACCTTTCCAACATCTTATTCTCTACATTCTACCCCAGTTTATAGTCAGATTCCAGCTCTCCCACTCTTGCAAGACATGCCCCATGTTTCTAGGCTGCTCTCCTTTTAATCATCCTATTTCCTTTACCTGGGAGGACTTATCTCTTACCTCTGCCCATAGAGGTTCTATCCAACCTCAGAAGACTTTCTTAATTGCAAAGTTCCTCATGAGCCCTACCTGATCACCCCTGATCTGTCTCCACTTTGAATCTCCCATAGCCCCTTGTTCATATTTCTCTTATTACTCCCCTCTTATTTTTCCTCATAGGTATCTGATAGTTATTGCTCATAGACTTTCAGAACTGGAAGCTACACCCTTCTTTATGCCCACCACCATGCCACCACATTACCACGGAAATCCCTCAGAGCTGACTCCTAAGGTATCAGCCTTGCCTTCTTCCGTCCCTTTCCTGAGGTCAGAATCACTGAGCTCCAAGTGTACTGGCAGTGTTGACTGACTTTCTGATAAATCTCCTTCCATACCTTTTAGACTGTCTCTCCAAATATTCTCCATGCCACACTCCTTAATGCTATATTCTTTCTACCTGGTGGCCTATCCTACTACTTCTGATCACCTTCTACACAAACCCCACCAAAATTCTCTGGCCACTCTCTCCCTGGTCTGCGATACGCTACTGTTTTACCTCTAGGGAAACTTGACTGCTGGTGTATCAGCTCCCCTGGCTTCTAACACGTGACATGTCTAGTTGTAGATCCTGTCTGTCCCTTCTTGTATACTCAAAATGACTCTAAGATATGACAAAGTGATGCTTGGGTAGAGTAGGGACTGACACAGTGAAATTCAGAAGGAAGAGTGGGCTCTTATGTAGCTGTTGTGGACAGCAACCTCAGGGTCCTCAGGTCTTCTGGGTGTGGCTAAGAAAAAACATTAGATTGAACATGTTTGCCTGGGCCTCCCTGCTGGCGCAAGGAAGACGCAATCTATTCAGCTAGCCTCAGCCACTGCAGCACGAGTTCGA
This sequence comes from Talpa occidentalis, assembly GCF_014898055.3. NCBI lineage: Eukaryota > Metazoa > Chordata > Mammalia > Eulipotyphla > Talpidae > Talpa > Talpa occidentalis. The sequence continues at coordinate 128,423,278 of NW_023603184.1, read as the reverse complement.
TCCCTGGCCAGGGAGCTACCCACAGAGTGCAGCAGACCTCTCCTGACTCACCCGCTGCTACCCTCAGCAGTGTATTTCAGTCAATCCTATTCTTTTCCCCACCCTGTCTCTGGTGAATCCTCTCACCCCTGGCACCTCTGGCCTGTACCATAAAGAAAATCTTTAAATAAGCAAACAAACAAACCAACCAACATGTTTGCCAGCTTTGTGCCTCTTCTCCACTCTAAACTGGGAATTCCATCTTTGGTTATTACCTCCTCATTCTTTTCCTGAGAAGAGATTCTGAGTCTGACTTAGTTCCTGGACTTGTGCTGTCCAGAATTGGGATAAAGGAAACTGCTTTACTCCTTTACCTCAGAAAGCGTTACAAGAGCTGTTTATAAGAAGAAGAGGAAACTATATTTCTTTTTTTTTTTTAATTTTTTTTTAAAGAGGCACGTATTGTATTTATTTATTTGTTTGTTTGTTTGTTTGTTTATACATGCACTGGGTACAGTCAGAAGCCCAGGAGGGTGAGAGAATTCACCAGGGCCAGAGCGGGGAGCAGAGCAGGCAGAAGGACCGAAGTACACTGCTGAGGGGAGCAGCAGGCGGCAGGAGGGGTCTGCGCGCCATGTGGGACCCTCCTCCAGTGGCTGGGGAGCAGCTGGGGATCAAACCTGCGCCGCAGAGGCCGCGGGCAGCTTCGCAACCCAGCGCTCAACCGCTGTGCCACCGGGGAGGCCCAAGAAGAGGAAACTATAAGGAGTAAAGTCAGAAAGGGAATTTCGTACATTCTTTGGGTAAATAACTAGGAGTGGAATTGTTGAACGATATGGCAGATTTTTAATACTTGAGAAACTTTGAAGAGATTTATGTACTCCTGTGATCACTGCAGCACAACTTATAATAGCCAAGTTATGGAAACAACCTAAGTGTTCAATGACAGATGATGGGACAAAGAAGATGTGGGATACATATGTGTGTGAGTAGTGTGTGTGTGTACAATAGAATACTATCTGCGATAAAAAGAGATTAAACCTTGCCACTTACCATCGATGGAGTTGGAGGGGGCATCCTAACTAAAATAAGTCAGAAGGAGAAAGATAAATATATGATGATTTCACTCATGTGGAATTTAAAGATAGAAAACAAAGACAAAACTAAATCACACAAGCTCTAGAAACCTGAGTGTAGAACTGAGCCTATTGGAGGTGGAGGCTACTCAAGGTGGTGGTGGGGAGCAGCGCAATGGACTAGGAGGAGGAACACGGGTGCTTGTGGGTTGGCGGTGGCGTGGCCGCATGCATCTGAAAAGGTGTGAGCCTGTGCCTGAGTCATACACGGGGTTGTACGCCAATGCTACCTCAGAAAACAAATGATAGAATCTTCTTTTTTTTTTTTTTTTTTTTGGCGGGACCCTCACTGGTGGCCAGGGATCAAACTGGTGCTGCAGAGGCTGCGGGCAGCCTCGCAGCCCAGCGCTCAACTGCTGCGCCACCAGGGGAGGCCCCACACATGATAGAATCTTAAAGTTTTTTATAGGAGAAAAGGGGGGGGTTAATGGAGAGAGAAATTCCAATAAGGAAATAAGAATGACAGGTGGAAAGAAAGGTCTCAAGATAGCTGCTTTGTGACTAAACTGAAAAGCATGAGACCTGGGAGTGTTAGGATTTACCGATCATACTCCTTTTAGATGTTCTTTGAGTCTCTAGGAAAGGAATGGGATGAATCTAATTATTTTTCGTTCCCATGTTTCTTTTTGAAGATAACTCCAGACTAACTGGCCCATGTGGGACCCTGCGGGTCTGTTTGGGTTATGTGGGTTATCCTGGCCACATTTCCCATCCAAAGGGTTCCTTGCATTTGTTATCTCACCTTAGACAACTATTTCTTCTTCCAGTTGCCAGTCTTATTCATTCTATATGGTTCCCTCTCCTCAAATCCTGCCAGTGGGATGGGAACAGTCTTTCCACTTGCCCCTTTTTATTGACAAAGGAACTTTTAAAAAAACAATCCCACCAGCAACTACAATGGGGGAGTAAATAATAGTAAGAGATGTAACACACATGAGAGCTACACAGGTGTGATCCTGTTATAGAGTTGGTCTTTTTCTGCAAAGATGAAACAGAAATCTGAGGGCTGTGACCTCTCTAGGGAATTATTCTTCTATCCCTCTTGCTATACTGCAGAGCTAAAGGCAACCAGTGTGTCTTCCCTTCTTTCAGCCCAAAGACACTATCTAGTCAAAACAATAAAAATCTTTTGCTAGTAGTACATCATTTACATTGTTGAAAACCTCATGCCTGCTTAGTAACTCCTTCCCTGAGCCCTGAGGGTTTCCTATGGGCATATATTCACAAGGAGGAACACGGAGGCAGACAAAGACCCCCGTATTTGTGTGTGAGGGCAGAGCTTGGAAGGGAACACAGGGTTTGATATGTGAATCAAGCTACTTAAAAATGGAATTGTTCTATTGCATTTATTGACATGTACCCATTGGCAACTATTGTTAGATTAGTTTGGGCAATGTAGTATAGGTAGAAACCACTAGGGATGGCTGAGAAGAGAGGAAAGGAAATTATAGAATATAAACTCAAGAGTTTGACAGTGAAAGGGAAGATGTGAATATGAAAAGGAAAATGTGAGGGCCTCCCCGGTGGCGCAGTGGTTGAGCGCTGGGTTGCGAAGCTGCCCGCAGCCTGTGCGGCGCCAGTTCGATTCCCCGGCTGCCACCCGGCCACCGGAGGAGGGTCCCACATGGCGCGCAGACCTCTCCTGCCGCCCGCTGCTCCCCTCAGCAGTGTACTTCGGTCCTTCTGCCTGCTCTGCTCCCCGCTCTGGCTCTGGTGAATTCTCTCACCCTCCCGGGCTTCTGACTGTACCCAGTGCATGTATAAACAAAACAAACAAACAAACAAATAAATAAATAAAAACATGCCTCTATTAAAAAAAATAATAATAAAAAAAAAGAAAAGGAAAATGTGAAAAGGAGTCAGATATGAGAGTGTTATTAGTCAAGCTTTTTGAAAGTAAGTAATAAAAACTTAGCTCAGGATATAAAGGAGAAAATTTCTAACAAGGATGCAAGAGTCAAAGAATTCCAGGGCAGGCAGGCAACACAGTTTGCCAGAATCCAACTTGCTAACTTTTTAGTTTATAAGATTTGCTTGTTGGACTAGTTTTAGTTGACCATATTTTATTGTGATCATGTGAATTTTTTGTGGGGATGTTTATTTTGTGTCTACCCTAACTCTTGCAAAGTTGGAAGACTGAGGTGCAAATAAAAAACACATATATATAAGACAGTGTAATCACAAGAATGAATGTAATTTTTGTGCATATATTCTTATGAATCCATTTTATAAATATTATAATGAAGAATATATTCTGTTCTGTGAATGTCTCTTATTGATAATAATATATACTAAGACAATTCATATCCAAAATTAGGTTATTAATATAGCATTCTTAGGTCCTTCAAAAAATGTGAAAAATGTAAGCATCTAAAAATTAGAATTCTTGAAGCTATTGTAATTTGCAGAGCAATTTAGAAAGGGACTATATATAGTTATGTTTCCTCTACATAGTGATTGCCAAGTTGTCTATTATGAAGTATAATATTTATCATGGTTTTTACAAACTTCTGGTTTTGTAAATATATAGAGATTAACTACTAATCTCTGGTGGTTGTAAATAGTACCAGAAATGGAAATCTCCTTGAACATTTGGCTTGATTCTGTGTCTTTGTGCTCTCTGTCAAAACTTTTCCCTATGAATCTAAAATCACTTGAGTCAGCATCAATCAGGGTAAAACATGGTGGGACGACTTTTATGCTGTCTTTTTATTGAAAAGTCTTGAAGATGACTGTTTATGCACCTGAGACTTGATTAAAAGGAAAGCAACCTTTCCCAATGCAATGTCTCAATTTCTGTTTTTTGTACCACAGTATTACCAGTAATTCCCATCATAGAGTTCCCTTCCAGTTGGGGGGATGCTGTTGCCCACATCCCTTCTGCCTCCTTCTCCCTTCAGCCCAGGAGCTCTAACTTGAAAGCTAATCTGCAGACAGAACTCTCTCACTTTTGAATACAAACCTTTCAAAATGGTTATGTGATATCTGTTTTCCAGAACCAAAAAGGGAATGAAGTTCCCTAAAAAAATACAGAGGTACACCAATTTCCTTTTTTTCTGCTGGAGGAAGACCTCTCTCATCAGAGATCGATGATGGCCTGTTTTTGGTGGTTCATTTGTATTTGTCACAGATTCCTTTAAGCAGAAAGTAGACACTGATGACAAATATCACAGGAACTGGGAAATAAGGAGGGGTTTGGCCTTCTCAACTGAAATCTGTTTCTGCAGATTTCTTTACCAAAGAAATGGAACTGCTAGGGCTCAGAAATTGAGGAGGAAATAAGATATCGTAGCATGGGTATCTAAGCTGGTAACAGCTTCCAGAAATTGTACACTTTTTCTGAGTGGAGAGAGGCAGTATGAGTGGTCGGCTGAAGGTAGCCTCTGGGATCTGAAAACAGCTCCAGCCTCCACTCAACCATTCACTGTCTATAATCACTCTGGGAATACAGCTACATCAAGGTCTCAACTTCCACATCTCCAGAGTGAATTGATTATATGAGAGTCAAGTGATAATGGCTGTAAAATTTCCTCATAACTTGTAACATTTTAGGCAAATTTAGTTATTTCCACAGTTTGCAATATAATCACATAGCACAAAAGCCCAGGAACAATTGCAAGAAAAATTTTGGGGTGCTACTGGATATTTCTGACTGCTGGGGTAAGGGAAATCCTGTCCTTAACAAGTATCTATAGTGGTTTCGTTTCAGTGTGCTGACCTGTGTTTTATGGGTCACATCCTAGTGGGGGGCAGGATAGGAAGTGTAACAGAACCAATGGGTTACAAAACAAGGCTTCTGTGACCTTAAGAGAGAGGTTCACCCACACCCATGCCAGCCTTTCCTGGGAACTTGTTTTTAAAAACAAAAGAAGAGCCTCCCCTGGTGGCGCAGCTGTTGATCGCTAGGCTGTGCAGCTGCCCGCAGCCTCTGTAGCGCAGGTTTGATCCCCTGTCGCCAGGCGAGGGTCCCACATGGCTCCCAGACCTCTCCTGCCGTGCCCGCTGCTCCCCTCAGCAGTGTATTTCATCACTCTGCCTGTTCTGTTCCCTGCTCTGGCTCTGGTGAATTCTCTCACCCTCTCGCGCTTCTGACTGTACCCAGTGCTTGTATAAATAAATAAATAAATCTTAAAAGAAAACAAAACAAAACATTTAAAAAAAAAGCAAAAGAAAAAATTAAATAGAAAATAACAAGTACTGGTGAGAATATAAAATGGTGTAACATCGAAGAGAAATAGTCTGGTGGTTTCTCAAAAATGAAAATTAAATTACCCTACTTTTGTACATACCCCCAAAACTAAAAGTGGAATTTCAGAGATGTTTGTACACCCTTGTTCATAGCATAATCCATAGAGAGATTATGGGTAAAGAAATATGGTACATGCACAAGGAACATTATTCAACCCTACAGAAGGCTGACACGTGACACCATGTGGATGAACCTTGAAGATGTTATGCTACAGAATTAAGTCAGACACTGTATGATTTCACTATCATAAGGTATCTATAGTCAAATCAGAGACAAAGAAAAAGGTATGGCAGTTGCCAGGGGCAAGGAAGACAGAAAATTGTTGTTCAATGGAGATAAAGCTTCAATTATGTAAGATGAAAAATTTTTGGATATTGGTTGTGATGTTATTCAATTATGATATGTCACATCATAAATAATGTTAATGTATACTTAACACTACTGATCTACCCACTTAAAATGGTTAAGATAGTAAATTTTATGCTATGTGTATATACCACAATTATAAACTGAAAAAGTGATGTAAAAAATAAAAAGATAACAAACATAACCATTCTAAATTCACCCTCACTTTGATTTGCATCTATTTGTCCTTAGGTTCACAAAAGTACCAAGAACTGGGTCCTTCTAGGTAAGTCTGTCCACCAGTGCTTGGGTAAACACAGCTTCAGAGAGGGTTCCAGAAATACAAAGTACGTTTCCACTGGCCTGACTTGGATTTCACTGGCATTTCCCCTTGCAAATATTCCTAGGCAAATACTAGAGGCAGAGTTTAGAAGAAAATAAAGCATTGTGTTTAGCAGAGAGGAGAGCAGATATTATTTAGCCATGTTATTTTAGATATGCCATATTCCAGTAACAGCTGGCAAGTTCTCTAAAGCATGGTTCAAAAGCTATAATTGCTGAATGGAGTTTCAAGAGAATTTACAGAAATGAAAGCGCATTGCTGCAGATTATTAACATAATCATCTCATTTATATTATAGACGAATACCTAAGATGTCTCCCAATTTGACACTTTACGAAACAGGTAGTTAATTAATGTAGGTAAAGCAGCATTTAACCTGAAGACTTCCCAGCAGGCATCTGGCAAGAGTGTAAAAAGCAGGAGAAAGAAAATAAGGAAGAGCAGAAAGAACAAAAGCGGGCTGCAGTCAAATTCTTGGAAACAGAAATCAGAGAAAGGAAGACCAGGGTCCTCCCAAGGCTCCTCTAAGGCTTTGGAACTTTGGTCTTACCAGTTCTTCATGGTTGCTTGATTTATTTTTGGTGTATCCATAAGGTGTGAGAATGAGCTGCCCACTACAATGTATGGTCAGGAAGCACAGAATGTTCTCCTTCTTGCTGTCTATTAAGCTGGAAACAGCCTTAGTCTCTGGTTCCGACACTGGTCCTGTCCCACAGAACTTTAAATCATTGCAGTCTTTAGATGACCCGACAGCTGGAATATAGAGGAAACAGCAGTCATCCTCCCTCAGGGCATCTGTGGGTGGAATCAGGACTTGCCCTTGTTTATTCTAGTTAGTTAGTCCTGGTAAGTCAGTTCACTTGGATGTTCATTCAAGGAAGAACTCAGAAAGACAGGAAGGTCAATGATCAGATTTAGAAACAAATTCCATGTTTACAGGATGGGGAGCAAGAAGCAAAATGAAATGGCATTTTCAGCAACTGTTACTTGAACTCATGGACCCTGAAACAAATGGTTGGGAACCAGTCCATGAGTCCAGGGGACAGGCCCTGGCCTAAGTCTCTTTCTCACTGTCTCATTGACTTGAAATTCACTACAGCTATTTTGCAAGAAAAATAACAAAACCCCCACTGTCCTTCTCACCAATAAGAATAAGGTTTATCAACTGAGCTGAGTGTCCATGCTGAGCTCTGTGTTCAGACCTCCCGTGTGGTCTCTCATCACCACAACCATCTACTGCTCTGATGGTATCACTACTGGCCTCGTGCTAAATCAGAGAACACTAAGGCAGAGAGATGAAGCAACTACAAAGATAGATGAATTACATGATTAAGAAGGTCATTTGCAAAAGGTGTATCTCAACTAATTGATATCTTTCATTGCTTTTTTTGTTCCATTTTTCTTGTGTTGTCAATTCATCTACAACCATGTACTTACTACACCAGTGTACATCAAAATTTCGATTGAGATCTGTCCCAAAACATGTGCCATTATTATGGGATGAACGGGATTTCCTCCAATGCCGATCCTGTAAGAGAGAAACACGGGGTGCTGCCTTTCTCAGGTCTCATAAATCAAGTGTTATGATAATGGGTGGTCCTGGAACGTGAAGAATGGCCCTGAGGATTGTCTGGAATACCGTGCCTTTACCATTGTGAGGCTTGTGCATATAGTTTTCAGTCTCACAAATGGGCTAGCAACCTTTAATAACAGGAACATCTATACAACCAAAAGCATACATACATGTAAACCATCAAATTAGAGGGAGTAGTTGGCCTTTTCCTCAGGAACAGATTATCAGTACCTGGTGGATGTGACCTGCTTAATCAAGGAAAACTTCGGAGAGTTATATTTTATGTTTGAATGACACAAGATGAAAGGGAAATAGCTTGGCAGATGGATAAAAGCTGTTGTGGGTGTATCAGAGATGGTCTCTGCACTCTGGAAGCAGAAGACCGATGAGTGGAGAAGGGGTAAAAGAAAACTTTTGCCCAGCAAGGTCAGAGAGAAGGACTTGACTCACAGACCAGACCAGAAGAGATTGTTTCAGAGAAAGTGGTCCAACAAAAGGTGCAATAGGGGAGTGGGAGAAATGAACACTTTCTAGAAACAGGGACTCATTTGTGGAGTGATATGCTTTTAGAAACATTTTAAAGACGAGGTGTTTTTTTACTACATAGAAAGTTATGTACAGTGTCTGCACCATCTATGAGTCATCACAATGTAAACTGAAGGTTCATGCATCATTTGTACCCCTCAGGCTTCTTGAACTGACTTGAGGTGTACAGAATGGTATGTGAATTTTATCACAGTATAATCGTGTTCAGTGGCAGTCCATCCTCAAACTTGAAGAAGGAAGAGTTGGAAAAAAGCTAAGTCTAGTTGAAAATATAGAAAACTGGAAAGAAATCAAAACAACAATAACAACAAAAAACTAAAGTACGTGCAAAACTTCAACTCTATGGTCTTTGACCTCCTCCATCCTGAACTTGGCTTAGATTGTTGGATTAAATATTTTGATTTTTATCCCAAACAAGTTTTTTCTTCACATGGTTTAATACTGATGACTGAGATCAGAAAAATGAACCTGAGTCAAGATCTATTGATAGCTTAAGAATTCACTGCAAGGATACAAAATCAACACGCAAAAGTCAGTTGCCTTCCTATACACAAACAATAAATCTGAAGAAGAAATCAAAAAAACCATCCCTTTTATTATTGAAACAAAAAAAATCAAATATTTGGGAATAAATCTAACAAAAGAGGTAAAGGACCTATATAAAGAAAACTATAAAACACTGTTAAAAGAAATAGAAGAAGACACAAAGAAATGGAAAGACATCCCCTGCTCATGGATTGGAAGAATAAACATTATTAAAATGGCCATCCTACCAAAAGCAATCTACAGATTCAATGCTATTCCAATCAAAATTTCAATGTCATTCTTCAAAGAAATAGAACAATTATTGATGAAATTCATATGGAATCACAAAAAACCCCGAATAGCCAAAGCTCTCCTGAAAAAAAAAGAAGGGAATGGAGGCATCACACTCCCAGACTTCAAACTCTACTACAAAGCCATAATAATCAAAACTGCATGGTATTGGAACAAGAACAGACACACAGACCAATGGAATCGAATAGAAAATCCAGAAATAAACCCACAGATTTATGGTCAACTAATCTTTGACAAAGGAGCAAAAACTATGCATTGGAACAAAGAAAGTTTGTTCAATAAATGGTGCTGGGAAAACTGGGTCGCTACATGCAAAAGAATGAAGCTTGACCACTACCTCACACCATACACAAAAATCAACTCAAAATGGATTAAAGAACTAGACATAAGACCTGAAACCATAAAATATATAGAAGGAAATATAGGCGAAACACTACGTGATTTGCACATCAAAGACATCTTTACAGACACATCACCCAAAGCAGTGATAGTGAAGGCAAAGATAAACAGCTGGGACTACATCAAATTAAAGAGCTTCTGTACAGCAAAAGAGACAATAACAAAAACAAAGAGAAACCCCACCAACTGGGAGAACATTTTTGCACACAACACTAATGATAAAGGACTGATCACAAAAATCTGCAAAGAGCTGATGAGACTCAACAACAACAAAGAAAATAATCCAGTCAAAAAATGGGCAGAAGAGCTAAAAAGAAACTTCTCTGAAGAGGAAATGCAAATGGCCAACAGACATGAAAAAATGTTCAACATCACTTGTAATCAGGGAAATGCAAATCAAAACTACCATGAGATACCATCTTACACCAGTGAGAATGGCACATATTAAAAAAACTAACAACAGCAAGTGTTGGCGAGGGTGTGGAGAAAAAGGAACTCTTCTGCACTGTTGGTGGGAGTGCAAACTGGTCCAACCACTATGGAGAGCTGTGTGGAGATTTCTGGACCTACTAAACATAGAGCTTCCATATGATCCAGCAATTCCACTCCTAGGTATTTACCCAAAGGACACAGAAACATCAATTCCAAAGAATACCTGCACGCCTATGTTTATAGCAGCACTATTTACAATAGCTAAGCTTTGGAAACAGCCCAAATGCCCAAAAATAGATGACTGGATTAAGAAGATGTGGTACATATATACCATGGAATATTACTCAGCATTCAAAAAAGATAAACACATGCAATTTGCAGCAACATGGATGGCGCTGGAAGGGATCATGCTCAGCGAAATAAGCCAAAAAGAAAAAGAAAAATACCGGATGGTCTCACTCATAGCAGGAATCTAGAAAACTTAAATAAGGGACCAGAAAAATGAATAACTATAAGAAAGCGAAAATCAAAATCAACAAAAAACTATGAACCAGAGACACTTTTGGGGGGTAAGGGGTGGGAGGGGAGGGATTGGGGTCAGAATGGGGGGGTTGCAATTGTATGGGGAATATAAAAATAAAATTTATTATTTAAAAAAAAAAAAAAAGAATTCACTGCAAGACCAAACCTGATGGACTCACCGTTGTCCAAGTGTAGATATAACCATCGACGTTAAGAACTGGAAGGACATAGAGGTCTAGGTTTCTAAGGAGATTTCTTATCTTTGAGTTGTCTTTATAATTTTGTAGAATCTAAAAATTTAAGAGAGAAATGTTTGTGATGGTCCTGGGAAAAGGGCTGTTTTTAATCTTCTATTTCAACTTAATTCTAAGAGATGACTGTGTCACCCTTCCACCCTTCAACTTTCCAACTTTAAGTTGCAACCCACCTCAGATGTCTTATTTGCTATGGAAGAAGTACTCAAATTTCAGCATGTATCAGAATTACCTGGGGTGCTGTTAAAAAACAGATTGGCCAGAATTTTCCCCTATTTCCACTCTCTCTCCCCACTAGATCAGAGGCGATGAGGTGGAGCCCAAGAATTTGTTTGCAGTTATACTAATGTTGTCAATCTGAGAATCATACTTTAATCGCTGCTCTTTGTAGCTTCCTTATGTTCGGGTTACTACAAAGACTGACAGAAAAAAGTACCTGATATGACTTTTAAAGGTTTTTGAATTAAGCTCACCGTGCTAGGTGTTTTCCATGTTAAACCTCTTGACCCACACAATTGACTCCTGCATTAGTCATTTCACATTTCTTTTACAAGTGAAAAACTAGAAGTCCTCATGTTAAAAAATTTGGCTATGATAACTAGAAAGAGGCAGGACCAGGATCCAAATTCATCTCTGATATCCAAGATGAATTTTCTTCTACATTTAAATATGTTTACCTTCCAATAAAAATGATCTTGGATGCATTAGAAAAATATCAAAATATTTAACTTTTTGCTCAAGTCATTTATTTACCCATTTCTCTTGGAGCCAAGGAGTAGCTCAGGAGAAAGTTGCATTGCTAACACATGAAAGAAGCACTCTTCCTAAATAGCGAAGACATGACATATATTTTGTGGGGGTGTTAACCATTATTAGGAAGTTAAAGACACTTACTTCTTTTACAAACCATTGGCAAAAAGCTGGGGCAATCCATTCTCTGGCATGAATTCCACAGTCCATCCAAATGATCTTCTTGGGGTCATTGGACGGCTGACTGATCTGGAAAGGACATACATGCTCCATTAACAAATGACCACTTGTTTTCATAAGCCACTGTGCAAAGCTACCAAGTTTTGGAAATTCCCCTAAAGGCGTCTTCCTTCTGTCACTGATTTTGAGTGAGGCAAGGGTGCTGGTAGAGATACCCAGCAACATGACTTTCCTTGACTACTCTTACCCCCCTGATGGTTGCCTAGGCTGCTGTTCTCAAGTCTACATGCTGATTCCGCACCATCCATGCAAAGCCTGATCTTCCCTATCCCTAAATTATTCCCTACTGTAAATAAAAAGCAGAAAAGCCCAAGCTACAAACAAGGAGACTTTCTACAAACTTGATGAAACCTTTATCACGACTGTTCACTGAATGGTAAAGGGCACAAGAGGGATTTGAGAATTGTTATATTCAAGAATCATAGGTAGGAAACATGAATCCAAGCCTTCACTTAAATTTCTGGGATCTATGATGCTATCCAAATACAATAATCTGCAATACTTATTAAATATTTAAATTCCCCTATCTTTAGAGACTCTTCCACTCCCAGTCAACTCAATCTTTTTCCTCTCTTCCCATTTGTCATTCTTGTACATCCGTTCAGCCCCTCTCCAGCAAAAAAAGATCCCCTTGTCTTGATTCAGAGGGGTGAGGTAGCTAGGAATTAACCACAGGTGGATTCTCTTTGGTGGAGGAGAAACTGTGAGCACACCCTTGTTTGTAATAGTCACATCTGGTTTAAATTTGTAAATGGCCTGGACTCCAGTTACTCATTGGAAGCCACTGGGAGCAGGGTTGATGACTTTTATCTCTGAGGAACTTAAAAATTGAGGTAAATACAGGTCAGGACATTTTTCATTTTTGCCTCACCCACTTGCAAAGCTGCCAGCATAACCTCTCATCTACCTTTTGCTTTCATTTTTATAAGTACATCTTTTATGAGTTAAAACATTACTTTTATGAGTTAAACATTAGTTTTATGAGTTAAAAAGTTAGTTTTATGAGTTAGTTTTATGTTTATTATATTGTTTACTTATTATAAATTCTATTCTTTAAAATCTGGCCTGGACAGAGGATGTGTCAGTGTCTTTTCAGCTGAATCAGCTCAGAGTTTATTGCTCTATGGAAAACCATATAAGTAGGTGAATTCTATTCTAGATTCAATACATTTTTTATAGTTGTAGATAACTCTCAAGTCTGGAGCTATTCCTTGTCAATACAGATGTCTATAGGAAGTGGTAAAAGGGCAGTGAGCTGAGTAATGCAAGTAAGACTCATTTCGAAGCCCAGTTGCTTCGGCAGTGTTCATGGCAGAGCGGCTCCTGGCCAGTGGTGCCTGTATCCCCTGCATCACCTGGCACTTGTTAGACATGCATGGAGGCTCTAAAACTTAAATGTACTTCCAAATCTCCTGGAGGAGGTCTTGTTAAAACACACATAACTGAGCCCTACCCTGGAGTTTCTGACTCAGTAGATCTGCAGTACAACCCAAGAATATGTGTTTTCTTTTTCTTTTTTTAAAGATTTATTTATATATGCATAAAAGAACTGGGGTATAGGCCAGAGGTGTGGGAGGTGAGAGGATTCACCAGAGACAGAGTGAAACAGAACCAGCAGATTGACTGAAGTACACTGCTGAGGGGAGCAGCAGGCGAGTCAGGAGAGGTCTGCTGCACCCATGTGGGTTGTTCTCTGACTGGCCGGGGATCGAACTTGTGCTGAAGTGGCTGCAAATAGCTTGATAGCTCTGTCTTTAACCCCTGCGCCACCAGAGAGCTCCCTGCTTCACATGCATTTCTAACCCAAGTATTCAGGTGATGCAGATGCTGCTGGTACAGAGACCACATTCGAAAACCACTGCCTTGGTGCAGTGGTTGTCCATCCTAGCTACACACTGGAGCTTCCAAAGCATGCCCAGTCCCTTCTGGAACAATTAGGTCAGAATTCTTGTCGGTGGGAACCAGGCATCAGTAATTCTTGAAGCACATAGGTGATTTTAATGTGCAACCAGTATTGAAAATCACTGGTCTAGAACCAAGGGCTCCAAAGGACTGGCACTGGGGAAAGTGGCCATTCATGTCATATGAAAAAGGAGAACCTGGAGGACCTGGAGACCAGGTTCTCTCCTGGCTATGTTGCTGTGTGAACTTGCCCAAGTCTTTGTTTCCTCAACTGTAAAATGAAGGGAAACAAAGCTGAAGATTATTATTTCCAAAAATGTTTTTTGAAAAAGAACAAATTTAGGGCCACCCTGGTCACACAAGGGGTTAAGACACAACCTATGAAGCTCTCGGCAGCCACTGCAGCATGAGTTCAATCCCTAGCCAGGGAGCTACCCACATGGTACAGCAGACCTCTCCTGTCTCGCCCACTGCTCCCCTCAGCAGGGTATTTCAGTCAGTCTGCCTGATCTGTTCCCCACTCTGTCTCTGGTGAATCCTCTCACCCCCTACACCTCTGGCCTGTATCCCAGTTCTTGTATGCATAAATAAATAAATCTTTAAAAAATAAATAAATAAATAAAAAGGACAATTTTTGAAAAGCCCAAAATACACATGAAAGTGAACTGAGTCCAGTTGATGCATGAGTGGGAGAGTTTCCCTCATGCTGCCCTTTCTTTCCCAGCTTGGTGGGAGCATGTGAGGCCCAAGAACTTCAGACTGAAAACCACTCACCTAGAAAGTGCAAGGTCCTGACCAGCCACCACCCACGATGCTAAGGCCCCCAGCCTGAGTTGGGACAAGGGAGCCCCAGCATGAAGAAAGTTAAGGAATAAGCTGTTCTACTTCTGGGCCATACTCTTTTTAAGTCCTAGGCCCTTGGTCTTACCCAACCATTCCTAATTCTCTTTACTCCAGAAGTGGATTCCATCCAGATTATTAAGGTGTAAAAGCCTTCACAAATTTTGCATTTTAAAAGGCTATTTTGGGGTGCAAAAGGGAAAGCCTTCCTGCACTGCTTCTTTTAAGCTTGTCCACTTTTCTGAACAAGAGCCCCTAAGCAGTGAATAAAACCTGTGGGTGGGCCAGGAGCACTCCTTGCTGAATAGGATCATACTCAGCCTTCTCACTCACCTTAAAATAATACATGGGCCGCATCTCATAAGTCATCCCAAGGTAATGCTGAGTTACCACGTCCTTGTACTTCTCAGCTATCTGGCTCATCCACTGATAGATCTGTAACAACCAGAGAGGACAATAAGAAGATTGTTGCTTGCCTCTAATTAAGATAATTGCGTCTTCTTATGATACTGCACTCTGGACTCTCCTCTATAGATATGGCAATAACTCTATGTGAAATGAACTCGGAGTTGAAACCAATAAATTATTATTGTCCTTCTCCCATTTTCTTTAAAGATCTACTTTGCCACCAAGTCCCTGTTGAACTTCGCAGATCAAACTCTTACTGATATTTAACAATTTTACAAAAACAGATCTTTCAAACGGTCACTGGACTTCCATGTGGGCCCCAATCAAGTCAGAATTTTCAGGATTATTTTGCAGAATCTTCTTAAGTCTTGGATACCAAAAATACCCTTTGCTAATGTCCATGATTACAGATTAAAGAGCTGGATGTGCCCTTCATAGAACATGCCAACATGCCCTCAGAAGTTTCTAAGTTAAACACAAGTTAATCATTTTGATTAAACTGAGCAGACCTAAGTAGATGCTGATTTACTTACAATTCTTACACTGTGCAAGCCAATAAGATGGAGTTATATAAGAGTGAATGGAATAAGAGAATTCACAAACATGGCATATTAAGATAATTATTGGGATGTAACTGGATAATTTCCACACTCAATTCTTTCTTGTGTCAATTCTTTCTTGCACTCTTTGAAGATTTTTTGGGAAATATTAAGATATTCCTGAATACTTTGAGAACAAATGATTCAAGTCTGTCTGGAGGGTAATGTGTATCTATATACCAAATGTAGATATGCATATTCTTTAACCCAGCAATTCCATTTTTAAAATTTATACTCAAAAAAGGTTTTGCATAATGTCACACACACATACACACCCCACATATATGCATATATAGTAGTTAATTTTTTTTTTTTACTGTGTCTAGTTTTAGAAACCACCAAATTTATTTTGGTGAAAATACAAATATTTCTTCGAAAAAAGGTTTCTCTCTTAAAAACCATTGCCTGTGTTCCTGACATCCTATGGAAAATGCCATATTTTCAACTCTATCTGCTTCAAAAAGGCTTCTTCCTTCTCTGTCCTGAGCCCAGACATACATGGACTCTGCCCTGCTTAAACCAACCAAGGGTTTGAATAAGAGTCAGCTTTAATTTTGTTCATGTTCACAAGAGCAAAATAGGTTAGAATGTACTTTTCCCCTTTTTTGTCATTAATTTATCTTTTTATTAGATATCACAGGATTTGTAGTATGAATGACGTGAAAGTTGAGTCTATCAAACTCAGTGCACCGGCAAATCTCAACCTCTTGTTTTGAACCCCTCCAGTCTGTGGGTATCACCAGCGAACCACCTGTCCATCCTGAAGCACCAGTGACTGCCAGGGCCTCCCACCCCGTGCCCTGCTCACCTCCCCCATGGGGTGGTATCTGTTATACTGATAGGTCTCCAGGCTCCATGGACTCGCTGTCTCCGCAACCTCTGGTCCAGGTTGTGCTAGGGATCTGAAAAGGAAGACAGTCAGGCAGAAAGTAGTGACGCAACCAAGATATCATGAGAGTTGGAAAATTGATGGGAAAAGTAGGATTTGGAGGAAGAAAGCCAGCTCTGAAGTCCTGGCTCTGGGATTCAGTAGTCATAAGACCCTGGAAAACCCCTGAGTGTCTGCCCTGCAGCTTCTTCATGGGCCATGAGGACAGTCAGACCAGTCTTGCAAGGAGAATTGTAGGATATTGTAAGGATCAGCCTGGGAGATGTTGGAGATGCAAATGCTTTTAAATTTGTAAAGGAAATAACTGCTAAGATTTATTGAATTGAAATGAATTATGAGACATTCACTGGTTTAGGCAATTTAAATCTCATTTACTTCTCTTCAAAACTCTGATCTAGGTATCACCATTTTATAACAGGTAAAGATAATAAGTATCTTATTATCCCCATTTCAGAGATGAAGCTATTAAGTCATAGAGAAAGTGTTACTGGGATTTAAAGCCTGGCAGTCTGACTGAAGAACCTGCATTATTACCCATTGAACTGTATATAAAAAAGCTCATCTTTAGTAATGGTTTATATTTTTTAAAATAAAACTTATTTAGACGAGTTTTAGGTTCAAAGCAAAATTAGACAAAAAGTACAGAGTTCTCATATAATCCCATATTCATCCCCTCCCCCCCCAACAACCTCTTCCACTATCAACATTCCACACCATCATTACAATCACTTCACCCATACTGACATATCATTATTTCCCATGCCCACAGCTGCATTAAGGGTCACTTGGTGTTATTTATCTATGATTATGGACAAATGTAGTATCATATGGAACAGTACCACTGCCCTAAAAATCCTCTGGTATCTGCCTATTCATCCCTCCCTCCCCCACGTACCCTGGCAAACACTGTTGTTGTTTTTTTTAATCTCAATTATTTTATCTTTTCAAGAATGTCATGTGGCTAGAATTACACACTAGTTAGCCTATTCAGTTTGGTTTCTTTCACTTATACTTCCTCCACATCTTTACATGGCATAATAGTGCATTTCCTATTAATGTCATATACTGTCCTGTTGTCTAGAAGCAGTTTATTTGTCCATTTACCTTCTAAAGGATATCTTGGGTGTTTCCAAGCATGATTAAAACTGCTATGAACATTTACATGCAGGGACTTGCATGGACTTAAGTATTCAATTCATTTGGGCAAATACCAAGAAGTATGATTGCTAGTTCCTATGGTAAGAGTGTATCAGATTTATGATACCATTTTGCATCCCCACCAGTAATGTATGACAGTTTCTGTTGCTCCACATCCTTGTCAGCATTTGGTGTTGTCAGTGTTCTGGATTTTTGCCATTCTTATAGGTATCTCATTGGTTTAATTTGCAATTTCTTAATGACAAGATGTTGAACATCTTTCACACGCTAACTTGCCACCAATATATCTTCTTTGGTAAAGTGTCTATTTAGATCTTTTATTCATTCCTAGATCAACTAGTTTCTTTTCTTAATGTTGAGTTTTAAGGACTCTTTGTATATTTTGCATAACAGACCTTTATCAGATTCCTTTCACAAATGTTTTATCCCAGTTTGTAGTTTGTCTTCCCATTGTCTAAACACTGTATTTTTTAGTTGGTTTTTAATTTTAATGAAGTTCAAGTGGTCAGTTATTTCTTTCATGGAATGTGCTTTTGGTGTTGCATTTAAAAAGTCATCAGCATAGTCAGAGTCATCTAAGTTTCCTCATCTATTATTTCCTGGGGAGAGGCTATAGTTTTGCATTTTACATTTAGGTTTATAATCCATTTTGAGTTAAGACTGTAAGGTCAGTATCTGGATTCACATTTTTTGTGTGTTGATATCTGGTTGTTTCATCACCATTTGTTGAAAGTAGTATTTTGCTAGTTGTATTGTCTTTCTTATATTCAAAGATCAATTGATTATATGTATGGGTCTATTTCCATACACTGTGTTCTAGTCTATTAATCTGTCTTTTTTTTTTTCACCAATATCACACTATGTAATCAAGTAGTTTTATAGTAAGTCTTGAGGTTGAATAGCATCAGTTCTCTGACTTTGTCCTCCTGTAGTATTATGTTGGTTATTCTGTACCTTTTGCTCCTCCATATAAAATTTAGAAATAGTTTATCAATATCCACAAAATAACTTGCTAGAATTTTGATTGGGATTGTGTTGAATTATAGGTCAAATTTGTGTCTTCTTATCCATGAATATGGACAATCTCTTCATTTACTTTGTTCTTATTTGACTTATGTCATTAGAGTTTTGTTGTTTCCTCATATAGATCTTATACATATGTATAAGCATTTCATTTTTGGGGGCAATGGTATAAGTGATAATGTGGTTATAATTTTAAATCCCACATGTTTATTACTATTATAGACAAGTGATTGACTTTTGCACATTAGCCTAGTATGTTCAACTTTGCTATAATTGCTTATTTTTTGGTTTGCATTATTGTCATTTCTTTCAAATTTTCTGTATAAATGAGCATGTCATCAGTGAACAAAATCAGTTTAATTTTTTCCTTCCCAATCTGTTTGCCTTTCATTTCCAATACCTTTCCTATGGTACTAGCTAGGACTTCAAAAGCAGTGGTGAAAGTGAACGTCCTTACCTTGTTAACGATCTTAGCAGAAAAGCTTTTAATTTCTCACCAGTAACTAAGGTTTTAGTTGTAGTTTCCTACAGTTTTTCTTTATGAAGTTGAGGAAATGCCCCTCTATTCCTAATTTACTAAATGTGCATAGAATTTTGTAAAAAGCTTTTTCTATATCAATGATCATGTGTTTTTTTTTTCCATTTTAAGCCTAATGATGTGATTGATTACATTAATTGATTATTGACTGTGAATCCCGCCTTGCATACCTTGGGTATATATCAATTGGTTATATGGTATATAATTCTTTTTATACATAGTTGGATTCAATTGCTAATAGTTGCTTGTGAGTTTTTACATGTATGTTCTTGATATATATTGCTCTTTTTATATAATGTCTTTGGTTTTGGTATTGGGTTAATACTGTCTTCATAGATGAGTTAGAAAGTATTCCCTCTGCTTCTATATTCTGGAAAATAATGGGCATAATTTTTTCCTTAAATGTTTGGAAGAAATTACCAGTGAGTCCTTCTGGACCTGGTATATTTGGTTCTGAAAGATTATTAATTATAGATTAAATTTTTAATAGATATGGCCCTATTCAGATTGTCTGTGGTTTATCTTAACAAATGGTTTAATTAAACTATTCAGTGCCTCTTCTATGCCAAATTCTGTAACACATTCATGTATTTTATATAATTTACTCTCCTTAGAACTCTGTGAAGTATTATCAGCCATGTTGTACAAATAAGGTAACTAAGGCCAAGAAAATTTAAGTAACTTGCAAATAGTTTTAGTACTAGTAAGTCATACAGCCAGTATTCTGTCTCTAAGCCATACACAGGCTTAATGTTTTTTAGGAAATGGGGTTATATTTTCTTTATGAGAGCATGCTAACTGATAATTCATTGACCCAACAAATACAATATGGAGCAATTTCCATGTTAATCACACTAGGATGTGAGATTTGGCCTGGATAAGTAAGCTTTTGGCTTGTGATGCTACATTGCATGGCAGTGCATAACAGATCTAATAAGCAAACGTTTCAATAACTTTTATCTATTTTCCCACAACTTTTCCCTTGACATTTATGGCATAATATCTTTTCTTTCCCTGAGTCTTCATTTCCTTATCTGTAAGTGGGAATAATACTTAATTCGTGCTTAATATGGAATACAATTTCTGACACCTAATCAATGCTTAATGTTAACACACAGTAATAGCGCAAAACAAAGCAAAGAGGAAACACTATTTAGCTGCAAAGATATTAAAAATAATAAAAATTGTATGAAGAATAATTTAACCATCTAACTGGTATGTCTTCAGACAGTACCAAACTACAAAATATTTTGATAGTTAATTAAAATTCAAGTTCCATTCATATACATAACTCTATTAACTGGATTGAAGAAATTTTAATTATTTAACCTGGTTCATTCAGTAACATGGACCTCAATCATAACTGTAATGGAAACGATTTTCTCTGCAAAAATTCCAGGACTTTAAACAGATACATTTATTCTTTTTTATTATTATTAATGGCAATAATTTGAACTTAATTTGAACTTAACAGAACTTAATAGAAACTCTTTGACCTCACAATTGTAAATGTTTTTAGATTGTTGAATAAATTTTACCTTAATGGCTTTTGCAAGTGAAAATCTCATGAGACTGGATTGTCTAAATAATTAGTTAAAACAATAAAATTAATTTTAGAAGATTAGAGAAAGCAAATGTTATTAAAATTGCAATCATTGAAGAGCAATATGTTTCTCCATGCTATTCAGGGATTTGTTTCTAATATTTATCATTCATTTAATTTTTTTTTATAAGCAAGAGTAATTCAGAGTGAGCTATTTCAATATAGAATATATACTGGTGCAAGTAATATCTTGAGGATGACTGATTTATAAAACATCATTTTATAAAAAATATGTACATCCCCCGGTGTATTTAAAACTCATAAAATTCAATCTGCATATAAATTTCTACAATCTACATATGAATATATACATTTCATGTCTTTATTAGATAACCAGCATATTTATCTATTTATATAATAACACTATTTCATTTTTATTGAGTCCTATATGTTAGGTAGCTACTGGTCAAAGCACTCATATCATCTTATTTAATCCATTCAATAAACCAATAGTTGGTACTCTATGCAAAAATAGTAATAGATAGTAGCAACAGAAAGGTAGATTTCTGGGACCTCCCTGGTGGCACAGAGGTTAAAAACACCGCTATCAAACTATCAAGCTATCATGCTATCAAGCTATCACCAGCCATTACAGCATGAGTTTGATTCTCTGGCCCACCAGGGAGGTGACCCGCATGGTACAGACCTCTCCTATCTCGTTCACTGCTCCTCTCTGCAGTGTATTTCAGTAGATCTGTCTATTCTGCTCCCCACTCTGTCTCTGGTGAATCATCTCACTCCCCCCATCCCACACACCTCTGGCCTACACCCCAGCTCTTGTATGCATAAAAAAAATTTTAAAAATCTTTTTTTAAAAAAATAAAGAAAAGTAAATTTCTTTCTTACAGAATTTAAATTACTTAAGGGATTAAGATATAGATACACGAAAAACAAAATCTCTTAGTCATTAAATAATAAGGCATGAGGTGTGATAAACTAGTGCCTGGTTAACTGCTGCTTAAATGGTTCACTAAGTGTTTTGAGGGCAGGTAAAGGGGAATCCTGAACCAAGCATAGACAGTAATAACAACTAACAGTTACGCATGCCAGCCAGCACTGTTCTCAGGTCTTGATTTATGCTCTAAGTCCTCAGTGCACATCACTGATAGGCTCTTAGAATCTGAAACTTTAAGTGAAAAGAGGTATAAGGAAAGTCAGTCTTCGATAACATCACTGTCTGGGACTGTTTTCCTCTCATCAACATGAAAATGAAATGACCTCAAATGAAAAGTTGTTGAGGACCTGCTCTGTGCGTGTGTGTGTGTGTGTGTGTGTACACTCACATACCCCTAACATACATACATACATGTATGTGTATACATATTTAATTCTAACAACAATCCTAAAGTTAAACACTAAAATTCCAGGTTGCTGTCTTTTTTTAAAATGTATTGTTGCATAGGGTAAATTAGATTTTATTATACTCCAGAAAATGAGCATATAATTGTTATTAGTCAAATTTTAAAAACTCCCTCTGATTTGGACTATAGAGCAAAATAAGTATCAGCATTGCCAAGTCATTAAAAAAAATAATTTTAGTGCTCTTTCAGAATGCAGAGGACAGGGAATGAAGCAAGAGAAGGCTATCTTTTTGGTGGCTGCCTTCTTCCTCACCCCTCAAACTGGCTGTCCTGCCCGCGGTGTCCTGCCAGGAAGTGAGATTATTGAAGATGCTTTCACAGCAGCACTGGGCCAGGAATGGTGGCTGTTCAGAGAATCTGTTCCTTGCTTCACACAGCTGAGCTCCTGGATGAGTCTTTCTTTATCACAGCTATCTGCTCCGTGGGGCAGGAAACTCAGTACACAAAAAAGCAGGACTGGCACCTGGGGAATTGTTGTTTCAGTTGGGTTGGTATTCCCTGAAAATTTCCTGAAAATTATTTCAGGAAATAAATTAAAGGTAACTGAAGGGCCTCCCCGGTGGCGCAGCGGTTGAGCGCTGGGTTGTGAAGATGCCCGCAGCCTCTGCAGTGCAGGTTCGATCCCCGGCTGCTCCCCGGCCACCAGAGGAGGGTCCCACATGGCGCGCAGACCTCTCCTGCCGCCCGCTGCTGCTCCCCCAGCAGTGTACTTCGGTCCTTCTGCCTGCTCTGCTCCCTGCTCTGGTGAATTCTCTCACCCTCCCACGCTTCTGACTGTACCCAGTGCTTGTATGTATAAATAAATAAATAAAACTTTAAATAAATAAATAAATAAATAAATAAATAAATAAATAAATAAATAAATAAAGGTAACTGAACACCATAAGCACCAACATGCGGCTCTCCCCCTGCTAATGGCTGCAAAATACGAGCGTATACTGCCTCCTAAACCAGGCACTGAAAGACTGGGTCCATGCAATTTGCAAAAAAAGTGAACCTTATGGGATTTGAGTGAAAACCCCTGATCTTAAAAGTGCTTATCATTTTTACACAAAATTAAGCACAATACTTAAGCCTCAGAAAACCAAATACTTAGTTCAGGAAAGGTTTAAACCATCTACTTACAAAAGGCAGTAGGTACCCTGTTTCTAGGCAATTTCTTGGGTGATGAATAATACATGTAGAGAGAGAAGGAAAAAGCTGGCTAATCCTCCAAATTATCACTAGTTTCATCTCACCCAATCAGACATGAAGATTATTGTATGTTGTGTTTTCTTTTCAAATAAGAATGTTTAACAGAGAAAATGATCTTTTGGGGCAGATTATTAATAAATACTGCAGATCAAAGATGTCTGGTAGAATTTTGACTAGAATGTATAAAGTGGCAAAAAATACTAATGAATATTGAGGCAAATTGTGTATTTAAATACTTAGTGAAAAAGTTATATGAATATTTCATGATGATAAAGCATTTTCAACTTTGTTTTCCTGCTTACAAAATTAACATTTACTAACAGAAAATTTAGAAGGCATGAAGAGCAGACAAACAGAAAAGGAAAATAAGACTCATTCTCAATAATCCCACCTTCCTGTGTTAACAACCACTGTTGATATGTTGGCAAATTTCTCACCAGCCTCTTATCTGTCCATGGTCTTTTCTTAAGCATTGTTCAAATTATATCTGTATATAATTTTGCATTTACTCTTTGTATTCTATATTCTACTGGGGACATTTCCTCAAACCAATGGCAACTCCTTTTGTTATTTTTAATGACTGCCTAATCTTTGACAGTACATATATGTTACATAGCATCATGTATTTAAATATTGCTGTATATAATGAATATTAAAGTTTTCTCTTTTTAAATTGTAAACAATTCTTAGGTTAATGAATGTATGCAATAAATCTATTTTCTTTTCTTTTTTTTCTCTGTACTATTATTTCTTTTCTTTTTACACTTTTCGAGGTTCGTTTTTTCTTTTTTTTTCCCCCTGTGTACTATTATTAATTTCTATTTTATTATTTATTTTATTTTTTAATTATTTTTATTTTAACATTTTATCATTTTTTACTTTTTTAGACAATATTTGCTTCCCACCACCCCCTCAAATTGAGTCCCCATAGAATCTCCTTCTCCAAGGCCCCATGCACCATCACCACAGTCCCGTGTTCCTCCCTCCCTCTCATGCTTCTCCCTCCTCTTCCCCTGCAGTGTATCTCTGGTTTATAATTGTCTGTTTTTGCTTTGTTGTGTTTTGTACTGTTATTATTTTTTTTTACACTGATGTCTTATTTCCAACTATTTTCTTGAGCTATATTTCCAGGAAAAAGAATTAGCAGGCTCAAGTGGTTAAACGTTTTCAGGACATTTGATTAATATTGCTAGATCCCGAATAACTCCACAGACATGCACTTTTATTGGAGGTGAGATATGTGAGAGACCACCTCGATAAATGCTCCAGAGGAAGATTACCAAATTTGTAAATTTTGTTCACCTTATTTTTTAGATTATCTTTACATCACACATAGTGAATGCTATCAAACTTATGTTTGGAGTTGATAAAAGTCATAAAAGTAGACATTATTTTATATCAGTAAATATTTTTGAAAATGAAAATAACAAGGAGCAGGACTAGCAGACTTGAAGTGTTTTCCTTGGCTGCATTCATGGAGGGCTGCTGTTGATGGCAGCCATTTTGTCCTATTATCTGACCCTGATCTCATCCATAATTTAACTTGGGTGTAGAAATCAATTTTTTAAGGAAAAGTTTTATGCATCGTTCGAGTAAAATATTTGCAAAAGTAAGAATAATTGCAAGAAGGAAGGGAAATCACAAAGATAGCGGTGCCTATGGGGTACATATTTTTCTTTTATATATTTTGAGTTTTTTATTATATTTTGTATTCTGTAATAATGCAGATTTTAGTATAAAATCTCTTTTCTCAAACTATTGATTTTTTTCATAATCATTATTCTAGTGGATGAATAATATACAACTGTCATATATTTACATAACCTATCATGGAACACTTGGGTTGTTTCCAAATATTATAATATTTAAAATAATATGTATATTATAGTTAGGGCTATATCTCAATGCTTAAAAATATTTCCCTACTTTGTTTATTTCCTCAGTATAGATTTCCAGATGCAGGGATACTAGGTCAAAAGATGCGAAGTTTTAAGGCTCAAGGTATTTTCAAGCAAGTTGAATTTGTTTGCAATCAAAGGCCTGTGTCCTTTTGGATGGAGAGAGCAGCCAGGGTCTGTATGAAAACAAGTAAGCTGGTGCAAACATGGGTTATGCCCAAACAAGGTTTGGGCATCATATGGATCCTCAACTGTCTTTATATATTTGAAGTCAGACTGTGAAGCTAAGGGACAAATTCAGGTCACAAGTTGGGGACAAAAATCAGAGTAAATGCTCTGTTGTGAGAGCAAATTCATTGCCACATTCGCAGCTATGAAGCAGAAGAGGAAACCCTGATTATAGCCCCACATTTGATGCAATATGCCAAATGAGCAAAATAATGAGCTATGCATGAACATAAGAAAACGCACTTTAAATGGAAACTACATCATACATATATAGACAAAGATTTTAAAATACAGACACACACACATACACACATATATACATATATATCAAATATTTAGAGATGGCATTATTCATTGCATATAGGAAAAGAATACAAAAGTGGGTAAGTGGCATGAATGGGCAATTTATAAACTATTAAAATGAGCAATAAACAATATATCATAGTTAACCTTACTAGAAATCAACAAAATGTAAAGTAAGTGAACCGTTATTATTTTTCATTTGTCAAATTGGCAAATATTTTAAAAAATGCCTTCATATGCTATTGAAAGTGTAAACAGGTGCAAGTTTTTTAGATGGGAATAAGGCTATGTGTAACAGATTCTTTTTTTTAACTTCAACCCAATACTCCACTTCTTATAATTTACATTAGGGAAATAAACAAAGATTTGCGAAAATAAAAAACATTATAGTTAAATGTTTCTCATGGTATTATTTTCAAAAATGACTAAGTAGAAAGCAACTAAATGCCCCATTGGGTAACAATGATGGAATTATTAGAAATTGCAGTATATTAAATGAATTATGAATGTCATAGGAAAATTTCTATAATAAACTAAAAAAAATTTTACTAAAGTACTCTATATGTAATTTTCTATCTATCTACCCTAAAACATTAACAGTAATTTTCTGTTAGGGAAATTATCTGGTAGTGTAAAACATCCTAAATATTTTCCTTATAATTAAAATAATGTGATTTATTGAGAAAGTGACAGAGGGATATAAAATTTTCATTATAATTTCCCCCTTTCAATCACAAAGCATGGCATATCTTTTGGTACTTATCTATGCTTATTAGATATTTATTCAAAGACTATCAATGTTCAGTGCCTCCCTGGCAGTGCAAGAGGTTAAGCACAGCACTGTGAAGCTATCTGCAGCCTCTGCAACATGAATTAGATTCCCGGCCAGGGAGGTGACCCACAAGGCTCAGCAGACCTCTCCTGTCTCGCCCGCTGCGCCCCTCAGTATTGTATTTCAGTAGATCTGCCTGTTCTGCTCCCCACTCTGTCTCTGGTGAATCTTCTACCCCCCACCCTGCACCTCTGGCCTGTACCCCAGTTCTTGTATGCATAAATAAATAAATCTTTAAAAAAACAGAAAAAAGAATATTAATGTTCAGTGATAAAACTTCAGCAATCTCTATTATTTTCATCTCATGGTGGTATGAATAGGAGAAAGAGGGACAAATCAAGCTGATTGATGTTGAGAAAATCTTTCCAGTTATTGAATATTATAATCGTCAACCATTCCTCCCATTTCATACTCACCTATATCCTAGCCCCCCAAGAACGAGCACCCAGAAGAGGTAAGAGATCACAAGCAGCTGTTTCATTCTTCTGCAGAGAGAGCAGGAAATCTTGAGTTTCCCTCACAGGCCAGCAGACCAAATGTCTCTTGTCAATCCATCAAGGCGTTGGTTTTGACAATCAAGATAAATCAGTTAGTGAACAACTCAGCTGAAGCACATGCAAGCAGTTCCTTCATTAACCCTATCATTTCCTCAAACAGCTTTTTTTAATAGTGAAAAATACTACCATTTTTCTTTTCTGCTCTAAAACCAAATTTACATGAACTTTTGTTCCAGAAAGAAGTTTCTTCTCTAAGCAAGGCCCCCTATTACCTGTACTCACAGGCTGACCAGCTGCTCCCTCACACTGTTTCCATCATGCAGGTCTGATAGACATAATAAATGATATATTTGAAATGCTTATTAGATACCCAGGGATTGTCAAGTGGGCAGTGGCTATGGCAGGCTGGCGCTCTAGAGGACTCTGGAGTAAGGTGCAAACATCTGTAACCATTCAGCGTAGGAGACAGTGTTTGAAGCACATGAAGCAGCTCATGTAGGGTGGGAGTAGAGACCAGGAAAAAAAGAACAAAGGCTGGATTTTGGGTCAGTCTAACATTTAGAGGTCTTCTTGACTGAAGAGAAGAATCCAGGGACCTCCCTGGTGGCACAAGGGGTTAGTCTAAGCACTATGAATCTATTGGCAGGCATTGCAGCATGAGTTTGATCCCTGGCCAGGGAGCTACCCCACATGGCACAGCAGACCTCTCCTGTCTCGCCCGCTGCCCCCCTCAGCAGTGTATTTCAGTCAATCTGCCTGTTCTGTTCCCCGCTCTGTCTCTGGTGAATCCTCTCAGGCTCCACACCTCTGGCCTACATCCCAGCTCTTGTATGCATAAATAAATAAAATAACTCTTTTTTTTTTTAAGAAAAAAAAAAGAATCCAGCCATGAAAAATGTGAAAGGAAGAAAATGGGTCAGGTGTTCAGAAGTTGAGTCAGAGGAACACTGAGAACTCACAATCATACCCTGCAGGTGGGATCGGAGCTCCTGGAGATCTTGAAAAGAGCAATTTCAGTCAGCATGTGGTAGGGACAAAGGCTGACAGGAATTAGTGAAAGAAGGAAGGGAAGTGAGAGAGGAGGCAGTGAATAAAGAAGGTGCCATCAGCTCAGGTCACCCAGGCTCTTCACAGAGCACTTCATTGTTTCCATCTTCCTCATTGCCTTAGGATGATGTCAACTGGAAATCTTAAATTTAAATTTTCATGATGTTGAGGACAAAGGGTAAAGAATAATACCCACAGTGCTCTTTCCCTCTCCTGAATGCAGGTAGGGCATCACCTCTGTGGTCCTAACTGAAGCAAAGGTCTTAATGGAGCTGTGAGTTTCACAGAAAAAAGGGTGTTTTCTCCCCCATCCTCCTCCTAATTGGTGTGGGACCAAGAAGGACTCAGAGCAGAGGGATACATGGGTAATCTAAATAAAAAGCAAGACAAGAATAGACTCTCCCCCCAATAAATATATAATTCCATGCTGTTATTCTGAAGCAAAAGAGCATAAATAAAGATAAATATGTGGAAGTACATTCAAATATAACATACACGGTTAGTAAAAACCTGCAAATAATTTTTAAAAATATATTGTGAGGCTATTTGGCCTTACTACATAAGGTTTTCCTAACGCTCACTGACAATTGGATTTTGCTCACTTTGCTCAGTCCCCATGTCCAATTTCACTGTAACATATGGTCTCCTGCCAATCTACTGGCCAAAGATTATCTTTGTCTTTCTACAGCCCTGTGGAATACAAGCCGTAACCTAGAGCACTTAGAGCCAATGAACTGGAACCATGGACTCTTTGCTAACAAGGGTAAATTATTATCATATCCTTCCTGGTGATTGGATTATTCCTTATCATTGTTTTATAGCTTTCTAGTTAATCATCTCAACACAATTTATTCACAATAAAAGAGTGTTTTATTATTGCTATTTTATAGTTCTTATAGCAGTAAAATTTATTCTCAATTCTATTATTACAATATTCAACTACTAATGGAATTCTTGTTTTCATTTGATTGTGTTTTAAAGCCATAACAATAAAATTTACTCCCAAAAATATTACTGCAAGTTTTATGTTCTTTAAACTACTTGATGGAATGCCTGCAAATGTATGTGGGTCTATGAGATACTAGAGAGAAGGCTTGCTAAAATATGGTTCTAGGGGGAAAAATAGGAATTGGTGAGACCCATGTTCTTTGAGAGAAGAAGCAATAGGATGAAAGAAAGGATTTAGAGGAAGATTAAGTTCTAATTGATAGAAATATTTGTTTAAAAAATCAACCTCTATTCCCTGCCAACCCCTAGTCATTTCCACTATCTCCAACCATGTGCTTTTGAAATGATGCTAATGATTTCTCATGGATGGTTGCTATATAATTTGGGGAGAGGCTATGAAATAGTATAAGCAAAGGTCGGGGTTATCTTGAGGGTAAATGGTTTCAGCGACTTAAGAATGGGAAGGTATATGAGCCAAGTCAGCTCACCATCTCTGCTCCTCCCCAGCTGTTCTCATTGACCCCAAAGCTAAGGATAGTGCAATGAACCTCATTACTTGCCATGTCCTTTTTAGGCCTGGAACACTGTCATTGGGCCAGAACATGAATTATAATCTATCCAGTGGAGCAAAGTACCAGTAAGACTTAAGAAAGAGGTATGTCAGACAGGCAGAAACTAGCTGTGGCAAAGGGCTTGACAGGTTGATTTATGGTCATAAACAGTGATAGATGCAGAATGGGTAGAGACACAGGTTGGTTGTCACTCAGAGACTATGTTAGCAGAAGAAACAACAATATGTAGACATGGTATCGAGGCAATACCAAAGATAGGTTCTGACGGAAGCTTCAGAGATAACTGCTATCAACCAAGGCAATAAATGAGTGGATGTGTGGATGGATGATGGATGGACACATGGGCGCATGGGTGCATGGCCCCATGGGTGGATGCATGAATCTGTATCCATGTTCTTGTCACATGGCGTAAATTCACTGGCTAGGATCTACCCTCTCACCTATACAACTAAGCACTTAGTTTTCCATGACCATCTGCTTTCCTTTGCCCAGAGTGGCAACTGTCAGAGTGTCCCCAATAAGATCTACTTTCAAAAGAGAAATTGTTGCCAATCTCTGACTATAGGTGCCTTTAGGCTCTGACTCAATATTTAGGCTAAAATTAAGTGCTACCTGGACATCCCCTGCCCAAGAATGGAGCACAGAAGTGATACAAAAGTCCTTGTACCTTTTCAAGTTCCCTCAACAAGCACGCTTCGTGGAACTGCACTGCACTCTATTTCATCCTCCGTTCTTCCCCTGCTCTCATAGGAGTCAGCCCAGCATCATGGTCTAAAGGCTCTCCTCTACTTCTGCTTCCTTTTATTTTTCACAAATATTACCCTTTTAAATCTCTTCCACATCTCACCCCATCTAAGCAACTGTTTCTCAGATGATCCCGCCAACATACCAAATGGATTCCAAAACAAGTGAAAATAGTGAATAAGACTGGACTTCAGCCATAGGGATCTTTCTGGACTTCATGGGTAATTAGGTGCAGACACAAAGACGAATAGGGGTAATATTTCACGGCCAGGACTTAACAAGCTTCCAAAACACAGCCAGCAAAGTACAGAAAATCACATGCTAGCTAAGTAACATACCATTCTCATTAGTTTTTTTTTTAATGTTTTCTCTCTCACAGTTGCTTGCCTTGTGTAATATATCCACAGTACTATGAGGAGGGTCCTCAATCTTTTTACTGTCCCTTGTGCTAACGTATCGTCTGTGTTGATCATCAGGGGAAGAGAAAGGAATAGGGAATAAAAATATTCCCTGCAAGTGTGGGGAGTGCTTTTGAGGGGATGTGTGTGTGTGGAGGAGGTTGCTAAGAGGGTGGAGGGAGAGATCAAAGAGACTGAAGTGGTCCCCAGGGGAGCTCATATTTCTTCCATAAACCCCAGCAATCAACCTGAGGGTGTATGGGCATAGGACCAAAGAGTGATAGGAGCAATTAGCTTGGGAACTAGCACTTTTGGCACTTTTTCTTCCTTTTTCCCAGTTGGATAGTATCTCATTCTACATGAGCCACCACTGGTTTTCAGAAAGAACACTTCTGATTCATTATCCCAGATCATCACCCCAGAAAACTTAATAGATTTGCATCATTTTGAGGTTCTGCTTCCTTCAACCTTTTAGGTATTTAAAGGGAGACAAAAGATAGGGAAGCAACCTAAGTGCCTGTCAACAGATGAATGAGTAAAGAAGGGATGGTATATATATATACTATGGAGTATTATTCAGTCATGAGAAAGAAGGAAATACTGCTATTCATGATAACATGGGTGGACCTTGAGGGTGTTAAGCTAAGGAAAGAAGTCAGACAGAGAAAGATAAGCACTGTATGATATCACTTCTATGTAGCTGAACTCATAGAAACAGAGTAGAATGATGGTTACCAGAGAGTAGTGTAGGGGAAGTGGGAGATGTTGATCAAAGGGTACAAACTTCCAGTTAGAAGATGAATAAATTCTTGGGATCTAATGTACTGTGTGGTGATGGTAGTTAATAACACTATTGTATAGTTGAAAGTTAAGAAAGTGGATTTTAAGTAATGTGATGGAGTTATTAGCTAAATTTATACAATGCTATATGTCAATTATATCTTGATAAACCTAGAATATATATATATATATAAGGATAAACAACATAATTAAAACAGGTTTCCTTACCTTCTCTGGATTTTGCCCCACGTAGGTTGCCCTACATCTTTTCATTTCTGTTTAATATATTCAGTGAGATCATTACAGATAATTGAACTCATTGTCAGAACCACCATGTAAAATTAGTTGGGTCAGGCGCAGAGCACTGAGTTAGAAACCAGAAGCCGTGGGTTCTAATTCTGGTTCCCCCATTTATCAGTCAGGTGATTTGTCTTCTTAAACAATTATCCTTGTCTGGCTTTCCACTCGAAGTTGTGGAGCATACAAAATGAAATAATGTATGTGAAAGCCTCTGAAAATTGTAAGAACCATCACAAATGTATGGTGTAATTATCATTGACACTAATAACAAAGATCTGTAACTAGATTACAGTTCTACACAAGATTATTCTAATGTAATAACCACACTACATAAAGGAGAAAAACCAAACTCCCCAAACAGAAAGATGTGGAACTATCTTCTCTTTACAATAAAATTTCTTACTGTAAAGTTCACTAGAAGATTTTTCTAAAGGTGAGATGAGGCAGTTGGGGGTTTCTCAGCTTTACACGTTTTAGAAAAATAGATTTTCGAAATGCATTTCTGAAATGCATCATCTGTTGAAAATGAGCTATCTTAGCTACTAAAATCAACTGTATATAGTCCTACTGCTCTGTTTATAGAATAAGAACATTTTCCAGTATAATTGACTTCTTATATAAAAAAATCTTTAATTCCTATATTCCTATTCTCCATGAATTTCCCTATATCTCAAATAATTTCTCTAAAATAGAAATAAGACTTCTCTTTATTTTATTAATTTTTAGAGAAGCAGTCATTACTAAAATTATTAAGTTCAATAAACCAAAATCATTCAAAGAGTTCAGTTGCATAATTGTACACCGAGATCACTATTATTTCATAAGACATGGAAATAACACCATCAGTGGAGGGTTGCTGTCCTTTTCCCTAACTTTCCTATGACCTTTTGTGTCTATTGGCATTTTTCTTACTCTGATGGGAAATCTTTTAAATTTTAAAGCAAAGAATAGACTTAGTCTATTATATACTTACATATATGTGTCTGTGTCCCATACACTGCTTTAATACATAAACAACTTTCACATAGTAGGAACAATTATTGGCTCGATTACAGAAATGGAAACTGAGTCACAGAGCTCTTCATTGACTGTGTTACCTGAAATCTAAAGTAAAAAAATCAAAATATGGGGTATGGATCACCATGATTCAGGCATGGTCAGAAAGTCAGATGCTCAGACCCACCCCAGACTCTCCACTTTAAGGACATCATATTTTTTGCTCTTTGTATCTATTTGTTTCCTGCGGGTCCTGCCCTAGATATGCTCTGGCTTTTCTTGAGAAGAGCTCAATAGCCAGCTCTCTACCCTTCATGAGAACAATGGGAAGGACTATGTTTTGACCATCATATTTATCCCCAGTCCCTAAAACAGAGCTTGGCACAAAGTAGGTACTTGATAAATATATGCTGAAGGAGTGATTTCTATTTTCATAATTATAAATGCAACTGCCACATTTGAACATTAGCCACTGGCCACTCAGCCCCAAAGAAGCTCCCTAATTCTCCTCACAGCAAATCACAGAAGCCTCTCTGGCAATCACTCAGTCTCTGCACCTTTTGTTTCCTCATCTATAAAACAAGACTGGAAATATCTCTCTTGTGGGGTAACTACGCAAGTTAGATTAAATTAAATCAAAGAGCACATGTAAATTGCAATGCATAGTAGCTAGTTAACTTGGTTTGATTTCCTTTTTTCTTTTTTTTTTAAAGATTTATTTTTATTTATACAAGAACCGGAGTACAGGCCAGGTGCGCGGAAGGTGAAAGGATTCACCAGAGACAGAGCAAGGAACAGAACAGGCAGACTGACAAAATACACTGCTGAGGGGAGCAGTGGGCAAAACAGGAGAGGTCTGCTTGCCATGTGGGTTGCTCGAAGGTCGGCGGGGACTGTACTGGCACTGTAGAGGCTGCGGACAGCTTCACAGCGCTGGGCTCAACCGCCTGCGCCACCAGGGAGGCCCAACTTAGTTTGATTTTTAGCAACCTCTGGGGAGCTTTCCCTGGCACCTTTCTACCCCCCTCCCAATTACATTAGGATTTCTTGGCATGGGGTCCAGGCATCAGCATTTTTACATTTCTACAGGTGATTATAATGGGTGGTCAGTTCTCAGAATCCCTGGCATCCGTTGCCATCTATGTTGTAGATGCCAAATAAAATTTAGCCTTGATTATTATTTTTCCTCTCCAGGTCTTGTCAAGGAGCAAATCTCTCTAAACAGGTGGTGCTGATTTCTACCAGATCTTGGGCTTCTGAAGTCTTAGCAATGAAGTCAGACCTTCTTCTAATTCTTTTTGCTTGCTCCAAGCCTGCTCCCCTTCTCTCAAATCCAGTGGTGATCTGCAGGCAATATTACTAAATCCAGGGCCAGGGAGCTATGCACATGGCGCAGCAGACCTCTCCTATCTCACCCGCTGCTCCCCTCAGCAGTGTATTTCATTCAGTCTGCCTGTTCTGTTCCCCACTCTGTCTCTGGTGAATCCTCTCACCTCCTGCACCTCTGGCCTATACCCCAGTTCTTGTATGCATAAATAAATAATCATTAAAAAAAATTACTAAATCCACTTACTGCTTCTTTCATGGACAGGTGACAGGTGTTTCATATATGTTCAATTGACGTATCTTCCATTCCTCCAGCCCTGTGCTAAGACACCCTAACTTATACACTAAAAAAGGATCATTTAAAAATCCTGTAAAATCAAGACTTTCATACAAAATGAACATGGATCAAATATTTTACTTAATGCATTAATTCATGAGACCCAATGAGAGAGGTAATAACCAGTTCAAAGAAGAATTCAAAGAACCACAGATAGATATGCAATAAGGACTGTTGAAAAGAATTTACAAATAGATGCAAAATTAGTTATTTTCATTCCACTGAACACTATTCATTTGTATTGCAATAGATGAGAATCATTTGGATTACTCATTTTCTACAACGTGCACAGTTGTAAAATAGATCAAAGACAGTGAAAGGCAGAGATAACCACAATCACTGCCCTAAAGAGTGTCTCACAATCTTTCTTGCTTTCTTTCAACATTCAGTAATTTTATAGTCTATTGATTGTTGGGACAGAGAGAAGGGTTATATAAAAACCAAGTAAGAAATGTCACATAGGAATTTGAGTGAGGTTATTTCATCAAATGATCTTCAAATAATTGCTGCCAAAATCCAAGCTTTATCTGGGGTAACCCAGATCGTTGAGCTGTCTATACAAATTTTACTGATAAGAAAGTTAAATTCCTACTATTCCTTGGAATAGCATTGTCGTCAACCTGTCCGTGGTAGGAAGGAAAGGGCATGTGAACTAAGACTTTCATTCAAATCTGTGAAAGAAAATAAGGAAGAGTAGAGCAGAAACAAGTTTTAATAAATCATTTTCAGGCACTTGCTTACACAATGGCTCGTTTCAATTTCCCATTAACCTTAAGAGGTAGTTGTTTTTATCCTTGTTTAGTCCATGAAGAAAAGGAAACTCAGACGGGCGATGAAATCTGCCCAACTAGTGGTAGGGATTTGACCAAGGCTCATTTTTGCTGATAAGATCCACATACTTTGCCGCAGTTTAAGGTTGCAGATCTGATGAGGTCCATTTATGTGCCATTTCCAGGAACTTCCAAAACGCTCTTCTTTCTCAAACTGTAGTTTTACTCTGAAAGGAAAAAATACTGTTACTTAATATGGTTTAGACATTAAAGCAAATAATATGGTTTAGATATTAAAGCAAATAATAGACTTAGAAAGTTTCTAAGTTTCAACTGCAACTTGAAATTTTAATGTTGGTCACCAATTTTGCTAATACTTTACAAATTGCTTTCCAAATATCTGAATGTTCCTTTGCTCTAACTCTAACTTTTTCCACTTCTTATTAAGCTGAAATATTTGAAATATAATCAATTTCTACAGGCATTTTACAATTATAGAGAAAAGGTACTATACGATTAAAAACTTGGAATATACAGTTATTGCCATGATGCTAAATGAACATTTAGACTGAAGATGTGTGTGTTGCCTTATTTTTAAGAATCTGTAAATAGCAGATGAAGCCTTAGTTACGAGCTGCAGGAAGTACAGTCTCTTAGTTTTTTAAGGGAGCACATGTGATTAAACCCCTTAATGTATGAATAAATAGACTCCATCCCCAATACTGCTGTTAAACTTAGGGGTTACTCTTAAGTCTTTTAAATCAAAGTGTTCAACCCAGAGGGAAAATTACAATTTCATTTCTGACTTGTGTTGAGTTTTCCATACCAGAAAGCGTGCCACTAACCATTTGTATTCCCTTTGTTTTGCACTTTCTAGCTTCATGTCACCTACACTCTCTTTCTGAACTTAGTCACTACGCAGTATCTCTTCATGTTGAAACAGTACAGTTCTCTGGGTCAATCTGATAGAGTAAGATTAGGTTAGAGGCAAACTGACTGGGATTTTTAAATTGATAATGACAAAATAAATCTAAACGGCCTTGTTTATTTAGTACTTTTGTACCTATATTTTTCAGAGGAAAAAATACTGCTGTAAATTGTGAAGAGTCAATATCTGACTGTAATATATGCAAATCTGTGATGGTTGGCAGTGTCATCTTGGAGAAACAGATCAAAATTATTTACTATAAAAAGTATAACCCATTGGTTGCTAAAAATGCATGCAGATTTTCATACCAACCTAACTGTTTACAACGCATCTACTCGACTTTATTCTAAAATGCCCTGTCTAGTATTTCTAAATAACATATCTACAAAATAGAAAGGTGAAGTCTTGGGTGGCTCAACAAAGACCATTAAAACAGGCATGTAAATTTAACTGATTGAGATGTCAGTGGAAATATGTGCTAATTATTAGTAAAATAAATGAATGGAAGACCCAAAGACTGTTTTCAGGTCCAACAGTCTGCCAGACAAGACTCCAATTTGCTAGGCTCAAGATCTATATGAGGTCATATATATGTCCTCTCTCTCTCTCTCTCTCTCTCTCTCTCTCTCTCTCTCTCTCTCTCTCTCTCTCGATACACACACACACACACACACACACGCACACACACACATCCCTGTTTTCAAAACCAGTATAAAATTAATGCCAGAAGTTTTGGAGCTACAAAGTTTAACCACATGATGGTACAAATCTCATTTCTACTTAAATAAAAAAAATCTATATAAATTTCAAGTCAATATTGTCATTAAAAAAAAAAACCCAAGTTCTAATATCTGTTCACTTCTTCCACTCACAAATCTTTTTTTCAAGTGTAATATGTTGTTTAAACTTTTCCCCTTCTTATCCTTGACGAAGGGAGGGTCCCATCGGATTGTGAGGAATGTACTTAGAAGTTAAACTTAAAGGCCAGGAGCAGATTTGGAACTGCCAAGATCACATCCCAGCCCTGCCTCAACACTAATGCTTCCCAAAGCACTCCACTCCCAAGGCCTCACCCCAGACCTCTTCTTCGCAATGGCATGCACCACCTCTCACATCCTATGCACCCCAGCCCTCCAGAAGCATTGTGTCAACAAGGCTCTTGCCAGCACCTTTAACATCATCACCCCCTGCTACGCCCACCCTACAAAGCCTTCTAAACACTCTAGATGTTTGCTTGTCTATCCTGAGCAATGGGAGAAATCTCACAACTGCCTTATTACTGATGCTTATTCATCAGTATTTATTAAGCACCCACTATCCCCTAGAAACAGCAAAATATATTTTTCTAGGCTCACGTGCACACAACAGTAATCAGGAGGCAGTGACTTCTCCTCTTCAGAGCATAATATTAGATGGGGCAGGGGAGCTAACATCATATTGTAGTGTGATAAGTGTTATCAGGATGGAAAAACTGAGTGTCCTGGAAGTCCACAGGAAGGCACCTAACCTAGAGACCTAGCAGGTCAGAAAAGGGACTTCAACTCCAGTGGTGTCCTTGACAGTAGTTGAGTCAACCACAAACTCCCTAATGAATAGCTAGACCTTCATGGCTCTTCTAAGATCCCTCACCCCAGTCCACTCTTGCCTTACTTGCTTCTCAGCCAATGATATAACCTCTTCCTGCACTGAGGAAGTCCAGTCCATGTTTATAGATCTATATCCAGCTCAACTCCTTCTACCCAAATTGAGCAGAAAATTCTTGATCCTTTCCACCATTATCCCCCATCACCACTGCTCACCAATTCATCTGGGACCAAGACTTTGACACATTGGCTTGTTTCCTCCCTTAGTTATATTTCCTTGTGTTACAACTCAATTAATCACCCCACAGCCAATAAACATATACATTAAAGTAGACTTTAAATAAATAGAAAAATAATGCAAACCAAGTGCTCTCAGTCTTCACCAGTCTTGAGATTAAAGCCAATTAAACCAATGAAAAACATCCATGGGATTACACATATTTTCCTGCATCTTCAAAACAAGTCTGAGCCCAATATCTACCCACCCATACATCCAGGTGTATCTGATCTTCCCAAAGGAAAAGAGGGTTGTAGGTGTGTTCGTGAAAAAAGTTGTTAGTTGCTTGTTGCTGCTGCCTTGCTAAAAATTTGCCTTTCCCAGTTTGAGCTCAGTGCCTTTGTTGAGGTTCTATCACCCACCACTGGTGAGATACTGGCACTGCTGTCTCTAGGTCAGTAGCCTTTGAACAGTCCAGCTGAATCTGCCAGAGGCTTAACTGCTGCCCTCACCTGAGCTGAGCTAGGACTCTATGCTGGGGTATCAAGTCCTGCTGATGGCCCTACCCACCCACTTCTCAGTGTGCACACTGCACCATTACATCATATGGTGCCTAGACAATGTGGTAGGCAGACAGAGGGAAAGTAGTGACTCCTATTCCTCTGCCCTGGTTTCTTTTAAGAATCCCAATAGCAAGCATGACCCCAGACAGACCTGATGCATTATACAACTCCAGGAAGCTATATGAACACTATTTTCTATGACAGTCACACACTAGAACATAATTCCTTAGTTTTCTCTCAGGGGCATTCCTATCTACCTTCTGATCTCTGCCTGTGCAACTCCAATCAAACTCCATCTTTGTCTTTGCTTTATTCCCATTGTGGATTCAACTGAAGATCTCCTGGGAGGATCCTCAATCTCCTGTAGATCAATGTATGATATCACAACTAGGTGTGAAAAGGATGCCACAACTCAATAGAATAATTGTAAAGGGGTGAAAAATTTTCCTCAACCTTCTTAGGTTTCCTGGCCGGATCTGAAAATTAAACTGATAAAGATAGATTAATCAGAAAAGCATGCATATTTATCTAATATTAGTATTTCACAACACGGAAACCTTCAGAAGGAAATAAAGACCCAAAGAAACAGATCTGTTAGAAATCAAAACTCACAAACTCAGATATTGAATTTGCTTTATAAGATGATTTATGAATCAGCAGCTGCTGCTAGGTCTGCAAGGGTTTATGCAACATGGAGAGTGTTTGTAGACAGGAAGAGGGCAGGGCAAGGTCATTAGCACAATAGTCACCTTCTATTAGGGGAAGGCTGGGGGTGGGGGGCGGTTCTTATCCTGAAAGTGAGCTCCTTGGTGCTGATAAGGGAATTTCAGATTAATTAGTGTAGGATTACACTTCTGGGAGAGGTTGAAACTGCAAAAGATAGAGAGTCCCATTGCTCCTTCTGTTAGGGGGAAAAGGATGTCTTAAAGCTAATCCCATACAGGCTTTGTGGACTCCACCCCCACCCCAGGCCAAAAGCCAAACACTGGGAACTCCAAATCCCATCACCACCAAAGGGAAGGTGGCTGGGACCTGAGGGTGGGGTTAAGCAGCCAGGTTGGTATAAAGTCAGACACGTGGGCTTTGGAGGGGATCCCCCATTTTGGCTCTCTGCCAGCTTGCAGCCTCCGGCCAGCTCTGAGAGTGACTTTGGATTTCCAGGTCGTTGGATCGGGTAGGACGCATTAAAGACTTTATCTCCCTATTTTCTCCCTGAGTTGTACATTTTCCTTATTTCCTTTTCCCTTGTAAATAAACCTTTTATTAACCTTTTGTGTGTGCCTGCAGTGGAGTATTCATAAGTCCCTTGTAAGCGCGCAGGTGAGGACCCAGCCAGGCAACCCGTTCAATATCGGGGCTGCTTGCTCTATAACACTTCCACCACCCCCAGCCCCGCCATGAAGGACACCATTTAGTGTGTTTTTTCTATTTTTCATAGATTTGGGTGGGCAAACATGTAGATACAGAGAGTGAGACAAACAGGGAGACACTTAGCAAGAACTGTTTGTTCATATTCTTCTAGGTGTCCCTTGTCTTCACAGATAAAAACACTCCCTTCCTTCGTGGTGTGAGGAGGACACCTCACACGGGGAGATTTTATGACCTTTTTCAGAGAAGGAAGGTGAGGGGAAGGTCAGAGTAAACTTCCTGCTCCTGTTTTCTCAATCCCCTTCAGCTCAAAACCCTCCACACGTAAGGCGCCATGTTCAGAAGCCTCAGTGTACACTGAGCCCATGGCTCTCTCACGGATCTCCATGATTCTGTCACAGAAAGTAAAGCATCACTCAGTGGTGGTCCTGCTTTCAATTCTAGCTCCTGCCCTTCTTCACCTCCTCTTCACAGCTAGTCTTTCAAAGAGCTATAATCTTTACTTCCTCACTGTGCGTGCATTTTTTTTCAATTTAATATTGTCTCTAAGAAAAAAATAGTTTTTATATATATATATATATATATATATACTCATTTGAAAAACACAAAAAAGTATTCCAGACAGAAGGCACCAGTTTCCTGTGAACCATATCATAGAGTATCATAGCTACTTTACCAGACACAAGCAAAAACATACCCATTTCCACATATCAATTATAGAACAGCCGTGTTACATCCTGTGTCTGTACATTGTTCCTGCTTTCTCCTAACAGTATACTTTAGGTATCATTTTGTTATAGGGCAGCCCCGATATTGAACAGGTTGCGGTTATGGTGACCAACGCAAGAAAAATTACTTTGGGCTGGTCAACCACAGGTGAAGCTTGGAAACCACATTGGGTGCCAGCTGTTATAGGGCAGCCCTGATATTGAACGGGTTGCCTGGCTGTGGGTCCTCACCTGCGCGCTTACAGGGGACTTATGAATACTCCACTGCAGGCACACACAAAAGGTTAATAAAAGGTTTATTTACAAGGAAAAGGAAATAAGGAAAATGTACAACTCAGGGAGGAAAATAGGGAAATAAAGTCTTTAATGCGTCCTACCCGATCTGCCGACCTGGAAACCCAAAAGGCACTCTCAGAGCTGGCTGGACAGTGAGAGCTGGTGGAGAGTCAAAATGGGGAACCCCTCCGAAGCCCACGTGCCTGCCTTTTATATCCACCAGGCTGCTTAACCCCACCCTCAGGTCCCAGCCACCTTCCCTTTGGTGATGATGGGATTTGGAGTTCCCAGTGTCTTTGGCTTTGGCCTGGGGTGGGGGTGGAGTCCACAAAGCCTGTATGGAATTAGCTTTAGGACATCCTTTTCCCCCTAACAATTTCATATCAACAAACAAAGAGCATTCTCTCAGTTATTTTTAGGGTAAGGCTGCAGCATATTCCATTGCATCGTTTGTACCCCAATTTATTTAATTATTCTCCAATTGCTGTACTTTGGGTTGCTTTTATTTTTTTGTGATTGCAAGCAGGACCAGATTTTTTTTGATGCAGTTTCCCATTGAGACACCGAGATGTTACATTTCAAAATGAGGTTAAAAGATCATTTCTGAAAGAGATGAAAAAAGTTTTGTGACTCTTAAACTTCTCACTCACAGAGAGGATAAAAAAAAGTGTGGGATTTGGAGATTAGGAAGCATTTTGGAGACTAGTCTGGGGTCAGGAATCTTATTTCCCTCTGGGGTAGCACTGGGAATCCTTCCTCTTCATTTCATGACAAAGGAAGAGGCTTCAAGACAACCATCTGGAAAGCCCAAAGGGTAAATGATGAGAGGGGAGGTAACTGCTTGTAAGATAAACAAAACAGTAGCTGCGGGGAGCCTGCACTCCCTGACTGGGCAAATGGTGTGCCTTTCCTCCAATGTGAAATGTCTTAGATTTTGTTCAAAGGGAATGCCTGGAAGAAAA
Organism: Talpa occidentalis; assembly: GCF_014898055.3. Classification (NCBI taxonomy): domain Eukaryota; kingdom Metazoa; phylum Chordata; class Mammalia; order Eulipotyphla; family Talpidae; genus Talpa; species Talpa occidentalis. Next base: position 128,381,558 of record NW_023603184.1, on the reverse strand, counting down.
AAAAAAACACAGCAGGGCCTCCCCTGGTGGTGCAGGCTGTTGAGCATTGATGTGAAGCTGTCTGTCCTCAGCCTCTGCAGCGCCGGTTCGATCCCAGCCAGCCCGTGAGGGTCCCGCATGGCGCAGCAGACCTCTCCTGTCTTGCCCACTGCTCCCCTCAGCAGTGTATTTCAGTCAGTCTGCCTGTTCTGTTCCCCGCTCTATCTCTGGTGAATCCTCTTACCCCCCCTACACCTCTGGCCTGTACCCCAGTTCTTGTATGCATAAATAAACAAATCTTTTTTAAAAAAAGAAAGAAAAGAGTAAGGGCAAAAGCATGGGGGTAGGGAAGGAAAACTATTGATGCTCTCATCTCCCACTGCTGCAATAAGCTGGAATTGAGAAACAGAGTAAAGAAATGAAATTTTAATAATTTATTATTATGTTGGACTGAACATTTGAATTGTTGACTATAAGATCTTTTTGCTAAATGCAAGTGATCAGAGGCCTCCCTGGTGGCGGAGGGGGTTGAGCACAGCCCTATGAAGCTGTCTGCAACCTCTGCAGAGCTGGTTCGATTCCTGCTGGCCTCAGAAAAACCCACATGGTGAGCAGACCTCTCCTGTCTCACCCGCTGCTCCCCTCAGCAGGGTTTTCAGTCATCTGAACAGTCATCTGTTCTGCTCCCCACTCTGTTTCAGGTGAATTCTCATCCTCCCGCGTCTCTGGCCTGTACCCCAGTTCTTGTATAAATAAATAAATCTTTTAAAAAATAATGCAAGTGATCAGAAAACTCCCAGGGCTTATGGAGTTTTTTTAAATTTGTTAAAGATGTTTACTTATTTTTGTTAGAACTGGGGTGCAGGCCAGAGGTGTGTGTGTCGGGGGAGTCTGCTAAAGGGAGCAGTGTGTTAAACAGGAGAGGTCTGCTGCGCCATGTGTGTTAGCTCTCTGGCTGGGGATCGAACTTAGGCCTTTGAGGTGGGCCTTTGTGGTGGTAGCTCTGAGACTTAAGCCCTAGGCCACCAGGGCGGCCCCCACAAGTACATTTAAAAAGATATTGGAAAAAGAGAGACAGAAGTTGCAGGCCAAACTATAGATCTGAGGTGTGCAGCAGGGGATGGAGAGGGAGATGGGTCAAAATAGGGGGACGGGCACAAGGGAATATGGTGATGGTTCATGGGGGACGTGGTAGTGGGAGACTTATGGGGACTACACATGAGCGGAGAAATCAAACATTGTACACAAGCAAACAACAATGTAAGAAAATAAGAAAAGTTTAATAATAAATAAATAAAGAGATATTGGGTGACTTCCAGTGATGTAAAAATTTGTAAGAAACTGCTGCTTTCATTCCATCGACAAAAGTACTCCACAGAAATTACCACATTTTAGTTGTAGGTGATTTTTTTATTAATCTGTCAGAGAGAGCTAAGGACAAAAAGATATCCAAATAAGCTAAGTTCCAGAAAGTGACAAGCCTTTCTTAGTAAGGACTTGCCAGGCATCCCTGTCTGGCAGAGTAGTAAATAGGGAAGATCTGATAGAGATAGGGGTGTGATGGCCAGAATGCATTTGAAACCCAGGGATTCCAGCCACAAAACAAGTTTATACTAATTAAGCAATGCCTTTCCACTGTCCTTAACTTAATTCATGGGGTTAGGACTCAAAATGCTGAGAGCAGGAGAATTGAGGGAACTGTCCTCTGAGGACCTGCAGGGAGGAATAAGGAGCAACTGAAATGGTAAATATGTTAAGATATAAACTATATTTGTATTATATACCTCAACATGTTTACCACTTATACACATTTATATATATACACACACACATATAATTCTTGATTGTCTCAAGTAAATGGAAATAGCATTGTGTTCAGTGTGGGACTTAGAGAATTTATAGTAATAAAATTTATATTCCCAGAATACACAGGATTATAGTAAGAATAAATATCTTTATACCATTATAGGATCCTTACACCATATGTAATATAATTAATTATGTGGAAAGTAGACCGTATTAAGTTAAAGTTGCTTATTGTGATATCTAGAGCAAATAGCTAAAAAGTCAGCAGAGGAAATAAATTTAAGGAATAAACAAACATGAAATGAGACAATCAGAAACAAATAGCAATATAATTGACTCAGGCTTAACCCTGCTAATAAATATACTAATTTTAAATTAAACACACCCATGAACAGACAAAGATTGTCAGCATAAATTAAAAACTGTATGCTGTTCACAAGAAACTATTAAAACTCTATGCTGTTTACAAGAAACCTATTTTAAATATAAAGACAAAGATAACTGAAGTAAAAGGAAAAAGATAAAACATGCAAACACTAAGTATAAAATGAGTTGTGTGACTATAATAATATCAGAGATTTCAAGATCAAGGATGTTACCAGAGTTTAGTGAAAAAAGGTCAGACTTTATATCAAGGAGATATAAAATCCTCTAAATGTATGTGCACCCAAATAAAAGGTTTTCAAAATACATGAGCCAAATGTGAAGAGAATAAGAGGGAAAAATGGGAAAATCCACTTATTTATTAAAAAGTATAAATAAGGATTTATAACATCCTTATTGCTGTAATTGATAAAGCAGATAAAACTAGAAATGATACAGAAAGTATAAAAATGACTACAAGTCTAATAACTGGTATTTTAGAACAATACCCAATAACCACAGCAAATGTACCAAAAGGTACATTCTTTTTTTTTTAAAAGATTATTTATGCATACAAGAGCTGGGGTACAGACCAGAGGTGTGGGGGGTGAGAGGATTCACCAGAGACAGAGTGGGGAATAGAACAGGCAGATTGACTAAAGTACATTGCTGAGGGGAGCAGCAGGTGAGTCAGGAGAGGTCTGCTGCGCCATGTGGTTTGTTCCCTGGCTGGCCGGGAATTGAACTTGTGCTGCAGTGGCTGCGGATGGCTTCATAGGTTGCGTCCTAACCCTTGTGCCACCAGGGAGGCCCTAAAAGTTACATTCTTTTCAAATGCATGTGAATCATTCACCAAAGAAGATATATAGAGTATGCTCTCCGACCACAATGATATTAAATTAGAAATTGATTATAAAATGACTTTAAGAAATCCTCAGATATTTGGAAAGTTAGCTACATACATCTAAATAACTCATGGGTTATTTAGAAATCACAAGGGAAATCTGAAGATGTGTTTAACTGAATAGTAAGGAAAATACACATATTAAAATTTGTAAGATATATTAAAGCAATTTTATTTTTTTTTAAAGATTTATTTTTATTTATTTATACAAGCACTGGGTACAGTCAGAAGCGCGGGAGGGTGAGAGAATTCACCAGAGCCAGAGCGGGGAGCAGAGCAGGCAGAAAGACCGAAGTGCATTACTGAGGGGAGCAGTGGGCAGCAGGAGAGGTCTGAGCGCCATGTGGGACCCTCCTCCGGTGGCCGGGGAGCAGCCGGGGATGGAACTGGCGCTGCAGGCAGCTGGCAGCTTCGCAACCCAGTGCTCAACTGCTGCGCCACCGGGGAGGCCCTATTAAAGCAATTTTAAAGGGCAATGTATAACTTTAAATACCTTTCTTAGAAAATAAGTCTAATATAAAAAAAATAAGTCTAATATAAAAATTTGATCATCTAAGTTTCCTCTTAAGAAACTAGAAAACAAAAAAAGAAAATTAAATCCAAAATAGTAAAAAAAAAAAAAAGAAAAAAACAATACAGGAGCAGAAATTAATGAAATAAAAAAGGATTTAAAAAATAGAAAAAAAATCAATGGAGTCAAAGTTGTCTTATTAACAGGTGCTAAGGGCATAGAATGAAATAAGGAAAGGCTGTCCCACAAATAGTTGTGGGAAAACTAGATAACCACATGCAAAAGAATAGAACTAAATCATTATCTTACACCACAAACAAAGTTGATTCAAAATGAATTAAAGTCTTGATGTATCATCTGAAACCATAAAACACATAGAGAAATTATGCAATATGCTCCTAAGCCTTAGATAGGTCTCTGCGGATTTGAGACCAAGACCGGGGAAACAAAGGTAAAAAATAAACAATCAAACTATATCCAATTAAAATCTTCTGCACAGAAGAAAAAAAAAACTTATCAAAATAAAAAAATATTTGTAAATCAAACATCCAATAGGGATTAAATTTCAAAATTTTGATTACATATAACTATATAAACAGCTCATTAAATTCAACAACAAAAAGCAAACAACTTTTTTTTTAATTGCAGTGACATTGGTTTACAATGTTATTTATGATTTAGAGGTATAGGATCTCCCCCTTCAGGGCACCCATCATCAAAGCACCCATAGTCCACCTGTATAGTTCATTATGCTCCCCACTTTGTCTTCTCCTTTTCCTGTCCTTCTCTGGTAACCTCAGTTCTACTGTCAAATTTCTGGGGTTTACTATTGATTTGGCTTTATCTAATCCTTTGTTTTATTTTTCTATATTCCACATATAAGTGATGACACCATTTGGTATTTGGAAGACTTACACTACCCAATATCATCAATTCCCATAAAACTATATTCTGCAAAACAATTTGATATCACCCTAAAAGACAAACAAAATGATCAATTAAAAAGAATAGAGATACTGACCCACGCACTTGATTTTTGACCAAGGCATGAAGTCAACTCAATGAAGGAAAGAAAACACTTTTAAGCAAATGGTGGGAGAAAAGTGGCTACTAACTCTATGGAAAAGAAAACAAGAAAAAAATCTTGTAATGGCTCTATGATACACCATCCAGGTCCCCCTTCCAGATTCATCTTCTCTGCGGCTGGAATACTGACAGCTGAGGACTCACGGTTGTGTCCCTTTCTCTTCAGGAATCCTCCTGACTAACCCATGTCACAGCCTATCTCCCTGGTGGCAACCAAAATACAATAACAAGCCAACATAGAGGTGTAAAGACCTGCCATCCCTCGTCATTTAGGACAATGCTGAAGATCTAGCTCAAATTCCGGTCTCCTCAGGGTATTAACTGGTCTCTTCTGTATCACACTTGCATTTTTCCCTCTGCCCACTCCTGCTTCCTTCAGTCTTACAAGTATTTTCTCTTTGAACATTCTTCAATATACTTCCCATGTGCAAATTTGGTTCATGGAGAATTCAGTCTATGAAGCTATAATGAAATACTGTTTCATAATCACTTTGAATGACTAAAATGTAAAAGGACTGAAAATAAAAGGCAAGGTGGCAAGCACCTGGAACTCACCTACATTATTGGTGGAGTGCAAAATCCAGTAGAAATGTTGGAAAACTGTTCAATTTATTTTAAATATTCATCTACTCCATGACTCAACAATTCTATTTCTAGGTAAGAAATGAAAATGAATATCCATGAAAAGACTTGGAAAATAATTTTTTTTAAGATTTATTTATTCATGCAAGCAAGAACTGGGGTGTAAGCCAGAGGTGCGGAGGGTGAGAGGATTCACCAGAGAGTGGGGAGCAGAACAGGCAGATCTACCGAAATACACTGCTGAGGGGAGCAGTGGGTGAGACAGGAGAGGTCTGCTGTGCCATGTGGGTTGCTCCCCAACTGGATGGGGATCAAACTCATGTTGCAGTGGCCGGTGATAGCTTGATAGTGCTGTCTTTAATCCCTGTGCCACCAGAAGGCCCATGGACAATAATCTTAACAGTCTTCTTCACAATAGCCAAAAACGAAATAGCTCACGTGCCCATTAACAGAAGAACAGATAAATACACAGTACCTTGGGCCTCCCCGGTGGCGCAGCGGTTGAGCGCTGGGTTGCGAAGCTGCCCGCAGCCTCTGCGGCGCCGGTTCGATTCCCGGCTGCTCCCCGGCCACCGGAGGAGGGTCCCACATGGTGCGCAGACCTCTCCTGCCGCCCGCTGCTCCCCTCAGCAGTGTACTTCGGTCCTTCTGCCTGCTCTGCTCCCTGCTCTGGCTCTGGTGAATTCTCTCACCCTCCCGCGCTTCTGACTGTACCCAGTGCATGTATAAACGAAACAAACGAACAAATAAATAAATAAATAAATAAACATGCCTCTATAAAAAAAAAAAAAAAAAAAAAAAATACACAGTACCTTACCCATTCACTGGAATACTACTCAGCAATAAAATGAAATGAAATGAACTACTGTTACACATATCAATATGGATGAGTCTCAAAAACACGTTGAATGAGAAAAGCCAGACACAAAAGAATCAAGGTGCTTGAATTCATTTATATGACATTCAAGAAGAGAAAAATAAATCTATAGTAATAGAAAGCAAAATATTTGCCACTGATTCTAAAGGAGCATGATGAAATTTAGGCTGTGGTTAAAATGTTCTGAAGTATTTTTACTTGCAGAACTTGAAAAAGATTTCAGAAAAATTGGGTTTTCCAAATAAAATTCATGGCAGTTAAAAAAAAAAAAAAACCTCAAGTTCACCAAGGTTAAATTCAGTTCTGTCAGGGTGACATAAATAGCAATTTCCTCAGCAATTATTATATCTTCAAAGAATCACTTATCTGTCAAAGTCAGTATTGCAGAAATCAGGGATAACATTTTCCTAAAGAGTAAACAGCTTAATAAAAAGAACTCAGCTTCATTTATTTTGAAGATTGGTGCTAAATAGTGTGTTTCCTCATTGTTTTCTTTGGTTTGTGAGTGTTTGGAGTTATTGTTTTGTTTGTTTCTTTCACTGTGGTATATGATGCACTAGGCATCTGGTAGCAAAACAAGGGATTACTTTTGCTTTGGGGTCAAAATCATAGACCCCATCTAACCCCACAGATTTCTTGGGATGATGTCAAGTTTGTTCTTATTATACCACATTGCTTTACTCTTGATAAGTGAAAGCCATCCTTACAGTTGCTAAGAGATCTGGAAGGATGATGGATCCATTTTAATTATAGTAGTTGTAACAGCTTCCTTTTGTGGTTTTCTACCAGGAACAGTACTGTTCCCCACTAAGGGGTATTTGGAAATGTGTGCAAGCATTTTCTCATTGTCATAGTAACAGAGAAGTACTATTAATATTTCATGATTGGGAAACATAGATACTAAATAGTCAGTAATGCAAGGAACAGTCCTGTACAGTGAAAGATTTTTTCCAACCAATGTCAGTAGCACCTTGTCTTTGTCTACCCAGGACAAAAAAATGGAATTTTTTTTCTTATAGTTCTGGAAGCTAGACATCTGAGACCATGGTTCTGGTGGGAACTCACCTTTGGATTCTGGTAAGAACCCTTCCTGGCTTTCAATCACAACCCTCTCACTGTGTCCTCACCTGATAGAGACAGAAATAGGTAGAATGCTCTCTGGTGTCTATTCTTCTAAGAACATCGATTCTACCAGATTAGAGCTCCACCCTGTAAAATCATTTCATCTTAATAACTTCCTTACTAGAAATACAATCACATTGGTCATTAGGGTTTCAGCATATAATTTTGGCAAGACAATACAGTCCACAACACACGCCTGTTGAGAACAATAAAGGTCAGTCTGTTTCTGCTTAGGGTTATATCAACACATTAAAACTAATATTGTTCCTATAGGCAAAAGTGGAAATTATACCTTGAGGATAAATCTAAGTTCCTTATCGTAGTGTAGAGACTCTTCACATCCTAGTTCCAAACTATTTTCCCAGGCTCACTTCTGACCATTGTCCCAAATTACTCACTATTTTCCAAATTCCATTCTTACTTTCACACCTCTGCCTTCACCCCTATTATCCCTCAGCTTGAGATGCTCTCCTCTTTTCAGTCTGCCCAGGAAACGCTTACACATCTTTAAAAGGTTTAACATACACAGCCAACTCCTTGTAACTTTTTCTCACCTCTATTGCCACGGCTGGAATGACTACCTTTTTTAGATTGTACTGAAATTACTTATAACCTGTCTGTTATAACAAAATTTGACCTTTATATCTACAGCATCTAACAGGACAAGGTATGTGCTCAACAAATAGTCCATGAATTACATTAAAATTTAATTGCTGGACCTCCCTGGTGGCACAAGGGGTTAAGCACCACACTATGGGGCAGTCTGCAGCCACTGCAATATGAGTTCCATCTCAGGCCTGGCCAGGGAGCAACCCACATGGTGCAGCGGACCTGTGCACCTGTGCACCAGGCTCGCCGGCTGCTCCCCTCAGCAGTGTACTTCAGTCAATCTGCCTGTTCTGTTCCCCACTCTGTCTCTGGTGAATCCTCTCACCCCCCGCATCTCTGGCCTGTACCCCAGCTCTTGTATGCATAAAATAAATAAATCTTAAAAAAATTTAATTGCTGCCCATTGTGACATCACCTGTTTTATGTCTATTTCCAACTCTGCCAAGTACAATGTTTTCCTCATGGCTTCCTGTTATAGAAAATTATAACTTAGTACTAAGACCACCCTCGTGGCTTCATTTCTTCTCTCCCATTTTTCTATTAATGTATCTCATCTTTTTATAAAGTGAATATGTTTACCCTATCACAACACAGTATATATAAATAATAAATGATTATATGTCTTTTTTCTTTTAGAGTTTTTATTGCTAAATAAATCATCTCTCTAATTCATGGTTGGTCCTTGTCTTAGACAAGGCATGTCATGCTCTTTAGAAGTCCGCTCCACCAAAATTTCAACAATATGGGTAAATTCTATTTTAAAGCAAATCTTTACTTTCTCAAAATCTACAATGATGCCTTATTGAAAGATGAAATTCTCAATCACGTATATCTGAGACAGAGAAGTTAAATTTCTGGCTTACTAAAAAACACAGAGCTATTCTTTTAAGCCTCAGTCTCTCTGAAGAAAGCAAGTTTTGTTATCATAAAGGGTTTTAGAAACCATGGTGTTCAAAGATTGGAAGACTTTCAGAAGCAGGGGTGTTTAGAGATTGACTGACCTTCAGCTATAACTTTCTAAACTTCAGAAGCAATTCCTTGTATGATGCTGACGACTGACTTATCTTCAAGAGCATGGGGCTATCTCTGATTGATTAGAATGGCTTTAATACTTGTTCTGTGGTTCTTGTCTACTACTTTGGACTAGGAAGCAAGATATTCCCAGTTACCACATGCATTAAAATCATCTAGAGTGACTATAAAGACAGAGATTGCAGACATCTCCCCAAAATTCATTACTCAGCAGGTTTGGAGTTGTACCTAACAATGTGCATGCATTTCTATCCTGTTCCCAAGTGGTACATGTGCTGGGTCACAGACTACTTTGAGAACCACTAAGTTAGAAAATGGAAAGATTACAGGGATAAACAATAATTAGAATTAGCCAGGTTAAAAGAATTGTTTGGTGGTGGTGACCTTCACCTTCAAGACCACTGGGCTATTGTGATGTAGAGGAATGTTAAGGCAAAGGATAGCAGGCATAGACAAGCTGGAAAGCTCACCATAGGAGCTTCCTCAGGGGCTCATGATTGGCAGGGGTTAAGAACAATTGGTATAGATGGGCCTCCCTGGTGGCGCAAGGGGTTGAGACGCAACCTATGAAGCTATCCGCAGCCACTGCAGCATGAGTTCCATCCCTGGTGAGGGAGCTACTCACATGGCGCAGCAGACCTCTCCTGACTCGCCCCCTGCTCCCCTTAGCAATATATTTCAGTCACTCTGCCTGTTCTGTTCCCCACTCTGTCTCTGGTGGATCCTCTCACGCCTCACGCTTCTGCCCTGTACCCCAGCTCTTGTATGCATAAATAAATAAATCTTAAAAAAAAAAACTGTTGGTATAGAATATTTGCCAGGGAGGCATTTAAAAAAAAGCTTCTTCTTTTCTCCTTTCACACAATTCATGCATGTCTTTCACTTCTAAATTGTCGGTTAGATAAATGAAGTTCCTTTATGGTAATTTTTTCCTGTTTGTAAACATAAAATATCTAAGTGAAATAGGATTTTGATCTCTCTTTCTCAATGTTAGTGTACATATTTTTTGCCATTGCTAATTAGCACATTCATTCTTGGTAGTAGATGCTTTATACATCTGAGCAAGCAATTTAATGTCTCAAGAAAAGGAAGATCCCCCAGGGGAAAATATGCATCATCAGCCCTAACACATGAAAGATATATGTTGGAAAATCAAGGTCCAAGCCCAAATGTGCAATATATTTTTTGTCTTAAATCCATTACAGTACAAGAAATATGTCTCCAACTAAATTGAAGATTTTTCTTCTCCTAAGAAATGTGATAGTTGCCAACTAGTGATGGAGTTTCCAGAATTCTCCCAATACTTAACAGATGAATTTATTGGATAGAAAAGTAAGAACAAATCCAACCTTTTTTGGAAATGTGCCCAAATTCAGCAACAGCGATACCAATAAATATCACATGGAGGCACGTATAAAAGATGGTAAAAGACAGAAGCAAACACAAAACGAGTGAAAAAGTAGCACATCTCTAACCTTGATGAAGTCGAGGAGTGGCGTGAGGGTGTGAGCCTCACCAATCTATCAGGAGCACTTGCTGGCTCCTCGCGGTAAGCACAGGCCAGCAGAGCCCTCGCTGAAGAAATGGATGCTCAAGAACTGCATGATGTCTTTTCTGCTTCACAAGGGCTAGGGCAGCTCTGGCCCATCCTAATATGGGTCTTCTCTACAGAATGTTGCAGACCACCCATTTTTGGAATTACCAACAGCTTCAAGAGAGGTTTAGCAAAAATCAAAGGCTGCAGTCTCCTCATTTCTTACTGTCACCTCCCCCACTCCCATAAAACCACGCACTTCGTAAGCCCTTCATTAGCCATCTGTGAAATGCCTACTATATGCCAGTCACTGTGCCAGGAACTGGAGACAATAGAATAAAACACACACATCTCTCTCCCAGAGTTTACATTGTGGTGAAGACAGATGTGGAAAATATTCATTTTAATATTTTGTGATGAGTGCTGTAGAAACCCGGCCTTGGGCCTTGAGCCATGCAGCACTGAGCCGATTGGACCAGGCGGCAGGACCAGACCTGGACTTAGCCTGGAGGCCCCGGAAATCAGCCAGCTGGCCAGAGCCAGAGCCGAACCCACACTCGGACTCGGACCTGGACTCAGGCCTCAGACCTTTGGCTGGGGTTCCAAGTCTGAGGTCGATCAGCTCTCCAGATCTGCACTCAGACTCAGCCTGGAGGGTCTTAGGGTCAACTAGCCCGCTGGACCTGGACTTGGATGCATACTGGGACTGGTCCTAGGCCCTGGAGCCTTGCTGCTGAATTCTACCAACTAGTCGGACCCAGGTCCATGACTTTGGACCTTGAGCCTCGAGTTGAGGCACTAAGTCCGAGGTAGGCCAGCCAGCTGGCCTCAGACATGGAGTCCGGTTTTGGGGCTTATGGCTCCAAGTCTGAGGCCAACCAGCTGGCCTGACCACACTTGGACTCAGGCCTTGGGCCTTGCAGCTACAAGTCCTAAGTCAACTAGCCAGACACTGACCTGTATCACTAGACACAGTTGGGGCACGTAATGTAGCCTAGGGAGGGCTGGGGAGGAAGAGAGCAGTGGTTTGCAGGACATGAAAAGCCAGGAGACTGCACCCCTGTACACCTATGTGCACACTGCATCACTCTCTTTCTCCACAGTTTCTCTGGGCAATATTCATTGCACCAGGGGGGCTCCATGGCTTACCCCCACCCCATTCTGCAGCCCTGAGGCAACTACATTTACTTCTTCACTCAGCTGCCCCACAGCAAGCCATAAACCTCAGTGCAAAACCTTCCAGAAAATTGTATATTCTTCAGATATTCATTTGAGCTAATTTATTCTACTTTCTTTTCAGTTGTGTTTGGGGGAGAGAATGCTATAAAGCTCTCTATTCTGCCATGTTCACACCAGTTATTTTTAAAAGGAATTTAGTATTACCCATGGTTTATTAAACACAAAGAACTGTTAACTGAAAAAAAAGAGAGCACTAAGGTGAGATGAAGTAACACCTGCAGGAGGCAGTCACAGCTACTACTCCTAGAGATAAAGAGAAATAACCAGGGGAACGCTGGAAGGTGGGACTGCTGCTCAGCTAAAGCTGTGAGTGTAGGAAACACTGCAAACTGGATTCAACAGCAATGACTGGAATGAGCTGCTATTGTTGAGGTGAAAAATCTCTGCTTGGTGACAAAGTAGGTTGCAAAAAGGAAGCACAAAGGAAGGAGAAAGTTCATACTCTCTTCTCTAGTCTTTCAGTCTTCTCTAGCACCCCCTATTGGCAATGCCCAGTGTGGAATCAGTTAGCAAAGCACAAATATGAGCTTGCAGCTCCCAGCCTCAGTATCAGAAAGGAGCACATACAAGAGTGGATTTCAAATGAAAAAATAATAGCTAATACTCTTCTATTTCTTGAGAAAGTGAGGTCTTTAGCAAAAAATTGACTGTTGCTTTTGAATTTTAAACCAGTGTCCAAAAATACCGGAATAAGAAAACATCAGTGTAAGTCTAGCCATTTTTTTTTTTTAAAGAATTAGTCACCACTGTACATAGTACAATAAATGATATGACTCAATTTTCTCCAAGATGGTAAATCTTTATGCTAAATATGGTAGATTTAATTACCGGTTCCAATAATTTCCTCCCCTGTAATGGAATCACACAGCCACATCCTTGCCTGACTTTATGGTGGACAGAATATACTCTTCCAGTTCTTGATTTCAGACTCTGACATGTGACTTTCTTTAATCAGTGAGACATTGGGGGACATGACTAGGGCAGCGATGAACTTGTATAAGTGAGCTTTTGTGCTTTATCTACCATGAGAATAATATGCCCTAATATAGCCACTGCCCTTTCAACCTTGGGCCCCAGAATAAGATCATGAATCACACCATATGTTCTGGGTTAATCACTGATCTAAGGAAGAGGAGTGACACATGGCACATACCTGTTCAGATGGAAGCCTGAAGTTCAAGTTTAACTCAACTGAGTAGCATTCAACCTTATAGATCCATCATTGGAAGAAGAAAATATGTTAAGTGTTTGAACATTAGATTTATTACATAGTATCATTGTGATAATAGTTGACTAACACATTAACTGTCTCATGTTTATGGATGTATCATTAGATTTAAGCAGAAATCAGAAGCACTCTGATTCTTTAATAAAGAGAAATTTAATGCAGAAAATTATTTATACAGGTATTAAGAAAGTTTAAGGAGCCAACCAGAGGCCATTGAGACAAGGTAGAGATTGATAACATTAAGAAACTTTTTCAAAACTCCAAGCCTGGAGGGGAAAAAAAGCAAAAATGAGGATCACTCAGTTTAAACTGAAACCTTAACAGATCTTTCTGGTGGCAACAGAGCCATTAAAGGTACAAAGGCACTGCCAGAGGTGCCACCTATGACACAGAGGAAGGAGTTTCTCCTTCTTTCCTTAACTGGGGGCTGAAGACAAAGGCTGTGTGTTACAGGTGGTGCTGGTGGTGCTGGTGAGGATGCACAGCCCTAAGAGAAATGTGAACAAAATATAGGTGGGGGTGGAGACTGATAGGAAATATAAGGGACTGCAGAAAAAAATCCCTGGGATTCACGGATAGGGAATTCAGGGTTTCGAATTTCAGCTTTTTCAGATCTTCAGTCATTCCAGGATCAGCTATTTCTGCCCCCATCGCGCCAATCTTCCAGAAGGCTGTTGCTGGCCTCTGCAGGACCGTGGAAAGGCTTTTAGCAGCCAACCTCAGGAAAGAAAGGCTTTGCAGGTAGCTGAGCGACTGAAACTTTCTCAGCTTTGCTGCTGTTATAGGCTGGAAGGGAAAGCCCCAGACCTGGGCGCCTCGCTGAGCTGCATGAGTGTGGGCCATTTGTTGGGTTGTTCAGTTGCTGCAGCTGCTGTTTTCAATGTCGCTTGTCTGGTGCTGTGCTGGCTCACTTCGGCTGCTCTGGGGAGCATCTCCTGTTGTGTCTTCTGCTGTGTTTGTGAGTTGGAACCTGGCCTGTAGTCTGTCATGTGCTCCAGGCCCTCAATGGTGGGAAGACATCATCTTGGGAACCTTTGTGCTTAGGAGTGTGAAACACTGGGCACTGCTGCAGGTGAGGTAAACAGCCAGCTGTGGCCTCAGTGACTCTTTGTTTTTCTTATTTGTTAAATAAATCCCATTATTTTTGTTCTCTGAATCTGAGTAGTCTTGCAATTGTGCACGCAGGTAAAGAACTCAGACAGTGACGGTAAACTATTTGGGCATTGTCCTTGGCCAATTTTAGTGTCCTTTGTTGCCCTGTGTCATCTCTACCCTCCAGTCTCCTGCTATTGTCTCTCATTGGCCAAAGCAACAAGAAAACAGTTAATGGGGAGGCCACATGTCATACAGAGCTGGACAAGGGAAGGGCCACACATGGGTGTACGGGAGCTTCTCTAATCAACGTTTACACACAGTCCCTTTTGATCACAGGAAAGTAGGATAAAAGACCCTTCTTTAAGAAATTTATTTAATTCCCTCTGGGGTGCTTCCATGCACTAATTAATCAGTTCTGATCATTATCACTGAGTGGCTGAACCCAAACCCCAATAATATCACAGTGGCTCCGCTTCAAGCAGCAACTCCACTTTGGGGGCCATCATGGAGGTGCTGCGTGTGTCCCCCGGGGTTGAGCCTGCCACACCCTGACACTGATGCACTAAGAATTCAGTGAATCCCTAATGCCACAGAGCTGATAAGAGTTTCATATCTCCTTAAGGTCAGAGATCCACACATGAGTAAAATGAACATCTTGCCTTTGTTTTTAACTTAAAGAACAGGAATTCCCAGAGCTAGACTGTGTGAATCCCAAAGCATTTGGGATTCCTACATATTTTCCTACATATTTTCATTCCTACGTATTTTCTCTCACGACATACAACTGGGGCTAAGGGTGACTACAGTCAAATGAAAATGTCATGTCAGCCACCACCAAATCATTAACAGAAATATGACCTGCTTTCAGTTTAGGACCATCGTTGTGCTTCATGATTTTTTCAGCTCTGGTGAGTCCCTTGGGAGGTCACTGATAACCTGTGCTGTGACATGGCCTCAGTCGGAGCCCCTAACTTAGGTATGCTTATGTCTGGGTGAACCTCCACAATTAACACCTGGGGTAGGGAGTGTTTAGTCAGGGGTCTACTTCACCCCCTTGTAAATTGGGGGTTGATGGAGTAAGGAGATCACAATCACTAGCTAGAGTGTTTGAGCCTCAGTTACCTTCCACATGAATTACCTTATTCCACTTGTGATCTGACATAAAGGGAAATTTGGTGGTTTCACTTAGCATTTGAGAAAACGTAAAGTGATTTACCCAAGGCACAAGTTAGCAAGAGAGGTATGAAAAGGCACTTAAATATGCCAGACATGACACAAACTGAGTCAATGTAGGCAGAAATAGATGAAAATATCAATTTTTCTATCCTCTACTATCTCTCTACCTATATTTGGGCAATGATGAAAAAGTGCTATTTTCTTCTAGAGCCATACCATGCTTCTTAATTCTTTCTTCTTGAGTTGTGGAATTATTGAATTCACCTCTCCCCCAAACTAAATAAAAATGTTGAGATAGGGGCTTCCCTGTTGGTGCAAGGGATTAAGACACAGTCTATGAAGCTATCCACAGCCACTGCAGCACAAGTTCGAACTCCAGCAGGCCAGGGATCCCCCACATGGCACATTAGACTTCTCCTGTCTTTCCCCCTGCTCCCCTCAGCAGTGTATTTCAGTCAGTCTGACTGTTCTGTTCCCCACTCTGTCTCTGGTGAATCCTCTCACCCCCCACATCTCTGGTGTACCCCAGCTCTTGTACGCATAAATAAATAAATCTTTTTTTTTAAAAATGTTGTGAGATAATAAGATTGAGCGACCACTTAGCTCAGTAGAACATAACACAAGGCAAAAGATACTGATTGGTCAACTCAATTAAGACTGACTTAGAGTTATCCTAGTGGCTCCTTTACCATTTATAGAAATAGTATGTCATTTTGACCCGCCTGTGTCTGTTTCCCCATCTCTAATACATGATTAACTTCATCAGCCCTGTCCCTCTCTTAAAGTCCCCATCCTTCTGCTAAAATCACACTGGGTATGAGATAGTTTTTAACTCTTCGGTTTTTTAAGATTGATGTTGGAGTATCCAAGGAAAAACAGTAAGTTGTGGTAATGTATATGATGGTTATATGTAAATATATATATATATGTAAATTTGAGAATTAGTTAAAATAGAAAACCAGGTCTTATTGGAGTTTGAGGTAGTAATCATTTCCCCTTTTTTTTCTGAGCCTCAAACCAATTATATAGATCCAGGATTATCAAAAACCCTGATAAGTGCTAATAAAATTATATTCAAGAACACAGTTTAAACACATACATACAATACATACACCCAAAGACATCTGACCAGAGGCTACTCATGGCACCTGCTGTATAGAAGACCCTGGCCTGACTCCTCCCCTTTTAGTATGGAGGGTGCCATTAACAGAGGTGAAGCAAATGGGTCACAAGCTCATCCAAGCTTTCAAACATCAACTCAAAGCAAACGCTGACCACTGAATGCCCAACTCTCACCATAGCACCAAACAGGTGAATACTGTTCATCCTTTTGTGCGAAGAGAACAGAAATTTTTATAAATCTTCTTCTTCTTACACCAGAAAGTCTGAATATGTTTTATTGACCAGCAAAAATACGGCATGATAAGAAAATATTTCCTACATAGGTTCTCACTCTCCAAGAGAGTCCTCCTGAGGCCCTTCTGGCTATGGCTGCAGGTGTAAATGTGCTACTTTTAGCTGTGTCCGCTGCAGTTGCTGGACAAGGCACTCAAGTGGGCAGTGCAGTTGGAGACAATGGAAATGATGTTGGCAGCTGCTATGCTTCCACTGACCATACCAAGAGAAGTTGGGGCTGTAGAGGTCAAGAGGGAAAATTCAGTTCACCATATAGTAGAGGTCTAGGGACGCCATTTGCTTCCTATATGATTAACTGGAATTGGGGGTCTGGAAATAGTCTTTTTTTCCCCTTTTGATATATAAGAAGGTGGATCTTCACAATACTCAGGAGGAAGCAACTGCCTATTTTGGTCACTGTTTAGAGGAAAAGAATAAATATATGAACTATTACTGTGTAACTCAAAGGGAGAAATTTGAGTAGACAGTAAAGAAAGGAATGAATAGTATAATAAGTTAAGGAGTTCTCTATATGATGTGGTTTCTCAAAGATGGTGTATTAAAAAAAATAGTAGGGAGCAAGGAGAGAGGGATAGAAGCAAAAGGCTTGGAACGGTGAGCACCAAATTGAGGAAAACCTTTCCTGAGAGACACTTAAAAAGTAATCAGAGAACCAATCTAGAGACCCAGAAAGGGCAGTTCGTCTGAACCTGGAAATGGAAAGAATCACAAGGAGACTCCCCTACTATATCAAATTCTCAATGAACCGAGAAATCTGCTGTGCTAATAGCTCTGAATAAGTTGCTTTGCATGAGACTCTGAGTTAGTCCAAATGACTTTGTCAAACTTCAATTTCCCATTTTAAACACAGAACAAATAATTTCAAAGTGTGTATAGCAGTAGAGCTATCAAGTTGACTCACTGCAAAGAAGTTGAGTTTATATTCTCAAGACTTTTTTTCATATGACTCTGAGAAAGGCTGGCTTAGGCATTTCTATAACATGCATTTCCCTCTTTGCCCTTCTCACCTTCAAAGTGTGCTTTGCTTCATCTCAGCACTCACACTTGAAGGATGCTGTGTCATCACTGCACTGCTCTCCTTCCTTACCTGGTGTACCTCCAATAGATCTGCCAACGCTACGGAGAAGTAATTGTTGATATAAATTTTAAACTTTCTGTGACTTTAGGTAACTTCTGTTCTAGACTTAAGCCCATTACTTATCATACTTGGAGAAAAGGTATGCCATTCTTAGATAATCAGGTGGTATATTTTGCTGAAAGCAACCCTAGAAACTGTCATTGGGGTCTAAAATTAAAATCCAACAAAATTCCAGCTGATACAAGCAACAATCATTAAAGAGTATTCACAGTAAACTATGACAAAGTAAGAGATTATTTAACCAAGCCTTAAATATCTAAATTTCTAAATGATACCATCTGAAATAGATCCTCCTGTGTTAATCAGTCAAGTGGAGAATGGAATGCAGGGATTGTACAAAATATTCTGGACTGTCTTCTGGTACGAATGAAGATAAATTAAAATTTAATGAGAGTCTTATAAATGCCAGAAACTTTGCCAACTGATTTTGCATTCTATGTCTCACTATGGCATTTTTAGAGACACATAAATTTAAAATCAAAGAATTTGTGTCACTCATCCAAGTTCACACACAACTGTTAAGTGGCAAATCCAGAATCCATGCTCCAGGCTATTTAACTCTAAATTCACTTCCATTTCATTTTTCAGAAGTTAGTTCTTAAAAGTTACTCTGATAGATTTTATTCCTCTTGGACCATGGCTCCTAATCTCATTTCATTGGCCCTCTCAGAGAAAAGTCACCTCCAGTTGAAGAAGAGACTTCTCCATGAATCTAGAAGAGCTCAATTAAGTCTCCAGTGGGCAATATGTTGACACTGTGATAGGTGGTGGGATGTGGTGGGGAGCAGAGAATTAGGAACAGAAATAAATATGATCCAAGCCCTTTGTAACAATCTATCCTCCTATGAAGTTGTTTCTGTATCTCCCTTGCTAGAATTGACTTCTTCCATTGAAGGTCATTATTTTACCAAGAATATTTTTCTATAATATTTCATTATACTTTGAAACTACTCAACAAAGAAAAATTCAGCACCTAATCTCTTTGAAGACTGGAGAAGAGGAGAAATTTGCAATTGAAGTTGATAGATTTTTCTCCCTATGTTTGGCTGTCAACTCTTTAAAAGAAGAAATGCATTTGTACTGAGTGTCTGCATGTGTCTAGAGAATAATAAGGGTTTAGAATAAACCATTTGCTATCTGGATCACGTGAATTTAGTAGAGAAATATATAAATGACCAAGTTAAAAAACAGGACAGGCTAAACTAGGGGCTAACTCAACTGATAAGAATTTTCCAGGTAGGGCTGCGAAGCTGGAAAAAAATGCTAAAGCAAACCAAAAAGTCAAAACATAAGAGAGAAGAATCCCTAAACATGCAGCATAATATTATCTTTTAATCTTTTTCAGCTTGTCTTCTAAAAGCATTCTGTGGATATTTTATTTATGCCATTATTTATTCTACCCAATGTTCTACAATTACAAACTACAGGCAAGGTATGCCAAGTAAACAGTGATAATTATGTGTGTTCTAATCTGCTTTCTCAACTGATCTTCTATTATCACACTTCACATCCTCTTGTACTACATGGGAAATGAATGAAAAGAAATAAACACCAAGTTTTATTAAAAATTATGTTAACAGTGCCTGTTTATTGAATGTCTACTATGGGTCAGGCTTCTGCTACTAGCTCCTTGGCAGACAGGTCTTATTTATATATTTATTTATATTTTTTGGTTTTGTTTGTTTGTTTTAAAGATATATTTATTTATGCATACAACATCTGGGGTACAAGCTAGAGGTATGGGGGGGTGAGAGGATTCACCAGAGATAGAGTGGGAAACAGAACAGGCAGATTGACTGAAATACACTGCTGAGGGGAGCAGCGGGTGAGTCAGGAGAGGTCTGCTGCACCATGTGGGTAGCTCCCTGGCCAGGGATTGAACTCTTGCTGTAGTGGCTCCAGATATCTTCATAGGTTGAGTATTAACTCCTTGCATCACTAGGGATGCCCCAGGTCTTATTTAATGTACATATTGACCCTAATAAATGGAATTTAGTTTTCCCTATTTTACAGATAAGATTTTTGGGTCCTAGTTAAGTAAACTCATAAGGAACTCCATAAGGAACAGGAGGGAGAGTGAAAAGTAGTTTCAGGTTTGTCTGACATTGGGGCCAGAACCCTTAAACACATGTAATCCTATAGGTATTGGAATGAAACCCCCTTTAGGACACTGGCAGGTTGGACTCCTCTTAGCTGTGATACTTAGTATGTCCAGGATCTGCCTCTTCTTGTTTCGGCCATTGTCTGGACTTGCCTTTGTGCCCAGTGTTAGGTGAATGATGCAAATGGCACCAACATCCTTTAGGAGAAATATGCAAACTCGAAATAACACAGGTTATCTCTATGTGCTTGTCTTTCCAAATGGTATGGAAAAGATCACCTAGCAGCTTACAAATTCTAGAAGTAACTAAACAACACTGTGGATGCATTGGAAAACTCATCAGTATATCTGTTCATTCATCAAATGTAACTAACATACCAGGATAGGAATTCTGGGACTGAGAAAGACTGAGAGATGAAGACGTCCAGATGTGGAACCTAAGCTCAGCCGTCTTAGAATTGTTTTGCAGGTAGCGAGGACATCAAACAACATTTAAATTTTCCTTCCCAGAGAAAAACCCTCCTAAGATTGGGTTCTGCTGCTCTCAGCTGCCTTTATAGGGCAAAGCTGCCACACTGATAGGCAATTCCAGCCCAACTCAGCTGCTTTTAGGAAGGACAATTGCCCACGGATACCTCTGGGAAGGAAATGGGGATAAAATTAAATCATACTTTATTTTAGGGGTCATTTTCTGTGTCAGAGAAACGGGCCTTAACGCATTTTGCAACATGTAATAGGAAACACTGAATCCACAGTAATCTCAGGAGAAAGCATTCACTCCCCCTCACAGTTGCAATTCCTTTACCCGAATGCAGGCATGTAAATAAATGGAATAACTAGAGTCAAACTCAGAGCCTCCAGGGAGGGAATTCATAAGCACTGTGCAAAGTGGTTTATAAATGTCATGTTATTATTTCTTAAAGTGGGTTAGGCAGGTGTTTATCCATGCTTTTTTATAGACCAAAATGATTTCAATTCTCAAATCTTTGTCCTGCAAACTGGATATGGTTACAGGCTGTCTCCAAAGGAGAAAATGAATGCATAAGAACTCCTGGGGTGTTCGAGCTGGAACGGGCCTCAGAGTTCAGCTCACCCAGCCATCATTGTGCTGAAGCCAGAAGAACTGGTGACTTGCCTCGGGACACATCCTGGACACATGAATAGATGAGCTCAGGCTGAAACCCAGGTTTGTTGGCTCTCGATCCAGGATGATTTTTATTACACCCCAGGGGAAGCAATGTTAATTCGGGGAAGCAAGAGTCAGAGTATCATGTGATGACTTGGAATACGAATATAAGTCATTAATGTCACAGAAATAGTAAATATAAAGGTTTTTATATAAAACTACACGTTGATTTTTAAAAATATTTAAGAATATAGATACAAAAGAGAAATAAACAGATGTGGGAGGCATGAAAGAATATTCTTAGCATCCAGAGATAGTCACTGATTGTATCTGGTACCCATACTTCTTGACTTTCCTGTACTGTTGTGTGCTTATAAATTGATTTTTACACACATGGGACCTCACACAAATACTGCTTGATAACCACCAACTTAGAAGTATATTTAAATATCTTTCCAAGTGGATATGTATTCATCTCTGTTATTTCTATGGCTGACTAGCTTTCCATGGCATGACATAATTTATTAAGTCACATTCCTAATGGAGGCTATGACATTTTCACTACTAGAGGCAAGAGAAATATATAACTCAATAGGCTCACCTCCACCCCTTCTAATTGTGTTTCCTTAGAGCTATATCAGAAGGGACAAGTTTCTAATCTTTTCAACCCATCCCCTCAATCTCAGGGCTCTCTTGCAGGAGTTATTGGGTGCTTAAAAAGAGGTAGAAAATGTTCAATACATCTTATATGTTTTAGTTATTATTATTTAGTTATGTGTTGTGTTATTAACAACTCTCCCATCTTTTTAGCTAGATTTTTATGCATAACCTTAATCATTTCCTAAGAATAAGTCTTAGAAATTGTGTTACTAAATCAAAAAATATTTATGTATTTTTCACATTTATTGCTAAATTGCTCCCTTAAAAGACTGTGCCAAGTTACTTTCCCAAGAAAAGAAAATGCTCATTACCTCATACATTCTTTGCAACTGGCATGATGATTCTTTTGAAATAAGCTTTGCCAAGTTGAGTAGTTATAAAGATATGACATTATTGTTTTAATTTTATTTCTTTTTGCGTTGAGAAGTTAAACAGTTTTCATCGATAGTTTGACTGTTTGCATTTCTCTTCTTCCTTCTCTTCCTCCTCCACCTTCTCTTTGGACTTCTCTTTGGAACAGTTTTGTCTCCTTGAGTTTGTCATGAAGTCCATTTAGCAGATGCTTCAGCTTTTTGGATTAAAACAAAAACCCACTAGACTACGCAAGTACCATAGAAGAAGAACTGGGACTATTTTCCTCATTGTTCTCACTCTTCATAATGCCTAGTTGTGAAATGGACCCAGCAAACATTGAAGAAATGACAGACGGATGGATGGATGGATGGATGGATGGATGGATGGATGGATGGACTGATGGATGGATGGACAATGGAGGGCTAGATAGTGGTTCTCCAGAGAGCCTTATAGTACCTCCATGGTATGGCTCCCCAGGTTTGCCCTGTCTTGGAATAAATCCATAAAGGCAGTTACCCAGCCTGGGACCCTGCTTCTAGTGAAACTCTCACCACCAGAAACTCCTTCTCATTGCCAGGGTGTCTTGTTATGAGCTTGTGTGCACTAAGCATGCAGGCAATTCCAATTCACTTTATTTGAGGAGGAAAGGAGGAGGAAGTGGTAAGTATTCATCAAATTGATGATATTGCCTTTGATATCAATCAACACATCTATGTCGTGCACCTACAGTGAAGGAATGAGGCCCTAGGAGAAACAATACAGGAGGAACAGAGAGGGAGGAACACAGCACAATGCTGTCCCCCTTCTCAAAGACAGGAATGCTTTCATCCTCTCAGCTGATACAGGAGCCAGGCAGGTAAGGAACTGTGGTAGTGCAGTCACCATTGAAGGCAAGGGTGTATGACCTTGATTTAATGAGTGGTTACTCCTCAGCTCTGGCCAATTGCTAGCCTATCAAGAATGTGGGTTAGGGTAGGGAATACTATGAGAAACCCCTGATTGAATGTTAGTTTAGTCATTTAAACATTATGAGGTCCAACAAATGGTTAGATCTGGCCCCTGTGGGTAGTTAGAAACCTCTGCCCAGGAAGCTGATACCTCACAGAAAATAAAACAACTGTCCTGCAAACACAAGGCACAGGTGGCAAAATGCTTATGGGGTGAGACAGTAGCAGCCAGAAGTCATTTTGTAGAGTGATGTTTTAAATAGACTGGAGGATCATGACAACATGGAATGAATCCCTCAATCTTTTAAAATGTACACCCAACAAAGAAACGCTGTGCAGGGCATGGAGGCGGAGTCAGGGCTGAGCCAGCAAAGCTGAGTGGATGTGTAACCCATGGTGATCACAAAACCTGGCGTTTCAGCCAGACCTTGCAGAACTACAGCTTGGGGAAGAGGCAAACCCAGGTCTCCACAGGACAGAGTCCTCTCCAACCTCTACAGCATTACAGAGGCAGCTTTTCCCATCTTACCCTGAAAGTTTCCCTGGATAACACCCATTTTGGACACCCACAGTAGATGTGTTATGACAACCTCAATTAGGCTTGCAAGAATCAGAAGACTCCTAAACCTGACAGTGCGGGATTTACACTGGGAGATTCCCACTCCAAACTGCTGCCCATCCTCTTTCTCTTTACAGAGAACTCACGTATGCTGTTATGTTTTTCCATTTGAAAATGCTCTAGCCGAATACTTGCATGGTTACCACGGCAACTATCAGGTAGCATCATCTTGTGCCTGAAGCTGAGACTGCCAGCAAAAAAGCCAATACAGTAGCATATTGTTTCTTCCTCACTAATCTTTTAAACTGCAGCCTATAGTGTTGCCATAATATATTCGATCAGAAGCTTGAGTGGTTTATTGAATTTAATGTGCCACTGCTCTCCTTTGACTGAGTAATCCATTCAGTAGCTGGCCTTTAGTTTGAATTTTCTCCTTGGCAGAGAAAAGTGCAGGGCCTACCATGGTGCCTATTTTGTGATTTCGAAGAATCTAAGAAAGAAAATGGATTTGCACA
Source organism: Talpa occidentalis (assembly GCF_014898055.3). NCBI lineage: Eukaryota > Metazoa > Chordata > Mammalia > Eulipotyphla > Talpidae > Talpa > Talpa occidentalis. The sequence goes on along the minus strand of NW_023603184.1, from coordinate 128,357,599 downwards.
CACAAACTCTGTCTTTTTAATCTCACTCTACTTGAAGAATTATTCCTGTTATTTTGACTGGACCCAAATGGGATGTTTGCCAAACATCTGATTTCTAGGTACTACAGATATTACCAAGGAGAGCCAATGCAGTTCTGTGTTTGTTGAACTCTAGAAGGAGGAAGTAAAAGCCAGTGGTTCAGCCAAACAGAGGTATCAATCCCAAACTATCCCAGGAACCCCCTCCACCTATGCTCTTATAGCATGTCTGTGCCTCCCCAACCTTCCTGGGTTGGAGGGAGGTAGCAGAGAATAGAAGTGAGCAGAGTGGAGGTGGGGGCAGCTCTGTGGGACACCAAATGGGAGTGTCCTCTGGGGGTCTATAAAACAATAGGCTCTATTGTTTCAGAAAGTTTCAGAGTAGACCAGAGACTAGAAGAGAACAGAGAACTTTAGTAAGAGTTGTTCAGTGATTGTGCTTGGATCTTTAAACGTTGGAGAGAAATGCGAATAAATATTGGAATCCCTTGGTGCTCTATGCTTCTTTGAGTCTGAACCTACCCACGATAGGACTGGACTATGTGGGTCCCAGCTTAGAATGCATTACAATGTTTTTAACTGAAAACGTAACTCTTGACTTCCAATATAGTTCAACTGCTCCATGTCAACATAACAATGGACAATTAACCTTCCTACAGCTAGTCTTGCATTTACAAAATGTGAATCATAACATTTACTTGATGAGGAATGTTATAAGGAGAGAATGAGATATTATATAGACAACTGACCTTCCCCCCTTTTACACTGATATGCAAATTTTAAAGTTTATTCCACTTTTAAATGGAAAAATAAAATTAACATCTCTAGTAAAAACTGTTTGGATATATTCTCTTATTTTTAAAATTGACATTTCTCTCATTTATATTCTACTTCCCTAGCTAAAAAAGATAAGTAGCTATGCACTGATAAATTTAATATCACCCATTATCTATATTAAAAAGCATTCCTCACCTTGCTATTCTGAATGGGGTATAACTTTATGATTTTTTTACACATAGATATTATAACATGAAATCCCATAATGCTCCTTATTCTAGACTCTCTTTGGTCACTTTCAATACTTCAAGGTATATAAAACTAACAAGTTTCACACTTTCTATGCCCCAGATGATGTGAGACAAATGGGAAGAATAGCAAATAAGACTTGAAAAGTCTTTAGAATAGAGCTTCTCACAGCTCAACCAGCCTATGAGTGCTAGTCCATATCACTTCTACATGATTATTGAAGACACGAACATGAAAACATAACAATTAGATATGACACTTCAGTCTAAATCACAAGAGTTTCTACTTGGTTAAAAATGGTCTATGTGGAAACTTTCAAGACCTGAAATTCAATAAATATATTAATATATTAGAAAATTTTCTCACATATACAAATAACAGACATTTAACCATAGAGAGATAGTCCAAGGCACGATTTTGGCTTAATGCTCTAAGTAATAAAGTGGGAACAGCCATGTGTTTTAACCCTACTCCATACATGTATGGAATACATGATGAGTTTCATAAGACTTAGAGATGATTAAACATGGTCCCTGAAATATAGGGGCTTCAAGGCCCAGTGGGGGAGACAGATGTGCAAACATTCAATATAAGTGCTAAAACAGAGAGATGGACAATGAGTCACAAGCATACATTATGGATGGATAATGAAGCTTAAGTTGGATTGACAGAGTCAGTAAAACATTTCATTATTTGATTCAACTAGCTACAGATCGAGAAAGACAGGCAATGGAGCTTGACTGTTGGCTAAATATTAAATCCTTAATTTCAGATTCTTTCTCTTTATCTTTCTCTTCTGCATCTGATTAGAAATTGAGGTGTTAGGCTATAAAGTATTAAAAATTCTACTGAAAAAAAATAAATCTATTGAAAATACAAAACTCATACAACTTATTGTTTATTTGATCTGCACTGTACCAAAATATTAACTTGAGTAATGAATTGTCACTATGTTCTTTCCCATTAAGATAGATAAGCATACTAGTCACAAAATAAGAGACAGTAAAAGGCTGTAAGAAAATAAACCCATCAAGAATAAAAAGAAGATGTTACTGGAATGGAGGGAAGAGTCAGTTAAACAGAAATTTCAGAGTTGTAAGTACCTTTATTTTTATAAAATTCAAGGTGTAGATGTATCTGAAAATGATTAAATTGAGAAGCCAGCCCTGGTCCTGCCTCTGGAGTTATCTAGGTTTGGGCAAGTTGTAACAGGGTAGTCCCCAGGAAAGGGGGAGGTTCTACATTTCTTGGAACAGAACCCGAAAAAGCAAATTCAAAATATCAGCAATTAACTTTTAATTAAAAGGGCGTCATCACTTTACTTCTGTTAGCCACTGTGGGACAGAAGCTGAAAGAGCAGATTCAATATCAAAACACAGATTACACCTCCCCCACACTAGGGAGGGACAGCAACAACACAGGTATGAAAACCTGGTACAGTCACATGATGCACCATAAAGAGTGCTTTTCACAACAGACCTTTCTCAGTAGGAAGCAGAAACTTAGAATCTTGTCTTACACCCGCCATTAAATCCAGAATTCAAATGGCAAACATGCCCAAAACAAATTGTGTTGACACAATTTACAGTAGCAAATCCTTTCAGACTCAGACAAAATCTTTTCAATTTTTCTGATCCAGACTTCCTAAAAATTTACATTATCTCCAAGAATCCATCAAGGCTATGAGCAATTACCAGTTACTACTTAAGGCTACTCTTTTGTTAACACCCAGGCAAACATTTGCTAATTTAAACACCACTGCTCCACAGTTGGCTTGTAAAACCCCTCAGGCAGAGGTCAGGAAGTAGTTGAAGACAAAGCAACATAGCACTGAAGAATTATTATTGCTTTTAGAAATGCTAATGAGACAGCAGAGATCACAAAAAGAAAAAAGGTCCAAAGTCCTAGCAACAAGAACCTCTGAGTTTTACAAGAGCCTGCCAAGTGGCCTCAGACACCATCTTTGATCTGGCCACTGGTCCAACGTACTACCTAATCTTTTGAGTAAAACCACTGAACAGAACAATTTCCACAAAATGAAATCTCTTAGCAAGTCACTACAAATTACACACAGACACACAGAATCTTTACAAAGCCCAAGCTTTGTAACAGCAAATCTACATATGAAACACACTAGAGAAACCAAAAATCACATTTGTGCTTATGGTAGCCAGGGCCATAGGGAAGCCCAATTTCCCCATGGGGCTGACTAATCATAGATGGCTCTGTCCTAAATCACTTTGGACACCAAATCTGTTACAGGGCAGGGAGAGGGGCAGCCCAGACCCCACACACCCACCTGCTCTAAATAGGTTCTGCCATCTGCCGCATCAACACAAAACATATGAGACTTTAATGGGAAGGAACTTTAATACAATTAGGAAACAATACAGGAAAGGCAAAGAATATGGTTTTTAAATCAAGCACCCAAAGTTACCCATCCCCTTGTGGGTAAAATTCCATCCAAGCAGGATTGGCCCAGAACAAGGCCCCAAAGCCTGTCACAGTCTAAAGCACCTTCCAGTGGGGACCCACAGAAAAGGATCAAAAACAACCAGACAAGTCTTAAAAAAAAAAGAGCAAAATCAAAATCAAGACAAAAACTGCTATTGTCACCTCCCCAAGGGTCTCTCACCCACATCTGTGTCAACCAGTCCAAGACCAAAAGGTAAGTGTAATTTCTTTACATGTCTCTCGGCTCCATGTGCCTCCTCTAGGCCTCCTTCTGGCTCAACATCCTGCTTCCTTCCTTCCTCAGTCTCCACTACAGCTTCTTCTCTCCCTGCTCAGCTCCACCCTCCATTTGGGTGGGACAAAAAAACCTAAAACCTCCCCCCTTCCTGGGGACCACCCTGTTACAAAGCCATCATCTTTGGTATCCTACGCCTATAAAATGAAGGGTTTGTATTCATCAAAACTCTTTTGGATGAAGTGAAAGAAACCTAGCTCACAATTTCTTAATTAAAAAAAAAATTTCAGATATATCTGGACCTAAGAGATTTCAATTATGTTACAAGGACATGATCGTGCTGTTTTTTATTGTGTTGACTTCATCCTGAGGCATGTTCTCCCTCTATAATGACAAGATTGTTCCTCCACCTGCAGATTTACATCCTAAAAACTTCAAGTCCAGCAGAAAAGAGTTTCCCCTTCACTATAACTCCAAGAAAAGTCACAGAATTGAGTTACATTTGATTTGATTGCAGTAGCGGATAGAGAGTGCAATGATGCCACATTTAGTTGGCCAGGTCTAGGTAAAATGCTTTCCTCTGGAGCCAGAGGTGGAGTCAGTGCAAAGCTTGGGAGTGAGGGAAGATTGATATCCAAAAGGAAAGCCAAGAGTCAGCTACAGAAGAAAGGGGAAAGGGAGTTTGGAAGCCCCAAAACAACACATGCCCACTATGGGGTGAAACACATTGTAATGCCCCTGTCTCCCCTTCTATATCTAAAATTATCTCTTGAATCCTTTCCTTTATTACAATAGATAAGAAAATCACTACCAAGAAAAGTTTGGAGGTCTGTCTAAGTCTCCCAACTAGGAAATGACAGAAACAGAACCCTGGTCTCTTAACTTACAATCTCGTGTTCCACATCTTCTCAAGGGTTCTAACTCTAGGACACAGAAAAAGCTCAACACAAAATGGTTTGTAAAGTTTCAATACTGTCTTTTCAGGTGAGTTTCATAGTGAAGATCATTTCTCCATGTCCTGTGAAGAAGCCATGAGGCACCTCTGATAATTTAGTGCTGATATAGAAAGAAGCCTCTGTGTTGCCTAATTTGGCTGATCAACTGTACTTCACATGCTACATAGGCACCTGTTTCTAGTCCAGCAAAAGCTGTTTGGAGTTCTCATTTTTAATGTCTAAGAAGAACACACTAGTGGTTACCATAGCAACTGTCAAGCCGGTGACTCCTTATGCGTAGAGATGAGGATGCCAACAACAATAGTGCTTCTTTTACTTGATCTAGACTAGCCTGAGGGTGCACCCAGCCTTGGGTGATTTTTCCTTTTTAAGCTTTTTAGATGATAATGTGCAGCCAGCTTTAGGAGTCCCTGATGTAACCCTTTAAATTCTTACTAAGACTGGTTGACTGAGAGCTCAAAATATTCGTTCAACCCCACACTTCCTGTTTCATTTCAGATTTTTTCAGAGAGCATACCTGGTAACTTATTTAAAATTCCTTCCCCACCCTACCCCCACTTCTTTAAGGAAAGGATCTTGTCCACTCTGGCACATTATGGGATTTCTGACTATCCAAGGTGCAAACTCATGAATATTCTTAATTAGAACAGTGGTTTCTAGATCCCTTTCAAATTGGACTATGTTGGAACTTAATTGCAGCAAGGGGCCAGGAACATCTGGCAGGTCTAACAGTCATGATCTGTGGTTCTGAATATAATGTATGTATTACCAGCAAGTAGCTGTGTCACTGTGGTTGCTGATATTCTGTGGAGATGTGATGGAAGAAGGAAGCAAAGCAAATAATGACCTCTCAATTAAGTTTTCCAAAAGGTTCAGATGATTAACTGGTCACAGGCAAAATTTACTCTTCAATTGAAAACATAAGCAACAATATAAAACAGGCACACCTGCCATCCCAATAATTCAGAGATGGTAAAAAGAAACATCCAAAGTTTGGCAGCTCATTTCCAAGTGATTTTATTTTCCTTCCTTCATTAGTGAGAAGCCTGAAATAAGTTCTATTCAATTTCATATTATTGACTTGAGTTATGTCAAAACATTGTACTGGTTGGGACCTACCAGTGATAGGCATCTTCAAGAGAGTGTGGCTTGATATTTAAAATGCTGTCCTTGAAAACTGAGGAATAGTTACTATAATTATTTTTGAGATGTTAATGATTAATAAATTTAATTTAAATATTTAGAAAATGATGTGGCTCATTCTGGGGTAGCAATAATGAAGAATTTATTCAGTAAATATTTATGGAGTATTTGCTATTTGCAAGATCTTTTGGTAGATGCTGAAAGAGATAGAAAGATGAATGTTCTTGGGATGTTTACAAGCTACAAGAGTTAATGAAAGAACTGCTAATAACTAGAATCTGGGCCTCCCTGGTGGCTCAGGGGTTAAATCACAGCACTGTCAAGCTGTCACCTACCATTGCAGCATGGGTTCAGATCCCGATCAGAGAGCTAACAACCCACATGGTGCAGCAGACCTCTTCTGTCTCACCTGCTGCTCCCCTCAGCAGTGTATTTCATTAGATCCACCTTTTCTGCTCCCCACTCTATCTCTTGTAAATCCTCTCCCCTCGCCCCACCGCACCTCTGGCCTATACCCCAATTCTTGTATTATAAATAAATAAATCTTTTTAAAAGATAACTAGAATCCCAGGTAATATGTGGTCAAATATGAGAGTATTTTGAAGTAGGTAGACTTTGAACTTGGCAGAGGAGATTAAGTCAGATGAAAGGACCAGTAGAAGCAAAAATTCATAAGGAACAAAGAAGAAAGTGGGGCTGAAAGAAAATGGGGTCTGACCCCTATGTTTATAGCAGCACTATTTACAATAAGTAAGCTATGGAAACAAACCAAATGCCCAAAAATAGAAGACTGGATCAAGAAGATGTGGTACATATACACAATGGAATATTACTCAGCAATCAAAAAAGATAAACTCATGCAATTTGCAGCAACATGGATGGAGCTGGAAGGGATCATGCTCAGTGAAATAAGCCAGAAAGAAAAAGAAAAATACTGGATGGTCTCACTCATAGCAGGAATTTAGAAAACCTAAATAAGGGACCAGAAAAAAGACTAATTATAATAAAGAAAAAATCAAAATCAATAAGCAACTATAAACCAGAGACACACTGGCGGGTGGGGTAGGGCGAGGAGAGGAGGGATTAGGGTCAAAACAAGGGGGGGCTGGGAATTACATGGGGAATAGAATCAAAATGAAAATGCATACATTATGCAAAAATGAAAAATGAAGTAAGAATGATATAAAACAAAATATATTAAAAAGAAAGAAAGAAAGAAAGGGGGGTGTGAAAAGCAGGTTACAGATTTTTTTAATTCATGTTCTCACATTTAGATCTTGAAACAACCCTTGCAGATTATTCCCAATTTCCAGGTACATAGACTGAAAATCTGAAATATAAGTAATTTCCCCAAGATGACATTGAATGGTGGTATTGAAGTACAGAATTTACGTTTAGGAGAAAATGAACAGCACAGTTGGGTTAATTTATAAAAAGACCTAGGAAAGGAGGCTGGAATGCAGTCAATCCAGGCAAGATCACACAGGGCTAGAAAGTGAGGCTGAGAAGTTCAAAATCAACTCCACAGAAATATGCATCATTCCCAGTGTAACCTGAAACCTAGCCAGTGCACCCATGCCCCGAGACCTTGCCTGAAGCCTAGTGTCACCAATTAAAAGCCCCTCCTCACCCCACACCCCTCCTTTTTTCCCAGGCTTTCTTTCTTTTTTTTTTTTTTATCTCTTTGAAATCTTGTTTTGATTTTCTTTTTTTTTTTTGCTCAAATTTTGATTTCTTTTTTTATTTTTATTTATTTTTTTTAATAATAAATTTTATTTTTATATTCCCCATACAATTGCAACCCCCCATTTTGACCCCAATCCCTCCCCTCCCGCCCCCCACCCCCCAAAAAGTGTCTCTGATTCATAGTTTTTTGTTGATTTTGATTTTCACTTTCTTATAGTTATTCACTTTCCTGGTCCCTTATTTAAGTTTTCTAGATTCCTGCTATGAGTGAGACCATCCGGTATTTTTCTTTTTCTTTCTGGCTTATTTCGCTGAGCATGATCCCTTCCAGCGCCATTCATGTTGCTGCAAATTGCATGTGTTTATCTTTTTTGAATGCTGAGTAATATTCCATGGTGTATATGTACCACATCTTCTTGATCCAGTCATCTATTTTTGGGCATTTGGGCTGTTTCCAAAGCTTAGCTTTTCCCAGGCTTTCTTATGTTGAATCCCTCATGGTCCCCAACATCTCCACGCTCCTGGTCACGCAGGTCTATGCAGATACGGTGCACAGCTCTACCCTATGCCGCCACACAAATCTTCCTGAGGATGGTAACCTTCTGAGGCTGAGTGGGGATTAAGGGGAAGGATTACACCAAGGAGAGAGATGTCTTCTGCCATCCCTGACCCGTTCCTTCTATTTCCTGCTTGCTGCTTTTTTCTTTTTCTACCCCCTTTCCTTCTGAGACAGCCAAGACGTTGCTCTTACTTGCTTCACTCAGAGCTGCTCAGCAAGTTCCTGGGTGCTTCTGCCTTTGGAAAGGGTTCTAGTGGGATAGATGCACGAGGTCTGAGAGAGTCTAGGATCGGTGAGCTGTGTGCTGGAGGACGTTCCCCAGAGCACCAGGAGCCGACAATGACCTTCCCCAGGTGGGGGCAGGCGGATAAAAGAACAAGGGGTAAACACAAGACAGGAAGAGAGAGCGAACATTTTTTTAAAAAAAAATCAGAGCTTCTCTAGTTTGCAGATTCCGTTAGACTATGAAAACTACCTAAATTCTTAATGAGGTGGATGGCATTTTTTTTCTTCCTCATCAAAAAGCTTTAGTTCTAAGTCTTGGACATAAGGCAGTATGTTCTGCAGTTATAAAATAGAATATCAGCAGGTGGTCTTAGAAAAGAATTTTCCTAACATGCTGTACACTTTGTTAGGAAAATTTTTCATGCCATTAGATTTTTTTAAATCATGATTTAGTTTCCAGATATTTAAACCTTTATTTCCATTTAGTTTGCTTTGAAAAGCAGCAGATTAGCTAGAGCACAAGACTGTCTATGATCAGCTGAGCGGCAGAGAACACTGACAGTGAGAGAGTTGAGAATGCGTGTCATTTGTCTTTTCAGCAGGCACACACAAATGATCCTTTCCTGCCATATGTTCCAGAGAATTCTTTTATTTCCCTTCAGGTATTTGACCTCCTATTGAATAGAGGCATTGATCAAAGTTGAAGCTGAAGAGTGATGGGGAGAATGGTTTCAGTTTTCAGTAAATCAAATGTTTAAAAAGAATCAAAAGTAAAATTCTTGATAGTTAATTCCCTTGCTTGTGTCTCTGGCTTATGGGAACATGACGATGTTGCTTAACAATCTTATACTTCTGGTTTCTTTCTTTCTCTTTTTTTTTTTTCCTTTTTAAAATATACACAGCCAAGAAATTCTGCAATGAGAGTTTTCGACCTTAGAGATGGAACTCCTTAAGTAAAAGATGGTAATTTGAAATAAAGCTCCTTATGTCTTTTTCCAAAGAATTATGACTTGGAAGGTTCATGTGAGGTGAAGGAGAACAAGAAGAAATAGACATCAAGTTGAAATGTGTGCCAAACATCTGGAGATGAGAATGAGAGCACGATGGGAAAACAGATGGAGGGAAGCTTGGCCAGATAAAATTAAAGGCAACGCCACTGAGCGTCTGATTAGCTATGAGAATTCTATTTCAAAGGAAGTATCTATAAAACCTACACTTTAAATAGTATCTTGACGTAAAAACACTTTTAAAAATTTGAGTTCTTATCAGGGCTTGAAGTTTCATTTGAAAGTTTTAATTCACTAATTACTGAGTGCATTGTATAATTATTTTTTTTATTGGAAACAAGACCCTAATTGATAACCAAGAGGTTATAGATAAAGAGGTACAAGAGAAGTTATTTCTAGGCTATTGTAATTACCCTACTGAAATTCCTCTTGAAAAAAAATCAGGGTACAAACCAATCAAGCATTTGTGGGTGTGAGTTAAATATCTGTTTGTCAAGTGAAGCCAATAACATCTCTTTGGGAATTGGCTTTACCTCTGCAAGAAAAAACTTACTTTCATGGATGAACATTTTACCCATTAGCTATATTGAGCACAGGGTGGAAGGCTCATAAGCTTTGCAAATTTATATGAAAATGTTTAAAAAGTTATCAAGTCCAAAATAATACACTAAACTCTAAAATGGAAATTCATATCAAGAATATGTAATAATGTCAAAAAAACAAAGTTGCAAGATATCATCACATTTAAAAAAAAAAAAAAACACTGTGTTACATTTAATGTTAAAACAGAGCACAAGTCCTCTAAAATCAAGATGCTCGGGTCGTACAGAGGTCCTAAAATAGTCTGTAAGGGGGAAAAGCACCCTTTTGTGAGAACACATACCTTCTTCTGCTATACATTTCTCTCACAGTCCCAAAGGAAAGACTCATGTCCAAATAAAATGGTTTCACTCCCCAAGCCAGGAGCTGGGAGGAATACCACATGCTCCTGAACATTCTGCACTGTTCCCAGGGAGCCTAATGCCCTAATGCTCTCCAAATGACTTCTTCCCTGGGCTTCCTGCTTCCTTGGCACTCTTGATCCCTGCTTACCTTACCATCTCCTGAAGTGCTTGCCTCTGTCAATGCTATGCTTTCTCCTCATTTCTTCAGATGTATGCCACCAACCAAAAGCCATTGTGCATGACAGAGTTTTCTGAATGTTTTGGAATAATGAAGAGAGACTAGCAATTCATGGAATAATAAACAACAAAAAAAACTGAATACAAGAGTCTACTGTATTGGGAATTCATCCAGTTTCCCTGAGGAAATTTCTTACTAGCATTTTCTTGTCTTTGGCTTGGACCTGCCGCCATCTTGCTGAGCACACTGTCCCTAGCAAAATGCCCATTTTTCAGCTTGCTGGTTCCCAGCACCCCTCCCCTACCAGAGAAAAGATGAGCATTCCTGGACAACCTCCTTGTTCATTTACCTGGTACTGTTTGGGTTGCACACTTCATGATGGCCAGAATTGGACTCTCTTAGCAAAGACAACTTCTACCCTTGGTTAAATTCTGCCACATTGAGAAACACAACAAAAACAACTCTTAGACTCTGAAAATAGATGGTGGTTACCAGAGGGAAGGAGATGGTGATAGAGGGGCTTATATGATAGCTTAGTAGCCTGGGAATAGCTTATATGATAGCTTAGTAGGGGAGTGAAGGATGTGCACATGATGAGGTATGAAGCTGTGCTCCCAGAATTTTGTAGTCATATAAATGCGTGGTATTCAATAAAATTTGATTGAGAAAATTCTGCCATGTCCTTGAAACATGAAAGCTGCTAAGTAACTTTCCCTTTTGGGGAGAGGTGAAGGGAGAGGATGTCTTTTGCCTTGCCTTCCTATAAGACATCTAGAGAAGATGGCATGTTTCAGAAGCCCTCCATTCCCTGAACACATTTTTGGGTAAGCCTTTGAAGAAAAAGTCTTTGGAAAGTCAAGTCTTCTATGTTACAGAAATGATGAAATCAAAGAGTCAAGAGGCACAGCTTTGTTTCCCACAGAGCAACATATTTCAACTCAAAATGTTGGCAGAGTCTGGAATAGGGGGTTCAGGAATAGACTATGCAGTAGAAACAGTCCTTATTGGAAGAATTAAATTAAAAAGAGACAAGCATGGGACTGAGAAGCCAGCAAAGACCCCAGGGAGAATGTAATATGTGAGTTGGGCCTTGAAAGAGAAGTAGAATGATTTCCCAGGAATGCTAAGGAACTATTTTTCTTCAATTTCATTTGACTCTGGGAACCATGGCTGAAAATGTGGCCTAAACATTTCACATCTCTCAATGATGTAGTTTGCCCCATCAAAAACAAAGAAAACATTCACTTATTTTCACCAGATTTGCCAAGCTATCAATGGACTCAACATATGCTCTGATTCTGACCTGGAGTCAGTGCAGTTTTTCACCATTTAACCAATGAAGATCATTTACAACCTGCTATGTGATCAGACAATGCTAGGAGGTCAGGACAGATGCAGACATGCTCTCTCTGATTTCTGAATGAAGGATGATACAGATGCAGACACAGAATTGCAAAACACCCTGGCAATGCAGTAGAGTTGGGCAGAGAGAGCCATGGACAGAGGTGGACCACTCTCACCAAGATGACACAGATGTCTGCCGGAGATGGTGACATCTCAGCTCCCTCACAAGGATGAAAGGACACACTGAGTAGTGAGGAGGAGGAAGACATGCCAGGAGAGGAGAGAGACTGTGCTAAGGTGGGAAACACAAGAGTGGTGTGGAGTTGAAACAATGTGGAAGGAGTGCTGGAGAGAAGGCTGGAGAAGCTGGGCCCTGTGTTTGAGATGCTCAAAATATGTTCTACAGGACCCTCTGTCCAGACCTAGGGCCAAGTGAAAGAGCAAGTTTGCGTCAACATGTTTTATACACTGGGATTCCATATTGCATTTCATTTAGGGGGAGTGAGATGGAAAGGAAAAAGAAGTTTTAAAAAGTGCAAGTGACAATGAAAAAACAGGGAAATGACAATTGTAGATTTGTGATTGAAAGAGACAATTTCAGCATCAGTTACACAGTAGTAGGCATGGAGATCAAAAAAGGGCTATTGCAAGGGAGCAGGCAGGAGATGATGAAAGCATGAACAAAGGTATGACATTGGTTAGAAACCACATACGACCACTCAGGGTCTTGGAAGTGCACTTCAGGGCATTTGGTAAGAAAGCAATGAGCTCCAGAGATTGAGGGCTGTACTGGGTCAAGAGAAAGGAAAAATTAGGACATAAAACAATTCGTTCATTTCACTTTGACCTGTGTCCTGACCTAGCAGGAGTGGGGTTCATCTCACTGACAAGTGGCAAAATGGTTCCTATAGGACTTTCTTCATGACGCTGTCAGCCACAGAATCTAGTTGACCAAAGGCTTTGGGGGGCAGAGCAGCAAAAAGGCATCGAACACAGACTGAGATTCCCAAAAAGGTTCAGTCAGTTCTCGTCTCAGACACATTTGAGTTTCTCCATGCAGAACCAATGAAAAGTCTTTGAAAGGCCTTGCTGCATTCACAGTAGCAGTGCCTTTCTTCCCGAGCTCTAGCTGCCCTGGGCGACTCCCCAGAGCCACCCCCCACCACACACTCCATCTTCTGCAGTCCCTGGCCAATGCCTGCCTTCCTACCATCCCCTGCCCCTCCTCCATGCATTCCAGTCACCTTCTCTCCACACAGCCTGTTAAAGGCTCCAGAACATGAGGATGGAGAAGGGAAAAAAGGGAGATCAAGGTTAGAAATGTAAAATATAATTAGACACTAAGCGATCTACAAAGACTAAACTCCTGCAAGTCAGTCTTCTATAGCTTGCAATGCCAAGACAGTGTTTGCTTCCCAAAGTTCTGTCACATTCCAATATAGACATGCATGTAGATGTGGATGTCGAAAGGGATATGGGAGTTGATATAGATTTAAAAAATACATACATACATAGTCCCTCTGTTGACTTAACATTGAGAGGGTCCCTATTCTCCCAAAGGAGAGGCAGTACATCCTTTCTGCCATATTTTCTTTTTCTTTTTTTTTTTTTTTGAGATGTATTTATTTATGCATACAACAACTGGGGTACAGGCTAGAAGTGTGTGGGGGGGTGAGAGGATTCACCAGAGACAGAGTGGGGAACAGAACAGGCAGATTGACTGAAATACACTGCTGAGGGGAGCCGCGGGAGAGACAGGAGAGGTCTGCTGTGCCATGTGGGTTGCTCCCTGGCCGGGGATCGAACTCATGCTGCAGTGGCTGCAGACTGCTTCGTAGTGCAGTGCTTAACCCCTTGCGCCACCAGGGAGGCCCCCTGCCATATTTTCTTGTTTGTTTCTAACTTAATAAAATATTTAAATAATTAAAATATTATGATAAAAATGATGGTTAAAATATTCTATTTTTCCTTAAAGTCAGTACACACCAGAATGAAAATAGAATGAAGAAACCAACCCCCAGGGCACTATACAGGAGACTCACAGAGGGGTGGGGAGTGTTATATGACCCTCAGAATATCCTTCATGATGGGTATTTGAGCTGCTGTGCCTTCTGCATGGGAGGGAGGATGAGTTTGACTGGCAGGAAAGAAAGTAAACCCCGAGGTAGTAGTTGGTAAAGAGAGACATTTTGTTAACTCAAGAGGTCTTTCTCCAACAAAGCCTAGAGTCTCCATTTTCTTTCCAATAAATTCTACTCCATGCTTCAAACCCTCTCACGTTCTCTGTAAATCTTCCCTCTTTCACACTAATCCATAATTATTTACAGCTCTCTGAACTACCATTATGGTGAAGTGGTTAAGATCTGAGGGCCTTGGGATCAGTCTGGTTTGAGCTCAAATTCTCATTCTGATATAAATTTATTGAAGCAATGCTGGCCAGTTATTTAACCTCTCTGAGCCTCAAGGTTATAAAACCTAATATTCACAGATCATTGACTCCACACCAGGCACTGTTTTAAGCACTATGCTTACATAATTTCATTTAATATCAGCTCTGTAGTAAGCTCCATGATTATCCTTATTTATAGATGAGGAAATGGAAGCAAAGAGAGAGACATCAATGCTCAAATTGTCACTTGGCCAACAGCAGAGGACAGTTGCACCAACTTATTAAATATCTGGGCAGGAGTGTTCTCTCTCTTCAGGAGGGGGAGACAGCAACATACCTGGGACCAGGAACTTGAGATCCTTTTCCACAGCCTGGAACCAACCACTGCATTTTTTTTTATATTTTTTATATGATTTTTCATTTTTGCACAATGTATGCATTTTCATCTTGGTTATATTCCCCATACAATTCCCACCCCCCTTATTTTGACCCTAATACCTCCTCCCCTCCCACCCCTTGTAGTGTGTCTCTGGTTTGTAGTTTCTTGTTGATTTTGATTTTTACTTTATTATATTGCCTCTCCAAACCTTCTCCCTGTCCTGTCTACAGAGGTTGTGGGTTGTTAGAATTTTAAAGGTAAGCATGAGAAGCCCTGAGCACAGCAACTGGCATGCAGCAAACACTCCACATGTGGAAACTATCATTATTAAGACTGTCTGTTTCGATGTTACTCCCACCCATTGAACACCTAGGGGCTTCCTTGTATTATTAGCATTTCACCTGTCCCTCTTCCCACTGTGCTGGAGTGTCCCTGAGAGAAGGAGCCAGACCTCCTATGTGTTTCCCATAGGGCAATCCTGGGAAGATATACACCAGTGTAGATGAGAGAAAATTCTAGATTGAGGCAGTGTCTGTTGCTATGTTTTCCCCAATTTAATCCAAAGGAATCAACACTATGGCACAGTGTGTTTTTATTCACAATTTTGTCTTGTGTCTTCATAATATGCACTGGCTTGAAAACACATATGAGTCACTGACCCTGCCAAAAACCAGAGATGGAAAGAGTGAAAAAAAGGAGACGGGGTGGGGGGGTGAGGGGGGATGGTGCGGGGGAGGGAGGAATGGGGGCCTGTCTCCTTTTTGGGTGTCTTCACACAGTTTTAAGCAAAGCTGTGATATTTCTCTATCTGATGACATTCCTCTACTAGATGACACTCCTCTTTGTCCCAAATGCCACCTTCCAAGGGTGACTGTGATTTTTATTAACTGCCATGCAGGCAAAACTTTTATCCCTTTTAAATGTCAGGCAAAATCGAGAATGTGCCAGTCATAAAGCTCCCACTCTGCTCAAAGGAGTCAGTATTGCCGCCTTAGGAATGGGGGTGTGTGTCCTCTGCAGAGTTGTCAAGGAGCTTCTATTTTGGGCCCCCAGTCTGTTTCAGCCGTGATGAGGAAAAGCAGGCCAGAAGAACAGGAAAAACAGTTGAGGACGCCTGTAACATCCATGAAAGGGACACGGAAGGCACTTGCATGTGTCAGATAGAGGAGAAAACTGGAAACAAAAGGAAAATCTGGAGGCAGATTATTTAACATTCATGTATGCATTCATTCGACAAATATTTGCTGAGTGCCTACTCGGTGCAGAGCGCTGTACCGGGTGATCTGATGAAGAACATAAATATTAAACAGGTTCAGCTCTGCCCTTATCTGACAGTCAAGTGGGGGAGATAAGGCATGCACATATTTATTATTTAGTGGTGTCATGTAAACGTTTGAGGTGGGAACCTGTGGGCTAAAAGGCTGTATTAGTCATTCCACTGAGAGTGAAGACACAAATCAACCTGGCCCACAGCCTCCTCAGCTCAAGCACGGCCTCGGCCTTCTGACCTCCCATAAAGAACAGCACACAGGTCCAGGGCCCTGGACAAAGTCTCAGGAAATAGTTACGTGAGTCCTCTCACCTTCAGAGGCAGGAGTGGCTACATGAATTATACTGAAAACCCTGTATTTCGTGGCAGAGGATTTCAACACTCAAGTAAGCTGATTCAGAATTTCAGGGAGGTGACATCTCATGGTGGTTCAGCATGAAGGCTTTGGAGGTACAGTCAAGGGTTTGCTTCTCAATCCTGCCTGTTGGTTCTTCAATAACGAACCTCACTGAAGCTGTTTCCTTCTCTGTAAGATGTCTGGTTAGAAGATTCTCTGAAACCATGTGCTCTGAAATAGAGTACTTTAAAAAGTAGACAATGGTAATAAATAGAATGCTCAAAGAAATAGATACTAAAATTGTCATGGTCACTTTGTGCTCAAAGCACTCTGTGCCATTACATTGGCTTCTCTCCTGCAGCCTGCTCTCAATCCCGCCTTGTGTTCTGTGTGATACCAAGGTAACCATTTCATTGTTCTCTTCCTCCAAGGGGATGAAGGAGAAAGGCAAATATAACTCTTTCTTTCACTGTGGGCTGTGGTCAAAATCATCTGGAAAATGCTATATGAAAACATCTAGATTTATTGTAAGACTAGATAAGTTATTTCTATGATTAGCAGATAATATGGCATCAATGGAGAAGGCCCATAGACACTTCCAGAGCTTTTAATTCACAAAGACATGAATCAATGGATTTGCCTATCATAATCCACAGAAGTTTGTACTATCTCCATGTGTTCGTATAGCAGTTTTTGCCATAATGTGTAGATGTTGTAACTACAGTTTCTGAGTCACAGTGCTTTACTCTAATATGCACAAAGCTTTATATTTTGAAAATGAAATATTTCCTAGTGCTTATTCTGAAAGGGTATCTTCAAACTTATAAGAATGAGTGCAGAGCCTCATTTTAATTGGTTCTCATCCAAAAATAAAACTTGACTGAACTGAGTTCTACATTTGAGTTTTCTTCACTCTTTGTGGGCTGATAAGACCTCATTGTCAACACATCCACTCAGCTCATAAAAAGTTCCCAGGAGATGAGATATGATTCATATGAAATAGATTATAGAGGTTTGGGGGGTTTTGTTTGATTGGTTGGATTTTTGTATGAATTACAGACTTTGATATTGATGTTTTGTAATACATTAGGTTACTATAGAGACTGGAAGAAAGACAAGTCACATGTTCAACAGGCCATTTGGATCATTTCTACCATCATGTCATTGTTGACCTATTGATTTTCTTTCTCTTCCCTAGTGAGTAGACCAGAGACAATAGAATGTCCACTGTGGTGAGTTTTGGTACCCCATCCATAGTTCAGCACTCCTAAAATTTCTCTACAGATAAATGTAGAGGTAAGAACACTGACTTCCTGGATTCTGATCCAAGCCTTTATTCCTATCATTGAAGACCTGGATCCAAGCCTTTATTCCTATATTGATTGCTATGTTGATCAAGTCAATCTCTGTTTGCATTATCTCCATATTGAGAAAATGGGAATAGCAATTCCTATATTGCAGATTTTTTTTCTTTCTTCATCCCCCACCCCCAGCCTCCCCTCTGCTCCTTATGGTAACCATTATATTCTTTTAGCTGAATTCAAGATTTATCCCTATTATTCTTTGAGTAGGAATGGTTTTGGTTATTTATATTCCATAGATGAGTAAAACCATCCAATGGCTTCCAATTTTTGACTTCTTTCATTCAACATAATCACCTCAAGATCCGTCCATTTTGTCCCAAATGCCACCCTTTCATCTTTCTTCACAGTTGTGTAGGACTCCACTGAGGATGTATTCCCTGGCCTGTTCTCCATTCATCTATTGATGGGCACTTGGGTTGGTTTCATGACTTGGCAATTTGTATTCAGCGCTACTATGTACATGGATGCAGATAAATCTTTTTGTATTAGTGTTCTCATGTTATTTGGATGCATATCGAATAGAAGTATTGGCATATCATACAGAATTCCCATTTTTATTTTCTTAAGGAAATTGCTTTTAGAGAATTTTTTTTCAAAGTTGGGCATACCAGTTAGTAATACAACTATTCAGAGGTTGACCATCTCAAACTCCCTGCCAAATGCTCACCAGGAGTTGACAGGTTCCTTGCTGAGCTGTATCTACTGATGAAAAAGGACAATCTCTACCCTTGAGGAACTCAGGTCCAGCTCTCAAAAAAAGAATAAAACAATGAATATATGACTCCAAATTGTCCTGGGTACTATGAAAGGACAAACAGCCCTGAGAGAGAGAAAACACCTCTGAGAAGGTGACACACAAGATTTATTTTTCACTTACTGAGGAGGTGTGAACCATGGAGAGAGGTTAGGCTCCAAATGAGAACTTGAAGACTGACACCTGTGAGACTAGAATGACACTGCTCTCTGTGACAGGAGATCCCTCACTGATGCCACACGTAGACAAAAATGTTTGCACCACATGCTTACCCTTTCTAGATGGGATACGGAGGGAAGGTATTGCAACCCTGACACTTCCCCAGAGCATGCCACCAGGGAGCAGCAATATAGGAATCATGTGTGAAGAAGGATCCTGCACATTTTCTGTAGTATAAATATCAGGAATCTAGAACTTGCCTTCTTGAGCAACCTCATATCTCTGATTGAGAAGTCATATCTCTGATTGAGAAAGCAGCTTTGTGGATTCATTCAATAAACTTTGGACCACACAGCCTGGAACTATGCCAGGCACTAGAGAAAGGCCTTGACTTCTGGAAGCTCTGAGGCTGGCCCAAATATACAAGTAAACACGAGTCCTGTGCAACACGTCACAGGTGAGGGAGATGTGAACTCAAAGTGTGATAGGAGCACAGAAGAGAAGTCTAGCTCAAGTCAGAGGGGCAGCGGTTACTGGAGGATCCCCAGAGCAGCCTTGTGCAGTGACAGCACAAGACAGGAGACAGCACACAGACTAGGGTATTGCAACTATGTTCCACATAGTTGCAACAGAGTCTTTGCAACTTCAAAGGAGAAGAAAAACAAATTGGTAGAGATGAACCTTTTCTGTTCTTCTAAGGGTTAAGTCTTAAAGGTTATAGATTATTTATAAATGGTTCTAGACAGAGAAGGGGCACATTTTTTTTGCATCTGTGAGAAAATATTATATATTTTTTGCATTTAATATTTAGAATTTCTGTCTACATATAAATGCAAGAAAGCATGCCTCTCAATGAATTTGAAGTGATATTTTGAGAGATAGTGTTATTGCATTGTAATCTATAGTCATTTTAGACTATTGTCTCATATTTTGGTACTTCAGGTGTTGACTTCTTTCTCTGAAGGCAAATCTAAACCTACAAACAAAGTTTCCATTTAAAGTGAAGATAATATTTATCCTGGCTGGAATTAATGATAGAGTTACACATCTAAGGGATGTAAATGAATTCAGTGACCAAGATATTCCCAGGTGCAGGCTTCGTTTTGGCAAACTGGGTACCGGTGTGGGCAGGGCAGCTATTTTCAGGACACATGCAGAAGTGAGACCATCAAGGCAGAGAGCCCAAGGGCAGCACAGCCAGTCCTTGCTGAACTGCCCATAACAGATCATCCATGAGGACCCAGCACACCTCTGGAAACCACAGCCTCTCTGTGCCCTCCTGTTCCACTTCCCAGCAGCATAAGTTAACTGAGAATTCATCAGTTGGGAATCAGCATTTATCTTGACTTCTGTCTCTTTCTGCCACAACTTCCCAACCTTCCCCCGCCTTATTCATTGTGGGTCTGCTAGACTTAAGTGGCCTGTCCAGCCACCATTATGGTGACCTGCAGTTCTGCCTTCCTATACAAAGGTCAGAACTGCCCAGTCACAGTCATGTGAGCAAACCTTACAAGATGTTTTTCAAATCAACTAAGAGCAGAAAGCTTGATCACCCTGGGAAGGGTATGCATCAAGAGGTATGACTGGGAATGCCCAGGGGGCCAAGGACCAATGTATGACAAGGGACCCCATAAACTGATCAGTGAAATGCCTTGTTGACAAGATTAGGACCATGGCCAGGGGTCTGGGGTCCAGTTTTGATTACAACACTTGGTCATCAAGCTGATAACATGGCCAGCAGACTCGTGTCCCCCCAAGCCCTAGATGACCTTCCTGAGTTTCACCCATACTTTTCTCCTTGTCCTCCTAACGCATGTAGGTGATGCTCTGTGATTATTCTATCAATAAAAATGGCCAGGATCTTGCTCTCAGAAGCATCCTGCCTCGTGCAGCCTGCTCCATGACTCCCGTGTCTTTGTCAGTGTGGTGTTGCCTGATGCAACAATTCATAACCAGGGCATTGGCCATGGCTGCATGTATTGAGCTGCGATGGTCAGGGGCCCTGTGTTCCTGAATCTGACTTGAGTTGAGATGTGAATCAGGAGGTACCTGAGGATCTGGGGCCAAGGTGGGCCAGGTAAAGATCTTGAACAGAAAAGGGCTTTGTGTGTTTGAGGAACAGAAAGAAGAGCAGCATGTCTAGAACACAGAGGCAGGGCTGGGGAGAGAAAGATGAGAGTGTGGAGTGAGGCAGGAGTCAGAATCTACACGGTGATGGGGTGATAGGCACAGTTTAGATTTTCTTCCCCCTGCAAGAGGCATTCCCTGGGGACATGAGTGATTCTCAGTTTTAAAAGATCGCTGTGTGGAGAATGGATCACAAGGGTAGGTTAATGAGTGCAGAGTATAACTGTATTAATAACACACCTGGGAGGCTTCTATTGTACTCAGCTCTGCTTTAAACCTTTTAGGTTACTCGCTCAATCCTATGACACCCCCAGAGAGAGATGTTATTGCCTACCCTACTTCATGAATGAGACAACTGAGGCACAGAAAGATCAATAACTTTGCTGAGATGGGACAGCTGGTAAGTGGCTGAGCCAGGACCCAAGCCAGGAAACATGCATTCAGAGTCTGGGCTCATAATCACCACACTAAAATAGACACGGTTCCTGCCTTCCCTGCTAACAAAGGATAACTTCAGCTTAAAATAGTATGTGCTAGTAAAGTGCTTAGAATATTAAGAGGGGTACAATGTGAATTTAACTGTGCCATTATGTTGTATAAATATAACTATCATTAAACAAAGTATAATGAATTGGCTCCTAATCTTCTGTATATTGTAGTTAAAAGCAGCACTAATATTTGCAGCAAGAAAAACAATTAGCACATTCATTAAGTGGAGTCCTGCTTACACTTCACTCATTAACTTTAATCATCTATGAAATGCTTGAACTAAACTAACCTGTCAGCCCCAGAGTCATTAGTGCCTATCTGCATGTGATGATGCTTTCATTTTTAGGGTATGTTTTAATTTTGCAGATTAACAATGAAACTGAGATTAGTCACTATTTTCCCTTAATGGTGCTTGTGATCAAGATCTTGAATATTATTTAAGCTAAGAATTCATTATTCTTCACAACAGCACCATAAACTGGATCCTAATTAATAGTTGCATTATTTTCTTTCAGTTTCCAAAATATTACAACTCCTATTTGGCCTTTAATCAGCAACACAAATTCTTAAATGGAATTTACCAATATTTCTAAGGTGGGGTACTCGCATGTCTAGGTTAGCATAGAGAACTTCATATATGACCCTGGATAAGCAACAAAATTTCAAAAAGCAGTTCTTCATATTTTGGGGTGTAGCAGGCACCTTTGAGATCTGAGTGTACTATGGAACTATTCCCAAGAGAAATGTATATACACACTGCAGCGCAACCAACACATTCCAGGTAGGTTCATTACTGGTTCTTGCAGCTGTGTTGGTGTCTTCATGCTCTCCACTGTTGGTCAACGCGTTGCGTGGCACTCTGCACTCTATGCTGTAAGCCTTTCTCCACTCCCCTGCTCTACTCTGTCCTCACCATCTGCCCCATGCCATTTAGCTGAGTGCATATGCATGGTGGGAAGGCGGAAAAGCCTGAAGCTTTTACCCCTTACTTACCCCACAATACAATTTTAAGAGTTGCTTAAAACTCCTAAAGTGTGTCCTGGGGCACTAGGAATCTCCATATGAGATTTTTTTTTTAATTTTTTATTTATGCATACAAAAGCTGGGGTATAGGCCAGAGGTGCTGAGAGGATTCACCAGAGACAGAGTGGGGAACAGAACAGGCAGACTGAAGAAATACACTCTTGAGGGGAGCAGCAGGTGAGTCAGGAGAGGTCTGCTGCGCCATGTGGGTTGCTCCCTGGCTGGCCGGGAATCGAACTTGTGCTGCAGAGGCTGCGGATAGCTTCATAGGCTGTGTCCTAACCCTTGCACCACTAGGGAAGACCCCCCCCCATATGAGAATTTTATACAGAGTTAGTTCTCTTTCCCATTTTGCAAGATGGCAGTTGAAAAAGCTGACAAGGCGGTGACTAAAGAAAAGAAACTAAGAAAGCTGATGCTGGGGGGAGAGTTGAGGAGGGCAACACCAACACCCCTAAGAAGGGAAGCCCCACTGCATGTACAAGAGAGGTATTCATCAGCTAAATCCAGGATTAAAAAGAAAAAGAAGGGCAAGTTTCTGTCTACAGTCACAAAACCAGCCAGTGGTGACGAGAGAGGCAGTACCTGAGTGTTGTGAGTGGTCAAACATCACTAAATGCCTAGATATTATCCTACTGAATATGCTCCTCGATAGTGGTTGAGCCACAGCAAAACCCTGTCAGCGAGCAAGTGAGAAAACTGCAAGCCAAAATCATTCCTGGAACCACGCTGACCATCCTCACAGGGAGGCCCTGAGGCAGGAGGGTGGTTCTCTGAATGAATGTGTCACACCCCACCCCCAACAACCTCCCCCCCCACCCCCCCCCCCCCGCCACCACTGGATTATGTCACTGCAGCGCGAGTTCAATCCCCAGCCAGGGAGGTGACCCACATGGCGCAGTGGACCTCTCCTGACTCACCTGCTGCTCCCCTCAGCAGTGTGTTTCGGTTGGTCTGCCTGTTTGGTCTCCGCTCTGTCTCTGGTGAATCCTCTCACCACCCTCACCTCTGGCCTGTACCCCAGTTCTTGTATGCATAAATAAATAAATCTTTAAAAAAATACATTTCTGTTGTTTAAGGTGCCCAGTCACAGGTATCTTGTTAAGGCAAACTTAGCAGATCATATGAATAGATTAGGTAGGTGGGTAGGTAGGTAGGTGGATAAAAAAATAAAATATGAGGAAATATTGATAAAATTGTAGAAAGTAGGGGCCTCCCTGGTGGCGCAAGTGGTTGGTCTGCATCCTCTGCAACATGAGTTCAGTCCTCAGCCTGCCAGGGAGAAACTCACATGGTGCAGCAGACCTCTCCTGGCTCACACCCACTGCTCCCCTCAGCAGTGTATTTCAGTCAGTCTGCCTATTCTGTTCTCTGCTCTGTCTCTGGTGAGTCCTCTCACCCCTCGCATCTCTGGCCTGTACCCCAGCTCTTATATGCATAAATAAATAGATCTTTAAAAAAATTGTAGAAAGTAGATGTTTTATATTGTACTGTTCTTGCGAATTTTCTGAATTCAATATTTTTGTAATAAAAATTTGAATGGGCAGTCACTTCACTTTTGAGCATTTTAGGCAGTGGATAAGAGAGCATTAATATAATTTCAAAGTCTTGGGGGAAACAGATATTCTAAAATAGAAGCTGATACTAGAAGATTCCAATGGAAGAAGTTTCAGAGTTGTTCTAGAAACAAGATTAGGGAAGAGGTCAGTAAGAAAGAAATGGCTTCGGGTTAGGACCATAAATTGTCAACCCACCTTAATTTCAAGTAAACTGAAAATTCTTTGCAGATTTGGTTTATTTCACCTTTTCTATGTATAGCTAAAACTATTAACCTTGATCACTGGAGCATAAATTTCATGAGGAATCTGTTAAATAGTATTGATCTTTATGGCTAACAGAGTTTGAAGATATTGCCAGTAAATACTTCAGGTAGAGCTAATAGAGAATGGGACTGTTCTGCTGCAAACAAAATCACTGGATAAAAATCCTTTCAATACATTGCTATACCATATAAGAAAAACTGGATAAATCTACTACCTTCCTGGTTGGGACTTGTCTCCAAATTGATACATAGAGTCAATGGAATGCCAATCAAAATCTCAGCTAGATTTTTTTCATGTATCTTGAAAAGCTAATTCTAAAAATAGTAGTGAAGAAAAAGTTACCAAGAATACAGGAAAATGAAAACTTCTACATAAAAAGAGGGAAAATGTTGTGACTTGTCCTAGCAGATGCTAACCGTTAGTTATGAAATAGTATGAGATTATGGTATTGGTGTAAAATAAATAAGGAAACAAGAAAGACAAAATAGAGAATCAAGAAACTAACCTCACATATATAGAAAGTTGTATGTCATAAAATGAACCTTCATATCAGTGAGGAAAGGATTGATTTTTGAAGCACTGGTACTAGGCAACTAGATATGGATATTGGTAACATAGAACTAGAACCCTCACCATATAGCCAAACATTTATTTAATTCAGGTGAAATTTCAAATAATATTTTTTTCTGTGTAGTTTTAGATTAGGGGAAAAATTCACTTAATATGACCAAGAGAAAGAAAGAAAGGAAGACATTGATATTTTGACTACACCAAAGATAAAAACTTCTAGACATTAAAGGACATTATTTAACAAGTGAATATTATTCACTTATTGGCAGAAGAGATTTATAATTCACATAATATGCAGAGGCTTAGAATGCAGAATATTTAGAAGCTCCTTAAACTAAGGAAGGCAAACAAGCCAATGAGCAAAAGGCAAGAGCTAGCTCTTCACTGAAGAGGAAACGAGAGGCAAGAATCATGTAAAATATTCATCCTTATTGGAAATCAGGGAACTGCAGGGTGAAGCCACAGAAGGATGCCATTTACTGGACTGGCAGGATTTGCAATCATACAGCCCCACGTGTTGGCAAGATGTGGTGCATCAGCTACATATACACAGCTGACAGGAACGTACATTGGCACATTCACATTTTCTAACAAAGCAAAACATGCATACACCCTGCAGTTTAGCACTTTAATTTCAAGGATGTGCCATGTTAAAAAATAATTCATGTGTGCCCAAGAGGTACATGCAAGGATGTACATAACAATGCTACACATAATAACAGAAAACTGGAAATGTCTAAATGGACATCATGAAATGGAATAAGTATCTACATTTATATAGATAAATAGAAAGATAGGTATGTGTATACTATGTGTATACATACTGTGGCATTGTCTTATTTAATATTTTTAGTTTGTATTTTATTAACTGTTACCGTTTGTATTTTCTATGAAGGATATCCTCATGTGTAACTACTGTATGCCCTAGTCATCAGTATCAGAGAATTTAACAAAGACACAATAGTTTTATCTTCATAATACTTTTATGTAACTTTCAATCCATAGTCATCTTTTCCCAAATAAAGTATCTTTCCTTCCAGTATTGGTCCACAGTCCAAGATCATGCATTATAGAGAGTTATGTCACCTCAATCTTCCTCAGTCAATACAAATTTCTCAGATTTTTCTTTCTCTTTTATAATGTATGAAGAATATTGGCTGATTATTTAGCAGAATAGTCTCAATGTATCAGT
Source organism: Talpa occidentalis (assembly GCF_014898055.3). Taxonomy (NCBI): domain Eukaryota; kingdom Metazoa; phylum Chordata; class Mammalia; order Eulipotyphla; family Talpidae; genus Talpa; species Talpa occidentalis. The sequence goes on along the minus strand of NW_023603184.1, from coordinate 128,331,948 downwards.
TTTCTTTCTTTTATTATATCTTGTTTTGTGTCATAGTCTACATCTAGGTTATAAAAGAATTCATCTATGTCCTCCAGTTTCTTATAGTTCTTTTATTTATTTTTTACAGCATTTTAATTGAAGCAACATTGCATTACAACTAAGTTTCAGCTATCCATCATGAAAAATCTGTATATATTATATTAAGTTCATTACATCAGTTTATTTTTGTGGGTAACATTTGTAGTGAATCTAATTTTATCTTTTTCCATGTGAATATCCAGTTGGTTAGAAGTTAATAAACTAAACAGACTAAACACCACTTGGTTAAAAAGTTAATATTTGTCCTAGCCTTGAAATACTACCTTTGTCATATACTAGGTTTCTACATGTAGACAATTTACTTACAAACTTTCTATCCTGTTCCATTGTTCTATCCATGCACTACTACCATACCATTTTAATCATAGAAGCTCTGGGGTGTGCTTTGAAATCTGATAGAGTTAGTATTCTCTTACATTTCTTCCTTTTCAGTGTTTTTTTAAACAATTCTTGTGTGTTTACATGTTTATTTCCCCATATTAATTTCTTCATCTGCAGAAAGGGGGACTTACTTGTACTGATGGTATTTTTAGGATTGCATGCAATTCATAAATTAAATTAGGAGAACTAACATCTTGATTATGTTAAAATGTCTTAAGCAAAACAAAGGATGTCTTTTCAAGTCTACTTTTGTTTGTTGATCATTTTTGATCTACAAAAATGGCATTTTAATATGGTTAAACCTAATAACTGGATATTTATCATGCCTTGAATAGTGAACTCCATATAGTGAAGATGTCATTTCTTCCCAACTTAAAGCACAAATTTAATAAAATTCTAATCATAGTCTCTGCAGCAATTTCATTAACCTTGATCAGAATTCCAAAATTCATTTACAAAGGTAAAAGTCAAGGATAATTAAGAATGAGAAGGGGAATGGAAATTTGCACTATTAGAAACCAAAAATTCACATAAAGCCAAAATTAAGGTAGTGTTGTCTAGGTGCTTGGGTAGACAAAGGGACCACTGGAAGAAAACAGAGAGCCTAGAATCAGAACCATAGCATATTAATCAGGATTGGCTACCTTAACAAATTAACCCTGAAATCTCAGAGGGTTAGCACCTGTAATATACTACTGGCTCATACACAGCCTGCTGCTCGTACAGATGACCGTGAGGTGATCTAACAAACCAGACAGCTCTATCTTGTGGCTCTGCTATCTCGACACACATTCTTCATAACTTCCATCACAGGGGAAGAAGGACACTGAAAGACTGACCAAAGATTTTTCCCAATCTCATCCCAGAATTGGCACCCTCACTTCTGCTTACAGATCATCAGCCAATTCTAGTTATGTAGCCCTGCTGAACTGGAGAAGACCTGGGAAGTATGCAGAAAGAACCAGAAAACCAAATATTAGTGAACACTAATAATGTCTGCCTTAGGCAGGGGCTTGACATATGAAAGAGCAGACATTAAAGATCAGTTTTTAAAAAAATGAAATATGCCAAAACTAGTAAGGTTTTCATATAGAAAAAATTAAATTAGTTCTTTTTTTTAAAGATTTATGTATTTATGCATACAAGAGCTAGGGTACAGGCCAGAGACAAGGGAGGTGAGAGGATTTACCAGAGACAGAGCAGGGAACAGAACAGGCAGATGGACTGAAGTACACTGCTGAGGGGAGCAGCGGGCAAGACAGGAGAGGTCTGCTGCGCCATGTGGGTTTCTCCCTGGCCGGCAGGGATCGAACTCGTGCTGCAGAGGCTGAGGATTGCTTCATAGCGCAGTGCTCAATCCCTTGGCCACCAGGGAGGCCCTAAATTAGTCCTTTACCTCAAACAATGCCCAAATGTAACAATGGATTGAAGATTTTAATATACAAAAATAAAATTCTAATATTTCCAGTAGAAATTATAAGTCACTATCTTTACTAAATCTAGTAAGAAAGAATTTATTTAACAAAAAGCATCAGTTATAAAGGAAAGGCTTGATAAATTTGATGAAACAAAAGAGAGCCCCAATAATGTTTAAAAACAAATCATAAACTTGAAGATGATATTTGCATTATTTGACAAGGAAAAAAGGTTGTATTAAGAAAGTTAACTAATTCCCTGAAATGAATAAGAAAAATAAAATGGAAAAGCACAAGGAGATGAATTTTATGAATAGGCAGCTCCACTTCTAGTTGCAAATATTTAGTTGAGCATTCTTGATATTAGAAAAAAAAAAAGAAACAACCAAATGTTCAAGGAGAAAGAAATTAATGAATAGGTATCTCTGATACAAGGGAATTCTAAACTAGAGTTAAAATTGTAGATCAGGGCCATCCCGGTGGTGCAGCGGTTGAGCGCTGGGTAGCGAAGCTTCCCGCAGACTCTGCAATGCCGGTTCGATCCCCGGTTGCTCCCCGGACACCGGAGGAGGGTCCCACATGGTGCGCAGACCTCTCCTGCCTCCCGCTGCTCCCCTCAGCAGTGTACTTCGGTCCTTCTGCCTGCTCTGCTCCCCACTCTGGCTCTGGTGAATTCTCTCACCCTCCCGCGCTTCTGACTGTACCCAGTGCCCTTATAAATAAATAAATAAATAAAAATAAATAAATCTTAAAAAAAAATTGTAGATCATCTTGTATCAATAAGGATAGGAGTCTGAAAATATGTTGAATTTAAAAGCAAGTTATAGAATATGTATAATAATGATGCAATTTATTCTGTATATCTGATAGGCATTATCTATTGTGTATATTTTTTATGTATGCGTGCATTTAATAAAAGAAAGAAAACTGATAAATTGAGACTATTCTGCTAAATCAAATAAAAAAATCACAGAAAGAAAGGACACACATCAACTTCAAAATAAGGTTTCCCTTGAGGGGGTTGGGGAAGTCCCTTCCAACTCTGTCTAGAATGCTTTCCCCACTACTTCCCCATAAAAGATCTGAAGCTAACATGGCAAAATATCAGCATTTATTAAATCTTGGTAGTTGGTAACTGTGTTTGTTATAACACTTTCTATGCTTTTCTGTGTATTAGATATACTTCTTAATAATAAGGAAAAATAAAATAAAAGGAAGGAGAAAGCCGTAGAAGATGTGGTTTATTAAGATGCATTGGTTTCTATTTGGTCACATCAGAGTTCCCTAATTAGTCAGGATGAATGCACAGGTACTCTCTCCACTGGTATTCACAGACACTGTATTCATCTTTAGCGTTCAAATTTAATAGGGAGTTAAGAAGCCTGAGTTCATCTATAGAAGATCAGGTGTTGGTTTCCCCACAGGCTTCCTTTTAAGGATACAGTGAATGTTGCAGTGTTTTGTAAGAACCATTCTTTCCTGGGCACTGGAAATCTCAGAGGTGTATTTCTGTTTGCAGGTCACAGGGATACAATTTAGTCCACTGAAGCAATAATTTAAATAAAGGCACCAGGACAACCTACTCAAAGTAAGCATTCTCACAAATAGTCCTACTCTATGGTTACTAATATGACTGTGTCATGTTATTGCTGATAAGATGCTTTGAATTCCTGAGAACAAAAATGATTATAAAATATTATTTAACCTATCTTTTTCTTTTTCTATTTTTGGACATCAATGGCATTTTAATAGCTGCCATAATTTTGGCTACACAGTAAAGTCACCCATAGATCATTTCTGTTTAAAAGACTCCCTGGACATCTGTTTCTTGCATTAGGTAATTAGTTTAGACCAAGTTATAGTGGATGACATATATTCAGTTGACCATCTGCCTCCATTATATAACTCACCTTCAGGATATGGCTCTTGTTCTGTGTAATAGCATCAGTATTCACTACACAGTTGTGCTGCTCGAAGTTCCACTTCCAATCTCTGTTCATTTCTATCTTAACTCTTTCCAATAAGATTTACAGAGCAGACCCACAGCTAACACAAGGGAGATTTCGTTTTAGAGAGATTTAGTAGATGCAATCAAATCCCTGTAAAGATAGACTGGTCAAATCGTTACAAATGGATGTTTTTATATGTGATGTGGTTTTCCTAAATCAACAAATCTTATCATACGTTATACATCACCATAACAATGACAACTAGGAGCGGGGCTCTAAAACAATGCTGAGGAGTCAAGGCCAATCTTTGGCAGCTATTCTGGGAAAGAACAATAGTTCTCAGGATAGTGTCAGGGCACCAGCTTTAAAATCATCTTCAATTTCTTGTGATGTTCAAAACTGTCCCATATGCTTGGATAGCGGACTTTCTGGCTTCATATTCTATAAACCTTGTAAGAATGCATTTCCATTTCATTCACAAAGGGTTCGTGTGTTGAAAATGACCTTGGTGGTGGGTGTGGTGTGATTACACACATCTGAAGAGGTTTGACCCTGTAACTCTAAGGCACACATGGTGTTGTGTACCCACATTACCACAATAAAAAATGTTACAATAAAAAGAAGAAAAATACCAGCAAGGAAAAGGGGTGGGTATGTGTAGCAAGGAGGGAGTTATTATTTTCCAGATGGTCTGAGCTATATGGGGGTTGGGCGGGGGAGGGAGATAGGGTTATGCTGAGATTTGATTTTCCATCAATAACATTCAAAGCTCACTTCACGGTGGCATTATTTGTATTTTCAATGCTGTATTGCTCTTCCTACCTTACCAAGAATTATGGGTGAATACTTCATCTGAATTTTTCTAAGATTTTTACAATGAACACATAATAATTCTATAAGCAGAAGAAAGAGGCACTTTAATTCAAAAATGTTTTAGAAGTTGCCAAAATACTGTGATTGTATCATATAATTTTATTTCTTCCTTATCATGTTTTACCACTCACAGATGTGAAATGTGATAGGTACTGGGAATTACTTAATATCCATTGCTTGGCTGCAAATTTGAGGTAACTATGTCATACTAGCTACAAATTTATTATTTTGTCCCTGATGTTACAAGGAGATTACAACATGGAACTGGCAAATGTTAACAAGTAGCAAAGCAAATGTAAACATCATTTGCTCTACTGATATTTTAATAGACTTCCTTTGCTGTAAGGTCTCTTGATACCATAACACGATATATATGCAAATATCACTTAAATAGTTAAATAACAATATAATGTAAATGGATCAATAATTAGATCCTCACAAATTTAATATACTGTGAGGCTCAGTTAAAATAAAGAATGGAACAGTAAAATGTGATCTTATCTAGTAGATTAGACCAGGCTGAATAGATAAATATACACATTTTAAAGGTCAATGCTACATAGAATCACATACATTCTTAAGTGTGCCATGTTTCTTTCTTTCTTTAAAGGCTTTATTCAAATTTTAACCTTCCTATAACGCTTCTTTTATTATTTCTAGACTGTTCTCCCCACCCCATCCTCGGTTTTTCCATAATTTGTATATTTTTATTATAGCACCCACCAATGCCTCACACTACATTGTCCTTTTACGAAGGCCTAATTATGCACATTTTTAAATTTATTTTTTATTTTTTATTTTTTTTAAAGATTTATTTATTTTTATACAAGAACTGAGGCACAAGACAGATGTGCTGGAGGGGGAGAGGATTCACCGGAGACAGAGTAGGGAACAGAAAGGCAGACTGACAGAAATACACTGCTGAGGGGAACAGCAGGCGAGACAGGAGAGGTCTGCCCTGCCATGTGGGACTTTCCCAGCAGGGATCGAACCCACGCTGCAGAGGCTGTGGCCAGCCTCACAGTATGGCACTCAACTGCCTGCGCCACCAGGGAGGCCCAATTATGCACATTTTAATGTTCTAAAAATTGAGGTGCATCTTATAATTTAAATGTGCATTTAATGTGATGCTTTTGTCCCTTCTTCCTTCCTTCTCATACCAGTTCCTCTCCCCAGTCAGCTCTAATTAGATGAGTGGAGGGATTTACACAATTGGTCTAGCTCAGGAATAGCCTTGCAATCCACCTTCCTGGAGAACAGGTAGCACATCTGTTGATGTTTGTGTTCTCTAGAAATATAGACCTTTGTGCTTACAGAATAGAGACTGGTGGGAACTGAAATTAACCTCAGGCTCTCTTAGAATGTGAAAAGAGAGCATCTTTAAGGATGTAAACCCCATCAGGAGGAAATTGTGGATTTATATAATTGAAGTGCCATCCAATGATTACATGCCTCCAAACTTACATTAGTATTCTAATTCTCAATCTCAAGTGATCCTATGATTTTATGTTTGCCTATATAGCAGCAAACAAATCACATTTCATATATTTTATGAAAGTGACTTCCAGTTCAAGGCCCCCAATTTGCTTTTCTCTGTAATGGACTTCTGCTGGGCTACCCAGAAGCCCCTGCTCTGTCAAGAACTGAGTCACTCACTTCCCCAGTTGCTGGGAGTGTTAGTGCGTAACTGAGTCCTGCTGCAGAGATTGCTCTCTATTGAAAAGAACACCCTAATCTGAGCTCACATCACCTTCCTGGAACTGTGACTGGTGACTGGTCACCTGTGACTAGTCACAGATCTAAGGGCCAGGCTCCCTAATCTGATGTGGGTTTAAGAGTGCAGAGCCACCCAGTTCCAGTGCAAATCATGGCTTTGACTGAGGCCCTGCTCATGAAAGCATCACAGCCCAATTTCTTCTTCTCACTCTTGCTTCATCTTCTTTCCTACAAGTCCATCTAAAAAGAGCTACCACCCAGAGAACCCTCTTTCTGAGAGCTGGTGTGTTAGGAGTGGGCAAAATAAAATCATTCAAAAATAAGATCTTGGAGCTGATCAATACGCCGACCAGTCAGCAAGAGTGTCCCCCATCACTGAGGGGAGGTGGTGCCCAGACAGACCCAGCCCAGTCCTTCAGTGATGGTAAACTGGAACAGTATTCTAGTAAAACGGAAGGCTTATCAGGTCTGATGTATGAGGCACTTAACAATTCAGAGGAAATGGTAATAATAAGGGTAATTCATCACTAATTAAAGACCAAATGTGAAAGCCCGTGCTTGTTTTGCTGCATATCAAGTGACTCTCATCTCCTGACCCTGGAGGGCAGACAAAATTGAGAATCAAGCCCATGACTTAGAAGAACAAGAGGAACATAACTGCCAATAATTCAACATTTCCAGCAGGCCTGATATGCCAGAATCAAAACCTGATTGGAAAGGACTGGAACCTTGAGACACGACTTGGGAGGATGTGGGCAGTCACTCAACAGCCCGGTGTCCTCAGATTCTCCTGAACTCTCTTAGAAGTGACCCTCTCCTGTTAAAGGCTAATGTCCCACTTTGACAGAGGACAAAGCAGCGGGACTCTGCTCATGCAAGATAATGTGGACTCTTCCCAGGATCTGCCCTAACCTCCCCTTCTTCTAGACAATGTGTACTGACTGGGGTCGGGGGTGGGGAGCAGAGGGGTGTGGCGAGGGCAGTGTGCATGGGACTGAGTTAAGAGGGAGCAGCAAGGACCCAGTTAGACAGTGTTATGTGACTAACAGAGTTCCGAGGAACTTAGAAAAAACAGTGGCCCTAGGTATGTAATGAGACATGCTGCATCATACAGTTAAAAAGGACATCAGAAATCTAGACAATGGGGCCTCCCCGGTGGCGCAGTGGTTGAGCGCTGGGTTGCGAAGCTGCCCGCGGCCTCTGCAGCGCCGGTTCGATCCCCGGCTGCTCCCCGGCCACGGGAGGAGGGTCCCACATGGCGCGCAGACCTCTCCTGCCGCCCGCTGCTCCCCTCAGCAGTGTACTTCGGTCCTTCTGCCTGCTCTGCTCCCCGCTCTGGCTCTGGTGAATTCTCTCACCCTCCCGCGCTTCTGACTGTACCCAGTGCATGTATAAACAAAACAAACAAACAAACAAATAAATAAATAAATAAAACATGCCTCTATAAAAAAATTAAAAAAAAAAAAAAAAAAAAAAAGAAATCTAGACAATGACAGGAATATTGGGTAATTTGGGAAAACTCGCAGAAAACTCTGACCCCCAAGAGGGCTCAGAAAGCATGCTACTTAACAAAATGAAAAAGAATGCACCTATGCAGCGGGCAGCAGCTCTGCCGGGAAACTCAGTGGTGGCCAACTTCTGTAGACCACACCCGACAGTAGATGTCATAACACAACTGAGCTTCCTGGTAGCTGTGGAGATCACTGGATCCCAAAGCAATATGGGTAGGGAAGGGAGAGGCTCTTGGTCATCTGAAGCAAAGTGAGTGCAGTTATTGTGATGAGTAGCAAGTACAGAGTGGCCACCAAGACGACTGACCTCTAGAAAGCCATAGAGAGATGCTTCAAAGAATAAGTTACCGGGCCTCCCCAGTGGTGCAGCGGTTGAGCGCTGGGCTGCGAAGTTGCCTGCAGCCTCTGCAGTGCCAGTTTGATCCCCGGCCGCCGGTGAGGGTCCCACATGGCTTGCAGACCTCTCCTGCCGCCCGCTGCTCCCCTCAGCATTGTATCTCAGTCAGTCTGCCTGTTCTGTTCCCTGCTCTGGCTCTGGTGAATTCTCTCACCCTCCCGTACTTCTGACTGTGCCCGCTTGTATAAATAAATAAATAAATCTTAAAAAAAAAAAAAGTTACCACTAGAGATGTTAGACAAATGTAATGGCTATAATTTATTTAATGAAGCTTCCATTTTTAAATGCTTTCCTAGAAAATTGGGCCACCGGAATCTCAAAATGGATATTCCTAAGACATAGAGCAAGCATGTAGACCTGAACGACTTAGAGGTAGATGGTAGTAGATGCAGTGGTGTCCCACCAACATATTGCTTTTCAGTGCTGAGGCGCTAAATATCCCAGCTACTGAGAGTGTTAGCAACTAACAGCTCATAAGTGATTTTCTCCCAAGATTGCCCTCTATTGAAAGAGCTCCTGAGCCCAAAATCACACTTCTCTCCTGGAAGTCAATACACAATGACTGGCCAGTAAGGACACAGAAAAGCCCATCCTCCTGAATTTGCTGAGCTATTCTAGATCCAAAGCTTTCTTTGGAATCATGCAATTTTTAGTGTCTGCCTCATAACCCCACTTTCCCCTCTGCCATTTCCTTCCTTCTTCAGTTAACTGCAGATGTTAATTACAACAGCATCCCCAATAAATTTTCTGCATGCAAATCTCTGACTCACAGTTCATTTCATGGAGAACCTGATATCCAGCTCTCCCCCTCTAACCACATCTTACATCATCACTTTCTAAATATACCTCTTTGGATTTGCTATAGCAGAGGCATCAAGAGAAAATAAAGCTGTGTGTGTGTGTGTGTGTGTGTGTGTGTGTGTGTGTGTGTGTGTAAGAGAGACAGAGAATGAGAGAGCGAGATCTTATTTTCTACCCTGTACTGACAAGCCACAACCTTTCATGGATGTGCTCCAGGAATGTGTATGTTTTAAAGCTTTCTAGATGATTCTGGTATGTAACTTAATACAGGAACTGCAGCTACATCAACAACTCAGACTCAAATTAGTTTGAGATGAATATCTTGCTCTATCTTCCTGTTCCAGCTTACTACAGAGTGAAGAAGGAAAAATTGTCAAAACTTTGGTACCAGCTTATAAAATATAGAGAACTAGAGGATAAAGTTGTCAGAGTGACTGGTGCATTTTTTAGTATTGGACTCTGTGATGATTACAGCTCCTCCCATTTCCCCTTTACTCAAGAAGCTCAGAGTCAGATTTGGAGCCAACCTCTGGCTTTCCAGAGAACTCTATCATTTGTGTTTCCAAATGTTAACCTCACCCCTGGCTGTCTCTCATGTCTACAATTCAATTTTTTTCACCTCAATTGTCTCATCTATTCTTGTATTTTTATTTCATATATTCATTTAAGTGACCTCAAATCCATTTTTTACTATGTGGGGAACAAATGGATAACTGATTAAATGAAAGTTACATCGGATGGAGAGGAAAACAGTAAAAAGATCATGTTAATACGAGTAAAAGTGAAGTAGTGGGTGTGTGTGACTTGAAATATTCAAAATAAAGATTATCATGAATTGCTCTTATAAGAGCATTCTTTTTTATTGAAGTGGCATTGCATTATAACATATGAATTTCAGATATGCATCATTATGAATTGACATTTGTGTATACTAGTTTAACTTCACCATGAAAAGTCCAATTCTATCTTCACCATATAATTGACACTTCTACCCAATGTAGACAACACCCCCTTCCCTTCTAGTAACTATTAATTTATAAGACAATTATTTTAGAATGAGAACTCATTGCTGAGCATGTTTGTTAATATCAGACAGTTAAATTTGTAATGTGGATGCCAGGGCAAAAGAATAGAGAAAAGAGAGGATGAATTTGGCTGTGGTTGCTTGGGGTCCCCAAGCCCTAGTTTAAACTCCCCCTGTTGAAGTTTCAGAGTCTGTCCTCAGGCATCACTAGTTCTCCTTGCCTAGTATTCACCCTTAAGTCCCAGAGTCCTCGCAACATCTACACACAAGGCAGCCAGCCAGATAGGGAAGGGTGGAGACAGGGAGGAGAATATGCATAGGAATCACCTTTACCTTCGAGTGACCTTTACTATTATTGTAGATCCCTAAATTCCCATTTGATTCTGTTCTTTTTCTTCCCAGTAACTCCTGTATTGTTTTATATTAAGATTCTCTGTCAAGGGAGGGAAAGTGAAAAGCTTTTGCTGGAACAAATCTGGAATGGAAACCTAATAATGTTTTTTCAGGCTGGATAAATGTTCTAAATGAAAGTGCCAAAAAATCTGACACTATGTCCCTGATTATCAGCTCTTTCTCTCCTTCTGTAGTTGGTAATTACTTGGAAGACTAAAACTATGGTTTCCAAGCGTATCAGAATTTTAGAAATATCACTTTCACAAACTGAACTTTACTTCTCTTCTCTGGATGGTAAATGATCATGATTAATTGCAATTCCACTTGTGGGACTCCTGGGTTGCTTGGCCCCCTAAGGAAAAATGAGAAAATAGAAGCAACCTAAAATGTATTTTTTTGTCATTTCAGGAGTATGTGTTATTTGCCGCTACTTCTTGAATGGTATCTTCTGTCAGTCATTGGAGTTGCCTAATATGCCTGTACCTTCTAAAAACTTCAAGGGTTCGGACCTCCCCGGTGGTGCAGCGGTTGAGCGCTGGGTTGCAAAGCTGCTGGCGCAGCCTCTGCAGCGCGGGTTCGATCCCCGGCTGCTCCCCGGCCACCGGAGGAGGGTCCTGCATGGCGCGCAGACCTCTCCTGCTGCCCGCTGCTCCCCTCAGCAGTGTACTTCGGTCCTTCTGCCTGCTTTGCTCCCTGCTCTGGCTCTGGTGAATTCTCTCACCCTCCTGCGCTTCTGACTGTACCAGTGCTTGTATAAATAAATAAATAAATCTTTAAAAAAAAAAAAAAGACCCCTTGGTCCATACAAAAGTATGAAGTGAGCTTCAGAGCTCATGCTTAAACTTGCAAGGTTTTGCACTTTGCATAACTGCTACCTGCATTTGGTGTTGGAGCTCTATATATGCTTATGATGGTGAGAAATATGAACCCAGATAGATATCAGAGCATAGAAGAAACTCCTCCCTTAAGTACCAGAAACTTTGGGGAAAGTGCTTAATATTCCCTGGCTATCTGGAAACAGAAAAAGTTTCATCTTCGTATTTTATTACATATTATTATGGCATTTTCTTTTTGTCATGCATGTCTACATTTTCCATGGTGTCTAATGCAATGACAGTGAAGGCGGCAGAACTGGTATTATGATTTTCTACACATGACCATCTTTCTTGACTATTCCATTCCTATTCCATTCCTGTTGGTCTCTCATATTTATGTATTTACATTTTAACTATACAAAAGAACTAATCAGTTCTATCAATCAGCCTAGGAGAGCTGCAAAAATATGACCATCCCATACTTTTGACAGATCACCACTCACAGAGCTCAGCTTCCTCATCTTTAAAAGAAAAGGTTTGTGTGCTAAGATTGCTAACCATCCATTTAGCCCTAATGTTCTATTGAGCAATGAGAAGTCCTAACCAGAGCACAGATCTGGAGCAACCAACAGCAAAAGGCACATGACCACAGCAATCATAAACACAGGGAATTTTCCCGTAAACACAAAAGATTGGTGTTAACTGGGCCAGTTATAGTCCGTGAAATAAAATAAGAAAATAAGCACCCTGAAGAAGAGAGGAGCACATGGTGCAGCCTGTTAGTGATGCCGCACAGACCATCTGGTTTGGGTGACCTGTCCATAAAATCTATAATAGTGGTGGATTAAATCAGGTATATTAGGATATATAGGGAGGGCATGATAGAACCCAACTGGGGGATGGCTAAAGCAGATTATGTGCTTCAAGGCTAAACAGACATCCATCCAGGAGATCTGTTACTGTTAATAAGATCTGGCTTCTGTGAGACTGGCGGAAAATTTCATTTTTCCATTTTCCTTGCTGGCCTCCCTTCTAAGCTTCCTTAGACACACTTCTTCCTCCACTAGAACCTCGGAGTATAGAGTGCCCCAGTGTTCAGTCCCAGGGTCTGTAGTTATATCTACCTTCCATCTATCCATAGGTTATTTCATCAGGAATCTTGATTTTAAACAACATCCACATGCTGAAGTCTCCCATAGTTATATCTTTAGACCACCGAGATACAGTTTCATATCCAATGGTTGGTTAAGTATCTCAAACCTACCATGACCAAAGTAGACTGATAATCGCCTCTCTTCCTCCAAATCCCACTCACCCAAATCTCCTTCCTCCCTCATCTCAGAAAATGGTACCACTTTCTATTAGTATCTTAAACCCCTAATCTACAGATAGTCCATATTTATTTCCCTCCACACTGATCACTTAATTTGGCAAGTCTTGCTAGTCTCTGCCTATCAACATATTCTGGATCCATCTACTTTTCTCTATGCCCAATGCCAACATAATCCAAATTACTATCATCTTCTGTCTGAAATACTCTGGTCGTGAGATACAGCATCCTACCTGTAAGAATAAACACTTGGCTATAGTGTTTTGATTCCCTCACTCAGAAATTTGAAACTTAGTCAAGAAGACACATAGAAGGCACCTTCCGTCATACCTCTAGGAAGCTATGTGGGGCCGCCCTGGTAGTACAAGGGGTTGAGCAACAGCACTGTGGAGCTATCAGCAGCCACTGCAGCATGAGTTCAATCCCCGGCCAGAGAGCTACCCACATGGTGCAGCAGACCTCTCCTGTATTGCCCACTGTTCCCCTCAGCAGTGTATTTCAGCCAGTCTGCCTGTTCTGTTTCCCACTCTCTGGTGAATCCTCTTATCCCCTGCACCTCTGGCCTGTACCCCAGTTCTTGTATGCATAAATAAATAGATCTTAAAAAAAGAGAGAGAAAGATTTGTGGACATGAGTCCTAACAGTGCGAGTGCCATGAGAAGCCAATTCAAGGGTTCCTGATCCTGGTGCTATCGAGCCTTCTTAAATATTGTTCTTCCAAGTTCTCATCATTTAACTTATCCTTTCATTTGGGGAGCTGGCCAGTAACCTTCCCTAGAAAAGTGTACAGTGAAAAGTTGCCCTTCCTATCCACGAAGAGTTCACAACCGAGTGCCCACTGGATGTCTGAACATGATGGATTATGGAAAAACCCTGATTAGAGCCACACCAGTCCTGATGTCAGTGAACAGGGACTTTTCTATGTTATTCTCTACCATATATTTGGTGCCTGCTACAGTGCCTCACTAATCTTATAATACATTAACAACAAAGTTGTTTAATGAGTCAATCTATGTTATCCAGGGAAAGAAGGAGGGAATATAGTAAGTTCCAGACAGAAAAATCATCACATTCAGATGACAAGGAACATGATATGTTAAAGTAACTAAAAAGAGGTCACCTTGAATGTAGCCCAGAGACCTACAGGTTGAAGATACAACAGGAGAGATAATCAGTTGTTCGGTTAGACTTATAAGCCTGGTAATAGTGTGAATTTTGTGGAGCAAGGAAAGAAGACACAAGACTAAGCAACTTCTGGATTACATCTTTTCAAAAAAAAAACCAAAAACTGGTTGCCCTCAACCCTCTTTTTCATTATCCCCTTGAACTATAAAGAGGAAGCACTGTTAAAACTAGCTTTGACCGTGGAACTGAGAACAATAATCTGAGGGAGAGCAAAGCAGTAATTCAGAAGAAACCTAAGACCCTGGGTAGCTGATGGAGCAGAATCATCTACCTATTCTGGGCTCCCCACTTCCTCACCTCTGGACTATCAGGCGGAAGAGGAGTAAACATCTAACTTCCGTCTGTATCTCTGTTACAGCAACTGAGTCTAATTCTGAGTAATACAAACTCAGACATACAAATGTCTCCAAAATGAGGAACCCCTGTTGATGTCTGCTACACCCATACATCCCACTGGAGCCCAGTGAACACTTAAGAGACTCCCCGATGCCCAACCTGAGTCTTGAGACAGGGATGGCAATTGAATGTGATATACTGGCCCACACATGCTGGTCTTGTGAGTCTGTTGAATTCAATGTCAGAGAAACCGTTAATTATTGTTCATAAAGATATTCAAGGGAGAAAAGAACCAGGCAGTCAAGATAGTGGCGTACTTGACCTCTTGCTATGACATTTCCAGCCCAGCAATACAGACAGCAATCTAGCAGGGAGGGATTTTGGAAGCAAAAATTACACAGAACAATTAGGAAAAAAATCAGTCCTCTGTGTACACGGAGTGGTCAGCAATTATTTGTTCTAAGAGCTATTAGCACTGCGCTCCCACATATGGTCACTGTTTGATATTTTTCCCCGTAGTATCCTCTCCATTTTTTCTGCTATCCATTGAATGCTATACTAAACACATACTGAAATAGAATTTTTCTGAAACAGAAGCTCCATTGCTAAACTGGTCCACCAAAACATTTTTATTTTTCCTGAGTTAAGTTTCATTGCTGATTATAAACTCAATGAACAAACATCCCTTTATTGCCTCATTGACAATTACACAACATCTCTGCCCTCTTACCTGCTGAGTTTTATGGAAACTATTTCAGCAGGGTAGACATTTATCATCAGAGAAGAAACTCCCATTTAGACATTAACTACCTTAGCTTTATTAGAAACTCATTTTCCACAGATGTCCAGGCATGATTTGCTCCTTTTTATCAGGAAATAAATAATATCAGGTAATAGCTTCCTGTGGCAGAGGTTACATCTTTATTATACCCAGGGAAATAGATATCAAGCAGTCAGAGAACAGCCAGATGGCATACCTTCTTATCAATAAAATTTAATTTTCACTAAGTCAATTGCAACCAAGCTCACTTTTAAATAGGAAACAGACATTTAGGATTCTTGTAAGCAGCAGCAAATATGCCAACCACAAGGGTTTCAAATCTGCAACAATACAGCTCTAGTTGGTAATACCTGCTTTATAGCCTAAGCCAGAACCTGGCATTTTCCTGATACTAAGCCAACCAGTTATAAAGTCCTATTGACTCTAACCCATATTATCTCCTAAATCTGTTTACTCTATTTTTCCAATACCACACTCTCAGTGTATTCCTAACATCTCATATCAGGTTCACTGAAACAATCAACTTATGCCCACCCTATCCCTCCTTCTCCTTGTCTTTATAATAGTCTTTCAAAAATGGAAGCACATTCCTTTTAGGATGGAGCAAATGCCTAAATAAAAATTTAAAAGTCTGGGCCTCCCTGTTGGCTCAAGGGCTTAAGATGCAGCACTATGAAGCTATTGGTAGCCACTGCAGCACGAGTTCAATGCCGGGCCAGGGAGCTGACCCACGTGGCGCAGCAGACCTCTCCTGTCTCACCCACTGCTCCCCTCAGCAGTGTATTTCAGTAGATCCACCTGTTTTGCTCCCCATTCTGTCTGGTGAATCCTCTCACCCCACTCCATCCCCCATACCTCTGGCCTATACCCCAGGTCTTATATGCACAAATAAATAAAATAAATCTTTAAAAAAAATTAAAAGTCTGCCTGACCTGCCTGCCTAGTTTTCAGTCTAATTCATGACCTCTCCCACTCCCTATCCCTTACTTCTGACATTGTTTCATTGTAGATGAGCTACTTGCATTTCCCTCAAATAAATCAACTTTATGTCTACCTCAATGTGTTTGCAAATACTGTTCCTTTTGCCCAGAATGTCTTCCCCCACACCCTCACTCTCTTCCACTTCAGCCTCAGCTAGCTAACTGCTGCTTTGCTATCCACACACTCATCATCTTTGTGATGAAGTCTTCCCTGGTCCTTCAAGACTAGACTAGGTACTGTTCCTGTATGCTTCTCCAGCATCTAGGATGCTTGAGAGTTTGAAAAACTTTAGGGACAAAACACCATATTGTCAAAATTAAACGATTAGTCTTCTGGGATTCTGTCCAAATGGTTGGCTTGGGGGGTTTGCTCAGATATGATTACAACTCTGATTTCTGATCCTCTCTCTCTCTCTCTCTTTTTCGCTCTCTCTTTCACACACACACACACACACACACCATTCCATTGAACTTGACCCCAGCATTGCTGGGTACAGCAGTCATCAAGCACTATGGTGTCTTCTGTCCAATGGCTCCACCATCATTTGTATATGAAGTTCATTCTCAAAGCTAAAAAAATGTACCTGACTCTAGACAGGACATTCAATCTTTAATAAGAAAAAGGGGAAAGTAAGGGTTATTGGAGAATTTTCTGGCTGCTTTACCTATTGCCTTCAGCTTATGTCACATTGGCCACTTCATACACAAGAAGCATCAGGTAATGACATATTTTAGATGAACACACTGGTGACTCAAACAACATAATATTCAGGAAGAAGGGGGAAGTAAATACAAGTCACTAGTAGTTTATTCTACATTCTTCCTAGTTTTATAATCCATTTTCTTAAAGAAAATAGTTGCTCCTGCTCTGTAAATTCAAATTTCATATCATCTATGAAGCAATTAATTGTTTAGCAAGAAGAGTCACAGCAGGAACTTTTAAAACAGCACACTCTAAACATAAAGGTGGTATAAAAATTCAAATCACATGCAATCTTTCAGCAACACATCGCTTGTGTACAGGGAGGGAACACCCTCATATAGAAATATCACTTATTCTCCCATGTTATCCACAACAAGTTACTAACCAGTCACAAAGAATGTATTACCTCATTTGCTCCTCCCTTTATGAAGCTGGATTATTATTCCCATTTTGTAAATGAGAACATTGAGGCATATGGAAGTCAAGCAATGTGTGCTCTCTCTCTGTAATACAACCTCTCCACAAACTTCCCCCTCTTCACTCAGACTAAAGGTTCTGTCCATCCAAGAGAAGAATTTCCACCATGCTGTGTTTGGTACATTAAGATTGAAGTGTTTTTACATGTAAATAACTGAAATATATTAAATATTCAAATTATATTAATCATGATGTCCAAATCTAAGCCCATGCTAGCCCATCCTTATTGGAAAATTTTTCTACTTTATTGTGCTTAAGTATATTTCATTAGGTTTCTTAGGTTAGAATTTCATTCTAAATTATAAACCATTTAGGGGCTTATTTTAAAGATAGAAGGATCTATATGAGTCATCTAAAATCCCTTCATTTTTGAGATGAGAAAACTAAAACTGACTAACTGAATTGGTGGAAACCACACAAAGAATGAGCTAAGGAGAGAACATGGATGTCCAGGTTTTGATTATTTCTAGTTCTCTTCCTCTGCGGGATCCCTTAGCTGTCTCTTTTCCAAATCTTACAGTTATTGGTCTAAGACTTCTGCCACACACTGATAAGTATTATATTGTAGAACTATTTTTATTGATAGATATAAATCAAAGTTTCTCAACATCCAGTTTAAATTCCATCACATCCATAAGGCAGTGCATGTTTTTCTCAAAGAGAATTAATTATTCCTCGCTCTTTACTTAAATCATGTTTTGAACCTCTGTTTTAGCACTTAATTCTTTCTGCGATTCTAAATTGTAAACCATTTAGGGACTTATTTTAAAAACTTCCAAGCCTCTAGTTACTGTTTGGTCTATAACAGGTATTCAGCATGTATTTATTGAAAGAATGTATAATCTGATAGTATTACAGTGTGTCTTTGATTCAAGTGTTTCCATCAAGATGTTTATCAATCTAGACTTGAAAACAAATAAAACAGTTCTCATCCCTCTATAGTTATGCTTTCCACACTATGCTGACTTTTGTCTATTTACCCACTAAGAGTATCCTCCAATCTGTGCAAGGACTGCGCAAGCAGATTTTTTTACATTTGCTACCTCCCACTCCCCAATGCCCAGCTCCATCTCTGAAGCAAAGCCAGAACTCAAGCAACCAATAAGTAGCAGATAAGTGCATGAATCTCCTCCTCAATTTCACAGATATTCATAAAATTTTTGCAGTTTCAATTCAACTCTTTTAATCGCATGAATCCACCAGAAGCAGATATCTCAAAACAGCTATTGCATTCTTCCAAAGACATTATTACAGAATATGTGAGAACATCAGGCAGATAGATATGCAACATGTCTTAGGAAAAATGGAAATGTGGTTGTCAAGGAGAAAAGGTATGAGGACAAGAATCTTTGAAGCTATATCATTAACTGTTCCTACAGCAATGCCGCCTGGCAATCAATCACAACACTTCCATGGCATGCAACAATAAGCAATTCTTGCTCCTACCTCTGGGATGGTTTATTAGGCAGCTCTGCTGAGGCTGGTTAGACTTGACTGGGTGGTTCTTCTGGTCTCAATTGGACAATCTCACACGAATAGGGAGATATATTGATCTATGGAGGTCAGATGACTTTCAGCTGATATAAGATGTTCTTGTCTAGAATGACTGGCCAATTCATCTCTGTCCCAAGTTCTCTAATAATCCAAGAGGCTTTCACAGACATTCTGATGATGATGAAAAGGGTAAAAATGAGAATTAGCCTGGTTGCACAAGTACTCTCAAGTCTTTGCTTGTCACACTACCAACAACTCATTGTTCCAAACAAGTTCAGTTGCTGAGACCAGAGTCAAGATGGAAGTTATGTAGCAAAGAGGGAGGGGTGGATAGTTTAAGCCATTTTTGCAAATCTACCAGAATATTGCTTGCTTAAATATTTTGTACCTCTACTAGCATATATTAATAGGCACAATAAATATTTGTTGCACAGATCAGTGCCTGGACAGACGAATGAGTGAATGAATGAATGAATGAATGAATGAAACTGGTTTATAGAGCTCTTAGCAGAGACAAGGCATCAATAATTCAACTGTTAATTCAAAGATGCCAGTAAGAAAACATTTGACCAGAGATTTTTCACAAAGTCCACCACAATGTATTATAGAAAACAGAAATAAGCACAGGATTCTGGACCCATCAAACAGCTCTGGATTCTTCGTAATGAATGTCACGTGTTTTCTAAGGCATCTACCCTTCTTCAGTTATCACTAACTTTCTTGTGTAGCTGAGTTTTTATCATAGTAACGGCAATACATTTTAATATCTCCAATTCTTGTTTCCTTACAAAACAAGGTTAAGACATTAGAGAAGTATCTTCAATCTTGAGTCCTTTTATTGCAAGAGCAACAGCACTAAAATTCTCCTAAACCATAGCTAATCTCTGACAAAGCCATGCAAAAACTTCTGGTTTAAGCAGATCTCTACTCAGGAACACTTTGTAGAGGAGAAAATTCTCCATTGGTGATTTGATTGTAACAAAATTCTAAACTGAAACTCACAACTCTGGTAGCTTCCTCTTTATCTCCTTTATTTCAACCTAAGAATAGTAAGCAGCATTCAAGAGATATGGATTTAATAAAAAATTAATTCACGTAGGTCAGGGATTAAGATAGTGAAACTTCTATGTTATACTTAAAGGAAACAAGCCAACAGCACACTTGTTCCAGGAAATAAGCCCAAAATCTTTTGGTGAATTCTGTATGATAAACAAGTGACAGATCTTACTTATCAATAGATTTAATGATCTTAATTGCTTTGAGAAATAAGAAACATTGGATATATGTGTAGTTAGCTAACAATTGACATCTACTGACTTTTAGTATATGACAGACACTGTGATAAACACTCTTTATTCATTATCTCATTCTCCTTGATAGATATGTATTTTTCAAAGTAGGGTGACGATGCATCCTGATTTACCCAAGAGTTTTCTGATTGATACTTGTCTTGTCATAATTATTGATAACATTCTTCCTCACCCTAAAACTGCCCTGGTTTGGATGATGATTATGTTCACCCTGGTTAGGAAAGTTGTCCACACAGAGAGCAAATGGCAGAGCCCAGACTTGAAGGGTGGTTGGTCGAACACCAGCAGCATCAATTCACCACACTAAAACCCACATTGTCTTACAAGTCCAGCCACAATGACAGTGGACACAAGTTCACTCCTCCAGTGTCTGGAAACTTAGGTTCAGAAACTGAGAGTGTGACAATGCTTAAGTGTAATGAGACTTACTTGTCAATATAAATTCAGTAAAATCTAGCCATATTCCCCAAAGACTGGAAAAAAATTGAATTGCTCAAAGAGCTAGGAGAGAAGGGGGAAAAGATGCTTTCCATAGAAAAGTTCCTGAAATTAATATTTTGGAATGAAATTAAAACATTATTTTATATACTTAAATAGCAAGTTATTTATTAAACTGCTAGTGCATCTATTGAATATGCACTTTGAAGGGACCAGGATTCTGTCCCTGTTCTCAGATAAAAGAGAGGACAACTTTACAGTTGGAATATCCTTTCTCTTTCCCATTCATCTTACCACAGTAAATAGCAACATTTATCTTTTTTTATGTAGCAGGAAAGCTAGCTTGTATTTGCAAAGAGTATCCATTGGGTCAAATGCAAATGAACAAAATCATAAATTTCTTCCTTCAAAGTCCACACCTCTTCCCCTAGTAGCAAGATTACATACACTAGCAGTGTAGAAATATAAGAACCGAAGAAGGAAAATTGTAAGGGAAATGCAAATAAATACCTATCTTATATTTACTCCCAAGTAGATTTTTTAAGAAGAGATGATCTCTCTAATTCTTTTACAGCATAATGACTCACCTTTGTTAATGCACAAGTCTTAGATTTCATGCAATTCTCCTTATGCAAATCAAATTGATAAAAAATTATCTTGGAAGAGTGGTTGTTTGCTCTTATAAAAGAATTGCATTAAGTTCTTTTGAGAAAATATACTGACTTAATCAGACGAGTGATTGATTAGTCCAGAAAAATGAGAATAGTAAAAATCAGTCCAAAGAAAACAAACAAGTACCTGGTGGAGGGGGAAGGGACATACAGATGTGAAAGGAAAGGAGTAGAAATTGGGCCTTCTAGAATACTTAGAAAGAGTGCTGATGACATTAAGAAATTGTGCCCTAAAACTACAATATATAGAGTGATGTCAAAGCACTGCTAACTTATAGAGAATAAATCCATTTTACCAGTGAAAACAGATGTTCTTGATTGCTCGATTGCACTGGAGAGAACTGTGCAACCGATAATGCAAATCCCACCTAGGAGACAGAGAAAGAGAGAATGGAAATTCACAGCCTCAAAAGGGAAGAAAGGAATTGAGTGGTTGCTCAGCCATCTGCCGGACAATTACCCAGATTCACACCTATGCCATCCTGAACAGATGAGACCTCTAGAGATCCAGCTCCCTGATCCCCTTGTTCACAGTGTTCCCTGGTGGGATTTTGGGCAGAATTTCTCATTCTGCTTGCAGTTCAGATAGAAAATGGGCGAGTTCCTCTCTGTCTTGTTTTCATATAGGGCTGGCACACACTGGTGCTGCTTTACAGTGTGAAGATAACATCTCTTAGGAGAACTTTACCAAAAACTCCCATTGTCATCTCCATGCACACTATTGAAATTCCTGAGACTTTTATTTTTTTAAAAAGATTTATTTATTTATGCATGCAAGAACTCTGGTACAGGCCAGAGGTGTGGGGCTGGGGGGTGTGAGAGGATTCACCAGAGACAGAGTGGAGAGCAGAACAGGTGGATTGACTGAAATACACTGCTGAGGGGAGCAGCGGGCAAGACAGGAGAGGTCTGCTGCGCCATGTGGGTTGCTCCCTGGCTGGGGATCGAGCTCGTGCTGCAGTGGTTGCAGATAGCTTCATAGGCTGTGTCTTAACTCCTTGCGCCACCAGGGAGGTCTGACTTTTACTTTTGAAAGGAAAGTCTTAAGCTTTAGGATTAGCGTATTTTGAAAAAAAACAAAAAACCCAATTTTTAAAAATCAATGTTAATGGAATAAAGCTTCTCATAATTAAAAACACATAAAAGTAAAGACACCCAAGAAAAGAAACTGCCCAGTGGTGGCTCTCCAGCCACTGTATGGGCCACAACTATAAGGACTCACCCAAATCCACTGAACAGTGATTGTCAGAAAACGGTGAAGCAACAAAAACTCTAGGCAAGTCAATATTTGATTAAGGCAGCTCTGGATTTTGATGGTTCTCCTGCTCTATCAACTCTTATTGGAGCCCTGTTTTAGGTGGGGTAAGTATTACTGTTCCTAACACTACAAATAATAATGATAGAAATTGACACTGTTATCATTTATTTGTGCTTACTGTGAATGGTGGACAAAATAATGACCCTCATCATTCCCTCCAAAGAAATCCTCAGAAACAATGAAAGTGTCAACTTAGATGGGAAGGGAGAATTCAGGTTGCAGTTGGAATTAAGGTTGCTTCTCAGCTGACCTCAAAATAGTGAGATTATCCTGAAAAATCTGGCACAGAGTAATCACAAAGATCCTTAAAGTTAGAAGAAGGAGGAAAGCCACCCATCATGTGGGTGTGGGGATGTGTTAAAGACTCAACTGGCCATTGTAGGCTTTGATGATGAAGGAGGGGCTGAGAGCTAAGGAATGCAGGCAGCCTCTACAAGCCGGAAGGCACCACTCCTCCCCCTAATAAACCCTGAAAAGAAAAAAGAAGTTCTCTTTCAGAGACCCCAGAACAAAAGACAACCCTGTCCACACCTTGATTTTAGCCTAGCTGGCCCCATTTTGCATGTCTGAGCTCCAGCACTGTCAAGTAATAAACAGACCTGTTTTAAGCTACCAGATTTGTTACAGCAACAGCAGGCAACTAATATAGTGAGCCAGAGTTAAGGAGAAGTGTTTCCTGTCTACTAATTCTCACCGTTACTACAAGGAAAGCCATGATCATTCAAGTCATGCCCATAGGGAAGGTGAGGGAGTGAAGAAACTGAGGCCTCTGTTGTTAAATTGCTACCTAAGGCAAAGAATAAGATTTCACAGGACTACACCTGAGAGGAGAAAGCATCCATTGTACAAAAATGAAGAATGATGTAATATATATATGTAGTATATATAAGCAAATAATAAATGAAGAATTTACTATTTATGTTTAATAATTATTAAATACATTTCATATATATATATATATATATATATATATATATATATACACACACACACACACATATATAAAGTGCAGAGCAGGAATGCACGCCCCACCTGTTCCACTCCAGAGTCCCTATGTCTTCTTTCTTCAAAACTAACTTTTGTGAAA
Source organism: Talpa occidentalis (assembly GCF_014898055.3). NCBI lineage: Eukaryota > Metazoa > Chordata > Mammalia > Eulipotyphla > Talpidae > Talpa > Talpa occidentalis. The sequence continues at coordinate 128,308,482 of NW_023603184.1, read as the reverse complement.
TCAAACCCTAAACGACCTTAGCTCCATGTCCAGATCCACTCTGCTCCGCCTCAGCTGTTAGACCGGCTCCATGGAAGCCGAACAAAGAACACACCAAAAAAAAGTCAATTACCATTTAAAAATAGCTCCTTATCCAAATGGCCAAATGAAAGTATTATTTTGGTCTAATTGGTCCTCATTTATTCACCATATAGGACTCTTCTGAGGAAAAGGATAGAGGGGCCACGGGGTGACTTGTGAGCGGAGCTTAAAAGCTTGGCTGAAAGCATTCTGAATCAATAAGCAAGCCCCTGCTTTGGTCTCAGAAATTTACTACCGTCAGGTTTGAAATGCTTTTTTGTTTTCACTTTTATAATTAATTACTGTTGATAATGTTTTTTGTTATTATTTTTATAATTAATTACCAAGCTTGGCTAGTAGCCAGCACTTTTTATACATTGTTTAAACATAAGGCGATAAGAAACCAGAGCCAGAGCGCACGTTCATGGATTACTAAAATACATAAGAATTACACACTAATTCAACTACAATAAAAAAATTACACTTGAAGAGCTTATTATATACTATTCCTTCCCCTTCTGAGAAACATTTGAGCAGAAGCCTAGCTTCGTTACCATGACAACTATAATGCAAAATTGGCAGTAACTTTATGAATTGCAAATTCCTCTAAGGGTGTTGGGGATCTTTTTTTCCACTTCCATTTTTAACCATCTCATATGCATTATTCCAGCAATATGTTAAACAAGGTTTTTGGGAACTCATGCATCATTTCGAAACAAGCCCTGTTTTAAATCCTCAAATTCCATTTTTCTAACAAGAGCAGGCTAATCAGGGAGCACCTGATTGACGGAATTTTAAATTGTCCATTGTTTTTATTTGAGTTCTTAACATGTTTACCACTCTCACCTCTTCTGAGGAGGACCCAGTTAGTCAAATAAACGGAATCACTGTATTTTTTCATCATTGTCTGAATCTCCCTGAGAATGGAGAAAACGAGATTTCCAGTTTTAAAAACAAAACAGAAACTCATAATCCTACAATCCGTCTTTCCCTCTAAGTAATTTCAGTTGCATTCTTCATGAAGCCTTTAATCAAGTGAATGGTCAGTTTTCACTGTTTTTCTTTCTTAGTCTCATCTTCTCTCACAGATGCTTCTCTTATACTCTCCCTAGAGCACAAGACATTATTCCATAAAAATTTCCTTGAGTAACCAGTTTCCCCAGCATGGATTATTTGCCTTGGGAGGTTAAAGATTTGCAATGATAGCCAAATAGGCTGTGTTGCAATGTCAGTGCCTCTTCATTTATAAATATGTGTGGTCATATCTGGTTCAGGTGTGAGCGCTGCTATTTTCTAGCTACTTGATTCCCAGTAAGTCACGTATGCTCTCTGATCTTCACCGGTCCCTCTGCAAAACAGGGATTTCATTTTTCCTGATTCATCTCACAGGACGATTGTAAGAATGACCTGAGATAACGTATTTGAAAGCCACTATGCCCTATTATAATATTTCTATCAGTTCTTCTGAGTTTACTTGAGATGATCAATATTAACAATGCCCAAAGTATGTACATATTCTTGATTTTCAGAATCTGGTATAAAAATATAGGTGCTAAGGGCCTCCCCAGGTGACGCAGCGGTTGAGTGCTGGGCTGCAGAGGCTGCGCTGGTTTGTTCCCTGGCCGCAGGCGAGGGTCCCACCAAAAAAAAAAAAAAAAAAAAGGTGCTGATTCATGATTTTGGTGTCTCCAGGGTTTAGGAAATAAATGGAAATAAAGGTAAGAACAAAAAGATGGGAATTAACTTCTATTTTGTAAAGTCAGATTTAAAATACTCCCTCTGTTCAGTTTCCAATTTGGGAGACTTACTTGTTTGCAAGGCTTTACACAGAAAATAACTGTGTTAAAGGCACATCTCCTAGAAAAGTATCTGTCCATGTGCCTGATGAGCTCAGAGAACAAGAGCATTTGAGAAGACAAATGGGCTGTTCTCTCTCTGCCTCTCTGTAGCAGCTTCCTGAGGCCAGGGGAGTATTAGTTGTTTCCTTTCCCTTCAACAGTAGGCTCCCAAAGGGATATAAATATGGCATGATACATAAGTTACCATGCACATGATAATCTGAGAACTATAGTTGTCATGCTTCGAAAGAATAAGACTGCTTGGTTTTCAAGAACTTTCTGATGACTCTGCTTGGTTTTCAAGAACTGTTGACTCATTCATTCCTTCATTGATTCACTCAACAAACATGTACCAAGAGACAACTATAATCTGCTCTGGAAAACAGAAGGAAGAATCAAGCACATTTTCATTCACAAAAGGGCCTCTAATTTATTGAGGGGGAGATTATACAACCTCCTTTCTAGCCCTAACTGGGAACACAGAAATGGCAAAGACAAATCCCAAATGGGGCAGAAATGAGTGAGGAGCGATATCTGGGAGAATATGTTGTTCCGGGTATTAATGTAGGAGTTTTCCAGGTAGAGAAAAAGGTGGCAGAGATTCTGAAGAGTAGAACGTATTTGGAGAGGTAATACTGTTGCAGGCAGCTGGATAGCTAGAGCATAGCAGCCCAGATGGGCAATAATGACCACAAAATCTGTAAGAGGGGGTGCAGGTCCCCCGCACCAGCATGCAGCACATGCTTAACTAGTGAGGAACCTTGGGTTTTTACATCAGGGAGAGGAAAGACACTGTCAGATCTAGATTTGGATGGGACACTCCACAGCAGCGTTAACCCAAACAAGTGCAAGTAGTCAGTCAAAAGCCACTGACATGTCCACCTACAGCCCACTCTGGACAGGGTGAACCTATAACCCAGTGACTCAAAGGCAAGAGCTACCTGGGAAAGCTGCAAGGAAGAAGTCAGGATCCGCTCGACTGCACAGCTTCCTGAAGAATGAGGGAAGGTTTGGAAGATTGTCAGCATTACCTCAGAAGGTGAGCGCACTGATTACACAGTATTCTTACCTTTCCAGGCTTGGCAATCATACAAAAATGTGGTCGATTCCCTTCACTCCAAGTAACTCACACCAGATGCTGCCCTCACACTCTTCCACGGCTACAGTTCCAGAAATCATTTCTTTCCAGAGGTCAGACATATGGAGCTCATTAAATCCCATACACCAACATTGTAACTGTGTAAAACTTTTTGTTTGCAGTGCAATTTAATGTTGAGTTTGATTTACAGAGCACTGTGTATCCCCAGTCCTGGGATGACACCCTGGTCCTTAAGGAGCTGAAATCCTGGTTTGGGGCAAAGAGAAATCTGGGCTTATGTTATCCTTTGTGAAGGAAGGGGATCTTCAAGTCTTAGATGGGGTCTATCTGGCCTCCTTGTAAGATAGACGAGAGAAGTTCAATGATGGTAATAAAAGCTAGGGCCCAGGTTTCTGAAACCCCAATCCAGTGGCCTTTCCTCCCCTCCCCTGCGTCCCTGAGGTCAAGATTCAACAGGAGGTGTGGCTTTCTTATCCATGATGAACTTCACCCAAACTGAAAAAATGACATCTGCATAATTATGTATTGGTATCTTCATATCCTAATATGCAAATGGGGAAAAATTAATGACATTTTCTTGACAATGACTTGTCTCTTGTTTGATATGAAATTATGTAATTTATGATATGTAGCTCTGGAGTCTGAAAAATTAAATAACTTGCTTAAAATCATGTGGTTGGTACGCTAAGTCTGGATTTCTTTATCTGTCAAGTGGGCATAATATTTACCTCAAAGTTGGATTATATTAGTTACTTAGCCTTTGAGAAAACTGCTTAAAAGACACTGACTATCATATATATTACATACTATATATGAATGGTTTCAGGCTTAAAATAGTTTCCGTGGGAAACTCATTATAGACTCATTCCCATGATGTTGTCATTGTTCAAAATATTTGGTGCGTTTTTCTTTTGGAACTGCCTTCAGAGTTAGTTTTTATATCTTAGGAGAAAAAAATATCCCATTATGCCGACATTTTAACCAAAAAGTGTTTAATCCCATTTTATCTTTATTCACTCCTATTAGCTGTGAACCATTTTTTTTTTCTTGTGAACCATTTTTTTAAAGAAACATTTGTGAAAAACAAAGTCAAATATAAAAGGAGGACCTTTGTCTTGGCTGCGGATATTCAGAAGAAGCTGCTTTCTCAAGTGGAGGGGATGCAGTTTCTATTTGCTGGACTAGGCCCAGAAACCTTGGGGAAGTCATGAGCCACAGAATCCAGCCCTGTTCCAGAGTCGAGAAAGTGGAAGCAGGGGTGTTGATGACTCAGGGTCAGTCCTTGGGAAACTAGGATTTTTCTGGAATTTTTGAAAGAAATACTGCCTCTCAGAAACAATTACTTGTGACTTCTCACAGCAGGAAAGTTCATTATAGATCTGGTAATGATTAATTCTCGTTCTGTGTGAGTGATATGAGCAAGGAGAGGCCTGTGAGAGACCTGAGCACTCCTGACCTTGAACACAAAGCAGGTTGTGGAAAATAAGGGGAACCCTCAAAACCCCTACCCCATCCTTATTCAAAGTAAACTTACCCCTTCTGCCTCCCTATTCTCCCAAAATACACACACACACACACACACACACACACACACACACACACACACAGTTACAGACTAGATTCCTTCCCTGAAAACTCAGATTCTAGGGTTAGCATCCTGCCTGCAATTTGCACCTCAAACATTTTCATTCTTCACATTGTTATCATTATAACCCTATCATTACACTGCTGGTTAATCATGAATAAAACAATAAACAAAGCGAAAAATCCTTTCCCTGGTGAGCATAAATAATTGCAGATGAACACATCTTATTTGGGCCTGCACCGTGTAAAATCATCTGCTATTATAGGCCATATAAGAGAAGGTTTTGTTGCAAGAGATAATTTTTTCTAATTGTGATGTTTACTCCCCTTAGATTCCACTTGAGGCTGAAGGCCCAACAAAGTCACCTAGACAGACAGAGTTTGCAGCTCTTGCCAGCAATTTATGGAAAAGAATCCTTTCTCCTTGGAAATAACCCTAAAATAGAAATGTGAAACCAAGGAGAAGAGGTAGCCTATGCTTCTTTGTCTAAAAGTTAGGAGAAAAAAAAGACATATAGGGCAGATTGCAGGCTGAGCCTACCTGCAGCCTCAGGAAGAAGCAAGGACGAGACCCAGTGCTTCCTCTGCAAACCCAACATGCACGTGAAACCAGCTTATGTTATAGGGGCCGGACAGGTGAAACCAGCTTATGTTACAGGGGCCGGACCAGCAAGGAGGCTGGAAGTAGCTGCATTTTCCACTAGCCTCTGCTGGTCATGCAGGCTCGCCAGCTCTCCCCCTCAACCAGCAAGGCTATCTCAGGCCTAAACTGGAGCTCGTGGGGCCTCATTTTCAAGTATTATAGGGTCCATCTACTGAGCTATTCTCAAAGCATCCATCTCTCACCCCATTTAAAGTTCCCTTCTCTAGGCTCAGGCATGATCAAGTCTCTTCCTTCACTGTCAGCCCACCTGTTCCTTCCTTGGCGCCTCCTCCCCCACTCACCATGGGCCAGGGGGCTAAGGAGAGAGTCTATTAAACAGTGACTTTACATCCTGTGTGTTAGGTACCTCAGGGCTAACCCCTTCCACACAAGGGACTTTTGAGGATCTTAGGAGAGCCCCAGCCACCACCACTTTTCCATGGGTGCAGCCCTCTAACCAGTGTCCCCACCACAACCCCAGAGATGCACTCTCAGGCTAGTTGGGAAGATGGCACTCAGCCCCTTTTGGCTGGGTTTGCTGCACCCTGGCAAGAAGTGCTCAAGGGCCGTGCATTTGGGGATAACACAAGCTTGTCACCTTGTTCGGCATCCATTTTAATCCACAGGAAACCCACACACCCAGGCCATTCCTCTCCCCAGTGGAGCGAGGAGGCCAAGGCCCTCGTGCTGCTGTCCGCTTTTGCTCCCCTGCCATGAGCGGTTCCAGGCAGCTTCCTATCTTTGGATATTTCCAAGAAAGTGTCCAAGGTCCTGTCTCCAGGCCCACCGATATTCCAAAGGCCCACATCAAGCTCTCAAATGCATCCTGAGTCTAGGCCACCGAGTGTCTTGCCCGAGCCATGGCTCAATTGGAGCGGAAAATGACTCCAAGTCACGTTACGACTCTGGCCTCCCTGCCCTTCACCTCTGTGCGCTGGGCCCCTGCACAGCAGGTTCTAGGGAGGACTACAGCTCATTTCCCTCTCAAGAGGATTCAACAAAAGTACATGTAATGAAAGGCTTTAAGCATAACATCTTCCTCTGTCATCAGTGTTGGCAATTTATAGACATGGGTTTATGATTCCCTATCTGTATCACATACAGTTTTTTAGATTAATTAGAATATATAATTCTTACATATAATGATTATACTTATAAACGTCAGGTCAAGGTGTTCATATATATATATATATGTATAGCGGACCATCATATATATATAACATATATATAAAATTCTGATGAATTAAACTGAGTCATGAAACCCTTGTCAACCACACATAATATAATGTGTAATACATGCATAAATTCTCTTGAAATGGATGAATAGGTGGCTGGATGGATAGATGAATGAATGAATGGGTGAAACTTTCTTAAATCACCAAATATAGGAAGGCCACGTGGAATTAGAGATGGATTTGATTTCTTTGATAGCTGTGACCTTGGGAAAGTCCCTTAGTGTCTCAGTGCCCTCATGTGCAGTAGATGCAGTAAGCAAAGACCTGCTGTGAGTTCCGAGTTCCAAGTGAGAGCACCTGGGGAGCTCGGATGCTGCCTGTAAGAGAAAGGTGTTAGTGGGGTGAAGGCAGAGGCCCTATAGCTCTGAAGTTGCCTTAAACAATGTCCTTGTTTCTGTGACTCACTTTTACTACCTGCAAAATGGACATTGAAACACTTCTCTCCAGCTTTCTTTAGAAGGCAGTGCAGATCGACACAGAGGAGCTTATTCAGGCCCCAGCAGATCTAATCAGCTGGATATCCATGGACCTGCATGCGTTTTGCAGTTCTCTCAACTGTTGAAAAGGGTCATGATGACTACCTCCTCGGATGATGGGAGAATCAGATGTGTTAAAGTAGCACAGTGCTTAGCACACAGATAACAGTACTCAGCCTATACCATTATTACAATCAAATGAAAACTACCACGAGGTTACCTCTCCCTTTCTTGCCTACATTCAGCCATTTCTGAATAAGCTTAGTTGCTATGGTTACCTTCCAAAGACACCACATTTGAAAATGTGTTGGGAGATGAGGATTGATGGCAGAAGGCTTTAGAGGAGGACACAAAGCAACTTCAGCAACTGAGACATTTTAATACGTGGGAACTCTTTCCCTTGGAAACCAAAGTCACATTTTGCCAGGATGGAAATGAACTCAAGAGTGGAGTTGCAGAAGTTCCGTCTTTGGCCAGCCTCCTTTCCCGTCACCAGCACCTCAAGGACAGGTATACCTGGATCTGAACCAGCTCCTGAGCAGCTCAGTTTCCTCCCCCAGGATCTGGCAGTCTGAAGAGTGTTGGTTGCCAGACAGAATTCATCAGATACACTTCCCAGATGCTATCGCTTCTGATGCCGAAAGAAAAATAGGTTGCCCAGAAATTGAGGTTGGACAGGACGAGTGTAGCTGAGAAATGCACAGTGATACACACAAAACAATAAAGAGCTGTTCTTGCTGAAATTCATTAGCATATGTATTTGGATATTCATGGGGTCCTCACACCCCTCAAATCCCACACCTAGTCCCTGGATGGGGTAGCACTAACATCCCAGGCTAAACTGTCCCCCACAGCAGTGTTATAAATGGTTCTCTATCTGTCAAAATCAGTCATGGCTCCAACAGCGAATGAATAAAAGTTGGCCTGACCTCGCTTCCTGTTTTCAACTAAAGCAAACTCAAGACCCAATGGGGCCTCACGGGCAGGAGTATTGTACACTCAATCCTACTAAAAAGACTCTTTCTTCCTGGTCATTTTTTCCCAGACATCCCAGGGAGCTGTCCTGCTCTTACTGAAATTCAAACCAGAAGGAAGTCACCTCTAAAAATACCAAGTTTCCCACCAGCATTTTCACAATGACGCAGCGCCACCTAGGGGACATTCTCATTTACTTCTTGCTATTTCCATCCTAAAATTCCTTTAAAAATACTGCAGCACCCAGGTGTCCTAAACTCCCCATTTGTCCCTATAGAAAGGTCTAGTAACTTCTCTGCATACATATTTCAAGACCCATCTCCAGACTTAACTTCAGCTGGAAAACCTGATCAGCCAGTGCGTTACACTGGTCACTGCCAGGGGCTGTGGTTTACACTTAAAATCAGAAGGGAAATTTGCTCTGTTCTTATAAGAACTATCAGTTATCAAGCATCTACTATGTGACAAGGCATATATAGTTGCCCTTTGAACAACGTGGGGGGTTAGAGGTGCTGACCCTCACCCCAAAGTCAAAAATCCAGTTACAACTGTTGACACTCCCCAAACTTAACTACTAATAGCCTCTGCTGACCGGAAGTCGTACCTGTAACAGAGACAGTCAGTTAATACATGTTTTGTATTTACTATTCATCAAGTAAAAGTGAGTCATTATAAACCTCTCCATCCTTACCCTCCTCACATTGATGCAGGAGCAGGGAGAAGGAGGAGGAGCTCTGGGCCTTGCATTCTGGAAGAGTTGAAGCAGAGGGAAAGTGCCTCAGGAGAGACAATTCTATTTGATGTAACTTTATGGAAATATATCCAAATTCTGTTTTGCTTTTTCAATTTTCTAAAAATATTTCTATAAGGTACCAATGCTTCTACTGTTTGCTTAGTTTCTGCACCCACGTCATAGGAGAATCCACGTGTGAAAGAAGGCAATGCAGTGTGAGTAATCAGACACTCCTGCCAGATCGTCTACTGTCCATTGTTTTCTCAACTGCTTCTCCTCTGTCTTCTCCCTCTTTGCCTGGCACTGGCTTGAAGCACTCATTTCCATCAAGCTTTCTGCTGATGATTCTCCTGATAGGGAGTTCTAATCATGTATAAGGGACCCACACAGTTCAAACCTGTGTTGTTTGAGGGTCAACAATCTATTTACTTCTATTATACACAATCGTCCTACAAACCAGGTGTTAGTGTCCTTGCTTTACTGATAAAGAAACCAAGGTTCTGAGTCATTAACAGACTTACCCAGGACCTCAAACCAGGATCTCTTCATTCAGCTGTAAAATACTGTCTCTCTTTATCCTGCGTGAGTTGCGCCTACCTGGCAGGGAGGCTGCTCATTTTAATGACGATGAAGCAGAACTTTCAAATAAGTATTCTTTCAGAGAAGTCATTTTGAAGCCTATGCCTCATTTCAGCGACTGATGCTCAGAACACTCCCCGTCTATTGTGGGAACTGCCCGCAGAGTGATCGTGAGGGTGTCATGGAATCTCCTGACCTTAAGTGTATATTACAAATTTGATGAAAATTTGGTGGAAATACCTTAACTGCAAGCATGTGGTTTTGTCAGGTCCTCCTCTATAGGTTGTGATTCAGTGTATCTGGAGAAGACCCAGGAATTTCTATTTTTGTCAAGTGTGTTAATGATTGTAATCACCAGGAAATGTCTTTAAAGTGCTTTAATGACACATGTATGAGCTTTTGGGGTGAGAAGGACCTAGCTTGCAGGTCTGGTTCTTTTTTCTAATTATGAATGCCTAGGAAAATCATTTAATGCTTCTGAGTATGTTTCCTCATCTACACGATGAATATTAATATTTATTAACAGTCATCAAGCAGGCAAGGGCTGAATGAGATTATGGGTGTGAACTGCTCATACAAATACCTAGCATATACAGGATACTTAGTAAATGATCATTATTATTGTTATTTAATCACCCACTTGGTTCATTAAATTTGCCCTGACTTTTTGCTATTTCTGAAAATTAAATCTATAGTGAAAGGCCACATAATATGTACTATGGTACTATGTGCTTAATTTGAAAGTAAACAACGAAAGACTCTTATAAGAGGAAATGGTAGATAATAAGTAGACATATACATAACCTTTAGGATAAAAAAAATGCCTAGAAATGAAAAACTAACCTTTAAAATGGCTTGACCCTCAAGAGAACGAGTTTCTGGAGGAAAAGATAGCACACTGATACAAAAGGCGGAAACAACCCAAGTGCCCATTGGGAACGAATGAATAAACAAAATACGGCGTATGTATACAATAGAATATTATTCAGCCTCAAAAAGGAAGGAGTTCTGATGCTGCCATATGGTGAAACTGCAGGACATTTTATGCTAAGAAAAGTAAGTAATCATACAAAAGGACCAAGACTCTGTCATTCCACACTTGTGAGGTACCTAAACTAATCAAATTCAGAGACAGAAAGCAAAGGGTGGTTTCCAGGGACTGGAGAGAAGAGGCTTGGGGCGTAGTTGCTAAGTGGATCCAGAGCTTCAGTTTTACAGGGTGAACAGAATGCCCAACAGGCTGGCAGCACAGCACATAAGTGCGCTTAATGCCACTGAACACACTTAATGTACGTATTAAATGGTTAAGAAAGATGGAAACATTTATGAGCATTTTATCACAATTTTTAAAAATTCTAATAAAAATACCCACCTTGCTATCAAAAAATCACCATTCAATGTGAGCTTGAGAAATGCCTTGTTTGTTTTGTGTTTCTAGGACAAAGAACACGGTGTGGGAGCTTGTGGATCATACATCCTTTTTAAAAACGAGCAAGTAAATTACAAGGACGTTTACATCCACATTTTTAAAAATGCGAGCACCACTGGCTGGGTTTTCTCTACTTGTCTTTAAAGTGACATATTTGCCCAATAAATATTGTTAGTGGGCAAAATAGGAGGCTGAGATTGTAAAACTTGTTCTGATTTAACTGCACTGGCCTGGGGGATGCTTTGAGAAAAATGGCTATGGAGTGTGGAGCACCTCGAAAACCCTGAGGGGGTGGAAACCGGCTCTCACAAAGCACTGTGACCTTGTAGGGCTGGGCGGAGGGTACAGAACTGGCCTGTGAATCCAGACCCCAGCTCAACCCCAGCCTGGGCAGCAGGGGTGACGGCAGTGGATGATTTGGAACCCCAAACTGATGAAGAAGGCATTACCCTTCTGTTTCCTTGGTCTTGAACTGATATTCTTTGAGACTAACATTGAAATAAGGTAGATAGAATATTTTCTGATGAAAATAAACCACACCAAGCATTTCAAAGTTTCTAAAATAGGATAGCACTGACTTTTTTGTCTAGTTGAACTTAAAACTTGCAGCAAAGTGAAAGTCTAAATTATATAATTTTTTTTAAATGCCACATCTTCCTCGATTCATTCCTTTTTTTTTTTTTTTTTTTTGAAAAATAAACAATGGATTTCCTGAGACAATGAGGCCAAATTTGATGCTATGCTCCTTTCCATCTTCAGGATAATATGGGTCTAGGGTAAAGTGGTTGCCTATGAAAGGACTGGCGGAGAAGCAGATTGCAAGTGGCAAAGTGGAGTGAACCCTGGGTGCAAGGGGAGCAAGCAGAATATAAAGGCAGTTGGGTTTTGCCCTTCATGTGCCAGGGAAGCTTTATTGCTGCCTGGAGAGGGAGGGAAAGGTACCTATAAGAACAGCTGGCAGTGCACATGGATATACCTACTGGGTCTTAGTAACATGATGAATGTGTCTAACCTTGAGTGAAACTCCTTAGAGAAAAATTCAGAAAGGTTTAAAGAAAGATACCCTAATTTAGGGCTCTACAACGCATGCATGCACATATTGTAATACTGTTTTTTTATCCGTCAGTACTCAGATATCAAAGCCACACTCTCTGTTTTAAGCACAGTGTGCTTGGATGTTAACTTCTGACCACTCACAGAAATCTCCTTCTGCTTCCAAAATGATCGCCAGGGCTGAAGAAGCAGCTTTTAGTCTAACTTCCAGGAATGACTCTCAGAACACCAGCACAGACTGGCTGTCAAAAAAAATCTGCTCTCTCTACTTATAGCCCGGAAGCTGAGAAATCACGAAGATGCCATGTAGCTGCTTGTTCCAGAGCCACATTACCTTAGCCACAGTCTTTCCAGCCAAACGGATGTCTCATATCCCACCACCGTGTACCATGGGGCCTCGGCTGTGGATGGTCCCCAAAAATCAAATGCTCACGACTATTGGCAGAAATCTGTTCTCGATCTCATCTGGCCCTCTCAGTCTCAAAGAGGCACATCTGATCGGAGTAGTGAGGTCACAGCTGTGAGGGATTTTGAAAAATGTATAGATTTCAGCTGAAGGGGCCCACCTGTGAGCCAAAGCACACCCACAGGCCACAAATCAGGTTCAATATTTCAAGAGGTGTCATCTCCTGCACCCCCTGTGCAGCCACAGGGAGGCACAGCCAAAGCCCTCTTGGTCAATAACCTCCTCACCCAGCACTGTGGAGAAGGCGGCCCAGACAGACTGGGATCTGATGGAACCCCTCAGTTCCAGGCGTATGGACTATGAGGCCTCTGGCCCTCACTGCTCTACTCTGATGTGTGATGGGAAGCAAGCACATGTCCAGTTACCTGGACAGCTAACTAGGAAGGCTGCTGAGCAGTCCACTGACCATCTAGGATAGGAGGGAATACTGCAGTTGTTGTATAATGTCACAGTTAGAGGCAATCAGCTGGGGTTTGGGGAAGTACTTCAGGTGGATGCCTCAAATCTTTGTCTTATGTTTACTTTGGCAATTTGCTTAGAGATGTCCAAACTAGTTGTAGGGTGACGCTCTAACAACTCTCTCTATATATATGTGCATGTATATATACAAATAGCTATGTAAATCAGAACTCTATCATTATTTGGCAATACTTGATATGGAAAAATTAAATTGCATTTGAGATCCATTTGTATTATCTCAAAAAAACATCAACATCACACGTCAATTATAGAATAAGAGCTAGACTTTAAATATAATTTCCAATTATCAAAAAAAAAATTTAAGATTTATTTATTTATACAAGAACCGGGATATAGGCCAGATGCGCGGGAGGGTGAAAGGATTCACCAGAGACAGAGTGGGGAACAGAAGAGGCAGACCGACCGAAATACACTGCTGAGGGGGAGCAGCGGGTGAGACAAGACAGGAGAGGTCTGTGGCGCCATGTGGGTATCTCCCCGGCTGTCCAGGATCGAACCCACACTGCAGAGGCAGCAGACAGCTTCACAGCATTGCGCTCAACCGCCTGCGCCACCAGGGAGGCCCTATAATTATTAAAATAGCTTATAATTATTTGATCAGTTACTTAGGTAAACAATGTTTCTTGCTGATGGTGACTACAAAAAGTTGGAGAACTCATTTAAATATCTTGATCAAGAACTTCATATACCGTGTCAGGCATACAACTTGATATTGAATAGTTCTGTCACAGCAAGATCAAATTTTGTTACAAGGCAAACCCTGATACAAAATGGGGTTGCCTGTGGGTCCTCACCCACGCTTAAAGGGGACTTATTAATGCTAAACTGCAGACATACACAAAAGGTTGATGAAAGGTTTATTTACAAGGGAAGGGGAAATGGGAAATGAATAACTCAGGGAGAAAAGAGGGAGATAAGTTCGTAAATGTGTCCTACCCGTTTCGCTGACCTGGAATCCCAATGATCCGCCGAGCTGGCAAAAACCTAGCATGCCTTGTGGCCAAGCCAGAGACATCCCCACACCCCCACCTCCACCCCCCTCCTACTCCGCCCCCCCCCCCCCATGGCCAGTTAAATTCCCAAGCCTAGAGCCTAGTTGCTTGGTTGCTTAACTCCGCCCTCAGGTCCTTGCAACCTTCCCTTTGGTGATCATGGGATTTGTGGTTCCCAGTGTCGCGGGGGTGGAGTCCACAAAGCTTGTATGGCGTTTGCTCAGGACATCCTTGTCCCCTATCAATTTCACATTAAGGAACTTATAGTGTATTTGGCATTTTACACAAAATTAATACATAAAATATTTCCTAGTATTTTGGTTTTTACTGATCTTAGTTCTTATTATATCATTATTATATCAGATCTTAGTTCTTATTATATCATTATTATATCTTATTATATCAGAAAAATAACATTTTGTTTTCTAAGCTCCAAATAAATACTCTCCAGTTTAGTGCCATGAAACACTCATTTTCTGTGTGCACCATGACATAAAAAAGGGAATAGCTGTAATGGAATAGAATGAGCCAATTTGCAATATACACAGTATTACATACACAACAAGATTGCTTAGTAAATCTAAGAAATTTTTACTTGCTACCCTAACACTCTAATCAGGATAAACCCTTGTTCCTTTTTCTTTAAAACTTAGGTATCAGACCTTAACACATGCACCAAGATCACTATTGTTCCCTCTTGTGAAAAACCTGGAAGAAATAATTTTCAGATCACAATGGTCTCCCTTTGTATGCTGCCAAATCTTGTCATGCTCCTCTGCAGAGTTAGCTCTGAAAACCTTACCCTCTGATCCCTTCCTCCCCACACGGCGTCTCCTCTTCTGCTTTGGGCTTGTAGTACATCAGGACATCTTTCAGCACGTAATAATGCTCTCCTCTCTTGTAAGCAACTTGAGGTCTCTGCTTAACTTCTTTATATCCCCCTCTGTTCTGGGCACATATTAAGTAGTGGTTATCACTAACTGCTAAAATGCTGTTGGGAGATCAAATATTAAAAATGGATTGTGGGGCCTCCCTGGTGGCGCAGGGGTTAAAGTCTCAGTGCTATCAAGCTATTGCCAGCCACTGCAACAAGAGTTTGATCCCCTGCCAGGGAGCTGACCCACTTGGCACATCAGACCTCTCCCCTCTCTGGTCTCTCTAACAGCCTCTCAGATAACGACACCATGGCCTATGGACTAATTCTGAGTAACAGGGACTTAGAAGACATGTGTGTTTCTATACACCATACACATAATTTTAACAATTAACACTTAAATAGCTTCTAATGTTTGGTTTATCTGCAGTGAAATATCCCATCAATGAGAATCCTAACACCTAATAATACAAATATTAATAAAAGAAATAATACAAATATTTATCAAATATACTTTGTGTGCATATAGGCACAAATATTATTAAAAATCTCATTACAGGTTAAGGTCAACAGAGGTATTTTTAAGACTCTAATGCAATTAGCCCAAGGGCATTCCACAGTGACAGAGAGCAGACCCAAGTTTATCAGCAGGCAAGGAGAAAGACCAAAAGGGTGGAAACTTTTAGGGCTAGTGATATATTCATTATCTTGACCCTGGTAATGTTTCCATGGAAATATATTTATGCGTTGTTCATATGTATTTTAAAACTTCTCAGGCTGTACACTTAAATATATGCAGTTTATTGTATGTCAGTTACACTCTAATAAAGCTAGTGGGGGCAGGGGAAGAGCAAAGTACTTTCAGGAAAGGCTGTGCTAATTTACATTCCCTCAGCAGCATATGCAAGTGCCTGCCTCATTACACTTTTGTCAGCACTGTCATTCTTTAAAAAAAAACCAAAAAACTGCTAAGTTGAAAGGCAAAAATATCTCCTGTTTGAATGTGCATGTCTCTGATTACTGAACTTTTCTCATATTGATCAGCTCTTTGCTCACTTTTCTATTGTAATGTTAGTTTGTTTCTTATAGGAACTCTTTATTTAGGTATTTATTATAAGCAGAACATGTATTTTTCCACTCCACTCGATTTTTACCTTTGTGTATACTTGAGGTAATTAGATGTTGACATTTTAAAGAAGATCAAGAATTTAAAAAAAGGCATTTAATCTTAACAGTACTCCGAAAATTTACAGATAAAAAGCTCAGTCAGGACACAGAATTACACATCAAAAACTCAAATCTTTTTCAATCACCGAATTTCTTTCACAAAGTGACTCACCAACATTACCACAAAAGCATATACATCAACATCTCAAAATACTTTTACTTAATACAGTAAATTGCTAGTTTATTTTTTCTTCAAAAAAAGGACACAGTGGTACTAAGACTCTTGTGATTTGGTCAAAGTCAGAATTTATATTTGTAAACTCCCACTTTTTATTTATTGACCTTCTCTCATTGTGTGACACATAGGCCTACAAGCTCAAACTGGGGTTGTGTTGGGCTTTTCTGAGAGTCAATTTAATAAATGCCAGAAAAGGAGACTATCAATATATTCTACTAGAGTGGGGAATAAAATTTTTACATTGAGCTATAATTGAAATATAACATTGTATTAGTTTCAGGCATACATTATGACTCAATACATATTGTAAAATGACTACTAGTTAACTCCAGCTAAAACATCCACCAATATAGTTACAAATTATATGCGTGATGTAAACTTTTAAGATCTACTAAGAAATTTTCAAATATATACCATTAATAGCTATTATTTAGTCACCATTCTGTCTTACATCCCGTGACTTGCTTTATAATGAAAAGTTGGCAACTTTTGACCACCTTCACCCCTTTTTTTCACCTCCCAAGACCTACCTCTGCAACCAATATGTTCTCTGTATCTGAGCTTGGTTCTTTTCTAGATTTCACATGTAAGTGAATTCATACAGCACTTGTCTTTCTTTAACTCACTTCACTTAAAATAATGCCCTCAAGTTCCATCCATAACACAACTGGCAAGATTTCATTTTTTGTGGCTGAATAATATTCCATTGTGTGTGCACATACACAGACATACACCCCACATTTTTTTCATCCTTCATTTATAGACAGACATTATGTTGTTCCCAAGTCTTGATTATTGTCAACAGTGCTGCAATCAACATGGGGGTGCATTCCCCAATACTATTTTAGCTATTTCTATAAACTTTTGTACTTTCTATAAATTTTAGGATTATTTGCTCAATTTATATGGAAAATGTCATTGGAATTTTGGTAATAATCACATTGTTTTGGATAGCATGGACATTTTAATCAGCATTATTCCATACATACGAAATATATTTCTTGTGTCTTCTATTTCTTTTATTAATGTCTTTTAGTTTTAAGTATACAGTTCTTTCATGTCCTTGGTTGAATTTATTCCTAGATATTTTAGTCTTTTTGATGTAATTGTGTATTGGATTGTCTTTTTAATTTCTCTCCATAGTTCTTTATTAGTATATAGAAATACAACAGATTTTTGTACAAAAGATTTTCACTCTGCCACTTTCTAAATTCATATCTTAGCTCAAGTAGGTTTCTGGTAGAGTCCTTAGGGCCGATTAATCTTTATATTTAGGATCTCCCCGGTGGTGCAGCGGTTGAGCGCTGAGCTGTGAAGCTGTCCGCAGTCCCTGCAGCACCGATTCGATTCCCCGCCGGCCAGGGAGAATCCCACATGGCACAGCAGATCTCTCCTGCCTTACCCGCTGCTCCCCTCAGCAGTGTCTTCGGTCCATTTGCCTGCTCTGCTCCCCACTCTAGCTCTGGTGAATTCTCTCATCCTCCTGCGCTTCTGACCTGTACTCCAGTTCTTGTATAAAAATAAATCTTAAAAAAAAAAGTTTAAAAAAAACTTTATATTTAATAATCATGAGAAGAAATATTTTGTTAAACTATTCTCCTTCACTGTACCTTGGATCTCATAAGACATTTTTATAATACTACGGGAGGAATGCTAACACTAGTAGTAGTAGTAAAACTGTAGTCTGTTTCTCTACCATGCCAAATGGTACAAATTCAAGAAAACTACTTCACCAAAATGTAGTTATGCATATTTATAAATGTGTCCATAAATAACATATTTTTAACTCTTGTTCTGAAGCTTCTAGGGGTTAAATCATTGGGTTAAATCTCCAAAACTAAATGACGTCCAACCTGGAACTAGAGTGGGAAACAAGCTGAAGAGGAGATGAAATGATGTGGAAGCCAATGACATAGCTGGGACTTCAGAAGAATCAAATTCTTTGAGCCTTAACTTCCTCATCCATAAAATGAGGATGTGGATTAACTGACAGCAAAATTTCTGTTGCAGTCTAACCTTTTCTAAATGCAGGCTGGCTAAGCTGGTAAAACCTGACAGTTGCAGTCACATTGCTGGAGTTTTTTTTTAATTGTCAACTTAGGTTCCTCAACTACTTTTCTCATAAGCCTATGTCAGCTCAGGTTCAAACTAGTCCTGACTTCCTGTGTCATCTTGGGCAAAAAATGCTCATATTAGAGATAAGGAAGCGACAGCCAAGAGAGAATCATAATAGCAGCTACTCCTCAAAAAAGAAAATAGAGAGTACATGCGAATACTTAAAAGAGTACCTGGTAGATATAAGATGGCTAGTAATTGCATGTCCATGTATTTGGAGTATCTTAGTCTATTCAGGATGCTATAACAGAGTGTCATTTATTTATTTATTTTTTAAGATTTATTTATTTATTCACACAAGCACTGGGGTACAGTCAGAGGAGCGGGAGGGTGAGAGAATTCACCAGAGCCAGAGCGGGGAGCAGAGCAGGCAGAGTGATGAAATACACTGCTGAGGGGAGCCACGGATGGCAGGAGAGGTCTGCACGTCATGTGGGACCCTCAAACGGCGGCCGGGGATCAAACTGGTGCTGCAGAGGCTGCAGGCAGCTTCGCAACCCAGTGCTCAACCATTGCACCACCGGGGAGGCCCCAGAGTGTCATTTATTGAGTAATCTATTAAGCAAAAGAAATTTCTCATAGTTCTGGAGTTTGGAAAGTCTAAAAGCAATGTGTAGGTAGACTGGGCATCTGGGAAGGATTCCTTTCCTGGTTCATAGATGGCCATCTTCTCAGATGGCAGCAGCGACAAGGTCTACCACAGCTTTGTGAGGTTAGTTTCACAACAGCATTGTATGCAATCCAACTCACAGGGTCTCCACCCACATGACCTAATCATCTCCCAAATTCCATCTCATTGGGTGTTAGGCTTCAACATGCAAATTCTGGGGGGATATAGACATTCATCTTTTTTCATGGGGGTAAAAATAACATCAACTTACATGGCACTCAATTTTATGAGTGACCACGCTTATTCATAACTTGAGTTAAATATTAGATAGACACATGTACAATAAACAAATATTTCAACAAAAGAATGAACATAATTGAAAAGTAATTCTCAGATAGAACTCACAACATCGTTCAGCTATTTATTTTAGATTTCATGAAATGACGGTGGAAAAGGTAGGAAGGGAAGGGGGGAAAAAGAAATGACCTCAACAGTGGCAAGAGTTATGGTATTAACACCCCACAATCTATCAGTTTTAGTAAATTTGGGCTCTCTGTCATGAATTAGCTCATTTATGTTTCTCTTAGTTCGGTCCACAAACCACCTCCACCTAGAATGCTGTTTCTATACATGCTACAATTTGAGTTCCTGGTCAATGTGACTAATGTTTGAAAATGGGATCAATACCTGTGTCCTAGAAGTTTATAAAAAGAGTATAAACATGCAGATTCCAAAATAAGGACTGCCCACACCAACTTACCTACAGTCCATCACAAGTAAGACATCAAATGCCAAAGCTCAAAGCTAATGAGAAGTAAACCCTGCAGCTCTTTAATTTGTCAATTATCTGGGTATTAGAGAGAATAGATATGGTTAGAAAAATGAAACTTCTGGAATTTTCGCAGCATATTCCAAAAAATGCCAGTAATATTTCTTCCATTCTTAAAATTAATTTTAACGATGAACCAAAGTAACACCTTTTGTTATGGTGAGTAGTCAAGTGAATCTTACTGACTGAATTGTAGTCTTTATTGAAGTTATTTTACAAGTGCATGTCTTCAAACATGAAAAGGTTGCTTTTTACTTTAACATGTGCTTTGCAAATTTACATCAACAGTAGGAAGGGTTTTGGACGAATAGATCTCAGTCTTCAAAAATGTGATCGCCTCCTTCATCTCTAGCTTTTCCATCTCCCAATTATTGATCTGATCAAAGAAAGAAGAAAACAGTTACTGTGCAACAAGGTGACACAGAAAATAAAGGCTGGTTTTTGAGATCCAAAAATAAAGTGACTTCAGACCAACTGCTTTTTAAAAGCAAATGCTACATTATAATTAATCATATTTTAAAGGCTAAGTAAGATTATTTGCTAAGGTGTGAGGAAAGCGCTAACAACGAAAATTATTAAAACTTTAAAGGTCCTCTAAAGGGTATAACAATTCTTTCTTGGAACAATCTCCCTTAGATTGAACACGTGTGTGTGTGTGTGTGTGTGTGTGTGTGTGTGTGTGCGTGCACGCGCACATGTGCGTGTCTCATAGACAACATGAAAAAAAGTCTCAAGTTGTAGCCAGTGAAAGAAAGGGGCAACTGAATCCATTTTTGGATTTGAACGTATTTCACATACATGCAGAACCAAGTGAGTGGCATTTAGATAGATCCCAACATTAATATAAATATGAATTTATTTGTAAATTTCCTGCTCGATATGAAACATCTGGAAAACTTGTGGTGCTTGGAATCAAAGTGATTAAGAGAAACGAGGCTGAACCCTGCTTTCACAACCACCTTATTTCCAATGACAAACATCCTAGATCAGCCTCACACAGGCTGATGAAATCAAGACTTAAAAAAAAAACTTAAATTAGCAACTCTTCTTCCCTTGTTCAAGATAAACTGGAAACTGAATATGATCCACGTGTCTTGACTAAGAAAATATATTATTTACAAGTTTCCTCTTCACAAAAGTAACAAGTTCAGCAAATATAACATTTACAAAGCCCCTAGTGAATGACAGAAATCAGTTGAGTAAAAACCAAGTCATGTACTAGAAATTGTCTTTTTCAAATAATACATACACTAAAGAATTTATTCCTATATTGCTGACCCTTCCTTTAGAGTTCCTATAACCAACCACAACATTTCCTTCTAGCAGACATCAGAAAATGAAGAATGTTTAATTTGTATTGTTTCCATACCAAGATCACACGAAAGCCCATAAGTTTCAAATGCCGCATTTTTACAGCAAGGAATCCTCTGGGATGGGTGGAATCCAAACAGTAGACAGATCTAGGAACACACAGTACAGCTATTCTGAAAATAAAAACACACAATATGAGAATCGTTAGTAATGAGATTACCACTTACAATCTTGCTGTATTTCTACTGTTAGGAAATTACAAAGTTGAGGTCTCCACTGACCAGCCTGTTTCAGTCCTTCACTTCCTGCTGTTACTTGCCTCTGAAGATAGTCCAGTATCCAAATGCTAGTTAAGAGACCAATGGCTTATAGATGTTTTAGTTATCCCTCACCCATCTTTGAAGATGGCTAAATCCTTGATAAGGAACATTTTCAGATATGAAAAGACCCATTTTAAGGCTTCATGTGCAGTGTTAAACCATCATTTAAATTATCTGTGCTACTGGAGGTACTGATATGGTTAATGCTGAATAGTAAATGTACTTGTACAGTCTCCCAAAGGAGCAGCATTTAAAGTGTGGAATAAAGAGACCAAATATAATAAAGAAAACTCTATGAAGGGAAATACTGTCAAAGATAAAAATCTCTATGTGTAACAAAAATCTAGATGGTGTAATTTATTTTTTCACTGTTCTTAGCCTTTTGCAAAGATTAAGTTCATGGTGGGGAAATGTATACCCTGATTTTTTTTCTCTTACATTCACTCTGGTTGTTATCTAAGATAATACAGAAGCTTTATATTTTTAAGGGAATGCTAAAGATTCCTCACTTTCCAGCACTTTAAGTTGAGAGTTATTACACTGTTATTATGCCAGAGCAGTGCAGTACCTGAAAAATAAGAGATCTTCCAACAGGGTCAGACAGAAAGCCTTCTTTTGAGGACAGAAAGGTTACATGTACAGGGAAGACAGCAGCTGAAAAGGTAGCCAGGAAGCTAGATGGATCCAGAACCAAATGTGAATGAAGAGGGATGGCAGATAGGAGTTTGAATTCCCAAATTTTTCTGTACTTCTCTCCACAGTATTGGGCAACCAATAAGGCAATGGGGGGGTATAAGTTCCTTGGGTTCTAAATCCATGTCTGACTCATCTTTGTGTTCCCCACAAGGCCTAGAGCCTTTCCACACAGGCTGACAGAACATGGGGTGTGTGCGACAATGAAGTGACCTGATGCATCTGCGTAAAAGGCAGCTCATGCTCCCAGGGCGCAGCTTCCACCCACCCTCACCCTCTCCCCTCCCTCCCTACCCTATTTGCAGTCTGTGAGTTGAGAAAACAACTTATGATTAACTTCAATACCCTCTGATCTCTATACAACAGAGCTTGATTAAAAACTAAAGTTCCTCTACATTTGGAAAGGTTTTGGTGACAAAGCGAAGTATTTATTAGGTTTTTGATTTTTGTATAAGCCATTATTCTTTATGCTATTATATTATCTTATCAAAAGTTTACACTGAACTGAGAGTTTCAATTATTTAACACTTTTTAAAAAATTATTAACTTTAAAACCTAACTTGCCAATTTTATGAAATGGTTCAACTTGAGTGGATTGTCTTCAACTATAGTGCCCACATTCACACCGACGGAGTGATTAATAGAGAAGTCTTTTGATGCACATCAAACTCCTTACAAGTATAAGGTCTTAGTATTATTACTACCATTTACTATGAAGTCTTTGAGAACTAAGATTTAAACTCAGATGATTCAACAAATGAATATATAAACAACCTTTCAATATTTGTAGAAGCGATGACATCCGTGTCAGAAAATGAAAGCACCTTATTCCTGTTAGTATCCATTCTAATTTCAAAATCTGAAAGAAAAGAATTTATATGAAGGTCTCAAACATTGCTCAGAGATTTTCTATTTCAAAATGTCGAATACTACCACCCGCAGCAAGGGCAACCAGAACATACGCACTGAGATTATGAGGTGCCAGCACAAATTTGAGTTTTGCCTGAATAATTTCATTTATTTGTCAAGGAAACTTTGAGGTGGGTACTTTTATTATTGCCCTTGTTCAAAAAAGGAAATGGGGCTGGTGCTAAAGTCACAGCATTAGCAGCAGCAGCTCCAGCACCCAAGCCTCACCAGCGCAGCTCCAAGCCAAAGCTGTACTACAGGAAACTGACAAGGGGAACTCCTGGTCTTCTGCCAGAACAAGAGGGGAAACAAATAAAATGAAGGAAAATCGCATTAAGTCTCATACCAATATGACAATTGTCATACCAATATGATAATTGTGTGGCAACCAGACATTTTGTGAGAAGCACCCTTCTCCCAGAAGACTGCTGAGCACGTTGGCAACCTTCACATTTGAATGTGGGGCTGGGGCCGGCAGCTGTGGCAGTTCTAGGTCTATAGCTTTGTGGTAAGGAGCCTCATCAAGTTTTAGACAACTATCCAAAATACGAAGCATCCGAACATTCCTCTCCACGTCACCTAAAAAAAGAGAAAATATCACTAAGAAAAAATGTTAATGCCACATTTAAGAAATCATGTCAATACATCCGTATTTCTGATTGGTTTTCAGGAGGAATCTGTCTCCCTAGTTCCCAGAGCGTTTAGATCTACACCCTAGGTTTAAATTACCTTTTAAAGTGCTTTAGTCTAAACTCTCCACTGAATAGATGACCAGGAATGTTGGTAAAAAAACCTTGTGGTTAACTAAAGGCAGAGCCAGGACTGGAATTCAGGTCTCCTGGGTTCATTTTCCCCACATTAACCTGCTTAAATCAGCATACGGTATTCCTTCCTCCCAACTTCACTGCAAAATTTCATAACATTAAAAGAATTTAAACAACTGTTCTTACATCATCAAATTTTGTGTGCCTGATACTGCTTTTTCTTTTTCAATAATAAAGAACAAAAGTCAATAAATTTGACCCCAGAAGTGAATAAATTCACTACTTTGGCAACTATTTGGTTATCCTCATCACAAGCCTTGAGTAACAAAATGTTTACAGCTGCAAAAGTTTATGTAACTCAGCTTCTAAGTGACATGGAAGCACTAGGAAGGACAAATGCTTCTGCAAGCCAGGAGGAACAACTTGAAAACT
The DNA here is from genome assembly GCF_014898055.3 of Talpa occidentalis. Classification (NCBI taxonomy): domain Eukaryota; kingdom Metazoa; phylum Chordata; class Mammalia; order Eulipotyphla; family Talpidae; genus Talpa; species Talpa occidentalis. The sequence goes on along the minus strand of NW_023603184.1, from coordinate 128,284,578 downwards.
TGCTCTTTGAATAGGTGCATAAATTGTAAGTAGAAGAAACAGTGATTCTTGCCTTCTATATTAAAGGCGCCTCCATGGGTTTGCTGGTGTGAAGCACTGACCTTTGACTTCACCATTATCGATCCTTCCCTCAGTGGCACTGCACATTCCCTCTGCACATTTAAATAACGTGGTCCGTCTAAGACCGCATTCAAAATCACAAAGTAGCCTTATCTCTGGCACCACTGGCCAATGACATCCTACCTGACATCAGTAGCTCCTTGATAATGTCCTTTTTGAGAAGTTGATTAATAGGGGCCAGAGGAAAATGATTCATTGAACAAAATGAACACACAGCGCACAACAGGTTTTCAGAAGAGATGTGGTGTAGATAACCAGTCAGAGCACTAGTCATAACTTCTAGGAACCTTCAGGGGATAAAGAAAAGTCACCTTTCAAATATAAATAGAAGACAAGATCATGGCAGAGCTAGTAAGGTACCACAGAACCAGTGGCTTCATGCATACATCTCCCAGGTCACAAATCTCATCTCATAATAAACACCTATTTAATAAAGGTTGGCTTCTGTATGTGTCTTGTGCAGGGTAAATATTTTACAGGCTTTAACTCATCTAATTCCTATTAAAACTCAATAGGGGGCCTCCCCGGTGGCGCAGTGGTTAAGCGCTGGGTTGCGAAGCTGCCCGCAGCCTCTGCAGCCCGGTTCGATCCCCGGCCACCGGCAAGAGTCCCACATGCCATGCAGACCTCTCCTGCTGCCCACTGTTCCCCTCAGCAGTGTATTTCGTCAGTCTGCCTGCTCTTCTCTCCGCTCTGGCTCTGGTGAATCCTCTCATCCTCCCGCGCTTCTGACTGTACCCAGTGCTTGTATAAATAAATAAATCTTTAAAAAAAAAAATAAAACTCAATAGGGTAGATTTTATTCTCATAATTAAGATGAATAAACAGGCTCAGAGAGGTTGAGAAACTTGTCCAAGAACACATAGCCAGAAAAGTAGCAGAGACAGCGCTGGAACCCAAGCTGTCAGACTCCAGACCCTTTTTATCCACTGTGCTACATTTTTAATCATGAGTATGTCTATAAGGTCTGTGACACTACTGCAGTTTTATAACCAGTTAAAAGTCTCCAACTATCAATACTCTGAGTTAACAGAACTATGAGCCTAATTCTACCACCAAGAGTTAATGTTATACAATTAAATACAGATGAAGAGAAGAAAGATCAAAATTATGAGGTCACTTGGCCAGAATGACAGTGCTGACAAATGACACAGCCTCTGAATCAGGTCAGTCTAACTTTTAGGACATAGTTATATATCACTACTATAAGAGGGAAATGAAGGACCAATAAAGTACTGTGATAGGTGTAGAAGAAAGAAAGTTGACAGAGCAACTTTGGGGATAAGGAGAATTTCAACAGGTAGACAAAGAGAAACGATCCTCTGAAGCAGGGTAGAGCAATGGAGCCTAAAGGTGCTGGCTGTCTGGCTCTTAAGGCTGAGGCACAGACAGGACTCTTACAGCGGCAGTGAGTGTGGCCTGGAGTAAGCCCTGATTAACAATGAGGCTGTAAAGAAAAATAAGTTTGCAATAAACCGGGAGGTACCACAGGTAGGAGGAGAGGCACAGGGAAGCGAGATGCTGTGATAGATTAGGCAGAACTGCACGAGTTACAATGGGATGGGAAGAATGTAACAGGTTCTAGAGACAATAGTGAAGCAACACTTGCTAACTGATAGCTCACTGAATTTGGTGTAAGCAGCGAGAAAGGAGAAGGGATGCAGATGACTAAGTCTGGAGCTTGGGTGGTCATCCCTCCTTGAGTCCTCTCACCCCACTTCTATGCTACACCTCACACTTCAGCAACACCAATCAACATGTTGTTCCCTGCACATGCTGTGATTTCCCCCCTCTCATTTGAGTATGGACTTCCTTCTACCCAGAATGTTCTTTCCTGCTTTTCTTTCCTTGGGTAATTTCTCTTAAAGATCAGCTCAGGTATTATCTCCTCCAGAGCATCATCTAGTATTCACCCTGACCTTTACTGTCCACTTCACCATGCTGGCATCCCATATATCCCACCCATATTCTTATACATCCTGCATAAAACCCTATCATACCAATTTTCATGCTATATTTGCCAATTATGTCTACCTTACCTATTATACAGACTCCTCTGGCAGTAAGGACTGTGTCATATTCATCTTTATCCGAAGTATCTGGACACTTTGTACAGTTAATGTTCATTTAGTCAGCACATCAACAGAAAAAGATGAGTCAAGAATAGTGTTGGAAACTCACCAAGTTGTATATCTAAATATGTACAGCTTTCACACAATACCGCAATGGAAGTTTCCCATATCTCAATAAAGTGGCTTTTAAAAAAATGAAAAAGGAAAATGATTTTGCATGGAATTGGCTAAACAGTAAATAACTGATTCCAAAAAGAACAAACTGACTTCCAGAATCATTAAACTTGATGCCCATGTGGAATCTTCTTTGCCCACCTACAAACCACAGGAGTTCTAGAGCACTCTAATGACCAAAGATGCAAACCTGGGATTATCGATTGGGTAAGTCTAGATCAAGAAGAAAAGGTATCAAATGACTGAAATGACAGAGTTTAAATGTTAAATGTTTCCTTAGTTGGGTTTTAAACCTACGAAGATATTCTGGGTATAAAATATATTCTCTCCCAGAGGCCATAAGATAAGTAAAATTGATTAGTGTACAGCATGTACATATACAGAGTGCCAAACCCAATTTTGTACCACTCTTCTCCTACCTAATTTGCCTCTTTCAGCTCAACTCGCTTCCCAAATGCTGTGCCTTCCAGACAAACATGCCATCTCCCTTCTTCCCTCCTCCATGAAGCACTCATTTCCTCCCTACTATTTACCACCTGCCTCTGAACTTAGGAGATCTGGCTGCTTAACTGCACTAGCAAAAACAAGGAGCAAACTTGGTTTTTTACCATCCTCAGGGTACCAAATTGAGGCAACTGCACATTTATGGGCATTTAAGAAATTCTGACTGATTAATCTTGATCTATCAGCCACACTCTCATTGTCCCATTTCGCCAAAGCAGAACCATTAAAGTGGGCTGCTAAGGATTTGAGCAGGACTTCTCAATCTCAGCACAACTGACTTTTTGGGCTGGTTACTTGTTTGTTGTGGGGCTATCCTGTGTACAGAGGGATATTAGCAATATCCTTGACTTCTAACCACTAGTACTAGGAAAGCAGATGTCTCCAGACTGTGCCAAATGCTCCCTGGGAGAAAAAAATCACCCCTGGCTGAGAATCAATGGATTAGATGAAAGCAGAGAAAACAGGAAAAAAGGACAACATTCAGGATTCCCCTTTCATACTGATTCTATTCTGCTCTCGTATTTTACTAAATTTCTCAATCTTTATGTGCCTATAACTATAACAAAGGTTATGGTTACCTTTGTTACCCCTCTTCTATTTTCAGGACAACAAATTTAATGGACAAAATTATCCCTTGGGACAGCTACAATCAGCTGAAAACTCCCACAACCACTGGGTTCTCCTTATCACCTGGAACCTGTGGTACTGTGTGTGGATTGTTAATTACCACTATGTTGGATGCATTTTCGGAGAATGTGTAGCAGGCCACAGGAGTCAGCCTCAAAGAGAACTATACCAGGAGAGTAACTTGAAATTGGGGAATACTTTTTTTTTTAAAGATGTATTTATTTATGCATACAAGAGCTGAGGTATAGGCCAGAGATACCAGGGGTGAGAGGATTCACCAGAGACAGAGTGGGGAACAGAACAGGCAGATTGACTGAAATACACTGCTGAGAAGAGCGGGGGAGAGTCAGGAGAGGTCTGCTGTGCCATGTGGGTTGCTCCCTGGCCGGCTGGGGATAGAACTTGTGCTGCAGAGGCTGCGGATTGCTTCATAGTGCTGTGCTTAACCCCCTGCGCCATGAGGGAGGCCTGAAATTGGGGGATACTTTTCAATCTTTATTAAATGCTTATTCTGTGCCAGGTCCTGTAACAAGTTCAGTATAACAGGTATCTGGGTCTGATTCCAGAGAGCTTTGCAGTTCAGGAGAACAGAATTACTGATAAATAATTACAACTATGTATCAAGGCCCTACTGATCTACAGAGGATGGAAAGATATTCTGGAGAGAAGACAGAGGAATGAAGCAGGCACGTCTGAGGAATTGTTGTATGTATTGGTAGAAATGCATGGTTGTGGTTTAAAAACATAAAGAATAGAAAGTAGTAGTTTGGGTCCAACTGAATAGTTAGTTAGAACTAAACAATGAATTCAAGTGCTAAGAGAATAATCACTTTGAAATCAAAACTTCTGTGCTGAATTAACAGACATATCATAAAGAACCAAGAAACAAGAAGACAAACAACAGCAAAAATAAAAAGAAATTCTGCTTAATTCATAAACAAGTAAGGAATACTATACTTTATGTCTTGACATGGATGATGGCCTTGAAAACGTTTACCTGTAGACATAATGGTGTTTATGATCTATAATCTTTTCTGCAAGTACTTCACACAGCAATCAGAAAAGTTAAGAAAACTACATACGCCTGGGTTTGGCATTTGTTGAAGTGACTGAGAGAAGAGTACACATGGAGAAGGGAGATGACGCTTTTCGCGTTTAGGAGGCCAGGCTCATCCACCACTCTCTTCATGACCAAATCCATCAATGCAACAGGTCGAAAGCCAAGGTTTTCGAATGAAATGAGGAGAAAAAGAACCTTAAGGAGGGAATAAAGGGAACAGTTTTTAACAAATATTATATGCTAATAAGTCTTTTAATCTCAAAAATTTTACAGCAATAGAACTGTCCTGACTGAAGCTGTTCCCTAAAAAGGACAGTTATCTTTTCCTCACAAAATCTGTTCCATTGACTCTTGAATCAGGTACCTAGCTAACAAGCAATCTCTTTTTATAAGCTGAGAATCAGTGCACACACTAGTTTCCATATTTTAATTTTATTTAAAAATACATCCTCTCCTAGGGCCTCCCTGGTGGCGCAAGGGGTTAAGCACCACACTATGAAACAATCTGCAGCCTCTGCAGCATGAGTTTGATCCCCAGCCGGCCAGGGAGCAACCCACATGTCGCAGCAGACCTCTCCTGACTCACCCCTGCTCTTCTCAGCAGTGTACTTTGGTCACTCTGCCTGTTCTGTTCCCCACTCTGTTTCTCTTGTGAACCCTTTCACCCCCCGCATCTCTGGCCTGTACCCCAGCTCTTGCATGTATAAATAAATAAATCTTTAAAAAAAAAAAATCCTCTCCTATATGCTCTCCATTTAACAGATCTGAAAATTACTTTTAAATATAACTTTTCTAAAGTTTTTCAAAATGACCAACTCAATTTTGAACTGTTCCCCCTCCACATTTAGACACTTCCTAGACTCTAGTATATGAAGTAACTCAAAATTTCCTGTATACAATATTAATTTCTATAAATGAAAATAAAGTTGAAATACTATGATTAAAATAAATTTTTCAGTTGACCTCACATTTCCCTCCTGGTCATCCTCACAATTAGCACTTCTCTTTCAAAACTGAGTTTCTGTGGTAAACTCAATATTCACCCTCACCTCCAAAGCAAGCTGAACCTAGAGACAGCCAGGTTACCATTACCTCATTGCAAAAAGAAGTTTCTATCAGGCACTTCATTGAGATCTCTGTACTATCAACATGGCCCCTTAATTTGAAGGCATTTACGTTGGAGGAAATAAAAAGCCCATCCATAAACAGAAAATAGACATAATCATTAAGTATGATCTTATTTTTCAAAAAGCATAAGCCTGCCATATTGTCCATCTTTATTATTTTACATCTAACATAAAAAAGTGGAAAAACTGAAAAAAAATCCTAATTATCCAACCAAAGTAATATATAACCTTTTGAAAAACAGAAGAGCAAACATTAGACAATATAATTTTTATTTCTGATAGAAGGTCAAAGATTTGAATACTATATTAACAGGTAATCCCCCCACAGATATAAACAAGAACTAATTTTTCAAAAGTAAATTTAGCACTGGAATATTTTGGCATATTAAATGCTATAATGCCAGCAGAGAAATACTTAGAATGCTAAATGAATTAATATGCTCATGAATTAGTATAAAAGTTTCTGAGGTGTGTTTTAAAATGTGAACATACATACTTGTTTCAACTTCCAGATGTCAAAAGTTGTAGTCACATAATCTGCTATTCCCTTGAAAAGATCTACATTATAGTATCGGAGGTCTCTGCAAGACTGCAATATGTTGAGTAATATTTTTAAAGGACACCCATGGATATTACCTTTAAGAATGAATTAAGAATGAATTAATGAATTAAATACACACAAATTACCAGATGGTTTTGAATATATAATCCAATATACCCTATACTCAAAGAAAATAACAGCACTATATTTTAATTAAGAAATGTTGGACAAAAATAATATTTTAGAGCTAACTGTATCATCAGGTATTATTCTTATAACAGCAATTTGTTTAGATCAAACGAAACAAACGTAGTCCAGAACAGTATATCAGGTACTACAAATCATGAATAAAATGCCCCTTACCTACCACCATTTTACTGCATTCATTCAGAAGTACAACAGAACGGTAGTTCATGGCAGCTAGTACCTCAAACATGCGCTGGCTATTCAAAAGAGAAAATCTGTCTAATTCTCTCAAGGCTTTCATCTAAAGATAAACAAAAAATTAAGATATCATTTGTGGCAAAATAAATAAAAACTAAAACTTTGTTTTTTAAAAAAAACTTATTTTTAAATAAAAGATAACATTTGAGCAAAATGACTCAGAAATACAAAACATATATACACATTTATATATACAGATAACTATATCTACTACTATTGTTTCACTTTAGCGAAGTCAAACCCAAACCCACAACAATCTCTCCCTTAAAAAGCTGACTTTAGGAAGTTATAGCAGGTCAGAAGAAATACATATATAGTTACAATATGTATTTATCTTTACTCTTGTTATGTATTTTTTTTATTGCGGTAATATTGGTTTACAACACTGTATATGATTCAGAGGTATAGGGTCACATCTCTTCACATGTATGTTACCACACCACACCTACTAGCAAGAGGCCCATAGTCCTCTGCCAGAGTACATGGGGTACCCTCCCCTTTACTCCTCACCCCCATTCTACCTCAATTGTACAGTCAGATTTCTACAATTTGTTTTGGTTTAGTTTTGTCTATTCCTTTCTTTGTTTCTCTATGTTCCTTATGAGTGCATTTTTTTTTTTTTCAAATGTCACCAAATAGAGAAATTTCAGAAGATATTTACCTCCAGTTTCTTTTTTAGAGAATCTGGTGCATCTTTTCCAATACATTTCATCACAGCTTGTAATGTGAAAACACGTTCTATATTCCAAACTTGCTGCTCAACTAGGATCCTGTCATCAAGCACAATAAATACACTACAATCCTAGGATCTTAAAATCAGAAGAAAAATCTTAAAAGTCATTTGTTCCTCCAGCTCCTACTTCTAGGCAAGGATGATGAAGCCCGTAAAAATGATCTATCTACCTGCAAGTAGTTAGTGTAAATAGTTAGTGAAAGATCCAGGGCCAGTTCTGGAACTATTTTCTTTCACATTATTCTGTTCTCTTTACAGATGAACAAATTATTCCAGGAAGTTATAGTAAGATATCCCAAAGCATACTCCATGAAAGAAGAAATTAAATATTATTTTCACTGACCTATGACATTAGATCCTTTTCAAACTGGCCTAGTGTCATGTATCCACACAGTACCCATATAATCACCATGAATTGAATACGTATTAACTCCACCCCAGCCCATATCAGTACTGTTTTATTTTATTTTTCAATGTTACATCTTTTTTTCTGGCAGACACCAAAAGAAGTATTTCCAGCATTATGTGATCCAGAGTCAGGATTTTAAGTTTAAGATGGTGGCAATAAAGACTAACTACCAACAAAGACTTCCCCCACCCTCAAAAAAGCAGCATAGCCTTCATCTTGGTTTTTGATTCAAGATAAACAGAGAAAGCCACACAAAGAAAGTCTAAGTGTTCTCACCGCAGTCCTGCTCGAAGAACATCCACATTCTTGCATGGCTCCATTGCCTCTAAAACAGCTGACAAAACTGAAAGACATTTCTCATCACACTCATTGATACGTTCCTATTGAAATATAATTACAAAACACTCAGATGAGGAGCCCATAGTTGACTATCTCACCCAACCAACACCAAGGAACTGATGCTTTCACTAAGGATTAAGCATCAAAGCAGTAATTCATACAATCAGTACACAATAAACAGCATATTTGGGAAATTGATGTCATATGTAAGTAAATTTTCCAAATAACTGATACATACTTTTTCATATCTACTTTTTTACAGTTACCATTAACAATGAAAAGTCATTTGATATTGATTCTATTCCTCTGATAAGAAAATTTCTACCTCTTCTTAGGACCTGAAGATATCATGAAGACAAAAAATACAGTGATATAAAAGCTACTGAGGCACACAGGGAAATTTTCCCAGCCCCAAGACTATCTGTGCCCTTTCAATTTCCAGTATTCTTTGCTGGGTATCAAACTGAAACTTCAGCAACTTCACATTCATACCTGTTATCACATTTTACCCCACTCTCTGGGTTCTGGCTCCACAGATCCTTGTTTTAGGTTCTCTGGATTAGGAAGCTAATTTAGATTCCAGAAATGACAGTGGGCATAATTTGGAAAGTGAATAATAACAACACAGCTTACCGAGTGCTCTATAATTTAATCACAATTAGTTTTCTACATCTCACAAGGTAAGTTACAATCACCTGTGAAACTTGGGCTGAAAGAGTTATGCTCCTTTGTTAGTTACATAACTAACAAGTTACAAAGTTTCAAGTCAGAACCAGATAATGTTAAAAAATGGATAAACAGGTTGGGAGTGGAAGGTCTCATTCCCTCAATATCTGCGGTGAAAGGAAAGATCACTTGGCTATATGTTCAAAGGGCAAATTCAATGATGACACATGGTCCTTTCATCTCTAGCTAAAATGTCTTTACCACATTCCAACAGGTCAGTGAGACATAATCACACATACAGGTATTTGGACCCCAAACATCCACTGCTCACACCTCACTGATGCAGCTGCTATGCTAATGTGAGCACCTGGTGAAAATTAATAACATCAACACTGATGAGGTCAAGTGACTTAGTAGAATCACTTTTAAGTAACTATATAGAGAACACAGTTTACCAAACAAACAGGGATAGTCTGTGGTTTAAACAGAGAACAAAAATTTTGAAAATCAGTTTTGTAAAAAAGTTAAAGTTAAAAACCTTCATACCCCTATGACCCATTTGTTGAATTCTATTGGATAGGATATATGTCAGATCATCCTCAGATACTCTTGTCTTTTAAAAAGTAATTTCATTATGATCACTAAATTTCCTGAAGTACCCACTCTTAAGAGGTTATAAACTATCCTCTCCTCATCACATCGGCATTATTTCAGGGACATCAAACACAGACTCCCTTACTGGAACTTAAGCACGGCTCCGCCATCAATTTCATCCATCTTCCAATACACTTTCCACTCCTACAGTGATCAAAAATATAAGTCTGTGCATGTTGACCCTTTGCTTAAAATACTGCAATGGATCGCCATTGCCTATAGGATAAATCCAAAGTCCTCATACAAGCATAAAAGATTGCTTATGAAGGCTGCTTGTTCTGGCTTCATGTCTTGCCAGTACACCCCCTTACCTTTCTCCCCTGATCACCATATACACAATTTCTTCCCCACTTCCTCCAACACAATCCCATCATTCGGTACTTCAGCTACAATGAACTACTTTTGGCTCCCAAACTTGCCAAACTTTCACTTTGTGATGCTGATCACACATCTTCTCAGGAGAAAACACCACTATGCTATCCATCCTGTCGCAAACTGTTGGTCATTCCCTGGACTCGGCTTACACATCCTCTCCTACTGGGCTTGAATCCTAGTTCTGCCATGGATAGGTATCTGCTAATTCACAAGCAAACATTTATCAAGTATCTACAAATATATTAACAGGTGATCCTGGGCAAATTATTTGGCCTCAAAAAGCCTCAATTTCCTAATTAGTGAGATGAAAATAACAAGGCCTGTTTTAAAAGGCTTAGGATTACATAAGGCAATTTTGTTTGCAAACTTTGTACAAATATCTGCTTCAAACACTGATCCTGTCTACTCCTGCTCCTCCATCACCTCTTCCCATCATGGTGGCCTTCTGCACAGCCTTGAAGTCCCTACTGTACAGTTCATAAAACTGTATTTTTCTTTCATTGAAAGTGCCACCCGGCCACTATATTGTTTACAACTGTATTTCCTTGTATCCAGCACCGTGCCTATCACATACTAAATGTATGACTCATTAAATGAATATGCATTATTTTTGTTGCCTACAAAAGATGTGTTCCCTTCTACATGATAAAGGCAGAAATCAAGTCTTCTATACTTTTATATCCCTAGTGATAAGTGCAATAACTGATAAATAGTTGACACCCAATAAATGTGTACAGCATGCATAAATGAATCTACTAGCTGGAGGCTTTAGCTGTGTTGTTTAACATCACTAAGTTCATTTCATCACCTGCAAAACTGAGGCAACATCAAACTTGCAGGGTTCTAGAGAGAATTAAATAAAATTATATAACATGTAGGTACTTAAGACCTATTAGTTCCCTTTCCCTCCCTTCTCTCCTGCCTTCAACCACACATCTTTTCCGTGTATATTTTGAATCTCTCCTCACTTTAATTTATTCAATATCACTCAACCCTGGAAAGAAAAAATGGGGCAAGCTTTCATAAATTTCCATAGCAAAAGGAAGTAAAAGTTCTAGCTAACGTAAGGTCTCTAAATCATGTTTTACACACACACACACACACACCACACAGAAACAAATATAAAGGAAAATACCAAACCACTGGTAGTCCTCATAAAGGAGACTACTTTTTCTACTTCCCTCATTTTGTCAAGATATGCCAGTTTGACTTAAAGAATATTTAAGTTTCCTTTTGATTTTACCTGGACCACCCTCAGCAAAGTCTGTACCAGCAGAGTGTTCTGAGGGATTCCAAGCTTCACTACAGCAAGAAAACTGAACATCAGGTGGTCATAGCGCATGATCTTGGCTTCTCTCATCACGTGTTCACACAGCTGGTTAAACGCAGGGTGGTTAAACATCAGTTGTTTTTCAAAGCGCTTCTGGTCATTGGACATCCTTTTGGCAATGGTCCACATTGCTGAGAAATAGTTACTACTAGGAAATGTAGGTGCTTTTGAAAATGAATCTAACACATCACTAAGGGAATTACACTCCCGACACAATTTACTAACTGTGACTGTGGGTGGTCTTGTTTCCTTGATGAGAACACCTTTATCGGAGTTTTCATGATGCAAATTTATTTTCTTCAATTCTTCATCAGAGAAAACAGAGTGCTTTGAGTCAAAGGACAGTTTTCTAGGACAAAGTAGCCTCTCAGCTGAAAGGACTGCTAGAGTTCTTATACCCTTTCTTTGAAAATCATCACCTCCTGGTTTAAATATTAAGGCATACTGAAAAAGATATCTAATAGATGATAGCATACTGTTATCCAAGTTGTTTAACAGAAGATTTCTTAAGTTCCAGCTTGAATAAATGATTTTTGGTCTGCAAAGTCCCAAAGAATACAGTCTTATGGTCTTGCTTGTTGGAACTAAAGTACTGAATTGTCTGAGATTCCATAAAAAGGAACCTGCTCTGTTATTCATTTTGCTTTCCACGGAAACACTTTCAAATGACTAACGTAGTCAATATTTCACAAGCGCTGCTTCTGCTACACCATCATTTTCCTGTATGGGAAAGGGTTGTGAAAGAGGTAAAAATTATAGAAAAACTTCCACTTAAAGAAATGACATGCACTTAACGGAGACTAAAATGGGAACCTATGTAAACTTTAAAGATTTATATTAAACTTGTGAAACTATTTTCAACACGGGCTTCTTCTTCTCCCATCACAACGTGTACACTTTTTAAAGAAGCCAGGTTACTATAAAAGTAATGTTATATAAAAACAACTTAAAATAAGGGGATTTCCAGTGGGAATAAGTTTAACAAAGCTGCCTCTGCAGGAGGGAATTTATATTAGCATTGCTAGGAAATGTCTGCAATGAAAATTAAGGGTTTAATGTTAACGAACACTTCCAACATCAGGGTTTAACAAAGGTCGAACCTGACGGTTAGAATTAGGGAATTGACAAGGAGAAAGCAACAAACGAAAGCGATGCGGGCAGGCGGAGACACCTGTCAGTGGTCACCAGAAAACCTAGGCAAGGAACCCGTCCTTTCGGAGCTAAGTCGCCCTGTCTTAACCCACCTCTCTAAACTCATGCTCGGGAAACTCCTGAGACCGCGCTGCGCAGAGTAAGAAGTCTAAGGCCTTAAAACACCAGCGGCCCAGTCTCTTGCCGCCCTCCACTCACCCTAGCGCAGAACCGCGTGCTTTCATACAGGCGCGGCCATGACAGCGTCCCCGCGACCGCGATATCGCGAGATCTACGGATGGTTTTATGGGTCAAAAAGCGTACTTCGCGCAGCGTTTCTTTACGAAAAGACTGCCTGTCAAAGAAAATGACTCGTTTTCTTGCCTGCAGGGAAAGGCGTAGAAGACTACAGGGATTTTACAGTGCATGTTTTATGGTGTACCCCAACATTTAGCCACCTCTCCCACTAGGAAACAGACCCTGGAAACCCCCACCCCATGTTCAAGTTCAGAATGCGCCTGCGCGCTGCGCCCACTGTGTGGTTGCCAGGAGACCGCGAAGCCGCGGTTCTTGCCCGGGTTGCTGTTTCGCGATGGCCAAGTTCGTGCTCGCGGGTGAGTGATCCCGGCGTCCATGCTCAGATCACTCAGAACAGCGACACCTGCTCGCCTCCTGTATTTGCTCCGCAGTGATCTTAATTGACTGCATGAACCACCCCAGGCTTTCTTAGGCACTCATTTAAAGGTGTTTACTAGGTAGTGACCCTGTGCAAAGCACCGAGAGACATTGGGGACACAGTGGGAGGAAATACACATCCCTGCCTTGGAGGAGCCTTAAGGAGCTCCTTAAGGAGCCTTACATGCTCCTTAAGGAGCATGTAAACAAGTAATTCTGCTAGGGTGTGATGAAGGCAATAAGAAAGACATGCATGGAACTTTGGCAGTAATTACAGAAACTAATTTGTGAAGTGTAAGGGCAGGAATGGACACAGGGCAGGCTTCTGATCCAGCAGACCTGGTAAAGGAGGAGTCAGAGTCCTCAGTGGGTTTTACAGGTCTTTTATTGGGGTTCACCAGGCATACGGCAGGCAGGAGTGCTGGGAGGCTGGCCGGCCTCCCAGCCCCCAGCAAGTCTTCACTCTGGGCTCTCCGACCTTCTCTCTCCCTGGGCTTCTGCTGCTTCTCCGCTTCTCTTTCAGTTTCTACTGGCGTCCCTGTGACGCCGCCCTTAAAAGCCCAGTCTCAGCCCAGGTGAATCCCATCTACCTATGTCCACACCCTATTCCAGGTGCCCGCCATCAGGCAGGCATTCAGGACCACAGGGATCCATCATCTATCCTGATGGCGGGAGGGCAGAAATCCTGACATTTTTCCTTACCCTACATGAAGTTTGGGGATAAAGACAAAGAGACTAGAAATCTCACAGCCTATTGGGGAATCTGGTGTGAAGGAAGTGACTGGACCTGGGGCTAGAACAGGAGCAGAATCCAGATCTTTGCCCCTCAATTACACCAAGCAGTGATCTTTGAACTGTATCTTGAAAGCAATGAGGAATCATTGAAAAATTTTAAGCCGGAGAGTATCCTTAATGGATTTGCATTTTAGAAAGTCTACCTAGTCAACAATGAAGATATGACTGGCATCTATCTAGAAAACCAGTGAAGAGGCTTTTACTACAGCAGTTTACTGTACCTGCCTCCTTCCCGTCTCAGCAAATTTCTTGTAAGCATAGATGGCTTTTCGCTCTCCAGATCCTCTTTCTATTCAATCTGGCTTTTATTTCTACCTCCTTAAAGAAACAAGTATCCAGGGACATCTACAGAAGCTATTCAGTTCTTGTCTTATTCCTCTTGTCTCTTAATCACTCTGATCCATTAATGGAATTGACATCTCCCACCTGCCAGGGACTCCATTATTCTTTGTGTTTCCATTCTGAAGCTTATTTCTGAGCACTGACTGACTGCCAGTAAGACAGTGGTAAACAAACTTACAAAGAATATTGTATTTGTGGCTGTGGTAGGGCAGGATTCTGTAGGAGCAGTGGCAATGGCAAGGGACCTTATTTAGAAGTTGAGGGTTTCTCAGAAGGAGTGATTTCTAAGCAGAGACCTGCAAGATGATAAAGCGTTACCTAGCAGGAAGGAGGACAATAATTTAGGCGTGGTTAGTATGGAGTGAGGTTAGAATAAAACTGGTTTGTCATGATGAGTGAGCATACACAATAACCAGAACATTGAAATAGATTTAGAAGGACTGCAGCAAAGAAGACATGAAAGAATAGCATACACTGAAACCAGAGCTAGATGTAGATTCTTGTGATACATGTTCAGTATTTTAGACTTTATCCAAAGTACATGAAAGGTTCTTGGAAGGAGAAAAAATAATCAAATTCACCTTTAGCTGAGTGTTGTCACTACAGTGTGGAAAGAGAAAAACTGGTTAAGAGACTGGCACTATGATCTGGGAAGGAGATAATAGTGACCTGGCCCAGGATGGTATGCAATGGAAATGGAAAGAAGCCAGTGAATTGGAGAGGCAGAATCTACAGAACTAGATGTCTGATTAGGTGGGGAAAGGCAAGTTATTGAGAAGAATAAAATTATTCCCAACCATCAGTTTAGATAATGGGGTAGATGGGAAGTCACTGAATAAAAAGGAAAAGTAGGCTTATACTCTAGAAACTCTTAATACTTGGAAACTCTTAGATAACAGGGTATAGGGAGGCAAGAAAGAACATAAGAGAAGGAACATACTTAGTGGAAAGTGGTGACAAAATCTGTTGCAGACATCCTGAGTGCTGTGAGATATTCAGATGGAGATGGAATAATACAGGAAACTATAGACCTTAAGATAAGGAATTCAATCTGAACTAGAAATACAGATTCATATTTGAAACCTTCAGAGTGGAGGAGATTCACCAGGAAAAAATATGCAGGGTATAAAAAAGAATTGCTTTGCAGAATGATAGCATTTTAGTGGATTGATAAGGAATAGGAACCTACAAGATATAGTGAGAAATGACCAAAGAAGTAGGAAGAAAATCTGAAGAATGCCTCCACCGTAGTGACATTTCAAAAAAGTAGAAGGGAGGCAAATGCTATGAAGGTTCAACAAAATAAGGATCAAAAGTTTTCATTGGATTTTGTGAAATGAAAATCTAGATCTTCTAGAGAATTTTAGAAAGGCCAGATTGCAAGATGAAAAAATAAATTCAAGTGAAGAAAGGGGTAGCATTGTAGGCAATGCTTTTAAAAGTTTTAGTAGAAAAAGGCAGGTGGAAGTCCAAATCTAGAAGAGGGTATGGACTTTTGGGTTTTAAGAACACGAGAAACATAAATGAAGAGTATATTTCAATATGATAGAAAGAGACATTAGAAATAGAGAAAAAATACTAAGAAGAAGGATAATCAAAGGAGCAGCTTTGGTGGCAATTCTAGAGGCAAAGAAGGGTGATGTGCAGAGCATAAATTGTGAGATAAAACCTAGACAGGAATAAGACCCCACTTCTGTTGAATAGGGGAAAGAAGGAAAAGATATACAGAAGCAGACAAGCTTGTAGGTGTGATGGCAGGAGGCTAGGATAATCCCCACCTAATGTTTTCTTTATTTGTTTTTATTTTTGTATGATTTGGCTTAGTCTTTGTAAAAAGCAAGATTGTCTATTGTCTTTTGCTAGTGAGGGGGTGTGGAGAGAAGGAAGAGGTTTGAAGGAAGTGGATAAAGTTTAGAACCATAATTGTGCAAAACAGAAGTGTGTGCTAATAAGAGAAACGGGGGTCTACAGGCAGAGTTGATGCACCAGTTCAATCTGGTGGTTGTGAAATTTTAATGGTGCCTCTCGGCTTGGTTCCACCAGCTTTTCCCATGACGCTTAGCAGATAGAACCCAGACAGAGAAAAGTCAGATAATTAGGTTCTTCCAGGGGGAGGGACTTTACCAAGCTGATTTTCCAGCAGTATTGTGGGTGTGATAATTTAAGACATATGCCAGAAGGTGGTATGAATTCATGAAGCATGGATTTGAATTAGACAGGGAGACAAATAAGTGCAGGTTGAAAGTGGTTGATGGCCTAGAAGTCACCATGATGTTTAAGAACTGGTGACTGGGAGTACCTCGGGAAGAGTACTGTAGAGAGGATTCTGCACTTGGCCCTTGCTCCTCTGCTCTACCAGACACCTAGTCCCACCCATTTTGGTGGCTTTAATGTCCTGTGTGTTGATGGCTGCAAAATTTGCATCTTAAGCCTTTACATGGGGCCTGCACTTCAGACTTACAGATCTAGCTATCTGCTGGTCACAGCCACATAGGTATACTAGATACCTCCAATGGCACTTGTCTGTAATTAAACTCCTCACCCATGATTTCTCTCTAATAAAGTCAGTATCATCTTCCCAAGCCAGAAAACACATGTTGTCCCAGATGCTTTTTCTCCCTCAACTTCTCCTTCCCCCAATACGTCCTGCCACACATTTCAAATCCACATGTGATTTTGCCACCACTCCTCACTTCAAACTGCCTTCTAGTGGCTACTAGTGAACAGTTCATTGTTAGGACTTCATGCTTAAATAGCAACAGGACAGCCTCTTAGAGGAAGTGAGGTCTAACATAGTATTGGAGGAGAGTAAATACTCAGTAGTCTTTTTTTTTCCCCTTTCTCATTTTAATACTAAAGATTCTGACCGCCTAGGAAATTTATTTTATTTGGATCAATGTAATAAAAATCAAAATTTCTTGTGGTGGCAGCTTATATTGTTACTTTATGGACTAAAGTATAGCATAACTGTATGATTCATTCTGCAAGTATGTGAAAAATACTTAAGAAAACATTGCTAATTTGAACTCTTTTAGGTAGAGCAGACTGCCCATATTATGCTAAAGCAGAACTTCTGGCAGACTATTTACACAAGAATCTTCCTGATTTCCAGATACATAAAATTATGCAACATCCTGATGTTTGGGAGGTAAGAAGCCTTTACACTTTGTTAAACTCATACATGCACAAAAATGTGTTCTAACTTGATTAAATTTTATTAGCTAATGTATTAGGTAGTTTTTACTAATCAATGTTCACATACTGCAGATACTTTAATACTAATAAAATATATCTCTACTATCAGCCTGAAAATGTTATTATTTCTTCCTAAAGCCTAGTAGAACAAATGAGAACCTGACCAAGTGGAATAAATTTGATTTCCCCGACCCTCCACCCCCCAGCCCCCGAACTTACATTGCAATTTAGCTTTTCATTCTCCTTCAGTATTGATTTCTAATGACATGAGGCACTGGTTTCATCGAAAGTCCCCTCCTTGGGACTCTGTTTCCCCACAAATAGACTGAAATGGAGATGTGGGTGAAGGGGTTTCCTTTACTGTGAAATGCTCTTGAGAACAACATCCTGGGAAGGCATGAGAGCAGCAGGATTGAGCCACAGAGCCACAGAGCAGAACTGGAGAACAGCTGTGCCAGTGACCTCAGCCTGTCCTCCTAGGGAACTCAAGCTGAGGTGGCCCTTCAGAGAGATCCCAAATACAGAGATACCCACAGTTAACCGTAGTTGATGCAGGCTGCCCCTGGGAAAGGGATTTAACCCTGGGCAAGGGAACCTCCTTTGACAGAGGCCAGTTCCTAGAGAAAGACTCAGCTTTGGGCCATCAGTAGCCAGTACACACAGTGGGTGTTGTAATGAGTGCCTTGGTCACCATGGGGAGTCTGAACTATTTACTGGAAAATTTATGACACATTTTTGCATAGAAAACATAGAAAAAAATATGTCATTACATTTCCGACAACCCAATACGTGTAATAGGATCTGCTCGGTTCACCAATTGTGACTTTCGGATCCACATGCTCCATGTAATTCATTCATCTGGGAACAACTTTTCCAGGATTTCAATTGGCGTCCCTCCCTGTTTAATTTACAAGAGGAAGGTTAGTCAAATGCATATCATTTCAGAGCCTTAACTGCACGCATCACCTTTCCTCTCTACTATCCATATGGACTCCCCTCACCTTCTGCTGGCCTGACTTACTTGATGGGGTGACCTCCACACACCTGCATCCTTGGAGGTCTGAGCTCTAATCACTATTCCTTTTTTCAGGATGTGAATGCTGCATTTGTCCATTTACTAACAAAACTGAGCAGTTCCAAAATGCCTGAATGGGTCACCTAGGTGCCAAATGGTCTCTCCTGCTCACATTGGGTAGTAGCTGACCTTCTTGCTTATGATCCCCAGGACTGATTAGTGCATTCAATGTAGTAACTCCTGCTTTCTTGGCACAGGAGCTCAATGTGACCAAGTGGCAGCCATAGTTTAAAATTTAATAGGCTTGGGCTTCCCCGGTGGTGCAGCGATTGAGCGCTGGGTTGCGAAGCTGCCTGAAGCCTCTGTGGTGCCGGTTCGATCCCCGGCTGCTCCCCAGCCCCCGGAGGAGGGTCCCGCATGGCGCGCAGACCTCTCCTGCCGCCCGCTGCTCCCCTCAGCAGTGTACTTCGGTCCTTCTGCCTGCTCTGCTCCCCGCTCTGGCTCTGGTGAATTCTCTCACCCTCCTGCGCTTCTGACTGTACCCAGTGCTTGTATAAATAAATAAATAAATAAATAAATCTTTAAAAAATAATAAAATAAAATTTAATAGGCTCTTCCTTCTAGAACCTCCCTCTGCCTACCCACCATGCTCCTCTACACGCATGTGCAAGTGCGTGTGCATGTGTCTGTGTGTGCACGCACACACAGATTCAGACCCACAGAGTCTAGAGTGAGGGAATTTTTGGAAGCACAAATTTCTCCATATAGGTTACTAGAGTGATGATAAACAGAGTAACTCTTAATTCCACCCCTTGTTTCCTGGATTTATATATTCAACATGTTGAGGCAAAACATTATATTGATTTATGGTATACTTTGCATCCTGAAAAATGATGCTCTAGCAAGATATCAGTCTCCAAGCTGGTGCCTGTACCTTCAGTGGGCTTTCCACTCCCTCTGTCAGGCTGTCAGTGGAGCAATAGGTGATAAGGCCAGTGGAATCCATGGTTATGTGCAAAATGCCTCTCTCTGAAGTGGCTCCCTTGAGTGATATTAAACATTCTGTTTAACCAGTCCCATAGATGTTCTTGAACAGGGTGTCTGAACTCTCTACAAAGCAGGAAAGGCAACACACACACACACAGACACACACACACACAATTGCAGTCCTTGTCACTTTGCTGAATACAGTATTTTACAGTATTCCAGGCTGGTAGGTTTCCAGCTTTACAAAGCAGCACATCTGCCCCAGCTGCCATTTTACTAGCTTTTGGTGCCTTCTTCCATGGCAGTTCTCACATTTTTCTTTGATTTAACGTGAACCATCACTTTCTCCAAGCTTTTGAATGTCATCCTAACAACATGATATCACTGTCTTCTGAGGTCCTTCCAAGTGGTGCAGAAGAGTGATTCATTTCAATAATTCTCTTTTGCCCAACTTTCTGGACCCTCAGGGTCCGGCCCTGAACTATTCTCCCAGCTTCTGCCAGGACATCAACACAAGCAGATTTGTGCTGAAGGTCCTTGGGGGTAGAGTCCCTTTTCTCCACAGGCCAAGCTCATCACCTGTGACCAGAGGAACATGGTGACACCTCATAGCAGCACCCACTGCCTTATGGTGGGATAAAGGCTTAGGGACATTTAAGAGCAATCAGGGAAATCCCTTTCTAAGGTTTTATTTCTAAGGTAACCCTGTTACATATGCCCCCAAAGACAAGAACGTTATTATGTACTGTACCCTGAAGAAGAATTTTGCTCTCTGTCTTATGTCGTTGGAATGCCGTTTCCACAAACCAGATAATCATTATTTAAACTTTTTCTACTAAACATTAATAGAAATCGCCAGATAACTCTTAGCTCATTGATTCAGCCTGAACAAGATAATCTATACTCACATATTTGGAGAGCAATATCAAATGTATGTGATCCAAGCCTGGAAATATTTCATAGAGAAGAAGCTGAATTAAGTTGAATAGTTTGGATATCGGTTGAGATAGAAGATTTGGCTCCAGGTCTCCTCAGCCAGAGAGCAATTTTCAGTACTTTTATTTTGTCAAGGAATTTGAAGAATATTCTTTCTGCTTTGTTTATTTTGCTATTTAACACATCACTATTTCTCTGTATTTGCATTTTACAGCTTAAAATACCTAATTTTTAAAATTATATCTACACAGTGTAATTAAAAACAAGCTAGTATCTTAGTGTTTGCATTCCTGAGAAATGCATTGAATCCTGAGCGAGATTTCATGTATGACTTCCCTTGAAATATCATTCAATAGGATTGGCTGAAAGATTTGTGTGAAAAGAATAAATGGAATCACAAAAAGTCCCCCATCATCTGGAGAGAGCTGTTGGATCGTGGAGGAAAGGGTTTGCTTTTGGGAGGATACAATGAGTTCTTGGAGCATGCCCAGGTACATAAATCAACTTACCTGTTCAAAATATTATTGTTCTCTCACTTTATCTTATATTTCAAATGTCTTACTTTCTAAGGTATTCTCTTAGGTCACTTTTCACTTTATTCTGACCTTAAATAAGAACTTTGCATTATAGGGCCTCCCTGGTGGCGCAGCGGTTGAGCGCTGGGTTGCGAAGCTGCCTGCAGCCTCTGCAGCGCCGGTTTGATCCCCGGCTACTCCCCGGCCACCGGAGGAGGGTCCCACATGGCGCGCAGACCTCTCCTGCCGCCCGCTGCTCCCCTCAGCAGTGTACTTCGGTCCTTCTGCCTGCTCTGCTCCCCGCTCTGGCTCTGGTGAATTCTCTCACCCTCCCGCGCTTCTGACTGTACCCCAGTACTTGTATAAATAAATAAATAAATAAATCTTTAAAAAAAAAAAAAAAGAACTTTGCATTATAGCCATTATCAGCTAATTATTTCAACCCTTGTGTTGTCTTTTTCTTTCCCAATTACTTAGCTGTACTATAGTGTCACCTCTAGCATGACAACTGAGCTGATGAAGCTAATTGCTAAAGAGAACCTTCAAACGCATAAAGAACTAGAGCTAGAGAAAGAAGAAGCTCTGCAATGTCACGTCAACCCCTTGCAGGTCTGGATCACCAGGTGGGACAGTCCAACCCAGGAATATAAAGTCTTTTATAGTTAGAGAGGACAATGAAGTGTGATTTCATGATGGAAGAATATTTGAATGTCAAGTTTGACATTTGAATGCATGTGTATAGGCATGTGTGCATGTATTTATCTGTATATATGTTTATGGATAGATATACCTTTGTGTATATACATATGTATCTCCCAATATAGCTCCAATTAGGGGTTTTAGAATATGTATTGATTTGACACATGTGTATATATACATGCACATATATACATGTTAAATATATACATCTATATGAAATCTAAGAGTAATTTTATAGCAAAGATATTTACTTTGCATAACTGTCTCCAGCTGCTCTGGTTCCATCATTCTGTCTCTTGTGCTGTTTGCTTGCTACTGTTATTCTTGCTCTGCCTTGCTGTCCCTTCCCCCCTCCTCCTCCCTCTCCCTGCCAATCTCACAGACTCTACCACTTGCAAGAACTGTCCCTACTCTTCCTTAGGTACCCATTTTCTGCAACCCCACTCCCTCGTCTCTCGTGTACGCTTCTTCTCACTTTGCCCCT
The DNA here is from genome assembly GCF_014898055.3 of Talpa occidentalis. NCBI lineage: Eukaryota > Metazoa > Chordata > Mammalia > Eulipotyphla > Talpidae > Talpa > Talpa occidentalis. The sequence goes on along the minus strand of NW_023603184.1, from coordinate 128,262,629 downwards.
CATTGCTCTCAGTCTCAGGCATGTGCAGTCTTCGTCATCACTTTTTCTCCTGTCTTGTACTCTCTCTCCATCTCCTGCTGCTGGTCCTGCTCCATTTCTTCTTCCCCTTTTCTTCTATTTCTTCTACCCCCACAATCTGTCCTTCACAGTGTTCTCACTCTACTTGTGTGTGTCCTAATAGACACACACCTTTGAAAACTTATTTATTATTATGAAATATTCTAAATACAGAAAAGAACTGAGAATGATGTAATAAACACATTTTAATCTAACACCCAGATTTAATAAATATTACACCTGCTTTAGTTTTTTTTAATAAAGGATTAAAATTATAGATATTGGGCCTCCCCGGTGGCGCAGCGGTTGAGCGCTGGGTTGCGAAGCTGCCCGCGGCCTCTGCGGCGCCGGTTCGATCCCCGGCTGCTCCCCGGCCACCGGAGGAGGGTCCCGCATGGCGTGCAGACCTCTCCTGCCGCCCGCCCGCTGCTCCCCTCAGCAGTGTACTTCTGTCCTTCTGCCTGCTCTGCTCCCCGCTCTGGCTCTGGTGAATTCTCTCGCCCTCCCGCACTTCTGACTGTACCCAGTGCATGTAAAAACGAAAACAAACAAACAAACAGATAAATAAATAAATAAACATGCCTCTATAAAAAAAAAAAAAAAAAAAAATTATAGATATTGTTGAAACTCCAGTGTTCTGCTACCCAAACCTGCTACCCAAATTAAAAATGCCCATTTGCATTTCTAAACTCCCCTCAGGGGTCATTAAAGCTGTCTGGAGTTTGTAACCACTCCTACAGGGACACAGTAGCAGCTTGTGCTGATCCTGTGATTCTTTGTAAAGCTTTGAAAAAGATAGGTCTTTCTAACATATGTCATTGTTTTATAGATAAGGGTATCAAATAAGAAAAGGCTATGGTTAAGTAGAATTTTAAAAATATTTTTAAGAGGAAATACAAACATGTAAGTAGAGGAATATGACACAGTTGTTTTAAATTTTGCTTTCTGCATATTCAACTTGAAAAATCATAAACAGATACATTGCTCATTTGGGGATTGTTGTGAGATCACCAGCTGAAAGGGTTAGTAGTGGGAATTTCTTGTTCTGCTTTTTTTCCTATGTGCTCTTGAGTCAAATGTCTTAGGAATTTGTTAAGGTTTCATTGCATGGGATCTGCTAAAACAGCATTTAGCAGCATTAATTCTCCCCCTCCATAAGCACAGAATACCTTTCTTCTCTTTGTGTCGTCTTCTATTTCTCTTAATGTTTAGCAAGTGGGTGAGGACCCACAGCCAGACAACCCGTTTTATATCGGGGTTGCTCCGTAACATTAACAATGTCTTATAGTTTTCATTATGCAGGCCTTTCACTTCCTTTGTTAAATGTATTCTTTTTTGGTGATCTTGTAAATGGAATTGTTTTCTTAATTTTTCTTCTAGCTTGTTTGAGTATTTGAATGATGCAGATTTTTGTATATTGATTTGGTGGCATGTCATTTGATATACTTATTTATGGTTCCTAATAGTTTTTTAGTGGAATCTTTAAGGTATTTTATGTATACCATCATATCAACTGCAAATAATATTAGTTTCACTTCTTTTCTAACCTGTATTCCTTTTATATCTTCTTGTTGAGCAATGTTCTGGCTAAGAACTCTAACACTAAATTAAATAGAAGTGGTAAGTGGGCAACTTTACCTTGTTCCAGATCTTAAAGGAAAAACTTTCAGTGTTTCACCATTATGATATTAGCTATGGATTTGTAATATATGACCTTTATTGTGTTGTGGTGTATTCCTTTCATCCCCCACTTATTGTTAGTTTTCATCATAAATGGGTGCTGAATCTACTGAAATGTTTTCTCTGCATCTATTCATATAATCATATGATTTTTATCCTTCCCTTTACTGATGTGGTGTATTAAATTAATTGATTTGCATAAGGTATATCCTTATACCCTTTGATTAAATCCCACTTGGTCATGCTGAGCCATCCTTTGTATGTATTGTTGATATCAGTTTGTTAGTATTTTTTTTTAAAGTGTGTGTTTTTTTTAAAGATTTTTATTTTTATTTATTTATACAAGCACTGGGTACAGTCAGAAGTGCGGGAGGGTGAGAGAATTCACCAGAGCCAGAGCAGGGAGCAGAGCAGGCAGAAGGACCGAAGTACACTGCTGAGGGGAGCAGCGGGCGGCAGGAGAGGTCTGTGCACCACGTGGGACCCTCCTCCAGTGGCCTGGGAGCAGCCGGGGATCGAACTGGCATTGCAGAAGCTGCGGGCAGCTTCGCAACCCTGCTCTCAACATCTGCGCCACAGGGGAGGCCGGCCCAGTTTGTTAGTATTTTGTTGGGAATTTTTGCATATGTGTTCATCAGAGATATTGGCCCATATTTTTTTGTGATGTCCTTCTTTGTTCTGCTTTTGATTTCTAGTCTTAAAAGTGTCTATACAGCTATGTATGTCTATTTAAGATATTAAATCACCCCACTAAATTCACATGCAGAAATACCTATTAAGAATAAAGGCTTAGGGCCTCCCTGGAGGAGCAATGGTTGAGCGCTGGGTTGCGAAGCTGCCCGCAGCCTCTGCAGTGCCAGTTCGATCCCCGGCCACCGGGTGAGGGTCCCACATGGCAAGCAGTCCTCTCTCACAGCGCCTGCTGCTCCCCTTGGCAGTGTATTTCGTCAGTCTGTCTGTTCTGCTCCCTGCTCTGGCTCTGGTGAATTCTCTCACCCTCCCGCGCTTCTGACTGTACCCAGTGCTTGTATAAATAAATAAGTAAATCTTAAAAAAAAAAAAAAGAATAGCTTTAAGTATATAATTTAAAAAAAAAAAAGAATAAAGGCTTAAAGGGGGCAAAAGATTTAACCATTCACATTCATGTTTGCGTTTTTATTAGTGCATCTACCCCTGCCTGCTACAACCTAATTCCCATCTTAATAAGCGGTGAAGTGTTTGGAACGAATACGGAAATTAGCATTACTCTATTTGACAATAAGCAGGCAGAAGAAGATCTCAAAATCCTTATGACAGAGATGAGGAACCTGGTGTCACCCCTCCTCCAAAGTGTCTCCATCTGCACCCAAGTGGAAGATGCCTTCCACCAGGCCCACGTGATCATCGTTCTGGAAGACAGTATTGACAAAGAGATGTATTCTTTAGAAGACTACATCCGACACAAGGTTCCACTGTGCAGGCTCTATGGATATCTGATTGAGAAAAATGCTCATGAGTCTGTAAAAGTTATTGTAGGAGGAAAGTCCTTTGTGAATCTTAAGGCTGTTTTGCTTATAAGATATGCCCCCACCTTGGCACACAACATTGTCGCTGTGGCACTGGGGGTGGAAGGCGAAGCCAAAGCTGTGTTGGCCAGAAAACTAAAAACAGCACCCTCATGTAAGTGAACTATTTCCATTTCTGTTTTTGTTTTGAAACAACATGATTGCAAAGCACTAGGAAGAACACTTACCCTCTAGGAAATTCCAGATATTTGGAATAACAAGCAAACTTCTCATTATATGACTTGACCACTGTGAAAATGTTTTTACTGGTTTTTATGGCTAGGTAATGTGTCCATCATTACCAAAAAATAAACAAATACTTGTCATAATAAGACACATATTTTCCAAGTAATAATTTGAAGCCTAATACTCTAATTTTTCCATAGTAGTCAAGTAAATTGATCACTGTTATTTAAGTTAACCAGGCCCATGCTAAAGTGGCATCCCTCCATTTCCCACCTTGGGAAACTCGGGCTTTCACAAAATATTTCTAAAGTGCTTAGAAGAGTATCTGATAGGTAGCAAACATTTGCAAGGATATTAAATTTACTAGTAGGATTGTGATATTTGATTGGTTTCAGCTCCTGCTAATCATCAAATGGTGGATAGAAAAATCGCATGAAGGTAACACTAGATCAGAAAATGTATTATCATATTTTGAAAGGGAGTGCTGTATTTAAAGTATTTGTCAGGTTTGACAAATCTTAGCCACTTTTGCCTTTAGATGCAGCAGCTGCAACAGTGTTTACTGAGAATATAAGGAAGTACAAGGACTTTGCTGATTCCCAGCACATTGTAGGAAGGACTATGTTATCCATTTCCTTATAATTAAGTCCAAGAAACACAACCCAAGTACTGCTGTATACAAACTGATAGTGTCTTAACCCCAGAGCCAGTACATGCCTCAGCCAAACTGATACTAATGATTCAATAGGAAAGGAAAACATTTTCTAATTATTTTATCTCTGTTGTCAACCTTATATTTATGTGCAGACACTGATTTATCACAAAAGATCTATGATACACTGATGAAAGTGTAAAAAGAGTCAGTGTTTCGAATTCTAAAACGAGGAGGGCAGGATCGTGTCAAGGGCTTTCAGCTAGAAAGTTGCTCTCCTGTAGGTTGCTCATGCTGTAATTTCTAAGCCCTCTGTAGTCAAAGCCAATCAATAAATGAGAATCAGAAAGAAGGAAAATGAAGAAGAAAGGGAAAAGGACTAAAGGAACACCAGGGGGACAGTTGCCAGAGGAGCGTTGTCAGTGGGGCAGCAAGGAGAAATCAGAGCAGCAAAGAGAGAATTCCAGATGCCAAGAGGATATCTTCAGGATAATCCCTGAGGGCAGTTCATACTGCTTCTAGGACCAGGTTTCCTGACTTAGTTGGGAATCTTTCTGTTGCAAGTGATTAAGTCCATTCAAAGTAACAAAGTCAGATGGAGAAATGTTTTCACGTGACGTAATTGAAAGTTGAGGGAGTTCTTCCAACAGGTGTAGCTGGCTCAAATGATGATGGCAGGGCTGGCCTATGCTCTCTTAGCCCTCAGCTCTGCTTCCCTCAGCAGTGGTTTGATTCTCAGTCAGGCGCTCTCTGAGAAATGGCAGAATGGCCACTGGTATCCCCAGACTCATCCCCATATCTAGTCATGCCCATTAGAGAGAGGGCTTCCTTTCTCAGTTGTTTGTACAAGCATGGTAGGACAATATCTCATTGACTGTACTTGGACTACATGCCAAATTCTGAATCAATTATTATGGGCAAGAAGCTGGAGTCTGGGTCTCATGCATATTGATAAGTTTGGACCCAAATTAGGGAACGGTTGTTAGTTTTAGGAAAACCAGGATGCTGTTAAAGAAAAAAAAGTAAGAGATGCTGGGAGGAAAAAAACAGACATTCCCTATAATTTTTTGTACCATAATTTTAGAGCTATAAAAGGCCTTCAAGGCCCTCCCTGGTGGCACAGGGGTTAAAGTCTCAGCACTGTCAGGCTATCATCAGCCACTGTGGCATGAGATCAATCCCTGGTCAGGGAACTAACCCATATGGCACAGCAGACCTCTCCTGTCTCACCCACTGCTCCTCTCCCCAGTGTATTTCAGTAGATCTGCCTGTTCTGCTCCCCACTCTATCTCTGGTGAACCTTCTCACCACTCCCACCTCTGGTCTACACCCCAGCTCTTGTATGCATAAATAAATAATAATAAATCTTTAAAAAATATACAAAAGGCCTTCAAGCTGATAGGAAAAATGAGACTCAGTGAGATTAAAAGGTTTCTTTAGACTTTAGGAAGACAGCTATCACATACTGCCATGGGGCTGGAGGATTATTTTTTCCATGAGGGATCCCAGGGGCTCCTAGTCAGATTTCCACCTTCCCTTCCCTCCTACAACATGCAGCTAAATAGAGAGCCAAGTTGCACCAATAGGTCTCTTAGGCGGTGGGTGATGGAGAAGCATCAGCTATTCCTACTGATGAGTCATTTTGATGACAGCAATAATCTCAGAGGAAGATAACTGATATCGCAAGATATATTTGGATAATTGCCCAGCCTCTTCTCACCCTAGCCTGTCTCCTGCTGTGGAGGTAAAAAGGTCACTAATATTTGCAACTTTTCTTATAGCTAGAAGAAATTGAGGGTCTACCTGAAGTCCCTTAGGCTTTCCTAAGTATTTTACTGCCTGAAAAGAGAAAGACAAAAAGAGGAATCTGTTTTTCCCCTTTCTGCCAACCTTTGAAACCCTGTGAAAGTGTGATATATGGAGCTGCAGCAGCCACCTTAGAACCATGAGGAGACCAAGAAAATCACCCTCTGACCTACTAAACAAGCACCAGTGTCACTGCCTATCTCAACTTGTTCTCTGAGAAACGTAAACACTTCTGGTTAATCCAAATCAGTGGGATGGTCTGAAGCCACAGCAATCTTACATTATAAAGAATAGGGGAAAGAATTAATCTCCACAATAGGAAGTGGTATGACCTTATCATTATTAATTTTTAAACCAAAAAATAAGTTACTAAATCAATAAAATTATTTCTTTTCAATTTGGATACACATTCCTAGAAAATCCATGATAGAATCATATTAAATACCAATTTCTGTTTGTCTCTAACCCCTATCCTCTTATTTTGCTTCATTAATATGTATTACTGTGCATAGTAGTTGTTTTCTTACCCATTTTCCCCTCCACCCTCAGAATGTTACGAGAATTTGGGCTGATTTGTTTTCTTCTAAATCTACCACCTAAAAATGCCTCACACAGAAGCTAATTCAATAACTCTTTGTTGGCTAAGATGTTCCTTGGGGTCCTTTTATTACAACACCCTCATTCTGCAGAAAATGAAAGCCAGCCTGGGAGTTAAATGATTTGCTCAAATTTCTATTCCAGTCTAAACTCAGGAACTCCTTGTCAGAACCAAAGTAAATTAAAAGTTCCAAAGGACACAGAAACATTAATTCAAAAAGGCACCTGCACCCCTATGTTTATAGCAGCACTATTTACAATAGCTAAGCTTTGGAAACAACCCAAATGCCCAAAAATAGATGACTGGATCAAGAAGTTGTGGTACATATACACAATGGAATATTACTCAGCAATCAAAAAAGATAAACTTATGCCATTTGCAGCAACATGGATGGAGCTGGAAAGGATCATGCTCAGCAAAATAAGCCAGAAAGAAAAAGAAAAATACCAGATGGTCTCACTCATAGCAGGAATTTAGAAAACCTAAATAAGAGACCAGGAGAAAGACTAATTATAATAAAGTGAAAATCAAAATCAACAAGCAACTATGAGCCAGAGACACTCTGGGGGGCGGGATGGGGGAAGGAGAAGGAAGTAGGATCAAAACAAGGGGGGGTGGGAATTGTATGGGGAATATAACCAAGATGAAAATGAGTACATTGTGCATGAATGAAAATTGATGTAAAAAATATTTTTTTAAAAAAATTCCCTTCGTAGCAGAGAAATGGAGTTAGGACCAAAGCAGGGATAGCATCTTAAGTAGCAGTTGGTTTCAGGTATTCCTTGACTTCCTTCAATTACACTCATGCCATTCATCGAGCTTTGGGCTTTGGCTATTAGGGATTGGCAATTAGGGATTGCCAAACCCTGATGATTAGGGACATGCTCCACATTATTTGCACATTTTGCATAACTTAGGAGGAACATAAACTTAGGCTCATTTTCTAGCACAAGTATCAATCCCAAAACAAACACACACAAAAAATAGCGTGCACGTAATTTTTTATACTAATTTTCATTATTGTGCTAATTTTTCATTTCTTTTCTTCGCAGGCATCAAAGATGTGATAATTTGGGGTAATATTAGTGGAAATAACTACATTGATCTGAGAAAAGCCAGGATTTACAGACATGAAAGTGCTATTTGGGGACCTCCCCACTATTCACGCCCTATTTTAAGCTTGATTTTTGATAGGTACAGTGTATTTTTATTTATTTATTTATTTGTTTATTTTTAAGATTTATTTATTTATTTATACAAGCACTGGGTACAGTCAGAAGCGCGGGAGGGCAAGAGAATTCACCAGAGCCAGAGCGGGGAGCAGAGCAGGCAGAAGGACCGAAGTACACTGCTGAGGGGAGCAGCGGGCGGCAGGAGAGGTCTGCGCGCCATGTGGGACCCTCCTCCGGTGGCCAGGGAGCAGCCGGGGATCGAACCGGTGCCCAGAGGCCGCGGGCAGCTTTGCAACCCAGCGCTCAACTGCTGAGCCACCGGGGAGGCCCTACAGTGTATTTTTAAAGCACAGTATACTAACAATGCTGAATAAATGCATAGTTGTTATCTTAGAAAATCTTTGTACATCTTAGAAATCTTTGTACAAAAATAACTTGGGGATTTGGTCACACACATTTTTTGCTTATGCCAATGACTGCAGAAACAAAACTACAGAATTTCAACTAGTCAGTCCCCACCCTAGTTATTTGATGTTGAAATTATGAATTTTCATATTTCAGATTTCTGGTAAGGGCCTTACATTGAGGTTATCTGTAAAACAAGTAAATGTAAAGTGAATCTTACTTAAAGGAAAGAAGAGAGATGTATCCAAGTTGATGTTAGTTGAAATGTTTTTGACAATCAAGAATTAAGATGGTGAGCAGTCTAAGGCTCTGCTGGGTGTCCTGTCCCCAGAGAGGCAGAATGGAGAAGGAGTGAGGAGCAGAGTCACCAAAACCAAGCCCTCTAGGTTGGAATTCTCTTGGAGGCATTGGCCAACTCTGCGACTTTGGAGAAATCACTCAACCTCTAGAAGCCTCAGTTTTTTTCATCTCCAGCATGGAAATGATTGCGCTCAATGGGGCTTGTAGGGTTGTTGGGAAGACTGAAGGACTGATACAGGCAAAGCACTTAGAACCGTGCTGCTACAGTCAACCCCACGATTTCCACTAGGCAGAAATGAAGAGAGGGAGGAGTCTTTGAAGCATTTCCCTAACTTGGCAGCACTTTCATTGTAGCATTTCCTTTCCATCACCCCTTCTTTCCCTTCACTTCCTCAGACCTTAGGAACTTCATGGACACGGACATTCCATGTCCACGTTCACACTCCTGGAGAGTGAGCTCCCCACGCGCTGCCTGGGTGGGGCAGTGTCTCACAGAGCTGTCATGTGTGGGGCCACCAGGACCAGCTTTTCAGTCTGCTGGACTATTCCCTGAGTTGAGAGTTCAGTTTGCGCAGCATTATCATTCCCTAAGTCTGCATGTGAATAATTCAACATTTCATGTTACTATTTTCTTTAAAATGAAAGATACCACTGGTTTCAAAATAGCATCTACCTTAAATAAACTCTTTGTAATGAAAGTCCCTGTTCTTGCCATCTCGGATGACTTCTCTGTGTTCCATTTTATATTATCATGTTTTTCGTTTGAAACATGATAATATAAATTTCTTCTATTTTTCGCTGTTTTTCAATTGACTTTATGGAAGTGAAGAAACTTGAAGAAAGGGCACAGGATGTCATAGTTCTATTTTGTGGAGATAATTTCTTGTGCTGAAATCCATTGACCCTAGGAACAGCTGTTTTCATTTCCATGCCTTCCCCTATGGTCAAATGTTTTTTTGCCTCCTTACAGTGAATGGATAAAAAAGGAATTTGTGGAAAAACTGAAAAAATTGACCAGCACAGGGAGAGAGTTTGGAGGCATCTTAGCTGCGCATAGCATAAGTACTACGTTGAAATATTGGTACCATGGCTCACCGCCTGGGGAGATTGTGTCATTAGGAGTCTTGAGTGAAGGTAAATCTGAATGTTCACATCCTGTAATTTTTTTTCTAAGTTAGTAGCAGCTAATTTAATTTTTTTAATTTTATTTTACATCATTATTCATTTTTTACAGTGTTTGCTTTCTTTTTTCAGGTTTAGTCCCCATAGAATTTCCACCACCAACTCAATCCATCACCATCACCGTAGTCCCTTGTGCTCCTCCTGTCCCCATGTCAATCCCTCTGCTTCCACCTCCCCTGCAGAATGTCTCTGATTTATAGTTTTCTGTTTGTTTTTGTTTTGTTGTGTTGTGTTTTTTCAGTTGTTATTATTTTTTCCCTGATCCTTTATATTGTTCCTCTATATTCCTCCTTAAGGGAAACCATCCGATATTTTTCTTTTTCCTTCTGACTTATTTCACTGAGCATAACCCCTTCTAGCTTCATCCATGTTGCTGTGAACGGCATGAGTTTATCTTTTCTATAATATTTAAAAACCTCGGGCCTCCCCTGGTGGCACAGGCAGTTGAGTGCTGCGATGTGAAGCTGTCCACAGCTTCTGCAGTGCTGGTTCGATCCCAGCCAGCTGGTGAGGGTCCTATATTACAGAGCAGACCTCTCCTGTCAGGCCCGCTGCTCCCCTCAGCAGTGTATTTCCTCAGTTTGCCTGTTCTGTTCCTGCTCTGTCTCTGGTGAATCCTCTCAGCCTCCCGCGCATCTGGCCTATACCCCGGTTCTTGTATCAATAAATAAATAAATCTTAAAAAAATATTTAAAAACCTCCATCTATGCCATGTGTTCCTACCTCTCTGTGTCTCTACTTGTCTACTGCTTAACACACAAATGGTCTGGGCTTCCACAGTTCCATAATCATCCATTAGCTCTCATGTCCTTTCCTTCATCCATTCAGAAATTCAACAATGTTTTGAATGTTGGAGAACCTGATATATAAACAGAGCAGTCTCACTAACTTATCCTAACTGTACCCCAGCTGAGAAAGCAAGGTCCATTTAGGTGGACAATGGGAAGAATTAGGACAGGCTTTATAAAGAAGGTAACACTCCAAGAAGCTGAGAGTTCATGTAGTACATAAGTGGGAGGCAGGCGTGGGAACGGTGGCCTGGGCACAGCAATGAAGACAGAGGCAGGAGATAAAGGTGCGCTCAGAGCCCAGATGTTAGGGGAGAAGGCAGCAGCTGGAAATTGGGAAACTTACATATCTGTGGATATTCTCCATCCACCAACATCATACGTACTTTTTTACAGCCTTAATGGTTTAATCTACACAAAATGATTCAGAGGAGTTCTACCATTTTGAAAAGTGGGGAGAGAAAATAGCTGATGCTCTGTGCTCTGTAAGTTCTAGCTAAAGCATCTCTACCCTTTGTGCTTTACTTTCTCCCTGTGCAAACTCATTTGCTCACAAAGATTCAGGCCCGGGTCTCTGCTGAGCTCTAGTCTCTGCTGCAACTTTGCCACCTGTATAATACACTGTCACTTCAAGCCACCATACACCAGAGGAACTTACTATCTTCCTCCCCATTCGGATCTACATCATATTCCTTAATAGAAACACCATCCTTCCTTTTTGTTCCAGTGACTACTGTATAGCTCAAGGCGATCTCCTCAAACTCCAAGTCAGAATTAACCTGTTTCCCCTCTGTCCACACAGCAGTTAGCCCCTCTATCAGAGACCATATTATCACCTGCCTTTATTGGTTGTGGTTAGTTGCTTCTGTCCCTCATTAGAATGCATGTGCCCTGCGAGAAGAGCTCTGCCTGGGTGGTCTTGCTGCTTGTTCACACGCAATGAACCTTGCTCAACTGAAGTTAAGCTGCAGGAACATCCCCATCATGTGAATTCAAGTCAATATAACACCTATTTCGAGGAAATAGCCTAATGCTTACTTGTAGAAACTTTAATTAACCTTTATAGGAATTCATCAATAAATAATGCAGTACTGGGGAGAAGGACAAGTGATTATTATCTCCCTGAAACTGTGCCATGTAAGTAAACCTTCATATGTTGTCTGCCGGTAAGTCTGGCTCTTTACAGATAAAAAAAATAGAATATCAGAAGAGGACCTGGGACTCCCTCTAAGGAAGAGTCCTTTACGTACTGGTTTCTTGACTATCCTCAATTGTTTTGCCCCAATGACAAAATTTTTGGCACAAGGGTAGCAAGAATATTTTTCTTATTTGATTGAAGTACTTAAGGGGGGTGGTAATTTATCTGAAAATGGCCCAGTTAGAAACAATCTTAATTGTTAATCTTGTTTAGAGAACATCTAAACTAGACTGGGAGCAGCAAGATAATCGCCAGCTTTCCCGTCCTCTCTCTTTCTCTTCCTGTCCTCATTCCCTAGCTGTGCAACTGCCACAGTAGGCGAAGAAACGCAGAAGGCCAGATTAAACAGACACCTTGAACTCTTGGGTTATCTAGGGGACAAGAAGAAGCCAGGGGCAGTAGACAAAAGGAATCCAGATGAGTGGAAGAGAAAGTGTTATAGAGCAGCCCCGATATTGAATGGGTTCCTGCCTGTGGGTCCTCACCCGTGCGCTTAAAAGGGACTTATGAATACTCCACTACAGACACACAAAAGGTTAATAAAAGGTTTATTTACAAGGGAAAAGGAAATAAGGAAAATGTACAACTCAGGGAGAAAATAGGGAAATAAAGTCTTTAATGCTTCCTACCCGATCCGCCGACCTGGAAACCCAAAAAGCACTCTCCGAGCTGGCCAGACGCTGCGAGCTGGCAGAGAGCCAAAATGGGGGACCCCTCCGAAGCCCACGTGTCTGGCTTTATACCAACCTGGCTGCTTAACCCCACCCTCAGGTCCCAGCCACCTTCCCTTTGGTGGTGATGGGATTTGGAGTTCCCAGTGTCTTTGGCTTTGACCTGGGGTGGGGGTGGAGTCCACAAAGCCTGTATGGAATTAGCTTTGGGACAGCCTTTTCCCCCTAACAATTCCCCCCTTTCACTTTTTTCCACCATTTCCATGGTGATGAAGAGCAAATATATGAATGTTGGGATGCAGTCTCAGATGAAAATTTTTTTTACCAGGTTCCAGTGTGAAAGAAAACCAGTCCCTCCAGGTATTCGTCCATTGTGGAAAGCAAAAAGTCCTCTGTTCCTGGAAAAACAGTTCATCAGTTCAAGCCAAAAAAAAACAAACATCTGGAGGCATTAGCCAAAACAAGACAGCAGATATGTCAAAATCACAGGAAAAAATCTTAAAATGGTTCAACTGATGTAAAACACAAATTTTTCAACCTTGATACCAAACTTTTAACAGCATAGCAAAAGTTTGCAAACTAAATCTACTTTTAAACCATATTAACTATTTTTGCATAAAATCACAGGGCAGAAAATAACTAACAGCAATTTTTAGCTGGCTTTGTTGAAATACTCCATATAGGATCAGAGCGAACCGGTGGCATCCGGTCGATGTAGGCTTCAGGTACAAAGTTGGTCTCATCAGACTCCACCTGGGCTTTCCTCTTCTCGAGGGTACCAGGGTTTTTTCTTTGGCTGGGTTGTCCAGTCCTGCCAATGGAGGCAAGCTTCCTCACCTTCTTTAACAAAAGCACTAGTTTCTGAGGCAAAGGCAGAGAATCTGAACCTAATGGGGACAAAAAGAGTACAGACAGGGAACACTGGTTCTTCTGTCTGAGAGAAACACAGAAGGGAGAACTGTTAAACTTGGGGAGATGCTCCATTAATGCTTCTAGAGTAAATGTTTCAGTACTGTCTGAGAAGGAATGTCCAGAACTTTCCACCATTGTCATCAACGTCTCACATTGCGTCTCTACTTCTCCACAGTGCTCAACAGGAAAAAATTTTTTTTTCTGAATGCTTTTGTTTGGCTTTGCTTTGTGTCTGCCCACTGCAGGTCAGTTTGGTATTCCTGAAGGGATCGTCTTTTCTATGCCTGTGAAATTTGAGAATGAAAGCTGGGTGGTTCTTACGGATCTTGAAGATATTAACATAAGTGAACAAAAAATGACTGGAATGACAAGTGACCTAATTCAGGTAATATCAGATAAACAAGATGCTGCGATACTATCTGAAACAGATTCCCCTAGGCCCGAGGCACACGTTGGCTTTCTGTGGGTTCACTCTGCAACTTATTTCTAACAATGATAAGGAGACAATACAAGTTTGAAGAAATCAGCAAAACACTCACTTGGTTACATAATTTCTGGTGTGTTAAAAATATTTCTTGGCTACTTAAAAATCAAGAATCAAAGTGTTTTTCTATTAAAAATTGAATTAAGTTAGTAATTGTGGTCATGTAATTCTCTGATTATAAAATTTTTCAACAGGAGAAACTCATTGCACTTGGAGAGGTGATAAGTTTTCATGCATTTCAAACAGGTAATCTCTTAGATGTGATATTTTAAAATACACTGTTAAAAGACTATTAAGATTTTTTTTATAACTGAATCACTGATATAGATAACTCTAATCCATATTTTATCACTTTGAAACTAAATTATTGGCAAAATAAACTGCTGAGTTCAATGCATCCTCTGAAATTAAATATCTTGTGAATGCTAAAGAAGTCATGTCTTTTTAATCTGATTTTTATTACCATTATTATTACTATTATTGGTTTACAGCATTGTATGTAATTCAGGGGAATAGATTCCTACCTCCTCACCACTTCTCAGACTTTTGGCTGAGATCCAGTGTAATAGGTTCCTACCTCCTCAGATGTCCATCACCACGCCACACCCCCTACCAGAGCACACATAACCCTTTATCAATTATCACTGGGTCCCTCCCTACTTGTTCACACTCTCACCTCTTTCCTCTAGTAGCCTCAGATCCACAGTCATGTTTCTAGGCTTTGTTTTGGTTTAGTTTTGTCACTTGCTTTGTTTTATTTTTCTATATTCCACATGTAAGTAAAGTCATCCAGCTTTCTCCTTCTGGCTTATTTCACTTAGCGTAATTCCCTCCAGTTCCATCCATGTTGTTGCAAATGGCAAGAGTTGATCTTTTCTAGCTGAAGAGTATTCCATCGTGTATATGTACCACATCCTAATCCATTCCTCTGTCTTTCAGCACCTAGGCTGCTTCCATAAATTAGCAATTGTAAACAGCAAAGCACTATGTTCTTGTAAATGCTGTGCATATAATATGTTTCAGTTTCCTGGGATTTTCATAACAAATTACACATACTGAATAGCTTAAAACAGCAGAAATCAATTCTCTCATGGTCCTGGAGACTAGAAGACCTAAATCAAGGTGTGAGCAGGCTATGTTCCCCAAGCGCTTTGTACAAGTCCAAGGCTGAGAAGCAAGTAGAGCTTTTTCACATGTGTCTCTGCTTCATATGTCTCTTCCAGGTCTTTTCCTTCCTCCTTCCTCTTCCTTATTTTTTCTAGTTTTCTTCAGCTTCTCTTCACAGCTCAGCTCCACCCTTCCTTGTGTGGCACAGGGAACCTGGATCCACTCCCCCTCCCCCGGATATCACATGGTTACATTTCAATATTAGAATTTAGAGATCTTCTCTGTGGCATCTGGCATTGGCAGGCTAGAGCTGCAAATTCAAGAAAATGGGCGATAGAGCAGTCATTCTAAATTTTACTCCATTGCCTGGGAGTTAGTCCTAAATTTCTTGTAATTTTTGCATTATAGAGGATTTCATGATAGAAAATGATCTAATGTTATGCATATTACACTATTTTCATTAACAAAGGTCAAGGTGTGTGTGTGTGTGTGTGTGTGTGTGTTTATATATGATTAATCTTGACTCCATCACCTTTGGACATTGCCCCAAACATCAGAGACCAAGACCTGAGCATTGAAAATAGTCAGGGTAGGTAGGGTCTCCCCGGTGGCGCAGCGGTTGAGCGCTGGGTTGCGAAGCTGCCAGCAGTCTCTGCATCGCCGGTTCAATCCCCGGCTGCCCCCCAGCCACCAGAGGAGGGTCCCACATGGCACACAGACCTCTCCCGCCGCCCGCTGCTCCCCTCAGCAGTGTACTTTGGTCCTTCTGCCTGCTCTGCTCCCCGCTCTGGCTCTGGTGAATTCTCTCACCCTCCCGCGCTTCTGACTGTACCCAGTGCTTGTATAAATAAATGAATAATAAACAAACAAATAAATAAATAAATCTTAAAAAAAAAAAGAAAATAGAGTAGAGAGAGCTCTGCTTACTAGCATACTGATATCATATTTCATATGTGAGGTTTGTAGAATCTTATCTAACTTAATACTTAATTTCTGACATTTAGAAAGTGATGAAAAAGAAGAAAGTAACACCACACTCAGCACAATTGATAACCAAGAAGATCAAAGAGTCTCAGCTGGTATGTATATCAATGGAAAAATAATGCTCCTTTTCTCTAAGACCTAACACTAAATTTCAAAGAAAAGGGTTTGCTTATCTATTAGCCATAAAATGAACATTAAGTCTTTCATCACCCTCCTCCTATACTCAAAATTAAGATCATATATAACATCTCTTGAGATCTTTTGAGGAAATGGCCAGTTATCTGTGGTACACCTTCCACAGGCTGGTCACTGTGAGGGACGCAGGGCACTGTGAGGAAGCCGTGGCCACACACATGTCTGGGGAAAGGCACCAAGAGAATATGAAAATGTAAATGCTGAGATATGCAATGAATTAAATAGCTCCACAAAACAGAGCAAGACACATAGAAAAGGAACAAAGTATATAACAAGTCATCCAGAAGTTCACAAGGAAATATCCTTTCTTTGCAGGAAGGAGAAAATTTAATCATATCTGGAAATCTAGTTGGGGCTAAAGAAAATCAAATGGGCATATATTTAGTCAGCAATTGTGCTAGTTCACTCACATAAGACAAAAAGTTCTAGAGATTTGCTCTTAAAACAAGCATGTTCTTAGTACCGCATTGTATACAAAAGCTTGTTAAGGTAGAGTCAATACTATATTTTTACCATAAATAACAAAATAAGGGGCCAGTGACATAAAAATAAATCAAATACTCTTCTTACCTCAAAGCTCTTACCATCTGCAGTGGGAAATAGCAAAGCTTATGCTACCCTGTGGAGAGGTAGGTAATGTGATAAGAGAGGCCCAGGCTCCAACAGGGATGGTGTACAAGAGGTTTCCTGACATTCTCTGGAAGTATAGGAAGCTGAGTCTAGAAGGATGAGTAGAAATTACTTGTGTAATTAGAGAAAAGGAGGGGTGAGTAGAAACGAGGTTGTAAAACATGAGCAAAGGAGGCACTTGAGGCTATTAAGGCAAGACCAAAAGTGTGAGCCTGAGGTAGTATAACACTGCCATCAGAAGATAACAAGTGGAGTAGCTGGACTAGAGCATGGAACCCATAAAACTGGGTAAGGATGAAAAAATAACAGTCATCTGTTGTTCAGCTGAATGATTGGTTGGGAGCTCAGCAATGGAGCTGGTAGATGGCAGGACAAAGCACAAGATGGATGAGATCAAGCGCAGGAGATTCATCTGGCTTTATCATTGACCCTCTAAAGTCTAGTCAAGCAGCCCCAATCACTGTCCAGACAGCGTGGTGAGCTCAGTCCCCGTCAGAAGAGACATCTCGAGAGACTCGAGCAGATGATATCTGTGGATATCAGCATGGCAGCACTGGTGCTCCACTTGGCCAACCAGTGTTCTCAATACTCAAGGAAAGTACTTGGACATGAGAGCCCTTGTGAGGGAGCAAAGATAAAAAGGAAGAGGAAGGTGACTGCTTGCTCCCCAGGAAGGAGGAGGGAAGCTGAATGGCAGAGAATGCATCCCTGAGTCTTCCAGTCTTCACATCAGAGCAATTTATGTTGTTAATGAAAACCTTAGGTTCTTACAGCTCTTCTAAGTTATACTCTTATGCAAACTAAAGAACTTTTGTGGTGGTAAAGTAGAGAAAATGGGGTTGATTTCAGGTTGTTTGGGGGCCTATTTGTTGAATGAACATCAGAATCAAATATAACAGTACTTTCCACGGTATGGGTTAGACGCGTCAGAGAAAAATTGGGTGGGTCATGAAATCCATTTAATTACTAGCATTTTTCCGTGAAATAGGAGGTAAAAAAGGTCAGATTATTTTTACCCCTGAACTGGAATAAAATACAAAGGAAAAGATTAAGAAAAGGGTATGTAATTTGGCTGAGTTAGTTTACCTAAATATGTTTTCTCATCTATGAAATGGGAATAAAAATTGCACTTACTTTGAAAAGAAAGACAAGAAAAGGCTATGTAAGAATAAGTTAGAAAAGGGTAAGGACTGTTTCATTGTGTATGCACAAGTGGACATATCAGACCCCAATGTAAAGTGCATTTTTTACTGTTAGCCATGGTCAATAATGTTTTAAAAATGGTAACTTAGAGCATCTCACAGATTTATTTTAACCCAGCATGTTTTACTTAATTTTGGTTTCAGAATTTAATGAAAAGCTTCCATTAGGATCTAATCCAATTTGAAGAAAAATATCAGTCAGGTGATTGTGTCAGCCAGCAAGTTTACCTAGCTATAAACAATTTAGGGAATGATGCTGTCTGTGGTCAGAAGGACATAGTCTACAGCCCAAGTAATTTTGAAATAACTCCTTTTATTTTCCTGTACTTGGTAAACACTTTGAAGGAGGGATTTAAAAGTTGTTAAAATCTTTGAAACTGCTTCTACATCATACCTCAAATGGTCCTCACTTTGGCCTTAGTGCCTGGCGTTTCAACTTTTTCACCCTTTCCTTTCATTCTAAATTCTTCTTTACAAAACCCCAAGTGATTGACATGGCAGGTCAGGACCCTCTTCAAAAGGTGGGTAAGAGGAAGAGATTGAGAGGGCAGAGTTTAAAACTGTCTTTAACAGAAAATCTGGAAACTTTTCC
This sequence comes from Talpa occidentalis, assembly GCF_014898055.3. Lineage (NCBI taxonomy): Eukaryota > Metazoa > Chordata > Mammalia > Eulipotyphla > Talpidae > Talpa > Talpa occidentalis. The sequence continues at coordinate 128,244,284 of NW_023603184.1, read as the reverse complement.
TCCTCTCATAAGTGTGTGTGTGTGTGTGTGTGTGTGTGTGTGTACTTAGAAATATGTATGTAGAGACTTTAATGTTTTCTAAATGTTCCTATCCACTACAAATCACATATCTAAAAAATAGACTGTTTCCATGTTTACCACTTCATTACCTGAAACTCTTTGTATGGAAGAAAGCTGGCAAGCACCAAGAAGTTGCTCAGTGATTTATGTCATGGGATCAAGGTTGGACATCTGTTTGCTCATTCTGCCCACAGGGCCATCAACACCCACTGGCATAGGTTGAGACACTGTCTGAAAGTGATCTAGCATGAGACAATCCTGAAATAAAGCAAAGCACTCAGAGAAACTTGGAATGGAAGGAACAAAATAGATGAAAATGAGAATAACTGCAAAAATCAATGCACTCGAAATACTAAAAACTCTGTTTTAATTCTCTATTTATGGCAATGGATTTTTTTAGACCTGACTCCTCAAACCATCTCTAAAACAACCCAGTCAAGAGCCTCTAAGGGGCCTCCCCGGTGGTGCAGCGGGTTAAGCGAAGCGCTGTGAAGCTATCCACAGCCTCTGCAGTGCAGGTTCAATTCCCCGCCAGTCAGGGAGATACCCACATGGCGCAGCAGACCTCTCCTGTCTCTCCCACTGCCCCCTCAGCAATGTCTTCAGTCCATCTGCCTGTTCTGTTCCCCGCTCTGTCTCTGGTGAATCCTTTCACCCTCCCACGGTTCTGGCCTGTACCCCAGTTCTAGTATAAACAAATAATCTTTAAAAAAAAAAAAAGGAAAAAAAAGAAAGAACCTCTAAGTAGCAGGTGATAGACAAATGCTAACTAGTCTTTCCTTAATCTGTAAATGGAACTAGACAGCAGAGGATCAAGTAGCCTGATGACACAGTTGTTTTAAATTCTCCCTCCCCACTTATCCCCAGGAACTAGGTCTTGCTCACTACTCTCCTAGAACCTGGCTTCTAACTTCTATAACTAGGGCTATGACAGTGCTAACCTAAACCTTCCCTCAGAATGAATTAGTAAAGAAATGACACATATATCTGTGAGTCCAGATTTTCAAAGTATGTAACTGAGTTATTCCAATACTTTATGAAAGCAAGACTGGTGTAGATTTCTGTGGTTGACCAATCAAGATATTTACCTAAGACTTAACAATTTTATTTCAATGCCTACTAAAATGAACACAATCCAGTGCATCTTCCATTCAGAAGTGTAGAGTATGATAGCTTTGGAGATGGCCTAACCTATGGAGAATTAGAACCAGTGCAGAAGAGAGGTAGGGCCAAGAGAAGAAATGGAGCTGACAATGTAACTGCAAATAAAATTCAGACTGAGACGCAAAGGAGCCAAGAGAGATTGCACATAGAAATAGATTAAGATCTGGAAAGAGGCCAAAGTTTGCTTTTTGCTATGTGAAAATATCTAATGATAGTCTTGTGGTTTTATTTCCCCTGTAGAATCCACTTTATACATGCACACCCTTAGCTTTGAATCAGATTGGATCCAGGGATCCAGAAAAGAGAAGGAAGAAGGGAGCAAAGGAAAGGCCAATAAAAACTAAGTTACTGATGTTTTTAAAAAAATATTACATCTTTTCATTTTTCTTTTTTTTTTACAGAATCTGGAGGGAAAACTGTTGAACAATAACAGATTGAATTATACCAACTATAAAGTCACTTGGTAGTGCAATATAGAATGACCCATGCATGTCTCTATTTAGAAAAGAAAAACTTGAAAGATTTACTTCCATCTTAATTAATATTATGCTCGACTACTAAATAGCAATGACAGCCTATACATAAATGTCATTCAGTCATTTAATGTTACCTATATTCACTCATGTGATTATGTCTTTTCTCATAAATAATTTGGTATCAATTGCCTTGTTTTGTTTTGTTTTTTTAAAGATTTATTTATTTATGCATAGACGAACTAGGGTCCAGGCCAGAGGTATAAGAGGTAAGAAGATTCACCAGAGACAGAGTGGGGAACAGAACAGGCAGATCTACTGAAATGCCCTGCTGAGGGGAGTAGTGGGTGAGACAGGAAAGGTCTGTGGCGCCATATATGGGTTGGCTCCCTGGCTGGGGATCAAACTGAGGCCATAGTGGCCAGGGCATGATATCACTGATATTTACCCCTAGACCACCAGGGAGGCCCCTCAATTGCTGTGTTTTAAACTACATTAAAATAGAGGTGTCAGTCATTGCATCCTCACCATACATTTTGAGATGGCTACAAGTGCTCAGATGTCCTTACTCTTGGCCTCAACTGACTGGACCAGAATAGACACATCCTACTCAAGGAGAACCCTTCAGATGTTCTCAAAATGTTTGTACTGAGAAAAATGGGTAAGTTGGCATCTGAGATGGTAACAGTAGTGAACTAGAGAAGGCACAATGTTTTTTACCTGAGGGGCTTTCAAGACCAGGTCACATTCACCACCTTCCTAAGTGTGCATCGTTTTTCCTTTTATTTACTTTATACAGTAAATCTCATTTTTTTCTTTAGCTTAGATTGAATAGTTTTCTGTTTCTTGACACCAGATGTGGCCTGAGTAAACTGAATTTTGAAAGAAAACTCATAATTTTTTTCCACTATATAATTGCAAGATCTACATAAAAATAGTCTTTTAAAGCAGTAGTCAAACCAATATGCCCATATATTTTGAAGCTAATAGGACCCTTTACAAATGCCAATTAGAAAGTTTTAAAAGCCCAGGAGTCATATTAAAAAGTGCTGATATCTTTACTTTCTCTGTGGTTTTAAATAGCTCTAAATATGCAAGTTTCTGAAAATTTAGGGGAATTTCAGATGCTTCTACAATGCTTCCACACCATCATAATGAAATGGATAATTTCAAAACTGGCTAATCCTTCCCTTTTGCTTGTTTCCAAAGTCAGCATCTCAGCTGATATTATTATGAAGAAAACTTCATGTCTGTGTTGAGGTTCTGTGCCCTCATATATCACTTCCCCTGCCTCCTCCTCTGGGGACCAGCACACGTGACCAAGAGCAATAATGGGAGGGGAGATTAGGAGCTGCTTTACACATAGCTGACTGCATGGGAGTTGCCCCTCAACATGCTTGGCTTCTTTGTGGTCAAATCGAGCTAGATTGGGAAATGTGACTCAGACCAAGACACCCTGCTCCATTCCTGTTCAATGAGGTATGCCAATCACCACCCAGAACCAGGTGGAGGAGTTAGAACAGGGAAGACAGCCACAGCCACATGCCACTTTCTAAGCAATGACCCTGCCCTTTGGTGATATTGTTCCCAGTGAGGCTCAAGCCCCAAACAATTACATAATCAGCTGCTTCTGTAGTGGGTAGACATCTCGAAGGGGCGAGTAAGAGACATGGGCAGTTTCTCCTCTTTAGGAACAATGTAGAAAACATTCAGCCCCATTCCTAGCAAGCTGTACTTTCCAGCATGAATATGAACTGTCATATGTTCAAATCACTATAGGGTGTCCAGGAAGCTCTGGGATAGGCTCCTAATAGGAAAAGAGAACAAATTAGCCTTAATCACTGTATTTACTACCACTTATTTGCTTCAAATTAATGTAAGATATGGAATCACATTGGGAGAAAACTGTTAGTGTTTGCTATTTGTTTACAAATAATGGTGGTGTCATTTCAAAAATATTTTTCAGAGAGGTTTTTGTTTTGTTTTGTTTTGTTTTTTTTCCCCAACTGATACACTACCTCTCAATAGCCTATTATATGTAGTAGACCAACTTGGGAAATCTCAAGTCTCAGACCAAGTCTGATCTTCACATTAGGAGTAATTTTAATGTGAAGTTATTAAAAATAATTTCTCTGTGTTATTAAAACTGTCATGGTGAAGACATGAGGGAGGAATATTCAGTAGAAAATTTGGAATATCACTCAAAGAAAGGCATTACGCGAACAAAGTAATTACCTTATTGGTCACTAGCAGAGGGGGTAAGTGCATGTATCCTAACTGTAGCAGGCACTGGTAGTTGCCTTCCCTACAGCCCTGTCCCCATTCTCCTTATTAACAGAACTCTGATTTCACTGGGATGGGCAATAGTTCCAATGCTAGGGCATGAATCTTGATAGAGCTAATCTAGTCCTGAGTTATTCTGAAGTAATTCAGTGTTTGGTCTATGAGCAAGAATGTGACCTAGTTTTGTGTAATGATAAGAAGTCTTCTGGAGGAGAAAGATGGGGAAGAGAGGGAGGGAGAGAGACAGAGACAGAGACAGAGACAGAGAGACAGAGAATTGTGTGAAAAGAGAAGGTAGGGCCTCCTGGGTGGCGCAGCGGTTGAGCGCTGGGTTGCAAAGCTGCCCTCAGCCTCTGCACCGCCGGTTCGATCCCCGGCCACCAGGCGAGGGTCCCACATGGCGCACAGACCTCTCCTGCCGCCAGCTGCTCTTCTCAGCAGTGTACTTTGTCAGTCTGCCTGCTCTGCTCTCTCCTCTGGCTCTGGTGAATTCTCTCACCCTCCCGTGCTTCTGACTGTACCCAGTGCTTGTATAAATAAATAATTAATTGATTTTAAAAAAAAAAAGAAAGAAAAGAGAAGGTACTTCAACATGGAGAAAAAGGAACCCTTTTTACATTGGTGGGAATATAAATAGGCCCAGCTCCTATGGAGAACAGTACAGAAGTTTCTCAAAAGATTAAAAGTGGATCTGCCATATAAGCCAGCAATTCCACTCCCAAAGAATACAAAAACACTAATTCAAAGGGAAACATACACACCTATGCCCACTGCAGCAGTAACAATAGCCAAGCTATGGAAACAACCTAAGTGCCCAAACAGATGAGTGGATCAGGACGATGTGGTATATACACAGTGAAATACTACTCAGCTTTCAAAAAAGATACTCTTTGCCATTATGGATGTAGCTCAAGGGGATTATGCTAAGCTCAATATGTTTAAGTAGAAAGCTAAATATCAGATGGTGTCACTTATATGTGGAATGTAGAGAAACCAGATAAAGGGTCAGTGAAAGCCAAACCCTAGAAAACTGACTATAAAACTAAGGTTACCTGAAGGGGATATGGAGGGGCAAGAACAAAGTAAGAAGGGAGCACAATGGACTACAGTGGTGGACTATGGGTGTGGTGTGGTGTGGTAACACCTGAAAGGGAGATCCTATACTTCTAAAACACAAACAATGACATAAATCAATGTTACCTCAACAAAAAAGGGAGAGAGAAAAAGTATGTCAGCTTCCATCTACTTCCTACTTAAAATGCTGTCCTACAAGGATGCAATGTAGGCAGCTTTGGCAGCCATTTTGTGGCCATGAGGAAAGACAGCACCAGCTGAGTGCCACTAAGAGGGTCTCAGTGTAGAAAGGTAGAAAGAAAAAGTCTGGCATCTGGGTCTGAAACCTCAGTGACTCCAAAGAGGCTTGAACTAGCCATGGACCAACTTCAGAATTTCTGCAAAATAACCAAGTGACTTTTTATAGCTCAGCCCCTATTAGCAAGTTTCTGTCACTTACAGCCAATGACTGCATACAGTTGACTCTTGAACATCACAGGTTTGAACTAGGGAGGTCCTTTTATACATGGATTTTCCCATAGCCAAACGATGTAAACTTTTGACATGGATAAACATAGAATAGTACTATAAATGCATTTTCTCTTATGATTTAACATTTTCTTTTCTCTGGCTTACTTTATTATGAGGGTACAGTATGTAAAACATATAACATATAATATGTCTTAATCAACTCTTTATGTTATTTGTAAGGCTTCTAGTCAATAGGGTGCTACTAGAAGTTAACTTTTTGAGGAATCAAGTTGTATGAAGAGTGTCAGCTCCTCCAGGTTTGGTGCCTCTAGCCCCACATTATTTAAGGCTCAGCTGTTTACTAAAGGCCAGGAGCCATATAACTTGATAGCGAATTATCTTTCAAATTCTTGTTGTTATTTGTTTTAGAGGAATGGATAAGAAATATATTTTTTGATTTATATATATTTTACATCATTGTTCATTTTTAAACAATGTTTGTCCCCCTCCTCAGGTGTAGTCCCCATAGAATTTCTTTCACCAGAGCACCCGTGCACTGTCACCTCAGTCCCCTGTGCTCCTCCCTCCCTCCTTCTGATCCCTCTCCCTCCTCCTCCCCTGCAGGATGTCTCTGATTTATAATTGTCTGTTTGTTTTTGTTTTGATTTGTTGTGTTTTGTATTTGTGTTTTGTATTATTTTTCCCCGATGATAAGAAATATATTTAGATAATTTAAACAACTGACTTCTCCTTTGCCAAACTCAAAACCCTTATTGACGTCTATATTTTTAATATTTCCCCCAAGTCCAGTTATAAAGGCAATGAGCCCAGTTCAGTCCTAGACCAGTGATTTTCACAATTCATAGCTATGAATCAGATTCATCTGTTTAAAAAAAAGTCGCTGGGCTCCATCTCCAAGGTGTCTGATTCAATAGATCTTAGGTGGGGGTCTGAAAATTTACATTCTTAGTAAGTTCTCAGGTGGCCCAGATCCTGCTGATGGGGGGGGGGGGGCGCACGTGTTTTGACAACCACTGTCCTCCACCTCGACAGTCACTTCTCAGTAAGCCAGCTTCCAAATTCCCTTTCACACCTATAGTCCAGATACTTTAGTCTGAATTCCACTTTCTGGAATCCTCTCCAAACTTACCAGTAAATTGTTTTAGGATATGTGCATGCTATTTGCCCTGCCTAGAATGTCCTCAAACCTTATCTCACCGAAGCCTCGTTAGGGTGACACAGTGGGGTAACTTCCCTCTCTTGGCCAAGTGATTATTTCAGTAAGATGAAAATTACAGAATTCCAACAGGCAGAAATAAGCTAAAGAGCCTTCCCACCTACTGCTCTCTACCAGGTGCAAGTGGGAAATAATGTTATATATAACCTTCACTTGCTCTTTTGTCAGGCTTAATGTGAGCCTTTTTAACTCTAAAATGGTTCAGGCCCAGAGCAAATGCTTGTTCATTCTGCAGCGGACACAGGTCACCCAGCTTACAGTGGAATTGCTGCAAACACTTCTGGAAACCCTCCCAGGAGTGAGCAGCTGCTCTGCCCACATATTAATTTCTCTTGGCAGAAATTATGAGTCCACACAGACATCTAATCACTGCTTTCTCATTTCATTGGTCCAAAAAATATTTTCAGGGCCTCCCTGGTGGCACAAGGGGTTAAAGGACCGCACTATGAAGCAATCCGCAGACTCTGCAGCACGAGTTCGATTCCTGGCCAGCCAGGGAGCAACCCACATGGCGAAGCAGATCTCTGCTGTCTCGCCCGCTGCTCCCCTCAGCAGTGTACTTTGGTCAGTCTGCCTGTTCTGTTCCCCTGCTCTGTCTCTAGTGAGGCCTCTCACCCCCCATACCCCAGCCTGTATGCATATATAAATAAATCTTAAAAAAATGTATTTTCAGTGCACGGGGACCATATGCAGGGATTTTGCACTTGCACGCAGTCTTCTCCCTTCTCCAGGGGACACCGTCCAATTATGGAAAAGCAGTTTTGTAGGGTAAGGTAAAAAGTATCAGGCTTTTCTGCCCTCCCGCCATTAGGATAGATGACAGAACCCTGTGGTCCCGAATGCATGCCTGATGGCGGGCACCTGGAGTAGGGTGTGGGCATATGTAGATGGGATTCACCTGGGCCAAGACTGGGCTTTTAAGGGCGGCATCACGGAGATGCCAGCAGAAGCAGAGAAGCAGAATGGATCAGAACCACAAGAGAAGCAAAGAGAAGCACCAGAGAACGGCAAAGAGCCCAGACAGAGTGAAGACTTGCTGGGGGCTGGGATGCCTGCCAGCTTCCCGGCCCCCCAGCACCCCTACCTGCCATGTACCTGGTAAATCCCAATAAAAGCCTGCAAAACCCACTAAGGACTCCAGGACTCTCTCCTCCTATACCCAGTCTGCTGGATCAGAAAACCTGCTCTTGTTCATTCCTGCCCCTTACAAGTTTTATCCAAGAAAAGTCACAGTTAAATAATGCTCTCAAATCAAGTTTTCATCCATCCTCCTACCCCTGCCCTGAGCCCCAGTTACCTCAATACTTGAAACCTGCAGTGACAGCTCCGCTTCTCTGGTGCCCCCAACCTGGCAGCGCTCTCCGACGTGGCCGGTCATTCCCCTCACACACACGATTTCTCCACTTGCTCCCTGGGCAATGTATTCTCATGTTCTCTTCCCATTTCATCCCCACGAAGTGCCCCACTCTCTTCAGTATAGTCTTTTGGTTCTGCAACAGGGTGGTCCCCAGGAAAGGGGGAGATTCCCTGCCCCACCCAAGGGAGGGTGGAGCTGAGCAGGAAGAGGAGAAGCGGCAGAAGAGACTAAGGAAGGAAGCAGGATGGAGCCAGGAGACCTGGAGGAGGCGCATGGAGCCTAGAGACACGTGAAGAAGCTGCGCTTGTCTTTTGGTCGTGGACTGGGTGACACAGATGTGGGTGAGACCCGTGGGGAGGTGACAATGGCAGCTTTTATCTTGATGTTGATTTTGCTCTTTTCCTTCCGGGCTTGTCTGGTTGTTTCTGACCCTTTTCTGTGGGTCCCCACTGGAAGATGCTTTAGACTTGTGGCAGGCTTTGGGGCCTTGTTCTGGGCCGATCCCATATGGATGGAGTTTTACCCACGAGGGGACGGGTAACTTTGGGTGCTTCATTTAGAAACTAGACTCTTTGCCTTACCTGTATTGTTTCCTAGTTTTATTAAAGTTCCTTCCCATTAAAGTCTCCTATGTTTTGTGTTGATGCGGCGGATGGCAGAACCCATTTAGAATAGGCAGGTTTGCGGGGTTTGGGCTGCCCCTTTCCCTGTCCTATAACAGTTCCTCCTCTTTCCTGCTCATGATAGAGTGCCCCGAGGATCTGCCTTTGGTGAGCATCTCCATCTTACTGACCTATCAGTGGGCCCATCAGGTCACAAGGCCTTACAGACCACCTGCTTAGAGGTGACTTTTTATCTCCAGGCAGTCGTTATCTGCCAAGCCTCAGGCACCTTCATCATACTGGGGAGCTCTAGTTAAATAGCTAATATATAAATTAAGCCTCAAATTTGTCTCCAAATTACATCTCCCACCCAAACCTGCTCCTCCTGCAGAATCAGTAAAGGGGGAACTTCATCTTTCCGTTTACTCAAACCAAAACTGTTGGAATCAACTTTGACTTCTTTTTCTCTCACTTTCTGTGCCCAATCTCTTTGGAAATCTTGTTGACTACCTTCAAGATAGTCTTCTGGATTTGCAGAAGTCCGTCTACACCATTTATTCTTTTTTTAAAGATTTAGTTATTTATACAAGAACTGGGGTACAGGCCAGAGGCGTGGGGGGTGGAAGGATTCACTAGAGACAGAGTGGGGAACAGACCAGGCAGATTGACCAAAGTACACTGCTGAGGGGAGCAGCGGGCAAGACAGGAGAGTTCTGCTGTGCCATGTGGGCTGTGGCTAGCTTCATAGTTGTGTCTTAACCCTTGCACCACCAGGGAGGCCCTACACCATTTATTCTTGATTTACTTCAGAATAAAAGTCAAAGTCCTTTAATGGTCTAAAATGCCCGATATAGTCTGTTCCTACCTCCACCTTTTCATCTCTCTGATCTCCTTTCCTGCTATTCCCTGAAAAGCTAATCCCACTCTACTCTGGCCACATTGATATCCTGGCTGTATGTTACTTACCAAGCCCACTCCCACCTCAGCATTTCTACCTGGGACACCTTAACTGTTACTGTTAACTTAGCCAACACTTACACTTCAAGTCTGCTCAAACTTCATTTTCTTAATGGAATCTATATATACGATGCTATTTAATAATGGGATCTGCTCTCTTAGCAACCTCGTACTTCCTTGTCCTATTCTTATTTATTTCATCCCATACTACTTAAAATAATCTAACATTATTATTGTTTGTTCTTATATTGTACTGATTAAGTTGTCCATCTCCCACACTAGAATGGCAAGGATCTTTACCAGTTCTCTGATTTTTCTATACCCCAGAATAGTGCCCAACCCACAATTGTAATCACCAAAAAGTGTTTTTGATCACTCTCTTGTAAATTCTGACAAAACTCATTATTTTTTAAGTATAAGAGAAAAGGAAAAAACAGTAAGTCTCCAAAGTAGTCAAAGCTTGCTCAGTCTTTTACTATTACCGTAGTAGAATTGCCACCAAAGCCTATTGATCATCTTTGCAGGATTAGACGTGTAATTTGCAGGAGCCATTTATGATTCTCACACAACCAGGCTAACAAGACTAAAGATAGAACAAGGATGCTCAGTTATCTTAGATTTAAAAGAGAACTACCAAGGGGACCAGATGTCCACAGCCATAAAAATGTATTCACTTCCTATGCAAGCTACATGGAGACACGCGTTATAAACAGAAGACTTGGAGTCAAAACAATGAGAGGTATTTAGCTTTTGGATATCTGATAACCACTGACTCTAACTTACCTTTCTCCATTAAAGTACAATATACAATGTAGGCTGGTTGAGATCATGGATAGGGCATTCTCAGTCTTAGTGGACAGACTGAGGAGTATCCCGGAAGCCCCAAACTTGCATGTTCTAAAGGGATTCTGCCATCCACCGCATAAAGAATGATTTGCACAGAGAGGGAAGAAGACAACAGAAATAGTTTCCCAATGAAATACTCAGTTACCCATCCTCTCATGGTTAAATGCCCAGCAAAACAGGGCTGGCCCAAAGCAGGACCACTGAGGGGCAAAAGCTTGCCACAAGTCTAAGGCACCTTCTAGTGGGGACCCATAGATAAGGCACAGAAGGGGCCAGGCAAGTCTGCAACAAAAGGAGCAAAATCAAAGTACAAATCAAGATAATAGCTGCCATTGTCAGCCTCCCCACGTGTCTCTTACCCTGTATCTCCCAAGTGTCTCTACGTGTCCCAACTCCATGTGTGTCTTCCACATTCTCTGGTGCAAGGACAAAGTTGAGCAGCAAGAGTGCCCTCCTTCACAAGTCTCCTGCTCCTTGATCTCCCCTCATGTAACTCCTCCAAGCCTTCTTTATCGTCACCTGGCCACTCAGCTCCACCCCTCATTATGTGGGCAGGGACCTGGAACCTCCCCTACATATGGAGATTCCTCTGTTAGGTCTCTACACAATGCTAATCAGTCCCTCCTAATTTATTCATTCAACACATTTCTTGAGTATTTTCATGGGTCATGCAGTGTGAGAAGTAAGCTCTGAGGATACAGGGTATAATTTGTCACCTAATTCCAATGTATGGATTTTTCCCTTACAACAAAGCAATTATCCAACACCAGTTGAGTGTTCTGCAACTCAAATCTGACACTACTTACCTAGCAATCATGCCAGATCCCATAGGTTAAAGATTCAGCCACTAGAGTGCCCGACTCACCCCACTTCTGAGTCCACTGTACATCAAGTACTTCTGGGTGACCCCCTATAGATCAAAAATTCCAACTCCCCACTCCTGCATTCAGTTATTTGCTAGAGTTGATCACACAAAGACACCTTTTCCTTACTAGATGACCAGTGTATTTCAAAAGGATATAACTCAGACATGACCAGAAGGAAAAGATGTATAAGGCAAGGTATGGGGTAGGGAAGGAGCTTTCTTGGCCTTTCTGGCACCACCCTCTCCCACACTCCCCATATTTACCAACCTGTAAATCCTTTGAGCCTTGTTCTTTGGGAGTTTTAAGGAAGCTTCATTGCACAAGCCCTTGGTGACAGATTCAACCTCCACTCCTCCCCTCTCGCCTGAGGTCAGGATGTAGGACTGAAAGTCCCAAACTTCTTATCACAAGATTGGTTCCCCTGGCAACCAGTCTCCGGTCTAGGTGCTTCCAAAGGGCGCAGCATTAACATAACAAAAGACATCTTTATCTTTCTAATAAAAAAGTCCAAGGGTTTTAGGAGCTCCATGCCTGAAAGTTGTGATTGTGTAGAAAGACTGAACCCTCTTCCTACCAGTTTCCAGGGGTGGGCTGCTCTGCTTCAGAAGGTAAAGACTGTCAATTATCCATCACAGCTATGGAAACGACTGCTGTACTCACAATAGAACTCATCGGCTATCTATGAAATTGTAAAATTGTGATAACTGGTTTTGATTTGTATCCCAAAACATTCTGTGAGAGAAAAGAACTTCTTACGTGACTAAGTCTGTCTGAGCTTCAATCAAGAGGTGCAACAGTAACTAAAAACTTCCAGTTAACACAAGTAAGTGAAACCAAAACAGTTCTCAGATCTTTTATCTTAATCTTTCCAAAACCAGCCAGGCTGAGAGCACAGGTCTATCAATTGCCCATTTACTTAAATTACTTTCCAGTGTGCCCTAGCTCACTCTTATGTACTTAAACATTTGTCTATTTAATTATGTCATTTTGACTGGAACTTTGGACTTTGCTGGGGGCAGAAGGGGAGGAAACAGATTCTTGGTGCACGTAATTAATTAGTGCCAGAGTCGTGCTCAGATCGCAACATGGCTGCATCCAGGACCTCTCTCTATGTATTCAGACCTCTCTCTATGGCCAATACTCAAATACTATGACATGTCTTGATGGAGATATAATGGGCTATAAAACCTCTAAATATGATTGCAACTTTGATCCTGCTGCACTCAGATGCAGATTTCATGTAAGACAGACTTATTCTCTTCCTGCATGGTTTTATCAGTTCCCAGAAAATCAATATAATTTATATGAGAAAAATGAATGACAGATTGTTTCCCTCTCCACTTGATCCCATTCTTGCCCCCTTAGTAATCAATTTTCATTTTTTCTAATGTCAACTTTCAGCTTTTAAATGGCCCAACAGTGTGATAATAATATTTTCAAAAACAAAGGAATAAATTGGCTAACCTTGGATATCATACTTCTTTCAGAACTGATTTTTATTGTGGGACATTCTGGACTGAATTTAGTGACCAATTATCATAATTGTCTTTAGTGCTTTAGTTGGACCTTGGGTTCCCAGACATCCTGGCTCTCAGGTACAGCTCGAGGAATACAAGGTCTGTGCGTGGGCTCCTAATCCTTTTGAAAGACAGTTTAAAATTGACTCCCTATCTCCTCAGCAGCCCCGAAGACATTAGTGGTCAAGTTCTAATGCATTTGTCTTATGTGTCATTTTTCTTTTTCAAAAAAAAAAATCCTATTAGGACTAGAACAGGTTTGGGGTTTCTTTGTCATAAAAAATAGCTTATTTTTGAGAAATTTGCTGAAAATCCTCCTTGTGCTATATGGAAGCTCTGTTTTTGGTTTTTTTTTTAATGTTTTGCGCTTTTTTAAAAATTAATTTTGTCATTTTCTACATTGTTCTTCATTTTTGTACAGTATTTGATTTCTCCCCTCAGGTGTTGTCCCTATAAATATCCCACCACCATATCACCTAGAACACATTTGTTTTTAATCTGAATTTCTTAAAAAATAAAGATGTTTTCATAGCATACTTAAAACTTAAGGAATGTGCACCTAGCATGTTATTATTATACTTTTGAAAACTTGCATTATATTTGATGCCCTTTTAAAAACATGTAGTTTTTAAACATATATGAATGTTTAAAAAATTAATCGAATGAATTTATTCCATTCCTAGGTCACTCTTACCTGGGATGGTCAGCAAGGTGGCTGTTACCTGGAACATGGAGCCCCTCTTACTGTTTCCTAATCCCTATGGCAACCCTACAGTCCATATCACCCAGGAAAAGGTTCGTTTGCCTTTTTGAACAAGAAATTAATATGAAACTAGCCCTTTGAAATAGAGATGTAGGAGAGGCCTTCAATTATTCAAGATCTTTATTATTAATGAATGCACTTCTGAAGGCCCTTAAAACCAGTGGAGGCTCAAATATCACTGTTTCGCATGTTTTTGCCCAGCAGTCAGAACAAGACCTCACATCACCACAGAAGTACACATCTGGAGCTTTCTTACTCAATGTTTCCCTCTTCCAAAGCTGCTAAGAAACAGAGTATTTGACTAAACTGCCTCTCCAAGGAAACTAAGAAAAGTAAGGACCTGGGGTGGATTGTCTCTCCAGCTGCACTGCTGGCCTGGCGTGGAGGGTGGGGGAGCCCTTCACCCTTCTAAGGTGTTCCTGAAGCCCCTTCTAAGGGGGCTTCAGGAAGAGCTCGAGGGAGCATTTGTACACCGAGAAGATTTCTGACCTCATTTTCCTTGTACAAAACAAATCTTACTTTGAATATTTTTGGAAACTTCCTAGTTTTTGGTGAGTCTGGGATTATCATCATTATTACTACATTTTTGAAGAACTTGTGTAATCAGTGCTCACTTTAGTTTCTTTGTGAAATGTTATCATATGTACCTTCTTTAATTTAAATTTAATTATTTTATAACTTTTTCAAAACAATTTTCAATTGTTCATGTTAAGAAATGTCTTTCTGAGAAAAATGTGTCAGGTTGTCTTATAGTATAACCCATTCTTTTTATTGAGTATGTATGTGTGTGTGTATAACTAGAAAGAATATATATATGGAAATATATGTACATATAGGTAAAGAGGGTTTGGACAATAATTGCAACATAAAACAGGTAGCTGATTATGGTTTTAAAATTAAATATTAACTGAAATTAATGTGTGAGAGAGAATGAGAGAGATAAGGTGTTCAAAATGATAGTATTTATCAGAAGTTTAATATATAAAATTGTTTAGCATAATGATAGGAATAGAAGCATTGAAAACTTCAAATTTTATCCTTTAAAATTTCAGTAAATTTACATTTTCTTGAGGTGAGAATCCAGTTCATTCTTAAACTTATAATGTTGTAAAGATGCAAAGTATTAATGGTATTAGTTAATTGTTTTCAGTTTCCATGATGCAACCTTAAATTCCTAGAAGGGTGGGACAGTATTAGAAGACTCTATTCTTCCTTTTTATCCTCCCATGAGACTTCACGTCTTCCTGAACACCTCACATTCCTTGTTCCTCAGGTGGAATGAGTGTTTACTTATTATTTTGTTTCCCCACACTGCCAAATCTTATGCTGAAAATACAGTTTATTTCCAGTTACAGGTACTCACTTGCCATCCAAGGAGTTTGCAAAATGGACCCAGATAAACAAGGTGAGTATTATTGTCAAGTTTCTGAACAGAATTTGTAAACAAAAAAATTAGGCACAGATGTTCTATTTTCAGACTTCTGAATTGCACTAGAGTAGACATTTGGCAAATTCCTGACTATAAAAGAAATTATTGCATGACTGAAAAGTCTTTTCTCAAGAAAAACTCATAATTTATTAAAGAATATTTGGTCCGTTGACTCCAAAACACTGAAAATAATTTTAGAAAGACTTGATCTCAATATGACTGCATTTGAAATTGCCCAAAAAAGTGGCTTAGCGTATTCTTAAAGATTTTCATAGTTTACTATTAAAATAATATCATTATAGCTATTTTAATGTCAGGGTTAAATTCACTGTACTCTGTAGGCCCAAACCTGGCGAAAGTCTCACAGCTGTCACTATATGAATATTTGATAAATGGTTATGGGGATACTAATTCCCTTTTCCCTCAGCACCAACATGGTTCCCAGACTGGCCTGTGATATTTTAATTGCTGGATCTCCTTGTAGCCTTACTCCCTTAACTAAAATTTAGATTATTAACTTTGCTTGTTTTATATAAAATCCTGTAACATCTCAAGTTATTTATCTATAACAGCATTATGAAAGATTCAAATTATCTTTTGGTTTCCCAGATCTGGGCCCTTATTTCAATAAACTTAACAAAAAGCAGTAGATAATTCACTCAAAGCTCACTTTTCTCTCCCCAAAGCAGCATTTCTTCAATTATGTGTACATCAGAATCTGAATCCCTGGACATTGTTTGATTGCTGGGCCTTACCCCCCGGGTCTGTAACTCAGTTGTCTAGGGTGGGGTCTGAGAAGATGCATTTCTAATAAGTTCCTAAGCGATGTGGATGCTTCTCACCTGAGACCATACTTTATTATTAAACTAGATAACGAATTGCTGAAAGATTCTATTACATTCATCTTAGTGTCCATAGAAAATATCACCTATTGATTTGGCTAAGCAAAAATAAGAATTGTTTGAAGCAGGAGAAGTTTCCCTATCAGATTGCTTCCCTGAACAAGATCATATGTCACTTGTTTTGTTTTCTTTAAGCATCTAAGATTACAGTGTTTGTTGCTTTGGGCTTGATATATTCAGCAGCAATTTCTCCCTTTCTTGAGTTTTCTCTTACCAGCAGGGGTAAAAAGAGAAACAGCCGAAGCCTGGGGGAAGCAGAGCTAGAGGTGATCACCTGGGATACTCATTCATTTCCCACATTGTACTTGATCACAGCTTGCTGTGTTATGCTGCATAACTTCATCAGATGACGCTGCAAAACATAATTTGACAGGAGTGCGATGGGCCAGATGGTAGAGTAGCTACAGAATCACTCTTCCACCAAGAATAGCATCTGGGAACCTGCAGAGTCCCTAATTTGCTGATTCTCTGTATTCATTTGGTGCATCTGAGGCGAACCAGGGCACAGAAACTGGCCACTTTCCAGAAGAAAAAAAAAACTGTGGGCATTATACTTTTGCAAATTATTTCCAGACTATTATGCCTACTCTGAATTTGTCTTCCTCCTCCAGATAGAGCAGAGTGGTTAACATTGGATTCATCTGCCGCACACGAACATTGGATTCTTGTCTTAAAATGAAGCATTTTTAAAACAGAAGGAAATACCAAGTACTGAAAGACTTAAAGCAAATTGTAGATTATTGGTATGGTAGCACCTGTTCAAAAAAAGAGATATGAAAGATTCTCTAATAAGATCTCCTGTTCAATGATGCTTTCAGGCGTGGCCCAACTTCACTTGAAGTAGTGTTTTCAACTCGTGATCAAAGTTTGGTTATTGAATCAATATGGGTTCAGGGAGGGCCTCTGGCTTTCTAACTCTTCCAGGATGGATCTGACTGGGGTCAGCATGTCATCCCTTCAGTAGTTCAGTCCTTTACTCTCAATAGTAGCCAGGGGCCTCCCTGGTGGTGCAGGGGTTTAGTCTCAGCACTATGAAGCTATCAGCAGCCACTGCAACGTGAGTTTAATCCCTGGCCAGGGAGCTAACCCACATGGCACAGCAGACCTCTCCTGTCTCGCCCACTGCTCCCCTCAGCAGTGTATTTCAGTAGATCTGCCTGTTCTGTTCCCCACTCTGTCTTTGCTGAATCCTCTCACCCCCACACCTCTGGCCCATACCCCAGTTCTTGTATGCATAAATAAATAAATCTTTTAAAAAAAAATAGTAGCCAGGACTTTCCCCCACATGCTCAAAGGCAAGAGACATTCTTTTCTTTTTTATTTTTTTAAGATTTATTTATTTATTTATACAAGCACTGGGTACAGTCAGAAGCGTGGGAGGGTGAGAGAATTCACCAGAGCCAGAGCAGGGAGCAGAGCAGGCAGAAGGACCGAAGTACACTGCTGAGGGGAGCAGCGGGCGGCAGGAGAGGTCTGTGCGCCATGTGGGACCCTCCTCCGGTGGCCGGGGAGCAGCCGGGGATTGAACCGGCGTTGCAGAGGCTGCGGGCAGCTTCGCAACCCAGTGCTCAACCGCTGCGCCACCGGGGAGGCCCCAAGAGACATTATTTTCTTAGCCTGAATCTAAGGTTCTAAGTTACTGTATATGTATAAAATTTAGACTGACTTAAGTTTGGGAAAGAGGCATCCTTTGGAGACAGAAACTTCTAAGGTTTTGATCCTGAACATCTGATCTGAAGTCTCACAATGGTCACTGTTGCTGTGCTCTCTGTCTTTGGCTTTGGGGTCTCCTTGAGGAATTGGGACTGCATGTCAAGGCAAGATATAGAAATCGTTGCCAAGCCTGGTAGCTCATCTCTCTGGTTACACTGCACAGCCATTCTCTCCACTCAAGCAGCCTCCAGTAAAGGCAGTTCTGCACATGACCCCCAAACCTCAACCCTAGTAGAGCCTCTCCCAACTTCTTGTCTAGACATTATCCTCTCTCCTACTTCAGGGCAAAAAAACAATGGCTAAAATAATACTGAATTCAAGACTGGTTTTCAAAGGCAAGAGATACTGCATGGGTCAGAGAGGAAGATGTTGAAATCTTCCTCTTGGAAGATGTGCCATTCAGGTGGGAACTAGTATATCAAATCACCTCTAGGAGGGAACCCATTCCTCTGTCCCACCAGCAACCCACTCACCTTTCCTCTGGTCAGCCAGTATATCTGTTTTGCTTTGAAAAACAACCTCTCCCTGCTCTTTGTCCATGAAATTCAAGTAGCATTGATTGCAATTTTCCCATTGCCGGGGGGTGAGGAGCATTAATTTTTTGATGGACCTTTCATAAAAAGGCCTGATTGGGACTTGACTTCAAGGTGACTCCTCAAAAACAAGAAGGGGTTATATCTCCCAAAGCAGTAAAAAGAGACCTTGGAATACACACAAAAATGGACATGGAAATAGCGTTTTCGTTTTTCAAATTCTCCCACTGTTGCATGAACAAGAAAGACATTAATATTGCCATAAATTATTCTGCCACGTGTTTGAATCAATGATATCGACTGAATAGTTCTTTGTTTTGTGTTTTTAAGGCCTGCTCAGTAAAGACTAGAGCAAGAGGGAAGCCTGAGGGGAAGAACAAGAAGGTTTTTCCTTGGCCAATTATTCCATTTTTCCTCAAAGTCTTAGCTCATAATTTAGCTGTTTTTCTGTCAGTAAGAATAACACTTTCAATACAGCATTATCAAATTTTGGAATTGAGCTATATTAGCTTCCTAAAATAGATTTGGAAGTATTCTCATTTTTCAAATTTTGGAAATACTTGAATGATAGGGATATGCCTGTTTCTTGAAGATGTAAAGAAATTCACCTGCAAAACTAATTCTACAGGTAGTTGTATATCTTTGATACCTGTTTTTCCTTTTTGAAGAGTCCTCTGCAGTTTTTAGTCTTTCAAACTTTTTTGGTATATTTTGATCATTTCCATTTTCTAGTTTACCTGTTTCCAAATTTGCTGGCATAGAAATGTACATGTTTTCCTGTTTTAAAATGAAGTAATACCTTTCTCATTTCTAATGTCTTATTTTATTGTGTTTCTTCTTCTCTTAGACTTATCAAGTTTTTGTTTCATTTGTTTTTTCCACAAAAAGCCAGTTCTTGATTTTTGAATCTCAATTATACTGCTAACCTAGTTTTGCAGTGCAATAAGTTAACTTAAGTAACCGTTTTTCAGTAATTTCCCCCTCATTTTCAGCCCCCAAACAAGGTTTATTTCCACTTGGTTTTCTTCTTTGACCACATGACATTTAGATGAATTTTAAAACATTTTCATAATGACAAATGTGTTTATCTTTTTACTGATTTTTTCCTAGTTTTATTGTATTGTAGGACAGAGCATTCTGTAAGTTATCTATTTTTTTTTTAAGTTCATTAAGTTTCCTTTTAGCTGAATCATTATCAACCTTATCTGGACCTGAGCCACTGAAATAAATTCTTGCATTTATTCTCACCCTCAGCCCATTGGAGTGAGCTTTATAAAGTGTGTATTGATCCTTGATGCTTGCAAGAGAATGCAAATCCTTAATGAACTCACAGCAACCAATCCCTTGTCCTTTCTCCCCTAATTCTCTTACACCTTCTAGCCATATTGAACTTCTTGACCCTCATGCCCTTGTGCCTTTGCACATGTCTTCCCTAGATCTGTAACACCATTCCCTCAGAACTTTATTCCAATTTAATCCCCTGAAAATTTCCCCACTTCTAAAGAGACAGCTTTCATGTTACCTCCTTGTGTCTGCATTCCTCTATGTTTAGCCTTATTATAAAACATTGAACTATGGATCTTATCTCTCCCTTGACACTGAGAACTCCTGATTTATCTTAATGTTCTTAGTACCTAACATAGTGTCTGGACATTCCAATCTCGGATATTGTATATATATGGCAAATTAATGAATTAATTAATAAATATCTACAGCTTTTTAATAATGACTTAGCTATAACTTTCTCTAGAAGCAAGATTTGCACATAGTAGAAACTCAAAAGATATCTACTAATCTCATTTTCAAGAATTTTAAGTCTATATAATACAGTATCAGCTCAGTGGTCAATGATGTTCTCTTGGTATTGCTTTTTCTACATATGAAGACTCATTATTTCAGTCTTAGGCATCAAAAAACTATGTTATGAGCTAGCTATATGTCTCAACTTAAATGAAAATCAAATTGACTATCAATGAAACAAATTTATTTTTTAAAGATTTATGTTTATTTATTAATGCATACAAGAACTGGGGTGTAGGTCAGAGGTGTGTGTGTGTATGTGAGAGGATTCACCAGAGACAGAGTGGGGAGCAGAATGGGTGGATCTATTGAAATTCACTGCTGAGGGGAGCAGTGGGTGAGACAGGAGAGGTCTGCTGTGCCACATGGGTAGCTACCTGGCCAGGGATCAATTTCATGCTTCAGTGGCTGCCAACAGCTTCATAGTGCTGAGATTTAACCCCTTGTGCCACCAGGGAGGCTCCTAAGGGGTGAGGATTTTTATTCATTAATTGCTCTAGATCAAGGATCTGGACTCATGTGAGGGTCATATATTAAGAACTCAATAAATGTTTGTGAAATGAGGAATTAGTTTTTGAGTCATTTTCATATAAAGGTAAAATACTTATGTGTACATATGACTAGATATATTCACAAAATAGAGTTTGTATTCCATGTATAGTTTTTTTCCTATTGTTTTATAAAGTCCTTTCCTTTTTATACAAATAAAGTGGACAGCTTCATGGGGACGTTCTCCTCATTGGAGGATTCCTTAGTTTGGTGGATTTAGAGGGTGCTCTCTGGGGTCCCCTGGAGCTCTAAGATACTTTCAGTTGCCAGGTAGAAAAAAGAGCATTGAACCTTGATTTCCTCCCTGCAACATAAAGTTGAGCTACATAATCTCTAGGATTCCTTTCTAGGATGTAGGTTTTATCTAATGAGTTGGCCCTTTATCCATATTTCATGTTTTCTTTACAGATGCTCTTAATAGTATTGAGAATTCCATTTATAGAACAGCCTTCAAATTACGATCAGTGCAATCTCTATGCCAATGTAAGTACTGCTCTCTTGGAACTCTTGAAATAATCTAACCACAACATTGATATAAAACTGATGTAAAATTCATAGAGAAGATAAAAACTCCCTTATGCCAGACCCCAGAAGACTGGACCTGTGTGCTTTCCCCATGTAACTGAGAAAGGGGTGTGGGGAGTATCCACATGTAGGATCCCTGTCTGACAATAAAAAATGGTTGTGGATGAGAATTTTAATGTCTTTTCCTACTTACTCGGTTTCTGAAAAAAAAAATTGTGGTTTCCTTCTTAGGGCATCAATATAGACACAAAATAAAATTATAAAAAATAGTTTACCATCTGTACTTACAATCGAAGTTTAAAATGTATTCTTTCTATCACATAAACTTTACATTATCAAGTTACGCCTCTTATCGCTATGTAAACATGCAAAATAGTAGGTTCAAATGAATAACCCATGGGCCATAAATTTTAAAACTATCTCAAGAATTCCCTAAGAAATGCTCTTTTGTATTAAAATTATATCTGATTGAGGTCTATGGTTTTCTTTTCCCAGACTGTTACCTAGGCAAAATAAGCTAAAATACAGTAAAAAGGCTTCTCCTATACAAATTCTACAAACTTAAATTAATCGGTCCTAGTTGTAAACCACAACAGGTATTTGGCATATCTAAAGTTATTGATCTCTCATAAGTTGTTCATTGCATTTTTACAAAGTTACTTCATGTGAAGTGATTTATGACATTTGTCATAGCAGACCTAAAGGAAATGTTATATATGACATTTCTCATGAAAGCTGATTTTTTTTTTTTAAATTTTATCATCTGTCAAATCGGTCAATGACCATTGGCTTTCAAATTGTGCTTTAGAAAGTGTGCATGGGGGCATGCAGACCTCTCCTGCCGCCCGCTGTTCCCCTCAGCAGTGTATTTCGTCAAGTCTGCCTGCTCTGTTCCCTGCTCTGGCTCTGGTGAATTCTCTCACCCTCCCGCGCTTCTGACTGTACCCAGTGCTTGTATAAATAAATAAATAAATCTTTAAGGAAAAAAAATGTGCATGGGGGTGAAATAGGGCAGGAAAGGGTTAGCAAGGTGGGAAAAGGAGATTTAGGAATACTTAAGAGAACTCCTTTTTCTGTTTTCCTTACTCTGCTTCTCAGTAAGTCTATTTATTTATTTATTTATTTATTTAAGTCTCCTTTTTTAAAGATGAGCTTCTTGGCTATAAAACAAAGTTTTCATTTTTAATAACTGATATAAACAAACTCATTTATATTTGTTATTTATTATTTCAAATTTCAACAAAAGGCAGAATATTCCCACTGAAATTTACCCCCAGTTATGCTATTTTCCTGGAGAATTTCTTCCATGAAAGAAAGTTAACAGCCAATATCCATATAAGCCTTCATCATCAATGCCTGGGTATATCCAAATTTAAGGAAATATCTTTTTGAACTTTTTATTATGCCTGACATCAGAAATGTGAATATAAATAACCCTTGTGGGAAACTGCAGCAATATGCAAAATCAGGAGTTGCAAAGTTCTACCTGGAATAGATGTCCAAACAAAAATTTGAAAACAAACCCAAAAAACCCTTTCAAACACTGAGTTAAAACATAACATGAGCTCTGGGCCGCAGGAGCTGGAGCGCATCACTGCATAAATCTTGTGGTGAGATTAATGGACACCACTATTATCTGTTTTGCTGTAATACAGAACTCTCAGCAGAAGACAAGAACGTCCCGTGTACAGCTTGCCAGGCTGAGGTGATAGGTTTTGCGATTGATTAACGATAAAAGAGTTTTCAGCTTCCACCACCTGCAGCCAGGTTTTTATTAAAGTCATATCCCAAAACCTACTGCTCACTTCTTTAGAATTTGCCCTGAAAAGCAGTATCAGAGAACAAATAAAAATTTTTATTATACTTGCTAGATTTCTTATCTGTGAGGTTGATTTACGAAGTGGAGAAAAGTGCAGGGTTTTATCATTTCACTGGCTGAAGCCTTTTACATGCCAGCAGCTCCGTGCCACTGACATCCTCGTCTTTCAGATGGAACAAGTGGGTGTTTATTAATTTTGTCTGCCATCTTCTGTCTGCAAGAAACCATAGCTTTAGTTCTATTTCATTCTCCCTTATATTCATTGCCTTGTAAAATTTTTAAGAGGTAGTAAACATAAATATATAAGAAATAAACCATTATTTTTTGTAAACAACTTTAGTTTTATTAAGTGTTTTACCTAGTCATACTACTGATGGAAATAAGATTGAAAAAGAATTGTTATTGAGGCGAGGGTGGAGTCTGAAGTCCGATGATTCAGTAACTTCTCTTTTATAAAGATTACCGGGGTGTTTAACCAAGGCCATTGCATTTTAACAGACAAACTGTTTTCCTGCAGAGAGGAAAAACTATATTTGAACATGAAAGGTAAATTTGCTCAATCCACTTACAGAGTATAAAAATGTTTCCTCCAACTTTGTCTCACTGTGACCTAGTTTCATTGGAAGGCTATTTTTCAAGTGTCTCACTTCTTTCCCTTTCCACTTCATTTCATAAAGCAACAATCTAGAATTATAGTGGGAATAAAGTTTCAAATGTGCTTTACTAACAGATAATGCTTTTTCAAAGTCAAAACCACTCAGAATAGTAATGCCTGAGTTACACATGAGATATGTGTCCAAATAGTGTCCATGTCTCATTCTCTTGGAAGAAAGTTGTGCCATCAAATGACAGACTTCATTAAGCACTAGATGACATTTGCTTGATTGGAAGTCCTTTGTCCCCATGTAAAATAAGACTCCATCTTCATCTGTTCCCCACAGTGGACTTGATTGACAGTTCTCTCATCCAACGCTTCCTGCTCGATCAAAGTCTCTGGGAAGCAAAAGCGGGCTGCCTCTCAGCACAGCAGCTTTTACAGGTGCTCGAGGAACTTTTCATGCAAGCTGGGGTGGAGAAGCCAGGACAGGTGCATCCCAGAGCGTCGGAACTCACCCTGAGTCTTCTCACAGCCATGTATGACAGGTGAGGGTGTCAGGTGATGCCGTGACTTCCAAGGCAGTGTTTTGTTACTGCTGGCCATTGACTTTTGGTGTTGTCTAATATTTACTTAAGATCTGATATGTAAGAAGGCTTTTTTGTTTTCCACAAATGCATTACTCTTTTAAGAAGGGAAGGAAGAAGTACATACTCAACAACTACATTATATAAATGATTGACAGAAAGCAGCAGAGTGAAAAATCCACAGTACTTTTCATTCATACAAGTTTGTTTTCACTCTAGAGAACTATGCACACCTTTTGTTCAGGCGATCATACACATTTACAAATGAAAAAATTACACCTTTCTTGAGTCCCTAGAAGCTTATTCCTTTGCTCATTTCTTTACAGCCAACTTAAAGTTTTTGTTTTGTTTTGTTCCTTAGGTGGAGCAAGGTTGAAAAACATGTGATGGATAACTGAGCTATTGTCTCAGTCCATTTGGGCTACTGTGACAAAAATATCATGGGCTGGGGCTTAAACAACATTATTTCTCACACTTCTGAAGGCTGAAATTTCAAGGGGGAGTCCAAGGGCAAAGTATGGATTTGGTGTCTGGTGAGGTTTGGCTTCAGGGTCCCTGAAGGATCCTCTTCTTGCTGTGTCCTCACATGACAGAAAGGCTGAGGAAGCTCTCTGGGGTGTCCTATGCATAAGGCACCAATCCAGTTTATGACTCCATTCTGATCACCTTCCAAAGACCCATCTCCAAATTCCCGTATGCTGGGTATAAGGATTTCTAAATATATATATAATATTTATATAAATATATATTTATATTTATAAATATATCTTTTTATTTATATATATTTATATAAATATGTATATATATATATATATATATATATATATATATATTGAGGGCACATAAGCTTTAGTTCATTGCACTATATACAAGTTTAGACCACTTCAGAGGCTTGGTTGTGTGTTCTAGAGTCACTGGTGGTATGTGTGTATGCGTGTGCTAGTGTTTTTCACTGAGCTGTGGTGTCTACCATTCCTCTACCCCACTTCAGTGGTTTACCTTATGTGCTCTTGACCCACTAGGCCTTATTCTTTCCAGTGGATTTTTTTAAAAAAAGTCATAATGAACAAATGGCTTCATTTTTGGTGGTTTGACTAAAATGTTTTATTTATGTTACCTTTTCTCAGAATATATTTTGTCTCCCCCTCCTGTTTATTTGCAAGACCTGTACAACTATCCTGTACAATGTGAAAGGGAAATGTTTAGAAGCTGACTTTTCCCCCTAAGTTAAAAAAGCAGAAATCCCATTATCCCTAAAATCAATGGTGTGAAGTAGTAGCATTTTTAGGCTGTGGGTCCTTCTTTTTTTTTTTTTTTTTTTTTTTGTGGGACCCTCGCCAGTGGCCAGGGATCAAACTGGCACTGCAGAGACTGCGGGCAGCCTCGTAACCCAGCGCTCAAATGCTGCACTGCCAGGGGAGGCCCATGTGGGTTCTTCTTATAACCTAATGTATGCTCTATTTTAATGACTTAGGAACAACTCAAGTCCTTTTTATTTTAGGTGTTTTAATTCTTGTTTACATGGTAATGGAGCCCATGAGCATTGCAGGTGTCCTGGTCACAACCCAAATCCACAACTTCAAATCCACTGCTCAGACCTGAAGTTCTAGTTTACCTGCCAGCTTGCCATCTGCATGGATGTCTCAAAGCAGCTTGTTGGTACAATTCAGAAATTGTCCTTTGCACTGGGGATGACCAACATTTGAACAGGGAAGGGCATAATCTGGAAGGGCAGATTCTGCTAGATCTCCCTTTTCTGCATCAAAAGAGTCCAGAGGAATGTGGACACATTTCCCATCCCACTTGTAGAGTAAAGCTTCAAGGACTAGTCAGCACTGAAAAAAAATCACATTGCTTTGAGAAATAATGCTTTTCCTGTTTTGCTTCAGACATTTTCATTTCATCCTTGAACTAGACATTGTGTAAGTAATAAGTTAAGTTTTAATAAAATTGAGTGTCAACCAGGAAAAAAGTCACCATGAATAGAAAACCTTTGGAAAATGCAAAGAGTAAAGAAAAAGAAGTATCACCCCAAAAGTCTGCCCCCAGAGGGCAACCACAGCTTAACCATCTGGCAACTCCTTACAGTATTTTCATTTTCAGCTTGTTATTTATTTACTTTCATTGCACAATGATAAATAAACATTTCTTGAGTTATTTTTCCATGATTTTAGCCTCCTTAAATAACTTGTTATACTCTTTTTGTTGTGACTGACATAACATCAGCACCTGCCTCTGATAATCCTCCTGTTTGGGCACATTGGTTTGTAGGTTTGAAGAAAACACAGCCAGTGAGTGGGCAAAGGATAGGCTCTGAGTGAGCACTTATGAGCTGGGGATTTTTTTATATAAACATTGGCTCCTTTAGCCTGCTTTTTGGTCTTTGTCTCTGTTGTTTGATTTTCAGGCATCTGAGTCACAGGGAAGTGAGTCTACGGCCTCTGAAGACACAGTGACCCCTATAATCTCAGGGCCTGGCTCAGTCCCTAACATCTGATAAATATTCCTAACAGGTGAATGAATGAACAATGGAATGAATGATCAAGTGTTTTTATTCAATTCCTAGTTCTGTTAAATTCTGGATATAGGAAAACAGACCTGGGAAAGCAAGAACTTGTAACACCATGTCAGAAACATGCATTATGACTGATGGTTTTTATAAAGAGCATCCCCAAGAATAACCCTGCCTATCCCATGCTTGTCTCCATTTGGTTGCCACACAGCACAGGAACGGGTTTTCTCAAGCGGGTGCCTGCCGCCGCAGCCCTGATGGCCCTCGCAAGCGACAGCCCTCTCGCTAAGTACAGAGGTAATGTTTGGAGTTTCAAGTGTCTGAAATGTAGTGGCTTCCACATCTCCTGCACATCATCTTCTTCACCCCCTTGCTCCATCCTGCTCCCCGATATCCCCCCAGAACCTAGGCCCTGTTTTTCAGCACATGCTTAGCATGACTTGGGACTTTTCAAGGAAGTGACCCATACCTTCTAATTACTTATAACTTGGTTGTCCTTGATCTATATTTGTGCAGAAATAATTCAGATACCCATAGTTATTATTTCACTAAAGACTGGGGCTTGGCTCTTAACACCCTTTATCAACCTCATGTTCTCGTCATCCATGTGCTGAGTTATCAAGAGATGGAAATGTGAGTGGGCTTTTATGAGTGGTCAAGTGAAGCCTTCAAATTATCAAGTCACTAACCATAAATGTAATTTTCACCTCTTTTCCCTTCATATCCACAAGTAAACCGTTTAGAATTCAAGGCACATACTCTTCAAGGAGATATTGCATGAATTCCATTGAAAGATTCCTATGTCTAGTTCTTTTTCAGCTCTATGCAGAAAATAACAGGGGAGGTTATGATTCCGGGGCCCGCATGACCCGAAAGGCTTTGAGAAATCTCCTAACAGATCTACAACAGGTAAATGCCCAATACTCAAGAATCCTAAACTTATTAGCTAGTTATCTGGGTACCCCCTCTCCTCTAGAGCCCCTACTATTATCTGAGTGGAGGTCTGGTTCATTGCACTGCTCCCTCACTGGTTTCATCAACCCAAATCTCTTCTCTCTCCAACTCTTCCTCCACACAGCAGTCCAGTGACTTTTGCAAAATGCAAATGTCTCCCACCTGTTTAAAATCCTTCATTGGTCATTTATGCCTATACAATGAAGCCTACACTCCTTAGCATCATAAGTAAAGGTTTCATGATTTGACCCCACCCTTTCAAAAGAAAGTAATGCCATATAAAACCTCAGACATAAAATGAATATGTGCCCAAATATTTATTTGGTGATCACTTCGGCAGCACATATACAACATTTATTTATAACTAAAAGGGGGCACCAGTACTCCTTGGTGGAGCAAGGGGTTAAGTCTCAGCACTATGAAGTTATCGGCAGCCACTGCTGCATGATTTCCATCCCTAACCAGGGAGCTAACCCACATGGCCCAGCAAATCTCTCCTGTCTCACCTGCTGCTCCCCTCGGCAGTGTATTTCAGTAGACCAGCCTATTCTGCTCCCCACTCTGTCTCTGGTAAATCCTCTCACCCTCCTCCTCCAGGCCTCTGTCCTATACCCAGCTCTTGTATGCATAAATAAATATTTTTTTTTTAAAAAAAAAGAGGGCACCAGTAAGTTGTTACAACTAGTTGAACGAAGTAACCAAAGAACAAACTGATAGATTAGAAATATTAAAATGAATTTGCAGGTGTATGTAAGACTGACTTTAGGGGGAAGAGGAGAGTTGTCCCTCTCTAGGACAGAACTTATTCGTATGTCTATAAATTTAAATTATAATTATTTATATTTTGGTCAGTCTTCTACACATTAATTTCAATCTCCATGGAGTTGTAAAATAGTCTAAAGACAGATCAGTTATGATGATATCCTTTGTTAAGATCTCTAGTGATTTCTTCTGCTTATTCTGTTTTCCTTATACTCCCTCCACCTTTTTTGTTCTTGCTTACCAATATCCTGATCATGCCTGACACTCACCAAGTTCTCCAACTCTACACCGTCTGTCTGCAACGCCACTGCCTACTGCTCACTTGACACTGTCTACTGTCACGATCCTCCAAAATATCAATAACTTCCTCACTAAAAGTTTCTTTAACTCCTTGTGCATAACTTTGTCATAACACCTGTCAGATTTCACTGCAATGATTACCTAGGTACATGCCTTCTTCCCCAGACAGCTTCTGAAGGGCAGGTGCTCTATCTCATTCATGTATACGTCTCCAGGAGCATGAAAAGTACTTGACACTAGACCTTCAACAAAAGCTTAATGAAAGCATAGATGAAATGAGATGCTGAATAGCTAAGATTTCCATCATTTACTGCACTTTCAGAATGTGCAAATTTTACATTATTACCCTTACTAGGCAAGGGAATTTAACCTTCTTTAAGTAAATGTTTTGTTATATGTTAAAATGACTTAAAATGATGGAACCAAGGAGGAACTTGGGTGTGGATCCAGCAGGCTCCAGATTGCGCTGTGAGTGGCTGCTGTCACACTGTATCTCTACCCCTAAGTTGAGGATGTTCCTATCTTCCAGACTCTGTAAAATCCCCAAACTAGGTTTCCTGCACTGTAAAGTCATAGCAGTTTCTGTCATTTTTCTTCTGGATCTAGACTATAAGGAAGGAAAAACAATTTTTTTCCCTCTGCCCATCTTATATTCTTGGCCTGGGACCCTGTAAATTGGACTGGCAAGACAGGTTAACAAGGGAAAGACAAACAAGAGTTTATTAACGTGTACATGGCCCCAACACAGGAGAAGCACCTGAGATGAGTGACGCAAAGGGATGGCTAGGTTCAAGCTCATCCACCAAAAGAAAAGAGAGACCAGGGGCTTCTAGGGGGAGGCAAGTTATAATAGGTGACCAGAAAAAAAAATGGTGAACAGAGGCCCTGCGGTAAGATTTGTTATGCAGAATTTAAGTGCCTCCTCTTCCTGATAGAAAGCAGACACCTTTGACAAATGCAAATTTCCTTTACAAAAGGAAAACCTATGCCATTTTTAGAGCCTTTCCTGCACCTGCTGGTTCTCAGTGGCCTTTACCTCAAATTATTCCAATACTAAAGGGGCATAGTGTAGGGTGCCACATTCCTGCATCCTTCAGAGAAGGGAGGATGGAGTTAGGGGGAAAATTATCAGAACTCTACAACAGGGAGTTTTGCTTTGATTTGGTCTTGATATTTTATGTTCATATAGTCACAATAATTAACATTTAATTTATTCTGGAAATTCCAAACAATACTTAGATGTTTATATTTTGTAGGTGGAGTGACAATTTTAAATTGTTTTATAAGTTGAAAGCACCAGGCCCAGTTAGGTGGTTGCGAGAACACACAGGTCCTATTACCAAGTGTTCGGCTTACTCTCCGTTAACACAGGTGCTACCGTAACAAAGGTGCTTCCCCACAGTCCCTGCGTCGCAGGGCTCAGTGGAGATCTGGGGAGAGTGGGAAAAGCTGTCCACTCACTTATGCAATCAGACTTGTAGGACAGTGTATTCAGAAGACGGATGGAAGGAAGGAGATGGACTGAAGGGCATTTTCCTTCCATAGAATTGCTTGTACTCTCTGCCTGACTGCTACATCTGGCTCCAAGCCGGCACCCCATCCAACAGGCCCTAAAGCCCTGCCTTTGTGCCAGGCATAACTAAGGCTAATGGGTGGCTGAAGTGGCAGCTCCCACAGTGCTGCCTCTCTCTCCTCTGTCCACCCACTCCGCCCCATTAGCATGTTCCTAGGAAGCTGTTAGGAAGGTATAGATTTGCATAACAAATTACCATCCCATTACCTTCCATTAAGAACTCAGTGATGGATTCCCATAGAAAACTCTAAGCCCCACTATGTAATTCAAACTCCTCCTCCCCAAATCCTAATTATCATGGAGAGTGATAATTTCAAGTGGTGCTCTGCCTGTACCAGCATGCCATCTAGTCACGGCCTGCTTCCACAGAACACCTGCAAGAAATTAGTCAAATTAATCTACAAAATCTTTATGCACACACTTAAAGCTAAAAATGTAGGTTAAAACCCACCACAGAGTGAATTTTCTCTTCACTGGTGTCAGAAGCAGAGCTGGCAAGTCTGTCCCATCTGATCCACATCCCTTATTTTGCAAATAAGGTTAAACCCCTTTCCAAGGGCTCAAGGAGACCATCTAAGTAAGTAGTCCAGTTAGTGTACCAACACTCAGGCCAGAGTATGGGTAATGAGTTGTTTTTTTCAGACAAGGGCCAAACAATGTAGGAAATAGTTACTTACATTCAGCTGGTAACGGGGTTATTATCCATTTAAAGCACATGCCATCCACTATTACGCAAATGTTTGTTGACTTCTGCCTGGCTAATTGTCAGCAAAGTGGTTCTAAGTGCCACTTTCCTGATTAGAAGAATGTTTATTCGAGTTGATGGACTCAGCAGGGGGGAGCTTTGAAATTACTTCTGCGCTTGCAGGCAGTGCCCGCTGAAGGCCCATGCTTACACCACATCTGACGTGAGCTGGGACCCACCACCAAATGGGCGTTAATGGAGGTGACAGGTACATGGATCTGTGCAGAAAGATAATGTCAGAGCCAGATCCCTGGCCATCTTGACAGTCACAAAGGATTCCTAATCCTTTAGTTAAACTCCATATGGTGACTGTGATTGGAAATCACAAGTGACGTGCAGATTGAGTCATTAGACTAGATGTAAGGTTAGGCAGTGACAAGACTTTGTCAACATCCTCAGCAGAACAAGAGCTTTGGAATGAGAGCTCAACTAACTCGCGTCTTTAAAAATAAATGTTTACTGGGGTAACATTGGTTTAAAACACATTACCTAAGTTTCAGGTGTATAGAGTCATAATTTGAGATGAGTATTCGCTGCATCACGATCACCGCACAGTTGACCCCCTTATCTGACTTAGTCTCCCTCTACTCCCAACCTTCTTCCCTTCTAGTAACTTCCAATCTGTTGTTTTTGTTTTGTTTGTTCTTTTGCTTAGTTTCCCCTCTCCCACATGATTAAATCATACAGTGTTTGTCTTTCTCTTTCTGGTTTTCTTCACTTAGCATAATCCCTTCACAGTCCATCCATACTGTCACTAGTGGCAAGACTTCATTTTTTATAACTGAGTAGTATACCACTGTATACCTATGCCATATTTTCTAAATCTTTTCAACATCAACGGGCAATTCAGTTCTTTCCATATCCCTTTTTCTTTTTACCTTAACAAAATATCAAATCTCAATCACTGCTTACTTTACTTTAAACAAAGATAATTACTGCCCTGCCTCAGAAATTGGCATTTGTTAAAATAAGATTACATGACCTGTTTGAGAGGTTTTTCCTAAAAATATTCTAAAGTTTACCACCATATCATTGTTACATATAACTCATAGGAAAATAAAAGCAAAGAAAGGTGAAAATCATTTGAATGGATCATCAAAAGTGAACAATGATAGCTGTTCCTGTGTTGACCCAATTACCACACTTTCTTCTCACCCATTCCCACCTACTTCTTCACACTTGTTCGTCTATTGTCCCCACTCAACCAACCTGCAAAGCCCACACATTTCTTTCCTTTGCTTGTATTCATGCACTGAGAGTTCATCCACACTCAGACCCCAAAAACTCACGACCCCCCAAGTGTAAATCACCATCACTCAGATATGCTGACTCCTGTGGCCACATAATTCTCTATTTTCCTAACAGCTGATGTCTCGACTCTTGCAGATCCCAACTGTGGTAGGGGAGAGTCGGGCTTTGTGTTCTGTGGAAAGCGCTATTCGCAGCTGTTTCCAAGGGGTGAGTGCCTGTAAATGTCCCTGAGAGATGGGGGTAGGCACAGTTGCTGACTGATTTAGATTACAGACCTATTACTCCACATAGCTTTGCAAACAACCTAATTGAGGAGGTAGACTCACTTTTACATGTGATAAAACTTCTTTGGCAGAACTGCCAAGAAACAGAGTCAGAAAAGAAAATGCATCTTGATCTAAACTAGAGACGAAAGTCATGTCAAGAAGCACTTCTAAGGGTGTCATTGTTTTACAGGTGTTGAGCCCAGCAATCAAAGAAGAAAAATTCTTATCTTGGTTACAGACTGAGCCTCCCATCCTTCTGTGGCTCCCGACCTGCTACCAATTATCAGCCACTGAAATGGCCACTCACCCTGTTCGGTGTAGAATCTGTAGGATATTCCCGATCACTGGACCGAGGTACAGTGACTTGTTGGTATTTCTGGAGCTGTTTCTCTCCAGATTTCTTTTGTAGTTTTTTGCACACATCTGGAACTCAAGTGATTTTTTTTTTTTTTGGTAAATAATTTTCTGCATGAGGGATCTTGGCTGATAATAAATAGTATTTGATTTTCAATAATTAATGGAATATTAAGTTCTTCCACTGCTATATAGTCTAACCAGTAGACATTTTCATTCCTCTAAAGATGAGAAAGTTTGTGTAGGGGCAGGAAGACCACAGAGCAGGTTTTCTGATCCAGCAGACCGGGTAAAGGAGGAGTCCTGGAGCCCTCAGTGGCTTTTGCAGGCTTTTATTGGGATTTACCCAGTACATGGCAGGTATGGGTGCTGGGGGGGCCAGGAGGTTGGCAGGCCTCCCAGCCCCCAGCAAGTCTTCACTCTTCCTGGGCTCTCCAGTGTTCTCTCTGCTTCTCTGCTCTCGGCTTCTCTGCTTCTCTCTCACAGTTTCTGCTCTTATAAACTCAGTCTCTCAACCCAGGTGTACCCATTTCAGGTGCCCGCCATCAGGCATGCATTCAGGACCGCAGGGTTCCCTCGTCTATCCTAATGGCGGAGGGCAGAAAAGCCTGATACTTTTTACCTTACCCTACAGTTTGCCTTTTGTTACAAAAGACATTCAAAACACTTTGAAGTCATCCATAATGATGAGAGTGAGAAAAATAATAGTTTACATGTATTAAGAATTAAACAAGAGTAGACAGAGTGAGTCATCTAAATTATTTCACTTAAGACTTGTTAAAATCGCCCCAGAAGGTGATATTATTACCCCTAATTTTCAGAGAACCTGAGCATGCTTAGGTTCACGTGGTTAACAAGTGGCAGCAGGTGGCAGATTGAATAGCGGTTCTACTTAGCAACGACGATGCGATGCTGCCCCCTAGTGTCGGCAACACTGTTCGGACCCAAAAGTAATGATCCAGTTTTATAGGAGACGCTCCGGTCAGATGTCTCTCCACCAAAAAAAAAAAAAAAAAAAAAAAAAGATAGATATGAAAACTAGGTTTGAAGGTAGGAAGATTCAGGACTTTGCACAGCTTTCAGGGTGACTGTCAAAATCCCATTTTAAAAAAAGGATGTTGCTGCCTCCCATCAATAAAACAAGTGAAGAGGGCCTCTCCTGTTGGCGCAGGTGGTTGAGCACAGAGCTGTGAAGCTGTCCATTGCCTCGGTAGTGCAGGTTCCATCTCCCCCTGCTGGGGAGATACCCACATGGCGCAGCAGGTCTGTCCTGCCTCTCCTGCTGCTCCCCTCAGCAGTGTATTTCATCAGTCTGCCTGTTCCCCGCTTTGTCTCTGGTGAATCCTCTCACCCTCTGGCCCAGTTCTTGGCCCAGTTCTTGTATGCATGAATAAATAAATCTTAAAAAAATAAAATAAGTGAAGATATGGGGAGATTTGGTGGTGGGTGCTGGGATATACAGGCAGCTAACAAGTCAAAGGCAGGGTGCTCAGCAGGGCCAGGAGGAAAAAGGCCTCGACTGAGCCCTTGGCTCCTACTTAATTTCTCTTCTTTCCTGCCTGTATTTTGATCTTGACTAACCCACACCTTAAATTTGCCCGCACAGATATGAAATAGTTCTGATGGGTCCACAACAATCTAGAAATCCATTTTTAATTTTGCTAAGAAAATAGTTCCGATGTGCAGAGAATTCTGAGGACACAGCCAAATTTTTCATGAAAAAAACTTTTTCATGAAAAACTCTTTTACTAGAACAGAACTTTAAGCAATAAAACATACGAATGGATAAGACTGTTGGACACCGAGCATGTCGAACCAAAGAAATCTCCATACTTCAATGGAAAAAGAAAACACATTTTCATATTGCATAGTGGAGGAACGTGAATATTATTTACCATGTCGTTCACATATTATAATCATTTTGTTATAGGACAGGGAGAGGGGCAGCCCAAACCCCGCAAACCTGCCTATTCTAAATGGGTTCTGCCATCCGCCGCATCAGCACAAAACATATAAGACTTTAATGGGAAGGAACTTTAATAAAACTAGGAAACAATACAGGTAAGGCAAAGAGTCTAGTTTCAAAATGAAGCACCCAAAGTTACCCGTCCCCTCGTGGGTAAAAGTCCATCCATATGGGATTGGCCCAGAACAAGGCCCCAAAGCCTGCCACAAGTCTAAAGCATCTTCCAGTGGGGACCCACAGAAAAGGGTCACAAACAACCGGACAAACCTGGAAGGAAAAGAGCAAAATCAACATCAAGATAAAAGCTGCCATTGTCACCTCCCCACGGGTCTCACCCACATCTGTGTCACCCCGTCCACGACCAAAAGACAAGCGCAGTTTCTTCACGTGTCTCTAGGCTCCATGTGCCTCCTCCAAGTCTCCTGGCTCCATCCTGCTTCCTTCCTCCCTCAGTCTCTTCTGCAGCTTCTCCTCTTCCTGCTCAGCTCCACCCTCCCTTGGGAGGGGCAGGGAACCTCCCCCTTTCCTGGGGACCACCCTGTTACAATTTAACCACCAAACAAGTATTGGACACTTTACAATGCATCCTGCACTGGGCCAGCTATAAGATCCACTTTGCAATTATTTAAAACACAACTGCTATGCTGAAGTATTTTTTTCAAAATTATTATGTATGGACAAAGCCGTGTTATTCCTGTTTTATAAAAAGCCAAAACAGAGTTTGAATGACTTTCTCAGGTCACTTTGAAAAACTGGGAAAGCAGGGGGTGGCCCAATGGTTAAAGACAGTGCTATCAAGCTACTGCCAGCCACTACAGCACCAGTCAATCCCAGGCCGGCCAAGGAGCAACCCACATGTCGCAGCAGACCTCTCCTGACTCACCCACTGCTCCCCTCAGCAGTGTATTTCAATCTGCCTGTTCTGTTCCCCGCTCTGTCTCTGGTGAATCCTCTCATTCCCCACACCTCTGGCCTGTACCCCAGTTCTTGTATGCATAAATAAATAAAACTTTTATTTAAAAAAAAAACTGGGAAAGTAGAGGGCGTGAATTGTTACACTTTAAGTTTTAGGTTATATTCCTCTCTATTGAGAATGAGACTAAGCTTCCTCTCAGAAATGCCTCCATGCCAACTGCCCTTCCTCCTCAATGCCCCAGGCAAAATTCATACCTCTTATGTGCAGATAGCTGGTGACCTGGGGAAATGCCTTTAACCTCACTGGAATTCAGTTTCTTTATAAGTAAAATGAGGAAGGCTAGGGTAATTGATATCTTAGGCTTCTTTTAGCCATGGCCTTCAGTCTTGGAAATTGCTTGAATGTATTACAATCCTAGCCTTAATTTGTGGTTTTGGCTCTCAGAAAACTCCAGCAATAGCCTCAGGTCTTTTAGTTTTAGTGAGATTAATAGAGCCAGCATAAAGCAGATGTACCCGCTGGTCAGGAGGTAGCAGGAAGAGGACAGAGGCTTGAACTTCAAAAGTGAGAGAAAGTACAAAGAGCAGAAGCCTTCCTATGCTGAGTGTTAAATTCAGCAGTGCATGTCACTCTGTGCTAACAGCCATGTAAGGCTGACAAGAGATTGGGGGGGAAAAACACTTGATCCTCTTTGGTAAAGGCATCAACAACAGATGATCACACTACCCCATTTTTCAAACTACTACCCGTAAGTAGTTTTGGAACATAGAGAAATTAATTCAAAGAACTAATTCAGCATAGTGTCCAAAAAAGTCAATTCTGAGGCCTCCCCGGTGGCGCAGCGGTTGAGCGCTGGGTTGCAAAGCTGCCTGCAGCTTCTGCAACGCCGGTTCGATCCCTGGCTGCTCCCGGACCACCGGAGGAGGGTCCCACATGGCGTGCAGACCTCTCCTGCCACCCACTGCTCCCCTCAGCAGTGTACTTCGATCCTTCTGCCTGCTCTGCTCCCCGCTCTGGCTCAGTGAATTCTCTCACCCTCCCGTGCTTCTGACTGTACCCAGTGCTTGCATAAATAAATAAATAAATCTTTACCAAAAAAAGTCAAGTCTAACCCTAGGGTAATGCTGGAAAAAGTAGCCAGTACAGGTGGTTCATCAAAAATACTTTGTTATTCTACACATTTCATGTAAAAGTGAACGTTGTTCTGGTTACACATATTCAATAATTTCCAAAGCATTGTGAAAACTTCCCAAGGCCAAGCGAGCATGGCTGACTAGTGTCGTTTTCTTCATGAAGAAACCACATGGTCATTTAACTTTATTCCACTAAGGTTAGTTGAACAGTGGTGAGTGCAAGTGTTATCAACCAATGAAGTGCTTTTACCCATTCAACACCCAGACTTACCTGGAACTGATGTTTTTGTTGTTGGGTTTGGAGAGCGGGTCCAGAGCTTCCCTTTCACCAGCATCAGTGAGTTTTCAGGTGAGTTTGTCCACGACACAGAGCTGTTAATTATACAGCAAAAGGGCAGGTTTATTATAAAAGGGAGAGAAGAATAAAGGACACTTGCATAGACACAGTGGGCAGGAAGAGCTGCCCTGAAAGGGACAGGTTTGCTGAGAGGCCTGCATGGTTGCAGGCGGGCGGCCTTGAGGAGCGCAGCCTCTGCTGAGGAAGGTCAGTGAGGACCTGTACCTGGCATGGTACAGGTCACAGGCAGGCAGGAAGGCTGCTGCCCTGCAGAGGGAGAGTTGGTGTAAGGGAGCACCTGCATAGGTACAGGTGGGCAGAAGGACTGCTGCTCCTGGTCAGTGCAGAGATTGTACTGATAAAGCCTTCTCTTTGGGAGGGGCTCACTCCTTCACAGTGGTTTGTTTGTTGTTGACTTTGAATACACTATATAGAATTTGAAAGGGGTCCTCCCTGGTGGCGCAAGGGGATAAGCACTGCGCTATGAAGCAATCCGCACCCTTTATAGCATGAGTTTGATCCCCAGCCTGCCAGAGAGAAACCCACATGGTGCAGCAGACCTCTCCTGTCTCGCCCGCTGCTCCCCTCAGTGGTGTATTTCATCAGTCTGCCTGTTCTGTTCCCCACTCTGTGTCTGGTGAATCCTCTCACCCCCTGCATCTCTGGCCTGTACCCCAGTTCTTTATGTATAAATAAGTAAATCTTTTTTTTTTTTTTAAAGAATTTGAAAGGGGCCAGATTTCTATAATGGTCTCCATCTATATATCTTCACCTTCAGGTCTGAGCTCCAGACACCCCCTACAGCAGTCTGATACCTGCTTGGGTCTCTGCTTCATGATTTAGGCATTGGTGCCTAGAGGTCTTAATTCCTATAGCTGTGTCAATGGCTATGCTAATCCCTTCTATCCCCACCTCCAGCTCTTGGCATTGTGTGGGCCAGGTTTCTGGTCTTGTGGCACCTCCTTTCCAGTTTTTCTATTCTTATTCTCCATCATTCCCATACATGAATTCAAGCAACAAAGGCTTTTATCTGTTGGAGTTGGATAAAGGAGTTCATTCTCTGAAGGCCTTATCCCTGAACTGAGGAAGGGGAAGGGGCCACGTTAAAGAATCGAATTTAAAGAGTCGGCATCAGCAAGATTCAGAGAAATAGGCAGGGGAGAAGGAACAGCAGGAACAGCATTCATTCACTCATTCACAACACTTTTTCTTCCAAGGTTGGTCCTGACCAGATAGCTCTGTCACGGTGCTGGTAAGCGTGCTTTTTTACTATGGTCTACAGGTTGTGGCTTAACCCTCATCTTCTTCCACCTCCATCTTTGTCTCAGCCAGTCTTGCCTGGCTTTCTACGTTTTGTCTACAAAAATTTAAGCAGAGCAAGGACAAGGAGCTTCTAGTTTAAAAAAAGAAGAAGAAGAAGAAGAAGAAGAAGGGCAAGGAAGAACAGAACAAGAAAAGGAATATCTGAGTACTGGGGGAAGATACACATTAGTGTGTGTGAATTCAAAACCAAGCCTCCTTCCTTGGTGGTCTAGGGTAATAGTTAAAATAACAGACTGTTCCTTCAGAGTTTTTCCCTGAGTTTAAAACTACCTCTAGTACTTAATAAAGAGCTGTGTAACTTTTTGCAAGTTGCTTATTCTCTTAAGTTCACTTTCTTCACCTGTAAAAGGAGAAGAATAACAATACTTGACCTTAAAGAACTCCAAAGGGGACTCACTGTACCAACACTTGGCCCTGCCTGCTCACCACTGACAGGGTGTTTCTCCACTCCAATTGGCAGATACCGCTGTCTGAAGTGCCTCAACTTTGACATCTGCCAGATCTGTTTCTTAACTGGTCTTCACAGCGAGTCCCACCGGGAGTCTCATCCAGTGATTGAGCACCATGTCCAGGTACGACTTACGGCGAAGCACCAGATGACACATGAATCAGATCAGTACAAACTACAGCAGTTTAAAAACTTTCCCTCTGGTAAAACTAGAGCATCTGCTCCTTCCCTGCATTACAACATTTAAGACAAGGAAGTGGTAACCTTGACAACTATTTCTTCATATGTTACAGGACAGGGAGAGGGGCACCCCAGAATCCCCAAACCTGCCCACTCTAAATAGGTTCTGCCACCTGCTGCATCAAGACAAAACATACTCTAGTGCATAAGACTTTTAATGGAAAGGAACATTAATATAATTAGTGTGCAATACAGAAAAGACAGAGAATAAAGTTTGCAAATCAAGCA
This sequence comes from Talpa occidentalis, assembly GCF_014898055.3. Classification (NCBI taxonomy): domain Eukaryota; kingdom Metazoa; phylum Chordata; class Mammalia; order Eulipotyphla; family Talpidae; genus Talpa; species Talpa occidentalis. The sequence goes on along the minus strand of NW_023603184.1, from coordinate 128,204,875 downwards.
TCCAAAGTTACCCACCCCCTCGTGGGTAAATGTCCAGCCAAATAGGCTTGGCCCAAAGCAGGGCCTCTGGGGCCTAAAACCTTGCAAGTCTAAAGCATCTCCTGGCGGGGACCCATAGAAAGGGTCAGAAATAGCCAGGCAAGTCTGAAAGGAAAAGAGCAAAATCAAGATAAAAGCTGCCATTGTTAACCTCCCCTCAGGTCTCTCACCCACATCTGTTTCAACCAGTTCAAGGCCAGGAAGCAAGTACAGCTTCTTCACATGTCTTTGCTCCATGTGCCTCTCCAGGCCTTTTTCTTTCTCTCCGTCCTGCTTCCTTCCTTCCCCAGTCTCCTCTTCTTCTCTTCCCTGCTCAGCTCCACCCTCTCTTGGGTGGGACAGGGAACCTCCCCTTTTCTGGGGACCACCCTGTTACACATATAAATATGCTTTCTTCACATCATAGGATTTTATAAAAACCTTTTGGGGGCAAGAAAAAGAGTCCAATCTGAAGCCATCAGTCCTGTATTGTGTGCTGGAAAATATCTGTGAAGATGAAGAGGGGAGGCTTTGGAAGTTGGTACAGGTTAAAAAGAAAAGGTTCTGGTTTGGAAAAACAATGAAACCAAACATCTAGTGATGAGTATGTTTGATAGAAATTTCTATTCTTAACATATCTTTGCCTGAATCCTCAACTTCAAGCATTTTTTTCTTTAGGAAAAATGAAAGAGTAAGATTACTCTCTCACTTTAGATTGGAAGAGTGTAAAACCAAGAGTTCACAGATGCTTTTCAAAAAAAAAAATTTTTATTTTTATTGATGTAACATTGTATAGTAACATTATATAAGATCCAGGCAATTATCCCTGAGAAGTAACGAATATCTGTAACCGGGTGGTCCCCAGGGAAAGGGGAGGTTCCAGGTTCCCTGCCCCACCCAAGGGAGGGTGGAGCTGAGCAGGGAGGAGGAGAAGCTGGAGAAGAGACTGGGAAAGGAAGGAAGCAGGATGGAGAACAATGAGGAAGCCTGGAGGATGCACATGGAGCAGAGAGACATGTGGAGCAGCTGCACTTGCTTCTTGGTCCTGGACTGGTTGACACAGATGTGGGTGAGAGAGCCATGATGAGGTTAACAATGGCAGCTTTGATTCTGATTTTGCTCTTTTCCTTCCAGACATTCTGGGCCCCTTCTGCCCTTTTGCTATGTATTGGTCCCCAACAGGAGGTGCCTTAGACTTGTAGCAGGCTTTCAGGCCTCAGTGGCCCTGCTTTGGGTCACGCCTGTTCGGCTGGGCATTTACCCATGAGGGGGTGGGCAGCAACTTCAGGTGTTTGATTTGGAAACTTTATTCTTCCCTTTTCTGCATTGCACACTAATTGTATTAAAGTTCATTTCCATTAAAAGTTTTATATGTTTTTGTCTTGATGCAACAGATGGCAGAACCTATTTAGCATGGGCAGGTTTGGGGGTTCTGGGGTGCCCCTCTCCCTGCCGCATAACATACATACTACATTAACTTCACTGCCAAACATCTGATTCTATCCACCATCATACCATAGTCCCCTTTATCCCAATTTCCCACCCACCTTTCCCCTTCCCTTCTGGTAACCGCTAACTGGCCTTATAGTCCAAAAATTTGTTTTATTTAGTTCATTAGTTTGTTTCCTCTATATTCGACCCCTGATTGAAATCATAGGATGTTTAGCTTTCTCAGTCTGGCTTATTTCCAAAATTTTTAAGAAAATAATACTCAACAAGAGAATTCAGTTCTTTGTAAGAAGAAATAAAAATAGGAAAGTAAATTTTAATCAAAAACATCTTAATTTTCCCAGAAAGAACTCCTTTTCATCATCGAGGACTATGAATCAGTCTCTCGGCGCAGGCATCACTCCCAGATAACAATAGGGAAGGATGTTGATTAATTAACCTTACCCAGGACAGTTTCCCCTCATGAATGGCCCATAAAGATCAAGTGCCTAGGCCTTGCCAAATAATTTCCCAGGAGCATTACTTGACTAAACTTTATTAACCCACATCCTCAGGTGTATTGGCTTATGCTCTTCCTGATTTTTTAAATCCTGGCGAGAAATAGGGTGGACTGGTGTTACACTGGCACCATGTGGTCACTATGTTATTGCACTTTAGAGTCTTAAGTGCTGAAAAACTTAATACAAGGTCTCATTCCTCCTTTATTCCTTAGGGCAGATTTACTTCATGGGAGCTTGATGGGTGGACCTCCAGTGGCCTGTGGGTCTCTGAAATGTTATTTTGAGTTACATGTATGCTAGGGTTGTTTTTTCCAGAAACCCACTGGTGGTCATCCCATTCTTACAGGAATCCACACACTGTGTTTTGCACACACTTAGTTCTCTTTCATCCCCGCCTTTCCAGCTTCAGAATTTCACATCACTAGACTGTTCTACAGAAGAGGAGCTACTGCAGGAGTTGGGGGGGACTGATGTGGAAATTATGACAGGTGCATGTGTATAGAGAGTGAAAAGTAAGTAGTAAGGTTATTAGATGATTTCTCTAAGGACATTAAAGTAAGTGAAGTAATCCCAAAGACTTTCTTGGGGGCCAGTCCTCCAAGATCAATGTGCTTACACTGATCTGACCCTTTTTAATGCTCCGTTCCAGCAGATGTCAGCAAAGGAGCACACGAAACAGCTCCTCAGGACCCTCAGAAACAACCTGCTCCAAGGACGCTATAGGAGGAGAGAAGCTGCAAGAAGAAACTTTCGGCTGCCAGACCCAGTGAATCCAAAGGGCGTGGTTATTAACCCCACACCTGCTGGGTGAGTGCCCATGAGTGGTGTCCCGCAGGGAATAGCACTGGGATAGCAGTGGGCCCGGGCAGGGGCAGCAGCTTACACTAGGCTGAAGCGCCTGAAGAGGCTGAGGGTGCAGGAGGGGAGGGGTTAGCTGCTTTCCCCTCTAGAAACAACCTTCATTTTGAAGTAGAACTGGAGGCAAAAATATCTTTAAATAATTGACGCATCCAGTAATTTAAAGCTATTCCTACTAAAGGCATGGGGAAGACACAAGTTTTTTAATGTTATAGAGTGTTTGAATAACTTTGGTCTATTTGCTTACATTTGTTCTTTTTTTAAAAAGGAAAAGAAACTCACTGTTCCATCACTCATAGATATGCAGGAATTATTTTTCTTCTTTCCACCTATGTGCAAAGAAGGACATATACCATGTCATTAGTTTCCAAGATTTAATGTTTAATGACCTCACTCTCTTCCTTATAAGCAAATGCCACAAGTCACAAGCAATCCCTTATCAATGAACATTTGGTTATTTTCTAATTTTGCCTCTCACCCTACAAATTCTGAAGTCAATATTCCTACATATGTGCATTCCTATATTTTCAACATTTTATTAAGATAAATGCACTCAAAGCCACTGGATCAAAAGTTGTGGACCTTGTTATTCTTCAAAATTCTGAATGCTAAATTGTGCTCTCCCCTACTGGTATATGACGTCACTCATCATAACTGATCACTACCTTATAGATGACTTTAAAAAGTGCTTGTGACCTTATTTTTCTAATAAATAGTTTTTCATAATATAAAATTTCAGAAGATAAAGTAAAAAGGTATTGTTTCCTTGGGATTGTGTTCATCACACTTCGGGGGGAAAAAAATAGAATTATTCATTTACTCCCATTTTCCCGTCTGGGAATATAATAGGAAATGAGTTTAAATTGAACTGACATTACATTACATTTTTTGAAATTCTTTAATATTTTCTCAGATATCCACCAGCATATTTTCATCTCCATCCCAGATTTTATTTCTATGGTCAATTTGTGACTTCACAATTTGTTGTAATTGAATCGAGTTTTATAGGTCTCTAGTGGGAAGAGTGCATATTGACTTTACATTCATATGCCATTCATTATTCCCATTTCACATTTCCCTAGCAGATTTTTATCAACATAACCTTTAAGTTAGAGAATTTGGATATCATCTTGATGTGTATCACTTAATATAGTTTAAATTTAAAAATAAAAACAAAGATACATTTGTTTTCTTCAAGTCAGTTATTTCACCTTTTCCTAGCAGCATAACAATAAAATATTTCAGTCATCTGAATGTATTGAGTGCTTGACATCTTGTCTAAATTCCTACATTCTCACAGTTGCAATGTGAAGATCCATATGCTTATTTGCATTTCTTCTGGCCACTGAAGACATACTGATCTGTTTTTTGTTTTGTTTTGTTTTTTTTTGTGATACCCTCACTGGTGGCCAGGGATCGAACTGGTACTGCAGAGGCTGCGGGCAACCCAGCGCTCAACCACTGCGCCACCAGGGGAAGCCTGACATACTGATCTTTTAAAAAACACAGATATGACAGTATTCCTCACTTGCCCATCTCCCCCAAACTCCCTTGCCTTAAATCCCCCTATTATTTTCCTATTGTCTTAAAACTAAAAGCTAAATTGCAAAATGACTTAGAGAAGTCCTGCACACCTGAGTCACCTGGGTAGCCCCTCAAGTCTCATTTCCCCCACATTCTGTGCATCACTCCTGATGCCCCCTCCACCTATCTGACTAAGCCAGAAATTCCCCTCTTAAGACCCAAACCTTTACAGTCTGTATACCCCAGACCACCACCTCCCTCCATGGCCTGATGCCTCAGTTCCTAAAGACACACAGTAAGTCTCTCTCAGATGTCATCTCGTCCTTGGAGCCTTCCCTGACCACCTAGTAATGCGTCAGCCCTGACCTCTCTGACACTTTGTCATTTTTCTTCAAAGCACTTTGTCAGCATCTCACTATACTATTCTATATTATTTTATGTGACATTTGTTTTGCTGTAATGTAAGCTCCATGAGGGGAGGAACCTTTTTATTCTTTCCATTTGTATTCCCAGTGTCTATAAAATTATCTGCATACAATAAATGCTCAATAAATGTTGACTGGCTAGCTGGCATAAAAATAATGTGAATGGATGCATGATAAAGGGATGAATGGGTGGATGAGGTAGATCATGAGCTATTTTAGAATGGAGCATCATATGAAGAAGGTAGTGAAGTTTGAGCCTAAAAGAGCAGAGAGACACAGAAACCTTGTCCTCAGCCAGCTGTGTGTGTGGCCTTGTGGTGTATGGCCTTGGGGAAGTCACTTCATGATTCTGTGATTCAGATTCTTTACCTGACAATAGGGAAAACCAGTCTCTCCCACTCCCAGAGAAGTATTTGTGGAGATAAGATGAGGAAAGGTAGTAAGGAGCACTGCACAAAGATAAAGATCTTTTTAAATGCCTATATGTTATATTCTGTCCCTCAGAGTATAATATGATTGCTCCCCAAAGTGAATTTCTTATGTAATAATTTTCAGTTTAGCCAAGATATCGATGAGCTCAGAAATTCTGATTTGTGGCTGATCTAGGAGAAATGAATATGGAATATTAACATTTTACAATATGATAATAGGTAAAAATAATATATATATATATCCTTGATAGCTATTAAGTTGGCACTAGTACTATCTTTTATGAGATTAATGATTACTGCCAGGTGGTAATCATGAATTTATGCATTGGTTCAGCAAGCATTCTATACGGTAATAAACCTCCTGTCTTTTAATGAAAATTCACTTACTTTACATATAACAGTTTATTCTGAGAAATAGTTTTATTTTAAAACAAAAATTAATACAAATCATATACATATCCCTATATTTATTGCAAATTTATTTGAAATAGCCAAGATATGGAAACGACCTAAGTGTCCCTTAATGGATGAGTAGAAAAAGTAGATGTGGTATGTGTATGTCATCTAGACATGAATTACAGTGCTGCTGAGCATGAGTCAAGGTTAATGAATCAACAGTATTTATTTTAAAGGATGTCTTTGAGGAGCCTCCCTGGAGGCGCAAGAGGTTAAGACACAGCACTTTGAAGCTATCCACAGCCACTGCAGCACAAGTTCAATCCCCGACCAGGGAGCAACCCACATGGCGCAGCAGACCTCTCCTGACTTGCCCACTGCTCCCCTCAGAAGAGTATTTCAATCTGCCTGTTCTGTTCCCCACTGTCTCTGGTGAATCCTCTGATCCCCTACATCTCTGACCTATACTCCAGTTCTTATATGAATAAATAAATAAATCTTTTTTTAAAAAAAAGATATCTTTGAGGGGGCCTCCCTGGTGGCGCAGGGTAAGTCAAGTCTCAATGCTATCAAGCTAATGCCAGCCACTGCAGCATGAGTTTGATCCCCACATGGCACAGCATACCTGTCCTGTCTCGCCTACTGCTCCCCTCAGCAGTATATTCCAGTAGAACCGCCTGTTCTGCTCCCCACTCTGTCTCTGGTGAGTCCTCTCACCTCCTGCACCTTTGGCCTACACCCCAGTTCTTGTATGCATAAATAAATCTTAAAAAAAAAGTCTTTGAACAAGAACACACAAAGTAATTTTGATTAGAAAAATGAAAACTACAGAGAATGATATATCATTATTTATTAGAATGACAGTTTTTTTTTTTTTTTTAATAAATTTTATTGTTATATTCCCCATACAATTGCAGCCCCCCCATTCTGACCCCAATCCCTCCCCTCCCACCCCCGCCCCCCTAAAAGTGTCTCTGGTTCATAGTTTTTTGTTGATTTTGATTTTCACTTTCTTATAGTTATTCATTTTCCTGGTCCCTTATTTAAGTTTTCTAGATTCCTGCTATGAGTGAGACCATCCGGTATTTTTCTTTTTCTTTTTGGCTTATTTCGCTGAGCATGATCCCTTCCAGCGCCATCCATGTTGCTGCAAATTGCATGTGTTTATCTTTTTTGAATGCTGAGTAATATTCCATGGTATATATGTACCACATCTTCTTGATCCAGTCATCTATTTTTGGGCATTTGGGTTGTTTCCAAAGCTTAGCTATTGTAAACAGTGCTGCTATAAACATAGGGGTGCAGGTGTTCTTTGGAATGGATGTTTCTGTGTCCTTTGGGTAAATACCTAGGAGTGGAATTGCTGGATCATATGGAAGTTCTATGTTTAGTAGGTCCAGAAATCTCCATACAGCTTTCCACAGTGGTTGGACCAGTTTGCACTCCCACCAACAGTGCAGAAGAGTTCCTTTTTCTCCACACCCTCGCCAACATTTGTTGTTGCTAGTTTTTTTAATATGTGCCAGAATGACAGTTTTTTTAATTGAGATAACTTTAGTTAACTTTAGCTTACAACATAGGTTTCGGGTGTACAGTTTCTCACATCAGCAATGTATCCACATCCACTTCCAAATTTTCTGTCATCATCCACCACCAGCTAATCAGTCCCCTCTACCCTGTCCTTCCCCTGCCCCCACTCCCTGGTATACACTATCATGTTGTCAGAATCAAAGAGTTTGTTTTGTTCATTTGATTTTTATCTCTGTATTCCACAAATGAGTGAAAGCATCTGGCATATATCCTTTTCCTATTGACTTATTTCAAAGTTCCCTCAAGTTTCATTCATGTTATCCCAAATGGCAAGATTTCAACATTCTAATGTCTGCATAGTATTCCATTGTGTACCTATACCTCATATTTATCAGAATGTCCAAGATCAAATGAATGACAATGTCTACATGCTTTTCAGAAAATAATCTGAAAAGTATTCATCCAATAAATACTTAGTTCATACTCTCCCAGGCTCTTGGGGTATGAGTGAACAAAAGAGACAAAAATTTCTGCCCTTATGGAGCGTTCATTCTAGTGGAGGGACTGGACAGTGCAAATAGGTATATAAGTGAGCTATGTAGTATATTAGAAATTTTACACTCAAAATTTTTTTTTAAAAAGAAAGGAAGGATAAGGAGATCAAGCGATGAGGGAGAATTGGTAGCAATTTTAAATAAGGTAGTCAGAGTGGCTCTCAATGCAAGGTAGCACTTGAACTTAGCCTTAAGGAGGTGAGAGTAAATCATACAGGTACCTGAGAAAAGTAAGCTGCAAGTTGAGGAGAGACAGCCTCTTCACAGCCCGGGTGTAGCTGGCAGGTCCGGAGAGCAGTGAGGATGCTGGGGCAGCTAACTGTAGCAAAGGCTGGACTGCCGAGAACAGCTTAGCAGGCAAACTGGTGATAGTAATTGGAGGGGAGTAATACTCAGTAACACCAATATTTTCCTAAATTTCTTCTAATGTTTCTATTTTGAATTTTTAATTTAAATGTTCAATCCATTTGAAGTTTATTCTAGCAAGGGTATAGATTTGCCTTCTCTCCCATGGGTAACCAATTATGTGATCTCTTCCCTCACAGAATTAAAATGACATCTTGGTCACATACTAGGTTTCTTCACATACTTGGGTCAATTAATAGAATTTAATTCTCATCCTCATATCTTTGTGTCTTTTCCTATATCTGTACTAAGCTTTATGGTTATGATGGTACTATAGTAAAATATAAAGTTATTTTTATTTGAAATGAGAGAAGTTTCAGTTAGAGCAGTTTAATGGGGGAAGGTCAGTTTTGTTTGGGACTTGTTAGGATTGACATATCTCTTAGACATCCACATAGAGGTGTCAAGTAGGCAGAGGGTTGGTCATGTCTGCAATTTGGAGAAAGTATATTGGAAATAAATATTCAGGATTTGTTGAAATATATGAGTTTTAAAGCCAAAAGATTATATTAAATCATCAAAGAGAGAGTACAATAATTAGACAGGAAGACCCAGTCTGAGCACTATGATGCCCCACTTTACAAACGAGAAGAAAACCCAGCAAGGAAGACCCAGAAAGAGTAAGAATAAAGCAAGAGAAAAGTTAAGAAAATGAGGGATCCTTGAAGATGTGTTTCACAGAGGAAGGCGTGCTCTACTGTGTCCAATGCTGCCTCTAGTTCCAGTAAGAATTTTTATTTATTTTATAGTAAGTGACCTTAAAAATCACCTGGTCTACCCCTCACTGCTCTTCTTAAAAATTTTAGTGTTGTTGAATGTGAAACCTCGGGGGTGGGGAGTGGCAGTCCTTCAACTAGTTCATGGTAAATTTAGGCCCAACATCCAATTCCTGTTCTGCTACATTAATTATCCTTGTGATAACTGACCTGGGGATTTAGCAATGAGGAAACCATTGATGACCTCAAGGAAAGCCTTGTAGGACAATGGCAGTAAGAAAAAAAAGTCAGACTAAAGGCAGTATAAGAGGAAAAGGGAGCTGAGGAATCAAAAGCACCAAGTAAGAAAATTCTTTCCAGCATTTTTTGCTGTAGAGGAAGCAAAGACAGTGTCAGTGGTAATAATGAAGTTAAGAGAATGTCTTGTTATGATGGGGAAAATAACAGCAAAACAAATATTTGTATATGGAAAGGTATGAAACAACCCTAAGATATGAAAATTATCTCTGATAGGGCTAGGATATGACAAAAAAGTTATGGGTTACCCTGTTTTTCTACCTCCAAAATGCCTACCACTTAAACACATATTTAAGTATATCCCAGAGTAATGGCTTCTTCCCTTCTGCTCTCATTGTGTTCTGTAGATATAATCCCATTATGTCAGGAAGGACCATCTTTCTGTTTGTTAGATATGAACTCTGTAAGCAGGGTGTTCTCTGCTTTAAAAAAATTTTTTTTTTCTCTGCAGTAATCCAAGATGGCAGGATGTTAAAATAGTTTTTGAATAGAGGAATAAAAACTATAAAAATGGAATAAATCTGACCTTAACCTGCTTTGTTCCAGTCTGTGTTCTTTCGGATATGACATAATTGACACCTGCAATTAGAATCCCTAGTAGCTGACCCGGGACAAGATGACCTGGAGAATTTTCTGCAGTTGTTCCTGAATTTCTTTTGCATTCTCATTTTTAGATTGTGAAGAAGTGGGGGAGTGTAATTTTCATTTTTATCATTGGCAGTTTGGCTCTATAGCTAAAGAATAGTTGGGGGAAAAGCACAGGAATAAATGCTGGGTGTCTTTATTGCTATTTTTTATATTGAACTAAATATCTGATTTAACATTTTCTAAAAAGAATTTCTTCAGTGTCACATTTTATAGTTATAAATTATTAGAGCTTCTTATAAGATTCCATTTTATAGCAGGCTCTCCATTCAACACAATAGCTCTAATGTACCAATGTATGTAAGTCTAACTGGGCCAGAAGCCATGGACGCCTCCAAAGAAATAGCTCAAAGGAAACCTCAGGCTCAACAGGTCAAAGACAGCAGCTCACACCATCAGGTGAGTCCAAAAGGGAAATTGTTAATATACAATTAATCTAGACAATTTTGTAATGGTGCAGTGTGATTCAGGACAGAGCTACTCTGCTCTTTGCTTCCAATAAAAGAAGAAAACCCATTTGCACGAGACAGACATTTTTTCACTTTTAATATTTATTTGTTCCAGAGGAAGAAATTTAAAAGAAGCTTTGCTGTTTGGTTGGTTCTCCTCTTTATTTTACTTTTACTTTTCTTTTTCTCCTATCTCCTTATCATTTCTGAAATTGCTCGGTTTATCTTATGTCTGTACCACATTTCATTATTTAATTAAAAAATTTTAATTGAACAAATTAAGTCTTGAATCCATTTACCTTATAAAAGGTTAAAATATTACAGAAAGTCATTTGTAACCATGATTCTCAGTCTGAGACAGTCCTTACCAGATTATCAGTCTCCTCATTTAGGATGTTAATTTTGGGGGTTACATTTTTGCTCTTCTATATGTGCACATGTTCCACTCACCCTCCACCAAATGGTCTGTGCCAATACCTCATCTCCTTCCCTCCTCTATTCCCTCCTCCTTCCCCCTGTTCCTTTGGTAAATATATATTCTTTCGCTGAGTTCAAAATTTATTCCTACTGTATTTTGCCTGTGTATTTTTTGGTTTCTTCCACAGATGAATGGAACCATCTCATATCTGTCTTTCACTTTTTGACTTAGGTCAAGATCCATCTGTTTTGGCCCAAATGCCACTATTTCATCTTTTTTCAAAGCTGAGTGTCTATTCCACAATTTCTGTATCCATGCATTTGTTGAGGGGCACTTATGTTTGTTGGTGATATGTTTGGGGTACATTTCTGCTGATCCTTTTTATTTTCTGTACATTTTTAAATACATGTATGTGTGTGTATATGTGTGTCCAAAGAGGGCACCCACATGGGTACTAGCTATTAAACATAAGAAACCTAAGAACCTCGCACACATATGCACACGGAGGCATGGACAGCTTTGCTCACTGTGATATTACTTAGAAAACAGAAAATCATTGAACAGCCTAATGTCTTTCAATTAAGAATGACTAAATAAGTAAACCTTGGTATCTATTTCATGGTTCATGTAGGATAACCTGACTGGCTCTCAATTACAGAAACGTGTGTACCATTTGATTACATTGCTGTTAAAAATATAAAGTTCACTGATTCAAAGACTGAGTGTGGCACAAGGAAGCCATGTATTTGAATGGAGAGGGAGGCAGGCATAGACTCATAGGGTTGGCAAGGATATGCACCCATAGTGGGACTTTGAGTCTATAACTCCATTTCTTCTGTCCTTCCCACTTCTTCTTTAAGGTTCTTTCTAGAGAAGAATGATCCCAAGATGTCCAGGCCCTTTTCAGATCATTTGCAGGGAAGAGAGGAAGCTGTGGTGTACAGTGGCACTGCTTACAAATCTAGAAATCCAACCTTCCATGCAGATGTGTGGGAGCCTGGGGCTGGTGCAAGGTGCCTCAGGGGTCTGGGCCAAGCTGGATCAGGCTGGGATTTGTACTTGGGTTGCAGCTCAGGGAGCAGAATGTGAGAAGTTTTGCTGGGAAAATCCTAAATGGAAATTACTAACTCAAAAAGACTTGAATTCCAAGGGAAATGATGTGCTGTAGGAAGCAATGGGAGACAGGAAAACTTCAGTAGAAGGTGAGAAGTAGAAATGAAATGAGCAAAGAGGAAGAAAGTGACCTGACTATATTTTATGATGATTTTGGGGAAGGAAAAGTGCCAACTTGGGCAAAAGACTATTGTAACTTGCTTTTAAAAGCTAGAATTTTTTTTTTAATGTTTTCCTCTCTTTAAAGACAACTGTTGTGTAAAGACAACTATTGTGAGCATATGAACATCTACATCAGTGTGTGTGGACATAAATTTAAGCACTGGTCAATTTTTGAAATAGACTAGATTGTAAAAACACCATTGTTGTGTTCTTATGAGCTATTTTTAGGAATGTGGGTTTAATTCAAACTAAAAATTATGTTATTTTCTCTGTTTCTTGCTTCTCTAGACTGTAGTTAGTATTAGGAATGAACTGTGGAGGACTCGCGAATCCATTACTGCTCTCCATAAGGAAAGAAGGTAGGAACTACCTATCTTCCAACAGCAGAGACAAATCAGTAGCATTTCCCTTTGCTTTTATAGGAAATTTTTCTACAGATTTCATCATGCTCTTTTATTTTAATTTGGAAGACATTACTTAACAGAGAAATCCTATACCCAAAGTAAAAGCTTTGACTATTGGAGTAGTTACTTTTAAAGAATCACTTTCTCCAACAGCACCCAACTTTCTACTAGCTTTGTTAGCTTGGTTGAAAACTGACTCCCATCTTATTGTTGTGTTTCAAGGGACTGATCATTCCTTGAGATCTTGTCTCTAGTTGTCATTCCATTAGAAGACAGAACTCCTAGGTCGTCACTAAGAATTTGCCTCAAAGAGAGGCTTTTGCTTTCAGGAACAATGCTTGGCATCTAGTAGATACTCAACAAACTAATGGCTATATAATGTAAAATATATCTTATCATATATAAACATATGTATGTGAATGTATGAAAGACAGGAGCATTTTTTAAAGAATCTATAACTCATGAAAAGAAACTTAATGACACTTTTAAAGTAATTTAATAATCTAAATATTAAAAGCTTAATAATAAAATATTAAATCTAATCAATATTTGAATTTAATATTAATTGTTGATTGTTAATCAATTATTAAATATTATTAATTATTAACAAAATATTAAAGTTTCATGGTATAAGAAAAAGAAAGTAGAAACAAAGGTAAGGAAAGCAGTTTAGTAATAAAAAGACAATTAAATTTTAATATAGAAGCAAAAAACTTTGAAACTTAATCCTTTAAAACTTCTTAAAATAATTATCTCAAACTAATTGTTTAAAACTTATTTCATTTAGAGCCTTCCCGGTGGCACAGCGGTTGAGCGCTGGGTTGCGAAGCTGCCCGCAGCCTCTGCAGCGCCGGTTCAATCCCCAGCTGCTCCCCGGTCACTGGAGGAGGGTCCCACATGGCGTGCAGACCTCTCCTGCCACCCGCTGCTCCCCTCAGCAGTGTACTTCAGTCCTTCTGCCTGCTCTGCTCCCCGCTCTGGCTCTGGTGAATTCTCTCACCCTCCCGTGCTTCTGACTCTACCCAGTGCTTATATAAATAAATAAATAAATCTTTTAAAAAATAAATAAATAAAAATTTAAAAAGTAAAAAAAAAAAAATTCTTAAAAAAAAACTTATTCCATTTATATAATTTTGCTAAAATTCTAGTTACTGGGTTGACATTTGCCCTTCTATGCTATTCACATCAATCTTCTTTGCAGGCTCCTTAGAAAGCAGTTAAACCAATTCAAAGACAAATTACAAGCCATATATGCCTCCCAAGAAGAAAGAAGTTACAGATTTGAAACAAAGATTCATGAACTCACAACCAGCCAAGACAGTCTGTGGAATAAACTACAGCAGATGGGACAGCACCTTCAGGTATAAAATGTGGGACACATTGTGTTCTGCGCCCCCTGACCTTGGATCTTCTGGCTAAGGGAGGCCTGTGTAGCAGCTCCCTTTGGCCATCTCCTTCCCCTTCCCTCTTGACTCAGCACCCTGACCGATCCCCACCCCCACCCCTGACTTGGCATCCACCACACTGTCTCCTGCAGACTGTGGTACCAATAATAGTACTGGTACCATTTGGAAAAAACAGATGTGGTGCAAAGTGGCTCTTGACAGTATTGATTCTTAAATCTTTTGGTCTCAGCATACCTTTTGCATTCTTAAAATTTTTTGAAGATTCCGAAGAGATTTTGTGGGTATTTTTCTATCACTATTTACCATAACCAGAATTAAGCTTGGCAGTAGTCTTAAAATATTCTTACTTTGGAAACTGGGTAGCACAAACCCAGGTAGCAGAATAAATTATGTCCCACTGGAGTCTTGGTTTAAGGAGGTTTTAAAGGAAAATAGGTGGAGAAAGGAGAGGAAGAATCTGGCATTGGTTATAGATTACGGCTCTTAGTCAAAATGACCTTGGTTTCTATGGAGAGAAGAAAAAAAATTATCTAGAGTTGTTAGAGAAAGCCATGTATAGCTGGAAACTGATTCATTCCAGTCAGTAGTTTTCTTTTATTAAAAATTCAGTAAGATGAAATCTCAGACACAAGATGGAATCAGTTCAAAATTTTACATTTTGCTTAAAAGCTCAGCTGTTACAATCATATCACAATTGTTAGCAATTATTTTCCTCATAACAAGAAGTTCATTTTTGAGAAAATGTTTGCCAAGGACCCAAGTCACAGTAATATAGTCTGTCATTTTTTTTTTTTTTTGCATAGAAGAACTGGGGTGTAGGCCGGAGGTGCAGGGTGGGGGCAGGTGGGGGGAGGGGGAGGGGTGAGAGGATTGAGCAGACAGCGTGGGGAGCAGAGCAGGCAGATTTACTGAAACACACTGCTGAGGAAGAGCAGTGAGTGAGGCAGGAGAGGTCTGCTGCGCCATGCGGGTTAGCTCCTTGGCTGGGAATCCAACTCAGGCCACAGCAGTGATAGTGCTGAGAACTAACCCCTCAGCTCCCAGGGAGGCCCTGTCTGTCATTCTTTCATACAAGAAACAACCTTTGCATTTTAGTAGGCATCAGAAGTATTTTATGTACACTTCCCATTTAATCACGTGATATTAAAAAGATATGTTATTAAGAAAATACTTTTTGCTACACCATCAAAGATGGTGACACCACTTTGATTTGTTCAAAGGCACCAACTGCCTTAGCTTTACTTACTCTTGATTTTGCACAGTCAGTATAGATGTCAACACAATGAACAGGCAAATAACATTTAAGAATCATTAGGAGAATAATTTTGACCATATGGACTTTTAAAGGGGTTTCAGGGAAAACTAGTCTGTGGACCACATTGAAAATGTTTTCAGAAATTCTTTATCATATTTTTAGAAACTACAATTTCTCTTATCCCTTGTGATTATTTCCCATGATATTTTAGACTCTGAGCTGTTCTAACTTTCTAGACAGTTTTAAGTTGACATTGAATTAACAGCATAGGGTTAAATCAATGATATATTTAAAGAAGAGAAGGAAAATCTTATTCAAATTTCCTATTGGGGCCTCCCTATTGGCACAAGGGGTTAAGCACAGCACTATGAAGCAATCCGTGGCCTCTGCAGCATGAGTTTAATCTCCAGCCTGCCAGGGAGCAACCCACATGACGCAGCAGGCTGCTCCCCTCAGCAGTATTTCAGTCAATCTGCCTGTTCTGTTCCCCACTCTGTCTCTGGTGAATCCTCTCACCCTCCCCACCTCCCACCGCTCCTCTGGCCTGTACCCTAGCTCTTGTATGCATAAATAAATAAATCATTTAAAAAAAAAAAAACAAATTTCCTATTGAATAACAAACTCCAGAAATCTGTTTGTAAAATTAAGCTTACCAAAAGGGGAGAAAAAGTGAAGAAAACGTGTGAAGGGTGGGGCCTCCCTGGTGGTGCAAGGGGTTAAGATGCAACCTATGAAGCCATCTGCAGCCACTGCAGCATGAGTTCCATCCCTGGCCAGGGAGCTACCCACATGGTGCAGCAGACCTCTCCTGTCTCCCCCTGCTGCTCCCCTTAGCAGTGTATTTAAGTCATTCTGCCTGTTCTGCTCTCCACTCTGTCTCTGGTGAATCCTCTCACCCTCCCACACCTATGGTCTGTACCCCAGTTCTTGTATGCATAAATAAATAAATCTTTGGGGAAAAAAAGTATGAAGGGTGACCAATGGACTAGTGTGGAGGACTGTGGAAGCCTTGTGGTGGGTGTGTTGTGGTGACACATGTCTGAGAAAGTGTGACCCTAGACCTCTGAATCACTTCTGTGTTGTAAACCAATATTACCTCAGAAGAAGGAAAGAAGGGAGGGAGGGAGGGAGGGAAGGAATTTTCTATTGGAATACTGAAATTTAATGCATATATGAAAAACAATGATAGATGTTAATTTGCTTATAAATTAAGTTTTCTTTGCACAGGCAATGTTACAGCCATTCCATCCTTCACCTTCTTCCTGTCTAAATATGATTTCCAAGAGTGACCATGGAAAAAGTGAAAGATTTTATAGAGAAGGAGATTCTTCCCAGATCAAGAATGCCACTGGAAATGGCTCAAAGTGGGAACCTCTTCCTAATCACACCATGATTGACAAAAGTCATCGAAAACAAACAAATGCAGAACTCGCTCTACCAAAGTCTGAATCATCAGAGATCATTTTGCAATTGATGTCAAAGCCCAACACAACCTGGGCACAAAGCCCAACACAGAAGACCTGGAAGGCAATGTTAAGTTCCCTACCCAATTCTCAGGAAGTTCTGCCACAGGACACCTCGCAGATTGCTGCTGCTGAAATGAGCAGTCCTCATATAACAACTGCAGAAAGAAAAGAAGCAATTGACATCCACCAGAGAGAGGATGAGCCTGAGAAAGAGGAACTACAAGAATTGTTGTCTAGACTTATGGATGCCTTCACTCTAGAAATGCCATCAGGTAATATTTTCACAATTAATGGAAATAATGATGGTTATGGATCCAGACTGCCTTTAAAAATTCTTGATTTTATACCATT
The DNA here is from genome assembly GCF_014898055.3 of Talpa occidentalis. Taxonomy (NCBI): domain Eukaryota; kingdom Metazoa; phylum Chordata; class Mammalia; order Eulipotyphla; family Talpidae; genus Talpa; species Talpa occidentalis. The sequence goes on along the minus strand of NW_023603184.1, from coordinate 128,188,103 downwards.
TTCCAAGAGCCACAATTCATCTAGTGAACAACAGAGTTGTGAATCTTTAGGGCATCTGTAGTGTCTCTGAACTTTATGTCTAGTTGTTGTGCCAAGCAGGCACAGGGCAGGTTCTCTATGGATTTGGGCCCATGAACAAAGGAGAGTTCCAGAGCCCTCCGTGGATTTTTCGGGCTTTCATGATCTCTCAGGGAACCAGGTACACAGACACACCAGGCAAGGGAGGCTGGGAAGCAGGCAGGCAACCGAGCTTCCCAACCTCCCCCCTCCATGAATCTTTACACTTTTTCTCCAGCCTTTCTGGCATTCTCTCGTGGTCTCACCTCCTCTGTAGTCGCGCGTACTCTTCTCGCCATCCTCCTGCAGCTGTCTTCTGTCCCTGAGTGATGCTGCCCTTATATCGTGGCTCTTACATCTCTAGGCTGGTGTATCTATGGGCTCAGGTGTAAACAATTAAGCATGCGTGCCCACCCATGCTCCAGGTGTCCACAATCAGGCATGCGTGCCCTGAGCCCATGCTCCCAAGCGCCTTCTGCAGCAGAGGCTAGTGGCACAAAAAACCTGATCAATCCATTTACCCTACACTAATATTCCCTAATTCATAGGGCTATTGTAAGCATTGAATATGATAAACCTTACGAGATTTCTTCAATTGAACTTAAGAAAGCTGTTGATTTCTAAAATGTTGAATAGGGTCAGTCCTCACTAATGAAAAAGGCTGTATTGCACATTTTAGATTTCTCCTACTCGAAGTTTACTGCCTATATTTGGAAGACAACATCCCAACACTGTGTGCAGCTCAGCATCTATATATCTAAAATATCATTTTTAATTGAATTTACATTGGTTTACAACACTGTGTGTGATTCAGAGATATAGGATCACACTTGCTCAGAGGTTGTTACCATACCAAACCCACCACCATAGCACCCATAGTCTTCCACCAGTGTCTGGTTTTGTTACCAGGATAATACTGGAAGCATAAAATGTGTGTGAAAGCGTTTTATCCTTTCTCAACTTGTTGAGTTTGAGAAAGACGGGTATTTGTTTGTCTTTGAAGGTTTGATAGAACTCACTAGTGAAGAGACTTTTGATTAGTGTTTCAATTTCATTGCTTGTAATTGGTCTGTTGAGATTTTCTATTTCTTCCTGATTCAGTCTCAGATGCTTTTGTATGTCTAAGAATTTGTCCCAACATTATCAATTTACTGGCATAAAATGTTCTTATTGATCTCTTAAGGGCCTCTGTATTTCTGAAATACCTGTTGTAACTTCTTTTTCATTGTTTATTCTATTTATTAGAGTTTTCTCCTTTTTTTTCCTTTATTAACTGAGCTAGAGATTTGTCCATTTTGTTTGCTTTTTCAAAGAATCAGCTTTTGACATTAATTTTTTAGACTTTTTAAAAAATTTCTGTTTCATGTGTTTCTGTTCTAGTTTTTATCTCCTTTGTTCTACTGGCTTTTAGTTTTGTTTGTTCATCTTTTCCTACTTCCTTAAGGTGAGAGAAAAGATTATTTATTTGAGCTCTTTCTTGTATATTGTCGTGGCCTGTACTGCTATATGAGGTTTCCTTCATACTGTTTTTTGTTGGTTGTGTCCTAATTTTCATTTGTCTCTAGATATTTTTTAATTTCTTCTTTGATTTTCTCATTAATCCAATAGTCATTCAATAGTGTGTTTTTCAGTCCTCATATATTACAGGTTATTCCTATTTTCCTATTTTAATTCCTTTGTGATCAAAGAAGATACTTGATATGATTTCAATTATCGTGAATTTATTGATACTTGTTTTGTGACCCAATATATGCTCCATCTTGGAGAATGTCCCATGTACACTTGAGAAAATGTATCCAGTTTTTTTTGGAGTGCAGTGCCCTATAAATATCTATTAAGCCCAAATGGTCTAATTCTTTGTTAAAGGATTTTGTTTCCTTGTTTATTTTCTGTGCAGTTGATCTGTCCCCTGTGAAAGGAGGATGTTGAAGTCACCAGCACCATTGTGTTGCTGCCAGTGTCTGTTTTCAGATTTGATAATAATTGCCTTACATATTTTGATGCTTAACTCATTTGGTGAACATATATGGATGAGAGTTATACCTTCCAGATGTATTGTTCCTTAATCATTATATAATGTCCATCCCTGCATCTTGTTACTTATTTTATAGAAATCTATTTTATTTGATATAAACAGTAGATAATTATGTTACTAAAAGGAAATCATATGATTTCCTTTATTATACAATTTCCTTGATTATACAATAATGTATAAAGATGCAATTAGCACTGTCCAATCTTATAGAAAATAAAAACTATCTGTTCAAAAAATTTACCTCTGCTTCTATTTACAATTTAAATAGAAGTTAAGATGCTACTTCAGGAAGTATGCATTATTATACAAAAGTGCTTATGACATTAGGAAGATGGTGAATATTTTCCCATTTTTGTTATTTTAGGGTAGTATATTCTGTGATAATTCAACAAATGCTGATTGATCTGATATAAATTTACAGTTTTTCTTTTATATAAGTGTTATTTTAAACATAGAATCTATGCTAGTCTACATGTTCCTATTTGCTTTTTTTTTTTAAAGCTCAAGTTTTTTTTTTTTTTTTAATTTTTTTTTTAAAGATTTATTTATTTATTTATACAAGCACTGGGTACAGTCAGAAGCATGGGAGGGTGAGAGAATTCACCAGAGCCAGAGCGGGGCACAGAGCAGGCAGAAGGACCGAAGTACACTGCTGAGGGGAGCAGCGGGCAGCAGGAGAGGTCTGCGTGCCATGCGGGACCCTCCTCCAGTGGCCGGGGAGCAGCGGGGGATCGAACCGGCGCTGCAGAGGCCGCGGGCAGCTTCGCACCACCGGGGAGGCCCCCTATTTGCTTTTAATTAAACACTGTCCTTCTTCACTCAAGTATTTCTTTTGTGTCCTTATTCAATCTAGTATTGAATATGATCCTGCTTGTAAACCACACTTAGCCATTAACAATATGGATTATAAAAATATACTCCATAATTTATACATAATCTATGCATGCTTACTAAAATTACACCAAGATTAATCAGAACCAGAAATAAAACCTAACAGAGGAAAATGTGTAAACAAACAAAATAAAGAATTGGTTACCTTTGTTTTATTTCCCTCTCTGTCACAGATGCACTGTGTAGCAGAAGGAAATTTGTCATCATTTTACTGTCCTAGTTTTTTTTTTTAATTTGAAAATTGTTGGGAAAATTAAAAAGATCTGCTATTCATAACATGCTAAAATTTACTCAGGGTGCCAATATTTTGACCTAGAAATGTAATTATCCTTGTAGCTAACTACCCTTTTGGATTGGTACTTTACTAAGAAATCAAGACATATTGGAAATCAAGATGAACTTTATATTACTTAAAAGCTTAATAGACTAAAACAGCAGACTTGGTCAATGTGGGGGAAGCTGTTGACATTAACTGAATGGAGTCATTCAGTATCAAGATCTAGGATAACAGGATTTTAAGAGTCTATGAAAGTTTAATGGAAAAGAGAAAGTGTGTAGAATGGGCTCCTGAAACCTCTTTAGATTCCAAATGTTAGATTGAAAATCAGTAGCAACAATTTGTTGAACCTTGCAGTAAAGAACTTAGATTTGAAAGCATATCTAAAACATCTTGCTTCTGTGATATCCAAAAAAAAGATGTAACACTCTAGTTTTCCTTTCCTATTAACTTATTTTCTTTCCACATATGAGTGAACTTTACTGCATATCTCTCTGAAATTCTTTTCCCAGCTTCTCTCCCAAACTTCTTTGCCATCCATTTGCCACTGTAGGTCTCCAAGATGAGAAGGGAAGACTGTCAGTAGAGTGATGGGGTTAGGAGAGCATGGTTGAGGGACTTGAGGATATGGAGGCTTATTCCTGTTCCCATCTTCATCTTCATCCTCTAATCTTCATTATAAATAATCAGAAAATAAAGCTTGAAATTTAGCTAATGAAGGTGGGGGAGAATAATGTTTTAGCAAACTCAGGGAAGAGAAGTTTAACATTGCATTATTATCTCACTTATTTAACAGACAGTCTCAAATGTCTGGGAATACTACGGTTATGTATAAAATCTTAATGAACCTTTCTCTTAAGCTCTCTCACATATTTATCTATCTGCAGATCTATATCCATCTCTACATCCATAGCTACATATTTAAAGGACTCTCCTGTTTTTTATTTCAGGTCCTCAGTCTTCAGTAAACACAGAACTGTATTGTGGCGCTGAGCGGGTATGCAGGGCCTTCTCTGCCCTTGTTGATCAAATCACCTTCTCCAACTTGAAGTGAAAAGGAGTCCAGGTTTAAAGGACCCATATGGTGATGATAAAATGTATTTTCAAAATCTTTACTAAAATAATTAAGCCTTTACCCCTCTCTCGTTAATGTGAAGTATAAAGAAGGGTGTCTAGTTATTTGTTTTCCCTTGTTCCTTTCTCTCCTCCTGCCTATTAATCTCTTGAGTCCTTAGAAAGTTTATCAATGTTCACCAATATTCAAAAGTGTTGTACATTGTTAAATTGTCTGCTGTGTGAGTGTCCAATATTTGTTTTTATCAAAATGACAAGCTTTGCTGCAAAGAATTTTCTCAAATTTTTTCCATTTTGTTGAAAACGGCTGCATTTCACTCTTTCCTATGGCAATCTAATACTCCATGAGGTATTAGAGGTATCACACCTTGATCCATTCATCCACAGAAGGAGATTTAGGCTGCTTATATCTCCTAGTTATTTTTTTTTATTAAATAATAAATTTTATTTTTATATTCCCCCATACAACTGCACATGCCCCATTCTGACCCCAATCCCTCCCCTCCCGGCCCCCACCCCCCAAAAAGTGTCTCTGGTTCATAGTTTTTTGTCTCCTAGTTATTTTAAATAATGCAGCTATGAACATTGTGGAATATATGGAGTTTTAATGTTTTAGGATAAATCCAGATTGCTTGCCATAATGGGTTGACCAGTTCACATTCCTTCCAATTGTGTAATAAGGTTCCTTTTGCTCTGCATCCTCTCCAGCTCTTGTCCTTGAGGGTCTTTTTAATATGTGCCACTCATGGTATTAGTTGGTATTTCATGGTGGTTTCAATCTGCATCTTTCTTATTGAAATCAATGATGAATTTTTTTTCATAAGTCTTTGGCCTTCTAGATATCCTCTTTGGTGAACTTTTCCCACATATCTGCTACCCATATGTTAATTGGGGTTATTTGTTTTTTATTGTTGAATTGTATGAATTTTTATGTATCTTGGATGTTAATCACTTATCTGTTACACATTGTGTAAACATTTTCTGTCATTCAGTAGGGTGTCTATTTAATCATCCTATATTTTGTTTTACTGTAGATGAGCTTTTTAACTTGAGGTACTCCCAATTGTTTATTTTCATTTCTAATTTTCTTTCTATAGGGCTTAAGTCACCAAAAATATCTTTGCTGTTGGTATCATAGAATGTATTGCCCATGTTTTCTTCTATTTTATTTTTTTTATTGTTGCAGGTTTTATACCTAAACCTTTAATCTACTTGGAATTTACCTTTGTGTATAGTGGTAGTGAGTTATCCAATTTTATTCTTTTATTGGTAGTTTCCAATTTTGCCAGCACCATTTATTTGAGACTGCCTTTTACCCCCAGTTTATGGTCATAGATGTTTTATCATAGATTAATTGCTGGTATATCCTTGAATTTATAATCATTGGTTACAATAATCAAAGAAGTTGGACACATGAGAGTCATTAGAGATTAAACATAGCAGTATGTCTGGAACACAAATAAATTTGTTAGTGAACTTCAAAGCTATGAATCTCATTTGAGCCTGGTCATTTTGAGGGGAAAAAATTTTATGGGCTCTTTTCTTATAATGCTGTTCATTTTACTTTTATTTTGCTTTTCATTGCAAAGTGTAACTAATTACACAGTTTTAATATTTAATCAAATAGAAAAATATGCTAACTGGAAAAATTTTTTAGATTTTTGGATCATTATTAATGTTAACATTAAATATTGAAATAAAGAGACTCCAATAACATTATTTGGGGTCCAGAGCTTTTATTAACTCTTTCCATTAGAAGAATGCTTTCTTCACCAATTTTTTTTTTGACTGTTTATTTTTTGCTTCATGCAGGGTTCAAAATTTTTCTTTCAAAGAAGGTTCAAATGTCATAGCCTGGCAGTCACTTGTAACTAACAAATATAGTCCCTGCTATGTCTGTGCATAAGCAATCCAGTGGTTAATGGCCTGAAAATCATGCAGTGTGTTCAGGCTAAATATGTGGCACTCTACTTCATTAACAATGTCAAACATACCAAAACAAATGATAAAAATGAATACAAAGGATCTGAGTGGCCTGATCCCCTAGTCATCTTGGAAACCTATTTTTAACTCTCAGTTAGTGGGGTGATCTGGCAGTAATGTCACCATTTCAAGGAACGTGCTAGTAGTCTAAAGGAATGAAACTAAGTGCTCTGAGAGAATGTGCTTTAATATTTGTATATTCCATCATTTCAGTGAGTGATCAATAGTCATGAAAAAATATATGTATATATTTAATTCCAAATGTGAGTTAGTAATGAGGGTAGATTTATTTTCTCTTTATTTCCAGGCCACCGGTCACCTTTCCAATGAGCTTAAACCCACTCCTGCGCAGGTTCATGCTTATCCAATCTTCAATCAACTCTTTCTTCTTTAGGAAAGGGGTTCTTAATTGCTGAGGAGATACACCTGAAAGCAGAGAAAAAGAATTAGTCCTTAGGTCACCAAATTATTTTCAGGTTAGTTAAGTATCAATTCATTAGTCTTAAAAGGAAAGTTTTCAGAAGTAACCTAAGTGCCCACTGCAAGATGATTGGATAAATAAGATGAGGTCTAGCCATGCAATACAATATTACCCAACTATGAAGAAAGAAGTTTTGCCGTTTGTAGCAAAATAAAATGGAAATAAAGTAAATGAACTGATGAAACAAAATAAAAAATATTAGTGGTCATAGATAACCAAAGTGAGGTTACCAGAGGTTAAGAGGGTGGGGGTGAGAGAAGTGGTTAAAAGGGGTGTAAAGGATGATGGCAGGTGATTTGGGTTTGTTTTTTTGTTTTCGTATTTATTTATTTATTTATTTATTCAAGCACTGGGTACAGTCAGAAGCACGGGAGGGTGAGAGAATTCACCAGAGCCAGAGCAGGCAGAAGGACCAAGGTACACTGCTGAGGGGAGCAGCGGGCAGCAGGGGAGGTCTGTGCGCCATGTGGGACCCTCCTCCGGTGGCCGTGGAGCAGCCGGGGATCGAACCGGCGCTGCTGCAGAGGTTTACGGGCAGCTTCGCAACGCAGCGCTCAACCGCTGCGCCACCGGGGAGGCCCGTTTTCATCTTTTTAAAAAAACGAAAGAATGCCTTTGACATTTTCAGAAGAGCTATGCAGGACCTGTCTCAAAGAATGGGGAGCGCAAGTAGTTCAAATATTTGAGAACCAAAGGGTGGTGACTAATGGTAAAAGAATATATATATTTGCTATAAATTCAGAATTCTGTATAAATTTATTACAAGTGGTGTATATGTAATTTGTGTTTATGGAAATTTTGTGTAGTTTAAATATGTAGTTTAAATAATATAAATTAAGTGAATTTATAACAAATGTATTGACTTATTAATTAATATACATTTTTATTTTTTTCTGATTTAAAAAGTAAAAATGATCATTATGTAATTTATAAAATAAAGATATAAAGAAAAAACTTTAAACCACCCATTATATTTTGTTATAAATTCATACATTTCTTTTGAATAGTGAGAGAACATTACAACAGAGAAGCTGAAGAGACTTTGTGGGTCATCTAATTCTTTTCATACCCCTTTTCTTCAGATTAGAAACTAAGGGCTAAATAAATTGATTAACTTGCCCAAGGTTACACAACAATTTGATAACTCATTTTCATATTTGCTGACCCAATATCAACAAATATAATATAAAATTATATAGGTTTATATTTTAACAAGAATGACTTATAGCAACATTTCTCTATTGTATTTGTCTCTTTAAATATGAAGATATCAAAATAACAAGAACCATTTTGCATGGTATATAGATTCTTCTATTAGCTCTTCCCTTATGCCCTGATTATATATGATTTCTCTGAGAGCTATAGAGACAGACTCTTCAGCCTCACCACCATCCCAACCTGATAGTATATTAATCTCTCAGGGACAAAAGAAAAAAATATAGTGGAGAATTTGTGCAGGTACATCCAGAGCTCAGTTGAACCACTAGAGATTTAATCAAGCCTCTTGAGATAAAATCTTGATGTTCCTGAAACTATTAACATTTAGACATGGTGTCTCCTTGACCCAAGAACCTCTATCATTATATAATCAAATGGAAAGTCTTATTTCCTGATCTACAAAAAATTGTTTATGTCAGACTTTAAAATAACTTTAATAAAGTGAAATATTCACTCCTGCTACTCGAATAACAACTCCAGGTAAAGTTTGCACACCAGATGAGTCAGTAGCAGCTCTGCAGTAAGATGAAGAAAGTGGCTTCCAATGCTGAAGACAAATCTACTGCTTTTTCTACAAGAAGGTAGAAATGCCAAGTTACATTATGGCCAAAAAACTACATGTAACCAGACCATTCTAATAGTCTTGTTGAAAGCAATCAAGCTGAAAGCTGTTTTAGTAAAAAAAAAAACAAAACAAAACAAAAAAACCCCCAAAACTATATGTACATATACATACATGATTATGTAATATATATTTAATAAATTATTGTCATGTTTAACTGAACACAAATAATGTAATATCCCTTTAAATTATTTTGTAGACTTTTGAATAATTCAAAGTGAGTACAAAATACAAAACAGGAAACATTGGTAGGGATTTGAATACAACAGCTAAATATAGTAAGAACAGAAGAAGGAGCCTTATAACCCACTTTCAACAGCCCTTACTGATGCTGATATCTGGGCAGCCTCTCGTCAAACTATTTTTAAAATATTGGTAGCCAGCATTAAAAGACACTAATTTTGTATTCCTCCTTAGAAGCTAAGATGCTGAGAAAATATTTCCTCTTAAAAGGGAAATTGGTTTAAGTTACAATAACACTTGCCAAAATAATAGATTTATCTATAAATAATAGCAATGGATTACCTAGTATTATGGATCAGTAAATCATAAGAATTTTTAGCAACTGAGGTCAAAACTAAATATATAAACGCTTTATAATATCTTGGGAAAGGGTTGAGCTAGAACTATTACTGTTAATTGCTATTATAATAGAGAAATTGCAGGAATACAAATCCTAAAATTAGTTATGTCTCAGTTTTCCACTAGTGCATAAATAATTCTAAGAATTACTGCCACCCAAATAGCCTTTGCTGCAACTGCTGGAAGCTCATTGGTTGAAAAAACACCAAGAAGGAAACAATAGCAACATAAATAAGCTGAAGACATCGCTCAGCTTACTCACAGAGGCTCATTCAACCTCATTCTAATTCTCTAAAGAATATTCCTTCTAGTTTCCCTGGAGAAGACTGTATTTGGATATAAATTTTATTTCTGTGAGATCTCTCCATTGGTTGAAATTAATCACTTGACTTTTTGGAAGTTAATTACTTGTTTGAAATTTGCTCAAAAAGCAACAATGAGTTAGTATGTCTGCCAGTCAATTTTCCTACACTTTTCTTCATCAAATAAGAACATCTTCCTCTTTGCCCCCAGTTAGATGAAGGCATTAAAAATAAAAGCAAAAGCTGTGTGTTGTGAATATCCCTGAGATATATATTCAAATCTTCCCAATTAGACAGCAAGAAAACATTATAATTGCCAATGTCTAAACCAATGGTAAAATTGTTAATTTAGGGGCATCCCTTTTGTATTTTGGGAATACTTTTTCTTACATGTCTTTCTGACTCTTCCTCACTGATATTCTGTTGACATTAACAGTTACTATGAAATGCAAAAGGAAGTACTATCTGGTTTCCTATTTTTGTGTACTCTTGTGGTTCACCCCTGAGAGGAAGATATGTGCCAGTGAAGTCCCCTCTAAAGCCCTTGTCCTCTTCCTCACAATTCAGCACATTCATACTTGGTTGGCCCTTTCAAAGATGTGGGCCCTGGGGCTGACCACCTTGTTTTATCCCTTTGTGTTGAGGATGCACTGTTGAGATCGCTCCTTCCTCTACAGCCAATTGCCTCCTTCCTAAGCCATGGTTCCTGGAAAGGATGCAGTCCACATAGATGTCCCAGAAGAGCTGAGCCAGATCCCAAAACAGTGCCCCATGCTTCAAGTTCTCAGATGACTTCAGGTAGATCATAAAATCCCAGAAACCTGAAACAGTGTTAGAAATTCGAGGCTTCCTCATTTCCAGGAGAAGCACTGAAGAAGATTCCCAGCACTGAGGATCAGCTTGGTTCAGAGCCAACAGATCTGTCTGGCTGTGACAGAAGAAAGGAGACACACAGCACAGTCCCATAATGATCAGGGAGCAGGTGAAGCTCAAGGGGTGGTAGATCCCTCTTCTGTTGCCAAGATTGGCCATGGTCCTGAAACTGCACAGGATAGAAAAACCTCATATAAGTCCTATTTGTGCTCTACTCCATAAAGAAAAGAACCGTTCTTTAAAAAACCTTGGTACCAGCAAAGGAAACACCATATTCTAAAGTAGGAAAAGTCTTATCATACCTCTCACATCACAAGCCCCACTCTAGTTAAAGTGATTTACTGCAAGTCAAGTAATATAAAATCAAGATACTTAGATTAAGAAATATTTATTCCTAAAATGTGTTCCTTTGTAAAAATGAATAAGTGAACTTTTTCTCCCTAGTACAGAAGAAAATAGCTTAAAAGAGTATTAAGTGGAAATTTAAAATCTTTAAATTACTTTACAGTATCTTAATTAAGCCCAGCCTCAGTTATCCTAATCCAGGACTCCCATGCAATTAAGAATTTTGATGTATTTTGCCCTTAAGTGCTTTCCTAATCATAGTGAGTTTTACTTTTTTAAGAGGCATAAAAATTGTTAATGTTATAAATAAAAATAAACACAACCCTTTAGAGTAGAATCAGTAGACATTTTACAAACACCTAAAGTGTTTTTGCAATTCTGGTATAATTTTCATAAAGCTCATATTTATCACTTGTCTTTTTTTTGCTACAAGTATCAATACAAATATCAATACTTTAAAAAAAAGTATTTGCCTGTCATTCATATTTTTTGACTCAAAGATTATTGCAATAAAATCAAGGCATCCACATGAATTACTTTTATGTTACACTTCGAGCTAGTGCAATAAGAAATGATGTCCTTAAAATAATAACCCCAATTTTTTTTTTCAGAAAAAAACTTATTTGATTCCTCACAGACTGTGCAAAATATATATCACACTCAAACAATGCTAACACAAAGGAAAAAAATGGGACATACACAGTTCTCTCCAGTTTTATCTTATATTCCCAAACAGTTTAGGTATTAGTAACATGAAGACAAGCAAACCAAATGTCTTTATAGTAGCAGATCAGCATAATACCATGAGATCGGATTTTTATTTCTGCAATGCAGGATTGAGGCAACTTTAAATTAGTACTTCAGAAACTGCCTGTGAACATGTATGTTTCTGTAGTGAAGAAGTATGTTGAGATACTAGGTTTTTCAAAAATATATCCTCTACATTTCAGATCATTTATACCTGATCTCCATCTGAACAAAACTATGTTCAATATACTCTCGTTTGAACTAAGATATCAAATTCGAGGGACCCCAAAGATGGTCTCACCTTAACTAAGTTGAGGAGCAAGCCCCCGGGGCTGTCCACCGTGCTGAAGTTAGCGTGACCGGCGCCCCTGTGCGCTCCCCCGGGGAGCGCCTTAGGCTCCCCTCTCCTGGGAGTCCTCTCCGAGCCTGGAAGTTCCTCAACCCTGGTGTGCTCTACGCACCCCGCTGCCGGCTCCCAGGCATGCTAGACTCCACTTGGACCGGATCCTTTTTCCACAGCTTCGCCTCACCCTCCCCTGGCAGAGCTGCCAAAACCCCGCTACGTCCTTTGTGCCCCTCGAGCCTCTTTACTCTGCTGCTGCACCCCCAGGACCTTGCAAGCCGCCCCCGGGGCACTTACCTGCTCGGTCCTTTCTGAATTCCCTCGAGTGCGTGGAGAGGAAACACTCGGTCGGCTCTTGAGCAAGTGCGGGTCGCCGCTCCGGCGTCCTGTAGGCTCCGGTGGCTGCACTTCAGCCGTGGGAGTGCTCGGCGCCTCTTCCAGGCTACGTCAAAGCTCCAGGAAATTGCCGCCACCTCTCGCCCTCAAGTCCATCTTCCTCAGCCCCTCTCCCTCCTCCTGGAGATTTCTCTTCAGGAAACAAGCCACACTCAGCCTCATGGAGCCTGGCTCACACCCACGCATTGCAGCCTTTGTGAGGACTGGCTCCCAAGTTCTAGTTGGGCAAGTGTGACCCTCTGGGCAGGACCTGAAAAGTTGGGACCCAAATGGCACCCACACTCCAGGTGTGCTCCCTTGAGAGTAAAGACGCCTGAGGGACTATCCGTGACACTTAGGGTCGCAGGAGGAAGACGGTTGTCCTCCCACAGGCGGTGTGGGTTCTGAGGTAATAAGGTGACTTCCTGAGACATCCTAGAATTGCCTCTGCCTGCCTGGTCTGGAAGGCAGGAAACACTGGGCGGCAAGGATGTGGGTAGGAACTTTCTGCTGCTGAAATCTGTCTGGGGACAGAAAATCCCTTTATCTCTAGGCTCCGTGGTCCGGGTCACCTCAGGAAGTGGAGTTATTGGCATCGCTTGAGCCAGTTCACCACTCCTGAATTCACAGGCTCGTCCCTGCCTTCCAAGAAGAGGAAGCACCTGGATTCCCTTCGATTATAGGCTTACAACTACTCAATATGCCAGACAAGGGCAAAAACCCTGACTCCCCACCTGCCTCTGACAGAATTAGCTCCCATTTTAACTGAAACTCACACAGCCCAGGCACCTGAGGCAAAAGTCCTACAAATTTGCAGAATGTTTCCAGGTTTTACCCGTCACCTCAAAACCCTGTAAACATCCTGAAAACCACTTGTATTCTCCATTAACTAAAAGCTTTTATACTAGCTCAATAGTATCCATGGTTACCTTCCATAGGGGCACAGGGAGGAACCCAGTCAGCCAGCAAGGTTTACCACAAACACTGAGAACTTGCCCCCTACCCAAGTGATAAGAAAAAATCGCTCTCGAGTGAATTACTGAGGGACTCTGGGACTCTGGGATTTTCCTCCTCTTCTGAAACTGGATAGTGCACTTGATTTGCTCATTATCAATCAATCTTAATCCCATGGAACTGGGCATACTAATACTTGTTCCTAATTACCCCCTAATGACATGGAGAAAGGTCATAGGTACAGCTCTCAGTCTCTTGAGAGAGTCTTTAGTGAAAAATCATTTTATCAGTGTGTGAGAGAAGGGAGAGAGACTGGCAGGGGAGAAACTGGACAAGGGGAAAGGGATGGAAGGGGGCAGAAAATGCATTTAAGAGGAGGTACCTGGTGAACTTGAAGAAAAACATATAAAGGTGGCCCGGGGGCAAAGTGGAGGGAGTCGTTTCTTACAGTCAAAAAAGAAAAGGCAGGGCCTCCCTGGTGGTGCAGGGGTTAAAGATAGCGCTATCAAGCTATTGCCAATCACTGCAGCATGAGTTTGATCCTGGGCCAGCCAGGGAGCTACCCACATGGCACAGCAGACCTCTCCTGTCTTGCCTGCGGCTCCCCTCAGCAGTGTATTTTAGTAGATCTGCCTGTTCTGCTCCCCATGCTCTTGGGTGAATCCTCTAACCCCCCTCTTCTCCCCCCACCTCTGATTAAACCCCAGCTTTTGTATGTATAAATAAATAAATCTTTTTTTTTTTTTTAAGAAAAGTCAGCACAAGTAAGATATGAGGCAGCACTCAAAGCAGTTCTATATTTGGGAGCAAAGTCAAGGAAAAGACTGTAGAGAGAGAAGGAAGAAAAGAGAGAGATGTGGGGATTTAATTCTGGTTTTGGACTTGTTGATAATTATATTACCTTTGAAAACCTTGCTATATAAAAATGCAGTGCTTACTTTATTTTTGAGTGTCTGTGTCAAGCACTGTTCTAGATGCTGTATATATAGAAGGAACAAAAGAAACAAAACAAAGTCCCTATGTTCATGGAGCTTACATTCTAGTGGGTCAGGGATGGGGAGAGAGGGGAAAAATTTATCTTTAAATTTTAAAATTATATAGGTGTATAATGATTCCTTCCTAGTTTCTTGAAGAGGGAGTTTACAGTTATGTATAAAAAACAAACGTATAATGAGGTGATTAAATAAACTAGCAGTGGGTCACCGCTGGTGGCGCAGACAATTGAGCCCAGAGCTGTGAAGCTGTCTGCAGCCTCTGCAGTGCGGGTTCGATTCCCTGCTGGCCAAGGAGCAACCCACATGGCACGGCAGATCTCTCCTGTCTCACCCGCTGCTCCCCTCAGCAGTGTATTTCAGTAGATCTGCCTGTTCTGCTCCTCACTCTGTCTCTGGTGAATCCTCTCATCCCTCCTGCACCTCTGGCTTGTACCCGGTTCTTGTATGCATGAATAAATAAATCTTAAAAAAAATTCCTAAAAAAAAATAAACAAGTAGTGTCAGGAGGCATTGTGCCACCACAAGGCAATAATGACAGCTTATCATTCCAGAGCCCAATACAAAATATATGTGTAATGTTTTGTGTGTGATCAGAAAAAACAAAGGATCATTAAGAAAAAATAAAGCAGGGTTTAAAAAGGAAGTTGATCAAGAAGATCTCTTTTATATAGACTACTGAGAAGTCCTTCCTGGTCAGGAGATATTTGAGTACAGATCTATCAGTGAAAGAATGAGTCATAAACATACAGTGGAAGGATGCTCCAGGTGGGGTTTGTGGAGCATTGAATGGTGTGATGTGAGGAGAGTGTTTTCTCGGTATAGTAGTTGGAAATAAGGTCAGAGAGGTGGTCCGACATCCATTCTAACTGGTCAGTATAGGACAGATTAGAGGAGAGTTAGAGCAAATGCAGGGCGTCCAGTTAGGCGCTGCTGCAGTAATCCAGATGACATATGATGATGAAATAAAGGTGGCGGCAGTGGAGTCAGTAAAGATGATCAGATTCTAAATATATTTTCATGGAGAAGAGCTGAACTTATTGATGAATTGGATGCAGAGTACAAGGAAAAAGAGAAACATGACCTTTAGTTTGGGGAGCTAAGCAACTGGAAGTATAGCTTACCATCAGCTAAGAGAAGACGAAAACGGTTTGAGGAAATATTTCAGAAAAAAATGATGAATTTTCTTTTCAAGAGGATACATTTGAGATGACCACCATCCTAATGCAGATATTTAATAGGCAAGAAGAGGTGGTAACTAAAGTAACACTTGGGATACAAAGTTGAAAAGAAATCTAGACTTGAGATATTGCCAGCTTGCAGAGAATAATTAAAACCCTCACAGTAAGTGGGTACAATAGTAACTTGAGGATAGAACCTGGGAAATGCCAACATTTAAGTGATTAAGAAACAGTTAAGGGCCTCCCCGGTGGCGCAGAGGTTGAGCGCTGGGTTGCGAAGCTGCCTGCAGATTCTGCAGTGCCGGTTCGATCCCCTGCTGCTCCCGGGCCACGGGAGGAGGGTCCCACATGGCGCGCAGACCTCTCCTGCCGCCCGCTGCTCCCCTCAGCAGTGTACTTCGGTCCTTCTGCCTGCTCTGCTCCCCGCTCTGGCTCTGGTGAATTCTCTCACCCTTCCGCGCTTCTGACTGTACCCAGTGCTTGTATAAATAAAAAAGAAAGAAAGAAAGAAAGAAAGAAAGAAAGAAAGAAAGAAAGAAAGAAAGAAAGAAAGAAAGAAAGAAAGAAAGAAAGAAAGAAAGAAAGAAAGAAAGAAAGAAAGAAAGAAAGAAAGAAAGAAAGAAAGAAAGAAAGAAAGAAAGAAAGAAAGAAAGAAAGAGTTAAGCAGACCCAGGAGAGGGTAGTGCCTTGAAAGTCAATGAGATGGAGATTTTCACAGAGAGAAGAACATCACACAGGTACAGTAAAGGGAGTCAATAAAATGAAGACAATGATTTTTCCATTGGATCTTTTAAAAATAGGAGGTCACCAAGGAGCTTATTAAGAGGACTTCCAATTGAGGGTTGGGGGAGAGGTAGAGGTAGATTGAGGGAGAAATGGAAAGAGAAAATGAAGCTGTGGAACACTCTGCTAGATTTATATAAAAAGAGGGAGAAAGATAGGAACCGTATGTTAGAGATTGGTTCTTGGTCATGTTTACAGACTGAAGGAGCAAATACAACAGAGAGGGAGGAGTCTAAATTCAGGAGACTCAGAGAAAATAAGAATTGCAATAGAGATATAAGAATAAGAAGGAGCCAGCATTTAAAAGAAGGAAGGATAACTTCCTCTGAAACAAGGACGAAGAGGGGTTATCTGTGAAGAATGGTATGTCTGTAGGTAATAGCATGACTAGGGCAATAGGAATTGAAAGAGGTGGTGACCCATAGACTCCATTTTCTTGATGAAGTAATCTTAAGAAGATAATCTTAATTTTCTTAATGATAGCCATCCAAAAAAGTGAATGAGGGGAGGTGCTAAGTAGGCATCTTAAGGAGAGTAGAAAATGTTTGGAACCATGATTGAAGAAAAGAAAGGAGAGATAAGGAGAAGGGAGAGAGACAGAGACAGAGAGAGAAAGAGAGAGAAAAAGAGAGAGAGAAGAGAAATGTACTAAAAGGTCAAAGCATGAGACCATGAATTTGTGATAAAGCATTTTGCAAGTTTGTGCATAATGAAGATGTTAATGACTTGAATCCAAATTGCCTGGGTTTGCAACATGTCTCACTCACTTGTCATATTTCAATCATTCGTAGATGCACTTTTTTTCACATTTAACATTACTGAAGTCAAGTTGTATCTATCACCTGATGGCACCTTACAATGAAATTGAAGCATTTTCTGTTGCTTCTTAAAAATAATGGATGTCTATTGTTAATGGTGTGTTTGATTTCAATTAATGCTTTGTGTAAGTACTTAACTTCTATGGACTAGTTTTCTTGCTTTAAGTGGGAAGAAATCTCCATTACGGTTAGTGAAAATAAAGTGACCCCATACTTGGTAAGCACTTAGAATGGTGCTGCATGAAGCAGTACTTAGATATGCTGGTTATTGTTTTTCTCCGTAGGCCTTGTCCGACTGAGTGGAGAGAAAAGAAAGATCCTTATTACTGTGATTCAATGTTAGAGTTTTGTTGGGTAGATGCAGATGAAGGGAAGGATGCAAAGAAATCAAAGGTAGACCAAAGTAGAAAAAGAGACAAGACAGGTAGAGAGATGGATGAATGACTCATAGGAAGAAATATTGAAAACTGGAGGTTTCAGTGAAGTGGAAAATACATATGAGGGGAAAAGAGAGAGCATGAACAATAAAGGCAGAGAGGGTCTAGTCAGGAGGATATTTAGATTTTATTATTTTTTTATTTTTTTTTAATAGAGGCATGTTTTTATTTATTTATTTGTTTGTTTGTTTGTTTGTTTTGTTTATACAAGCACTGGGTACAGTCAGAAGCATGGGAGGGTGAGAGAATTCACCAGAGCCAGAGCGGGGAGCAGAGCAGGCAGAAGGACCGAAGTACACTGCTGAGGGGAGCAGCGGGCGGCAGGAGAGGTCTGCGCCATGTGGGACCCTCCTCCAGTGGCCAGGGAGCAGCCGGGGATCGAACCGGCGCCGCAGAGGCCGTGGGCAGCTTCGCAACCCAGCGCTCAACCTCTGCGCCACCGGGGAGGCCCGGATATTTAGATTTTAGAGGTAAAGAAGCTCTGAATTGGAAGTACAACTCCTGAAGTGAGTGAGTGAAATGAGTAAAAGCAAAGGGCACTGTAGACAAGCTCCACTTTTCCTGTAAGTCTGAAGATAATGAATTGAAAATGTCACCCCTGCTTTATAGGAGCTGAAGCCGTGTGACATTGCTATCCCAATCGGATGGCCTAGAAAATCTCTTGTCAATGGGAGTAAAGGTGTCAAAAAAATTTTTTTTAAGTCTAGCTAATGTCTCCTCATGAACTTTTTTTCTCTTTTCTGTGCAATTACTAGGAACTGGAAGTTCTGAACTTCAGTCCAGTTTCTGTAGTGCCACCCTTGAAAACAATGCCCTGATTAAATATTTTGCATAAATCTAATTTACCAATATGCACTTGAAAATTAAGTAGTCATCTTAGTGAGCATCTTTATTTAGAAGAAGATCCTAATGATTACATATTCTGTTGTAACATATATTTAACATTTCTTGATTGTCAACACAATCTGGGGAGTTTCTTGGGAAGAAATGTTTATGTCTTATCTGAACCATATTATCAACTTAAAAATTGCAATAGGAAAAGAACATTCTAATTCTTGCATTTAGATTTTTTAAAAGCCTCCATCAAACAATTAGAATGAACACTTTATCATCTATTAAACATACAAAGATGCTAAGTTTGATACTTTGGGCTTTTTTCCTTACTACAATCTAGACTCTAACAATGAGGAATATCTTGTCAGTACCTAAATTTTATAAAACATTATTTTCATATACATGGTCTCATGTAATTCTAAGAAAAATACATTTTTATCCTCCCCGTCTTAACATGAGTGTAGAACATAGTTCTGCTTTCAAAGCTTAGCTTTGTTCATTATCAACTGCTGTCATCTTAAATAGCTTGTACACACACATGCCCTCTTACTCTCTATTCTTTTCACTAAAGAGTCTACTCTTACTCCTCTACTTGCTCCAAAATCCCACTTGGGAGGGAGCATATGGCAGGTCCAACTCACAGAGAGAGAATGATTTTAACAAGTAAGCAGTTCATCACATAATTATTCTGACTTGCTAAAAACATATATTCAGGAAACCAATGGGTCATTTAAAATTACATGATGCTAAAAAACTGGTCTGACTGGCATTTGTCATCCAAAGAGTTGTTTCAGTTTTATGTGGTTATAGCCTAGGGTGAAGAAATGACTAGTCAAGAAGTTGCAATTAGTTGAATGTGCACCGTGGGTAGATTTTCTGATTTTTGCCACTTGAAGCAATTCTCAAAGACATTTAAAAGGGACTTCCGATTAATTTTGATAAAATTCAAGAACAGTTACATAGTTTGCATCTTCAACAGTGCATTAATTTGTAAATGATGAGGACAACTTTAAGAACAGGGTACTTCCTTAACATTTTGGATAAGATAGTAAAAAAAATTATTTTCTCTCATTCTTTCATGCTTTTTTTTAACACTTGAAGAAGGCAATAAACAAGGACAATTTCCTGGAATCCCACTGGGGTAAGTGGGTGAGTCATTCTTAAAGTGTTATCAAATTTATAAGCACAAATTGCAGTGGAGTAGTCAGATGATAGTGGATGTTGGTTCTAAAATTGTGGGAAAAGGAAGTTACTAAGGGATAGAATACTTCATTCACATTTTTCCTGCCTGTCTAATTGAAGATACTGTAGTTGTGATAATAGGTATAACGGTGGTTTCTTTTTTGGTTATTTCTCAAGATACATCCATCCTCTGCCCATGGAGATTCTTATGGTTTTGTCAAGAGTTGGGTTTATCTTTTGCAATCACACCAGCAGTTCAAGAGTGACCATTACAGGTAATGAGTTTAAGAATTAAGAATTGTCCTCTTTCAGCTTACTCATTTCCAAAAGAGACTACAATACAAGTGATTTGTATTCAATTTGGTTTATATGCCAAGGCAACAATAACAAATGTCAAGGTTTTAGCAGTAGCACGTTTCTTTTCCCTAAGGCTTCAATTATATTAGAGTAGCAAAAAACAATGTAACATCTCTCAATCAATACATACTGGAGAAGTAGAAGTATTCATAGCCCACAAAGCCAGGGGTTCAGTGACAATCATGGACTTCTGTCCAAAACAATGTTTTGGACAGATCAGGACATAGACACAAAAACTCAACCTAGATGCCTTTAACATCTAAGTTGAGAATGACTTCTGCAGAAACAATCAACAATCAACATCAACCCCACAA
The DNA here is from genome assembly GCF_014898055.3 of Talpa occidentalis. Taxonomy (NCBI): domain Eukaryota; kingdom Metazoa; phylum Chordata; class Mammalia; order Eulipotyphla; family Talpidae; genus Talpa; species Talpa occidentalis. Next base: position 128,168,046 of record NW_023603184.1, on the reverse strand, counting down.
GATATTGTGAGCTGATAGAAAAGTATGCATTGAATACATTCAACTTTAACCCTAAGTTGGGATAACTCCTTTGCTCTTTATATTTTTCAATATTCTTAAGTTTAAAATTCTTTTTTTTTTTTTTTTGTGGGTCCCTCGCCTGTGGCCAGGGATCGAACTGGCGCTGCAGAGGCTGTGGGCAGCCTTGCAACCCAGTGCTCAACCACTGCTCCACCAGGGTAGGCCCAAATTTTAAATTCTTGATCTCAAAAATAGATGTTTCATTATTATCCTCCACCTTGTATAATTTGATAAATAGAAAATTCTGGTAGGAATGCAGCTGATTACTGCATAAACTATTTGGAGATGTATCTGAAGCTCCCTTTTATCTAGACTTGGGGCAAATCATTTCATCTCTCTGTGAATTTAGTGGTTACAATTATAGAATCTTAAATTCTTTCCTGGTTACCAATTTATTATTCTATATTATTTGTGGCATTAATCCATTAATTAAATAAATGTCTAAATTCCTGAAGCTTACAAATAATTGAAATTAAGAAGTGATGCTATAGAAAAAAAATTAAGTATTGGTAAACTCCATGAATAAGTAATCACTTTCCTCAAGATAAATGCCAAGGAAATCCTTGCACTTACACACTAATAAATACGTACAATGTTCACAAAGACATTATTTGTAGAGTAAATATTCAGAAACAATTCAAATGCACTAAGAGCAGGGGATAGATAAATTGCATCACCACACAATAGACTATTTCACAGTAGTTAAAATGAAAGTAGTACAGCAAATTAGAACATCATGGATGGTTTTATAAATGTAATTTTGGAAAGGAAAGAACAAGTTTCAGAGATTATACACAAAGTGTCAATATCATTTTTATATAGCTAAGACAATTAAAACAAAGCAACATGTTTATCAAGACTATATAAAAGACTATAACCATGTCTGTTTCAAATGGCAATGAAATGATTCTTATAAGAAAATCAAAGGGTAATTACATTAGGAGGGAGGAATCCAATGGAAAATATGGAGGAGTTTCACATAGACAATGTTAGTTACTATCAAAGGTCTAATGATCACACTGAGGTACATTCATGGATCTCCATTATACAATATTAGATAAATAAGTAAATAGATACACATGCATACAAAAGGCCAATGGACAATTGATAGGGTATATCAAGAACCAAGGATTATGATTACCGCCATTCTGTGGACTTAATGTTCAAGTAAAAAAATTAAAAGTTCAGTCATCTACAGATGGTCTTCTTTTTAAAGATTTATTTATGTATACAAGAACTGGGGTACAGTACAGGAGTGTAGGGGGTGAGAGGATTCACCAGAGACAGAGTGGGGAGCAGAAGAGACAGATATACAGATATACACTGCTGAGGGGAGCAGCGGGTGAGATAGGAGAGGTCTGCTGTGCCATGTGGGTAGCTCCCTGGCCAGCTGGGAGTCGAGCTCATGCTGAAGAGGCTTCGGACAGCTTCACAGTGCTGTGCTTAACCCCTTGAGCCACCAGGAAGGACCTACAGATGTTTGTTTGTTTGTTTGTTTGTTTAAAGATTTATTTATTTATTTATACAAGCACTGGGTACAGTCAGATGCGCGGGAGGGTGAGAGAATTCACCAGAGCCAGAGCGGGGAGCAGAGCAGGCAGAAGGACCGAAGTACACTGCTGAGGGGAGCAGCGGGTGGCAGGAGAGGTCTGCACGCCATATGGGACCCTCCTCCAGTGGCTGGGGAGCAGCCGGGGATCGAACCGGCACTGCGGAGGATTCAGGCAGCTTCACAACCCAGCGCTCAACCGCTGTGCCACCGGGGAGGCCCCAACAGACGGTTTTATCTTAACCAACGTTCTTCATTCCTCATGTAAAACAGATGTGTAGATTTATTCACCAAAAGTAGTTGAATTTCTTGGTTATTTAGAATGACTTCTATGAGAATACCTCATAGAAGAGAATAAACTGCTATGAGAGAGTATTTCATCTAATGAAATGAGAGAAGAGCTAATACAAAAAGAATGGAAAGTAAAAATACATCACATACTGCATGGATGTTTGAAATGACAACAGTCACTTGCTAATCCCTGTGACTGGCTGTATCCCTGTGCTCCTTCCCTGGAGTGAGATCAGGACAGTGAGCTGTGCCAGTCCAGCCACAGCAGCCAATGCAGCAAGGAGATTGCCCGGATGACCAAGTACATCATCTATCAAAACATGTCCTCAATTGGGTGTCACGAGGAATCATCAAGGTATGTTTCAAACAACTGATGGATTCCCAAGCTACTGGGGAATGCAGGAGACGAAGACCATAAACAATAAAGTGTTCAGGTTTGCTGACATAGGCCCACACTAAAGCGATTCATTTTTTTTCAATATTACATATGCACACACGCACACACACACACACAAGGGCCATTCACTCTTCTGGGCTTCTGTCGCTTCCACTCCTTTGTGCATTGCTGGAGGAGCTCTGTTTCAGTTCTTCAGTATCCTGGATCTGTGGTCTGGCCCTGATATCCTAACTGGTTTGCCCACTTCCTGCCTCTCTTACCCACAGTGCATCCTCTAGTCCTCTGCCAGATAGCATCCATCTCTCTGATCCTCAGAATCCTGCTTTCAATTGCCTGCAGGACTAACACAGCAGTCAGGATGTCCACAACCTTACCCAGGACTACAATCCACCGCTCACTTCTTCATTCCCTGCTCTATGCTGATAAAAACCCAACTGCTGGGTGATTGTTTCAGATGGGGTTTCGGGGGAAGCAGACTCTGAGGCAGAGACTCGTGGACGGGATGTTTACTAGGAAGTGCTTTTCTAGAGCTGAGAAAGGGAGGGAATGAATTATGGTGGGGCAGAGGGAGATGAGCCCTCAAACATGCCCAACAAAGGTGAGCTTTTGAAGCAGGTTTGGCCCTTGAGAACTATCTCAGTTGGAGTGAGAGGGCTTGGTCTTGATAATATCACATTGATCCATCGTTGGATGGAGCCTACTTTGAAGAGGGTGGTTTTCTTCATTAGAGTTAATCCCCAGAAGGGTCAACAGCTGATGTCTATCTTTTGGTGTCACTCCCAGTAGAGGAATAAGCCCTTTATAACCCTTTTATCCCCCAAAGCAGAGCTTAGAAGCGCATTACATACCCATCCAATTCCCAATAGGCACTTTTCTATAGCTCGGTGTCAGGCTGCCAGTTTTCTCACTGTGCCTTTCTAATGTCCTTCTGTTAGTAATAATACACACCCATTACATTTTCTATTTTCTTTGCAACTAGGTGTGGCTGTGAAACTAAGTTCTAAGCAATGCGTGTGATAAACGGCAATCTATGCAACTGCCAGACGGGTATCTAAAGGAACTGATAGGTCCTCCCTTTCTCCTCGTTTCCTCCCGCTTCTCAGCAGGCAGACAGGGCAGTGCGAGCAGGATCCTCTGATCTGTTCCATGATCCGGTAGCTGCGTGTTAAGGATCGCACAATAAGGAGAGGGATGGTGTGTCGAGTCTCCACGCTAGCTCTGAACTGTACATGCAAGAGAGAAAATCCTTCTATCTGGTAGAAGTCACTGGCATTTTGGTCTTTGTTAATTTCAGTTGAACTTGTACTTCCTACTCATTCAAGTTGCAACACTTTTCTGCTCATTCATGTCCATAGCTCACCAATTGTTCAGATACCACTTCAAATGCTCATTCGGAGAATTTGTTGCTCTCCCTGCACCTCTAAAGCTAGAAGCAGCATTTGCTTGCTTGCTCTTCTATAGCAGTTTATCTGTTTCCCTTACCTGGTATGACACTTTCACCATAAGCAGTCCTCTTCCCCTGTTTTTCAGCTCCTCTACTAAACTGGAATACCCTGGGAGCAGCAACGGGGTATCATAGTTTTTGACTTGCTATGTCTAGAAAATATGTTTAGATGTTTATATTACATTTTGATTCAATGAGATTCCTTCTCATGGTTTTATAGCTTTTTATTCACAGATTTTGCACTGTTTCATTCATCAAATGTAACAGATAATTGCCATTTCTTCTCTCATTTAGCACCTGGCAGAGTTAACACATGCCCTCTTCTTGGAATGCTGTACAGTGCCACCTTTTCCTCTGGTCTTACGATCACCCCTCTAGCTCTAACAAACGCTTAAATTTACATGTAAAGACTTCAGGTCATACAATCTCTCTCCTATTGTTGCCAGTGAGTGGTTTTCCTGCATACTCCTCCAGAATCAGCACACGAAGGTGGCAGAGCCACTCCCTCCAGGGACCTGCTGCTTTCACTTCTCATGCATTTGGTGTGTCACGTGTGCTCCATGTCTTTCTGTAAAAGGAAACATGCAGAGAAACCTCCCAGCCAGTGGGTGGCACTTCTAGCAGCCTCAGTGGTAGATGGTAGAGCTTCTTAAACTACCACTGACAGGCAAGAGTGCATATTTGCCCTAATGATCTGATTGTATGGAGCCAGTAGAACATAGAACATGGCACATGGTACACAGGGCTCACACACACACACACACACACACACACACAGAGAACATTAGACACATGTGCTTGCTGCCTATTCATTCTATGATGGTTCAAGAAATTAACAAAATATTAATGGAAATTTTATCTCAGTAATATTGATTAGCTCTTGGTAATTTTTAAATTTTTCTCAAAAATTTCCATGTTTTTCCAAATTTTCTGCAATTAATAAGTAAACCCCCATAATTAATCACAAACACACCACAAATTTTTTAAATGAAATTGTTCTTGCCTGCTGGATTTTTTAACATCTGCATTTCTTTGCTCATGAATCCTTTCCTTATTTCTCTGAATTTAGAAAAATCATAAAGGGCCCTCTGGATTAGCTGGACTGGCTGATTCATTCCTGTATCCAATTGGCTTTGAGAGTCAAAGACTGAAAGAAAGACTGTTTTAAGAGTTGTTGGAGATCTAGTGATGTACTTCTGGTTTCCAGGAAGCAGACATCAATAATCAATCACAGAGCTCTCTCTCTAATGGATGATAGGTATGGCTCAGGATCCAGGCAGCCACTAATTTGCCACAGTGAGTATTGAGACAAAGCCTCTATGAACCCTGAGGAGTGAACATGGAGACAGAGCCTATTTGTCAATGCAGGTTTAGTTCATCTCTCAAAATTTGCACAGCTAAGTGAGCTTAGCACACAAAGCACCACCAAAAACAAGTACCATCAGGCAGGATGTCTTGCTCCTCATCCACACAAGCAACAGTAGATGTGCATTGTCAGTGCAACTCATGAGAACACCTGCTCCATGCTCACTGGCCACCTGTCACCCTGACCAGGCGCAAGTTACGTCTATTTACACATGCAGTATCAGATGATTTCAGGGGACAGCACATGATAATGTCTCACTATTTTATGCCTAAGCTACCTACCAGGGGCCAATAGGCTCAGTTATGCAAAGAAAGATTCTGTTTGCACCACTTGAACCACACACTGTTTAAAATATAAATTGACTGCAAAGACTTAAAACATAGGACATTTTACATAAAAATATAGAATTCTCATTTCTCTGGGAAAATTAATGGAAGGGACAATGATTAATGGAAGGGTCCTATTTTCCACACGTGCACACTTGGCTGGAGCTGAGCAGAGAAAGGTGTGTGCTTTCCAGCTCAGCTCAATTGCTTCACCCTTCCTCGGCTCCTATACCACGCTGTTCTGCTCTTGCAGACCTTAGGGTTTGTCACTCTTGTTTCATAGCCATTTCACCTATGAAGGAAAAGAATTTAAACCTATTGCATACAGTCCATGTGTTATCTGTACCAGAGTTACAAAGGATTGACAACCTGTATCTTTGCTGCCAAACAGACCTCTCTGATGTTACTTACACTCCAAGTTTCCTTTTTCTGTCTTAACCCTGAGACCTGAACTTGAATAAGCAAGGACTCAGCTGCAAGCTCATTTACCTCCTGAAGGCTGGGAGCTATTTAAAGCTCCAAAGAGATCCTAAGAACACTTGATATACTCCTGCTCATTCAGAATGAAAGTTTTTGTTTTGTTTTCCTTGCTTTGTTTTGTCTGTTTGTTTTTTTTTTTCCCCCCCTTAGGGCCAATCTTGGTGGGTCAATTTGGCTTCCAATGCTCATCACAGTCAGATAAATGTTTTCATAAAGGTGGACTTTGTGAGATCACAATTGCAGTCCTTGCAGTCACTCCAGAGCACACACAATTAGCTGGCAAAGGAGCACTGGCAGATCCCAAAACAAAAATAATTTTCAGTTAATGAACTATCATGGAATTTCCTTTCTCCAGAAATTACAAACATAGTAATAATTTAGTCAAGGAGCCAGTGCTGCTGATAGTTTTCTGTAAAGATCAAGGAATGGCAACTTTCTCCCCAAGGCATAAAAGAGATGAACACTAACTGGTGAATAGGAAGTGCAGCTGCACTTAGGAAATTATTTTGACCCCCCCTTTTATTGGAGGACTTCCTAAATGATGCTTAACAAGCATTCATGGTTCTTATCCACCCCCTCATTCCAGACTGAGAGTAGCCAGGAATCTTAATGCTAAGCAAGTTATCAGAGATTTACAGGTCAGGTCAAGAAGCTCTCTTTGTCATCACTGAAAGACCCAGACATTTAAAACGGATCCATGATTAACATATCAATGGGAAAATATATAAAAATAGAAAGTTCTAGCAGAGAACTTTATAGTAATAATATTTACAGAAGCAGGAGAAATCCACATGTCAAGTAGGAAAAAAAAAACAGAATATTCCAGGCGGCTCTACTTCCAAAGCATTTGTGAATGGACTTCCACCAATCTGAGAACCTGGTTAAAGGTAACAATGTGATCCTGGTAGTAGAGCCAATTGCACAACTTTTTCCTCAAATGTCATCTCTGTGAAAACCTCCCTGTTTTCAACGGCAGGGAGCGAGTCTCTCCTGAAAACACCAAGTATTTATATCTTTTAAGGCACTTATCACATTATATTTAAATGTTGAATCTTGCTCACAAAATTGAAAGCTCAACATTGCACCCCTGTGCCCTGGCCCAGCACTGTACGACTTTTATGCTCCTCTGTTTGCGACAGGGGAGGGAGCGGGGAAAGAAGAAAGGAGGGAGGGACAGGTGATTGGGAGGGAAGGCGAGTGGATGGCTGGAAAAGCAGATTAACTGGATTGGACACTTAGTTTCACTTACCCGGAGTCTGAGTCCCTCTTCCTGTGTCTTGGGACACATTACTCCCTGTGTCTTCAGGATTTCCCATTTTGTTTGACAGGTAAAGTCGTATCTTTCAAGATTGTTCAAAACTTACTTTTTGGAGGAATGTTTCTCATAACCCTCACTCTCTTGTCCTAAATCACTTCTTTTTATTCCCAGCATATGAATTCTTTTACTTATTACCTTGGGTTCAAAGGTTTTTAGTTTTGTTTTAAATATGCATCTCTTCCTGCTATATTGTGAGCAACTTTGTTCCTTCAATTTCTAGTTGTTGTTCTTGGCATAGAGGCTTAATAAATGCTTCTGAACGAATAAGCCAAATAAATGTCCCTAATTCTTGTACATTGACCTAATGGGTACCTATTTTAAATTTCAAAAGTTATTTAGGAATACCACTGTAAGCATATAGATTGTCCTCTTAATTATTCACACACAACTTTCAATTCTAGGGTGGCTGTTTTATTATTTAGGAAGTTCCTGGGTCACAACTCAATATCAACCCAAAAACTGTATGATTTAAGAGAAAACATGCAAAAATCAGATAATTCTTTTAAAGTCAAATGTAAATGACACTCTAACACTCTTTCTTAAAGTATAATATTCATGTTATTTAAAGGTATTTTCTGTTTCTTTTATTACATGAAAGATATAGAAACAAATGGTGATTGGACATGAAATTTATATAAGATTATAAAAGAGGCTCTTTGAGGGGAACTTTAAGTAAGGTGACTGTGAGAGGACAAGAGTCAGCAAAGACCAGAAAAATGAACCATGGCATGAAAGGAAGGCAGATCTCTAAGCTGCGTTATCAAGTCTGGAGTTTATCCTGGAAGAGGTGAAGAGGGCCTGAACTTTCATCAAAGGAATATGCCAGACTAGCATGTCTGGGTCAGTGCTATAGGACAGGACATGTTTGTTGAGCCCAAACTAAGGTGTGGCAGTAGGGATGGAGGGGTGACTTACTGAAAGACATTCCTGAAGAAGGAATATCATTTGGTGACCAATTCCTTGTAAAGAGTAAGGAAACATCTTCCTCTGAAATTTTTGATAACACAATTGGTATAACCAAATACCACTATGTTCTTTAGAGTTTGTAAGTTTGGTACTAGGTTACAGTGTATATGTGATTACTAGATATCCCTCTTTAAGTGAGCACAGAAAAGAGGCATGAAAGTAAAAAAAATTGATTATGGTATGATCCTAATCTGGATTTCCCCCTGATTTTTAAGAAGGAAAGCATTTTCAATAAATCCAATGAAACCAAATCCTAATCAAGAATGTATTTATCATTAATCAGAGATTTTATTTTGCTCCATTGCTTAAAATTTCAGTGAGCCTTTGATTGAGAGATCGGTACTAAAACTCTTGATGATACCAGGCTCATGGCCATTTAATCAACAATACAAGAAAACACAGGAAAAAGGATTTGAGAAAATGATCAAAGTATAAAGCTACAACATTCTATGTTAACGAAAGTTTTAATACACAGTTGACTAAAAGATGCTTACAATGACTACTGAATCTCCATTCATAGACAGCAAACAAGATATGGAATACATCTGTTAACTTCAAACAAAACTTCAGGTTGTGCACTTAAAAAATTACAAACCATTTAAAAATGAAAATTAATGATGGAAGCAACGATTATAAAATATGATGGGATGACTGTAAAGAAAGGGTTCAAGTATTAAGTTTTTTTAGATATTACTCTTTGAAAAGTTTGTGTATTTCCCATCTTTGCATAGTAAAAATGAAAATGAAAAAAAAAAAAAAAAAACAAACCACACATACCTCTTGGTAAAACTCCATAGCTCTATGTGATTCATGTTTCATAACATGCACCTATGTGTACTGCTCAGTTATCTAATAGGAGTAGCTCAAATTCAGTGGGTTCATGCAGTATCTCAGGGTGAGCAATGAAGTTAGGGTACATTTCCTCATCCGGGTGTCATTAATTAATGCAGCAAAAGTATAGCGGTGAAATGGGAACTTGTCATCACTTAACACTAACTCTTGTTGGGTAACATTAAACAGTGAAATGCTTGTGCTTTGAGCTCAAATGAATAAAACGGAGTATTTGCACCACAAAAAACAATGTGCAAGAGAAATGGCATGTGCAAGAGAAAATACAGCAACGAGTTTGAGACTATATAACCTAATACCACCAAAAGTAAGAATAATCCATTGTTTACGACTGGTGTGGTTGCATCGTCTTTCAGATCCATACACATAGCTTAGAGCTTGTGCATTTTACATATACACACAAATAATTTAACATTGGAGCATAGGTTTGGTTACCTATGAAACTGCCAGTGTAACAAAAAGTTACACTGACATTTGCCATATGTACATAGTATTTGGGGACCACTGTGGTCTGATTTAAAACATAACATCGCACATTTACAATGTTGTTTGTGAAATGCTCAAAAGTTAACAATAGAGATTTAACTTGTTTTGTAACCACCATGGTTTTGTGCCTAGTAAGTTACCCTGGTGCCTCCAGAACAGCAGTGAAATGTGTATGGTGTACTCAGCAGCGGTGTAGCATTAATAGTGAGTAGGACCAGCAACAAAGAGAAATAAACAATGCAGCACCAGAAAGAGATGCTGAGTAATCTGAGTTTCCCCCAAGCTTTCTCCAAGCAGGAAGAGACATGGCCGAGACAGCGGATACACCTGAGTCTCCTGATACCCAGTAGGGCTCCGGACCCTGCAGGTATCCCTGTTATCATAACATAAACAGAAAGACCCCACACCTATGTAGCACCTAGTACTCAGAAAGCAGTATCAGGATTAAGATGTTTGGTTATGGTCTACTATAGCACAGAAAAATTAAATTTTCTGTCTGGGACTGTGATATTTTTATAATTAAAGATCTCTTGGGAAAAACCCCACAGTTCTAAGGAGCACATTTTTAGGCCATAATCCCTTTCAAAGTCAAAGCAAAACTTATGAGACTAGTGTGACGAATCTTGCTGAAAAGGGGTAGAAGTCAGATCCAACCTCTGGCTTGGCTGTCGCGAAGCAGTGACTAGCACACTTGCAGGTCCTAGTCCTAACAAAGAGGGGGTCTGCTACTTGGGGGTCTTCAGTAAGGCTCTAGATAGATGCTCACTGGAGGGGTCATGTATAAGTCTTTACGTTCAGTATGAAGCTTGGACCAAATTTCTCTAACTGTATTTATTAAATATTTGACCAGAAGCTATATTGTCCATTCATGGAAGATTCAGTGCAAGTGAAGTAACCTCAGAGGAACTGGGAACCCAGATTACACCTGCAAATCTGCCTGGAGAGAAAAGAAGGTGACTTTATATATCATAGAACCCCATTATAATTCATTATAATCCCAGACACACTTATGGGTTTGAATAAGGATTTTTGAAAACAGAGCACACAGAATTAAAGCCCATTAGAACAATGTTCACAAGGAGGTGACTGGCTTCTGTTCCCATTATCAGTTTTATAGTGGGGTTCTACCATATATATGTGTGTGTGTGTGTATATATATATATATCTAGCTAGATATTTACCATATATATACAGAGGAAGCACAAATGAAATATTAACAATAATAGAAATGAACAAAATGGAAGCTTAACTTTTCTCCCAAACTTTCAACGTTTAAAAATTATTTTTTTAATTTAAGGCTTTAAGTTTATCCCCCTTTCACATTAAAGACAGGGAAAGAAAATTGTCAAAACCAAAAACTAAAATCATGAGCTTGGCACTTTTGTGATTAATTTGAGAGGGTGTCTACTTTCTTACATTATATACATATGTTCATAATGACATCAAAAAAATTTATAGACTTGTCAGGAAATACATTTGCATTTACATAATTTTTGTGTTTTTAATGTGGGCTATTTTTTTTATTTGTGCCCCCCCCCTTTGTTTTTGGTTTCAAACATTTTATTTCATTCAAGTCTTTCACTCTTACCTGTTTTGTTCATTTGCACCTGTTTTGTGCCCAAACTCCCTGCCTCTGTAGCTGCATCTGTCTTTTGTAAGCAAACCCAACAATCACTGTACATCTTAAAAGAGAGGACAGAGACGGAAAAAGAGAAAAGAAACCAGAAAGATGGGGAGCAAAAGGCAAACTCAAATTTACAGAGAACCTTTACAAGAAAAATATCTCCATACAGACAAGTGAAAATGACGTGTCAAAATCTATTTCCATATTTACATTTATAAAAGAACTATACAGTAGCATCATTATTCAAATTCCAGCTCCCATTTCCAAAAGATGATCAGTCCAAGAGAAAAAACAATGGGAAAGTGAATGAACAAGAGCAGAGGCCAGTGGGGATACTCATGGCCAGGTCTAGACTAGGGCGTGGGGGTCGGGCAGCTTCTGAGTGTTTATCTGTCATCTTCACTTTAGCATTTCAGTTGCAGGTTTGGCTGCGGATTGGCTTGCTAGCTGCTTGTTGTATATATGCCATGCAGTTTTTACCCTTTCGAAAATTAGATCTTCATGCCACTGGAGTGTGTCATTGATAGGAAAAGAAAAATAAATCATGCCAAATCATTTATAAGATATTAAGTGCCAGCAGGCTGAGGAAAGAAAAAAAATCATTTGCTATTTTTTCATGGTTCTTTTATTGCCCTTAATTTTTTTGTTGTTCCTTCTTCCTTTAGTTAGAAAAAAAAATTCTGAAATAGTTCTTTTTAAAACATTGTCTTTTGCCCCCATTTATTGACAGGTGGTGGTGGAAGGGGTTCTTTGAAATTGTTTCCAAAAAGGACGGTTTTCTTTTGCCCCATCCCTGTCATCCCAACTTCAGTTCTGTAGTCATGACCACCCAGTGTTCTTGTTTACAGAGGAGTTCCGGCAACGTCGTGGCAAGTACGTGACACCCGGAACCCAGCAGCGCGTGGTGCTGCTCCTCCAGGGCCACCGGCTCAGATGGGGCCTTGCTGAGTCGGGTCGAACCTCCTCTTCTTGACATTTCTTCCAGAGCGCGTCAAAAGAAGATGCAAGCAGAGGGGGGAAGGGGGGAATCCACACCATTAATCAGATCATGATGAGAGCCGGATGATGAGAATGACAGTAACACTAGTTCCACAGCAAAGTAATCAACTCACACAGAGGCAGATTTTCCAAAATAGTTTGAAATGAAAACACAAAGCTCCTCGCACTTTTGAACGCCCACCTCCACTACAGTACATCCATGAGTAAAGGCCAAAAGAAGCTTCAAGTTGTTCATTTTAAAATATAGGCAGGCTCAGCAACCCAATTGGTCTCTTATTTCAGAAGTAAATGACCTGGCTAATTTCAACTAGCTGATTATCATAGGTAGAGCTCCTGTTTAGGGAGCTACTAGGATAAATAAGGAAAGCTCTGGAGGTCTTGTAGTTAGTTCCTCCGGGACTCGGGCTGTGTATCAGTGGCCCAGCCCTGCCCAGAAGCTGACTAGCCTCACTCTATTCTGTTTTCTTGCTGCCTTGGGTGTGTGAGCTCTTACCCCACTATGGAACAGGTATTTTCCTATCTAGGAGGTAGAGAAGCGGAGTGCACAGTAAGAGCGTACACTCACAGGAGAATGGACACAGGCTTGGGTTAGTTAAGCAAACGCAGCAGTTTAGCTTAGTTGATTAAGCCAGTTAAAGTGCCTTGCTCACAGTGTCCAGTCTCCTAAGAAGTGGTTCCTACGCTTGAAAAAAGAGAGAAAAGAACCAGCAAGACACTACAAGGCAACAACAAGAGTTGATTGCAACCTCCCCATGGTCTGGCTTCATGTGGGGCATCAAGCAAGAGGGCTCATGCATTTAGTCTGCGCACTGGGCGGGTGCAACACTGCTGCCACCAAGGCGTCATGCAAACTGGAGACCGAGGTGTCCCCAGGATCCCTCCTTCCCCTGCCCACTCGGGGCAGACGGGTACCCTTACAGCCTTGAGTACAGAAAGGGTTACAGTCTAGTCCTCCTTCCAAAGGAAATTCAAAATTAAAAAAATACCAAAGCTCAAATATGTATAAAGCCATCCCACAAAGTTTTTATTTTCCCCAAGATGACCACTTAGATGTTTCTCCTTGTAAATATCAAGCATAAAAATATTTAAAGAAAAATTTCCCATTTCTTGAAAAAAACTTTTTTCACTATAACATCTTTATTAGTGATGCATGTAATGACCAAAGCTGTAATTTCCTGCAGCAAACACTATTTGCAACAGGATACTTCCTTTTTCTTGGTCACCCAACCCCCCCCACCCCCGCCCACCCCCTACCCCAACCCTTTTTTGAGTCAATATTCTTGAAAGCAGACATTGCTGATGTTGCCCAGGAAACAAAGGTGAGATAAAAGGGAGGTTTCACAGAACGTATCTGTCACTGAGTTAGTTTGCTTTGAAGCATGTAATCTGCATCAGCTACCTATGTTCTCAGCCCTTGGAGGCATATATAAAAGGAACCACATTTCCTGTGAGTTAGCTGGGGAAAAACAGAAACTGCTTAACCTTATAAAATGACCCTTGAAGTTCTGGGGGCCCCAACCTATTTAGCTTCGTATTGATGGAATGTGAAAGAAATGTTCAACTAATGACTCCTTCATTAAAATGAATATTGAGGAAAGATCAAGGCAGCTGGCACTGTGCTGAATGACTATATTACCCACCTCAAATCACTTATTCGAATTTGGGGAATGTCGGATGAATAGCCATATCCAAAATCACAATGGTTCATTTTAAAACAGGAGATATAAAATTCCATTTCAACCTGGCATACAAACTCCAGTGTCTAAAAGCTTGTGCTCCTTTTACAAGTTTGAAGATTAGGTTGCATTTTAAAAATAAAAGCGGTTTTCTGTGATAACTGGGTTTCCAAGCCAGACCAGGACACCAAGCTACCATGTAGAACCATACACATCTATGGGAACATGTACTCTGGATACCAATGGAAGACTCCAGGACTATAATTCCTCCACTGATGCTCCAGCAGGAAGAAGGCAGGGCCTTAGGATGAGAAGAGAGGGAAACATTCCTATACCAGGCTGAGCTCAAGACGGCCTCACATATAACTTGTGATGCCATTATGGGATTCTGTAGGTTAATAATTCCCTGTATTGAATTTTTATACGAAAACAGTCTTTAAAAAATTTTAATATGAAAATAGCTATCATGGGTAGGTGCTCGTTATCTTCCTTCCACCATTGTTGTCTCTGAATAACTTCCACTCTGAACTAGGGCTCTGAAGGCAATTAACTTTCTCATAGCCTGTAAGGTATTTCTGGATCACTGTAATTCATAAACCTTGAATTGACCCAGTTTGCATAAATTTTACTACATTCTGAAAAATCCATACTTTTGTCTACTGTATATATATACATCAATGCAAAGTCAAAACAAAGTTCTTCAGGGGACAATATCCACCCTAGAGCCTTTAGCGCTTCTTTCTAGGGTAATATATTTATCCATGTCTGCCACCTTCTTGTCTTCCCATGATGATTTGTTGTCCTCACCAAGAACCCCTCACCCAACACTTCCTAGACTACTAAATATAGACCCGAGGGGTTGAGTCAGGACTCTGAACTGAATTTTCCTGACCAGCCTGGTACCACCACCATTTGCTGAGATGGCAGTGACAAAGTGCCTAATCCAGGAGCAGCAGGCACAGGAGAATAAGGTCTTTGTATTGCACTGGGATATGGTGATGGAATTCAGGTAAACAGTAGTTTGGTTACCTTCCTCATGAAAAAACTAGCTTAAAGTTAACTCCATCTCCTAATTCTGTAAAAATCAAAAGCCTAAAAAAAAAGGGCATTTTCTCTTTTGAGAAAATTAAGTTCCTTTAGAACTTCATTCAACTTGACATTCAAGCAATGCAGTTAACATTCCATGTGATGGGCCAGATATGCTCCTTTATATTTCATTATGTGAATGCATCAACAGTCTTTTCTTTAGTGTGGTCAACAAAATGGAACACAAGCCAAATGGAATCTCTTAAAAGTTAGGCCCAGTGGGAACTTATAACCCAAGTAAGATCTCATCCAGAGGAAACCCACTTACGATAATTACACAGACTGAATAAATTAACACCTTTAATGTCAAGAGCAGTTCTGCCAGGTCATTGTGGCCACTACTGCCACCAAATCCATAGAGAACAAGTAAAGGGGTACTGGGACAAGGTGATGGCATGTCTCAGGTTGAGACATAACAAGGTGGGAAGAGCTCACAACTCATCCTGAGTCTTGTGATCTGAATTATATATATATATATATATGTATCATTGTTACCTTCAAGTTCTTTTCCTACCATCACCTGGAACTTCTCTTTCCTAATACTATCACCTATGGTGCTGATACACTTTATGTGCACATAAAGCATGTAAAAAACTACATTGCTCACATCTCTATTCCCGCATTTAGGGAAAGTCAGATAAAAAGCCATGTCAAGATAATAATGGGAATTTCTGCTTATTTTTAAATGGAGATATGAAATTCTCTTTTCATACATTTGCCAATTTTCTTAAGCTTTAGGAAAGATGCTATGAAAATAATCTTTCATCCACTCTATTTTTTCCCAATGTCTAATAAAAGTAACAGCTCTAATAATATAATCAAGTAGGATTATTATTCACCATTGAATAGAGGCTATAACTCTCCATGAGTTAACCAGGACAGAAGTTTGCAATTCCCCTGTGCTATAATCCATAGCTTCATTCTGTGGGTGTAGGTGATTGAGAGGAAAAGGAATGTGGTGTGAATATAAATAAATGCCGATATAGGGAAAAATGGACAAACTGGTGTACCAAGGACCTATATTTATTTTTCACAGTATTTCTCAGAGGAAAGCCCTAAGGCCATAAGAACAGGGAATCCCTAGAATAAGTCATCTCTTAACATCCTTACAATCCTGGATTATGGGATCAAGTGAAGTTGCTACCACATTACCCAATATATCAAAATATGCTAAAGAAAATATCTACCAAACAAATGAATTTTTTCCTTCTTGGGAATACTACAATCCTTCTTATGAAAATCTTGTTTGCATTAACTGAAGCTAGCAAACTCTACTATCCTGCTAAAAAGTAGTAAATTACATACTTTTTAGATCACAAAAATCTTGATTCATGATCACTTTATACACACAAATGTGTACACTTTCACACATGCAAACACACTCAAGTATACTCATGCTTTTTTACCACCTATTTTAGAGGAAACATGGTTTAAGAACTGTAAAAGTGGCAGACAATATTAGGAGTCAGAGCACCAGTATTTTTCATTACTATCTAAATAGGTCTCGTATGACATGACACTTGCTCCACATCTAAACCAATCAGTGCTACACCTATGGAGACATGACACTAAGGAAAAAGCACCTAAGCAGCTAAGCTAAGCTCCTAAGCAGTGCATATATTTTCCTCTAATTTAAATGCTTATGTCCCCTTAAGTTTTTCAGGTTACTTTGCTAATTTTTCTTCCAGTAATAAAAACCTTATTTTAGGAGGGATTTCCAATGAAGGTATTTAGAATAATCTTTTTTACAAACTATTTCCAACTTCAGATTCCAAAGGAATGTCTCTGTTGTATTGACCTCAGTGAAAAACTAAAAAGCTTTCACTTCACCAGCAAATAACTATGCTTCCAAATCATTTTTAGCCTGAGAAGATCCCCAGTTGCCCAAGTTATGGGAAAGTCTAACTTTTATCATATAGCACCCAAAAACTTTTATTGCAAAGTAAAGTTAATTGAAGTATAATACAAACCACATACCTAATATTAAAATCTAAAACAAATTCCAGTCCACATGTAGCAACCAATACTCAGAGGGAAAAGAAGCAGTTTGTGCAAATTTAATTTCAAGTTGCATGTTTCAGAATGATTCACTCTCGAAAGCATGAAAATACTTACTTCACACTATTGTGTACCTTCCTACAATACTTTCCTTTGAAGTAATTGTTAGGGTCACATCTGCACAGCAAGCTCCACTCTGTGGTCAACGGAGGTCGTTGTTCACCCCACTAGTGTCCATCCCCCAGCCCCATTTTTTGTTTCTGTGCTTCCGATGATTAGACATCTCTTTCAGGTAGAAAAAAATCTGTACAGGGCCTAATCCACTTATATACACAGTGATAAAGGCTTTTCCATTTTCCCCAAAGAAACATGCAGTTCAAGCTGTGAGCTAGGCCAGGCCACTGTTTTGAGGTCCTGCTACAGAATAGTGCTCTTAACTCCAAATACTGAAAGCATAAATTTGGCATGACATGTGGCTGGAGGGCCAAGATGTATAACTGACTGTTTTCTAGCTTTAAAACTGAGATTTCCTAATGCCAAGGAGGCATCAGGTTGGGCGTGAGCCAAATGTACACTTCTTGAGGCATATCGATGAAATGTTAAAGGGAACATTATAGGATAATAACATCATTAAACTACTATAACATAAAATGATTTTTTTTTATAGTGATGAGGCACTAAGAAAAGGTTTTGCTTGAAATAGGCAAACCCAAACAAACCTATAATCTTTTGTTTGGTGCCACACATTAACTCATTATCTGAGCAAGGCATTGTTAATATCATGAGGAGAAATTCTAATGTGAGGTGCCTATTTTGTATAGTTTTGAAAACACACTATGCCAATTTATGACTAATGCTTCACCAAACAAGTTCAAGTTTATAAATATCTCTACAAAACAATTGCCATTTGGTAACACCTATCCAAGCTGAAGCTACTCAAAAACTATAGGCTCATTAAATCTTAATAAAATAAAATCAGCAGAAAATGTTGGATTTATTTAAATAATCTTTTGGTTTGTTTTTCTTTCATAATGCATTCATTTCTAATTAACATTTTAGCTGGCTTAAATAGGTTGAATTCAAGATTACAGACATATAACAGAATAAAGTTCAAAATCAAGGCAAATATTCACATAATTCAGGTCAAAAACTTCCTCTACTGAATAGGTAAGAGGCAAAGTGGGTTTGGAATTTGGGTAATGGTCTTACTTTCCACATAAATTGGTTTTGCTAGCTTGAAAATTTATCACAGAGAATATCTACTACAGGGAATCTTATCTACAAATTATAATACAGTAATCAAGTCAGCACAGCATGAAAATATTTAAAAAGCAATTATCCAATAAATCTGAGGTCTAGAAACAGTCAAACTGGGTAAATTAGGTTTAAAATATTTTATCACACTGAAAGTTAATTTGTGATTATCTCATGTGCCTATTTAAACCACTGATCAATGCAAAATCGAAACTAAACAGGTCACTATGAATACATACACACCAGGCTTATGAG
This sequence comes from Talpa occidentalis, assembly GCF_014898055.3. Lineage (NCBI taxonomy): Eukaryota > Metazoa > Chordata > Mammalia > Eulipotyphla > Talpidae > Talpa > Talpa occidentalis. Next base: position 128,149,622 of record NW_023603184.1, on the reverse strand, counting down.
ACATGTAGATAGCAGCAGTTAATTAGACTACATTAAGTATCACAAAGCCACAGACTTTAAATTCCAATGTGAAACCAATGCAATTGGTTAGAGAATTCATGAAACTATTCTAAAATGTTTTTATAAAATAATGAAATTTTCAACTCACAAAGCTACATATATATGTTCCATGTGAAAAATGACTGGGTGGTTATTTGAATAGTGACAAATTCAAAATGCCAATGGGATATAAGCCAATATTAAACATATATAAAGAGTTGATATGCACTTATTTCCAGCTATATAGTTTCCCTGATGATCTGTACATAAATAAGTATATCTCAGAATACTTGCTTCTCCACATGGGAATGTCTTCCATTAAGTACTTTTACTTTGTTCTCCTTAAACTAGCACATGTGAATGACTTGTACATTTCATGTTTTCCCGCTTGCCTGAAAATGACATTTGAGAGCCCATATTTCTTCTTTTCTATCTCATTTCTAAATAAAAGTGTTTATTTTTAGTAATTTTACTGGTTCAAACTTGAGATCTTGTAGCAGGAACTCAAAACTTGGTTATGTAAGCAGAAAAGAGAAGTGCCAGAGCCACTGAGAAGAAGACATGCGGCGTTGCTTACTTAAATCCCCATCCTGTGCCCCCAAGGACAATAGCTGCTACCAGGATGGCACCAGCGATGGAGCCTATTATGAGATTGGTGGCACTAGGACCTGTGACAAAGGATCATGGGAAGAAAGTCATATGAGCCAACCACTTTCGGTACTACAAGGGAAAGGTAGTTAAGAGGTTTCAGGAAATAAATACCCTATGTAAAAGACTGCTAAACATGTAAATTTCCTTTATTTAGCTTAATTGCACTTCAGATGTTATGGACAGTCACTGCAGTTATTGCTCGGATATGTCTGTCTTTAAATCTGAAGCTTCTGCACCATTGACAATTAAGTTCCATTAAATTCACCTTTCGCAGAATTTGAAGCCAATATGCCTAATGGCTGCACATCCTTCTTCTACCCTTCCCGAGAATCATAAACAAGTCAAAGAGCACATAAAGAACATGACTGCATTAGAGTTAGCTCGATCCGACTGGCAGATAAGGACATGAAAAGAAGGGGAAAAATAATCTACTAAAGTGCTCTTTCAAGCAACACAGCAAGCTGGTTTCACTTATATGTGATCACTAGACTTTTTAATCCCCCACTTGAAGACAGTTAAAACTGAGAAGTCAGATGGAAGTTACCAGTACAGATCTGACTTTGAAGACTTGCTTTTAAAGTCATATTTCTTCACTGTACAGACCCATAGTGTTGAAGCAGCAAAACGGGATTTCAACAGTAAGATATAAAGGGAACATAAAACTCATTTGGGTAATTTGGGGGAAACAGAAAAAGAGATCCCTTAGGTTTGATTGAGACTGTATTTTAAGTTCCTATATATCTATAAAGAGAACAGGAAGGTCAGCAAGAAAGAAAATACGAAATAGAGAGTCTATCAATTGTTTGAATAAGAAACTGATGCACAGTACAGTAAATCATCTCCGCACACACAGAAAACATCGTAACTCACCATTTTTAAGTGTGACCAACTTCAAATTTAGTATAAGGATTATTTTCAATCTCTCTTTCTTCTAGATGCTAATATGGCAGGTACAGTGTCCCCAAAGCAAGTATTTTCAAATTTAACCGTATATCCCTGTTCCAGAAGTCACAAGGTCAATTTCAGCAGTTCCCCTAAAATAATGGAGTTTGTGTATACTCATTTCTGTGGGATAAAAATTCTCTTTTCTGCTCACATCGGTGCCCTCGACTGTGTACATAAATGGATGCCACCTTGAGCAGCACTGAAATTGTGTGCATTAGGTTTTGACTTAGTGATCACCCCGAGCTTGGGAGCCTGGTAGAAAGGTGGAGGCCGGGTGAAATCAGTCTGGGGGTGTGGTTTCTTCACGCTCCTGGGCTGGTGACACACTTTTCAGACTAACCAGTGAGGTTCTAGAGTACACAAATCTCAGTGGCTTTTAGTGAAATAGGCAGAACTGTTCTATTCCTGGATCAAAAAGATTTGGAATACTACTCAGCAATCAAAAAGATAAAACCATGCCATTTGCGGCAACATGGATGCAGCTGCAAGGGATTATGCTAAGCAAAATAAGTCAGAAGGAAAAAGAAAAATGTCAGATGGTCTCACTTATAAGGGGAATATAGGGAAACCTAACAAAGGATTAGGAAAAAGACAAAACATTCAGGCAAACCAAAGATCTGAGACACACAGCAGAGGAAGGGGAGGGATAAAACAGGGGAGGGAAGAGCACAAGGGACTATGGTGATAGTCATGGGTGCTATGGTGGTGGGAGAAAAATGGGGGCTACACATGAGGGGAGAAATCGAATACTGTACAAAAATGAACAACGATGTAAGGGAGAATTAAAAAAACTGTGTCTATTCCACTGAATAAGAATCAGAGGCTTCTAGAAGTTCAAAAGTGATGGAGGCAAGAGCAGAGCACATATTTGTCTAATTCTAAGCTATAAATTTTGAGCGTCGACACACTAATAACAGCCAATAGGCCAAAATAGGCCCCACTGTCTGTTTCTTAGGGACACAGTACTCAAGCGGACCCACTCCCCATGTTACTGTGGCCCCTGGCTGTCCTGATACTCACACAGCATAGAGGCCAGGTCGTGATGGACATCCTGTGACCTTCAAAGCCAAAACTAACAGACCCTTCACAGAAAGTCTGCTAAGTCCTGCTCGCTAATGAAATATTATTCATTTATATGTACTTCCTCCCTACATTTTAACAGAGAACCAAATTTTGAAACAAATATTTTTAAAATATTTATATTACCATACACATATGCTATGCTTTAGATTTGTACTTTACTAGCTCACAAAAGGTAGGAGGTGATTAGAACAGGACACAATCCATGAGAAATGGTTCCTGATTTGCAACTATACACTAAGGAACAGAAATAAAAGCAACAAATCAAACCAAAATCAATTTTTGGCCATTGAATTCTCAGTGACTAAATAAACATACCCAGTCTGTTAAATTAGGGAGTGTTAAATCAATCTATATTGCACCATGCGGATTTATTTTTCAAAATCACTGTTTTTAGCTAATATGGCAAATTTAGAATTTGAAGGACAAAATATCAATAAAATGGCAGACAAAAGCAGTACCTAAACTGGGACTACTAAGTAAAAAAAATTATTTTTAGGAAAAATATATATGCTTATATGGACTTACCTGCATAAGCCGAAATAGCCACAAAGCAACAACACTGGAAAGGATGGATGGAAACAAATACCGGTAACAAGGACTAAACTTTACAACAAAGACCTTGTATTTTTGTCTATCGTTAAGACTCAAGGGAAAATTATTAAAATTCATCCCTTCAACTAATACACCGCAAACTATGGTCAATAAATAATATAAAAAGCAGAGTTGGGATTATGTTTACAGTACTCCCTTTCCATCAGGTACATGAATGTAGAATTTCCTTTGGAAAGGATTATTACTTCAGCATATAATCCCAAATTATATATCAATAGACCCAAGGGGAAATTTTATAGGACTGTTATTTTCCCTAAATGTTTTACTTTTGCTATATACTTTATTTTCTAACAAGTAAAGAGAAACAGAATATGTTTTCCAGTATTCCTTTGGGTAACTAGCTTCACAGTCCATACTGATGGAGTTAGACATCCCAAACCTACTCAAAACTCTTTGATCCAGTGGGGTAAAGATTTAGATAATCTCAAACACAAATAGGACCTATAAACTTGCTCCCCTCTTCATGCTATATTGGTGCTGGGGCCTCCCAGTCCCTACCCTAGAAGATCATTTGCCATTCATGGGACTAAGGAGGCATTGGAGATGTTACTGACATGCCAGTGGTTTGGGCTGCTTGACCGGAAGGTAACTGGTGATTCCTTAAGATAATAGTAATTCATTCCTGGGCCACTGCAAAGACTCAGCACCATCACCATAGTGAACAGAAAAAATTGAGCACATGAATGAGGTATATCTGTTATTTGTAGGTGCCCTTTCGAATTCAAGAAAGGAGAAAAAAAATCACAACAGTTTTTTAGTCTAGAGATTCACAATCTCATAGTCATGTCCCACAGAGAACTGGCAGTTATTCTGAGGATGTGGATCAAGTACAGAGTAACCTAAATAAAGGTGCCAGGAGAAGTGTACTTCTGTGAGAGTTCAAGGGGAGAGCAACACATAATATATGTATTTATACACTGGGTGTTTTTAAACTAACCACCAAATAATCTGTAGCTGTTCATTTAAGGTTTTGCAGGTTTGGATTAAATATGTATTCATTCTTAATTCACCTTGTTTCCAAATATTTATGAGAACTTCTACTTTAAATTATTAACCTATTTTATAAGGAAAAAGAAAGGCAGTCTCCTAAATATCTTCTTTCAGAAATAATTAAGCTGAAGCCTCCTACATCACTCTAAATAAATGGAGAAAATATTAGTGGCCATCACTCAGATTACCTTTTATTGATAATTCCTGGTTGTAGATTTGGATCTATTTGGGGGTGAAGATTGAATTCACTGTAAGAATCCTAATAACACATTCATATAAAATCATTTTTGCCAAGAAACAGTTTTTTTTTTTAAGGCTGTAACTTAAATTTATAAGTGGAGGAGCAATAGAAACTTTTGGATTGCTGTCTCAATGGTGAAGACCTCATAAATACCCCAATTTTATTTAATGCCCCACATTGTTCCAGACAGGAGAAGGTTCTCCACTGCACGAGAAAAACCACACACCACAAACACAACCAGGGCACGCCACAAGTTGCACCGTCACAAGAAACACGCCAACAAGACAACACGCGGGGTCAGGCACCACGGTCGGCTGGGACACCAGAAACCAGACACAAACACTCTGCAACTCACAAAGATGCTTACTCTATTCCCCACCCTGTGCCTCCAAAAATCACCCCCAGGGCCAGAATGGTGCCGGCCACGGCACCTATTAGCCTGCTCGTGGCCATGTTCACTGTGTGGAGGGAAAACGGAGAGTTTTTTAAGCAAAGGAAATTAATCACACACTGATTTCACTAATACACAAATTAATCTGTTCATAAAATGCTTTGCAAGTCAGCTAAATGTTGAGGTCTTCGCTTTAGGAGTTGAAATTAAGATCTGCATACACGTTGAAAAGATTTGAGGATAATTTTGAATTTACCTTCTAACGTCACACACCCTGCTTAAAAGCATAATTTCTTATAAATACTTTTGAACATATCAATAGCCCAATTTGAGGTACAGTTCCCACATGAGAGGAAAAATTGAAACATAACCTAAATTGTATAATAGCAAATCTGTATTTCTATTACAAAAGGAGTAAGCCTTGAGCATAATTTTAATAAGATTTTCAAACTGTAAAATATGCCTAAGAAACTGTACCTTTTTAAAATTCAGTACTTTCTCAGCCAATTTTGTGAAAATTCTTACAAATTTAAAACAGTGCATCTTTAAAGTTAAATGATTTTTACCTGGAAAATTATTTCAGCTGGAAAAGCATATTTCCAATAACTCTGTATTGTTTGCGTTTCTGTTATGGGACTTGGACATTTAAGTTTTTGTTTAAGTTTTTGCTTTAAATGAAGCACTGAGAAAAAGTAAAGGTCTCTGGGAAACTTACTTCAGAGCAAAGGGGTGGGGGTGAGGGGGTGATGACTGAGCCAAGATGCTCAGTCCCTGCTGATCACCCTCCTGTGTCAAGCTGTTACATTGTAAAATGGGCCTGCAGTGAGCAGAGGCTCCCAAAGTCCCCTCTGCATAGGCCAGAGGAAGCGCAGTGTAAAAGCAGGAAGGCAAATTATTTAGGGCTGAGTGTGCCCGTGTGTCCATGTGCACACAAACCTGTGGACACAGATGTACTTTATCTTATTTTTGTGAATTTCTTTTTTGTGATTCACAAGCATTGCCTTCAAATTACTTTACCAGTGAAGGGAGAGGCTAGTTTCAACAAAGCTGCGTTCACACAGATGGTGCACTAAGAAACACAGAAACAAAACAATCACAACTGAAAGTCACAATTTCTGAAGGCTTAATATTGGACTTGACCTTCTCAGGTGAATTTTTCCCAAAGAAGAGAGAACCTTGGAGGTCTAATCCTATGAGCAACTGTGCAGAAACTTCCTTTTTTTAAAATTTATATATATTTTTTACATGATTTTTCTTTTTTTTTTTTTTTTTAACAATGTTTGCTTTCTTTTCTCAGGTGTAGTCCCATAGGTAGTTCCATCACCTTTTATCACAGGGCAACTATATGAAGGAGAGATTCTAATTTGACTGTTAATGACTCACAAACCTGAATATTCTTAAAAAACAAAAAGATGGGGTTCACAACAGAAAACAGAAAATCTGCTGAGAGTGTTGAGGGGAGAGGAAAGCAGACCAACAGATCAGGTGATGGTAATATTTCCGAAATATTACAATAGATGGTAATTCAAATACCTAAACTATAGCTCAGATTTTCAAATTGTGGTGACAGAATGGGATGGGAGGAGGTATCCCAGAGATAATGACTCCTTTAAGACCTTAGGAGAATATTGCTTTCAGAATACTAAATTACTGACACCACTTTACAATTTTTTTTTTTTTTTGCTTACATTTTAGCATTGGTTCACAGAGCAGAAACAGACGAGTCCTTTTACCCTTTCAATTTTTATATAAGCCAAATATGCTAAATCATAGGAAAACACACACATTTATAAAAATGATATCAAATGAATATTTGCTGACTTTTTATAAATTATAGTAACTGTTAGAATGATTGAACAAAAGTAATTATTTTAAAAGGCTTTTGTATTTGCTCTGGATGTAATTTCTCTCTGTGAAAATCAAAAGAATTAGGCAATGCATCATGTAGGTGTTAGAAATAACAATCAGAGGAATGTGACATTTCTACAGATGCTGCAAATATATATTTCAAGATAAACAAATGTAGCCTATCACTGAGGAAGGAAAAACTACTTTTAAATTCTTAACTGTTAAGTACTTAACCCCCAAACAGGATAAAAGTGGGACTATAAGTTTTTTGCAAGTATCCTCTTTCTTCCGTGTTCTCTCTCCCTCCCACAAGTTTTAATTCTGATATACTGAAAATACATGTAAAATCCATTTGCTTCTTTATCACGATACTTAACATGGTTTTCTTTTTTTTTTTTTTTTTTTTTTTTTTTATTTATTTATTTATTATATTTGTTTGTTTTTTTTTTTTGTTTATACATGCACTGGGTACAGTCAGAAGCGCGGGAGGGTGAGAGAATTCACCAGAGCCAGAGCGGGGAGCAGAGCAGGCAGAAGGACCGAAGCACACTGCTGAGGGGAGCAGCGGGTGGCAGGAGAGGTCTGCGCACCATGTGGGATCCTCTTCCGGGGCCGGGGAGCAGCCGGGGATCGAACCGGCGCCACGGAGGCTGTGGGCAGCTTCGCAACCCAGCGCTCAACCGCTGCGCCACCGGGGAGGCCCTTAACATGGTTATTTCTTTGAGGAGGTAGTGACTAGCCTGACTTCAAATTGACATGAATTTATAAGTGGCTCACAGGTGGGTGGATTTTACAAGGGACAAATTTGAAAACTGAGGTCTTCACAGCTACCGAGAATTACAGTCTCATTGGAAAAAAAAAATTCCTTGGACCTTTGGGGGTGCTCTGATCTATTGGGTTATTGGAAAACTTAGGACGTATTTTTTTCTATGTTTTTCAAGCAAAAATGCATCGTGACTTTTCTAACAATAGTTCTATTTGGGTGCTAATTTATTCTATTTTACTTCTGTCCTAACTATGTGATTGTATTCATTCATTCATTCACTCATTCATTATTTACTAAATCCCTTTTCTTTGCTCCAGGAACTGTTAGGTACATGGTGACCTGCCTTATTTTTCTTTTTATCCTACCAAACCTGGAGATGAACTCTCAAAGATTCTAGCTAATAGGACAATCATATTAAGAACTTCATTTTGCTCATCACCTCTTGACATGCTTACCTTTCATCCTAATCTAACTTGTTTTTGGAAACTGTTTATTACTTAGCAGAAAGCTCTTATTTTTTCATTTATTTCTGTTGTTAGTTTATTATTATCATTATCATCACTATTAATATTTTTAGTCTTGGTCCCTGCATTCTAGGGTGATTTATACTAAATTTTTAATAATTTAATATTAAGATGCAAACTATGAATTTTTCCTTTACTTCAGAATTTCTGTTCTGTACAGAATTCTTTCACAGGCATTGGAAATTGAGTGGTTGTTTTGACTTATTCTGAAACAAAGGTGAATTATTTTGTCCATGTGATTCCAATGATGACATGGTTACAAAGAGAGCATCCCTTTAAAGGTAGGAGATATCAAAGCATCATTTGATTTCTATTTGTTATTATTTATTATTTTGCTAAAACTTAAAGCTAGAAAACAGTAAATATACTCTTCGTACTTTAGAATATAATATTGGCATTATATGTGGATATTTATTGTCCAACTTCATATTTCATTATATTAGAGATACAATCATTACTCCTTAATCTTTTTCTATAGTTAGAAAAGTTTCAGTTCCTTTTTGGATACATTGGGACAATGTTAAAGAGGATGAAAATATGTTTTTCTGAACCCAAACAAAATAAACTCAGTTACTGAGAAAGATAGAACCTGGTAAACCCTCAAGTTATTGATGAGGCCATTGTTAAGGAAAAAAATCCCTATGTGATACAACACCTGAGCTACAAAATCAAAGGAAGCTCTCAAAAAAGATACACAAAAGGAAAATGTAAAGATTGTAATACTCTGCAGGGTATTAGCCTTAGAAATGATTGTTTTTAAAATACTAAATGCTAATAATATAACACTTTCTTTGACAAATAATGAAACAGTTAATTAGCTTAATCATTACCTGTTATTGTTTTACTTTTCTATTATTGTGCTATGAACCAGCAGAATAACAACACTCCGCTATAAATGAGGCCAGCACAAGACCAAGTGATCTACATTTTGTACTTGGCTCAGCCCCTACCCAGTTGTTACCTCTGATAATAGAGTTAATTTTCTCATTTGTAAGACAAGGGGTCTGAGCTGAATTGCACCAAAGCTATTCTATCTCTGACTTAATGACCACAATGGAAGGATCTGGCCAAAGTGCCCCAGGCGTGGTCTCTACCTTTACACATCAATGAAAGCAATGTTCCAATTTTTTTCTCTTCCCTCATATAATGGTGATGTAAACCAACCAATGAGAAAAGTTCCAGTGAATTCCATAGTAAGCACCAAGCAAGGATGTCTACACATTGACAAAAATTCATTATTTGACAGGGCTTTCTCTAGAGCAAGGGAAATTCTAGGTCTTTCCACAAAGTCCAACCATAGTCTACCTTGTAGGACAAATCAAAACAATTTAAATAAGTTCAGGGAAAATAAATTGGGACAAGAAAGACCAGAAGAGTCTTATATGTGAAATACATGACAATGTAGAAAAGATAAGTGAAAGAGTACGTAATAGAAAGTCTTTTTAAAAAAAAAAAAACAAAAAAAACAAAAACGCTTGCTCAACTGTTTTTTTGTTTGTTTTTGATTTGGGCTTGAGGAACCAGCACAAATGACATTGTGCGCTATGAGCTGACGGGCCACTGTGATTATTTTAGGGAGTGCAGCCTGGCTTCTCCAGCAATGCTTTCATGAATGCCCTTAGTTCATACCAGATGGAGAGGTTGAATTTTTATTCTTCCAGGAAATTAGAGTTACAATGAAAGGAATGCAAAATATACATCATCTTGACATCCTCAAAACAATGGAAACAAGGGGGGGGGATTTTATGGGGACTATAACCAAAATGAAAATGCATACATTGTGCAAAAATGAAAATGATGTAAAAATATATACAAAATAAAATAAAAAAAAAAACAATGGAAACAGTCACAAATTTTTCCTTTGTTTTTACTTATTTGGTCTGGATCCAAAGGGCTACAGTTGAGTATAATTTATCTTTATGTCCATGTTCATGATTTTTTAAAAAGCAATATTTTCATTTGACTTCTTGGATTTTTTTTTCTCCATAACAAGGAAGCACACTGAAATTAAATAAACCTAAATATTTTTTAATGCCCTTTCATCATATCCATAAAGACCTCCATAAAGACGGGGCAGATGATTGTGGGTATCCATCATTAAACATGGCAAGCACTTGGGAAGGGTCCAAATGCTGTGCCAGCCAAACCAATTCAACCCTGAACAAGAATATTCAACATGCAGTTATGCAAGATCTAGGTACTTCACTCAACTGTTGAACCTTTAGTCAAGAAGGTACTAATTGTTTCAATATCTTGATGCATGATCTGTTACTCTACAACATAGCAATATAACAAACTGATAGAGATACACTAAACCTTAACACTAACAGGCAACATCTGATTTCCTTACATACACCAAAGGTAGGGGCTGCAACATTGAGTGCCTATGATGTGCAATGGAGTAGACCATCAATAAATGTTTGTTTTCTGGATGATACTAGAAAGTACATCGTTTCTCTCTTATATTCTTTTAATCAGAATATCAAAAATAAATTCATAACACCTACAACAAAGTGTTCAAATTTTGATCTCTGTTGTTTCTCATTTTACTATTATATCTAACTGATCTCTCAAGAGAGGCTGAAAAGACTCAATTATCTATTAGAGATACATCTATTATTGAATCATACTAAAATCATATGACTTCTGAAAATTTAATAATTTATAATAACTGCTCACTTATATCAATGAATGGGTTTTTTTCAACTGAACCAAACTATTAGAGATTTCTGAGGATTCTAACAATTTTAGAATCAATAGGTACTTTACTCTAATGCCTCCACCGCCATCATAAAGAATGAAAAACATAAAACTTGCAGCTAGAAAAAAATAGACTAGAATGCTTATATTGATTGCCTGATTCATGAAATTAAGGGTAATTTTTATTTTCAAATTTTTTATTTTCTTAATTTTTGTTTTCAAAATTTTCTGCAATAAATGCATCTTACTTGATTGAAGAAAGGTTATTTTTGAAAGATAATGTAAAATAGCACCATATTAAACGAGAAAGTAAAACAAAGCAAAAGGCAGCTGTAAATACCCTGGCCAGACTGTTCCCTTCAAGCAGTCAAAGAAGCTTTCTAATCATGAATGGTAGAGCAACAGGGCCCAGAACCAGGTAATTAATAATCCTTTGGCCCATGTAATGAAAAAGGATAGTCTAAGCCATTCAGCTCTGTTCATCTGTTCAGTCATCTTTATGCACAATTTAAGGAAACAGCATCTAAATCTGTAAATCTGTAAATCTCACAATCTATCGTGAGAAACATACACTATGGAAAGAAGATTTGGAAAGAATTAAGCTCTGTTTCTAAATTTTCTCTAAATCTAACTTCTGAGGGTGGATCTAAGAATTTTTTGTTCTCGTTTTAAAGTAACAAAAGACTAAATGTAAAATTGGAATCAGTTCCCTTTTAAAAATAGAAGAGAGAGAACAAAAATAGAGTGTGAGGGCGTGATGATGATTCCTATAGCATCTTAATATCATGGGTATATTAAGCAAATGCATGAAAAGTGTTTTCACACACCCACTATGACTGAAAAATGCACATGCACCCAAACCAGCCTATATCTCCAGGAATTGAGGGCTATAGAGTCCCTATGCTTTCGAAGTTCTGTTTTCCCAAATAAAGAATACTGAAGTTCAGAGAGTTTAAACAACTTACATCGAAAACCTAACAGATTAAAATACTATTTTTATATGAGCTTTCCTACTTGTAGGAGAAAAGCAAGAAAGTTATTTATAAAATACCTGTTAGTGGTACATTATAAAAAGGAAGCTGATACAGAGTCTCTGGGACACACTGTCATGACCAAGCTTCTCAGGTTTGATGCCACAAGTGCTGCAGTCAGCCTATAGCAACCGATGACTTTCTAGATCTTTGAGAATCATCTGAGGGAAGCCATGGTGAGAATAATGGGAAAGTGATGGCCATACCCATGATAATATGGACCACGTTACTACCTAAGGCAACAGGAGAGTGTGTGGACCTGAGATTGGGCACGAGGGCCCTGGTCCCTGCCCTGCCTCTGGTTAGCTGGGTAACTGTAGTATGTCACCTGACCTCATGACTTGGGCATTCTAATCTACAAGTAAGAGTACTTCTAGGGCCACTGAGACTCTTTTAATTCTAAAATTCTAAATTTTCTTTTTTTAGTGACTGATTGTAGAGCAAAGGTCTAGACCTCTTACAGTTTTTTAAAAGTTAAAGTTCTATGAAGAATTCCAATTTCTTCCTAATTAAAAGTGCATTAAGGCAGAGCATGGAAGACTGCAATTTCCATTTGGAGAGATTCAAGAAATGAGGAATGACCACAGCCATACACCAGGCCCAAATTTTCTATCTCTTAGAAAATTGGCATAGCTTAGACAAACTACAAATCTATTAAAATCTGTGATTATGAAAAAGAATTGCATTTAAAGGGGAAAAAGAAAAATGGAAAGAAAGAAATCAATACATTTACTTCTTCCTAACCTTAGTTGTAGACTGAGGGGCAATTCAAACATGGTTTTCAATGTGATCTATGAGGAACCTTGATTCTATAAAAACATGAATTACATTTTAATAGCAAAAAAAAGATATTCTTATGTGTTCTGTCAAACCTATTAAGCTGCTGTCTTGGCACCCTGGGAGAGTGCCAATGAATCTGGAATGCAAAGGAATTGAAACTGAAATCACACAAACCCTTGGGTCCTTCATCCTTGGGGGGGTGAAGGTTCCTAACTGGATCCCGGATGCTGCAGTCTGTTCCTGCCCAGGTGAAATCACAGATGCAGGTGGCTTCATTACTACACACCTGTAAAGGACAATGAATAGACATGGGACATTTCCACTCTGCTTTGTAGAGCAATGGTGATCTATGTAAAAGAGAAACAGGATGGGGCAGAAACTTTAAAAATCTGTCATTTTAAAAAATGTATCAAAATTTTGAGTGCATGGGAAACAATGTATAGCTTAAATTGTAGTATGGTGTTTTTTCCCACTAATTATAAAAATATAAGGATTAAAAGGAAGAAAGTGTTAAATTATTATTCATGTTAATTTTTCTTGTTGATATTATTTAAGTAGCAACAATGCAGTATTTTCAAAAGTAGTTGTTTCTAGGAACATATTTTAAAAATATATATGCTAAATCACTCAAGAATTTAATAGATTATGGGCTCAAGAGGCAATGCCAGTAATTAAAGACCAGGAGATATTCACCAATGCATTGCATGACCTCCCCATGTTCAACGCCCAATTTATCTGATAATATTCAATACTTTCCCAGCCAAATGAGTACCCTCCCACTTTCTCTGACTGCCTGTGCTATCTCTTTTCTCTCAATCAGCAAGCTGAAGACCCTCCTGGGGTGATCTTTGTCTCCTCTCTCTGCCTCTGGGGGCCAAGCAGTGTGTTGGAATGGATTTGTAATTGAGATGAAACAAACAACCATTGGGAAACTTAAGACAGAGGTATTTAAACCCTTATCTGCCTGGGAAATACATTCGAGACAGATAGCTAAAGATGATGAAATCAAACTTAAGCTTATTGGTATAGAAACTTCATAAACTGAAATGTTATAAAGCCATGATAATGATCAAAAAGGCTATATTTGATCCTTTTTTAACAAGATGAAAAAGCAAGGGGTAGAGGAGCAGTAGAGAATTAAGTGTCTTTTTATGCATTAAGTATTATAACGTGTTCAGAGCAATAACTAGAATAACTGATAACATAATTTAAAATAACTAGAATAACATAATTTAAAATATAAAAAATATAAAGCATAAATAAAATCATGGCCACACACATGGGTGTTATTCTTAACAGATATGTAGGAAATAATCACAGCCAATGTAGAGATACCAGGAACAGTCACAGAACAAGAATGACTGAACTGGAAGTCTACCGACTGTGAATTCTGAGGATAAAAGATAACAGGTCCAAGCTGGAACACAGATGTCTACTCACCCCATGGCCTGAACAGACTTTACCCTTGGAATCCAGTGGGCAGCTGCTCATGTTTAGGGCCTGAATCTGTAGACACTTCCGATCTAAACACATCATAGAGGGGCCACATGGCGTTCCATCTTCCACATAGCCCACATCTGTATCATCATCTAAAACCACATGAGCACCACTAAAAGGAGAGAAATATTCATGAACCATTAGCACCACACATACAAATACAATGTCAACATGGAGCAAAGCTTGCTCTTCATGATACTGAAGAGGCTATGAGGGGACATTGTGGTAGCCTTTGCCGCTGCGGCAGCCTCTGCCGCTGAACGCATGTGAACTTACTGGAAAAAGGGAGGTGTTTACTCAGACAAACATAAGTCAGAGGAAATAAGACCCCCTTCCCCTGTGAGCTGGACTGGACAGTCAATGACGGGTAAGATCAGGGGCAGACGAGAAATGGCATTGCCCAGCCACATGTCTGTGACTCCTGATGACCTAAGACAGGCACAGTCCCCGAGGGGCATTATTATGAAAATATTTTGGCAAGGCAAATGCCTGTTGGCTCGAAGTTAAGAAACCCCTCGTTCAGCATGGTTAAGTATGTGAGGGGAACATACTGCACTTTTCCCCAAAAACATTGCTGCAAGATGGCGATATTAAACTATAAGAAGATTGATTGCTATGAAGACAATGTACCTGCCATAGCAACAACTTTTCCCTATGTTTCTGCATACCTTTTTGTTGACCTGTCTAGTTATGTTTTTCTTTCCTGCATTACTTTAATCTTCCTAGCTACAGTATAATGGTGCACAGAGTCAAATGTCACTGATTAAAATATAACTATATAAATTTGGCAATCTGAAATCCAGTAAGCAACCAAGGTGGCAAAAACATGCAAAAACTTCCTCCATCCATCAAAACATACTTTATAAGAATCAGATATAAACAGGCATAGATTAACAGTCCCTTTAAAATATAAAAGAACTAAGCTTGCAAGCTTTTAATTAAACCTAATCACCCTAATTAAAATACCAACCAACAAATAGTATAACTAATACAGTTAGCTTCTAAATAATAACAATAAATGCACTAGGTTATACATATAACTAGTAAAACAGGTTTAGGCAGGAAATGTATTGTAACCACATATGCTTAGCAACTTGTAATCATTAGCTAGAAAATTGCATTTTATGCCTAGGTAACAAGCTGGGAAAATAGATTTTGTATGACCTAATGCTTTTTGAAAATGTATAAAAATGCATAATGATTTGAGCACATTACATTCAGATCTTCACTCTTGAAGTGTGTCTGTCTGTCATTTCTGCACCGAATCCTTGACCACCCTGTTCAGTCTCTCATCCCTGGGTCAGCCTTGCTAATCTACCACTGCGCTGGTCGGCGGCAGGACATGGATTTCTCCTAGCATTTCTCCACTTTTCTCCTCCTGCCCCCTTTACCCTGGCTTCCCTTAAATAAAGAGCATGATAAAAGAAACTACCCTTCATTATCATTATACTTCACACCATCAGAAAAAAAGTAATCTGTTCTAAATCTTCACTGGTTTTTAAGGTCAACATTAAGGGGAGAGGTGTTTACATAAAAACAGGAGAAGCATTCTTATTGTAGGTCTCCAAGGCTTTCAGATGTGTCATGGCAGAAAACAAGCAGATATTGAACTAGCAACTAAAAGTACTTTAAAATTATTATTTAGAGAACTGGATTATTCATCACTGAAAAAATAACAAGCCAGTTCCTCACTATTGATATTTATAAAGTTAGGGACAACTTATATTTGAGTAATAATCAATGCTATAATTACTTACACATTATCTTGCTAAATATTTTACAAATATAGTAGTTTAGAATATACCAATATAATAGTTTAGAATATAGTAGTTTAGAATATACCAATATAAATTAACCTAAAGGTTGAGGAAATTGACACTTACAGATAAAGCTTATGTGATCAAGATAACTCGATTTGAAGACTATAAATTCATTCCAGGAAGACTCTTATTGTCTATGACCCTGTTTGAATTTCTTTCACAGCCATTTAAAAGGCAGAAAAATAGCAATCATTTAACCAAGACAGCATTATCCAATTGAACTACCCAGGCAATTTATTAAATTTTGTCCAAATTCACTTCTGGATGTTTCCAAATCTTAATTCACTCATAGAAGATGAAATTAAGGAACTGAGGAAACTAAGGATCAATGTTTGTAGACAATGAAGACAGTTCTGTAAAGGGATCCGAAAACTGTTTTTGGGCAATAACAATATCATTTGAAAGATAGCAGAGCACTTAGAATTATGGCTACCTTGAGGAGAGCAATGCTTATTTGTAACATAATATGAATCTCTGGCTGAAAAAAAAAACCACTCATAAACCTCAGGCCTTCTGTGTCTTGTATGCACAGGTAATTGGCTATCATTTATTTGTCTATGGCTACAAACAATATTTTAAAAAATATTTTCTGTATGTGATTGGGTATTTATTCAATCACCTTCTAAACCAGACACATAGTACATACAGGATAGCTTAAACGCCCTTGTTTTTCATAAAAAATAAAACACAGTGTTCAAATAGTAACATATTCTAATACTCAAAGCTTTAATTATGGGTCAAAACAGGTACCATCATTTTCCTCTCACGACTATGAATACAAAGGACATCTCATTACTTATAACTCATACATTTTTGAGCAAATACTAATGCAAATCAATACATAACTTTATTTTTAAAAACAACTCTCAACATAAGTATTGAGCAAATAGAGATAATAAAAGCTAGGTGAAAACTCCTGTGTGAGAAATAGAAATATTTCCCTTGGTTTTTTCTAAATTTGTGATTCTCATCATTCATTAGTTTTCTGGCTTTTAATGTTACCTGCAGTCAATCACCCGGCCTTGATGGTAGAAGGAAGTTGGGATGATCTCACCCTGAAGTTGGCCGATACGAGGAGCGCGAGTAAGATTGGTACAGAGTAAAAATCCACAGAACACATCACTGAACATGGGGGGAGAAAAGAAGAAGAACAGGCAGCTCAAAATAATCAAAACTATTCAGCCCACATATGTGCAAAACTTGAAAATACTCTCCTCTCTTCTGAACAAGAACAATTGTTCAGATATTATTCATTGGCGATGACCCTTCCTTGCTAACAAGATCACGGCTTTAGTGTAGCAAGGTACTCAACCCTGAAAGATGGCTCATAGCTGGGGTCTAAGCTAGTTAAGCAGCCCTCTTCCCTACAGCCATTTCTGTAGCCATCTCTGCTCTCCATTCACTTACAGCTAAAGGTGCTCTGGTGTTGGGATGTGAAGAAAAGTCAGCTAAGGAACTGCTGGAGAAAATTTTGCTTTCTGGAAAAAGTTAGAAGCTGACAAGGAGAAGACCTTTTACTTTCACCTGCTTCCTGCCTTTGAATATGGAGCTTTGGCATCTACCTTGCAATCATGAGTTACAAGCATGGGGATGCAAACTCAACATGCTAAGCATTAGAGAACAGAGGGCCACAAACCTTCTACACTGTTGTTAAGTGATCACCCATCATGAGGGCACCTACCTGTAGCCTACTGTTAAATAAACAATGAACTCCTAAAAAATGGGCAAAAACCCAAAATGGCACATCACAAAAAAGGAAACCCATGAAAATGTGCTAAATTCTACTTGTAAACAGGGAAATGCAAATTAAAACCACAAAAATATAGTAGTTCACACTCACTAGAGTAGAAAAATGTAAAAAGTTTGATAATATCAAGTGCTGGTGATCCCAGAGATTCTCAGATAAGTGTTACTGATAGTAGGGTTTACTTGTACAACCATTTTATTTTATTTTTTTTAAAGATTTATTTATTTATGCATACAAGAGCTGCAGTACAGGTCAGAGGTGTGGGGGTAAGAGGATTCACCAGAGACAGAATGGGGAACAGAATAGGCAGATTGACTGATACACACTGCTGAGGGGAACAGCAGGCAAGACAAGAGAGGTCTGCTGCACCATGTGGGTTTTCCCCTGGCTGGCCGGGATCGAACCGCACTGGAGAAGCTGCGGATAGCTTCACAGTGCTGTGCTGAACCCCTTGTGCCACCAAGAAGTCCTTGTACAACCATTGTAAAAAACATCATCTGGCATGACATCATTTGCTGGCACTGAAATCATACATTCCCTAAAATTTAGCAATTTTTTTTGCTAGTTACAGGCCTTAGAAAAACATGTTAAAATGTGCACTAAGTTACATGTGTAAGAATATTTATAGCGTCCTAGTTCCTAACAGTCAATATATAGAAATGGTCTAATATCCCTCAACATGGAATGGAGAAATAAATTATGGTCTGTTTAGAAAGGCAACAAATGAACAATTAAAATAAGCAGCTGTACACACCATGGAAGATTTAAAATACTTAACATAAGAAGCAAAATACAAGAAGAAAATACATATGATTCCTTTTACATAAAATTACCAAAACTTGAGGCAAGCTATACTGTTTAGGGATGAAAACATAGGCAGCAAAACTTTAAAGAAAGCATAAAGGCCAGGTGTTTTGTATCTCCAGAAGAGAGATGGGGTCATGTGAGGAAGGAAGAATCATTTTTGGGGGTGATGGGATGCTCTGTTTCTTGATTCAGATAAGGGTCACGTGGGCATTCACTTCAAAATTACTTGCTCAACTGTACATCTTTATATTATTCACTTTCCTGCTCATGATCATTTCACAACTTTTAAAAGTTTCAAAAACACATATTGACTTTCTTAACTCGTAGGTGACTGGATATTCTGTAACAAGCTATATTTTCCAGTGAACTAATCCAGTGCCACTGAAGTCACAGAGACACAGAGAAATGACCACATTTGTCTAGGATACTGACTTAAGGAATGAAGCTAATCAAATTCAGAAGCATCTGCCCTAATTGTGACAGCTTTAGGTCCCACACCCTCAGACTCCCTGACACCTCAAGTATTAAACATTTAGAAACTTTACTCATGAGATATCACATGGGAAGTTCGTCTCTATTATTGTGACTTTATTTTTTTTATTTAAAGATTTATTTTTATTTATACAAGAGCTGGGGTATAGGCCAGAGTCGCAGGAGGGTGCGAGGATTCACTAGAGACAGAGCGGTTTGCAGAACAGGCAGACTGACTGAGATACACTGCTGAGGGGAACAGTGGTAGAGACAGGAGAGGTCTGCCTCACCATGTGGGAATCTCCCTGGCCAGCCAGGAATCGAACTGATGCTGCGGAGGCTGCAGACAGCTTCACAGTGCTGCGCTCAACCCGCTGCACCACCAGGGAGGCCCAATTGTGGCTTAATTTTAAAGGAGTATAACCAAAAGATTTGTTGCCTACTAAGAATTCACCCATCACCAAAGACTATAATCAGTCCTTAAATAATGTCATTCACTATAACATTGATGAGAAAAAAAATAACCCTTGTGGAAAATGGCCAAAATGATCTATTTGAGGATCTGCTTCTGTTACAATGGCTGTGCTAAAAGTCAAAGTTGCCAACAATTAGGAATGATATCAAGCGACAACTGACTGTGTGTGGAATTGCAATGTTGCATAAAGGACAACACAGAGTTCATAAATTACAGAAATAAAATTCCCCTTAAATCCTTGCTCTGCCACAAAATTGGGAGAAGATTCCTCATTGCTATGGAAGAAAAAAGAGGAGTTTGGGCTTATAATTTAATGGTTCCATAGATGTCAGTAATTGAGTTAACCTCAACAGACTATTAAATTATAATTTTAACTCTCCCCAACTAATCAAAGGAAAACATCACAAATGTGATCACTTAAAGTATCTGATTTCATAAGGAAAGGCACCTCCAATATGCTTGTTAGATGGGGAAGAATATACTTCTGATACAGACATTAGATGTTTAATTACACAATGTTGTTCCCATGAAATAATCAAAAACATACATTATTTCACTTTGAATAATATAACCAAAATGTATTTTTTGTTCATATACATATATATATTGCTTATAAAATTCTATATATATATAGTATTTGTATAGGTCATATTTTCTGGCAAATGTTGAAAGTGTGGTGTATTAATTCATAATAATATTAATTTGTAATAATGTAGTGAAGTATCTTTTCAAAATGTGCATCAGGAAAATACGGGATATGAAAAATTTGCTGAACTTTACAGAAATAGTATTTGTGCTACAGTTAACCATTTAGTCCATAGCTGTTTGCCCTTAGCTACATTAATGTATTTTTAAAACACCTTGAAAATTTAAAATGATGAACATTTATAAAAAATCAGTAACATTCATCCTGAGCTCATTTTGCAGAAGAATCAGGGCTTCCACGTCCATCTCTTCTGCCCCCAAAGCTGCTACTCACTGTTTGCTGCACTGGATCCATCGGTCTCCATCCTTCCCACAATTTCCCTTTTCGGTGCCTTCTGTATTCAGCTTTTCATAACAGAACTTGTCAGACCCTGAAGCCTCTTTTGGAGAAGAGCAAGAGAAGGAAATTAATTTTAGTTCTCTTTGTTATCTCTAACCAATACTATGCAAGTAAGTATCTAATAACTGGTTCTCCAGAAAGAGGGAAAAAATCCTGAATCACAACATTTTCCAATTTCCATGGTATAAATTTCCAGGGTGTGATACACAGCTAATTTTAAGCTATCCATGTGATGTCAATTAGCTTCAAAATTTGCTGAAAATTTAACTTTGGCTCTTGCAAGCTAATACAGTGCTACAGCATAACACTTTTAAATTTGAGAAATAAATGTATCCCCAATTCTTATTAGGGAGTATGAAGGCAGAGGCAGGAATGAGCACCAGAAAACAATGAAGTGATGCTCTAGACAACTACTAGATATTCTTTTTTTTTTAAGTTAAAAAAAATTTTTTTAAAGATTTATTTATTTATACAAGCACTGGGTACAGTCAGAAGCAGGGGAGGGTGAGAGAATTCACCAGAGCCAGGGCGGGGAGCAGAGCAGGCGAAAGGACCCAAGTACACTGCTGAGGGGAGCAGTGGGTGGCAGGAGAGGTCTGTGTGCCATGTGGGATCCTCCTGCATTGGCCAAGGAGCAGCCGGGGATCGAACCTGCACTGCAGAGGCTGAGGGCAGCTTCGCAACCCAGTGCTCAAACGCTGCGTCACCAGGGAGGCCCCTACTAGATATTCTTAATGCTGTTTCATATTCATATTAAGAGAGATCCTATTAAGTCTTTAGCCCACTGAGGTTTTATGTTGGCACTTGGGTTTTGCTATTTCAACCTCTAAAATGACAAATAGGCCTCCATTATCTTTCCTCTACCAAAACTGAAGCTTTAAAATCGAATATTCCAAAAAAAAAAAAAAGAATATAATAAAATGTTCACAGTGATGCTTAAAAAAAAAAAAAAAAAAACAACGAATATTCCAAAATATCACATGGTATCACTTATAGGAGGACTATAAGGAAACCGAAAAAAGTGTCAAAAAAAAAAAAAAAAAAGACAAAACTTGCAAGCTGACCAAAGATCTGAGGCATACAGCTGGTGAGGGAGAGGGAGGGGGATCAAAACAGAGGAGAGAGGAGCACAAGAGACCAGGGTGAGGTATCACAGGTGATGTAGTGGTGGGAGCTTTATTTATGGCAACTACACCTGAGGGGAGAAATCAAATACTGCACAAAAATGAACAAAGATGTAAGAAAATGAAAAAGTTTAATATAAGTAAATAAATTAAAAAAATTAATCTCCCAATTAAATATTTGCCAAATCACTCCTGCAGGGTTCTATTCTCCTTTCTCTGCTGCCTCTTCTTTTGGGGTAGCCCAGCCCACAGCAGACAGACCCATTTCTCTCTCCTCCAGCTGGCCCTGATGAACTGAAGTTCACTGGAAAGCACAGCACATCAGGAACAGAACAGACATTCAGGGCAAGTGCTGAGAATCGTGTACCCTAACCTCTCTCACTGCACCTCCGGAAGGACCTGCATCCTTCACCTCACACTGAGATCGCAAATCACCAATTTGAAAAAGGAAGTCTGAGACTTAAGTCTGATAATTTCCAGGAGTAAAAGAACAGAAAAAGGAACCTGGGGGAGGGGAGGAAACATGAAGTTCAAGGCACAAAGAGGCTGGATGATGAGCAAGGCCCCCGTACTTCATTGATCTTGGGGAGTGGCAAGAACAGCCCTTTCGCTCACAGCTTGATGACAAGTCCCCAGCTTGAGCTGCACTTTCTGTGTTTTTTGTAACTAAGACTCACAGCCTCTGTATTCTCACACACTCCAGATTTTTTTTGAAACACCACTCCAAGCTGTCCATCTCTCTTAGCAAGAGTGGCAGAGAACAATATGAAGGGAAGCATGTGTGACACCAAGCAGGGACATGTGACCTACTTGTTCCCCAGATATATTGGCACTGGTTGTCCCGGGTCTTGCACTCGCCATTGTAGCAGCGGCCCTGAGGACAGAGACACACATCAGGAGCACACCGAGCCAGGTCCATTCCCCCATAATTTTCACTGCAAGGTCTCCTTTCTGTTGTTTTAGAGAAGTTGTTTTTTATTTTTCATTCCATCTCTTAATATTGATATTTTCATAGGGACCAATAGGAATCACAAATATCTTAAGAGAAGTATAACAGGCAATTAAAACCAAAAACTCAGAATAGAGCTCTTGAAACCCAAACTAATGATCTTAAATTTTAAATTTTATAGAAAACAGAAACTGGGACTTCTTTGGGTGATACTAAAGTGATTTTTAGCTTCACTTGTGTGGGATGGGGGTTACAACACCACTACAGGAGAAAAAAAAAAAGCCCACACATTGTTACTGATTTTCATCTTTTGCCATAATGGACATGCTGGAATTATTGAAAGATGGTCACGATTCCAAATTAGATTCATAATTCCTCATCCATCACTACATTTTTTTCTTGCCCTCAATCTGGGCAATTTGTCACTGGAGTTAATATATTTCGTATTTGGTATGACATGAAACAACTCTGAATTAAAAGTCCACCGCAATGACGTACTGTTAGTGGCACTGCAATTTCCCTGCAAAGTTACAGCTATCAAAAAAGAAAAAAAAACTTGCAAACTAATCCCTTTAAAATTACATTCAAAAACTTACAGCCCCAGCATACCTGATTTTGATTGCATGCATATCCGTCTTGCTTATGAAGATTTGGTGGGCACTGAAAAATACAATAGTTAATGTTCAGCATGTTAAATCCCTTCAGGATTTGGACAGAATACATAAAAACACAAAAAGTAAATGCAAGCATGGTGAATATATAATCAGAAATGTTTAGAAAAAAACATGAATAACTTCTTAAGTAGGTTATCTAAATTAATTCTCCTATTGTGGGTAAAAATAAATAAGGTCCATGCAGTGGTGCTTTTCACATTTCCGATTTCCATGAGGTGTACTAGAAGAATAACTTACATTCACTTGCCAACAGTTAAAAGTAGAAGGGATTAAAATGGACAATGAAGGAAATGAATCAGATTGTTATGTAGGAGTGGACACATTCAGGAACTAATTTACAAACCTTGCACGGCCCTGTGAAAATGTAAAATCTGCATTTGACACCCATGAAGCTCCCCCACAGGCCACTTTACTGCAAAGGAAGAAACACCCTGCCTTTCAACTCAGGGCAAGTGTTGTATCTCCATTATATTTTTGACCTCGCAAACTACAGACTTGCTGCTAGGACAACTGTGATGTGATGTTTACTTCTTTTGCCAAGACTCTCTGTCAAATCATTTTCTTTAAGTACACTTCATTCCTGCCCCCTTCAAATTAACCTGAAAAAATTAAAACATTTACTCTCTATGCATTTATTTACTACAATATAGAGAACTTAAAAGAAAAACGTGGAAATCAAAGGCTCTGCTTATGAAAAGGAAAAACAATACACAGGTGTGTGGCAAGTGAATAAGAAACACAAAAGTACGAGCCAAGGCCTTCTTGATTCCACTCTTCCCAAACCATTATCCTAGTCTGTCAACAAACACCATTAGGTCTGTCTTCAAAATACAATCAAAATCTGATCAGACCACGTTTCTCCATCTCCACTACTAATGCCCAGTCCCATCCACCACTCTCTCTCGCCTGGAATACACGACAGTTTCCAACAGTCCGCCAGCCTCCAACCTAGTCCCCTTATAATCGAGAGCTACCAGAGTGTCCCCTCAAACATGTAAACCAGATCATGTCACTCCTAGTTCAGTGGTCCCCAATTTGCTCCCTGATGTCCAAGTTCAACATGACAGCTCCTGTGCTGCCCTCTTCCCCTCTTGGACCTCACTCCTGCTTCCAGCCACAACTGATCGGACCCTAGTGAAGGTGCCAGGCAGGCTGGCATCTCATGACCTTTGGCCCAGCTCTTCCTTCAATTTCCCCCAGATTTTCTATGTCACTTGCTCTCTCACTGTCTTTTGGATATTGTTCAAATAGCAGCATCTCAGAGAGACCTTCTCCAACCATGTCCAACACCAGGAACCCCTCCCATGCTGGCATCCTCTGCTGCCCAACTGACCACCAACTGATGGGTCATGTATTTTACTTGTTTGTTTGGCGTCCCCATCATAATGTGATGTAGGCAGAGAATTTATGTTTTGTCCCCCGCTGCCTTCCTGCCACCTAGGCTCCCTTATTACTGAGTAGGTACTCAATTACTTTTGACTGACTTAGAAAATAAATGAATGACCCACACAGATACAATTCAGTTATTCTATTCTATACATATCAAGCTGTTAACCAAGCTCACTACAGAAAAATAATAATAGAACTAATTTGGAATTGCTAAGAAACAGTAACTTACAAAGGAGCACTTTGAGATAGCGTTCTACCTCTTTCTAAATAATAACTCTCATATAAGCTTTCAATTGCCAGAACTTTTCATTCAACCTGAGAGAGACTGTTCAAATGATTGTAATTATCAACACTAAACCTGGCACACTAAGCCAGCTGTACAAAAACTTAAGAACCCTGTGGCCTCTTTCATCCATTGGAATGCACTCAAAATATAATCGTTATCTTATTAATCAACTCACAATAATTATTCACTTATCCCCAAACACAGCCACATTAAAAAAATAATGCAGAAGAAATGTTTCTATTAGAAAAGGCAAATCAGGGTCTAAAATTAACTTTTGTGTGTTTCAATAGGAAAAAAACTTAGAGAATTCTTCACTAATGAAAAAAAAAACGCAGTTATTATAAACTGTCAAAGCCACACGCAAGATTTCTAATCAGTGTATTGTTAGTTTAGGCTAATAAAAGCCAGTTGCTTATCACTGAAAAGTTAAACAAGGGAAATTATGGAATGTCTTACATTCTCTGGAGACATTTATAAATCTGTGTACTTTATTTTGCCTGTGGGTAAGGCTCTGGGTTTAGTTTCTAAATATCATTCCAGACCTCAGTTTTATGCCCTACAGAAAGGTTCACTTGAGGCAGCCTTCTAAGTGCAGTAGCATATAAATGTGTTTATTTTAAGTTGTGTTATACCACCCATTTAGATGACATATTTCATAGTGCTAACACAAAGCATTCCCACATCTTTCAAAAATATCTTTATCATACCATCCAGTATTGTTGCCAAAGATTTTTCTCAGTTGCTTAAGTATTATTTATTTTGTTATAAATTGTGAATTTTAAAAGTAGCTCAAGAGGTATCAGTAAATGCTAAGATCAAACTTTAGCAAAAATGTACTACAGAATAAAAGAGATGAAGTCATAATACTGGTTGTAGGTACTGCTTTTCAGACATACCATTTCCTTGATCTTATTAGTATCAATTATTTTCAAATTTCCCTGCTTTTTACAAAGCAGAAGAATTTAAAGGGAGTTTAATTCTCTCTATTCCAATTATATATTTCAGTTTCATTCCAGCCATATGAGGAAATCATCAGTAAAAGAACATGCTATTCTAATATGCCAATGAGAAATTAATTTAATAGTATAATTCTCACCTTGGACATATGAGATAATAACGTTTTTTAAATTTAGACAATAGACTATTAGGTTGAACATAGAACCCTCATTATAAAAGCCTTATTTCCAATAAATTCTATGACAATTCCAGAGTTGTAGGCTGAGATGGAAAAACAATACTTCTAAAAGAGTTGAATGTACAGAACCAAAAACCATACATTGTGGGTAAGGAAATAGTATTCAGGTACTCTCTGCTTCTTTACTCACTTCCTCTTCAGGCAGCTGGAGTGACTGGTTGGTTGATTTGATTGATTGATAAACTTGGGAAGAACAACCGGTCACTTTGGCTCAGTTCTGCCATTCTACTTTTACTTATTTATTTTCTTTCAATACTTTTTTATTGAGTTAATATTGGTCTGCATCATTGATTGCATTAGGAGTGTAGGATCCACCCACCAGGTGTTGTTGCTAGGGTGCACTCACCAACAAACAACCCACGGTCCACCACTATAGACTTTGCATTCTACTATTATCTACTTGTATTGATCATACCCACTGCTCCTGTAGATCATTTGCAGGGAGAGTTCATTCCACAGACAATTTTGTCAATAAGTTGTTGCTACAGCCAGAATCTCACAATCTATATAAAAACCCATTGATGACACTAAGCTATAGCTTTCAACTTGTCCCATTTTCAATAATAAATAAAATAATAAAAATTATATTTTAGTCTCCAACTGTACCCTATTAGGAGTCCCCTGGAAACTACAATACCTAGCAGTAGGGAAGGCCACCTCTGGAAACTTATCCTAAGGAACTACTGGTGCACAAGAAACATACTTAAAATGCATGCACATGTTGCATGTCATATTCATTATAATAATAAAAAATTCCAACTATCTAAATATCTACCACCAGATAGACGCCAACAGATAAATCCATGTGACAGAGCCTATGCAATCATAAAAAGGATATTTACAAAACGGTGTAATCTTATGGGAAAATGCTTTCAAGCATTCTGACAGAAAGGAAATGATGGTGGAATAAAAGAAAAAATTCTTACCAAGTCCTTAGCTGCTCTGATTACTGACCTCTTCTTCGAAGCTTTTCAATTATTCTCCAGCTATCCCCAGTTTTCATACCGTTTTTTAAAGAGGTCAAACTTTTATACTCACTGTTTTCTTACTATCTCTTCTCATTTATGTTTCTACTTGAATGCAAACTCCTCCAGGATGATATACCTGATTGCTCCCCCAAACCTTCCCAAACCATCACTCTTTTCAAATCAACTATTTTGTGCTTAGCACTTTGCGTGATCTGATATTTGTGTTCATTGATTTACCTTTCTCCACCCAGGAGAATATATGTTCCCTAAGAGCAACGGCTTGCCTATCTGGTTCCCACCCATACGTCAACATTTACGGTAGTACATGACAAAGTGTTCACTTGAATGACAAAGATATGAAATAATATGACTTGTTTTAAAAAATAAAAATTATATAAGGAGTTTTATACATAATATCTAATATTAATGTATGCCTACATTAATCATGGTGGTATAAAATTTTAATATGAAGAGGACAATGCCAAGGAGTATAAGCCATGATGACAGGGCTATGTGAATGGGGGGGGGGAGCTGGTGACAGCTGAGACAGCTGGACTTCTGTTCCCAGTGCCACTTTCACCAGAGCAGTGCTACTGGTTCCCTGCTTTCTACATTGGGCAACCATCCACATTTTTCTCAAAAGAAAGGGTTTTGTGGCTTAAAATGTTTGGAAACAGTAAGCAGTACTTCATCAGTGTGAATGTACTATTTTAGATGTGGGGGAAGGGGGAAAATCAATTCATTCTGTATAAACCACTTAAAGGGAATTAACTGTGAAGGGAAAATTGGAAGAAAAAGACATTAATGTCTGAAAAATACAACATATATTCCTAAAATAAAGGGACGATGAAGAACTAGAAATTACTAGAAAACAAAGTAAAATAAAAACAACAAAAAAAGGAACCAAAACATATCTACATATGGGAGATAAGTAGATATGTACATATCTACATTTGGATGTAGTCCAAATTAAAAGATTTAAAATATGTAGTTACAAGTAAAATGTATTACCTAAAAACTCAAGTTTTTTTACCTGGCCAGAGTCTCCAGTACAATATTCAGTAATATCACACCCATTCACAGCATCCCGACATTCATACCCTCGTGGCTGAAACTGAAAATCAAAATTCACGTGAGTTACGAGCTAGTATTAATATTTCAAAGAATTAGCATTCTTAAATTCACCAACAATCCTTACAATCTCTTATAATGATCACCAAACTCATTATTTAGCAAGATAGTTGCAAAGTAGAGACAAGGTCCAGCTACCACTCCCTGTAATATAATGAATCATCATCCATTGTATCAAATATTCAGATTTCAAAATCCATGTCTCCAAGTTTTATTTTTGAAAAACAACATGATGGAAATTATCTAAAGAATAAACACTGGTGTCACTTAAAAACAAAAGAGCAAAACATTATATATGTTTACATATAAATATAAATACAGAGAGTTGTATGTCATATATAGAGATCTCTCTTAAGATTGATGTGGCACACACCCAACTTCCACTAATTTACTATCAGTTTGGACATTAATCTTGCTTTAGTAAAGAATACATGATCAAATTTAATGAATTTATGTGAATTCTCTTCAGTAACACCAATGATGCTTACTGTATACTTGGCATTTTGTCTTATCTGGAAGGTGGGGGATGAAAATTGAAAGAAAGAACCCATTACCTTTGAGCAATCTGTAATCTGATGGAGGGTATAAGGCAAGTATAAACCAAGCTAGAATCTTCTAGAATAACATAATAGGTAATACCCCTTGATATTGAAGAAAATAATAAAATCATGTAAGCTTGAGCCATAGGGAAATTAAAGGTTTTATTGGTAAGTAAAAATATGATTAAAAAATGACTTTTTAGAAATTAGCTGAAGTCTCTATAGATGGAATTAACTCTCTGCTCATATACATACAAGCTGTGTATGTAAACATATATACATATATTACTTCTTTATCTAGTTTTCTACCCTTTTAAGGAATTTTAAAAGCCAAATGTGAAAATATGAGAACTAGCTTTTATGCTCCAACTCTAAAACAAACTAGGGTACATTTTAAATAAGAAGTGTTAGAATTAGGTCATATTATTTAAAAGACCACATAAATTGCCCATCTTCTAGTCAATCATTTAATCTGTCTTTCATCCATCCATGTGAATAGGGCAAGTCTCAATATTTACTTTGGAAGGAGTTCAGATACATTTTCTCAAGGGGGCATTGGAGGATAGAGTAGTTGATAATGAATGAGAGTGAAGGTAAATGATGTGACCCACAGGATTTGGGTGGATTTATTATGTATACTATCAGCCAACAAATTTGTGACAATCTACACCAATGACCAATGCATGTTTTGAGATATTTGGCTGATATGTAAATGAAGAGAAAGATGAAACTGTCAGGAAACTCACGAGACATGAGGTATTGTTACAGCAAGGCCCATCGCTGCAGTGGGCTCCATTGGAGAGAGAACACTTCTTACAGCACAAGCCATAGCACTCCTAGAGAAAACACTTCCTGTGAGTCAATGCAGACGATCATCCACCAGTCATTCAACACTGTCTCCACATATGATTATGCAGAACCCAGTTGAGATTTACACAACAGTAAGCAAATACTTTAGGAGCAAATGCATCACTTTAAACAATGATAGATCCCTTCCTGCATATTTGCAGGAAACTATAATTTTCTATGAAA
Organism: Talpa occidentalis; assembly: GCF_014898055.3. NCBI lineage: Eukaryota > Metazoa > Chordata > Mammalia > Eulipotyphla > Talpidae > Talpa > Talpa occidentalis. The sequence goes on along the minus strand of NW_023603184.1, from coordinate 128,119,872 downwards.
AGGCTTCTCTAACAAGAAAGAAAGTTTATTTCTTAGCAGACACCCCACCTCTGGGCAGCTCTATTATATTCTTAATATTCAATCTCGTTTTATGCGATAAAAGTAATATACAATGGAGAAAGTACATTTCATGATTTGGTAAAACTTGTCTGAGAGGAATATGAGCTATGAATTGTTAAGAAGTAGGGAATTTAATTAGAGGAATTCATTAGGTTTTTTTCAAATAAGGCTATAAGGACATGATTTATTCTCACATGTCTAAATTGGGATTAAGCATTAACGAAAGCAATCAGAAAGAAAGGCAGTAAGACTATAGTGAATGGTCATGCAGGCTTCTCACCTAAAGCCATTCTGGTTTGCTTTAGGCAGGAGCTGTGCTGAAGGTAGAAAAGAGCTTATACCTACCACATGGAAACCACAATCACATTCCTCCCCAGCTTCTACATATCCATTTCCACATTCCGTAGGCTCAAATAGCTGAAAGAAATGTGGGTGGGAAAAGAAAAATGTTTTATTTATTTTAAATTTTTTTTATTTATGCATACAAGAACTGGGGTACAGGTCAAAAGTGTTGAGGGTAAAAGGATGCACCACAGAGTGGGGAACAGAACAGGCATTTTGACTGAAATACACTGCTGAGGAGAGCAGCAGGCAAGTCAAGAGAGGTCTGCTGCACCATGTGGGTCACTTCCCTGGCTGGGGATTGAACTCTTGCTGCAGTGGCTGCTGATAGCTTCATAGTGTTGAAACTTAATCCCCTGAACCACCAGGGAGGCCCTGGGAAAATGTTTTAATAGCAAAAAAAGCCATGCAGCAATTAGGCTACATACATGGCCCTGTGATCAGCTACTCTGTGATACTCTTCTGTGCTTTGTTGTTATCTTATAAATGATGTCAGTGTTGGCAACATGTGTCAGTTATTTATAACACTTCTAAAAAGCAACTTTGAAAGTGGCAATATCCCTTGGAGGATCGTGGGTGGTGTGCTCCAGAGATGACTTCTACTCTGAGTTACTTTTTATGGAGATAAGTTGTCAAGAGGAATAGATCACTTTTCATATTTGCTAATGGAGCTAAAATGCATTGCTAATAACATTCAGCGAGATCTAATATGCTGACTTCCCTCAAGGCAGCTGAGAAGACATAAAAATTGTCAAAAATATAAAAATGTTTCAGTTTCTACCCAATGAGATACATACAATCAAGCAAATGCTAGTAGTACACATAAAAAAAATTGCTGGGAATTCATGCCCATAATTCTCACTGAAAGAAATCCACACTGTCCACACTTCTCACACTTCACACTTGCCGTTAAGCAAATGTGCAGACACATACACAGATGTAGAAAAATTGTTCAATCATACCTGGAGCAATGGAAGAGTCAGATTTCTAGAATAACCCACCCTACTGGTGCTTTGAACTTGCCTATCAGATAAACTACATAGCAGAATAATCATATTAATTATGCTCATAATTACTTATAAGAAACATTTCTACATCCCATCACTTAGGGTGAGATTTCTTTGTCCACCACAACTGGGGGAAGGATGGACGAGCACAACCTACCCCACGTGGGTTCAGAGAGGGAGGAGATGCCTTCCCCAGCAGCAGCACATACCTAAGGAAGGGGGTCCTCCCCTGAACCCACGTCAGAAAGACCTAGTCCTCTCCCCCCCTCTCAGGAGGGGGAAACTGTTATAAGAAGAAAGGAAGGTTTCCAAATAGAGGGTGGGATTACCCCATGGAAAAAGATCAATGAGTGACATCAACAGTCCTAATGTCTGTTGAAATGAAAGGGGGAAGAGCAGACTGGAGCCAGACCAGTGCTTTATCTCAGGCCCCCCATGGAACTATCTCCATATTTTGGACTCTTCCCACCTGAGAAAGGTCACTCTCACAAACCAGATGGAAAACAGGGCAGATGGTTCCCACAGCAGAGAAAAGATGTACATGGAAAAGAGAGACACACACAAGACACATTCATTCATTGACCAAAAATATTTGAAATAAAAGTTCATTGAAATATATACACTATTTCACTGGAATCGACAGGGGCTTTTTAAAAAATCATTCTAAGATGCAGGTTAAAGAGAAATAATTTCATATTTACCAATTTTTAAAATGAATGTATAGTTATTTTTATTTAGCTCCCAAGATATTAGAATAATTTTATTTCTACTCACAGGCAATTTTAGAAATCTAGGGATGGATCCTTACACACACACACTAGAAACCTTAACCTTTCCAAACAGCTTGGTGCTGTTCCCTCAGGCGTAATGCTTATAATTAGCCAGTGAGCTGGAAGGCAGGTAAAATTAGCCACGTACATTATAACTCAAAAATGCTAGCGGCTCACATGACTTCATTATTACTCATTTCACCCATTTTAAACACTCTGAAGCTTTTAGATTTTTATTGCATTGAGATCAACTCCACCAAAAGCAGCCAGCCAGCCAAGTTTAATGATGCAAGGTCACTTTAAAATACTGTTTCTTTTTCTGCCGCCTTACTGAGATGTTACACAGATGTCAAGCATTAAACTACCACTCTCTGACCACAGCAGTTATCACTGAATTATGGGGATAGGAATAAATGCTGCTGTCAGTTATCTACATTAGTCAATTTTTGTTTTTAAAAAGCTAATGTTTTATTCACAGTTTGTTAATTTGCAGAGCATTAAACATCTTGTAGAGCAATGGACTACATTTCATTTATAAAGTAGCATTTTAAAAGGAAACATGAAATGTGCAATGTTAGAATTTCTATGCCACTTGCTAATTAGCCCTCATCTTGTTTTTTTGTCTGCTAAGCAACTTCATTTCCAAACATGCTATGTAGGTTCACAGGGCCTTATCCCAAAGTGAGTTTGAGGATTATGGTTTCTAAAAATAAATGATGCATTTACTACATTCTATAATAGCCCTGAGGGGCCTGGTATATATTCTATAATCAAACACATTAATGTCTCTGCAGTAAGAGAAATATTTACACTGAGAAGGATAAATACTGGTTTTCAATTTAGGACAAGTTTTACTATACAATATGTCTTCTGCAAACTCATAAAAACACTTCCCATTTTCACAGTTTTCTGAATGAAGGAACAAGGGAGTGTGACACTGTATACATGAATTTTGATATAATGTCAATAGACAATATGGATCTTACGGATAAAGACACTATAGACTATAAATGCATGCATGTTTTTATGGGATTCATAAGTACCTTGGGCCATATTTTGGTTAGGTGACATTAGTAAGGCTTCTTTTTTGGGAAAATAGACACAAAAATAAAACATACAAAAGCCAAGAAAATAGTTGTACCTCTAGAAAGGACATCAAGGGAAATGAAATGTTTGTCTAAGAAATGGTTAAAGTAATATATTTTAATAACCCACTATCTCTTAGCAGCAGGGGAACACTAACATGAAAATTTCAAAGACATTTTAACTGAAAAGTTGTTTTTCTGGCGAGGGTTTCTGGGAATATGTACAACTACTACTGAAAAACCAGAAATTCAGAACAGAGAAACTATGGTTTTTTCATTCACTTAAACAAGACTCAGTTTTCACATGATAAGGCTTTTGAAACTAAATATTAATATTTTGACAATAAACCTGTTCCAAAACTATCTGGCACCATTCCAGTGTTCAAAAAAAAAAAGGGAGGGGGAGGATAATTATACTTTCTGAGTTACTAACCTTTGTTGGCCTGTTGAAAAGACAGGCTCCACCCCCTCTCTGTAAAAAATCTCTGTATTCCAAAATGCTGCACTTTGAGAACTTTCGGGAATGGGATACCCTGAGGAAATAAAAAATCAATTATGTAAGTAATTTACCAAAAGCAGTCATCAGAGAAGAAAATTAAAACCCTTGAATCAGAACAAAATGTTCACTCTGGATCCAGATGATTCTACACAAATTTTGACAAGGCACTTATGTTCAAATTTCCAAATAAGAATGTGTCGTAGACTTGGTAAAAATAGCAAGTCAAAAAAAGTCACAGATTTGAGGGCTAGTTGAAAGCTCCTTAGCAGTGAAGCCCTTTTGAACCCAAGCTTGAAAGAGGTTTTGAAAAGCTCCTTACAAATTTCTTCATCTAGGTTGTCTTCTAAAATGTGGACATTTTTATTTGCTGTGTCTCGGTAAACGCAAGCACTTTTGCCTCTGTCCTGAATAATGGAGCTCAGGAATCTATGAGATTTCAGTTTGTGAGGGTCAGTGTATCAAAGATTATATAATGCGGACTCCAGCCATGCAATCCAGGTAAACAAGGAAGCTCTAAAGAGATGTGCTAGGCCATATAGATAAATACATTTTTAGCAGAACAAAACCCAGCAAAAACAGAATTAGGGCAAACTCATTAGGGAAGTCTCAACTTCAATGACGATCCTGTGATATTATGATTTAGTAGGCATACAATACGAGTCTCTGTGATTGAATTAGTCAAATTATCTGTATAAAGGGACAAAATACACAAGGTCAGGGCCTGAAGTACATACACTGATGGCTTGGCCATATTTGTAATAGTACTTGATTTGAGAGTGACAAGCTTTTGGTTCCAGTACATTATCTAATACTTTTGTGTGTCCTGATGTATAAGGTAATGTATGGAAGTAGGTAAACTCTGCCATCGTGGGCACTGACTATCAGAACTGTGTAGAAATATGTCCTTGAGAAAACACATATTAACTTTAGTGGGTAATCAGTCAAAAACTTCATTTAGAAATCAGTTTAGAAGACATTTAGAAGACATTTCCTTATCAAATCTATATTACAAAAGGTGTCGCCTGCCTAGAAGATTCCTCAAAAAAGTCATAATGTCACTAAACTATGGTACAATAGTAAGGAGACCTGAAAGTTACCAATTTCAAGTTGAACCTACATTTTTTAGAAGCTCGTGTTCTAAAGTAGCATGCATAATGGCTGACTCGTCCTACTTTTTTCTCCATGAGCTAGACTCTTGGTAGCAGAATAAGAAAGGACTCTGTGCAAGCAGATCACAGTTTTTGGCAAGTGGAGCTCATAGGAATAGAGGGGACTGATAAGATGTCTGGCGTGGATGAAGGAAGCATGGGTAGACCTCTCCCATGTACTGGTGTTGGGGAAGGGGCTCACATGGAGCAAGGGTCATGGCGACATTTCTAGGTCTTGGGTGACAGAAGCAACGAAGCTCAGGGGCAGCTGCTTTGGCTCCCAAAGTATCCAAAAAGAAGAGAAGAGGCAGATGAGAAGATAGATATTCAAAGTCTACCAGCAAGAGGCTACCTAATTTAGATACAATAAATCTGCCTTAATAAAAAAAGCTTTATTGATGGGTTAAGCAGTACAGTATGATTTTATTACAGTAAACATGTCTATTTACGATTACCTTAAAATATAAATTGTGCACTAAATTGATTTTTGCTGACTGCTTCAGGTAGACAACCAGCTTTTATTCTAAGTGTACTAAAAAATTAATGCCGCTACTAAACTTAGAAGCACTTAATAATGTGCTTCCCTTAGGGTTAATAGAAATAGAAGTGTTACTATATTTTAGTCTTATCAATAACTTTAAATAAAAAATTAACATATACAGTGAATTAGTCCTTTCATTTTAAAAATATCAGCTAATCAATTATTGAATTTATATTAAGTGCTTAACCTGAAAGATCAGTCAATACTTGCGAAACTGCACATCTACTACAATAGAAGCAATTCCAGCAAAAAGGTGCACATCAAATACATGTATAATGAAAATTTACCCTGTTTCCTCCATGATGCAGCCACCCCAGGATTCTGTGCAGTCACATTCTAAAAACAATTTAAAAAAAAAAAAAAAGAAAAGGAAAAGAAAAAAGGTCACATTACAGCTTTTGAAATGATTCCTTATTACCAATTTCAAGTCAAGCAGATACAGAATATGAAATCTCACTGAACATCTATTTCTTTGACATCAATATTTCTATATCCTTTCCGAAGGCAACGGCAAGAAATAAAATTGTGACTCCCTTCATTTTTGAAACTGAGAGAACTCAGTTAAGATCCCAGTTCCATTGTTTCATGAAAAGTACCCTGATCCAGAATCAGAAGGCCCGAGTTCTACCTAACAAGAGAGTCCTACAGGCGAGAGACTTAGCATTGGGTGTCTTGGTGATTCCACTTCTAAAAGGGGGAATTCAGGTCTCTGCCTATCTCCCAGCTGGGCTGCTGGGTTCACACAAGATGGTATGGTCTGTGCTTTCTAGGAATATAAACTTGTACTGCACAAATGCCATGGTCCTCGCTGAAGTCCTGCTCACACAACACACTTAGGTTAGAGGAGAGGATTCGATTTGCTAGTCAGAATAGGATCGACCAAAGACTTGAAGAGAGCTGTGCTAAAGGAACACTGGATGGAGGAGAGCAGTCAGTCAGAAGTGTACATGCCAGCTGAAATTAAATAACAATCACAAAGTTAACACAGATACCGGAGACTGACATACTGGAATCGCCACGGGCTGTTCTTTTCATTTATTTTTTCTTATTCTCTTTTCTGCCATTGATATAATAAGTATTTTTAAAAACAGTCTTCCAGGGCCTCCCTGGTGGTGCAGGGGTTAAGACGCAACCTATGAAGCAATCCACAGCCACTGCAGCACGAGTTCGATTCCCAGCCAGCCAGGGAGAAACTCACATGGCGGGACAGACCTCTTCTGTCTCACCCGCTGCTCCCCTCAGCAATGCACTTCGGTCCATCTGCCTGTTTTGTTCCCCACTCTGTCTCTGGTGAATCCTCTCACCCCCCCGCATATCTGGCCTGTACCCCAATTCTTGCATAAAAATAAATCTTTAAAAAAAAAACCAGTCTTCCAATTGAACTTTTTAAAAACTCAAAAGTTCAGAAGATACTATTTAGCTAAACAAACATAAGAGAATAGAGAGTTTCAGGAAAGTAGGAACTACAGCCTGCTTCTCACCCTAGTCCATCGTCAGCTCAGTAGCCTCTGTCAGCTGACCCCAGCATGACCTCTTCCCAGCTCCAAGATTTTCAAAGTCACCAATCTGGTCCTACTCCCTTCTGATGCTGAAGGCATCTACACCAGCTGATGAGCCCCAAACACCCAAAACATCTCCTTCAATGTATGATGTGTGTTTCCTTGGGAAAGCCATGCTCTGAGCATTTATATTATATTATATTATATATTATATTATATTATATTATATTATATTATATTATATTATATTATATTATATTATATTATATTATATTATATTATGATATTAAGAAATGAAAGTCTATGGGGATTTGTTATATGTCACAGGACTTAATATACCCTTAAAATGATAACTTAATATGCCCAAAAAGAGAACTGAGAAGCCTCTGGATCTGTATTCTGTTTCATGCGTCCATAATACGAAGCATTAATGACAACTATTTAACAGCAGTTAAAATGTAGGTAGCTATGTCCTCTTCTTCTTTGGGATGAGGACCTTTCCTCCTAGCATCTGATTGTTTCAGAGAGGAGCAGAATTCCATTTAATTCCTAGTTCAGAGAAGAATGTTATCCATAGTAAATACCTCACTCCTTCATTCAGTGGGATCACATTCAGGCTTTTGTGGGCCCTGGGTACTTTTGTCTCCCGAAAAGCTTTAGAGGTTGTATTTTATTATTGTGTTGGCATAAAGAGAATATAATTCAGGTTGGGTTTTATTCTCATTTTAAAAGAAATTTAAAATGTTCATGGACCTCCCTCCCCCCAAAACTAGTGTGGGCCACTGAAAATCAGCCCCCTTTCTGTCTGCTCTCATCTGACTGACTAGGCTCAGTGCACAGCAGCTAGTGGCTTCACCTTCCAGCTGCACGGGATCTATTGCTCTGGCTGTATCCCGCCTGTACCGGCTTGCCCTCTAGAGGCAAGCGCAACCTTCTATCACCTGCCCCCTGCTTAAAAGGTCCTGGGCAAGCCTGCCTTAGGGGAGACCACTCTGACTCTTGTGATGGGGCTAGCGGTAAGTTTAGAAGGAGGGAGGTAAGTTTAGAGTATAAGCTCCCTTGGCTGCAGATTGAAGCTATTTCCCCATCCAGCTGCACTATTAGTAAACTTGCGATGGCATCTTACCTGGCATCTTATGTCTATACGCCACTGGTTAGAACTTGGGTGGCAAAGATTTCACCACCCAAAACCACACCATTCTGCAGTGTGAGGAAAAACTAATCACAATCTGAGAAAAGGAGTATGACTTTTATGGATTTTAAAAGGAACATCTCTACAACTCAAATAGATCAGGAGTTACTTTAAGTTAATAATTAGAAAAAGGAACAATGAAACCATCATGACATTGTAGGAATAAAAAATATTCACTTATCGACCGGACATGCATCATACAGACAGAATGGCACAGGAAAGTGAGCAAGAAGGTCAATGTACATACTTGGTTTTCTGCTAGAAGGTTCCCATTGGATTCCAAGGTTTTGAGCCAGGCTCTGCGATAATACTTGTGCCACTGCCATTGGAAGACCATACTGTTTTTCAGAGTTGAAAGTGTGTGGGAGACATTTGAGAGAGTGCACAAAGCTAGTTATTATTTCTTAATCATTACCACATATCATCTCAGCTCCCTAAGAGCCTCCCAGCATCTAAAGATGACATTTGCTCCTTACCACTTCTCCCTGGCAATTGGGCCCAAGAAGCAGAAAGCCTCTCTTACTCTGTGGCACCTCTCAGAACTTGATGAACTCACATGGAAACATAAAGTACATGTCCTAAGGGTGGCGCTCCAATTCAACTCACAGTCAACCAAGAATAGGTACAAATTACTACAAAGATGTCATGAGAGGTAACCATTGAATGATGACTTTAGTAGAATAACCTGGTAGCACATATTCTGGTACTCACTAGGGTCTAGATATAGTTGTTTTAGGTGTTTGGGCACTCCTGCCAACTGTTATAAGAATTCCCTTTATAAAAATGAAGTTATCAAAATTAAAACCATGAGATTAAGGAACTATTCATTTCAATCAGTTCGACAGAGAGGTGGTAGGAGGCATAAAGATGAAAAACTTACATGTGGTGAAATAAAGACACTAATTAGATAGAATCATAAACATGAATTTAAATATAGGCAGAAGTTACATAACTTTAAAAAATGTTCTATGGGAAGGATTCATAAGTTTACAGAAATCTACAGAGGCTAAAAAAATCTCTGGGCTAATCTTCGGTTTGCATTTGCCTGATAAATTGAAAAATTATCATTATGAAATGAAACAATAATTCTTTTCTAACAACAAAGGCCACTTTGGGTTCTATTTACCAATATATATATGCCCCTCACGCTATCTCCTTGGTGGCATTATCATTCTAACCAGCCTGAAAAGGGATTTAAACTGAGCCATAGGAAAGAAAGATCAGATGCGAAGACAAAGCTCTACTTTAAGAAAATTGATAAAATTTACCTCATTCACACCAACTCCCCTTGTGCGAGAACAGACACCTCCAAAGTAGCTCAGGCTGCTTCTTTTATAGTGGAATGTCATACGCCTTGAGGAAAAAAAAATGCTATTTGGAAATCAATGTACTGGCCATCACATAAACTCTCCCCAAATATGTCTCTTCCCCTACACTGAATACCTCAAGTCCATTCCCCTTCCCAAAATAAAACACTGTATGTATTTTAAAGACCTGTAAATTTATGTTATTAAATTTATCACAAATATCCATGCATTTACATTATGTTAAATTATCTCAGTTGAGCAAACGTAGCATCTATTAAGCATCCCGTACTGGCCATAATTGAGAACACAAGGATAAACAAATCACAGTCCTTAACTTTTTTTTCCTAGTAGAGAATATCAAGTAGTTATACAAAATATTGTTATTATAAACTGCCAATTAAAAACTGACAAGAAAAAAAGGACAATTAAAGGAAAAGTAAGAGGGATACTTGTTGATTTGAGCACAGAACTCTCTAAAAGCAGTGGGGAAAGGAAAAACTTCCATCAGATGAAAGCATCCTTTCCTTCATGGTAAAATCTTCCTTTTATTTAATGTTTCATTTTAAAAAGACTTTAACTCCTATCCTCTCTTGCAGCTGTGGCCCTATGACGTAAAATATATATAAAATTTTAAAAGGGGGGGTCCAGCCGAAGCCTATGAGCACATACGTGATGAGGTGCACAGCGTCCGCGTGCTGTTTGATACGCTGCCGGTATTTGGAGAAATCATGGAGCATCTGCACAGGGTTGGTGGTGATGTCAATATGATCCTTCTCAGTCCAGGTCTCTACAGCTACCAGGACAACCCTGGTATTGAGCTGCTCCTTGTAAATCTGAGGGTATACAACAGGACAGGCGCAGGAGGAAAACACTGGGTCAAACATGTACAGTCAGTGATTCAGAGTCAGCAGGAGGATGAGAGGGGAGGTGACAGGAGAACACGAGGTAATAATTAGCTCAACATACAGAATCTTCTTTTCCTTTCTAAGAGCAAAAATGAATAAAGAACACATGCAAAATTCAGCCTTATGTCACCTACTCCTCTACAAGTTTATTTCAATTCCAGGCCAGCATATTTAGTGGCTTGGCATCTCACTCTGGAACAGAGAGCAGGAGTGCCAAGATTCTGAAGTCTGGACATAAATGCAAAAGAGGGTTCAGCAAAAATCACCCTTCCAAACCTCACAGGAGGTAGTCGGTTGGACTATTTGAGTAAGTATATAACTCGATCAGTTACTCCTTCAGGATTGGAATAAATCACTAAATCCTTAAAAAGGCATCAACATGGTTGGCTTGCTCTTGGAGGTCTTGCTACAGGTAATGTAAAATAACAACAGCAGGAAATTACAGTGAGGATTTATAGCAAAACTCTCACCTCACCACAAGGTGGCAGCACCCACAATATTAAAGCATCAATTCTCCTTTTCTCTCCTTTTAGTTTCCTCACTAAATAATTCACACAGTTAAACAACTTCAATGAATGTTGCCATTCTGTCCTATTTTCAAGCTAATTAAGTAATGAATGATTTTCAACACACTAAAAAGAGGGAATATCATTACACCTAAGTCAACCTGAAGTTATAATGATTTACAAGGAGTGAGTTAAATGCAGTCTTTTAAAAATTAGTGGGTCAGTGTCAAACCTTGTATGATAACCCAAAATAAAAATGACACTTTGCAAAATGTGATTCAACTGTGGCGAAATGACTAAAACAGAAATGCTACCAAGTAAATGGATTTTGCAAGGGTGGAAGATGTGTTTAATATTCTCATATCTATGTTTGCTTAATAGTTGTCCTCTGAGAAGACTGACAAGTGCTAAATTAAAGGAAATGAATGCACCTGTTGTAAGGTGTCTTTTAGAATTTCCTTCCTAGCTCTGTCTACTCTTTATACCCATCTACCCACACTATATTCATTCACTATACCTACCAAGCATTTTATGAGTATTGACATGATTAGTGTTTTTGGACTGCTTAAAAGGCAAAAGAGAAAGTAGTTCCTTGCAGAAAATAAGTATTTAGATATTTAGCAATTTATACAGTTTTTTTCCATTAAGAGGGAACACACAGTAAGTATCAGACAAAAAAATACATTTAGCCAAACAAAAGTGTCCTTTGTATTAGGATACAAAGTAATTTGCTATATTTAGTTTATGACTAGTCAAATAGATTTACTGGAATATAACAAATAATATTCATTTTTATGGAATTCTGACCTAAAGCAGGAAAAAAGAAGAAAGTCTCAAATCATTTTCGGTAACTTACAAAATGAGAAAAATGTTGACATGAAAGATTTGTAGAAGCCTTTGTGAGAAGATATATATTTTATTGTATTAAATGAGTTTTATTTGGGAGCTGAACCTCATTCTGTCATCTAGAAATAATACCTGAAGCTTTACACTAATAGGAATACATGAATATACATTTGGGTTCTATTAAAAATTTTTTTTATTTCCTATATTCTCCAAACACACTCCACCTAATCTATTAATTCTTCTGCCACATATTTACAACAATATTAGTTCATATACTTGAGACATATTAATTCTTCTGTTATATATTTAAGAAAATAAGCTCAATAAATTATTATTAATAGAGCCTTATTTGCAAAGTGTAATATTTGCTCTTTTTGGTAGCAAACTTTCTCCAGGGATTTTGTCTCCCTAGGCTCTGGTGACCATGAGGTGTATACATCACTTAGAAGCACTCATGCTTCTTTGGGATTCTAAGAATAAGTTAATAGTCCTTTGAAGTTCTGATACCACTACCCTGTGAAACAGACTACTCCACAATTTCTTCGCCAGATGGGCTTAAGGATGACATTTTTGCTTCTTCCCAAGAAAGAACTAAAATGACAAGTAAGCAAATAGAGATCTAGACCATTCCATCTTGAAAAATGGGTTCAAGAAAACCAAGACACTTACGGAATCCACAAGGTTGACCACAGACTTTGCAAAGTTGTTGGTGTGCGCATGAGAGGAGCGATATTTCTTATACTGGAGGGGAGGGGAGTGGAGGGCAGGAGGAGAGACAGACCAGTCAATGCCAAATCGTAACTTAATGGTAAATTTCAAAATTCTGTAAAAGCAGAAATCACACAGCAACAGTTGAAATAGTGATTAAATAGTTGCTGAGAGAATGTCCATGTTGGATATGATATTCTTATTTTATTTCTCTCTTAAGCAATAAAATTCTATCTAAAGTACCCACAATATTCCAGGTAACAGGGAGAACCTAGCTTTATACATAAGTTTTTAATTCAGTCTTAATAGCTACAAATGCAATCCTTTTGTTTTCACTGAAATGACCTATCCCAGATAATAAAAGGCTTAGACCAAGAAATTCTGTCCTAACTAGATACCATCCTCACTCTAGGCCATGCACAGATCAAAGAAATTTCTTAGATTGAAGTCTCAGTACTGTTCAAGCATGGGATACATTTGGCATATCATTTGGCATATTCTCCAGTGTATCTCCAAACAAAGACTTTGGCTTTCAACTGTTCAAAGTCAGAATATAGACCAAAAGTAAAAATGAATTGGGCCAATAGCTTATGATTGTTTGTGGTTATTATGACTACTTATTAAGAAAAGTAAATTAAAAGAATAATTTGATAACAACATCTGGAGGGCTAATTTTAGTTAAGGAATACATTGCTCATTATGCTCTTGAGAGAATCTGAAAATGAAAGTCTACCATGGGTGGATCATGCCCTCATACATCCATATGCTATCACTGTTTTTACAACTGAATATAGAGAAAAACATACCCAGTGCTATTGAAATAGATTTCAGTCTGTTCAGATTTGCAGCACAAGTCCAAAATTTGACTCCAATTGTAATTATGAAAATAGTGCATCTTTCATAAATATTAAAAGTATTTTTACATTGGCAATCCATGATAACTGCTTTTTCTCCTTTACCTACTTTCCCACTATGAATTGGTAGACCCCTTTCATTTCATTCAATCTACCTGCTACTGTTTTTTATTTAACAAATAGATGCCTTCATGTTCACATACCTGTTTATTTTTATAATATTAAGGGCAATGACAACCCATGAAAAATGTGCAGCAAATTAGTATTGTGTTAATGGCAGCATGAATTCACAACTATTGGTATATTATCTGCTATAGCCTAGATGTTTATGTCCCTTCAATAATTATATATTGAAATCCTAACCCTAATAATGATGGTATTAGGATGTGTGGCCTTTGGGAAGTGTTTTCGTCATGAAGTAGAATCCTGGGTCCCTTAATGTCATGTGAGTACAGAGAATGAAGGAAGTATTATGAACTAGGAAAAGTGCCCAGAAAGCAACCATGTCAGAACCTTGAACTTGGACTTCCTAGCTTCCAGAACTGTGAGAAATAAATTCCTGTTGTTTTTTTTTTTTTTTTTTTTTATGAAAGCTCAAAGAGACTCAGACAACATCACTACTACTTTGTGTTGCTGCCCCCACTGGGGATCATGAGCTGCCAAAGCAGTCTTCATGTGCTCTGTCATAGCACACTTCAGCAAAACTGACCCCTAAAAGTCAGTGACTGCGAACTTTTTAGGTGTTTTTAACAGATGCTTTAAACATATCATGAAGAAGTTGCTATAAACAGCTCAGTGTTTTATATTGTCTAGCAAATTCTACACACTGAATGAATTCATTAAGGAATTCATTAAAATCATTCATAATTTTTGATGGTATTATTAAAACTAAAAGCAAAAGTTGCAACTTTATGTCCCTACGAGGTAATAAGACTACTTTGGAACTAGACAGAGCTAATGGTTCTATGACACAGTAAAGGTACTAAATGCCACTGAATAGCATGTTAAAAAACAGTCTTGACATTAACAAGTATGCATCATAAAAACCAAAGAAAAATGTTAGCTGATACCCATTATAAATGCAGTGGTGTTATACACCTATTATGATGAATTTATTTTGTTTCTGAACATTAATTTTCCTTTTTGGAGACTTCCTGTTTGTTATAGGGTACTGACCATGGAAAATATGATGTGTAATCGATCAGACAGGGTAAAAAATGGAAGCAGAAAGACCTATTGGTAGAAGATAACAAAGGCTGGCCATCTGTGGAAAGAAATGAGTGGATTTAAGATACACTATCAAGAATTCCCAAGACTGGCTGATAAATAGGGCGTGGAAGAGTAGGGAAAAGAACAAAAGAGAACTCCTAGGTTTTGAACTTGAATAGCTGCCATCTGAAAGAGAGAAAGACCACGGGGTGAGAAACTTAGGACTAAGGAACTCAAGTTCTGAATAAGAAATGTTAAATTGAGATGCCTATTGATATTGAAGTGTGGATGTCAAGTAGGCTGTTGAATATGTAAGTATGAAGCTCAGAAGGTTAGAGAAATAAAGCAGAGAGTGAAGAATCTGAAGTCTTGATACTAGAGGTGATCACTTTAGGAGGAGAATATAGCAAAAAAAAAAAAAAAAAAAGACAGCCTCTGGAGCACTCCCACAGTTCCAGAGGCCAGAAGTAAAGGATTAAGAAGAAACTGTCAGTGAACTGGAAGAGTTATTGGGTCACTGAGATCAAGAGATGAAGATAATATTTCAAAAAGGAGAGAGCAGCCATGTCCAATACTGCTGAGAGAGAACTAAGGTAAGGCCAGAACAATGATCATGAGATTTGTTCACGTGAAGCTCCATTTAATTAAGCAACTAGGATTCATTAAGGAACCATAATGTGTTTCTCCTACTAGAAATATTTGCTCCACATAACACCTTGAGGTGAGTTTTATTACCTCCACATTAGAAATGTGGAAAATGAAGCTCTGAGAGACAAATAACTTCTCCAAGATCAGAGAGTTGAAGTTCAAAACCTACTTTGTGTTGTGATGAAAGATAAACTTATTCAGTTAATAATTCTTATAAAATAGTTTATGTATATTCCTAACACCTCATGATTGTTGGTGAGAAGTCATAATTTGTCAAGTATCTATAGACTATAATTGTTTAATTAAAAAATCAAATGAGATTTAAGTTGAAAACTTTGTTATCACTACATATTTGCACTTACGGATTTCTTTGTAAGAATATGGCAAAAAAATAAGCATAACATCCATTTTTATGCTCTTTAAAATATCTCAACCCATTTTTTTGTCAGAATAATGTTTTTAATATGTACATTTAGCTTATGTGGCTCAAAGAAATGTTTGCAAATCTTTACCAAGGCTATAATTATCTCACAAATTAGGTTCTGCCTTTCACTCATTAAGGTGCTTTCTACAAAACTGAGGAATTTCTCTTTTCCAATTGAAAGCCACTGCTGATATGATGCTTGTTCAAAATAAGGTATCTGCATTTTCTCAGGAAGTCAATATTAGGTTACTCTGAATTGAAGAGGAAAGCTGGAACACAAATGTAGGGAGGCTGTTTCTATTTCCTGTATGAATTAGAACCAATTTTGCATACAAAGAAAAATGTATGATATCCATTTATGATAAAACTTATTTTCATATTTTTTGATGAAAGTAATTCAATTCAAAGTGGCAGATTTGCTTTTCCTTCATGAACAAATACAATCCTTAAGAAATTTGCTTTTTGAAAAAAATTTAAATTAGAGCTTGATTTTCAATCCCAGAGTAAGAGTTATCAAAAATAAATGTGCTGCCTCATCTAAAAGATTTTGAGATGGGTAATCTCAGTGGAATGATCATTCTAAAACCCAACAGCAATTCTCCAGATATTAAAATACAGATGTTAATTACTCTAGTGCAGTGTTACTTGCAGTGTGTAAATAGAATCATCTAATCCACATACTGACTTACTACTTTTTTATGGCTATCAAATTCATAAACTACCTTCATCTCATAGAACACATCCCTTGAAAAAGAACTCTTCTTAACTCTCAAAAGAAAAATATTCATGGAAAATGACACACTCATTTGGGATTCTTATGGACTAGGTGGTAACCTGGTCTTCCACAAAAGGATTATATTTAGTTTTACTATTCTAGATGAACATTTATTTAAATAGTAAAATATCTTATGTAATTTCTTTCTACTTCAGACATTATTACCATTCCAGGATACAGCTGTTTTGTTTTGTTTTTTTCATTTCATAACATAAGTACAATTACAGTTTTTCTGATTTCAAAGGTAAATGGACATACCATTTCTAGTCCTCACTCATTCTAATAATAGTAATAAAATTAATTACCCAGTTTACCATTAAAAAGATTTGGCAGTCTGAATAAAGTAACATTATTACAAAACATATGGCATAATCTGTAGATTTTTCCATCTATAAAGACAATTATTTTAAAGAAAGGTACTATTTTATTATTCATGTGATAAAGAGAAGATGATTAAAATGCTTCCAATTTAAAAGGATTGAAAAATAAATTCAAACTCTATAGTTAAAAGTTTCCTACTTTGTACAGTTACTGAGATTTGCACTCTGGTTGATGGCTTCCTGTATCTTCTTAATAGATTGTGGTTGAACAAAATATTTGCAATTACAAGTCATGGGTTTGAAAACTAATTATATCATTTACCAGCTATATGTGAAAGCACTTTGTGAATTTAAAGGTATTGTATAAATATCTTAATTATTATTTCCACTACTTTAAAAGTACTTGCATAATAAATGTTGAAAACAGCTGAGGTTTCTAAAGCCTTAATTTCACAACACGCCATAATGCTAAGAATTAAGGATTAGCTGGAGAAAAAAATCTCAGTGTCATAAAATAATTAAAAAATAATTCAGAAGAAAAAATTATCTTGGTGTTTCAAGCAACTTAATGTCCTTCAGAAATGTATATTTTAGTCTTTGTTTCAAAAATGGTTGCCTAAACACTTGATTTTCCTTCTTAGCAGGGAAGACCTCTCCTAAAGTATATGTAATCGTGATAAATTCTGTTTCATCTAACATATGTCAAGAAATATATTTAAAAGATAGTAGAAAACTAAATAAATGTGCTTACAAAATACAGTGCTACTCTATTAAATAATATTCAACACAACTGAATTGGTGGGAACAGTCACACCACAGATATCAACATTATAAATCAGGGTTTCTTTTCAGAGAACTGGGTATTAAACATTTACCAGCATGCCACAAGTATGGGGTACACTGGTAAACAGTCTATTGATCAAGACTCTACAGATGTTCTCTAGGCTTTGGCCAAGATATTTGATAAGGGAAGTAGTTAATTAGAATATAGCTAAGAATGTTTGTACTTTATATATGTCCATTTAGTATCATTGAAATGACAATTTGAACTACATTTTACTTTGACAGAAGTAATATGAGGTTATTTATCTTTCCATATTTGACGAAGGTAAATCATTAATTAGTCTCACTGAACATAATCTTTATTATATATTTTTATCTCCTATAATTCTACATGCCACTGAGCATACTAATTAGTAGGATAAAATAGCAATGACATGCTACCAGAATAAAGATATGGACTAAACTTAGAAAGCTGTGACCAAATACATGGATGAATAAAGGTAGAGAATAAAAATTCTGAACCATGACAAATGAATGACACCATATAAACAGCTAATTAGTACATTAAGTATAGTAATTATTAAACAGAGGAAAGCTTAGAGTTGTAAAAACTCTGTAAGATACAGTTTTCTGAACACCATGAAATAAATCAAGTCATTTAATAGTTCCAAAAAAACCAACATATCTAAATATCTGGTCTTTAATAAGTGAGAAATAATAAATCACTATGACTTGAAATATATTCTTTCTTAACTAAGTGATCAGACCTAAAACCTATTGATTCTCTCCTTACCGTTTTGTGATCATTGACAATCATAAGTTCCAAATATTTCATTTCTTCAAACACACCACGAGATGGCTGTGAAAAATAAAAATACCTGATCAGGGAAGTTGAAAAAAAAAATGACCATAAATTGAAGGTAAACATTCAAGGTTTCAGAATAAAATTGTATTTAATTATATTAAGAACTTGTAGAGCTATAAAACAGACCACTTTGTTTTCAGATGATTTTTATAGGTAAAAAATTATATATACTAAAAAGAGTGTGATTCTATTAAAATAAATACATCTTAATTTCTTTAGCATTAAATGTGATAAAAAAATGACTTAAAACTTCAAAGTAAACCTACTGAAAACTCATTTAATAAGAATAGCACAGTGTATTTGGAGCAGGTACTAATGCAGTTAAATAGAACGTGAAAATAATAGAGTGAAATTCTGATAATAAGGTACTAATTTTAACTACGCAATTTCTCAAAGGACTAAACATCGACAAATTACTATAATCTAAATTTTGACTATTATTAGATAATCCTTTAAGAGCAAGTACAAAGTACTTCAGCCATCATTTTGACTTTTCTTTTTTAAAATTAGAAAATTAATAATAGTGATTTTTTTCTTTATGTACATGGTTATTGATCAGTTTATAGTTGACAGAGGTGGACTATAGTGAAATATCAAGAACCTATATAAAAGTTATTATTACCGACCACATCTTTAAGATTAAGTGAAAAGAAATATCTAAGTTTAAAAAAAATCCATAAGCATCATAATACAAAGACAGGCTCATGAAAGACAGGATGATTTAACCTGTAACTAAGTTTTTGATAGCTATGACCTACTTTTTCCCCAAAAATACATTTAGCAAAACATTATTTAAAATGTGCAATTTCAAGTATAATTACTTATTAAGTTATCTAGTAAATTACCATGTTAATCTATATGCTGTGGAAATAATTCTTGGTTACACAGCTTTCAACATGTAATTACTAAACAGTTCCCATCATTACAGCTTTCTAATCTATTATGAAAAAGACTAGCAATGTAATTTCAGTTACCAAGCCCCCACACACTCATCAATACATGGGAGCTACATGACAGTTGCTGATCATGTAATCACATGATTCTTATTTAGTAATTGTCATGACACTAATGGTCAAATAGATTGACTCTGTTCAGAAAAACACAACAAGCTTCAAAGTTTGGTGTAAAAGAGTTTTTATTTTAAAACTTCAAAGAAAACCTACTGAAATAAGCATCATGTGCCCACATTTCAAAAAGCTAACTCCTCTCCCTACATTTTTAGTTAGCTGAAATATTTTGTATGATATTACATAAACCATATAGGAAAAAAAACTGGACCTTTAAGAGACAAAATTGTATGGCAATTTTCATAAGAAGACTTTGAAAGTAGAGCTAAAACAATACCTTCCTTGTAGACATCATGGTTCATAGCACAGTGTAACCAGCTTATATCACTAATAGGGAAAGATGAATAAAAAAGCAATGTGCGTGTAATACTCCAACCATAAGGGTTTGGTTTGCTGCTTTTGGTTGTTGGCGTTAGTAGCCCAAGTCTAAACTGTTTTAGGTGTACATACTGTGTGATGAGAAGTATACCATTAAAGGGATGGTAGGGCCCCGCTGTGTCTCAATCCCACACTCACATTTGCTGCTCTCTTTCGTCTCCTTTTCAGCCACTGTAATTCAGATAGAAGGGGCCACTGGTCACTGCCTTCTCTACCTGTGTGACAGGAAAAGAAATGGCAAGATTTATACTTGACAGCATTTCAAGGCGAGTGTGTTTTCAAAATATTATGTGAAGGGATAATAGCAATGATAACAGATATCATCTTAAACTTAGGTGAAAAAAGGACACTGATCATTAAACGTTGCACATTCTCATGGTCACAGTCATTTTCTTCCAAATATCATCAAAAGCATAATGAGTTGTTGAAAACATTAGAAAATGCATAGTTGGTCTACAACTACCTGATCCTCAATATCTGAAAATTTAGGATAACTTTGCCATGCTTAATTTATTTTAGAATTAAAAATAATGTATGGCATAAGCTTTTGCATTATTGTTAAAGACTTTTTGTATTAACAAAGAGAATATCACGTACCCTAAAACTTTGGCCAACATCAGCAGGCTTAAGATAGATATCTCAGGACCAGAGCATAAGAGAGAGGTTGGCATATCTTACAGGTTGGCAAAGAGCAGCACACAGTCAGGGAGGCTGAGAGAAGCCCGACTGTAAGGTGCTCTGTTAAATTTGGCCCATGCTCTCCCTCCTGGACTTCATATCTCAGAGTTTCCATTGGAAATGTCCCTCCATGCCTCACTGTATGAAAGCCACAGCTCATTCCACTGCCCACCCAACCTGCTAACCAGATCTTGACCAATTTCACTCCTCAATGAGCCTAACTGCTGAGTTCCCCCAAGTCAGAGCTGATATGACATAAATAGTAAGACTATCTCAATAAAACTTACTGAGATTCTTCATTTGCTTAAAGTATTGGCCTGCCAAGGTTTTCTGGATGATATGTGGTCGACCTGTGCTTTTCTGAAACAAAAACAATGTAGATAATTAAAAAGTAAGTTGAGCCAGCCTCTATGGAATAGCACAAGAACCTCTTCTAATGTCCATCCTAAAATGGCAGCATTTATCTGTTCATCTTCCAGGATCATAAATGAAAAGTATATGACTTCATGAAACTTTAATTTTAATTAAACTAGGTATCATGCAATTGTTTCAGTTTTGCTACTCTTAAGTCTTAGCTTTCTTCAAAGTCATATATAGTCACAAGAAACACAAATGGTCAAAAAACACAGGAGAAACTGTTGAATGCTTTACTACTCCTTCACAATACAAATTTTAAAAAAATCAATCTTTGCCATCAAATTGGCAAATGTTTAAAAATGACACTATAGATAAAATTATGATCGCCAGGCAGAAAGCAACCTCATAAACTGCTGGTAGAAGTAAACTGGGAGCTTATTTCAGAGAAAAATGTAGCAATTCTATCAAGAGCCTTGAAAATATATCTTTTGCCTAGAAATTATACTTTTAAGAATGTCTATTACTATTAGCTTCCATTACTGAGTGCCAGGAATGTGCCAGGATTTCCTTAGGAGAATCCACACAGTACCTATTTTATCTTCATTTCACAAATAAAAATTGAGACTCACAGAGATTTATTATTGAGTTAAAATTACATGACAAAAGAATGAGCCCATTTATTTTTTTAAAATAAAGAAATATATCATTTAAAAGCTGGGAGAATATACACTAAACAATAAGAAGTTATCTTTGGGAGATGGATAGTTATTATTTTTTTAAAGATTTATACAAGAACTGGGGTACAGACCAGAGGTGTGGGGGGTGAGAGAATTCACCAGAGACAGAGCGGGGAACAGAATAGGAAGACTGACTGAAATAGACTGCTGAGGGGAGCAGCGGGCGAGACAGGAGAGGTCTGCTGTGTCATGTGGGTATCTCCCTGGCTGGCCGGGAATTGAACCCTCGCTGCAGAGGCTGCGGACAGCTTCACAGCACTGCGCTCAACGTGCAGCACCACTGGGGGGGAGGCCCTGGATAGTTATTATTTAGTTAAGTATTTGCTTACTTTTCTTTTCCAAATTTCCTACAATGTATAGTTTAAAATCAGAAAAATGGTTATTAAAAAGAGCATTATAAAGTAACTACATAAATCAGTAAGAATTTTACTACTTATTACTTGAGAAAACATGAATTCTCATTAAAATATTCTATTCATATTACTTGACTTACAAAGCATACTAAAATTAACAATAACAATAAATAAACTTGAAAAAATCTAAATTCAATTACAGGAGAGTCTTAATTCTGTTAACAGGTGTAATGGTAGCTAAAATAATGAAAATGCTAACTAAATTTTGCAACATAATTTTTAAAACTGACTAAAGTTTCAAACACTGCTCCTTTCTCTCTATCAATGGTGAAGACAAGGGCAAATTGTACAGAAACAAAAATAATACAGTAGGAAGGAAGGTAAAAAGAAAAAGGCAATACACTTTTAATCATCAGAAGAATATGATTATGCAAGACCCATGCTTTAAACATTGTGATAATAACAGTTTATATTTATAAATCTCTCAACAATTTTCTAGGCATAGTCTACATTTATTAATTCATCAAATCTGCAAAATTGCCTTATTAGGGATTCATTGAAAAATTATCTCATTTTACATATTTAAAAACTCTAAAGTTTAGGAACTTGTTGCTTTGTTCTTTTCATTTTGTTTTGTTAGGGTAATAGGGGCATTAATCAATGCCAGAAATCAAACTCATTTTTTTGCTGAATGAGTCAAATAATTTTGCTATATATAGGTTATCTACCTACCATCGGAACAGGGGAAAAAACATTTCACTTAATCAAAATGTCCTTATCTAAATGGAGTTGTCTTCACTATCTGGTAATTTTTATAGCTATTAGTTGAAATTTTTTTTAACATTATCCATTTAAATTTTAACAACTCTTCTGCCTCAAATTTAATATTTGTCCCATATTTATATATGCATTGCCACAGAAAATAAATTTTTGCCTATTCAACTGTTGTATCAATGCCTAAGTGACTATTATCTGTTTCAAAATTAATTCCATCTACATCTGAACTCCCTAAACATTTTCTTTTCCCCATCAAATTATTGCAATATTTTATTTCTATAAATCTCAAAATATTATTTTTCAATTATAGCTTTTATTCATTAATGTAACTTCCCTGCAATTACCTCTCAGCACCTTCATCTCCTATTATTCTAGCGCCCACTCCACTTCTCTCCAATCTAGTAGAATTCTTCAGTTCATAGGACACTCCTACCTCAGGGCCTTTGCATTTATTTGCTCTTCTCTTGAAATGTTCTTCCAACTACCTAATTTCCTGAAGGTCTTTATTCAAAATGACTGTCTCATTGTACTCATCTCTGGAGAGTTAATATGAAAGTTTAATTCCACTCTCTTGACTTTGTTTTTAGTCCTTAGAATGTATCAGTAACATATCATACGTAATTACTTATTCAACTTCTTTATTCATGTCTGCCCCTGTAGACTATCTGCTTCATTAGGCCCAGGTTCTAGGTCTGTTTTGTTCACCACTGTCTCTTCAGCACTTAAAACAGGTCCCAGCATATAGTCAGTCATCACTACCACATTTGACTACTACAAATCAAATTTTAAATTTGGTTGCATTCTATTTGTGGGCAACACTGTTAGAGTTCACTTCTTCCCTACCCCCCGCCCAGTTTTATTGAGACATAATTGACATATAAATTGTGTAAATTTAATATGCACAACATGATTTGATAAATGTATATATTGTAAAATGATGACCACAATAAGTTACGTCCATCACCTCACATACTTATAGTTTTTTTCTTGTAATAAGAACTTTTAAGATCTTAAGATCTACTCTTGGCAACTTTCAAACATATAATATTATCAACTATAGTCATCATGCTGTACCTTAGATCTCCAGGAATTATTTATTTTTATTTTTATTTTTTTTTTAAAGATTTATTTATTTATTTATTTATTTATACAAGCACTGGGTACAGTCAGAAGCGCGGGAGGGTGAGAGAATTCACCAGAGCCAGAGCGGGGAGCAGAACAGGCAGAAGGACCGAAGTACACTGCTGAGGGGAGCAGCGGGCGGCAGGAGAGGTCTGCGTGCCATGT
The DNA here is from genome assembly GCF_014898055.3 of Talpa occidentalis. Taxonomy (NCBI): domain Eukaryota; kingdom Metazoa; phylum Chordata; class Mammalia; order Eulipotyphla; family Talpidae; genus Talpa; species Talpa occidentalis. Next base: position 128,095,945 of record NW_023603184.1, on the reverse strand, counting down.
GGGACCCTCCTCCGGTGGCCAGGGAGCAGCCGGGGATCGAACCGGCGCTGCAGAGGCTGCGGGCAGCTTCGCAACCCAGCGCTCAACCGCTGCGCCACCGGGGAGGCCCTATATTTTTTGAATACCTTCCTCCACTGCCCCTCCACCTGTAGGACCACTAATCTGTTCTCTGCTTTTTAGACTCCACATATAAGTGAGATCACATGGTATTTACCTTTCTGTGTCACTTATTTCACTTAGTATAATGCCCTCATAATTTCTGGCCTGTGCCTGACTCTAAACATTATTTCCATATATCAAAGGAAAACTAAATATTATACAATATAACCACACTTCAATTCACACATTGCCCCACTGAAGATTCTTAGATTCACAAAAGTTAAGTACATACTAATGGTCATACAATTACCTAAAGAAGACAGTGAGAATAAAAGCCAGTTTAAAGGAAATTTGTTAGCACAAAATAAATATTTTCCCTCCTCTTGGAACTGAAAAAAACTGACCCTCATATCAAAACACCTATGATTCTGCTTCTAATCACCTCTTATTGTTGTATGAACTGGGATGTGCAATATAAGCTTCAAAACCCATACCATTTAAGTTTGAAAAAAGTACTCTGCATAAATGCTTATTAAAATCTACATGATTTTCTCTATTGCTCAAAAGGAAAAATGTTAGAAGAGTAAAACACCATGAAGAAACCAGTGCGACAGTCAGACTTACTTCATCATGAATCAGTTCCATTGGTTCTATCATATATACAAAGGAATCATCTTCAAACATACCACTACAACACAAGAAATAACACAGAGAATTAACAAATAGAGCAACATCAATAAATCCCAATCTACATATTGCCTTTAAAAATAAAAGAGTATATCAGAACAAATACCTTTGTATTACCCAAATCAAATTCACTTACCTGTATGCACCCAAGTGGTCCCAGCAAAATACTAGATTACAAAGCATCAAAATATATACCAGGAACATACCCATTTTACCTGATATAATTTTTTACATTAGATGGCCAGATTGAAAGATTAATCTGGGATAGGATTATACATGCAATTTCAGCCTCATAAATTATTATTCTAAAAAAAAAATTAGTGCAATTAGTGCAACTTTCTTGTTATGCAAACCCAGTGTCATCTAAATGAAAATACAGTTTCTTCATGGATTAGAATAATCTACAGTCATCTGATCCTTAAGGGGAACACAAAAGTATTTTTAATAACTACAAATGGTGAGTTTCCATCAAGCAATATGACTCTGTATTGAAAGGCACATTTAACTTTGAGAGACACAGGAGTTATTTAAGAAAGTGTTCAGATAGAACGTTCGAGATCCTTTTTCATCACACAGCCACGACTAAATCTTTACAGGGAATGTTACTGTGTTTGGGACTAAAACGTACCTACAGATGCTTTTATAAGAGCTGCCTCTAAACTGTTAAATGTTCTTCTCATTTGCACCCACCCTGACCTGGGTAACTCCGATTTAGTCTGAGCCTAACCTGACTGAGAAGTGCTCTGGGACAGCCTCTGGGAAATACTTTAAAGTAGATTCAGTCATCCCAAAAGCCCCTCCTTCTCCTTCACAGTATCTATCAAAATCCCAAATTAATATTGACTGGGTAATCATGTTTAATCTATGACTCTCCTGCACAGCTAAGTGTCAAGAGAACAGGGAACGTTTGCTCCTTGTACATAGGTCCATATCTCATCCCTAACACAGGATGGACACAGAAAAGTCACTGGATAAACATCTCTGAGAGGAAAAATAGAAAGGGCGGACAAATGAGGCGAGTGTGTTGTCCCAGTGAGAAACCCACGTACTGAAGTCCATTGCAGGTGGACAGAGCCGCCCTGGAATCCTTGACTCCTCGGATGCTTCCATGGTAGTAACAGTGCTCTCCACCCTGCAACACAGGAGATGGTTTAATTAATTTACACTTCTGCATTGTGAGTCACTCTTTGGAATGCCTTATAGAACAAAATAAATGTAAGGATAGGCCTAGGAACTGGGAAATCTTTCAACTTTTCTAAAACTAGTATGTGTGTATTACATTTGATGGAGAAAAGATTTGCACAGGAATAAGACACCAATATAACGAATACAACATATATACCTTATTGAGCATGTAAGGGTGCAGTGCAGATACCAGCTATGGTTAAGGAATAAGGTATTCTACCTAACTAAGGAGAGCTCTCAAATATGTGTTTGTAATAGTTTTTGATAGAAAACTACATAAAATCTTATTTGTTTTCCTATCTTTTAAAATCTGCCTTTAAAAATTTTTTTTAGATGGGCCTCCCTGGAGGTACAAGGGGTTAAGCACCGCACTGTGAAGCAATCCGCAGCCTCTGCGGCACAAGTTCGATCCCCGGCCAGCCAGGGAGCAACCCATAGTGCAGCAGATGTCTCCTGTCTTGCCCGCTGCTCCCCTCAGCAGTATATTTCAGTTAGTCTGCCTGTTCTATTCCCCACTCTGTCTCTGGTGGATCCTCTCAACCCCTGCATCTCTGGCCTGTACCCCAGCTCTTGTATGCATAAATAAATAAATCTTTAAAAAAAATAATAGATGAGTTTATATTTCAAAGTCAAATAGTAACTATACTATATATTTTTTTTAAATAGAGAAGTTTCCCTTCCCCTGCTCTCCCCACCTCTGCGGCAACCATTTTTAACTCTTTGAAGCTATTTTTGTGTTGTTTACCTAGTGTACTTCTGAACAGAATATTTATACTGTTAGTTCCTGGTTTATTTCATTCTAGAAATTATTTTTTGAATACAGAATCTTGAAAACCCCTCTTTGCCCTCAATACATTCCAATACATATTACCAGTTTCTTTTGTTAAACTGATACTTAGTGTTTCCATTATGACTATGTAAATAGTTATATAGTTACTTCACTATGATTATTTTCTTGCTTGGGCCATTTTTAATCTTTTTGCAAATTCTTATTTCATTCTCTTGTTTATTTTTTGCATCTATTTAGCACTTACATACTCCCTAGTACCTGACCTAATATCTAAACCTCTATATTAGGTAATTTATCATATTTATTTTGTTTTTTCCATCATTTAACAGTAGTTTTATTATTATTGTTGTATTACTTCTATTGAGGTAGCATTAGTTTACAATACTTCATATGATTTAGAGGTACAGGTTCATACTTCTTCAGATGCCTTATTCTGGAGACACTCCCCACCCCTTGTTTTCCTTCAAATCTCTACAAGGACTGATGCAAGCTGTTACACAGAACTTCTCTTTAGCATCACGCTTTGCCTCCCTTCACTATTGAATTCTAGATCCCATGACTGTTCCCCTTTTGGGGACTTTCTTGAAAAAGTATTAGTGGAAGAAAAAATTGGGAAGAACTGGCACATATGAAAATTTATTTTTCTATCCTTATCAAACACTTGGAAGGGTAAAGAATTCTAAATTGGAAACTATTCTCTCTCAGTATTTCAAAGGAATTACATATAGTCATATAGCTTTCAATATTGCTGTTGAGAACTGGATATTATTCTAATCTTAGATATTTTATAAAAAAATCCATTTTCCCCTTTTCAAGAAGACTACATTTTTTCTCTATAAAACAAGCTCTTCTACTAGAGCTGAGAAGGATGGCCTCCTGGCTCTATGGGGTAGGGAGTAGATCAGGGGCGTAAATACTCTCCATGCATTTTCAACCAATCTTTCTGTTGTCAGGTGCCTTCAATTCCAGGGTGCTCCTGGGTGACATGACTTGAAATGGCTTGCAACTTCTGGGCATCCCCCTGATTCACCCACCCACCCACTAGAACTTAGCAGAACAGGAAAAGTTCAAACATAAAATCCCTCATGCACCTGCTTTCTAGCCCCAAAAATTCAATGGACACCTCTCACTGGCTGTCTTTTCTTCGCTTGTCTTTCCTAGTGGGTTTTATTCCCTAATTAGAAGGAATAGATAAACATGAACATTGAGTCCACACTGTATAACTAGAGCTTACTATCTGTTTTCTTAAATAGACTATACTACACATACTTTGACTTTATGGGGATAACTTACAGTTATTTTAATCACTGCTCATTATACTATATTGCAATAGCCTAGAGGCTAAAGTGTTCACCCACACACTAAATGGCCACTCCCCTGTCAACTCAGTATCGAATTTGGCATTATAATTTTGCTAATATTTTAGAACACAAGGCACTCTACATATGCATATAAATGACATATATAAATATTTACTGACTTATATATAATATGTACATAATAGATTGACTACTATATAAATATTGACTTCCATATAATAGGTCAAGTTCTAGTTGAACTCAAATATTCAGCTTGAACTTATAAGGACAAATGGTATCACACATCTCAGCAATTGGAGAATTCAGGTCAATATAAAGCGATTAAATTTCAGACTCTTCACATGATTCTAAAAACAACCACAGGTAATTGTAAATTCCATCAAAATGGTTATTTAGCACTTTCTGTCACACAAAAAGGCTATCTTAAATCAGGTGATTATTAGAAGTACATAGCAAACACTCTCATATTTACCTGACCTTTCTAAGAAAAGCTGTATTTCTTCATATTTCCCTAAAAAAATTCTTTATTCCCCTAGAAAATATTTCCAACTCCTTAGATTTTAAGTTTCATTCACTTGTACTGGAAGCTGAAGGTTGATGCTCTGTCAGCATAAAGGTCATTGTTACTTGTTTTAACCAAGCAGGATATTTTCTAAAGGGAACTGTTTCATTCCCTGCATATTTGAATGTGGATCACCATATATTTCGGACCTCAAATGAAATTTGATGCAACTTTTAGTTCCTGGAGTTTATCATTAAAAAAACTTTAATATCTAAATTAGGTAGTTATACTAAGCAATATAAACAATTCAGCAAGTTCTAAGTTAGTAGCAGTATTGGTAGTATTGAAGCATTTTCTGACTTTCTTATTAGTAAATTTATACCAAGTTTTTAAGAAAGTATTACCAGAAAACTACTATTTGGTAACTCTCCAGATCCACGTAGCATTTTGTAAATACCATTGCAAAGTATTACCTTGAGCTATTTCCTATTAAATAAAACCCCTTTTGGGTAACAAGTGTAACAGGAGCAGGCCAGTGCAGAGCAGTCACTCTGGAAGGCTAGTTAATGATGACACTGCCTCAAATTTGACTAGCTCTAAGAGGTGCTTTCCACCCAAGGATCTAGCCACCTTGCACACTCACCTCTCCAGTAACTACTATCTCCAAGAACAGATACAGAGTCAGGCAAAGAGTCAGGCTCTGCCAAGGAAAAACGTCAACTGAATCCCACATCTTAGGGTTCTTGAATCAGTATTACTTTCTCCAGTCAGGAAGGCCTTGGACAGTTCAAGAGTCACTCTGAGATCAACACTTAATAGTGGGTCACAGAGCTGTGCTGTGACCAAACAGCAGGCAAGAGAAACAAAATGGGTTCATTTGGCATATGTGTGTCCTCATGGGAATCAGCATTTTCAGGTTCAAAACTGCAAGTCAGTAACCTAAAAATTAAATCTCAGAATTCTCAACAAAAATGGAGCCTCTGAGAAGTAGAAATTATTGGTTAGTCAACGGAAATTTGAAAACCTGGGAAGTATGCCCTCCTCCTTTCTAGCCTATCATTTTTACTAGTGCAACATTCTACGAGCCAGATAATACTCAAATGAAGGGACTTTTGCTCCACAACCTTGCCAAGCTCAGACTCCTGTTGGACACCACCAGGCTATGCCAATGAATTATGAAACACAGAAGCCATGTGCATCCTTTAAATACTTCTTAAACTCCTAAAAATAGAGCCACCATATGACCCAGCGATTCTACTCCTAGGAATCTACCCAAAGGACACAAAAACATTAATTTGAAAGGAAACCTGCACTCCTATGTTTATTGCAGCACTATTTACAATAGCTAAGCTAACCTAAATGCCCCAGAACAGATGATTGGATCAAAAAGATGTGGTATATATACACAGTGGAATACTATTCAGCAATCAAAAAAGATAAACTCATGCCATTTATAGCAACATGGATGGAGCTAGAAGGGATTATGCTCAGTGAAATAAGTTAGGAGGAAAAAGAAATACATTGGATGGTTTCACTTATAGGAGGAACATAGGGAAATCATAAAAGAGATCAGAAAAAAAAAGACAAAACTTGCAGGCAAACTATAAATCAGAGACATTCAGCAGGGGAGGGCTGGGAGACGGATCAAAACAGGGAAAGGAAGAGCAAGTACAAGAGACCATGGTGACGGTTCACAGGTGTCTTGGTGGTGGTAATTTTATGGGGATTACACCCAAGGGGAGAAATCAAATAATGTGAAAAATATATAAATAAAAATAAAAAAAAGAAAATTCTAGTATTATAACCAATCACTATGAAGAATAAACAGTCACAGGCTTCTTACCACATAAACTGCTTTGTCACAATGTACCCCAAGTTTTGTGACAATACTCCATGTTCTGGTTTGAGTATTCCCAGGTTTTTGGGGTATGTGTACAATATATTTAGTAATTACCAAACAAATAAAAAAATAAAACACTTCTAATCATAAGTGACTGGGAATAACAACTCTTGAGTCTGGCATAACAGCTTGGAGGGGGGAAAAAATTTGGTTCCCTGATAGTACTGATTGAGTAACAGGAACCATTCGAGTCTACTTTAAATAGATCCAGTTGAAAATAGAACCTATTATTTTGATTATTTAAAAAATTTTCTACCTTTGTATCTATTTAATTATCTCATTGACTTCTGTAAAGTTCAACCAGTCGGCTCCTATTGTCTTCATTGCTTAAGAAACTCTCATAAACTTAGGCATTCGTGGTGACCTAGTGCTGCAGTTTTTCAATGGACTCCTGAAGGTCTGGGTGCACATTTGAAAAGACACTGCATAGGCCTCAGCTCTTAAATGTGTATATTATGATCCAGGTTTGAATATAGTAATAAAACTATGGCACTATTTTCATGCTTAACTAATAAATCAGAAGGCTGGGTGCAATCAGTTATATGCTTAACTAATAAATCAGAAGGCTGGGTGCAAAAAAGTAATAGAAAAAGATATCTATAATTAAATGCATATTCCTGAATGTGAATACTGAAATAAAGAATTGAAAAAAATTATTTCAGAGAACTGGGGAACTTGAGACCCCAAAACCAGTTTAATTATTTACCTTCATTAAACTCAATGGAGGAAAAATGCCATTGCAGTCGTTGAATAAAGGATTATAACAGTTTGGCAATAACGATGCTATATAAATTTTTAATAGTGCATACAAATTATACAATTCAGACTCAAAATAGCTTTGTGAGAAGCCAGTGTTATCTTAAAAAACTTCCCGGACAGGAGCCATGTCCACAGAGGCCTATTTCACCCAACAATTCCTGCCAAGAAGCTTCCATAGAAAAACTGAGCTTGAGCTGATGATGCAGATGACCTGATAAGGGAGGCACAAAAAATACTCAGGGAGACTGATGTAGTTATAGTGATAAAGAAAAGAACAAAGGTGAGGAAAAAGACTATAGAACCCACAAGGGCAGGGATTTTTATTTGTTTGCTTCACTGATGTATATCTAACACTAAGAATAGTGATTAGATCACAGTAATCTAAATCAAAATCTGCTTAATCAATACCTTATTTTTGGTTGAATGTGAATGGCTCATTTAGGAGCTAACTGTGGAGACCAATCTTAAAGGATTTTTTTCTTTTGAGATGAAGTCAACAGATCATAAAATTTACTCTTTTGAAGAATATAATTCTATGGGGTTCAGTATGCTCACAGTTGTGCAGCCATTACCAAGATAAAATTTCAGAATTATTTCATCACTTCAGAAGGAATTCCTGTATACATCCCCAGTCATCCCCCTTTTATCCTTTTCCTGGGATAAAAGTTCTTCATGTTTTGAGACACTGCCAAGCTATTTTTATATAAAAGTAGTTTTTATATAAAAGTGGTTTTTATATGAAAGTGGTTTCTCAGGAAACCACTATTTTTGGTCTCTACAGATTTGCCTATTCTGGACATTTCAAGTAAACAGAATCACATAAATGTTGTCCTTTGTGACTGACTTCTTTCACTTAGCATGTTTACAATATTCATGCGTGTTGTAGCATGTGCCCGTACTTCGTTCCTTTTTATGGCTAAATAATATTCCTTTACATGGCTCTTTCACATTTATTTATTCATCAACTGAGGGACACTTGGATTGTTTCCACTTCTCGTTATTATATTACTATGAATATCCATATATGTTTTTGCCTAGACATGTTTTCGATTCACTTAGATATCTACTGAGTCAGAATCACTAAGTCATAACTTTCTTCTTAACGTTTTGAGCAACTGCCAAGCTATTTTCCAAAGCAGCTTCACCATCTTGCATCCTTACCAGTCATGTGTGAGAGTTTCAGCTCTCCACATAGTTGCCAGCACTTTTGTTATTGTCTATCTTTTTTATTAGTCATCCCAGACAGTGTTAATTAGTACTCACCCAATTTTAAAATCAAATGAGAGAATGACAAGACTGAAACAGAGATCAAAACTTCACCTTCATTTTCAAAAGTGCTATACTGGAAGTGAAGATTAGCTGAGAATCCAACTGGCCAACTAATGCTGCGCCCCTCCGTTAGCCAGTCTTGTACACCCAGACACAGAAACATGGGACAACCAATACCCCATTGCATGTGCACACACACACATTGCTACTATACAATTTAGTGCATGGAGAAGTGAACAGAATGTGTTCTTCCTAGAAGGTGGTCACCTAGAGGTAGATCTCCCAAAAAAGGGAAGAAAGAACTACACACACAAGTCTAACTCTCTCCCTGGACAAGAGTGAGCAAGGGGACAAGAAGAAGTTGACAAGGTAAGAAAATAGAGGGTGGAAACATTTTCCCCACCCAGTAACAACAAAGAATAAAAAGGTAAAGGAAAATTGGGAGAGGAGCAATACATCTGCCTATTTAGTCTTATGCTGCTATCCAGGTGGCAGTTTTCAGAAGCAGAAGAGAAACCATGGTACTAGAAAGCACCTAAAGATAATGGTTCACCTAAATGTGATTTAATAAAAAGATATTAAATTTAAAAACTGCTTTAGACTGTATTTTGATGCCTATTTCTTCAATAAGAACTGAAATACTAAAAACTAATTTTTAATAGAATCAACAATGTCAATCAACAAAGTTGTATTACTGTATATTATATGCAAATCATTGTGTTAGGAATTCTAACAAAAAATTGTGTTCTGACAGGTACAGAACAAAAGTTCTTCCATATGCATTTCTATTACCTGGTGCCTAATATGTTGACCTCTCCAAGTCTGTATTTGCTTCAGAGGAAAAGAAGCCCTTTTAACACTCTATCATCCAATAAAAGTTAAAACCTATGCTTTTAATACACAAACAATGGTGTAAACCAATTTTTTTTTTTAAGTTGAAGCCTAAGACAATAGCCTCTTCTTAGCTAGAAGTGGGAACTAGATAGCAGTTTGGCAACAGTAAATTGGGAAAACTTAAAAATCTTTTTCAAAGTGTGGATTCATTATTTACTTTGGAACTAACTCCCAAAATACTTCCAATGTCTACATTTATATTTAGCTACAAAGTCAAATAGACTCTCTTTTTTTTTAAAAAAAAAAAGATTTATTTATTTATTTATTTATTTATACAAGCACTGGGTACAGTCAGAAGCGCGGGAGGGTGAGAGAATTCACCAGAGCCAGAGTAGGGAGCAGAACAGGCAGATTGACAAAATACACTGCTGAGGGGAGCAGCGGGTGGCATGAGAGGTCTGCGCGCCATGTGGGACCCTTGCCAGTGGCCGGGGATCGAACTGGCGCTGCAGAAGCTGTGGACAGCTTCGCAACCCAGCGCTCAACCGCTGCGCCACCGGGGAGGCCCCAAATAGACTCTTAATGATTCTGTTATAGACATGTGAATAGTAGTGTATGTTGTAGGTATTGGGTACATGTGCTTTTGTCTAAATAGTTTGAGATCTTTGAAAGAAAGTTTGCACTAAATGGCCTTACTTAACCTAACCATTTTTTAAAATGTTTTAGAGGTAATGTTGATTTAAAACACTGTCTACAATCTAGTGTTAGAGATATAGTTTTTCATCTCTACAAATGGATGTTTCCATAACACACAATGTTATGTGAAAGGCACAATAATCCTCCACCATAGTTCACTATTTGCTTCCACTCCCAGCCCTTTGGGTAGCCTTCATTCTGCAGTCAGATTTCAAGAGTTCATTTTGGTTTCTTTTCATCTATTCTTTGCTTTGTTTCTCTATATTCAACATTGCTTTGTTTCTCAATATTCAACATATATGTAAAATCATCCAGTATTTGTCTTTTCCCTTCTGATTTATTTTGCTTAGCATATACCTCTCAGGTTCTATCCATATTGTTGCAAATAGCAAGATTTCATCATTTTTTATGGCTGAGTAGTATTCCATTGTGTATATATACCACATCTTCTTTATTTACTCATCTGTAACTGAGTACTTAAAACTTAGCCATTCTTACATGTTAATTTCCTTTTCTGGTACTCCTTACAAAGATTTTCTTAAACAACATGGAAGATAATATGAAATGTTTTTAAATGCTTTTAAAAATATATAGGTAATTATACTTCATGGGAGGGTTGAATTTTGACAAACTTTCAGGAAGAAAAACTCCAAATATATATCAAAAGCCTTAGAAAAATGTACCAACTCTTTGCTCCAAAAATACCATTATCAATGAATCCTTAAGTAATTATTAAAGATGTGTCCAAGATGTATTGGGAAGACCTTTTCTTAGAGTTATCTGTATGTAGCAAAACACTAGAAGCAATCTATTTATCTGCTACTATGGCTTTTTAAATAATTACAGCAGATAAGTTGGAAATAATATGCATTTTTTAAAAAATAAAAGTTTGGAAGATTTTTTAATGCATGATAAAATGCTTATATTATTTCTATGGTGGGAAGCTGCAGTAAGGTAATATTTACCATATCACCTGGCTTTGGGGGATTTATCTATATATCTACATAAATAGATATATGGAGACACATTAAAACAAACTGTTACAATTAATCCATTATATGTGAAGCAAGTATGTTTGGATATATGAACTATTTTGGAGAAAATGGGTCATGAATAAAACCATGAACACGAAAACAAACTGCAATAAACACTTTTCTTGCCAGAGTTGAAATATCCTGTTTTAAATTGTAGTTACAACTGATACAAGATTTGTTGTGTCTTAATGATAAGGCTTCCTCCTTTGGGGACCTCAAGTGACCTCTGGAGGCCAATTAGCTATTCTGCCTCTAAAAATAGAAGACTGAACTTCTTAGTGAGAAGTTTGGATCAGGTTACTGTGGCCTACAAAGGTGGCTCATTTGCTGAGTCTATATAGTTCTCACATAGCCTTCTCTATCCAGATTCATGATTCAGCATCCGCAGTGCTCACAGTGCTGGCACAACTGACAGGAGCTTTGGGTTGTACAAATGCCAGGAAGCACCGTTACTGTGCTTGATTTAGCATTTCTGCTCACTTTCCACAGCACTAACTTCCAGGGAGATTCAACAACTCCCAAGTTGCAGCCCAAGGCAAGAACTGACAGGATAGTAAGAATAATATATGGACATTCTTAATCCATGGCATAAAATTCAAAACGTTGGAACATAAATAACCAATGTACCCACAGCAAACCAGATAGCTATAAATCCCCAGACCAGCCATGACCCCCTGCCAGCATTCACAATTAAGGCCACTGTCTTTGCTGATAGTCTATCAGTCTGAAAATCCCAGTTCTGTAGACTGTGCAACCCAACAAGCTCCCTGGCCCACTTTTGTGCTGATACTCATTAGCAATTTAGTGGGAAAAACCAATAATATTCCCTTACTTTGTTGTATTTCTCTGTTTCCTCTTCCATGCCATTGGTTTGCATGGACAGTGATTATGCACAGTGGCACTCTGTGACCTTCTACAAATCAGAGCCTTAAATACAGCTATTCCATCTTTCTTTTGTCTTAATCTAAACCCACTTGGCACTGTCCCTCTATGAAGAGAACAAAAGTTCACCTTTATCTGAAGGGGAAAAGTACTCACCTACCTTTATGTTGTCAAGCATGGTGACCTGGAGCAGGTTATTTGCCTCTCCACCTCAATTTCTTCTTTCACACAACAGAAAGAATAATATCCACCATAAAGAACTGTTGCGAAGACTAAGAGGGAGTATGATACCCAAGTCTTCCTTCTCCCACCTGTCTCCCACCTGTCTTCCTTCTCCCACCTGCCCTTCTAAGGTACGAAAGTCACTTGAGTTTCTAATATCCATCCAGGCTTATCTTTCAGATTCTGTGACCATGAACCTGGCTATCTACCACTTTAAGATACTGATATGGAATAGGCTGGCTCCTTATAGCACATAACATTCACTTACATGAGATACTGCACGGAGAACCAAAAAGTAAACATTTCTCCACTGACCTGCATACATAGACCCTCTTATGTTACCTCTAACATACATATTTTAATAAACTTCTCAAATTTAAAAATATACCTTCACATTATGAGAACAGGTGACTTTATTGCGATAGGATTCAAAACAATGCAGTGTGCATTGAACTGTTCTATGATTATATTTATACTACAGGATTTCCATACACTATTAACTGTACCTTAGAGTACTGTGGTTTCCCATTTTCATAGTGAATCTCCACATAATCAGAAGACAGCAAACCACTGCAAAGGAAAGAAAACAGAGTGAGTGCAGCATCTAACACACTTGGAAATTTAAAAATAATCAGCTAACTAAATGGACATGATGGGCATGTAAACAACAGAGAGATGCCATCCACGGCGGGGGCTAGACAGGTGAACATCAAGAGTCTCCAGTGCTACCCAGTAACAAATCATTCCTCAAGCTATTAAAAAAGATGAACCACAGATAATTCTAGTGAACTCCTTTTATGCATACTATTTATCATTTGATTGACATCTTTATATATATTTACATTTTTCATTTTTGTACAATATATGCATTTTCACCTTGGTTTTAGTCCCCATACAATTCTCACACCCCTTATTTTGACCCTAATCTCTCCCCCCACCGTGTGTCTCTGGTTTATAGTTGCTTGTTGATTTTGATTTTTACTTTATCATAATTAGGTTTTATCCTGGTCCCTTATTTAGGTTTTCTAAATTCCTGCTATGAGTGAGACCATCCAGTGAGACCTTCCTTTTCTTTAGGAAAGGAAATATAAGAGTTACAAGAATCCCAGAAGGAGAGGAGAGAGACATAGGAACAGAGAAAATATTCAAGGAAATAACTGAAAAGAAATTCCCAAACATGAAGATGGAGCTGAAAAGAGACATACAAGAAGCAAGAACACCAAACTTCCATGATGAAGGAAAAATACAGCAAGACACATAATAGTAAAGCTCCCAAGAATCCAAGACAAGGAAAAAATAATGAAGTTGACAACAGGGAAGAAACAAATGATTGACATCTTAATTCACATGGAATAAACTAAAAAGTCAAGTAACAGGAAACAGGCCTTACAAAAATCCCACAATTATGCTCTAAATTATTAGAATCAGAAAGCATAATCACTGAGGAAAAACAGAGAGCAAAAGCCAGATAATAAATATTTTAGGCCTTTCAGGCCACATGGTCTCTATCACAACTCCCTCCACTCTCTGTAGCACAAAACTAGGTCCAGACAACCCATCGACAAAGGACTATGTTCAATAAACTTCATTTATGAACACTGATATTTGAATTGCACATAATTTCTACATACCATGACATATTTTTTTCTCACTTTTTTTTCTGACCATTTGAAAATACCAAAAAAATATTTTCCTTAGCTGGAAGACTAGATAAAAATAAATATGACCAGATTTGGCATCTGGGCCATAATTTGCCAGCTCCAGGAATAAAATAATGGTTAAGAATATAGACTCTGAAGTCAGACAGAAGAAGATACAAAACCCAGCCAAGCCCCATATTAGCAATGTGACTGGGTGAGTGGCCTAGCTTAGCCTTCATTGGAGTCCAGTGGAAATACTAAGGGTGTGACTCTGGAAGACACGGAGAGGCTTAAAGTTTTAAATGGCACCACAGGTATGCGCTGCTTAGCCCAAAACTCAGCACCAAGTAAGTGCCCAGTCATGGGCACATTGAGGCTAACACTATTTTATTTATTTATGCAGAGAAGAATTGGGGTGTAGGCCAGAGGTGTAGGGTGGGGGGTTGGTGAGAGGATTCACCAGAGACAGAACTGGGGGATCTACTGAAATACACTGCTGAGGGGAGCAGTGGGCGAGACAGGAGAGGTCTGCTTAGTCACATGTGGGTAGTTCCCGGGCCTGGGATCAAACTCAGGTGGGATCGAATTCAGGCCATAGAGATGATAGCGATGCAAATTTACCCCAAAGCCACCAAGAAGGCCCCTATTTTTATCTTAACTAAACAAACATATCTTAACTTCCTCAAACACTTTTCTTCTGACCAGTGTGGGCAATATAAAATTCGTGGCTCTGAAAGAACACTGGGCTGTCAAGACACCCAGGTTTCTGTTTGGGTTCTGCTACTTGAAATAATAACTCACATTTACTGAACATTTACTATGTCCCAGGGACAGTTCTAGGGGTTATGAAAGTGTCATCCCCTTTAATCCCAATGATAACTGAAGGACAACAGAGGATCTACTAAGAGCCAGATACAAACCATAAATTTAGATCGCCATTTCTTTTGGAAAAGGGAGCTCTGGAGCAGAAGATTCCTCAGGGCCCTTCCTGCTCTGATATCCCATTTTCAATAATTCTGTCCACAGGTTTTCTTGTTAGGAAAACTAGACACTACTTCTTTAGCAGAACTCATAGAGGACCCAATGATTCTGCATCATTTTGAGAGCTGCACCTGAAGAAGTTCTGAAGTGACCCAGTAAGCAGGACCAGGAGGCCAGGCGTTGGTCAGGAGGGTGAGGGGCGCCTTTGCAGCTGGCAGCCTTCCTGCATAAGCTGAAGGTCAACCTCGGTAACACAGAAATAAAGCAGATGCCTGTACCTTTGGCGGGTTTCTTGACTGAAATGTTGTAAGGGCAGGATGGCCCTGTGCAGGTTTCCTAGGACCCCAGCAGACCAGACCGGGTAAAGGAGGAGAGGGTCCTGGAGCCCTCGGTGGCCTTTACGAGCTTTTATTGGGATTTACCGGGTACATGGCAGGTAGGGGTGCTGGTGGGCCGGAAGGCTAGCAGGCTTCCCACCCGCAAGCAAGCCTTCACTCTAGCTGGGCTCTCTGCTCTTCTCGTGGTTCTCGGCTTCTGCTGGCATCCCCGTGATACCGCCCTTATAAGCTTAATCTTAGCCCAGGTGTACCCACTTACGCATGCCCACACCCCACTCCAGGTGCCCGCCATCAGGCATGCGTTTGGGACCACAGGGTTCCGTCATCTATCCTAATGACGGGAAGGCAGAAAAGCCTGATACTTTTTACCTTACCCTACAAATGTCTAATCAAGTGTGTATTCATGATTCTATATTTGAAGCTTATAATGGTATGTCTAGTCATTCCCTTTTAAAAATATAAATCAAAAAGGGCAATGACAAATTCTTAGTTCTGCTGATATATACTTGGGAATACCTGACAGAGCACAGAAACTTCTTTTATTTCTAGTTAATTGAGCCAACCACCAGCACTGTGAAGATACACAAACAGGACTGTTGATGGAAACATTTCTCTGAGGGCTGCTTCACAACACCGAGAGGCAGAGAGGTTTCACTAACTGCATTCTAATTACCTTTCTCTACAGGTGATTCATTATTTTCAAAATTCTCAACCATGCAATCACTGGAGTATGGATAGGAGCTGAAAACAAAGTTATTTTAGACCACTACTTTTGCTTGTAATTACAAAGGCAGAAAATAGCATTCTAACCATTAATCACCAAATCTAATAAAGGGCACTTTAATTATCCTCCTTCCTTTTAAAAAGAGTATCCCCCCACCACAAGTACTTCTTTTTCTAGTATTTCCTACATATGAGAACACTAAAGCACAAAAACAGCTACTTTTCTAGGAGTCAGTTAGAGACAACGAGATGGACATGTGCTCCCAATCACCAGGCCATCTATCCTTAAACCTCTCACAAATAGCACACTTCCCCACTGCTCCATCCTTTCCTGCTGCCTGACAATAGCAATCCCACCCTTAAAAGCATTGTCACTCATCACAGCATTCCTAGAACCTGGCATGATGCTTCGCAAACAGTAAGCCTTTAATCAGCATTTATTGATTGAGCAATCAGCTACCAACATCTACTATATGCCAGACCAACAGCATGTGCTGAAATCCAAAACGAAGAATGCAACTTCCTGAAACTGGAGTTAAGCAAAATCGGTACAAATGTATCATATTAGTCATCTCATGCTAAAATATTATTTGTAATCTTACCCAAAATAAATCAATACTACTAAAATGTCATCTAGTTAATTGAAAAATTAATAGACAATACTGGAAAGGAAGAAGTGAATAGTTAATTGTGCAGTGCTTGATCTCCAGCCCAACCCAGCAAAAAAGGAAGGGCTAATCGAGATCTCTGTGTGCCAGAAGATAAGTCATCTGGTGACCTCTGCTTACAAATGCTCTCCCTGGCCACTCCTCCACCTCTGCTCTCTGACATTTCCTAACAGAATGGAATGTTCTGACATGTCAGTACTGATCTATTTAGCCATTGTGGTCCCAGGCATAAACTGTTGTTTTATTTTGTTGATCAGCCAACTGAGTGTTTGGTTCTGAGGCGTCACCTTTTCTAGAACTGATAGAAGGGAGTTTCTGAACAGTCTAAGATCTGCAATAAACATCCTTTTACTAACCAATTAGTTATAAGATAGCCACACCCCAAAGCTATTTCTGTATTTCTTATGCTGGTTATCTGATGGAAAGGGGTGACCCTTGGAAGTAGAGGGCTAAATGTAGGATGAAAGTTCAAATCAAAGTAAAAGAAAGTATAAGGAAGAGAACTGAATTAAGGAAGTTCTCCTGAACCCAGCCATTGTGTAACCTCATGGTGAATTTGCACCACAAAGGTAGTAAAAAGAAAATCAACTTTAGAATCACATTGAATGTGATTTTGCTCAAAATATGACAGACCTCACCCCTTTTGAAAATGGCCTATATCAATAAATTTTGGTGAGGATGTAGTGGGAGAAAGAATATCCATCCACTGTAGTTGGTAATGCAATTTGTTGCAATTTCTATGGAAAATAGAATGGAGATTCCTCAAGAATCTCCACAGCTAGGTATTTACCCACAGAATATGAAAACACTAATATGAAAAGATTTACGCACTTACACACTTTGAACACTTATGTTCAAAGGCGCATTATTTACAATAGCCAAGACATAGAACCAACCTAAAAGTTCATCAACAGATGACTGGATGCAATCATCAACAGATGACTACAATTCTAAAAAATACTGTAGAATATATCATCAATGGAAGATACTACTCAGCTATTAAAAAAATAAAATTATGCCTTTTGGGACAAAATGGATGGGTCTTCAGGTGATTATGCTAAGTGAAATAAGTCAGAAAATGAAAAGACAGTTACTGGATGGTCTTACTCATTTGTGGAATATATATAACCAGAGAACAAACCACCGAAACAGTAAGAGTAATTCTTAGACACTGAATAGTAAATATCACCTGAGGGGATGGGGGAGAGGACAGGGCTGTGGTACTGAAGCTTTGGTGGCATCTGAGTAAGGCCTGTTTACATATGGAGGTGTGAAGTAATACGCTCAAAATTATGTCATATAAACTAATGACAAATCAATAAAATATATAAAAAATTATGAAGGAAAGGTCAAGACTTGAAGCTGCTGACCTCTAAGAACAGGAGAATGATAAGATTTTTAAAACATGGTAGATGAGTCAAGAATCAGGTCAATGAGGGAAAAGTGGCATAAATAATGCTGTGTCCAGCAAATCCCATGTTATTTGTGCCTTCCTGACACAGTAAAACTATACTGCATAGCTTCCCCAGCAGTTAAGTTGGGGCCAAAAGACTGAATTATGGACCTCCCTGGTGGCGCAGCGGTTGAGCGCTGGGTTGCGAAGCTGCCTGCAGGCTCTCCAGCGCTGGTTCGATCCCCGGCTGCTCCCCGGCCACTGGAGGAGAGTCCCACATGGCGTGTAGACCTCTCCTGCCGCCCGCTGCTCTGCCCCCTGCTCTGGCTCTGGTGAATTCTCTCACCCTCCCGCGCTTCTGACTGTACCCAGTGCTTGTATAAATAAATAAATCTTTAAAAAAAAAAAAAGATAAAAAATATATATTAAAAAAATTTAAAATTTTTTAAAAATTAAAAAAAAAGACTGAATTATGACTCATGTTATTTTGGGGTATGTGATGTCTACCCTGCAGTGGGACCACTCATATCCCTGTGTAACTGGTCAACCCTGGAAGTGACATGCGCAATAAGGCGCAGCTATAAAATGGATGCAGCCTCAATTCCTACACCCTCCTAGGAGGGTCAGTCGGCATATATTAGACCATAATGTGGGTAAGAAACAAAGTTTTTTAGTGTTCGGTCTCAGATTTCATCTTTGTTATTAAAGCATTGCCTGATCTATCCTAATTCCAGCCCTTATCACAAAGAAATGTTGCATGCTCAAAGAATTTCAGAATAATCAGCAAATAAACAAACAGAACTGCTATTATATCTAAACATTGGAAATGCACACAGAGATATGCCTTGGGAAGTTTTTGTTTATATGTAATTTGGTGGCGTCCTCAAGTTTGAGAGTGATGTATCTAATTAAAGTAGACATATCAATAGATCAGAGGTCAACATTCCCAGAAGTTTCTATCTTCCCTTACAGGATACTGATTATGGAAAAGCCAAGGAATGACAAACTAGAAAAGCTGCTTACCCAGAATCCCTAATGTAAGAAAAATTAACCACGAAGGGCAAATGACTTCTAGCTTTTCGGAAAATAACTTGAATCCCT
This sequence comes from Talpa occidentalis, assembly GCF_014898055.3. Taxonomy (NCBI): domain Eukaryota; kingdom Metazoa; phylum Chordata; class Mammalia; order Eulipotyphla; family Talpidae; genus Talpa; species Talpa occidentalis. The sequence goes on along the minus strand of NW_023603184.1, from coordinate 128,076,923 downwards.
TCCTTCAAAGAAAGAATCATATGCTTTTTGGGGGGGAGTAGGAGATGTAGGGGGAAATTGGTTGTGAAAGGCCATGGGTTGGTTAAATACACAAGTTAAATTGTTGAAAAATGAGGCCACAGCTATAGTAGGGCCTTAGGCTACAAGGAAGGCCACTAAGAAAGACATACATTGGGCCACAAGAAAACCATTTGTTCTTCATCATTCACTGCCTTGTAAGAAATAGTTGGATTATCAGTTCCTTCGTTCCTTCTAGTTCTAAAATCTACATTTTCTGAAATTAATGTGTTGAGTGCTCAGCATCTGTCTCCTATTGGGAAACTGAGAAGACTGCTAGAGAACAAACTCTTCTAATGGGAACTCAATGCTAACAGGGCATTCCTTCACCAGCAAGGCTAGGAAATGATCTAGAAAAATATCAGTAAGCACCAAGACTTAGCAACTAGATGGCCATATAATCTAGCATTCAAGTCAGAGAATTTCTGGGAGTAAAAACAGGGATATTAATAATTACGCCAGGACACAGACAAACAGGAAAGATGGTCCTGGGAAGACTGGGCTGGACTATTACCCTAAGTGAAGGCCAAATATAAGGTATACACACCCAAGTTCTACATGGAAGTTCAGACTGGTCTATAAGGTGAAAGGACCTTAAAGCTTTTTCGTTCTCCAGTTGCTTCTGTTTGACGTGGCCTCTGTTCAAGGCAACCTTGAGTAGGCACCTTAAATATTTTCTCCCTGCAAGTGACATCAGGAGGCAGAAATGTGGGAGGGGAGTCAGCAGTCCAAGATGCAGACGCCAGAAAGCTAATGAGATTATGTTCACTGCAGTGTCCCGGGCTCGTCAAGGTCCTGAGCAGCCACATTTCTGGCCTCACGGTGTCTCTGTTCTTAAAAGGTGGCACACATCTCCTTATTCAAGAAGGAATGATATATGTAAGTATGATATGATATGATAATATGATATGATATGATGTAGGGTAAGGAAAAATGTCAGGCTTTTTTGCCCTCCCGCAATCAGGATAGATGATGGATCCTTGCGGTCCTGAATGCATGCCTGATGGCGGGCACCTGGAATAGGGTGTGGGCATAGGTATATGGGATTCACCTGGGCTGAGAGTGGGCTTTTAAGGGTGGCATCACGGGGACTCTAGCAGAAGCCATAGAAGCCGAGAACAAACAGAAGCCGAGAGAGAAGCAGAGAAGGCCGGAGAGCCCAGATAGAGTGAAGACTTGCTGGGGGCTGGGAGGCCTGCCAGCCTCCCAGCCCCCCAGCACCCCTGCCTGCCGTATGCCTGGTGAACCCCAATAAAAGCCTACAAAAAACCCACTGAGGACTCTGACTCCTCCTTTAACCGGTCTGCATGGGATCAGAAAACCTGCACTGTGTCCATTCCTGCTCTTTACATATGATAAGTAACTTCCGTGTGTTTTTAAGCTGGGGCTGCAACAGAAGTTAACATATATGTGAACAAAAAGTGGAAAAAATATGTTTAGATAAAACAGGAACACCACCAATGTTCGTTTTTATGATGTAAATGCTCTCATTATATTCTGTTTGACAGTGCTTAACTTCAGCACTGGGAACCCTGATCTTGCCCATATGGGCCCCGTAAAATTCTGCTAAGAAGTCTCCTGCCACCTCTCCCTACTGGGCTTCACATTTAATGACAACAAATACTGGTCACCGGGGATATTCTCAACTTCCTGGGGTTTCTAGGACAACAACCCTCTACAATGAAGCGCCATGCCTGTTCCCTCTTTATGGTGGAAACTTTGGCTTTTCCCTTTTACATATGTAAATACTTAAATTCATTAATTACTTCAAGCTGGAACCAAGAAAGAGAATTAAACTCAGAGTTCATACAAGCATAAGCTTATAATTTTATGGTTACCCCACTACCATTACATTGCTTTTCTTTTTCAAACAACAGACTTTAAAAAAGTAAAATGATTTTTCAATTACCATTTTTCTTGAGTTTTAAAAAATGTTAGACTCATCCCACCTAAAATGATTTTTATAACAATAGTCGTTTTAGCTAGAAAATATATACTCCTTTGACTATAAACAATACAATAAGATATTTAAACTGCGTTAAAAGATTGTAGACATGGAGGAGTTGGGATTTTAGAGAGTGGAAATGATATATTAAGTAGGTGAAAGTAATTATAGGTGATTAGAGGCTTTGTGTTAAGTCAAACACAATGGCATGCTAGGCAAGGGCTGGGCGTGTGGGCATATTCATAGAACAAAGCTGCTGGTGGAGAATGTTCTTAGCACAAGTGGGATGGAAGGGTGCAAGCTTCTTTGAGGGTCACAATAGGAATTTAATGAGTTCCTCAATCACATAAGAGGTTGCAGCAGAATTTTTTAATGTATAGGCACTCCTGTACCTCATAGATGATGGCCTCAGATACCACAGTACAGTTCAGAGAGAACAGGAAACATGGGGAAGGCTGTAAATTAATAGACAGGGAAGCAGAGAAAGGAGGAATTAGAAGAGATATGAAAGATGAATTGGAGGTGATGGGAAAGCTTAAGATGCCCACCCACACTGGATTGATCAGTCAATGAGACTAGCCAATCAGGAGTTTCCTTCTGCTAATGTGGCGTCAGTAGGGACACCTTTAAATAAGTGAAAATGAAAGATGCTTAATTTCTTCAGCTTTGGAACCAGATCCGACGATGTGGCTAACACTCCTAATACGATTGCCAGTATCTCTGCAAGCATTACCAGTAATTTTGAAATTCCTCTGTAACAAAATTGTGGTTAAACATGCAATTTGCAGCAACATGGATGGAACTGGAAGGGATCATGCTCAGCGAAATAAGCCAGAAAGAAAAAGAAAAATACCGGATGGTCTCACTCATAGCAGGAATCTAGAAAACCTAAATAAGGGACCAGGAAAAAGAATAACTATAAGAAAGAAAAAATCAGGGCCTCCCCTGGTGGTGCAGCAGTTGAGCGCTGGGCTGTGAGGCTGCCTGCAGCCTCTGCAGCGCCAGTTCGTTCCCTGGCCGCCGGCGAGGGTCCCACAAATTAAAAATCAAAATCAACAAACAACTATGAACCAGAGACACACTATGGGGGATGGGGGGCGGGGAAAGGAGGGAATGGGGTCAAAATAAGGGGGTTGCACTATGGAGAGCTGTGTGGAGATTTCTGGACCTACTAAACATAGAGCTTCCATATGATCCAGCAATTCCACTCCTAGGTATTTACCCAAAGGACACAGAAACATCAATTCCAAAGAGCACCTGCACCCCTATGTTTATAGCAGCACTGTTTACAATAGCTAAGCTTTGGAAACAACCCAAATGCCCAAAAATAGATGACTGGATCAAGAAGATGTGGTACATATATACCATGGAATATTACTCAGCATTCAAAAAAGATAAACACATGCAATTTGCAGCAACATGGATGGCGCTGGAAGGGATCATGCTCAGCAAAATAAGCCAAAAAGAAAAAGAAAAATACCAGATGGTCTCACTCATAGCAGGAATCTAGAAAACTTAAATAAGGGACCAGGAAAATGAATATAAGAAAGTGAAAATCAAAATCAACAAAAACTATGAACCAGAGACACTTTTTGGGGGGTGGGGGGGCGGGAGGGGAAGGATTGGGGTCAGAATGGGGTGTTTGCAATTGTATGGGGGAATATAAAAATAAAATTTAATATTAAAAAAAAATAAAAAAAATAAATTTATATATCACTATTGGCAAAAAAAAAAAAAAAAAAGCAAATTCATAGAGACCTGCTTCCTTCTATCCATATTATTCAGCCATTTAAGCCCTGTTGCTTTTAATAATCCCAACCAACTCATTTTTACTAATATAGAAGCCCTGTATATTAATTACTTTCGTGAAACTTAAACTTCAGTAGTGTTTGTTACCAAGATGACATAGTTTGGTATTACCCCAAGTCTTGCCAAGTACTTAACAAAACAAAACTATTAAAAGCCTATTTGATTAAAAGCCACACCAAGGTTCCAGTGATTATGGTTTGGATAGGTGACTTTCATATGTTCAGTGTTTAAAAAATAAAGAAAAATGTGTGTGTCTGTGTCCTCAATAAGAAGAGACTATATCTTCACTCTTAATGAAGAAAAGCTGATAAAATATATTACTATGAGTGTTAAGTTTGCATAATTTCATATTATGAAAATATTATAACTTCTACTGCAAATAAAAATTTCTGAAACTAAAAAAAAAAAACAAAATAAGGGGGTTGCAATTGTATGGGGAATATAAAAATAAAATTTAAAAAAAAAAGACTGCTTGGAAAAAAACAAAAAAACAAAATTGTGGTTAAGAAACAATTTAGTTTTGCTCCATATGTCATTAAAAATATTAAAAGCAGGCTAAATTGAATTCAAATAAAGATGGCATACCTTTTGAACACAGTTACATGTGACTGAAATGTTTTGATGCACAAATTTGTAAAACTACTAATGAGTATTATATGGTGTTGAATATTGTTAATGTTCTTTTCTGCTATGTCCTGTTTTTATTATACACTTATTAAACCAGGCATCACACATAGTGAAAAGTAGGGAATGGATATAGGTCCATTATCAAGATTGCCTTCTAGCAATCTTGTAGACACAATTATCTTCCAAGCCCAGTTCTTGCCACATCTTAGGATAAGAACTCCTACTGCCTTCATTTTTCAGTCTATACAGAAAAACTGCTCATTGATTTATAGAGTCTATTCTTCCCATGTATGCATGAAAAGAATAAAAGAATAAAAAAGAAACCAATGGGAAAATAACCAGAAATAAGATCAGTAAGATAAGTAGCAAAGAGCATGGGCAGATTATTCACAAACAGAATGTACAAAAGAAATAAGAAATACTATTGGTGATCAAGCATATACAAATGAAAAATTGTACTAATAGGAAAAGAGCTGTAAATCAAAATCAACAGAAGATACCATTTTTCCGTATCAGTTTACCTGAGCTGGCAAGAGGACAGAAAAACTGATACCACACACAGTATAGTTGGGAACACAAATGAGTTAGGAAAACACAATTTATATGTGCTTTCACAAATATCTAGCTATTCAGAATGTGGAACATCTTTGAACATCAATGAGAGAATATTACATTTGGTAATTTTTTAAGTATGCTTGTATGTGTATGTTCCCATATAGAAAAAGTCTGGAAAAATATACACACAGATGCAAGTGAACCATTGCTTGCTGGAGAACTTTCAAGTTTTTATTTTCTTTCCTTTGCTTGACTATAATTCCCAACAGTTTTTACAATGAATATATATTACCTTTTAATGCAGTAAATCATAATACATATTTTTTTAAAGGAAGGGAAACAGCCCCTTTAGGAAAGGAATTAATATCTAATATCAGGCCCAGGAAAGAAAGGAGTCCCAGGGCCTCCCAGGTGGCGCAGCAGTTGAGCGCTGGGTTGCGAAGCTGCCTGCAGCCTCTGCAGCGCCAGTTCAATCCCTGGCCACCGGGTGAGGGTCCCACATGGTGCACAGACCTCTCCTGCCGCCCGCTGCTCCCCTCTGCAGTGTATTTTGTCAGTTTGCCTGTTCTGTTCCCTGCTCTGGCTCTGGTGAATTCTCTCACCCTCCCATGCTTCTGACTGTACCCAGTGCTTGTATAAATAAATAAATAAATCTTTGGGGGGGGGTAAAAAAAAAAGGAGCCCCAGACACCTTCAACACTATCATGAATTATCATCAACTCCGCTGGGAGCAAGGCCAGGAATGCCTCCCTGTGCCCTCAACTCAATGTGACTTACATTCCCTGAACACCTGGAGTTTGTTCCTGCTGAGGGGGGTAGGGGGTAGGCAAGGACAGACAGAGGGAAAAAAAAACCACACAGTTCCTACCTTCAAAGTGATTTAAAACTCATATCTAAAATAAGACAACCAGCATGTACTGTAATATCAAAGACAGCAAGGTATCAAGCTATACCTAAAGGGGAAATTAATTTCAACTAAGGTGATTAGGAACTTTTCAATAAAAAAGGAGGGCTGAGGCAGGTTCATGACAAAATTTGGAAAGGGAAATGCAAGGAGGATAAAACAGATCAAACAGACAGAGACCAGTGTGTACAAACACACGAGTCAGAAAAAGGTCGGGAGGCATATTCAGGGAAGCTAGAAGTCCAGTTTGGCCAGGGCATGAGTCATCCAGGGGGGCTGTTGTTGAAAAGGTTAGGGACCAGACAGCATATGAGTTTAAGCAAGATAAAACTCTCAAAGCAAAGGGCATCTTAGGACCAGAAACTTAGAAGGCCAAATACATCTCTCCCTTTGTAAGAGTTGAGAGCAAGCAGTACGTTCTGTGTCCTCAGCAGCTGCAAAGACTTTAGGGCCTGAGAAAAGCTGAACACAGATAAGGTTCTTTTACTGGGTCAATTAGAGCCATCTGCAAAGTAATTAATGTTAGCAGCAGGAGAGATCTGCTAGAGATCAGCAAAGACACTTAGAAAAAGCCTTTGCACATATGAAAACCAGAAACTTTAACTTTCCTTCACTCATTCAATTAATGGCTGAAGATTGAATGAGAAAAAAAAATTGTTCGATCAAGAAATGACTAACAAGATTCAAGATTATTTAATTTTTACTTCAGTGTTTCCTCTCTTTAAATATTTTTACTGTAAATGATAGATGTTTATCCGAAAATTTGTTAAGCAGATGCTAATGCAAACTTTCCGATTTCTACAGAGCACATCCCAAGAGACAGAATGAGGACAAGTATGCACGGTCCTATAAAGGAAAAGGCGTTTGAAGTTGTCATCCTAGATTTCTCTGGACTAGGTAAAAAACAACATCCTGTGCATCGTGGTATCCTTATACATAAAACACAGCCGCTTTCAGAGATGATTACCACGCTCCTTAAAAATTAGATATGTTTAAGAAAATATCACAGCGTAGCAATTAGTAGCATACTTCTCCAATAATATCAAACCAATGCAGCAGATAAGAACACAAAATGAGAAAAAAAGGAGGAGGTGGTAGAGGAGGAGGAGAAACAGAGAACTTTTTAATGGTTTCTTCAAGCAAGTATAAAATAACTCTAATAGAAAATAGCACCTATTCTTTTTAAATTACAACTTAGAAAAAGATCTTCAAATTTATCCCATCTCCTTAGAACATTTCATAGCATCCACAGATTATTCACCTGGCCATTGATTATGTTTTTAATAGCCATTATTTTCCTAAATCCCAACTATTTGCTAGCCAAAGAGAATTTTTCATTCTTCTAAATTATGTAGAATTTTAAAATAATAACAAGATAACAGACCTCTGAAAATTGTAGAATTTATTGAAAAAACTACCATTCTTTTCTAATGTCTTTGGAAAGGGGACTTCTTCCATTTGTTGTAAGCTTCCTGAGTCAATGTAGCTTTATTAGATTGCTAACTGGGTCTTTTTCATTTTGCTCAATTATATTCTCAGTCATAGGAAAATGCCTAAGCAGCCACCCAGAGCTATTTGTTGTCTGACTGCATTAATGTGAATAAATAAATAAATGAATGTATGGATTCAAGAGATACATTCCTACTCTGACTGTAACACTGACTGTCTCTGAATTTTGGGAGGCGTTCTTGACATTAGGGAACAAGTTTTCCTCCTTGAAAAAACAAGAATGTTGGATTACAGGATCTTGAAGGAAACATCCAAATCTAAAATACTGAATGTGAGCACAACTGCCATCTCTTCTACCCTAAATATACCAGAGAGTTGGGGGTTGCTACAACACACATCTCCTTTACTTGGTATATGCTCTGTCAAATAATCAGCTGTCAGTGAGCAACCTTGGGTGACTTCAGGTCAACCTTTTTGGAAATGGTGTTGAAAGAACACTTCAGTACATGTTCCATTTGTACTGAAAAGAGTGCTTGATAAGTTTTTCTAGGTCTATATATTTTTATGGACTCAACCAGAAAAGAACAGCTCAATTTCCTAGAGGTATAGTGATAAATTCTATCTACAGATCAAATTAACAATGAACAAAAACTTTTCACAGAAGCTAAAGATTAAGATCTGCTCATGCTATATATGCCTCAACACGAATCTATTTAAGTGGTATGCTGCAAATCAGACAAGTTCAAAACTATTACTCGATTGTAACTAAAAATAAGTTAAAAACTTAACATCACACTCAACAAATAAATAAATAAAACCAAAAAACTTAAATTCATACTCACATGCCATAAAGATAATAAAACCAAAGGATAATAGGGAAAACTAACTATGTATCCTGCCTAAATAGTTTTATAAGCAAATTTGATATATGACATTACTTTGAGAGACATGTAAAATTACAAGTAAGTCATGCAATCTATTCTAGTCTATATAGGCTGGATATTTTGAATAATACTAAAACTGAACTTAATCTTTTAAAGGCTATTCAGATCATTAATTATTTGATATTTAAGTCATAAATGTATGTCTTAAAAATCATTTTGAATTATTGTACACGGACACCTTCCTTCTATTTTCATGCACATAATGTGCTGGTAATAAAATCAAATTAGTGATGGCAGGAAAAAGTTGAACAACAGATCAATATATTAGGGTTTTGAGACAATTAAATGGATATTTTCTCTAGTCATTAGACTGCCTTAAATTCTTAAGTGCATGTAGACAATCTTACTTATATTTGCAATAAAGTCCCTTTCAATGTTTGGATCAAAATCAAAGTGCTGGTAAGATTCTAGAAGCAGCCAAATCCCAAAGAGACTGACACAGAAAAAAAAAAAAGAGAAGCTATTCTATTTAGAGCCTTTCAGAGAAACTAATTTTAGTTTAATCTTAAAGTCAGACATTTTTAGAATCTTGGTGGAAATTTTAATTATGTGATCCATAGTGGCAAATTCACTAAGTATAAGCAATATGTCCCAGAATCATGAGTGGTTAAGATTAGAGATGATGGAGAAGTAAAATGTTCCTAAGAGAAGTGATTCACATCCCAGAAAACCATTCTATGGTTAGTAAATCACAAAAGAAACAAAAATGGAGTGGTCCACATTAAGGAAAAATCTAGAACCTCATAGTCTAGTAGTCAAAATTCTGGGGCAACAGAATATTCAGGAGTTGAAATGCATGAAGAGGTTGGAGAGCATACCAACATGGGAACACCAGAGAAGCAAATGGATTCTCCAAACTACTCTCCATATTACATCCATGTTACTACACCATGTTGAATCCACAGCTTTTGGTAATGTGGACATCACAGAGGTGCATGCTAATAAAGGTGTGCTGATAATGAGTCAATAAGCCAGGAAGCGCAAAAGAAACAAAATACAAGGACAGCTGGTACAACAACCGTAAGGTCTCACAAGCAGAACTCAGCACCCAAGTAAGCAAGATGAAGCCTCGGACAGTACATGGCAGAAGCCTCAAGAAAATGTTGACATGTTGGTGACTTTCTGTATCTTTTAAGATCAGTGTCTGTGTGGTCAACCCTCAATCCCAGTCAGCCCGTGAAGAAGGGGAATGTCACCCAGAAAGAAGAAAGAAGGACAAGAAGAGATGTGATAGTAAAACTACTCTAAGAAGAGTCCTCTTTACTATATTATAATACCTACCTACAATTTTATGAAAAGAATATGTGTCTGTAACTTCCTAATGGACTATTTAAATCAGACATGGAAATGCTACTAGCACGTACCCTCAAGGACCAAGAGTCAGAAGTAACGAGAAGCTCTGCGCCCTCAAACTGACAGACCAAAGGAGGAACTTTCTACTCTTTCCCTATAAAATCAGACAAGGGTATACTGGGTGTCAGGCCACTGAACATTTTCATTATCAATGAATGAACCTTTCATTTCACTCTACTTCTAATTTCAGTAAAGACAACATAAATAAATAATTGAACCCTTTCTAGAGTGTTTTTAAACCTCCTTAAATTCTAGACTAAATTTTCTTTTATGGGATTCAAGAAATAAATATGCATCCACATTTTCTTTATTCTCTTCTGAAAATTCTACTGTTATTATTCTCTTAGGTTTTTCAATCCCAAACCTCCTCCACAAGCTTTCAGATAAGAGATGCCCATGGTTGGGGGTGGAGAAAGAGGAAATGTGTCAGTGGAGGGTACCACAGAGAGTCTCAAAAACAGTATTAATGTTCTACTTTTTTGACCTGGATGGTGGGTTATAAGATGTCCATTTTATTATTTTTTTAAACTATAAAAATATATCTCCACTTCTCTGTGTGTATACTTCATAATTTTAATAGAGAGGAAAATCCAAAATATCTATAAGTAATAGAGAAGAGCCCAATTCAATTCGACATTAAAAAATTTTGAGTATGACACACATTGAACCAGAAATGGACCACAGAAAAGACATCTGGAATTAGAAAGCTATCACTACTAAGACCAGAGGGGAAAACTCTAAGGAACATGTGGGAGGTGAAAAGCACAGAGAGAACAAAAGCAAACTTTCTCCTTCTCTAAAAATAGCAGGCTTATTAGGCCATTTTTAGACTCCAGTGTTCATGTATCTATTAAAAGAGTAAAACTTAGAAAGGAAAAAGAAGTTCTTGGAGGATACCAAAGTATGGAAAAGTTCAGAAGTGTAACAAAATGTAATAGACCAGTCAGGATTTGAATGATATATGACTTTATTATGAAAACACTGAACTCTCAAACTAAAAAATCAAAGGGACATAAAAGAAAAGAGTGATGCAAAGAATCCTTCCACACACTGATTTTCTGCAGAATTACTAAGAAGAGGGAAGAATGTGCATGCTGCCAGGTCAAGTTATCTTCATAGACAAGCACTATCGTGGAAATAACTGACTTGAAAATAAAATGGCAAGTGATACCCTTACCCTTCATGGGAATAATCTACCAACTTAAATTTGATGTTTAAAACACAAATCCTGCTTTTCAATTACTAAAATTATCATAACTGGAAATAAAATCAGTCTCAGTTGTTTTGATTATCATTTAAAGACACATTTCTGTCACCCAAGAAGACATACAGATAGCAAACAGACACATAAAAAGATGCTCCACATCACTTCTCATTAGGAAAATGCAAATCAAAACCACAAGATTTCACCTCCACTGGTTCAAATGGCAAGTATCAAAAAATAATAAGTGTTCATTGTTATAATAATAAGTGTTAATAATTATAGTAAGTGTTAATAGTAACTGTTAATAATCAAGAAATAATAAGTGTTGGCAAAGATGTGGGGAAAGGGGAACCCTCCTACAATGTTGGTGGGAATGTGAATTGGTGCAGCCACCATGAAAAGCAGGATAGTGTTACTCAAAAAATTAAAAATAAAATATCATATGATCCAGCTTTCCTACTGCAGGTATTTACCCAGAGAATATGAAACACTAATTTGAAAAGATATTTTGAGTATGTTCATCGCAGCACTATTCACAATAGCCATGATATGGAAACCCAAGTACCTGGAGAGAGGAAAAGGTTGGGACACAGGCATTTTGCTTATGGAATCCCAGGCTAATCCACACTGCAAGCCCAGGGTTTCACAGCACCCTGGCCTTAAAGGTCTCAGGAGGCCCCTACATGATTCAACTGTTTGCTTAGCTATAAAATTCTTACACCACTCTGTTTTGCAACCTATCATTGCAGAACATCAGGACACTGTGGTTTCCAAAGGAGGAAGCAGCAGACTCCAGAACCAAGCTGGTTATCATCTTCTTAAAGAACATGTGCAGGAAAAAGAAAAGGGACCAAATGGACAGCTCATTATAATGTTAAAACCCCCACTTCTGGGAAGGACTTAGCCACCTTTTTTTGTGCATGTGATTATGATGAAGCAAGATCACCAACTGCACAGCTGAACACACAGAACATACCAGAGGGAGGAATCATGCCTTGCAACCACGACCACACCCCTACCTGCCCCAACACAATTCAATATAATCTGTTCTGGGGCCAAAGGGGAAGCCTTTCCCACCCAGAGAGGTCTCTCTAGAGCTCTGTCTCTTGCTCATTCACCTTCAAATAAATCTCCACCCAGTCTCTCATTGGCCTCTTGAGTCCTCATTTCATCCTAGACTGAGTTTCTCAAGAGCCCAACAGGCTGGTCTAGTGTTTGGTAAGATTCTCCTTAATCCATGACCCCTGGCTCCCAAGAGTGAAGCAGTGGGCAGTGGGCAACTCACTAGGGTTAAAGAACTAGGGTGAAAGACTAGAACCCCCTGATTTGTGTGGACAGTCACCAAGACCAGTCCTATAGCAGCCTAATGACAGATGACTGAATAAAGACGATGTGATACAATTACACAGGGAAATACTACTCAGCTGCTACTGGGGAAAAAAAAAAAAAGATGAAATCTTGCCTTTTGGATGGACCCTTAATCTTTTGTGCAAAGGAGGGACAACCCCCTGTTACCAAACACCACTTTTCCATGCTGTGTTTCTGCCCCAGTTCTGGCATTTTATCATTTTGATAAGGACCTTTTATTTTGCCACCTTATTACTTGAAGTAACAATATAGCCTGTCTGCTGTTTTTAAGGCTGTGATATATTGTCCATGGTTTGGTTTTGAAAAATAAATAAAGCTTAATTTTTCCTCCAAAAAACCCGAAACAACCCTTAGATTCTGACAACAGAAAGGTGGTAACCAGTGGGGAGGGGGGCGGGGGCAGGTAGTGGTGGAAGGTGACTGAACAGTGGTGGCAGGAGTGGTGGGATAGTATGGTAGCTGAGGAGAGAAATGATTCTCCTGTAACCTATACAGTATTGTAAACTAATGTTCCTTCAACAAAAATATTATTTCTAAAACTTCAAAGATTAAAAAAATATATACTATTTCTGAATTCCTAATGTCAACAAATGTCTTCCCTTTGTCACTAACACATTCGCCCAAAGTTTGAAAGCTGTATTTGTCCACAGAGGATGCAAGGAAGACCAAGATCTGTGTCCCAAGTATACTAAGGACACTCATGTTATATAAGATGCTAGCAGATGATTTTTGCTCAACAAGATAAAATTTTCTTCAGACACCCTATTGTTTCTTTCAAGAGAATGCATCACAGTGGGGGAGATTTAGAACCAATATCCTGAAAAGGGCTCTTCAAGGAGCGTTTTTACATGCATGCTCAGAGGGGCAGATCAGTATTGTAAATTGCCCTATTTTTATATACAATTTTTTAAATCTTCAGGTCATGTAATGGCACTTAACAGTCTTTTGAATGACTAATAATACCTAAAACCAGAGGATATTTTTGAAATGACTAATAATTTAAATGCCCATACTAAACTGCAATCTGAAATCAGAAAGGATGAGTGAAGTAATAGTATAATGAGATTTTATTTCTTTTCTCTGTGCCTCATGCCTAATCATTTCTATAATTCTTAACTAAAAAAGAAATTACTTAGCCTATCTTTTAGAAGGATATTAAATAGCTCCTTTGTAAGAGCTGAAATATAATTCTAATTTTTTATCTTATAACCTCAGATAACAAGCTCATGAATATCAGCTGTATTTAGTCCTTTTGTCTGGATCCCAGGACGTGCATCCTTTTCTAAGCCACGAGCGTCACTGACACTATGACTAAGAAATACCCCAAACCCCAGTCCTCTCCACCTAGTGCTGGACAACTCAGTGCAAGTCTCTAGGAGACAAACCCTCATGGTTACCAAGCTGTCTACCGGACAGACCCACAGCCACAACAGCACACCTCAGAGAAACAGTTATTTGACAAAATACTCGCAAGTACTGGATGTTTCCCTCCTCATTTTTTTTTTTTAAGATTTATTTATTTATACAAGCACTGGGTATAGTCAGAAGCGCGGGAGGGTGAGAGAATTCACCAGAGCCAGAGAGGGGAACAGAACAGGCAGACTGACGAAACACACTGCTGAGGGGAGCAGTGGACACGGCAGGAGAGGTCTGTCACGCCATGTGGGACCCTCGCTGGTGGCTGAGGATCGAACTGGCGCTGCAGAGGTTGCAGGCAGCTTCGCAGCCCAGCTCTCAACCACTGCGCCACCAGGGGAGGCCCTCCTTCTCATTTTTTGTCCTAGAGCACCCATTCATTTTTCTACGTTTACATTTCTTACACGGATCGTCAACCCCTCATAAATAAAGATGAAAGAATAAAAATTAGAGGAACAAAGTTCTCTATAAAGAGAAGTGGTCCCAATTACGAGCTACTAAAAATGAAGAAACTAAATACTGAAAATTTGAGCCAACACATATCTCCCCAGAATATGAACAGGTCAGAGGACCTTTGGGAGAGAGAGAGGGCAGGTGAAGGTGGAAAGGAAGTGCAAGCTCTGCCCCATCCACCCCAAACCCCCGAGGACCCACAGAAACGGAGGGTGACAAAAGGTCAAGCTACAAACCCTAAATAAGCCTCGGAGCCCAGGTCATGCCTCCCTCCTGGCCATCACTCGTCTACTCTGTGCGTCAGCAAACAGCCAGGCCCATGCATGGAGTCATCATAACTAAAAAGAAAAAGCCGGGAGGAGGGAACTCGGGCATTGATACTGAAGAAGAGAGAAAAGCAAAAGCCAAGGGAGATGAAGGCTACACATCACAAGAAAAGTGAAATGTCCAGACAAATATGTCTCTATTGCCCCAAAGAAATTACAGAAACTTCTTTTTTAAATGTGGTTCAAAGAAACATCATAAAGAATAGAGTAAGATGAAAAGGAAATGAAAAAAACTCAGGAGAAAAAAATGAAGTAAAATATAGATATTAAGAGGATGCAAATCAGAGACAGAAAACACAAAAGTCAGTGAGCTGATACAGGATGAGATCAGGTGACCTCATGTACACACTGTTCATATTCTTGGAGAAACACACAGAAGAGAAAAAAACAGGTAAAAATAGAACATAAGTGTCCTAAAATAAAAAATAAAAAAAAAAAGAGTTAAATTTGCAGCTCAAAAAGGCTAGCTACCCATGTCCCTGGAAAACATTATAAAGTACCATTAGGCTAAGTGGTGTTATTAATCCTGGGGAAGCTATTGATAAGAAAAATTACATAATCATCTAAGGAAAAAAAAGGCGAACTCTGTCAAGAGGAAAACTAGGCTACCTCAGGCTCATTCATAGCAATTCTCAATGTCCAAAGACAGAGGAGTCATCACTATAAAGTCCTGGGGGCTGGATGATTCATAACTAGCCAAGTTGCTCTTCATGAATAATGACAATAAGCAAATATTTTTAATCATTCAATGACTTACAAAACACAACACTCAAAAAGCTATTTTTTTAAATATGAAAATGAGGACAGCTGCCTTTTATTGAGTATTAGAAAACAGTTGCTACACTCAATTTTAAAGGTGAGGGACCTCAGAGAGGTTAAGTGACTCACACAGTGTCACACAGCTAGTAATTGAAGGAGCTAGAATTCAAACCTAGGTTCATCCTGAGCCAGAGTTCATCTCCATGTGGTGCGGCCTACTAATTCCAGGCTGAATGGTTCCCCCCAACTTCCCACCTATCAAAAAATCTATCTTGAACAACACACTTTTCAATTAAGTGCAGTATGTAGAATGCTAATAACACGGGAAGAACAGATAGACAGTGGTGCAAAAACTCAAGCTGGGGCTGAATCCCTTTAGTGAAGAATGAATCTTTCCTGTAGGAACTGTGGTAATTGGACAAAAGGCAAATGTTATAAACCTTGACAATGTAAAGAGCATTATAACTAACAGATGAGGGAGAAGGAAGTGAAAAGCATCTAAGCATGTTCACTTCTTCATTCAAATACACAATCTAGCAGCTGAAGCCTGTCTTTTTTTTCAATGATTTCAAACAATATTCTTCACAAGTTCAGTGGGATATTTTTAAGTAACATCTTGCTATAAGGAAATGTTCACCTGACCTTCATTAATTTTTTTAGTTTCAATTTCTTTTGCTAAATTTGTATTTATTTAATTTAATCTTTCTAAATCTTAATCATTTCCATTTAAAATATTGCTGAAGAATAATAGCATTTTGTGACCCATCTACCATATCTTCACACACAAGAGTTCTCTGAATTAAGCTTGCAAATACTCATAATGGTCAGTTCTGAATAATTTTTTAACTTTTTCTTTGCACTATTTTTGACTACATTTTATAATGAACAGCATCATTTTATAAATATAGTAAAATATTTTGGAAAATTGCTTTTGATTTAACAGTTACTCTTCCATGTCTCAGAAATACAAATATTTCTCACAATAAAAAAAGAAACTAATCTAAACATCTGCTGCTTTTTATATGATGGTTCATTAAGGCTACGTCTGTAACTTTCAGTATTGAGGGTGAAGAAGCAGCATGGACCATCCATTACTTCATCAGGGCAAGCTGCCATTTTAATGAGCTGCTTTTGGGTGGAAATCAATAAGACTAAACTTTGCCAGCCATCTCAAAGAGAAAAGTTGAGAGAATTATCCTTAGGATTTCTAAGGTGCTTTCATTACAAGTTTTATATTGTTGCTGACTTCTCTGAAATAAGTCAAGGTCTTTATTACTCAAACACAAAATGCCTACTTCAGCACTTTGAATTTGGAGGTGCCCCAGGCAGGCTAACTAACATTTACCTTAATTAAGTGATATCTGGAAAGCGGAATGCTCATTAACTAAGTACTGTTAGGAAAGTGATTTCAAATGAACTAGGCAATAAAAACAGGAAGAAAACTATCTTTTCATTTCTTCTTCCCCATTTCCTTCGTACCCTTAGTTCCAGTGGGAAATTCTAACAGTGAAGGGAGCCAAGTCAGCCTGCATGGGGATCATCGCCTGCAGATCTGGCCTCTATATCCACCATCTATTCTCCATTTATAAATACAAGGGCTGGGATAAGTTGACCTGCACGAAAGGCTCCCCTGCAAAGCTTGAAGATACCAACAGACTTAAATGTATGTTTGCATTACTTATATCAAACACAAATAGAAAACACAAATTGAAAATACGCAGTGCTGGACAGTCAGCCAAAAATCTCATTAAGAGAATAAATCCTCCGGGGAAAATTCCATACAGTAAATCCTATCAAGCATGCATCTGATGCAACTTCTCATCTAGACTGCCATATCTTTATCAGCTGTCAAAACTTCAAATATACTTTTTCTTGTTAAAAAAAAATCCTGCATTTATTTCTAACTGTGTCAAAGTTGGAAAACAAATGTCCTTAAATAGATGTCAATCTTTTATTGCAAGGGAATGTACAATCCCACAATAATTTTTCTACACTCTGAACACCATTTTACATTTTTAAAAAATGATTTCAGTCATCCCAACCTCTTTCATGAAACTATACTTCTAGGTTTAGATAATTATCAATTTTGATAAATACGTACTGCTCAATGTCAAAACAAGATTTTTCTCATTTCCACTTAGCCAAAGCTAAGGGACATAGCCACATACCAGTTAAGGCATTAGACTGTTCTGTCAGCAACACAGAAGTTAAAAGTAATTTGTTTTCAAGTGATATTAAAGGATGGGAGGCTTTAGATAGAAAACATTGTAAAAATGTGAAGATTGGATGTGCCACGCTAGAAGGTAAAAGTCACATGAAGGTCACTTGTTTACCTCAACATGGAAATACAGAGTTCAAGCTGAACTGAGCAAAAGTTTGAAAGGGCAGAGGCCAGAGAGTGGGAAGGAAGGAATACCCAGGTTCAGGGGAGCTCATACTGGAACAGTGGTGTAGCTCTGGGGAAAGACCCCTAAATCCAGGTTCTCTTCCACCTAACAAAAACACCTCAGAAACTGAGGCTTAAGAGCATCACATCTCAATTTTAGTCTGAAGTTACTATTGCTTCTATCCCCATCCTGCCCCCTCTTTATTTCCCCCATCATCCTCCTGCAGGTTCAAGGATGTAATAATCCCTTCCCCTAAGTCCTTCCCTCTGTAAAAATTGCTCAACTATGACAAAGAATGACTGTGTAGATAGAGCCTGCCTTTTGTCTGTTGAGACTATCGTAGTGAAAAATAATGCATGACTTGTCTAGTTAGAGTTTTGGTAAGAAATTCCAAGAACACCAGTAGCCTCTGAGAAGCTTGTATAAATTTAGGGGAAAGAAATGATTTTTCCTAGTAAGAGAGCTCTAAACTTTACATCTAACCCTTTTTTAATGTGAGAATCCATTTTATAAAATGTCAAATACAACTAAATTGAGGTCAGACTTCCCAGGAATCAATGTGAATCTGGGTGGCCTGGAAGACGCCAGACTCTTGCTTAAGGTGAGGAGAAAGATGGGTGAAAATCTGGGTTTTCTTTTAGGGCTGCCTCTTTTAAGAGACAATGAAGTGCTAGAGCTAGAATTCTGATTAAACCTCAGGGCTACCATTCTTGGATGTGTGCTCTTAACATGTGAGACCTACTGCTCTATTTCATCACCTGTAAAGGGCAGGTACTCACGTACCCTTCTCCTGGGTTATTGTAAGGACTAAGTGAGTCAGTTCACTCACAAAAGGCACATTTGACTGCAGCACATACTGGGAGTGCTTGATTAGTCAAGCTTATCAAGTCATTTCTGCCTATATTCCAAGTATTGCTAATTTATCTGTCTGAGTTAAATTTTCATCCTTTTGTTGGTAGTTCTGGAGGCGAAAACCAGATCTAATCACTGTTTTTAGAAGTCTTAGTTTGCAAATCTGTGTCCACTTCCTTATTGGTCAGTCTGAAGGCCCCCTCTTGCTACATAAGCCACCAGGCTCTACCAAAGTCAGGAGAGGAAATCTTATGGGAACCAAGTGTGCTATTTAACACTTGAAAATTCTCCAGAATCCTAGTCATAGCTCTGATACATGCATTCTTCTACACAGCTAATCCTTACAATTTAAATAATTTGAAATATTTAGGAACAGAGTATAGAGTTTACTAATTCCATGCACAAAATCTACAGTCCTGCTTACAATGTATAGTCCTACAAGTGAAAGTCTACAGACAATACACTCCCACGAGGGAAGGAGAATGACAAGAGACATAGGCGAGAAGATCTAGGTTCTGGAAGTCAGGGTCACCTTGAGCAAAAGAGTCTATTGCTGAAGTTCAGGGTCTTCCTCTATAAATGGTGGAATTTGGTACACACTCCAGGACTCCACAAATTACAAAGTATGTATCAAATTGACAGCTACATTTCTAGGGTTATTTTGTTATAAAGTAAAATAATACCCCTTGCTTTACAGACCTCAATTCTTAACATGCTGAACCACCTGGACGTGGCTAGAATCCAAGACACAAGGCAGAAAGGTGTAGTGAGTTTTCAAATCACTATTTTTAAAGGAAAGGTAATTCTTACAGGTGACTAGAAAAGACCTCAAGTCTTTATTCAAGTTTATTAATTTTTGATTTACATAAAATGCTAATAATTTTGGTTATTTCCAAACCTGGCTGTAAGACATGAAAAAAAGTAACAAATTACTAAGAGCGAGGCTGAAATGACAGGTTTACTGAGAGCAAAAGTTGCAGCCTATGGCAAGAAGACATTCAATATATATGCTATCAAAGCAACAGGAAAATATACGACCCACTTTAAAAATTACTTCAAAAATAACTTTTAAGCTTTGTATACCAAGGAAGAAACTTCAGTTATTTAGAAAATCCACTTAATATGAAATGATCTATTCCCCTGCAACCTTATATAAATGTAGACCTTTAAAAATAGTTCTTTATAGGTTTTAAGTGGTGGGAGAAAAATAGGTCAAAATTTACATAGTTTCAGCACCACAACTGTGTAAGTGACACCGTGATCATTTTGAGTGGTTCTTAAAAATAGAACCTTACTATAGTTTTCAATCAAGTGTTTCTATGAATAGTAAAAGACAAAATAAGAGACTATTTAAAAATCCGTACAACATGATCAAAAAGTCCAAGACCAGAAACAACTTACGACATTATATTTGCAAAAGATTATTAAGGAACAGAAAGTGCACTTTGCTGAAGGAACTATCCAACTGTTAAGTGTCTATTACACATGCTGGTCTTACATGTTGCAACTCAGTTAGTTAGTCCTCTCATCATCGCTTCTCGGCCTTTTGGCTAAGATCAAGTGTAGTTAGTCCTCTCATCAATTTCAGTTTATAGTTTAAGAAACTGAGGCTCAGAGCAGTTCATGGTTTCCCAAAGTGGAGAATCAGAAAGCAGATTAGATTTGGGGGCCTCCCTGGTGGCGCAAGGAGTTAAGCACCGCACTGTGAAGCAATCGGCAGCATCTGCAGCACAAGTTAGATCCCCAGCCAGCCAGGGAGCAACCCACATGGCGCAGCAGACCTCTCCCATCACGCCCGTTGCTCCCCTCAGCAGTATATTTCAGTCTGTCTGCCTGTTCTGCTCCCCACTCTGTCTCTGGTGAAGCTTCTCACCCCCCGCATCTCTGGCCTGTGCCCAGCTCTTGTATGCATAAATAAATAAAAAAATTTAAAAATTAAAAAAAAAAGCATATTTAGCTATGAACCTAAAGCCTACTCATTACGCAAACACTGCACCTCCACGTACGTCAGACATGCTCTCGGTGCTTATGGGCCAGAACTTTCTTTTCTCACCTCTTATCTTCTCCCAACCAATTAGATACCTTTTAATCTCACCTACTGCCTTAAATCATCTGCACAAATTTTTATTCTATTTCCACAGGCACCGAGCCTTCTCTTGACGCATGGCATCACACTTGACTTTAAATAAATTTGAATCCAATTCTGTAAAGTGAAGATGCTTTCTTCTTAATTATGCTAACTTTTCAAATTAACACCATGACTACACTGGACAGCACAGTGTACTAGAAGAGGAAAACTCCATTTCCCTAAAGAGTACAGTGGCTTATCTAAATTAATGCATGCTCAAGGGAACTAATTTATGGTGAAGGAGATGCTGCTTCACCTCATATGGTTTGATCTTAAATTTCTGAAATCATTAGCAAATAAAAATAAGCAATTGACTTCCCAACATATAGAAAATAACAATGCCTAGAAGAAAAACAAATCACTGGGTCCATCCCACAATTGAATGAACATTATTTTTGCTAGAAAGTAGCCTAGGGCAGCTTTCACAAAGCAATTCTACAGCACTTGACCAAAATTAACATCCATCTGTCTAGAACCCAGCAATCCTGCTCCTGAGTATGTGCACCAGGGAAATTCTCTCACAGGTCCATGGGCAATGGATCCACTGGTCCATTACAACAGGTCTTGTGATTATAGAGTGCTAAAGGGAGTCTAAAGTTGCCCCTTGGGTGAATGGCAGAGTGTTGGCTATATTCCAACATTAGATATAATGGATGGATGTGTACAAATACAGGCAGAGCTCTTTCAACATTGTGTTGAGCAGAGATCTGTAGCATAAACATTTTATATCAAATAAAATTACATGCCGACAAAACTTATATACACACACACACACACAAACACACATACAAATAAAAGATCATGTAAAACAACTTAGGGTGGTTGCCTCATTAGAATAAGGGTAGAGAGAATTGGAAGGAGACTGGAGATAGATAAGAATGAAAACATTGAACAATAATGGAATCTTGCCCAGACCACTGATATAGTTTGCATGAATGAGAAAGATGATTAATGGACTAAATGGACTAAAATCCTGTGCACCTGAAGTTCATGTGAAAATTAAAGGGATATCAGTCATAATCACTAAAACATATTTAAGAGTGCGTGACTTCTTTTCTACTATTCTTCAAAGTCAATGGAAAATACTGGGTTTTACCACTAATATTTATTTTATATAGTAAAGATTCAATGAACATGTTATTGAAAAACTACATGCTTTCAAATACGTAAGCACAGAGAAAGTGTTTTTGGTGATTTATAGTTAGCACAGGAGAAATAACTACAATTAGTTATAAAACATTTTTACATAAGTTCATCAGGAGGTGATATGTTTTGAAAAAAAAAATGGCCAAATACTTAGCAGATTTAAAGTGTACATCTTTTTCCACAGGGTGCTTGCTGTGTATATCCAAAAAAAAAAAGAAATTTTAATCAGATCTGGGTGTCAGATGCATTGACTAACAAATGTGATAAATAATAATCCTTTTTTATTATTTTTCATCACCTCTGTCTAAACCAAGGCAAGGATGTCAGTGTATTTTTTTGTATCATTCTCAATACAATCAGATCAAATAAAGATTAATTTTTTACATCAAATTTGATTTTTAAACAGCCTGATATTTTCTCCAAAGAAACTAAAAACATGAAAAGTTACTATATTTCCATTCTAACCAGAACGCTAAACTATGGTACACTTCAATGTAATTTTAGAAACAAAACTAAATTATATTTAATATATTGGATCTTGTTACTATTAATGGGTAGTTAGATATTAACTGTTCTCTTAATAAACTGTATTAAGTTCAGTCATCTTTGAAACATTGGTACAGGGCCTCCTTGGTGGCACAAGGGGTTAAGCACCACACTGTGAAGCAATCCCCAGCCTCTGCAGCAAAAGTTCGATATCCAGCCGGCCAGGGAGCAACCCACGTGATGCAACAGACCTCTCCTGTCTCGCCCACTGCTCCTCTCAGCAGTGTATTTCAGTCCGTCTGCCTGTTCTGTTCCCCACTCTGTCTCTGGTGAGTCCTCTCACCCCCCACACCTCTGGCCTGTGTCCCAGCTTTTGTATGCATAAATAAATAAATCTTTAAAAAAAAAATTTAGTACAGCAAAAATCTGGCAGAATTCAACTTGAGATTTTCACCTTGCAGAAAAGTTCTTACAAACATCAGAATACCATTTTTTAGACTACAAAAAGCTCCTGCTTTTTAATAGTACTGAACACTGGCAGGGGAGACACTATAAATAACTTCTTGTATGTTTAAAAAATAGTATTTTTCAAGTATTAGAAAATTTGCTTTTATAACTTTCAAATTTTTTCTTCTTGGAAAATGATCTGTATTCTTATTTTATATTCTAGGTGAACACCTGTGAACAGAATTTTGGCTATTTTGGGGGACAAAAGCAATCTCAGGAACCAATTTATAGGAATAATTAGATGAAGTAGGCTAATATTCAATCTCCATGAGTGGGTGGCTTTTAAGCACAAAATTTGGAGGTGAAAAATTAGTTGAGAAAAAAAGAACTAGATAAGTTAGCATGATCTGAGAATCAGGTGTTTTAGAACAAACTAGTAGATTACCTGATAGGGATAAGAAGGTGTCACTGAGGCTAAATGGTTAAATTGGTCTCAGACCCTAAAAGTGAGAAGAAAAATGAGGGAGACAGAAATGTGTCTAAATTTTTCTCTGAGACTTGCTTTTACAGACAGAGGAGAGCCTGGAGGCTTAAACTAACTTTGAGATGAGGTCCAAATCCTACTGGAGTTGAAGCCACAAATATTGAAGAGAGGGACTTCCTAGAGGCAAGTGGCCCACCAACAGAAATTATAAACTCCAATTAGTTGAAAAATAGCTTCTTCTTACTTCTTCATACATGAACTGTCCTGTAACAAGTCAAAGAACTTCAGCCAAGTTCACATTTCTTTGTTCCTAGCCTGCTCCCTTAGCCAATGAAATTTATTTATTTATTTATTTATTTTTTATATCCCTTCCCCCCACAAGAGATTTTTTTTTTTTAAGAAATGGTATGTGTTATGTTATTATAAAATGATATGTGTTAAGAGACTATTACCCATTCCTTATCTATACTGGAATTTCACTGTGAAACTTTATTTTTTTTTTATAATAAATTTTATTTTTATATTCCCCATACAATTGCAACCCCCCATTCTGACCCCAATCCCTCCCCTCCCGCCCCCCACCCCCCAAAAAGTGTCTCTGGTTCATAGTTTTTTGTTGATTTTGATTTTCACTTTCTTATAGTTATTCATTTTCCTGGTCCCTTATTTAAGTTTTCTAGATTCCTGCTATGAGTGAGACCATCCAGTATTTTTCTTTTTCTTTTAGCCAATGAAATTTAACTCCTTTGTTCTCAATCCCAATCTCCAAAACGATATAACCTTATTTCCTTTCTTAATCAGAGAAGTAGATTTGAATTTGTGTCCTACCTCCTCCCCAATCAATTTGCATTAAAGCCTGTTTTCTTTTCTGAAATGCTGGTGTCATGCTCTGGTCTGTGCACTAGGTAGCCAGGCCCCTGATGGCTCAGTAACAAAGGAATTTGAGAACCAGTTAGGGAGTTGGACTGCAGAGGGTTTAAAAAGTTTTCAACCCCAATCTCATGAGTCAAAGGAAATGCAAGAAAGAAACTGCAAGTCGCTCTAAGAAGCAGAAGCCAAATACACAAACACATGTGCAATCATTTTCATTCAGGAATCACAATTATAGCTTTTTTGTAAAAAACAAAACAAAACAAAACATTAGCTTTACTGAGGCACAACTAACAAATGAAAGTGTAAGATATTCAACATACACAATCTGTAAACATATATAGTCTGTATATGTCTGTATAAAACATCATCTATAATGACCCGATATAAGAATACAGTGGCCCCTCAATCACTTCAGCAGCCTTTGCACATTCATCCCACTTGAAAGTGGAGATTCAAAAATTATACTTTCACCAAGTGAAAAAAGAAAGTTCATTTAACTCTTCGCTTCCTTTAATGCAAGAATCGAGAGTTGTACTAGAGAACCTTATTCTGAAAAGCACCAGATAGGAAATATTCTATAATTAAATCCAATTCTCAAAAGATAACTTGCACCATGCTTTCTTCACATAGCAAGAAAACATGTACATCTTTTTCCACAGGGTGCTTGCTGTGTACATCCAAAAAAAAAAAAAGAAATTTTAATCAGATCTGGGTGTCAGATGCATTGACTAATAAATTTAAAAAAAAAGTTTAAGATTGCTACATTCAAAGCCTTGGGTCAGAATGGGAGATGACTACAAGGCCAACGGTGGCTGGCAAAGTGGCACGCAAGTGCCCCAGTGAAGCACAGGTCTCCCTCCCTCTGTGTTGATTCCAGAGTCTGTAGTATTCACTGTTGTGGCCTGGAAAAGACTTAGGAACATAGAAGGTTCTGTTTCCTTCCCAAAGGCCGTTTTCATGACTGTAGTAATCCATTATCATTGTTAACCACCCACACACCTGTGCTGCCCACATGCTGAGTAACACCTAGGACTGGTGAGTCGTGTGATTTAATTAGTTACCAGGAAGCAGCCTTCAAAGAAAGAGTCAAAAATTATTGGTTTTCTTTGGCTCTAAAACTATAAAACTTTGCTCTGTGACAAGGGGTAAGGTGCTATGAAATATTCTGGACACTCTACACTCACACAGGCAGGCGATAAGAAAGCATTATGAATTAGGTCTTGCAAGAAGATTTTCCTGAATATAAGACACAAAAAATTAATTTTCAAACAATTCATGCACTATTTTAATCATAAAAAGTACTTCCAAATGGCATATCTTATGGAGAGCTATAAAGTCAAAACAAGGAAAACGAGGTATGGGCTTTTGTTGAAGGTATAGATTATTGCCTTTATCCAGCTTCAAACTTCTTTATATAAGAAAGAATATCCAGCAGTATCTTGCAGTTTGCTCATTTTTTTTATAGTTCCCTAAATCAAAGCACACAGAGCCCAGGTACTTGAAGTTGGATGAAAGGTAGATGTATTCTTTCCTTCTGAAGGCACTGCTGTAACTCAATGACTACATTTAGTCATGAGCATGTTCATAATACCATAGGAAGAGAGTCAACTAAACCTCCTAAAGGAAAAAGAACATACAGGCATCTATAACCTAGTGAAGTATCAGTTCTTCATTCTCACAGCTCATAAAACTATTACATCTAGCTGTTAAAGTTTTATCATTTAGAGACACTAAAGAGAAAATGGATGCAAAATAACTACCTTGCATCAACAGTACATCACCTGTATATGTGCAGAGAACATACCCTATCAGACATGGACTCGCCTGTGAAAATAAATGAGTGCTCAAGAGTTAGAACATACCTGTCCATTCAAGAGTATAGAACAACTCACTCTTGACTTGCTCATCCTTCAAAACTCAGCTCCACTATGCCCTTTTTTGCATAGCTTTCCCTCACTCACCTTAAATTGTGGGTTCCTTAAAGTAACTGTGGCTGAATGGATCAAAAAGTTATGGTATACTTATGCGATGGAATATTACTCAGCAGTCAAAAAAGACTAACTCATGCCATTTGCAGCAACATGGATGGAACTGAAAGGGATCATGCTAGCTGAAATTAGCCAGAAGGGAAAAGATAAATACAAGATGGTCTCATTCATATGTGGAATATAGAGATACCAAGGGAAAGGTCAAGAAAAAGTCAAAACTAGCAAGCTGACCATAGAAGGCATACAGCAAAGTGGGGGAGGGGACATAGGGCAAAACAGGAGAGAGAAGAACACAAGGGAATATGGTGATGGTTCATGCATGATAAGGTGATGGGAGAACTATGGGGACTACAATGATGTAAGAAAAAAATTAATTAATAAAAAATAAAATTAATGTTTAAAAAAAAGAGACTGTTTTATTCCCGTTTCCCCATAACCCAGCACAGTACAAAGGGACAGGGGAAGGTAGGAAGAGAGGACAGACAAGGACAAGTGCAGGTGGTCACATAAAGAAACACTTTACCAGGATCTAAATAGCTTTTATGTGCAAAGTATCTCCTCAGAGTGAAGTACCAGGTCAGCTTGAGTCTAATAAATAAATACTAATAGTAATGAGGATGAGAACTGGACAAAATTAAGTCTCTAAGAAGTTTTAGGGATTGATAAAACACATAGTTTCATCCTGTGCTGAGTCCTCTTGCCACGTGTTATCTTATTGACTGTATTATTAAATGTCAAGTCAATGGGGCCAAAAATAAAGACGAAATGTGCACTCTAAAATCTATTAGAGATTTCTGCCAGGAATTTGAAAAATATTCTTGTAGGAAAGAGAAATACATTTTTAATTTTTTAATTATTTCAATTGAAATAAGAACTTGAAACATTTTCTAGAAAGTCATATGAAAAGGCTTACATACATTGTATTTTTAAGTATGCTCAAACAAAGCAAAGACACATCATCAGAGAAGATAAATTAGAAGTGATCATTTAAAGAAACACTTTTATAAGCAAATAATAACAAACCATAGTTAGGCTCTAATACTAGTGATTCTAATATTTAATGAACTGTAAAGGTTAGAGAAAATGAGCCAACATGAAGATACTACTTTATGAATTAGGGGGAAAAAATAGTTCTAGAAATAACAGTTCTTACTGGCAGCAGATAATGACAAAATATTAATGAGCCATTTATCTGACTTTAATTTCTTACTTCATATAAATCCATGTAATATTAAGAGAAATTTTAATAAATTATTGTGGGGGGGTTTGCATAGATTCCATGCATAAATATAGCTTCAAATAATAATTTTCTCTGAATAGCAATAGTGAAAGTAAAGCAAGATATAAAAGGCAAGTGATAAAAATCATTTTTTCTCTAAGGTTGGTTTTTGTAAAACTTTTCAAACATAAATCAGTGGGATTACATTATCTCTAAAAAATGTCTCAACTCCCTAAGACTTGGGCAGTGAGAAATCCTGAGTTCTGATCTCTGTTACCACTGGCTATGTGATTTTATTAATTTCTCCAAGCCTGTGTTTTCTCTCACTCCATGTCTCTCTCACCTCTCTTGCTTACCTGCTTGGCCTCATCTACTCCAACCCTCAATTTATCTCCACACACTTTGAGCTCCCTATCCATTCCCATCCCTCCCACAAGGAAGGAAAGTGTTCTTTATTTTCCCCACCACAGCTCTGCTCAGACTGTAACTTAAATGCCTGCAGACTAGTCTTTCTCCTCCTTGTTCTATAAGTTTCATGAGGGAAGGGCTTCTCTTTGGCAAATTCAATAGTTTCTGGCCCTTAACAGCCATTAAATAAACATTTCTGAAACAAACAGTGGTTAGAACGGTTCAGTCAATGGAAATATATCAATACACCTGCTAAAGTTAGAGAGAACTTCTATGGATTGGACTAATACAGGGGCCTATGAGAAGTCCACTGAAGCTTCTGGTCATTCACAAAACCAGAATTGCAGATATTAACTAGTATTTTCCTGAGAGTTCTGTTACATCAGGACCAAAGGAATAAATTCCTTCTTCACAGGAAAACATTTCTACCCCTAGACAGACAGATAAATTTCTCTCATCAGGAAATAGGAAAAGAGGACCTCAATTTAGTAACTACCCAATTAACTCAACTCAGATGCCTACTAACATCTAATTCTCCATGCTTTTCAACTTTTTGGTCAAGATTAACTTCTTTTGCAATTTTTATACATTAATCTGTCTTCAAAAGACCAGGAAGTGGTCACAAGAATGAATCAAGTTCAAGCTCTGTCGGCATACATCACTAGGATGGACACATGTAAAGAAACGCCTTTAATCCATCATACAAGAAACAGTCTCCTAATTCACTGCACATTTTTTATTTCCCAGATTAAATAGTATAATGGTATCCTATAAACAATAAGATCCCTTTAATTTTGCTAGATCTCCTTAGCTGCCATATATTTCTTCCTTTGCTAATAGAGTCTATCACTACAGACTCCTACTTTCTAGGTCATCATACGCTTTTTGTTGTTTGAAACGTGGAGAACCTAACTGTAGCTCATATGGCCTCATGATTTCCTTATTCTCCCCGGGTCTTCTTCACCTCAATAATTATTGTTAACAGGCAACAGAGAGTAGGGGTAAAGAAATCTTTTACTGCAGGCAGAAGGCAAATATCCATTGTCCTTTACCACCTAAGAGTTATAGCAGATCCCCTCCACAGATCCCATCCACCTGCAGAAACCCAGAATCAGAACATAAATAACAATGGTTTAATTGTGATTTTCTTTTAATGTTTTTCCTGTTCTTGTGTTGCACTGTGAAAGTCAATCTCAACCATTTTGAAAGGAGGTCAGACACATATCCTAAAAAATAGAACTTGAACCTATTAATATTTAGACAATACTTATTTTATTATAACATTTTGTTCAAGAGTTTCTAGACTTGAACTGCCACCATAAAGATGGGTCATCAAAAGCAAATGATAATGAAGATATCCAAAACATCCAATATAGGTTTAATTCTTTGACCAGAAATATCAAAGAAGACCTGATAGATGCTCATCTAATCAGAGAAAATATGGCAAAAAAGAGCTACCAGCCTTATAGACACAAAATGGTTAAAGCACTACAGGAAAGGGTGCCTTAAGGAAAGAAAACCCCACAGCACTAGAAACCTTGCATATGACTGATCTCTGGGAGATGTGTGTGTGTGTGTGTGTGTTTGTGTTTTAAACATTCTTGCTTATTTTTTTCACAATGTAGGATTTCTCCCCTCACATCTGTCACCATAGTTTTCCCACCACCCTCCACCACACTACTCTCTACTCTCCCCCTCTCCCTACTGCTCCCCTCCTGAGTGTCTCAGATCTACAGTCAGCTTTCAAGGATTAGTCCTACAGTTTGTCTTTCTGGTTGGTTTCTCTATATTCTACATATAAGTCAAACCATCTAGTATTTCTTTCTCCTTCAGGCTCACTTGACTTAGAATAATCCCTTCCAGTTCCATCCATGTTGCTGCAAATGGCATGAGTTTACCTTTTGTGATCGCTCAGTAGTATCCCATTGTGTATATATACCACATCTTCTTGATCCACTCACGTGTTCTGGGACTTTTAGGTTGTTTCCTTATCTTGGCTATTGTAAATAGTGCTGCTATAAACATAGAAGTGCAGGTTTCCTTTTGATTAGTGTCTTTGTGTTCTTTGGATAGATACCTGTGGGTCATATGGCAGATCCATTTTTAGTCTTTTGAGGAAACTTCACACTTTTCCACAGCGGCTAGACCAGTCCATATTCCCACCAAGAGTATAACAGACTTCCTTTTTTCTCTGCACTCTCACCAGCACTTGTTGTTTCTGGTTTTTTCTGATATGGCCATTCTCACAGGAGTGAGGTAGTACCTCATTGTGCCTCTAGGACATGTAATAACCTCATACTGCACGTTACACAGAGGTGATCAATTCTTAGCAAATTCTGGGGATCACTGCCTTTTAAGATTCTTATTATCACAAATTTTTTTTCAAAACTGCCAAGATAGTTGCACTCTTCCTAGAGTACATGAATGCAAAAGAGATCATCAACCCTCAAAACAGCACTTGGAGGGTCTCCCCGGTGGTGCAGGTGGTTGAGCACAGCGCTGTGAAGCTGTCCGCAGCCTCTGCAGTGTGGGTTCAATCCCAGCCAGCCAGCGAGAATCCCACATGGCACAGAAGACCTCTCCTGTCTCACCTGCTGCTCCCCTCAGCAGTGTGTTTCAGTAAGTCTGCCTGTTCTGTTCCCTGCTCTGTCTCTGGTGAATCCTCTCACCCTCCCATGCATCTGGCCTGTACCCCGGTTCTTGTATGCATGAATAAATAAATCTTTTTTTTTTTTAAAAAAAAGCATTTGGAAATTATAGTAGGAATATCAGCTATGAAAGACAAATGTTTTATTCATTAACAACCACATCATAAAGCTGAGTATCTCACTGCAAAATAAGCAATAATTGAATTAGGATGTGTATTAATTTGCTAGGGCTGCCATAATAAAGTATCACAGATTGGTGACTCAAACAACAGGAACTTATTCCCTCTTCGCCAGTTCCAGAGGCTGGAAATCCAAGGTTAAGGTGTGGGCAGTGTTGGTTTTGTTTTGAGGCCTCTCTTCTTGGCTTACAGAGGACTGCCTTCTCCCTGGGTCCTCACAGGGTCTTCTCTCTGCTGGAGCTAGTCTCCCTCCAAGTTTCCTCTTCTTATAAAGATATCCTCCATATTGGATGAGAATCCCACCCCAAAGGCCTGTTTTCATTTAATTACATTCTAAAGTCCTCATGTACGAGAGCTACATTTGGAAGCATCTGAGATTCGGGCTTCAATATAATGATTGGGGGTGTGAGAGCCAATTCCCATAAAAGATGGTCTGTTCCACCAACAGGGTCATTTTAAATCCTATTGGGACCTTCTGCAGTTTCCTTATATTGTTAAAAATTGACTAAAACAGTTTTTTCTCACTTAATATGATAATCAATCATTAGAATTATGCTCAGTTCACTTGTAAATTGATATTCTAGGGTTGTGAATAAAACAGCCACCAAAGAAGATTTCACACTGACAGTACAAATTGGAATCCCAGGTTGCTCGGCTGTAAAATGGGGATTATCACACTTTCTCTAGAGATTATGAAATGAATTTAAATAGGAGAATATGGACATAACACCTTTTCTTAGCTGTCTTCTCTTACATCTCTTAGTTCCTCACTCTTTAAAGGTGTTTCCAGGAATGCCTGCCTCAGCATGGGTGGCCAGGAGAACCAAACTAGGTGAGCATCCTTTAAAAACAACAGCAAATCCCACCCACATTCCCCATAAAGCATTCCCTCAGTGCTAAGATGTCACAAGGCACTTCCTATAATGTTTTAACACCATTGTTTTAATATCATTTCTCAAACATGTGCTCTTGGAGAGAAAGAATTATTTTGCACAGCTCTGAATTCCCTGCACTGCTCAGCACAGTGTCTTACACAAACTAGACGCTCAATAAAGGTTGAATGAAGGAAGAAGGGATTCATCAGCCAGGGAACACAAGTCAGGCTCCACTGTTGACTTGTCTGAATTGGGGCTGCTACATCAATTTCCTGTTTTGAGATTCCTGGTGACCCAACAGCAATTGCAGTCACTACCTACAGGTACACTACACCATCTATATGTATCCCAAAGTCTTAACTAGACATTACCCAGATCTAGCAGTGCCTCTCCCAGGGATATGTTGGAGATTACAGAAGAATTGTCTTGTTGTTTACTATCCCAGATTCTAGCCAAAAGGTTGAAGTCAAATAGGACAAAGTTTAGCCCTAAAATATAAATTTCCTAATCATTACAGACTGGAAAATGTGGCCAGAACCTTAAACTAAAGGGGCCTTCCAGTGAGCCTGCAGACTTGCTGGTTCAGCCAAGCTGCCCAGTTTCAAGCAGAGCTAGAACAATCACAGCAGGTACCTGGATGTTTGTTTTGATTGCTGAGTGGAGTCTAGAAGCACCAAGGGAGTTCCCACCTTGTCCAGGAGCAGGTAAGTTTTAGTGTAGGACATGACAAAACCTGATTCCATCATTTTAGGTAACATAACCCTATAAGGAGCGAGCTCATGAGCCAGTGGATGTCAGGCACTACCCAACTGTTCTTCCCTGTAGAGAGAAATAAGCAAAGGTATAGAAAAGGGTGTGGGGGGTCCTTCATTAGAACTTCCTAAGAAAGCATAAAGGTTGCACAGGGTCCTCTTTCCAGAGTGCTGAGATAACACAGGGATAGGAGCAAATAGTATCTTCCTTACAGAGTTACACATCTCCAGTGCTATCCTCATTATCCAAGGGAAAGGGAAAGACAGAGAAGAGCATCTGCTAATGAGCATATTTGTTCATCCATGAACTTCTACATTTCTCTTAAGGCAGCCCATTCATGACAGGTCTCTCTGCTTACTGCAATACAGAATGCAAACCATATGCAACTGGTAATTACACATAAGTAATTATTTTAGCTTAGTTTCAGAATTTCCTCCAATGTCTTGTCCAATATCACAGTTGTTTCTCTCAGCTCACTTGGTCCCTAATGAAGCAAAATCCTTACTATCTTCCATTTTTCACTACAGCCATGCAATATCAATGTCTGACTTTGATTTCACCCAATCAGGGCTCTCCCAGACCTCATTCAAGACTAATGTACAGAAGAGATATGTGAGATGCCCACATTCTCTCACTAGAGTAGTATTCTTTTAGGAATAAGCTGCTGCCTTATTAACCAAAAAGCCTTTATATCTAATGCTTCCTGAGACTTCTTCGTTCTCTGTACCAAGCAGAGGCTAGACCGATTGCAGGGATTTCAGTTCACAATAAACAATAGAGCATGCTGATGTCCTGAGCATTCACATCAGACAAAATAAGGTGGCCTGGAAAGTCAGGTGTCCAAATATTCAATGACTTACAAGACTTGTCACGTTCTTTAATGGATATCTGGGACAGTTGGGGGACAATTGGAGAAAAACCAAATGTTTCACAGATATGTTTTCAACTCAACCGAACTCTGTAGTCTGAATTTTTAGTGTTCATTACTTCGAATGCATCTCAACCATAAGCCTTTCAAATGGTCTCCAATTTTTTCTTCAGTCTATTTTCAGCAGGGAAAAAAATCACGTCAGACACCACCCTCTTCACATTTAAAAAGTCAGAAACAAATACAACTGAAACTGAAGGAAAGACTTGTGCTGGTCTCAATAGAGCATAACCAGCATGAGCTCAGGGACCCTCTTCTTCAGTGCTGAATCCCCCAATACCCAGCCCAGTGATGAACTTGCTATAATAATAATAATCATAAATATAAATATTTATGGAGAGTATTACTAATATGCTTACAGTACCATAACAAATACCATAGACAGTGTAGTTTAAACAACAGAAACTTATTTCTCACAGTTCCGAAGGCTAGAAGTCCAAGAACAAGAGGTTAGCTGACTTAATTCCTTTGAAGCCTTCTCTCTGGCTCACCAATCACTATCCTCTTGCTGTGTCCTCCCATGGCAGAGAGAAAGCAAGCTCCTGGTCTCTTTTTATAAAAACACTTACTTATCCTATCTACCCAAAGGACACAAAAACATTGATTCAAAAGAACCCCTGTACACCTATGTTTATTGCAGCACTATTTACAATAGGTAAAATGTGGAAGCAACCCAAATGCCCAAAAATAGATGACTGGATCAAGATGTGGTATATATACACAATAGAATATTATTCAGCAATCAAAAAAGATAAACTCATGCCATTCACAGCAACATGGATGGAACTAGAAGGAATTATGCTCAGTGAAATAAGCCAGAAGGAAAAAGAAAAATATCAGATGGTTTCACTTTTAGCAGAAATATAGGGGAACCCAATAAGACATCAGTGTAAAAAATAATAACAGTACAAAACACAACAAAGCAAAAATGGACAATCATAAATCAGAGACATCCTGCAGGGGAGGAGGAGGGAGAGGGATCAGAGGGAGGGAGGGAGGAGCACAGGGGACTGAGGTGATGGTGCACGGGTGCATTGGTGAAGGAAACTCTATGGGGACTGCACCTGAGGGGTTTGGGGAAGCAAACATTGTTTAAAAATGAACAATGATGTAAAAAAAAAAAATTAATATTAAAAAATAATAATAAAAAAATAAATAAATCTTTAAAAATAAAAATAAAAACAGGAAAAAAAATCTTCTCAGATGAGGGCTCCTCCATGACATCATTTAACCTAATTACCTCCTTACAGGCGCTATCCCAACTAGAGTCACACTGGGAGTTAAGTCTTCAAGCCATAGTATTCACCGTGCTGTTCCAACTAGTAAACATTATCTCATTTAATCCCTACAACAACCTACAGTTTAAGAGGAAAACAAAAACAAAAGCTAAAGAAGTTAAGAATATATCCAAACAATCACTTTACAATCACCTATTATTAAGCTACAACATAGATGAACTTTGGAAACATTATGCTAAGTAAAAGAAGCCAATACCAAAAGGTCACAAGTCGTATAAATCCACTTATACGAAACACCAGAATAAGCAAATCCATGGAGACAAAAAGCAGATGAGAGGACGCCAGGGGCCTCAGGGAGAGGGGCCTGCTACAGGTACAGGGATTCTTTCTGCGGCAATAAAAATGTTCCAGAATTAGGTGGTAGTGATAATTGCACATCTCTCTGCACATACATAATAAAAACCATTGAATGGTATATTTTATTTTATTTTTTTATAAAGTTTTTTTTAAAAGATTGATTGATTGATTGATTGATTGATTGATTGATTGATTGATTGATTTATACAAGCACTGGGTACAGTCAGAAGCGCGGGAGGGTGAGAGAATTCACCAGAGCAAGAGCGGGGAGCAGAGCAGGCAGAGGGACCTAAGTACACTGCTGAGGGGAGCAGTGGGCGGCAGGAGAGGTCTGCGCGCCATGTGGGACCCTCCTCTGGTGGTGGCCGGGGAGCAGCTGGTGATCGAACCGGCGCTGCAGAAGCTGTGGGCAGCTTCGCAACCCAGTGCTCAACTGCTGCGCCACCGGGAGGCCCCTGAATGGTATATTTTAAAGGGGTGAATTCTATGGTATGTGAATTACAAAAGTAGTTAAGAAAACTATTTTTTACAAAATAGTTATTTACAAAAATAGTTAAGAAAACTGCCCAAGGTCACACATACAGTAAGGAAACAGTAGTCCCAAGAATCAAAAATTGGTCTTTTTGATTCTAGGAATTCTGCTCTCAACAATTATACAGTTCTGATTATAGTTATTCCCAATAAACATTTGCTGAAGACACCAGTGGCCCTCACCACACTCTGCTTCCTTCCCTCACACACTACATCATCAGGAAGAACGAACCAAAGACTAACACACACTCAGAGTGCTTATAAATTCTTTAATATGACCTTGATAAGCATCCTTATCCATGCCTCTCAGCAATTAGCCAAAACTTTCACTTTCCTCAAGTTCCAGTCCATCCTCCTTCTTCATCCCAGTCTCTAGGACAATAAATACTGTTTCCAGAAGAGATCTTCAGTGGTACATAGCCACAATTCTACTCCTTCACCTGCAGGTTGAATCTCTAACCGTAATATGCTAATGCCTTTATACAAGTATTGGAATGAACTGTCACTCCTGATTCAAAACCCAATTCTGACCTTGTGCTCTCAGACTTACTCCCTTCTGTTTCCAACCCCTCATGCTTATCAGCTCCATCTCTCAACTGTTAAGTTGCTCTGTTACCCCATGTATGCCATGACCGCCATGCTTCTAGCTACTACCCTAGCTTGCTTGATTTCTGAGCCAAGCCCATCCCCATGGATACTTACTGTCTCCAATCACCTCTTCTCATTCACTGCCAATGCACTGTAAGCTAATTTCCAACACTAGCGTCTCACTGAAACTGCTGCCTTCAGACCACAAGTAATTACTTCATTGGCAAATCCAAAGATAACCTTTGCTCCTTACTAGATCATTCTACTGCGGGTGATGCTGTAGTTCATACCTCTCTGTTTTGAAACTTTAAACATTCTCCTGATTCTCCACTCATTTCCCTCTTCATTTATCCTCTGTCCCTTCATGGACTTCTCCCTCTCTCTTCAATTCCTAATGATATTCCCAACTTACATTATCTTTATTCTACCCATGCTCCCTGGTCAATCTCATTCACAACCATGTTTATCATTTAACATTTATATGGAAATGACTCTCAAATCTACTATCTCCAATTCTACCTCACTTTCCCTGAGCTTCAGACTATTATATCCAGCCGCCTCCTAGACATGGCTTCATCTGTGCCTCAAACTCTGTTAAAACAAACATGTTCTGATTTTCACATTCTCTTCTTTTCACCATTTAACCTGTTGGTTCCCTAGTGCTACCCATTTCAGCTGGAATCCACCTTTCATCCAGGTATCCTGTTAAGGGTCCCCACCCAGTGGCCTGAACTCTTCTCTCTGCTTTGCTACCCCATCTACGAAACCTTCTGACTTTATCACTGAAGGATTCTTAAAAACATTCCTTCTCCATGCCTCTTAGCACTTCCTGAGAACAGAATTTCTGCTTACTTCTCTTCTTCCATTTTTACAGTCTAGGGGATAATGGCCAAGCACTTGAGCCTGACAAAAAGATCTTCCAAAAAGTGAATTCCATGTCCCTGGCCTTACCTCCCCTGACACATCACCCTCTGCCTCAACCTTGCAATTTACCATGAAATTCATCAAAAGATGCTGTGTTGTTACAGTGCCCTGCCTTCTTAGCACACACTATCTAAAATTCTCCATCTTCTCTCACCACTCTATCCTCAATACTTCCCTTCTTCTTGTTCTCCAAGACTTAGCTCAAACATCACCTTTTCCAAGATGCCTTTTCACACTCCTAAAGAGTTGCTTCTCCCTAGCACTATGCTAGCACTCCATGCTTACCCCAACACAACAAGCTTTATTCTTCTAAAATTATATATTAATCTATCAACCTCTCCTGACTGGACAATCAACTCCTCAAGGTAAGCATTGTTCATACTAGGTACTCAATTTGACTCCTTTGCATGTTAAATATTAGTGGTAAAGAGAGGTGTTTCCAGACCTCTAACTGCCTTGGACCTCTCATATGACCTTATTTCAATCACTTGGTTGGGAGACTCTGCTATGGAAGGGATGTTTTAATGTTCCAAACACATAGAAATTTTGGTTACTATTTCCAAACTACAATCTGGAAAGGACAGTCTCCACTGCAGTGAGAGTTAAAGGGACAGAGGACTTAACAGACTAAATTTAGCCATACCTTGCTGCTCAACATACTCTAAGATTTGGCAAGGTACATCTCTTAGGCGGGCACACTGCTGACACAGCAGGAGGAAAAGGAACTCAACCAAATCTCAGCAGACTCAAAGAGGAAAACCTGCAATACCTTGAACACAGGAAATTCTGAGTTCTGCTGATTCATTCTGACTTAGTACCGCAATAACACTTGAGTAAGGCACAAGCTGAGTCTGCATTTTGTTTCTGCAGAGCTCATAGAATTTTGTATACAGAAAATTTAATAGCTGTTCTTTACAGTCATTTGCAATTTCTCAAATATTGACTGCAGTCACCTACATTATAGTG
Organism: Talpa occidentalis; assembly: GCF_014898055.3. Taxonomy (NCBI): domain Eukaryota; kingdom Metazoa; phylum Chordata; class Mammalia; order Eulipotyphla; family Talpidae; genus Talpa; species Talpa occidentalis. The sequence continues at coordinate 128,039,349 of NW_023603184.1, read as the reverse complement.
TCTGGTAGCATTATGTGGTGTTTTTCTTGTAAAGATGCAGTCCTGGTCAAAATACTGATGAGAATATAAAATGAGGGAACTAGAGTTCCTTAAATTAAAGAAAACCATACAGGAAATCTCTTGTCCAAAGGCTCACTGCTAGCTCTATTGGAGGCCGAAGATCCCTGCTTAAGTCAACAGCTCTTGTTCATGTTCAATATAAGGACATCTGTACTAATAGGAAATAGCATTTAAGTATCAACATAACACATACGTTATGCAAAATAAACATACTCAGCAAAATAAACATACTCAGAGAAAAATCAGGTTAATTTTCATGAGGACTAAATTTTCTAAGAAAATACATTAGAGCAAATCATGAAGCAAAGAACCTTTACAAAATAGATGTTAGCAAATCATCTCTTTCTTTGTTCTTAATCTATAAAGGTATGTGAATTGTGAATAAAAGATAAGATGGGAAAAATTTCTAGACTGAAATCTAATTTTACATAAGTCCTTAATTTATCATGCCTCTTACATATAGTAATAACTAATTATAGCTAAGATTTAATTAACATTACTTGAAGAAAAAAGACACTCATTGTACAGGTTTTGATATTTGTCTTTAAGTGCTATATGATACATAATTGGCTAGAAAATGTCAGTTGCTTCAACAACAGTCATTATTTAGACTAAACCAGTACCAAAGAAGTAAAGATTTTTGCACTTGCTCCTAAACAGGTTTGTGACTAAATACTTACTTGTTCAGTGTGAGGTCAAGAATGAATTTGGAGCCAAAGGCCTCAATCTGGAAGCTTGCCTGGGCCAGATGGACAGCCTAGGAATTCAAAAAGACAGAAAGAGCCTTAGCTTATTTTCCTGTCTACAAAGCTAATTATAATGACATCAAAAATTATATTTAATAACAAATTTTAATGGATTGATTCATTTTTAATGGATCATTATATAATACTTCATTTTTTTAGAGACTAGGTACAATGTCATAGTTTTTTTAATTTATTTTTATTATTATTTTTAAATTTATATATTTTTACATCATTTTTCATTTTTGCAAAATGTATGCATTTTCATCTTGGTTATAGTCCCCACATAATTCCCTCCCTCCCTTGTTTTGATCCCACTCCCTCCTCCCCCCACTGCAGTGCATCTTTGGTTTATAGTTGTTTGTTGATATTGGTTTTTACTTTATTATAATTAGTCTTTTTCCTGGTCCCTTATTTAGGTTTTCTAAATTCCTGCTATGAGTGAGGCCATCTGGTATTTTTCTTTTCTTTCTGGGTTATTTCGCTGAGCATGATCCCTTCCAGCTCCATCCATGTTGCTGCAAATAGTGTGAGTTTATCTTTTTCATCGCTGAGTAATATTCCAGTGGTCCAACCACTATGGAAAGCTGTGTGGAGATTCCTCAACCTGCTAGAGATGGAGCTTCCCTACGATGCAATTCCACTCCTAGGTATTTACCCAAAGGACACAGAAACATTAATTCAAAAGGGCACCTACACCCCTATGTTTATAGCAGCACCATTTACAATAGGTAAGCTATGGAAACAACCCAAATGCCCCAAAATAGATGACTGGATCAAGAAGATGTGGTACATATACACAATGGAATATTACTCACTGTCATAGTTTTAGAAACTGATAAAATACAACCAGTATTTTATTTTTTTAAAAGATTTATTTATTTATGCATACAAGAACTGGGGTACAGGCCAGAGGTGTAAAGGGTGAAAGGTTTCACCAGAGACAGAATGGGGAACAGAACAGGCAGATTGACTGAAATACACTGCTGAGAGGAACAGCAAGTGAGTCAGGAAAGGTCTGCTGTGCCATGTGGGTAGCTCCCTGGCTGGGGATTGAACTTGTGCTGCAGTGGCTGCAAATAGATCCATAGCTTGTATCTTAACCCCTTGCGCCACCAAGGAGGCCCACAACCAGTACTTTAAAATAAACCCCTCATGATGAAAATCCAGAGCATATTTAGCTGGATTTCAAAGTGACCATGATGAATAATGCAAAAGTCTGCTAATTAAAGCTTGATTTCAGCCTGTTTTGTGCACAAAGCTATCCAATTCTTTCTGCACACCTAAGTGAAAAATCATGTCAGAGCTCTGCTCTTCATCAGGAATTGGAACTTTCTTTAAGTGATAGATCAGCAGAATGTGACATAAAATGGGACAGCACAACCTTTTAACTTCAGAAAGCTCTTAGAAGCAGGCCCTTCAAAAGTCACACATTTATAGATCCCATCATTATCGTGCCTTAACTCAAAGATACAAAAATAATCTCATCTGAACAGGAATCATTTTTACTAGGTGCTGATGCTGAAGATTAGTAGAGCTCACAGAAGTGACTGGAATAATGTAAATTAACAAATCAATGACATTTTGTCAAGGTATTATCCCAGATAAAACTCGCCTTCATCATCTTATTAAAAAAAAAAAAAGCGACAGGATAAATTTAACACCTACACCCCTCACTCCCTCCCTTGACTCACGAACATTCTTCCCCCAACTTCATTCCTAAGGCAAGTAGGTGTTACAAATCATCTGGAAGTGCTAGTGCACCACAACCAGTTTCCACTCCCACCTTTAACCCAAAACCACCCCATGTATCTCTGTCCCTCTCCATTTTCAGTTATTGAAACTGCACATATCCTTCAAAGGCAATGCAACTGCATTCCTTTCTATAAAGCTCCTATGCACACACTCTGGGAATGAACCTCTGTCCTCGGTTTCCACCATGATCTGTACTTACTTCCCACCCCACCGCAGAAGGTGAGCTGCACAGCTGATCACTTAAAGGTCTTGCCAAGAGTTGTGGGTTCACAATCCTTCTGTCAAATATATGCACTTGCAATGAATTAACCAAATATTCATTGTCAATACTACTTGGTCATGCAAACATATAAAATACTATCAACTATGACTTCTACTTTTGTCAAGCACAAATGGTTGACAATCACTCTATACCAATCAATAAATAAAACAGAAAGGAATTAATAAATACTAAAATTTAAATACAAAGCAATGAAAAAGTAGGCACCTGGATCTCTAGTACCATGGGATGTCATTCCAAACTCCTAATAACCATGTAGAACAGGTTCATTATACTTGATCTGGGTTTTCTGCATACAGACAACTACATGAAAGAGAAAGAAATTTCTCTCTTGTCAAGTGTGGCCTCTCTCATCTGCAGCAGAACCTCCATCTAATACAAATATTATATTGCCTTTAATCTAAGTTCATTCTGTGTTCTGAAGCATTAATGTTTACATGAAGATTTTTATATTGATGAATAATTTATGTATAAGGGGAAATTGTTCAGCTCTGGGTCCCAAAATCTTTAAAAAAAAAAAACAAAACTTACTGAGATTAAGAGGTCCTTGACATATCTTCTCTTAAGAAAATTAAACAATAGAGGAAAGTTCAGTAGCTGCACCCTAGACTAAAAGAGCAGATAAATGTACCTCCTTGAGCATCTTTATAAACAATAAGAGGGTCCTCCCTGGTGGCACAAGGGGTTAAGCACAGCACTTTAAGCAATCTGCAGCCTCTGCAGCACGAGTTTGATCCCCGGTCAGCCTGCTGCTCCCCTCAGCAGTGTATTTCAGACAGTCTGCCTGTTCAGTTCCCCACTCTGTCTCAGGTGAATCCTCTCACTCCCTGCACCTCTGGCCTGTACCCCAGTTCCTGTATGCATAAATAAATAAATCTTTTAAAAAATGGATATGTGTCAAATTTCTGGAAAAAAAATAAGAGCCTGACAGCCTCACTGCATGGCAAATAAGCAACGAAACAAGTGGAAGCTGAATAAAACCCTGCTGCCAAATAAGGGGGCCCGCTGTTTACCCTATTTTACAGAGTTGTGTGAAATATACATCTTGATCACTATTAAATAAATTTATACAGTCAATGTGACAAGTTTCAGTTTAACAGAATGTAATGAAAGAGCTAGCAATTAACATTAATACTAGGATTTTCCTTTGTTTTGTTTTATCTCTCATTCACTCATCCACATGTCAGGTCCCACTCTGTATAAAGACAGCTGGCCCTCCGGGAGGGCCCTCACCCACAAGGAGACAGAAGTCTCTAGGGAAGCAGGTACAGCTGCCAGCCTTTCTGTGTCTAAGGGGGTACCAGAACCAAGGCTTCACTGACAGAATATGCTTTGAACAAAATTTCAAAAGCTGAATGAGAAACCGTATGCTAGGAGAAGAAAAGACATTCAAAGCAGTGGGGGAAAACATTTACAGGAGTACAAAATGAATATGGGATAAAAACTTTTTAAGATTGAATATGGTCTATAGGAAAATAGTTTTCAGAGGAAATGTCAAGCAATGGCTCTGAAGAGGTAGGCTGGAGACTAGGGGCTTGGTGACATGTTCAGTGATGTGTACAATCACATGGAGCAAGCCTTCTTCTAGATGTCCATTCCCCTCACTCGCTCAGCACTGACACGTGCCTTTATCATCAGTCTCATCATCATCATCACTGACATCATGATTCAAATATACTGAAACAAACATCATCAGCAACATTCCTGTTCTTACAGAATAGAAAATCTGACTAAAAATCTTACATTACTAAAAATCTTACATTAAATCTTACATTTATTAGTAAGAATGTTATTTTTCTTATCTTCTGTTTCTTTTCCCATTGCTATACATGCTACATTTATATATATAGTACAGATTCTTCTCAATACAGAAATAAATACCTGACAAGTGTGACTTTTCCCTATCATCCTGTTATTTCTGCGCTATCATAGACACAGTTAAAATAGCTTACAACACCTGGAATCTCTGTGATTCCATATTCAGTTTATTATTTTTTCATTACCAAAATGCAGTTTTGATAATGGCCAATTTTATAGTTTCAAATGAGATAAAGTGAATCCTGATCATTACTGTATTACAAATTACATTTTTTAGTATTATTTATTTTTACTTAATATTAGCCCACTTCTCCCAAATGGTAGAAAAATGAAAAAGAAAAGCAGGGATGGGTACAAATGTTTAAGCTACGGCCATATCATCTCTTTATGGGTGATTAAGTGTTAGTTCACAGCTGACCAGCATCCCTGCTACTCACTGGAAATACACAGACTACCCAGAGTATTGCTCTTCTTTTTATTTGAGTGAGATCTACAAATATGTTCAATAATTAAAAATCAGATCATAGAAATACTTCAGAAAAGACTTCATAAACTGCACACGAGGTCACATGGGTTATTTTCTCCTTTGGGATATTTGTTAAACAGACTTGATAATTAACACTTTTTTTAATAAGGACAGTCACTATAATAGCCCTGGGAAAGAATACAGGGTTTTATAGTCAAACAGCACATTTCATGACATGCGTGAGCACAACCCTGGGCTCAGAATTACCACCCTGAAGGGCTAGAACAGCTGTTGCCTAAAGCACTTTGGTATTTTTCTCTTGAATCAGAATCTGGCACAAGGAAATTACAGGAGCTCTATAAACAAAAACAACTAAACTCAATTATATACACAAACCTCCTTCACTGAAGAACAAGTTACACATCTTAACAATAAGCTTTTGTTTTTCTGTTTTTCCTTCTTAGTAGATGGCACCTAGTGGTATCATATTAAATAACTTTAGAAAACTATTAGGTTCCTCAGCTAGGCCTTATTTTGCTTCTTATTAGGCAATGTTATGATATCAGTCAATCATACATGCTTAGCTTTCAATTCATTACATAAGCAGAGAGACACAGGTTTTCTAGGACTCCTATCCTAGAATAATTAGAAATAATGTGGACATGAAAACAAGGGGCAAAAAAATGACTATTTACAGAAATCAAAAGCAGGCAGTTCTAGGGTATATCTGTTTCTATGCAAAAATGCTTCCCACATATAATGAGTATTCAATCAGCATGCTTTTCTACTTAGAGAGTATCTATGTGTTCTAGACTATGTTTAGTTCATAACTCGACTGAACCTGGGAAATGTAAACAACTTTTTTTTTTTTGCTTTTTTAAAATTCAGAATATGAGACTGAATTTCATAATCCAGTAGAAAACGAGAATCTTGGAGGACGAGGGGTATTCACACCCTAAAGCACAACTTCCTCTGAGCATGCACTTTATTATTGTACACTCTATAGTGTACATGGCTTAGGAAACAGAAGAAAATTTTTTTTTATTTTATTTTATTTATTTATTTTTTTTAATTAATAAATTTTATTTTTATATTCCCCATACAATTTCAACCCCCCCATTCTGACCCCAATCCCTCCCCTCCCGCCCCCCAAAAAGTGTCTCTGGTTCATAGTTTTTGTTGATTTTGATTTTCACTTTCTTATAGTTATTCATTTTCCTGGTCCCTTATTTAAGTATTCTAGATTCCTGCTATGAGTGAGACCATCCGGTATTTTTCTTTTTCTTTTTGGCTTATTTCACTGAGCATGATCCCTTCCAGCGCCATCCAAGTTGCTGCAAATTGCATGTGTTTATCTTTTTTGAATGCTGAGTAATATTCCATGGTATATATGTACCACAAGCTTCCCTGATCTTAAGATATATTCAGGTCATAGACATATGACCTGAAACCATAAAATACATAGAAGGAAATATAGGCGAAACACTATGGGACTTGCACATCAAAGACATCTCTACAGACACATCACCCAAAGCAGTGATAGTGAAGGCAAAGATAAACAGCTGGGACTACATCAAATTAAAGAGCTTCTGCACAGCAAAAGAGACAATAACAAAAACAAAGAGAAACCCCACCAACTGGGAGAACACTTTTGCACCCAACACTAATGATAAAGGACTGATCACAAAAATCTGCAAAGAGCTGATGAGACTCAGCAACAACAAAGAAAATAACCCAGTCCAAAAATGGGCAGAAGAGCTAAAAAGAAACTTCTCTGAAGAGGAAATGCAAATGGCCAACAGGCATATGAAAAAATGTTCAACATCACTTGTCATCAGGGAAATGCAAATCAAAACTACCATGAGATACCATCTTACACCAGTGAGAATGGCACATATTAAAAAAACTAGCAACAACAAATGTTGGCGAGGGTGTGGAGAAAAAGGAACTCTTCTGCACTGTTGGTGGGAGTGCAAACTGGTCCAACCACTATGGAGAGCTGTGTGGAGATTTCTGGACCTACTAAACATAGAGCTTCCATATGATCCAGCAATTCCACTCCTAGGTATTTACCCAAAGGACACAGAAACATCAATTCCAAAGAACACCTGCACCCCTATGTTTATAGCAGCACTGTTTACAATAGCTAAGCTTTGGAAACAGCCCAAATGCCCAAAAATAGATGACTGGATCAAGAAGATGTGGTACATATATACCATGGAATATTACTCAGCATTCAAAAAAGATAAACACATGCAATTTGCAGCAACATGGATGGCGCTGGAAGGGATCATGCTCAGCGAAATAAGCCAAAAAGAAAAAGAAAAATACCGGATGGTCTCACTCATAGCAGGAATCTAGAAAACTTAAATAAGGGACCAGGAAAATGAAAATAAGAAAGTGAAAATCAAAATCAACAAAAAACTATGAACCAGAGACACTTTTTGGGGGGTGGGGAGCGGGAGGGGAGGGATTGGGGTCAGAATGGGGGGTTTGCAATTGTATGGGGGAATATAAAAATAAAATTTATTATTTAAATTAAAAAAAAAGAATCGGCAAACTATTGTCTATAAACCAAAAAAAAAAAAAAAAAAAGATATATTCAGTTCATCAAGGAGACACTCGTTTAAGTAACAAAGGAAACATATCCAGAGTAGCATGTCAATAAGACAAGAAAATACTTTACAAATGGATGAGGAAGCACTGAGGGCCATCAAGCAGGTCTGAGCAGACACTCTGGAAGGATTCAAGCATTGCTTCCTTTCGAAAGGAGAGCTTGAAGCCAGCATTATTAAAACTATCTTCTCTGTTGAATGAAATCATGGGAAAGCTACATAGTTCATTGCTGATGGGACTGTAGGTAATTATTTTCTTGTTTTTGGTACCCTTATTGTTGTGATAACATTGCTTATTCCATCTTCATTAAAATACCACATATATATGTTGTCTCTGTGTAAAACTATAACCTTTCAGGAAGTATTTTTCTTTCCCTTTATCTTTTGCTTATGGCTTTCCCCTTACCCTTAGTGGTTTTGCAATAGATCCTTTAAGTTTCTTCTCCTTTTTCTTCAAATATAGTGGAAAAGTTCACAGACTCTCCACTATCTTCTTTTGTGATTCAGGACATTTTATGGTATTTGAGAAATCAACTTGAAAATTCACCAACTAAAAAGACTGGGAGGAGAGAACCAGCTAATCCCACATCAGAAGCGGCCTGCTCTGAGGTAAACCATTAAGTTGTTAAAGAAAGAGGTTTCACTAGGGAGCCTTTGGTTTGCTTGGTTGCATAGTATGATTTTTCTCTTCATATGAAAATAGGAGACACAGATCCAGCAACCCAAATAATTAAATTCCAATTAGAAATAGTCAACCTTAAATTGAAAAAGGTTTAAGGAAAATAAGTCACAGTCTTAGATCACACAGGATTTTCTATAGATGACTAACCTGGATGTATCCCACAGCTTGGAGAAACATGGAAGTCCAATTTGTGGATCTTTTTTATGTAAAAACTCAAATATGTGAATATATTTTGGGAGTTTTATTTTTTTTAAAGATTAATTTATTTATGCATTGTAGGATAAAGAAAATATCAGGCTTTTCTGCCCTTCCGCTATCAGGATAGATGATGGATCCTTGTCCTGAATGCATGCCTGATGGCAGGCACCTGGAATAGGGTGTGGGCATAGGTAGATGGGATTCAGCTGAGCTAAGATTGTGCTTTTTAAGGGCGGCGTCACGGGGACGCCAGCAGCAGCAGTAGAAGCTGAAGCAGAAGCCAAAAGAGAAGCCCAGAAGCAGCAGAACCAATGCCAGAGAGCCCAGATAGAGTGAAGACTTGCTGGGGACTGGGAGGCCTGCCAGCCTCCCAGACCCCCAGCCAGCACCCCTGCCTGCCATATGCCTGGTGAACCCCAATAAAGGACCTGCAAAACTACTGAGGACTTTGACTCCTCCTTTACCCGGTCTGCATGGGATCAGAAAACCTGCACTGTGTCCTGTCCTGCCTTTACATGCATACAAGAACTGGGGTACAGGCCAGAGTATTGGGGGGGGTGAGAGGATTCACCAGAGACAGAGTGAGGAACAGAACAGGCAGATTAACTGAAATACACTGCCAAGGGGAGCAGTGGGCAAGTCAGGAGAGGTCTGCTGTGCCATATGGGTAGCTCCCTGGCCGGGGATCGAACTGGTGCTACAGTGGCTATAGATAGCTTCATAGGTTGTGTCTTAACCCCTTGCACCCCTAGGAAGGCCCCTATCTTGGGAGTTTTAAAGGCCAAAAAAAAAAAAAATATCAACAGATCATTTTCATTACATCTGTTCTTAATTCCTTCTACATCTGCACACCGGTGTTAACCAATGTGATCAAGACTCACATGTAATAAAAGTAACAATGCCTTCTATTTCTTGAGTTTTAGTCATCTCAGAGCACTGTTACGTCTATCTAGAATATGGCACCCTGTGAACTATGTAGGGAAGACATTTTTATTACCCTTTAAAAGAGAAAAACATGTCTAAAAGGCACAGAGAACTTAAATGATGCTTTTATCTAAGGTAATATATATCAAAGGAAGAACAACGAGGCATTTGCTTCTGATCAGTGAGAAAAAGTGATATTGATGCCAGAAGTCCTTAAATCTCCAAACTTCAGGCATCCTGGCCATTAAAATATGAATAATAATAATAATAACTTATCAACAGGCTGTATGAATTAAATAATATGCAATGTAAGAAAAAGTTCCTATAAAAGATTGGCCACTTAGAAAAAAATTCAATCATTTAGGAAGGAGGGGGCAAAATAGAAGGAGAAAGGGGTTGTAGGGTGAGGAAAAATGTCAGGCTTTTCTGCCCTCCTGCCATCAGGATAGATGATGGATCCTTGCGGTCCTGAATGCATGCCTGACGGCGGGCACCTGGAGTAGGGTGTGGGCATAGGTAGATGGGATTCACCTGGGCTGAGACTGGGCTTTTAAGGGCGGTGTCACGGGGACGCTAGCAGAAGCCGAAGAGAAGCCAAGAGAGTAGCAAAGAAGCAGAAGCAGAGAACGCCAGAGAGCCCAGAGAGAGTGCGGATTTGCTGGGGGCCGGGAGGCCTGCCTACCATATGCCTGGTGAACCCCAATAAAAGACCTGCAAAAACCCACTGAGGACTCTGACTCCTCCTTTACCCGGTCTGCATGGGATCAGAAAACCTGCACTGGTCCATTCCTGACTTTACAGGGGTGAAAAAAATAATGAATCTGCATTAACCTTTTGGAATGGCTATCAGTCTGTTCCATCTTAAAAGTTCTGTCCTAATATACCCATCACCTTCTAGAAAGTTTCAAAGTGCATTTATACTGTGAAAAATTCACTGATTTTATACTTTTATTGTTAATTACCAGTAGGTATTATGCTTTGACCTTATTCAAGTTGCCGTGTCTTTAAAATAATATGAATCATTTTCCCGAGATGTGGAACAACTGCTAGTGTTACATTAAGGTAATTTTGCAAATTAAGGTAATTTGCTAAACCTACTTCCCAAGATGCATTTAAACTGGTAGCTAGGCGAGAATATCATCATGTTTCATTCTAACATATTCCAATTCACAGGATTATTGATTAAGCCATTAACTAATTTGCATTGAATACCTAGCTTATAAGGGCTACTCAGGCAGTTATAAAGATCTAGAATAGAAGAATATGTATTTATATCAAAATGTTTTTATCATCTATTTAAGGAAGTGAGATGAGAGACCACAAAGCGTCAGAATACAGTACTCAATTAAATACAAATGACAAATATTATTTGTCATGATGCCACATAAAAGTTAAACATGATTAATTACTAAATGTGGGGTATGGATAACAAGTGTGTTTAATTAGAGGAGCAAGAATGGTGGAAGGTAGAGAGAGCCAAGAAAGAGTTATGAGGAAGTTTTCTCAGCATTTAAAAATAGACTTCAGATAGATCAGTAGTGAATTAATAGGATGAAATTTCAGTATTTCTAAATGTTTGCTAACAAATAAAAACTTAAGAAATATGTTTTTCAAGTAAAACAGAACACTTCCACTCTAGAGCAGTACACTGCAGTATGGAGTGTGGTGAGAATTAAAACAATAAAAATAAAGCATTTCACAAGTTCATAAGTTGTGTGGACACATACACAACCAAAAAAAATTAGTGTATTTTGTTAATCTTTTAGCTTTAAACGAGGAAGCTGAAGTCCTCGTCTTTGAAGGGTATTACAAAAACAAAAGCAAAATACCAATAAAGTACATCCATCTCACAAGCTACAGACAGAACAGCATCTCCCAGCAAAGGAAACAAGGTTGTTTGACCTTGTTCTCTATGACGACCTACCTGAAAAATACAGAACTTATACTCAGAAAGAAATCTGGCCAACATTCAATTATCCAATCTGGTGATGGGGGAAAAATCATGTTGAATTTTAACTTCCGGCCAAATCTTTTCCAAGAGCTCTTTTCCAAACAAATCAAATATAAATAAAATAATTCTAAAGAAAATGCAGTTTCATCTTCCTACCTTTTCTTACCTATTCAGTTTAAAGTGCACTTAGGTTGATAGAGACAAAAGATAGACACTGGGGGCCTCCCTGGTGGTGCAGGCAGTTGAGCACAGCGCTGTGAAGCTGTCCGCAGCCTCTGCAGTGGGGGTTCCATCCCGGCCGACGGAGGAGATACCCACATGGCGCGGCAGACCTCTCCTGTCTCGCCTGCTGCTCCCCTTAGCAGTGTCTTTGGTTCTTCTGTCAGTTCTGTTCCCTGCTCTGTCTCTGGTGAATCCTCTCACCCTCCCACACATCTGGCCTGTACCCCGATTCTTGTATGTATAAATAAATAAATCTTTATAAAAAAAGATGGACACTGACAATAAATAGGATATTAAGAGTTGAGAATCAAGCAGATATTCTAATAAATAAATCATGAGTTAGCTGTACCAAAAGTTTCTTTTTAAAATTCTTCATTGCCAGTCAACAAAGAGACGTTACATCTAAATCATGGGGGATGGAGGGGGAAGAGGTGAGGGAAATCTTTTTAGCCTTAAAGATTCACAGTAAAAAATTTCCTTAGTGATCATTAGGCAACCCAGGAGAATTCTGTAAAAATACACTTTATCTGACAAAGCATCTTTGAACATTTACATAAAATGTCGCCTATGCATTTACCTTAGTGATAAATGTATGCTAGATATTAAATTGACAATACAAATTCTAAAGAGAGATGAAGTCCTAATCCTTTACAGCTTTTGTTATTTGAAAACGGGTAAAGCATTACAAGTATCACTACAACTGCATTACTTAACTTTCAAATACTTTCTGAAAGATGAGTGAAAATACAACTATGACAACAGTTACTATGGAAGCGGTTTCTTTCTGCTGCCTTCCTTAGTAGTAACATTTAATTTGATGCACTAATCTAGTAACCGAGGTATGATTCACCTTGTCCTTTTTCCTCATCAATTCCTACATCACCAAACTGCACAACTCCAAGAAGTGCTCCTCTCTCTGTCACAGAGAACATATTTTGTCTCTCTAGCCAGAATCATTGAACACCCACCAAATAATTTAAATAAAAGAATATAAAACAGGATATGTTTTGGAAGGCAAAAGACACCAAGCTCCAAGTTTCATGTCTGTGACTCATTACATGACAGCATTTTTTAATTTGCTTTATATAATGTTAAAACTATGCTGAAAGAAAAGTCTCTGTAAGGCCACACCCTGTGAGGGGTCCTATTTTCCTGGTCCCCACACTCTATTCTTGGAATGCTGGCTACAATAGTCAGGTAGAGTTAAAGCAATCCAAATACTTATCTAGGGCAAAAGATGATTCTTAAGCTTGGGCCTTTATGGTGATCGCATAAGGATTAGCTAAGAATAGAATGAGTCTGAAATACAAAATGAGAAATACGATAGAGCAATTTCATAGTTCACTTGAGCATTATTATATTCAGCAAACCATAAATGATATAGAGTAAATTCAAATATTAATTTCCAATTCTCTCTCACTAATAAACTATTGAAGATGTATAATTAAGGGAGGCTAACTAGACCCTGGCAGGCCAGATTGCTCTCCTCTTGAAATACCTTGATTCTACTGATCATTGGTGAATCTCACTTCCAAGAGATTTTTCAGACTCTGTTTATGAGTTCACCACAAAAACATAGCTATTTGACAAAAGGTCTCTGTCCTGTGCCCTGAATTCTCACCTTGGCAATGACTGTGGATGAGATGTATTCTAACCTTTCAGATAGAGAGTGATTTCCAAACTGAGAAGTAAACTAAAAATGAATTTCCCCATTTTACTAATATGGGGTGCTATTAGCCTTCCTAAATAACACTATCAAAGTCTGTTTCTGATATAGAGGCTTACAATTGTGCTGTTTCACAATCTTATTCAAGACAAATCATACGCATTCTACTTACTTTACTCAAAATTAGATGTGGAAAAGCTAATGCCGATGTGGTCTCATTTTTTCTAACATTCAACTTCCATAGAATTTTGCAAAATGCCAACAACTCTGTCTATAGTCATACAATTTTTCAAACTAACATTTGGAATATTGGCCATTATGCAGGATATCCTGCCTATTTTAGTAAGCAAATGACAGGTCTTATTGAATGTACAGAACACTCTATGTTAATTAAAACTTTTTTATTTTCAAATGAGAAAGCAGAAATTAATGGGTCCCCAAGGATATACAAAAAATAGTACATTGGAAGATATCTATTTCCTCAGATTATATGCTACCTCACTGACTTCTACATAATATAGGAAATTGTTTACTCATTCAACAAATAATTTTGTGTTTATCACTATTTTTGGAGTTTACATTTTTTAGTATATGTTGGTAGAATAATAAAATCCACAAATAAATAAATTTAAAATAAATTAGATGATCATAAGTGTAATTGGTATAAATAAATAAATAAAGTAAATAAACGACAAAGGGGATTAGGGAGTATATAGTATAGAGGGGACAATTTTAACTAAGGTGAAGGACTCTGAAAATGAGACATTTGAACAAAGACTGAGAGGTGAAGGACCAAGCCATGTGGCTATCTGAGGAAAGAGAACTTCAGGTAAATGGAAGAGTTAACTGCAAAAAGTCCTAAGGCAGGAACTCACATGTTAACTAAGCGAAGAACAGGCAGGTCCCTTTGGGTCACATGGAGCAAGTCAAGGAAAGAGCCATAGCAGTGAAGTTAGAAAAGTAAAGAGCAGTCAATGACACAGAAGGTAGGAGCCCACTGTAAGAACTCTGCCTTTATTCTGAGTCAAATTTAATGAGTCGTTGAAGACTCTGAGCTGAGGAATGATGGAATCTGGCTTCCTTATAAAAGTTTATTCAGATTATTGTCTTGACAAAGGCAGAGAGCCAAGGGAGAAAGCAAAGGGTCCAGCGAAGGGGCTGATGCAGTAATCTAAGTAGGTAAGAGTTGATAATGGGCTGGACCAGGAGAGTAACAGTGGCACTAATGAGAAGCATCAGATTCTGGATAGACAGTGAAAACAGAGTGACTGAAAGCAGCTTTAAAATAATTTTTCAAGGGCCTCCCTGGTGGCTCTTGGGGTTAAGATGCAGCCTGTGAAGATGTCCTGTGAAGCTGTCCGCAACCACTGCAGCACTAGTTCAATCCCCGGCCAGGGAGCAGCCCACATAGCGCAGCAGACCTCTTCTGACTCACCCACTGGTCCCCTCAGCAGTGTATTTCAGTCAGTCTCCTGTTCTGTTCCCTACTCTGTCTCCGGTAAATCCTCTCACCTCCCACACCTCTGGCCTGTACCCCAGTTATTGTATGCATAAATAAATAAATCTTCAAAAAAAAATAAGTTGTCAAGTTATTTTGTTGTTTCCAGATTATTTCCAGATTAATTATGGGTTATTTCCATATGGGTTACTGTTTCCAGATTATTTGGGTTATGATGAGGTAGAAGAGAAAAAGAAAACTCCAAAATTTTTTGGTCTGCATACTCAGAAGGAGCAAGCAATGTATTGAGATGGGGAAGAGGAAATTCAGGACTTCTGTTTGGCACCTGTTAAGTTCAATGTAGACATTGTATATGTAAGTGGAGATGTGGAGTAGGCATTTTGAAATAAGGCATATAGATATATCTTTTAGTTAACATTTACAGAGTGACTAAGTCAATTAAAAGTAATGAATAAGTGAATGACTGATTAAGCATATGAATGAATGAGTGAATAAGTAAATGATCATTCAGAAGACAAAAAAAATCCAGTAAAAGAACTAATAAGAATACAATTCAGCAAATAACACACTGTTTTAAATAGGTCTTAAAGGAGAAATGTAGAGGATTGGGAGAGTTGTAGAAGTCAGCACAAAACAACCCATTCATTGGGTTTTAAAATGCCATTTTTAATGAAAACATTGAAGGTCACTTTGGCACCTGAAGGGTATAGAAACACTACAAAACATCCCCCAAAACATTCAAGTCCATGGGCATCATTTGCATATGCCATATACATGTATGTTAAGTTTACAAAAGAATGATCAGCAGGGGCCTCCCTGGTGGCACAAGGGGTTAAGCACAGCACTGTAAAGCTATCCACAGCCTCTGCCTCTGCAGCACGAGTATGATCCCTGGCAAGCCAGGGAGCTACCACATGGCACGGCAGACCTCTCCTGTCTCTCACCTGCTGCTCCCCTCAGTAGTGTATTTCAGTCAGTCTGCCTGTTCTGCTCCCCACTCTGTCTCTGGTGAATCTTCTCATACCCCACACCTCTGGCCTGTACCCCAGTTCTTGCATGCATAAATAAATAAAATCTTAAAAAAAAAGAATGATCAACAAATGAGGATGTTAGTTCTCTAACCACATGGGTCATATGCATGAATGTATTAAGTATTCCTAAGGAACAACACAAGTTATCTCTGATTTCCTGAAATTCCATTTCCATATTCTAGTGTGATGTTACCTTAACTACTTTTAATATTTCAAGCTGTCACTGCTTTAAGTATACATTGCCATATACCATAATTTAGGAATTTTTCTGATTATATACTCATTAATTTTTATTTACTAATAACATCTCCCACTTTAGAGTCCTGATCTTAATAAGTCACAGAAATTAAGGTATATTCCACATCCAATTAAATACTGTCGGTTTCACAAAGTCTCTTACTAATTTAGTAACTAAACTTTACATTGTGAAATCTAGGAATGAAAAGACTCAGACATTGTACAAATTTCTTAATTCCTACATCTGTTCTTCAGGCTGCTACTTAAGTTAGCAAATTATAAGAAGGAGACTTATTTTCTTTAACATTTTTAAATCATAATACTTCTATTTTAGTAGTGCCAGAAAATAAAAAATTGATTTTCACAATTTTATTCCATTTCAGTTATAGCTATTTCAGATGATTTTTTTAATCTGAAATAAGGAAATAACTAGATCAGAGCAGTATTTAATTAATCATGATTAGAGAAGACATGATGTCATTAATACTTGATAAATAGTCCAAAATAAAAATATAGACAAATATAACATTTTTTCCAAAAGTCGAAGGCTGTCACAAATTTAACCTGTATTATCTTAGACTAAAAAGGAAAAAGCCATTTAAATTAAGACTTCAAACAAGCTGTTTTCTTTCTGCCTTCCATTTCAGTTAACATTCAATTAGCCAGTTTCTTATACAATAAAAATCACAGAATCTGCAAGAATGTTGCAGTACTTGTGTTCAGGCAGCAAAGGATGAAGTCCTGGAGTTCAGACCACAAGCTGATTCATGTAGGAAACAGCACCATTGTTAAAGAGCAGAAAGAGAATGGTTCCCACTCATCTAAGTTCTATATATAGCAGGGGTCTCAACCTACTGAGGTCTCAGGCTACCAATGTCTTTGATGGGGGAGAGGAGCTGACCTGTGTACTGTGGTATGTGGCTGCATCCCCAGCCTCTACCCATTAGATGCCAGTAGCCTCCTACTACTCCCAATGATGACAACCAGAAATAACTCCAGATATCGCCAAATGCCTTCTGGGAAGGACAAAATCACCCTGGTTGAGAACTGTGAGCTATATGTTCAGGAGATACATTAATTTATACAGATACTCTAAACATTCTGCCTGTGTACAAACTTCAGCCTTTTTTTTCTTTTTTTTTTTTTCTTTTTTGGATGTCCCCAAAGCCCTTGAAAGCAAACAGCAGGAAGCACCGGATGCAAAAATAAAAGGAGAGTTTGTTTCTTTCAAAAGTCAAACATAATACACCTGATGAGAAACAGATTCTTAAAAATATATATCTATAGAGGAATTGAATAGATATTTTTCCAAATAAAACATACAAATGGAGGCCTCCCTGGTGGCACAGCTGATTGAGCGCTGCACTGTGAAGCTGTCCACAGCCTCTGCAGTGCAGGTTCAATTCCTGGCCGGCCAGGGAGATACCCACATGGCACAGCAGACCTCTCCTGTCGCACCCGCTACTCCCCTCAGCAATGCTTTAGGTCCATCTGCCTGTTCTGCTCCCCACTCTGTCTCTGGTGAATGCTCTCACCCTCCCGTGCCTCTGGCCTGTACCCCAGCTATTGTATAAATAAAAAATAAATGTAAAAAAAATTTGTTTAAAAAAAAAAAGACATACAGATGGGCAACAGGCACATTAAAAGATGTCCAACATCACTAATCATCAGGGAAATGAAAATCACCACGTGATATCACATCAGAACGACTGTTATCAAATTAAAAAAACCTACGACAAGTTTGGGCAAAAATGTAGAGAAAAGGAAACGCTCATGCACAGAAAAGATAATGGTGTGATCACTATGGAAAACAGTATGGAGACTCCTCTGAAAATTAAAACTACAACTACCACATGTAGCTATACATCTGAGTATTTAACAAAGAAAACAAAAACACTTATTTTTAAAAAATAAGTGCCTATGTGCACTCCTATGTTCAATGCAATATTATCTATAATAACAATCTACGGAAACAGCCTATGTGTCCTTCAATGGGTGAATGGATAAAGAAAATGTGATATAGACACACCACATTTAGACAAATAGGTAGGCAAGCAGATGATGATGATAGACATAGATCAAAAGATAGATATTTAAAATACTATTCAGCCTTGAAAAAGAATGAAATCTTGCCATTTTTTACAACATCAATGGACTTTGAGGGTAATAAGTGAAATAAATCAGAGAGAGATAAATACCATATGACCTCACTCACATGTAGATTTCACAAAACAAACTAAACAAAACTAAGCTAAACTAAAATCATAGACAGAAAACAGACTGATTATACCAAAGGGGTAGATGGCTGGAGGGTGGGTGAAGGGAATCAAGAGGTACAAACTTCCAATTACAAAATAAGTAAGTTAAGGAGATGTAATATAGAACATGAGGACTATAATCAATAATAGGGCTTTGCATATTTAGAAATTGCTAAGAAGAGATGGTAAATAACATTATGATGATCATTTTGCAATATATACAAATGCCATCTCATTTAAACACCAGAAGCCAAAATAATGCATGTCAATTATATTTCAATTAAGAAAAAATCCTAACCTGAAAAAAAAAAAATAAACCCATAGAAATCTCCCAAAATTAAACTATAGGTTTAAATCTGCCAAATGAGCTCACAAGTAATTTTTTTTTTATAATAGAATACTGTGACTCTCTCCACAATCCAGAAATTTGATCTTTTAAAAAGATGCTTAATGTTTTTTTTTTTCCTCTTCCCAAAGTGGCAGCTTCTTATTATCGTTTGAAATGTCATTTGGTGACTCAAAAGAAAACAACTATAATTTAAACAGTAAGAAATGAGGGAGAGTAAATTTCTATGTGGTCTCTGCTTGGAAGTTACTAAGCTGTTTTTCCATGATTAATGTAATATGCTTTCTCCCTGGGTATAAAATCCCAGGTCTCTAAATACCACTTCTATGTGGGAGATGGAGCTCACATTCCATCTCATGCCAATCTGCCCATGACCATGGACAACTAGCTCATCAGTATATCCACGTAGATAACCAACAGTCTGCCTAAGGGGACAGGTTCAACCTTCTCTTAACCTTCTAAACTTTCCTTCCCAACCTTTCCCATGTTGGGAAATAATAGCATTATTTCCCAGGAAAAAGACTTAGATTCATTCTTGACCCATGTCATTAATTTCCTTTTATTACTGTAACAAATCTCCTTATATAGTGTGACTTAACAGAACAAAATTCATTATCTTGCACTTGAGGAGATCAAAAGACCAAAATTAAAATTCTAGACTCTCAGGTGAAGGTATCAGTAGGGCAGAGGCTGATTCCTTGCCTTCTCCACCTTCTAGAGGCGTTCTTGGGCTCATGGTTCATTCGGTCCATCATTTCATGCTTGGTGTCCATCATCACTTCTCCTTCTCAACACCTAACTCTTTTAAGGACCCTTTGATTTCTTTGGGCCTACCCAGATATCCCGGGATAACTTCCCCACCACAAGACCCTCAACGTAATCACATCTATGTCTCTTTTGCCCCATGAGGAAATATGTTCACAGATGGTGGGGATTATGATGTGAAATCTTTTGGGGGGAGGGGCCACAATTCTGTATACCATAACTCCTCTCCTTTTCTACTCACTCACCCCTCAAATCATTAGCAATCTGGAGTTTCTACTAGTAAAATATATATCCCAAATCATCCACTCCCTTCCAATCCTCTGTAATCACCCTAGTGACTGCCCTTAACAACAAGTGTCTTTTAACTGGTTTCCTTGATGTCATTCTTGTCATGCCACAGTCCATTTCTATAAAGCTGCCAGAATGATCTTTGTAAAATATAAATAAAATAATGTTTCTCCTTGTCTAAAATCCAGTGGATTCCCATTGCAACCAGAATAAGACCCTAATAAGCCATTTATTCTCTGCCCCCAATTACCTTTAAAAAAAATAATGGAAGGGAAAATATGCAACTATTTTCTCCACAAAATTTCTCTTGACCCCTCACCATAACCTCCCCAGGCCTTGTACACTGAGCAGGTGCTCTTAGCAACTGTCAAGGGAAGGTACTCTGTTGCACCTCTTCTTGATCTCCAAGTGCACCCCTCTCCCCAGAGGCAGAAGACAACTTACCACATAATTCTAACCCAAAGTCCTGCCCCTCCAAGTCCATTCTATTATAAAATTCCTGTTACAACTATCAGAAAATTAAAAATGTGTCAAATAAAAATCAGGAGGTAAGGACGAGCCAGGAAGGAGCACAACATAGTATGACATATGCTTCATGTGTCTTAACAGGCAGACAAAAGATGATATCCCAAGTTGGTGGATCTAAAAATAGGGCACAGATGAATTATTTGTTAAAATAACTGAAAATGGAAATTTAACAGCTTTTGGTGATGATGGGTAAGAGGACTCTTACTTTTCATTTTACTTCTTTATGAACTCGGAGTACTGAAACCATGTAAGTAAGTATGGTAGGGTAACTATTAATTTTACAGAAATATTTACACTCATTTTACAAGTGAAAGTATGCATGTTTAATACAGGCAAATTTGTCATCAGTTCTTTTCATCCACTGTAATATTCCATCTCTCTGGTTTCCAACATTGCTCTTTGGAATTCCCTCCCCAGAATGTCTCTTGCCAAGGACTTCTTAGTGACAAATCAGAGGGCACTATGATCCATTAGTCTCCCTGAGGAAAATTGTTCTTTAGGCTGTCCTCCAACTCTATTTTATTTTTTTAAAAAAGATTTATTTATTTATGCATATAAGAACTGGGGTACAGGACAGAGGAGGGGGGTGAGAGGATTCCCCAGAGACAGAGTGGGGAGCAGAACAGGCAGATTGACTGAAATACACTGCTGAGGGGAGCAGCGGTTGAGACAGGAGAGGTCTGCTGCGCCATGTGGGTCACCTCCCTGGCCGGTGATAGAACTCCTGCTGCAGTGGCTGCAGATAGTGCTGCATCTTAACTCCTTGTGCCACCAGGAAGGCCCCTCTATTTTTTTTTTAAGATTTTTTTTTATTTATACAAGAACTGGGGTACAGTTCAGAGGTGCGAGAGGGTGAGAGAATTCACCAGAGACAGAGCAGAGAGCAGAATAGGCAGATGGACCAAAGACACTGCTAAGGGGAGCAGTGGGCGAGGCAGGAGAGGTCTGCCATATCATGTGGGTATCTCCCTGGCCGGCCGGGAATCGAACCCGTGTTGCAGAGGCTGCGGACAGCTTCACAGCACTGCACTCAACCTGCTGCGCCACCAGGGAGAGGCCTCCATTTTTCAAAAACTCTTTCTCCCTGTATCACACCTCACACCAACCACTCCTGGAGTCAACTACTCTTCTTTCACTTCCAAATAAAAGTCAACACTTTATAATTCCTATCCTTCCAAAAAAATGTCATAATCTCAGGGAAGCAGCTACTCCATAAATGTAGTTATAGCTTAGAATAATGAACAATATCTAATTTAGCTACCCATAACCGTAGTTGATCTCCTGTGATATCTGTTAGTGAAGGATATTTTAGGGCAATCATGGGTTCCAGAGAACAAACTCATCTACATTAAAAATTTCCTGAAACAGGGCCTCCTCAGTGGCGCAGCGGTTGAGCGCTGGGTTGTGAGGCTGCCCGCAGCCTCTGCAGCTCCAGTTCGATCCCCGGCTGCTTCCCGGCCACCGGAAGAGGGTCCCACATGGCGCGCAGACCTCTCCTGCCGCCCGCTGCTCCCCTCAGCAGTGTACTTCGGTCCTTCTGCCTGCTCTGCTCCCTGCTCTGGCTCTGGTGAATTCTCTCACCCTCCCGCGCTTCTGACTGTACCCAGTGCTTGTATAAAAAAATAAATAAATAAATAAAAATTTCCTGAAACATAAAAATACAAGTCACTAGACCCCATGTTTGGGGCTAACACGTTTTCAACAACCTCCCACACAAAATTTGAGATCACCAAATTTAGCTCAACATCCTTATTTTTAAAATGAGAAAATTTAAACCTAGAGAGATAAGTCACTTGCCCCAAATTGTACACCTAATGTGCAGTCAATTAATGATCCTATTCATATGCTGGTATCCCTTCTAAAGGTGCTTGTGAGGTGAAACATGCAAAAAATAATAGAAGGCAACTACTTCAACATAGCTCCTTGGCCACGTACCTGGTGGCTCAAGGGGTTGTGTCAGCACTATGAAGCAGTCTGCAGCTACTGCAGCACGAGTTCAATCCTGGCCAGGGAGGTAACCCACAAGGTGCAGCAGACCTCTCCTGCCTTGCCCACTGCTCCCCTCAGCAGTGTATTTCAGTCAGTCCTCCTGTTCTGTTCCTTACTGTCTCTGGTGAATCCTCTCACCCCTCCACTCCACACCTCTGGCCTTACACCAATTCTTGTATGCACAAATAAATAAATCTTTAAAAAAAAATTCAATGGCGGCCTCCCTGGTGGTGCAGGGTTAGGCTCAGTGGCATCAAGCTATTGCCAGCCACTGCAGCCTGAGTTCTATGCCCAGGCCAGGGAGCTAACCCACATGGCACAGCAGACTTCTCCTGTCTCACCCACTTCTCCCCTCAGCAGTGTATTTCCGTAGATCCACTTGTTCTGCTCCCCACTCTGTCTCCGTTAAAACCTCTCACCCCCCGCACCTCTGGCCTACACCCCAATTCTTGTATGCATAAGTAAATTTTTTTTAAATCTTTTAAAAAAATTTTAACACAGAAGAACAGAACTACTTATGCTTCTTTCTCTTAAATACCATTCTCCATTTGTTCTATTCATTTAAAAATCTCAATTTCTAGTACATCTCCAAACACTCCTTCTGAGCATTCTTTTCAAAGCCTCAGCTTCTACCCACCTCTCCCCACAAACCCAAATGGTGCAGTACCATCTGTTTCCTCTAGCTCTGACTTAAGAGCCCCCTCTGCAAATTTTGTGAAGACTTCCCTCACTACAAAGAAGCTTCTAGTCTACGGCCTCAAGCACTTTCCTCCCCTAACAAGAAATAAGAAAAGGCTGACTATTCATGTAAATAAAAGCTGTGATACTCCCTCCTCTACAGGAAAAATCCATCCCTTGGAGAGCCCATTGCTCAGTAAACCTCAGAAGCATCGTCTCTATTTATCTAGTAAATGAGACCGATAATCTTCTAGCAAGTCACTGACATCAACAGTAGTTCTGAACAGCAAAAGATAAACTCGAACTTGTTTCAAGTTCAATAAATATGCTTGAGTATTATTTTTGTTTTGTCTTTTTAATTGCCAAATTTTAAAAGAACATTGCATTTTAATAATATAGTCCATGACTTCAAAATAAGAAAATTAAAAAATTTAAGTCATTGAGTGAACATGATATTTAAATCTTATTAGTCTTTATAAGTTGTGTGTTTAATTAAGTACTTCCTGCTATCCAACTAAAACAACTAGCAGTAGTTTTCTTCAGAGGCCACGTAAGACTGGGGGAGAAAAAAAAATCAAAATCACTCTGCAATGGGAATGTCTGCAGGTTTTTTAATCAAACAGTGACAAAATCCAAATTAGCATCTAAAAGTACCATTCTGCTGGGCGTGTGTAAAACAGATTGGAATCGGAGGATGGGGGCAGGACAGGGCAGGGACAAGGGTGAGAAGTTCTTTTAATAGTGCAATCAAAAAGAGATGGGGTGGGAGGGTTAGGCCAGTGGAGACAGTGAGAAATACTGGCTTCTGGACAGCATTCAAAGAAGAACTGGCATGATTTGATGGCTTGAAAGAAAAGAGAAGGGTAAGGCTCTTGGCATGAAAAACTGCAAGAATGACACTCATTTACTGAGATGGGGAAGAAGGGCAGCCTGCAGCAGGTGTAAGAATCAGGAGTTCCATTTTGGACATAGTACTTTTAAGTTGCTTCGTAGATATCTAAGTAGAGATATAAGATAAATAGTTGGATATGTAAATTTGGGTATCAAGGGAGAAATTATGCCCTTCATGAAAAAATGCTGTGGGTTTTTTTTGCAATATTTAAATGCAGTACATTTCTTTAATATCATTGTTAATTTTTGGAAAATATATGATTTCTACCCTCACATGAGAACCAAGATTTTAAATGTTGTACCAAAAATAGGGGTTTTATATAGATAAGGACATAAACTTTCAACACATTAGGGTGATAAAACATCAGGGGTAATTCAAGACCTCTAAAACTAAGGTGGAAAGACAGTGTAAGATCTGATAGGTAGACAGGATAATTTATAAATATATTATTTGGATTATAAAAGACAAATTGAGAAATAAAAGAATAAAAGAGAAATATTAGAAATACTAGAAAAAGAAATAATGAAAGTTAACTATTTCTGGAAAATGCCTTATGCACCATTACAAGTCAAAAAAGAAGACAACAGCATACCAATGTCCCACTGGTTCTGAAAGGAACAAGTGCTTGCATTTATGCCACCCAGCAGTGATAAATGCCTCTAACCACAGTCTGAACATTCTACAGACATAAAAGTCCATTATACTGCACAAGACAGACCACAGTAATTAACAAGGTAATTATTCAGAGTTCACTAACTCTTATTAGCCTTAATTTACAAGAAAAGGGGAATTTGTGTATGAACTCTTGTTGGTTAAGGCAAGATGCAAAGTCTAAGATTTTACTTCCTGGTCATAGCTTGTCCAATAATAGCCCCATGTCCAAGTCAAAACATAATTGTATTTTTGATATTTTACCTTGTTACATACTTGTGGTTAGGAGGTCTATCTACTGCTCTGCTTGTCATAGAGTTATAACTGTTATATTTCATCCCAAAGCCAGAATATTATCAATGTCAGATAAAATATTTCTTGGGTTTTATTTTGTTTGTTTTGGTTGTGGGGAAAGGAAAGAGAAGTGGGTGGATGTCTAATTGGTAGACTTCTTAGTGCAATTATCACACAAATGTGTGTTTTTATAATAGAAGTACTGAATGCCACACCATATCTTCCTCGACAAATAAACCCACACAGAAAATAGTTCACCATACAATTCACAAAATGCCTCACTCCCAAGCCTGCCCTGGAGTATCTGATCATTGGCAAGATTTAGGGAAAGCTCCTCTACTCCAGAGTACAAACACCAGGCTTACCTATCACCACCTCAACTTGGTTTAGAAGATTGCAGTCGAAGACATACCACCACACCCTTGAGTGTTGACTTCATAAGTAGTCTGATCTTATCTAAAGTGGTTCACTGAACTAATATGAAGTTATAAAACTGGGAAGATTCTGGGCCTCTCTGGTGGCACAAGGGGTTAGGATGCAACCTATGAAGCTATCTGCAGCCACTGCAGCATGAGTTTGCTCCCCGCCTGGCCAAGGAGCTGCCCACATGGCACAGCAGCAGACCTCTCCTGTCTCACCCACTGCTCCCGGCAGCAGTGCATTTCAGTCAATCTGCCTGTTCTGTTCCCCACTCTGTGTTTGGGGAATCCTCTCACCCCACCCCCCACACACACACCTCTGGCCTGTACCCCAATTCTTGTATGCATAAATAAAAAAATCTTTAAAAAAAAACTGGGAAGATTCTGAGCATTATTACCACTCCCACAGCTGGCATCACAATTACCCTAAATCTACGTTCATCTGAAAAACAAAAAGAACTATGCATAAAACATTTGACCACAACTTGGATTCTCCAGGCTTCTGGTCAGTCATTAATAGCTAATATATATAGACTACTTCTCATATGACTATGTAAACCACTTTTCATGGATGATCCCACTTAGGACAGGCACACTCTCCAAAGTGGGTATTCTTATTACAGCCACGTTATTGATAAGAAAGCTGGAGCTTAGAAGGGCTAAGTAACTTGCCCACGTCCAAATAGCTGGTATTATCAGATCTGTCAGACGCCAGCTCTTGACCACCAAACCATTCTGTGGCAAAGGAGTAATTGAAGTGCAAGATATCTGATGTTCTAAACAGTCTAACACAAATCATTTTTACCCCACAAATAAATGCTTATACAGACATTCCTTAACTTACAAGGTATATATCCAATGTAATAGCTGAAAATGCATTTAATACACCTAACCTACATCACAGCTTAGCCTGGTCTAAATATGCTTAGACCACCTACTTTAGTCTACAGTCAAAATCATCTAACATAGAGCCATTTTATAATGAAGTATTGGCTATCTCATGTAATTTACTGAATACTGTTCTGAAAGTGAAAGACAAGTGGTATGGCTTCTTACCAGTTAAAAACACACTGGGCCTGAAGAATACTAGAAGCATCGAACTAAGATTAATTGCCAAATGATCAGAACACTAGAGTGACAAAGTCATCAATTTCTCTCTCTTCTAATGAGGTTCAAGAATAGCTGATAGAAGGTTGTTTATCCTTGTGATCACATGGCTGACTGAGCTGTGGCTCAGTGCCTCTGCCCAGTGTCCCCGGAGGGTATTGTATTATGTATCACTAGCCAAATTCAAAGTTTGAAGTCCAGATTCTCATAAATGTTTATCACTTTGGCACCATTGCAAAGTCAAAAAATCGTAAGTCAAATCACATGAAGTCAGGAACCATCTATAATGTATCATAAAATGTCAATTTATAGCTTTACACTGATATTAACATCATGTATGTATAAGAACACTGATTATCACATGTTGGCAAAAAGTTTAAATTGGATGTTAGCTAATTTGAAAAGATATATATACCCCTATGTTCACTGCAGCACTATTTACAATAGCAATATATGGAAACAACCTAAGTACCCACAGATAAGTGAAGAGATAAAAGATTCAGCACAGAGAGACAATGGAATATTATGCAGCTATAAAAAATGAAATCTTACCATTTGTAACAACATGGATGCACCTGGAGGGGATAATGCTAAGTGAAATAATTCACAAGAAGAAAGACAAATAGTAGATGATTTCACTCATGTGGAATATAAAGAAACAATGCAAAGGAACAGACTAAACAAAAACAAACCTTAGATTCTGACAGCAGAACTGAGGTTACCAGAGAAGGAGCAGCAGGTGACAGCAGAGGGCAGAAAAGATATAATGGACTATGGTGGAGAGTTGTTAGTACTTTGGTGGTGGGCATGGTGTGGTCACATACATTTGAAAAAGTATAAACTGATCTCCTAGAACATGTAAAATATTATAAATCGATGTTACTTCAATTTAAAAAATAAATAATACGGTAACTTAAAATTGTGATTAGAGGGGAAGAAGAGCGGGGTAGAAGGAATAGATGAAGGGGGTCTATTTGATAATGATAAATAGATCTTTGGTGGCATGGTATATACACATTTTTCAAGGTATGAAGCTATACTACTGAAACTTACATAATTTTGTGAGCCAATGTTAATTTAAAAAGCAAATAAAAGGAAATAAAATGGGTGTTAGTAAAAAAAAAAAAGGGACAAAATTAAGTAGTTCTTCAATGCAGCTTGTTTCAAAGACCCATTCAGACTACAGACTCCTAATTTAAAGAATATTTTTGCAAAAAAAAAAGGAGAGAGAGAAAAGTTTGGTAGAAAGGTCAAATGTCTTACTTACAGCAGACCTCTCTTGTCTTGCCCGCTGCTCCCCCAGCAGTGTATTTCAGTAGATTTGCCTGTTCTGCTCTCACTCTGTCTCTGGTAAATCCTCTCATCCCCCGCATCTCTGGCCTTACCCCAGCTCTTCTATAAATAAATCTTTTTTTAAAATAAATAAATAAATAAAATTGGAAACACCAAAATGCTGTTCAGTAAACAAGAAAAAGGGCACTCTGCTGAAGGAAGGGAAAGTTTAAGAAAAGTAACAAGGAAAAGTAAGCAGATGAGTAAAATATCATAAAAATGCCAGCATTTTAAACAAGATTGTTTATCTGGAATACTCATTTCAGAAAGTAAAGAGAGAGAGACAAGCAAACCACTTCGCTGCCGAGGAAGGGCAGGGGAGACGTGTGTTTTTCTACCCATGATGTAATTAGTTCATAGGCTCTTATCATTAGGAGGAAAGGACTCTAAAAGAGACAAAAACTTTCAATGCAACCCACAGGTGCAGTGTGAAAAAACAAGGGGTAGAAAGCTACACACCACAACCCTGCTCATTCTATTCATGCCAAAAATTCCCAAGACCTGGAACAATTGACCTGACTTCTATGAGTTTAGTTTCCATACCTAGAACACAGAAATAATCATAACCAAATAGTAAAACTTGTTTTATGGCTAGGAGAACCATGGAGATTACAGCTATGAAAATGTCTTGACATAACTGTTCAGGTTCACTACAAAGGCAGTAATATCTTCCAGTATATCGCAGGTTGAACTGCAATTTAATTGAATGCATTCAACTTAGCTAAAAAAGTAAAGAGCAAGGAGACATATTTGGGGGGGCAGGGTTGGAGGACTCACCTAAATAGTGATTGGTTTATATTAATGGCGCCCGTCTCCAATACAACTATTAGCTATTATACTATATGGTATTAACATATCTGTTTATAATAACAATAGCTCACAAAGACCCCAATGATGTGATTCAGACTACAACTTGATAGAATAAGAACTTAAATGTCTACACTAAGGGCAAGAAAGCACTGGAATAGATACTGGAATTTAGCAGACACTCAAAAATCATTTTCTTTGGGGTTCTGAAATGATTTTTATGATATGCCTCTAGGTATGCTTAGATTTAACTACTTTTACAATCAGTCTTCAACCCCACTGACGGCAAAATATGTTTGTTCCAGAGTATCTTGTTGCCATTACCCACCCAGGATTAAAAACGTGCCTGGACATCTCCCTCAAGTGGACAGCACCATATGGGGAAGAGGTGATTGTCCCCAACAGCCTAATATAGATCAAATCTAAAGAGCAATGTGGTCACTGGAAATACAATCCTATTTACACTTCTGTTCGTTGGTTTGTTAGAAGTTAACTCTGTAATTAGTGTCTATCAGTAGAAGAGACATTTGAATGTCCAGTCTTTTCATTTCTAGATAGAAAGTTTAGAAGACATTTACCATTAAACTAGAGATTGTTAGCAAATGAATCACTTTCATACAGAATTAAAAGCAGGTCGCAGAGAAATAAATTTGTAATGTTCTAGATGAGGAAAGTAGCCTCTGTTTACTCTTTAGCCAGAGAAAACACTCATATAACAAAAATCTTATTTGGACATTGGGCTAATTCACAGGTTTGACTCTATCCACACTGCTTGCTGCATGACAGAGAATGCATCTTTCATGTTACTACAGAGAAAGCAAAAACTTTATCGCTATTCCCTGAGTTAACATGACTGTTCTTAATGTCTTGCTTAAATATAACGAGGTTCACCCTTTTTGCAACAGAATTCCCACCTTTAGATTTGATTAAAACTGAACTGAATTTACAGAAATTTTAAACACAGACTCCTTTGTCAAACTGCAAAATTTTGATGTTCAGTGGGTTTTGAATGAATGAATTATGTGAATGAGTCTTTCATAAGGTTAAAGGGTACTCACATCACTTGTGAATTGAGCACTTTGTATGAATAAAGTCTTATGATCATGTACATTTTTGAAAGGAATAGAATATTTTCATTCAGAAACTTACATTGTAAGAATAATTAATTACTCAGATCTTAAAAATGGAGATGACAGGCTCTTCTGAAGCAGGAATTCAACAGATATTGATGCCAAAACAAAAGCTTGAGAATGCATTACTGACAGATTAGGTCCTTGCCACCATTCATAAGGCTTCTCTCTAACTAGCCCCAGACTTTGGACAGATATGAATGAAATCATCCAGACAAAATTGCCTCCTGCCATGGACTAACCTTTGGGTAAACAAGCCTGGAAAAATGCTAATGAAGGGAACAGCAAATATGTGGTTCACAGAAGGACAGAGAGCGACAGCTCTTCTCCACAGCTATTTGTATCCTCTCTTTCACTTCACAAGTAAAATCCATCGAGCTGAAATTATGCTTGTTGAACGTGGATAAAGGGAGTCACATGATGAAATTAATGTTCCATGAAGATTAATCTGTCAGCCGTGGGACTGATGGATTGACAGAGAGAGACAAGAGGCGACTGCAAGAACACAGTACAGAGTGAGGAGGAGGGGTGGATTCAAGTGAGAAACGTCAAGACTTAACAAGTGACTATTTATAGACCAGAGAAGAGAGTCAAAGATGACTCCCGAGGTTCCTCTTAGATGGCGAGGAAAGGAGCAGTACCACTGAGACAATTAAGGAAGGCACGGAGGACAGGTCTCTTCCCGACTACCCCCTCATGTTAAGAGATGCCACAGCCCTGGACAAAGCCATTAAGCAAATATAATAAATGCTGCTGGGTTATTTTTTGACTGGCTGTAGAGAGGACAGAGATCTCACCAGGAACAAAGCCTGAGACTAAGTGAAGACAGAATGGCATTAGTAGTTATGTAGTTAGCAGGAATGAGTGAACCTAGGAGCAGAAAGAGCAGAAAACATTATTTAGGGACACACTTAAGGCAAGACCTTCAACAGCACACCTCAGTGGTAGGTTGCTGGGAAGCACAGTGGCCATCAAATCAATCCAGGATGAAGTCATCAAAATAGTCCAGTCCTTATGGGAGAGAAGAAGCAAAGACTATAGTCTGAACTCTAATACCCAGAGGAGCCAAAAATGAGGACATTTGGGTGTTAGGCAACAAGGAGTGGGGGGCTAAAGTAAACACACATGCCCGCCCTATCTCTAGAGGAGCCATCGGACCTAGTGACACCCACCAAGAGCCTAGACTTGCCCTTCTCACACTTCAAGAGAAATGATCCCACTTACCACTCTCTACCATATTAAACTAGTTTATCTTGAAATCTCAGGATCCATGATGTGTTTATGGACTTTGTGCTGCTATTGAAAGGTAATTTTCCTGAGAAGCCACGTAATTGGCACTCAGTCAATAAAGTGCTAACCTCCTGACTTCTCAGGTTACCAACTGATAAGGAATAATCCAAAATCCTTATCTCTTTACAGTCTTCACAGCCTTTCATGTTCACTGCCTGCCACTCCCAACACATCCTGTCCTTGCTCCAAAAAGGGTTTAGCTGAGTAAGAGCTGGGTTCAGAGCCTGGCTCTGTCTGTCATTTACTGCTGCAGTCCTTTTATGAAGACACTAGCTACGAGTCTTAATTGCTACATCTATGTCACTGGGTTTCTGGAAGAAGTGAGTTTTTCTTTAATTGACTATAACTATAACAGACTCACCACAGCAAACTCCCCACTTGCTCCTACCAGCGCAGAACGTTAGCCTAGTGACTCTGTGGGGCCTGCTCCAGCTCCACCACCCTTCATCCTTTCTCCCCCTCCTGAAAACTTATCTCTGAATTACTCTTAAAGACCAGCTCAGATGTTTCTATGGGGTTTTCTTTGATTTCCCTGGGTGCCAAGTCTTGCGTTCTTACAACTAACAACTGCACTGACATGAACCACACACACCAGCTGCCCTGTTTCTGATGCCCATAAAGTTATGGGCAAGGGTAGACAATGCATGTTACTCTTCATTATTTCCCCTGGAGTCTAGCACAGTGCCTGATTCAAAACAGACATTCCATAAATGTTTGTTTTGTTTGAATCAAATGGAACTGAATACCTAACAGATAAAATATTGAGGAGAAAAATTTTCTTCTAACCTTTCAAGGTTCCTTGGACTGCTCTAATAATTAAATTGACGTAAGACAGATTAACTGGGTAAAAAACAAATTTACCTAACAGAACCCCACATATATAAGAGGTTGAAAGACAAAAAGTTAAAATGTGGCATATATGTCATTCTGAGCTAAAGGTTGGGTTGGGGGTCAGGGACTTCAAAGGCAAGGAGATTAATACACAGATTGAAAAGAACAGATGTTTGGTCAGTAGATGCTTTCCCTGGCATACAGATGGGTCATAAAAAGTTATTTCTGATAATAACTCTCTTTAGAACACATCCCCATCTAAATTTTTCTAAGTAGTTAAGGAACAGGCAAACATTTCTCTCAAGCCTGCAAATTCTCAATTGCCTTTGGCTCAAAATAATCCACATGCCAAAGTGGAACATCTTGTGGAGGCGGGTTCTAAACTCGTTCACAAACTATATGCATGGACACAACTTGCTCCACCACTGGGAATTTACCCGTAACATTGACAAAAACTACCACACAGTTAACTCTTTTTTTTTTTTTTAAGATTTATTTATTTATGCATACAAGAGCTGGGGTATAGGCCAGAGATGTGGGGGGTGAGAAGATTCACCAGAGATAGAGTGGGGAACAGGCAGATTGACTGAAGTATACTGCTGAGGGGAGCAGCGGGTGAGTCAGGAGAGGTCATGTGGGTTGTTTCCTGGCCAGCCGGGGATCGAACTCGTGCTGCAGAGGCTGCAGATCAGATAGCTTCATAGTGCGGTGTTTAACCCCTTGTGCCACCAGGGAGACCCCCCCACCATGGTTAACTCTTGATGAGTCACATCCATGGCAGGTGGCAGGGATAGGGATCATCTAAGAATTGTTAATACAGGTATTTTCACTATTTTAGGTAATGTAAGCACTGTGTGCTTACATTAAATGTGACTGATGAGGTGCCAAAAACTCAAGAACAAAATTATCTCTCCCACTGATCTGTCACAGTGCCAAAAATGGTTAACAATAACTTAAGGCTCTTTTGAATGTCAATTTGAGTACAATATGAAATTTCACAGAAAGCACTGCACTCTTTATAACATGTGAATATTCAATCATTATTTACTTTACAGCCTTCTATGTGTCAGTGAAACCATTACAAGCCTGAATTCTATATAGTACAATTTTATAATGACTTCTTAGGAAGATTTGGAAAACTTCAAAGGCTATGAGACCAACAGAAAAGTTAATGATCTCATATGATCTAGTAGTTGCCACTCTAACAAATCTGAAAAAGGAATCGGTGTCCCTTTCTGCTGCCCCACACCAAGAACAATGATGCAACTAGCTTCTGCATGGTCAAGATATATGGAACCAGGACCTCCCCTGGTGGTGTCGGCGTTAAGTGTCGCACTGTGAAGCTGTCCGCAGCCTCTGCAGCATGGGTTCGATCCGGGCTGGCTGGTGAGGGTCCCACATGGTGCAGCAGACCTCTCCTGTCGTGCCCGCTGCTCCCCTCAGCAGTGTATTTCGTCAGTCTGCCTGTTCTGTTCCCGGGTCTGTCTCTGGTGAATCCTCTCACCCTCCCGCACATCTGGCCTGTACCCCGGTTCTTGTATAAATTAATTAATTTAAAAAAAAAGATATATGGAACCAG
Organism: Talpa occidentalis; assembly: GCF_014898055.3. Classification (NCBI taxonomy): domain Eukaryota; kingdom Metazoa; phylum Chordata; class Mammalia; order Eulipotyphla; family Talpidae; genus Talpa; species Talpa occidentalis. Next base: position 128,006,058 of record NW_023603184.1, on the reverse strand, counting down.
CATTGGGCTAAGGTAGAGGAGGAAGTGATAATAATCAGTGATCTAGAACTCACGCCAGGTCCTCCCTGGTGGCACAAGGGGTAAAGACACAATCTATGAATCTATCCACAGCCACTGTAGAACTAGTTTGATCCCCAGCCAGGGAGCTACTCACATGGTGCAGCAGACCTCTCCTGACTTGCCAGCTGCTCCCCCAGCAGTGTGTTTCAGTCAATCCACCTGTTATATTCTCCACTCTGTCTCTGGTGAATCCTCTCACCCCCCACACCTCTGGCCTGTACCCCAGTTCTTGTACGCATAAATAAATAAATCTTTAAAAACGAAAAACTCATGCCATTTGCAGCAACATGGATGGAGCTGGAAGGGATTATGCTCGGTGAAATAAGTCAAAAGGAAAAAGTAAAATTTCAGATGGTTTAACTTATAGGAGGAATATAGGGGAACCAAATAAAGGATCAGGAAAAATAATAACAAAACAACAGTAGTAAATAAAAAAATTAACAGGCAACTATAAATCAGAGACATTCTTCAGGGGAGGGGGAGGGAAAGGGAGCAAAACAGGGGAGGGAAAAATACAAGGGACTATGGTGATGGTGCATGCGTGAATTGGTGGTGGGAATTTTACGGGAACTACTCCTGAGAGGAGAAAGCAAACATTGTACAAAAATGAACAATGATGTAAATATATATTAATTAATTTTAAAAATAATAATCACAGCCATATAAATTCATTTAAACATTTCTCTCATCACTCTCCTCAACCTGGGGTGATGGGGAGTAGGGAAGGTAATAAAAGACAAAGCTATACACAAACCAAGTTACAGGAGATGACCTTCACTTTCCCCCAGACCCTATGCTATGCACGGTGTACCTCTTCATCTCTTGCCAGCTGTAAGAAGAAAGAATCCTAAGACGGTAGCATACAGGACAAGTAATTTTACAATGAAGAAAAGTTTTAGAAAAGATTTATTAACTTTCTTAGGAACAGACCTCATAGGATTAGCTATGAATGAATCAATCTAATTTGCTTCTCCCTTTTTTTAAATGTAGGATCTATTTTATCAATATACCACATAATTGGATAATAAATTACTTATTTTTTGTAATAAAAATAATTTCATTATGGTTGTAAAAGTTTCTACCAATGAAGAACAGAAGTCTTGATAACAAAGCAAAATTAGACTTTACCATTTCAGACCCTAATACTTCGACCTGATGGTAAATTGACCTGCTGGCTAGAGAGAAAATTCATATCAATTATCAGAATACAAAATTGTCTATAAAGAAACCTGAATTTGGGTAAGCACCAGAACTCCAGGAACATAACTGTTTAGATTTGCTCTGGACCTTCTTGGTTTATGCCTAAGATTTGGCTTAATTATTAAGCATGTCATTTCACTCTCAAAAATGGCACAGTTTGACAAGATATACATAACCCTATTTGGATATTAAAATAGTTCTTAAAATCTTTGATGAAGAAAACTTCAAAGATTTTAGAGACACTGGTATGTAAAGAGATGCTTTGCAGACTCTGTTTTTAAATTCACCAATTTCAAGAGTTACTAAACATATGAACTCCACAGCTGTACAGTAATGAGGCCTGACCAGCACTGAATATTTAGGAAATTTTGAAAGACATAAATTTTGAGCTCAGCCTGGCAACCTATATCTGGGAATTCCCTCTCCACCTCTACCCCCAATCTAGGGATCCATGAGAATGGCAGTGATTCAGCATTTCTAAGGCATTCATTAAAATGGGCTGGAAAGTCAGGAAAGGAAAAAAGCTACATAATACACAGATATTAAAATCAAAACTTCTCTTTATCAAAGCAAAAATGATGAAAATATATATAGTTTCTCTCTGACAGAAACATTTGTAAAGCAGCTGAACTGGCAAGGCTCTCTAAACACTATTATCAGGCAAGTCATCCTAAGATACAGCAGAAGGCATATGGGACAGTTTCTGTCAACTAGTTCAAGAGAATTAAAAGAACTGAAATAAAAAAAAAAAAAACAGAAATAAATCAGAAGTAAAAAAAAAAAATCACAGAACATAACGGGAAATTTCAAGGAACTTATGTAAGACCAGACAGGAGCACTTTTTAGACTCTTGTTTTCTCATTTTTGAGTCTCCTGGAGGAGACTCAGACCATGTCTTTTTCATCCTTGTACCCTTTATCTCTTATCTCTGAATCGTTAGTATTCAGAGCAACAAATGTCTGTTGAATTAAACTATTGATAATAAGAAAAGAAGAAAATGCTGACAAATATATTATCTGTGTAAACTTTTTTTTTTTTTTTGAGAATAAAAGACCCCCCTCACCCTGGGGAAAGAGGAGGTTGATTTTGAGAGGCAGAATCACTCCAAGAGCAGGCAGAGTTCCATAGTAAGAAATCTAGTCTTCCACACGAGGTTCTAACAAACCTTATTATCTAGAAATTCAAATATTGTAGTCAAACCATGTGCTACCAGGCAAAATAACCACATAAGATCAGATTATAAAAGACATTAGTCATAGACTTCAATGTCTGAGTTACAAAGAAGCACCACTGAAATTTCTTTCAAGATTCAGCTCAGGAGGGTTTGAGCATTCTTTAAAATAGACTATGAGGCAGGGTTTTATTTTGTTTTTCTTTGTTTTTGTTTTTTTATTTTCTTCCTCTAGCACCCTATGCAAAGGCAATGGAATTTAAGAGCTTCTAACTTAAACATAGCCAGTCTCATTAATTAAGAAAGTCATATAATTGGAGACAATGAATTCATGAAGAGAGGGCGTTGGCTCTCCCTTCTTTAAAGACACCACCCACCACTCCTATCAATAAGAGAAATGGGTAGAAAGGTCCAGAAGTCAAGCCATTAAGTTACATTGGAGCAGATGGGAAAAGGACTATAAGAATAGAAACCCATTCATCCCAGCCAAGGTGGGTAGCAGCCACTTTACAGCACTGTGAAACAAAGTCAGCGTCTCCAAAAATACTCAAAATGAAAAATGTGTTTTCTCAGAGGCCTGCCTTGTAAAGGTTAAATATTCAGGTCTCTTGAATTTTCTATTAGCTTCTTTACAACCTTGGGAAAGTCATCTAAAAGCCTTAAATTTTCATTTGTAAAATGGGGAGATAGACTCTGTTACTCTAACTTATATTTTAGAAAATTAATAAAAAGCAGGAATGTTAACCACAGATACTTTTCTTAAATTTCAAGTCAAGATAGTTACTGTTCATCACAACTGAACAGGTATAGTTCAAAGTGAAATATTTGACATCCAGACTATTTTCTGCTCCTGATAAGGAATAGACACAATGATATCCCGTTGTGTGAATGTGCTTGAGGTCCAACATATTATTAACTTAAATAAAGAACAGTAGCCGGAAAAAGAAGATCCCTTAAGTTCTTTGGGTATTCAGTACCTTCATCTCGCATTGAATGCCTCTGTAAAAATCAGTGCCACTTTCTGAAACAACCTGAAAGTAAAGCAAGTGCTCACGAGAAATGCAGATAAAGTCTTGAAGGATGATACTGCCCAAAACTGGCCTCCATCTATATAAACAATTTGTTCATATTCACCATAATCTTTTAAAATACCAACTTGTTTACCTACTGAAAATATAAGAGAAAAAAAATCTTCCCAATGCCAATGAAAGAAAGAGGTTGTTGAAATTTAAACACTAAATTTTTAAGTGCAAGACTGGTGGGGGATCTACAGCCAAACAGCCTCTTCTAGAATCTGTGTGCAGATGGGAGTAATTTTCATCATGGGAGGTAGAATACTGCACCCTTACATAAAGCCTCACAGATACAAGTCAGGACCACAGACATAGTCACTTTTTGTTCAGTGTCTAACACATCTGAAAGATCGTGGACCACATTTCAGTTGTTAAACTTATAAAGCTATAAAAAAAATCCAATTGCAGTTTAGAGTCAGAGAAGAGAAACAAACAGCAATCTCATCCCATCGGATCCCAGGTTAATTCCCTCTACTTCTCCTTTATCATAGTATTAATTGATTTCCTATTATATGCTACAGTAAAATCTGTGAAATATTCTGGCAGACTATCAAATCAAAGAAAAACTCTTTATGACAGTTACTTTCGCATACCCAGCCTCCTGCCTACCTTGTTATGTTTTTGCTGGTGTCTTGCCTTTGTGTCAAGAACATGGTAAGGGCTTTCTGAGTCTTGGTTGATGTAATATATGAGTCTTGAAGGCAGTGTTATTTCTTTCTGCATTGCATTGCTGTAACTGATATTACTGCTGCTATTCTGTTGCAATGTATTGTCTTCATCTGCCAGGACTCCCAAATTTTTTTCTGCAGTTTCATTCCAATGCGGAGCTGGGGGGTAGAGGGAGCACAAACATACACAAACACACATATATAACCTATAAATACATAAATATTAACATGCATTTTTCCATTAATTGCAAAAACAAAGTTGCCTATGAGCAGGTAAGTAGAGACAGTAGAACAAATTATTGCAACAACAAAACGGCCTGCATAGGTTAATAGTCACAATAATGTACTGTTTATTTTTATTGATGTTTCATATATATATGTATAAAACCAGTCTTATCTATACTTATAACTATGGGGAGAAGCAGAATGGACTTGCAGGAAGAGTCATTAAATGGACATGCTCAGGGTTCTGACCCTCCACCCCTTCTCTGAAGCTACAGAAGTTCAGTGGTACTCTAACTAGTATCCCATTTCAGAGCTAAGAATGCTGCTAAGATAACTTCAGTGCTGAATTCATGGACATGGATCCTTTAACAAAATGGACAATTCCCTTTTCTTTTAACTTTGAGATAAGCAAAAAAATCATTTGCCATAGAGGGATGCAGATGATGGCAATTTCCCAACTTCTTTGAATCTTCTTGCCAAGGCCATCTTTCTGCTTTCACTGATTCCAATCATGAATGAATTAAATATTATTGTAGCTTAATTGTCCATTATAATGACAAGCATTTGGGGAAATCACAAACAAAAGGTTTATATCCCTGAAGTAGCCCTCCCCCTTCTGTTCCCCCCCCCCGCCTTAATTCCAACAGAGTGAACAAATTCGGTAAAAAAAAAATTTTTTTTTGAGGAAACAGCCCATTACCACTATTATCACTACATCCTCCCGCTTTCACACTGGGTTCCACCACCCAAGAAGCAACTTACTCGCTCCTTGCGTATTTCCCTTCCACCAATTTCCCCTAGTCAAGTTGCTCACAGATCGCCAAGTGACCCCGCATCTACTAAATACCTTCCAGTGGAACCGATCGTAATTGGATTGGGTTTTTAGTGAATGCAACAGAAAGGACTTCAAAAAGTGAGCCGGAATGAATGGGGGCTTGGGAATGAGAGAAGAGGAAGCAGGCAGGGAGGCACCGAGAGGCCGAGTCCGGGATGTGTCAGGAGCGCACGGACCCGGGTGCCCTTCGCTTTCCTCTGCAGGGCCCCGCGAGCAAGGCAGCGCTACGGGCACCGTGGCCATACCCACCGCTGGGCGCAGCAGCCCCCCAGGCGCGGGGCCGGGACGAGGCGGCGAGCGGAGGCAGCAAGAGCAGGACGAGGAGCAGGCGGCAGCGCGGCGCGCGGGCCAGGGTGCGGGCAGGCGCCGGGCCGGCGGGGCCGCCGTGGGGGTCGCTGGAGGCTCCGGGAAGGCTGCAGCCCGCCAGGGGCGGCCGCCGGGAGCTGCTGCCGGGCGGCTTCATGGCTCATAGCTCCTGGGCGCCGCTCCGTGTGGCCGGCAAGAGCGCTGGGCTAGGCTGCGGGCGGTGCCGGTCACGCCGGCTCTGCACGCATGGTGCCGCCGCGGGCAGGGGGTCGGGGCTCGGGACTGGGCTGCGCCCCTCCCCTGCTCGCCTCTCAGCCCCTCCTGGGGCGGCCGCCGAAGAGCCCGGGGGTCCCGAAAGCTCCGCCAACTTGGAGCCTCCCCAGCAGCTCCTCCCTCCCTGCAGCGGGCGCGGCCGCTCCAGCAACTGTGGGGGCTGCTGCTGGGGCCTCGGCGCGCGGGAGCGAGCGGAGCGGGCGCGCGCCACGCGGGTATGCGCCCCGCTCGCTCCAGCGCGCCCGGCGCGGCTCAGGGTCCTGATGCTGATGCTGGTGCTGATGCTGTTGCCTGGCACGGAACGCACTGCGCATGCTTTGTGGGGGTGGGGGGGTGAGGGGGGTGGAGGTGACAGAGTAGGGAAAAAAAGCAGCAGAGTGATGCAGCATCCCAGGCGGCATCAGAGGTGACGGCGGCACCTCCAGCGTGGGGGCGGGGGAAGCGGGGAGGAAACTGGCAGGCAGGGATTAGCCAGAGGGGAAGAGAAAAGTGCGGGGTCTTCTAGGACAGAGACAAGAATAATCTAGGCAAGTCGACCTGCCTCTCCCTCCACACTAGACCTCACATACCACCCCACCCCACCCCCATTCCAAAACCCTTCCTTCTCGGGGAGAAACAAGGACAAGCATTTCCCTCTTGAGCCTTTATTTATTTCCTTCCTGCAAATAAATGTAAAGGATTGCAGCCCAGAAGGTAAAAATAGCGCTGCTCCGCATTCAGATCGCCGGCAGCGGGTGGGACGCAGCTGGGGGGCACGTTCGCGCGTCGTAGGCTGGCGGGAGCGCGGACACCCGACACCCCGCGGCCTCGCCGCCCCCGGTACCTGCAGAGCAGGAATCCCCCGCGCTGGGCGCTGCGCCCCGGCCTCTGCGCCCCTGCCTGTGCCTGGGGGCTTTGCGGAAAGCAGATGAAGCCGAAAGATGTTTGCTTGCTCAAAAGTTGGGAAAGTGTGGCTGGGCCTTTTCGGGAAGGATTTAGAAATTCTGGCGGGGAAGAAATGCAGGGTTGAGAAACTGAATGTATGGCAGCTATCTTGGAAAATCCATGGTTTGTCAACCATATGGGAGGACACGTTTCAGATTTTGAGATCCAGTTCAGACTTCTGCAAAGGAAAGGGGATTTTTTTTTTCTCGCTGCTGTAAAAGTAAACGTGGGGTCCCTGATTTAGGTGGGTTAGCAATCACTAAATCAAAGGTTTCAAATTAGGTCCTGTGGCATATTTCTGCCTCCAAACTCCCATAATGCCAGCCTGCGTTTATTCGCTCTCCCAATGATAGTCTGATAATAACTATGTTGTCTTACTCCGTTATTTGTATTTAGAATGGAGATAACATCTACTTTGGGGGATCAAGAATTCCACAATTAAAAGAAGGAATGTAGGTATAAAACCCCATAGTGATCACTGGCGTTAGCCATCTTCTTCATGGCCATTAACAAAGAGGGAAAGAGAAAAACACAGACAGACAGACTCAGAGACCTGATGTCACAGAACTGTTAGGGAGTCAAACACTAATGAGCTCTTCCTCTCTGTATCAGTGATAGGATATAATTATAACATAGTTATTAAGGTAAACTTGTAATTGAGTCCACACCCCTAAACAAGAGGCACAACAGCTTTCCTTTTGGCCCAACATTGTGTGCACAGAATCTTGCACGTTTGTGGTACAGAGCAGGCTCTCAGAAAATATGCCAGGAGTGGATAACCCAGTCTATGGTGCCTGAAGCAGGAGTCACCCCAAGGGGGTGAACACTCCTACCTCTCTGTAGCAATCTTCTTAGGTTAGTGTACTTGGGGTCTCCAGACACGTTGTCCTGACTGAGCTTTCCCAATTTATATTTAATGTAATGTTCATCCTGGAAAAGGGCTTAAGAGAAAGGAGGTTTACAAGGAATGAGAAGGGCAAAGGAAATGAAGGTGAAAGCTACAAAGTTTTTAAAGATGAAAAGTTATTTGAAAGGCATGTCTTACAATTGAGTGACAATTTCTCAAAGCCTGTTCCAATAAATAAAGCTATGACTCAACCTGAACTAACTGAACACCCATCAATTATAAGCCACTATTCCATGCACTTGGGGAATAGAATGAAGATTCAATTCAGTTTCTAATAAGGAGCAGGAGTATTTACAAAGAAGGATGTTATCTTTTGCACTCTAATCAAAAGACTGCATTTATTTACAGAACTTTAATGTTTACAGACATTGCTGGAGGCACAATATGTATCAGTAAATGAGACAGTGAGTCAGAGGAAGAGTAAATCACTCAGAAAATTTTTCCAGGAGTTTGGCCCTTAAGCCACATATTTAAGGAAAGTTCAAAAAAACAGAATTAAATATTCTTTAAGTGGTTTATTTGTTAGATTTCATAATATTATCATTTGGTAGTTTGGAATTTTCACTGTTATGAAGTTTAATTCTAAATTTTCTCTGTGCTCTTTTAGTAACTTTGCTAATCATCATCTCTTGCTTTATTCTTTTTTTAAAGATTGATTTATTTATACAAGCACTGGGGTACAGGCCAGAGGCACAGGAGGGTGAGAGAATTCACCAGAGACAGAGCAGGGAGCAGAACAGGCAGAAGGACTGAAGTACATTGCTGAGGGGAGCAGTGGGCAAGGCAGGAGAGGTCTGCCGCACCATGTGGGTATCTCCTTGGCCAGCTGGGAATCGAACCCATGCTGCAGAGGCTGGAGACAGCTTCACAGCACTGCGCTCAACCAGCTGTGCCACCGGGGAGGCCCTCCTGCTTTATTCTTTATTCATGTCTGTGTGTTCTATCAAAAAATACTGAGAACTGTGTTATATCTTGGTCATCCTAATCCCCAGAGCATAGTATATTACTATAGATTGTCACTTAACATCATTGATAGGTTCTTGAAAACTGTGACTTTAAGCAAAACAATTATAACAAAAGCTGGTCCTCAAATAACTATCACTTTATTCAATGTAGGCTGGGCACACTTTTGTTTTTTTCCTCATCTGTGGTCTAATGAAATGAGGTTGAACAAAAGGAGGTGATCTGAGGACCTGCTCTCCCTGGAATAGAGTCAGCGTTCCATAATCGTGGGCTGAGTAGAGGGGCACTCCCAGTTGTTGGGGGATGGAGGGAGGGTGGGACTCAGCAAACTGGACTGGAATGAAGAAAGGAATGTACCAGAAGTTTGAGCCCTATCATAGCTCTGGTTAGAAATGTGTGGTAGATTCCAAGGGCATCAGGTTTCCATTGGGGTGGCATGGTCAGATGATAGACGTGGGATACTGCTGGAGTGGTAGGGAAGGCGAGTGGCCAGAAGTTCCATGGAAGGAAATAACATCAAGTGAAATGGACACCAAGTGAACACAGCAAAGGGTGTGTGCAAGCATGTGATGAGTTGTTTGAGTTGCTGCCTAGGCATCTTACAGTATGAGAACCCTGTTCACACCCAGAGTCTGCACATTTAGATAAGGATGCAAGTTGAGTACTCCTACTGTAAGTTCCTAAATTGCTTTTCCCAGTGCACCTTTTAAAATAACTACTTAGGGCCTCCCCGGTGGCGCAGAGGTTGAGCGCTGGGTTGCGAAGCTGCCCGCGGCCTCTGCGGCACTGGTTCTATCCCCGGCTGCTCCCCGGCCACCAGAGGAGGGTCCCACATGGCGCGCAGACCCCTCCTACCGCCCGCTGCTTCCCTCAGCAGTGTACTTCATTCCTTCTGCCTGCTCTGCTCCCCGCTCTGGCTCTGGTGAATTCTCTCACCCTCCCGCGCTTCTGACTGTACCCAGTGCATGTATAAACAAACAAACAAATAAATAGATAAATAAAAATACATGCCTCCTTAAAAAAAAATAAAATAAATAAATAAAATAAAATAACTACTTAGAGGTCCTCCCTGGTGGCGCAAGGGGTTAAGCACAGCACTGTGAAGCTATCTGCAGCCTCTGCAGCACCAGCTTGATTCCCGGCCAGGGAGCTACCCCCATGGCACAGCAGACCTCTCCTGTCTCCCCTGCTGCTCCCCTCAGCAGTGTATTTCAGGCAATCTGCCTGTTCTGTTCCCCACTCTGTCTCTGGTGAATCCTCTTACCCCTCACACCTCTGGCCTATACCCCAGTTCTTGTATGTATAAATAAATAAATCTTTTAAAAAAATAAAATAAAATAACCACTTATAGCTGGGCCTACCAAAAGCTAGTGCCACCACCCTAACCATCTTCTAAGTGATAAGGTGTAGGCTGCTCTGTTTTTTATCTCCTACTCATTAGTGACCTGGGAGAGAGGACTTCCCTTTCCTGGCTCACTGTGACCTTTCCTCTTTTATGTAGTGCTTAAGTAGTTAATTTTGTGACTTTATTTTCTTTGTGTGAGAGTATAAAACTGTGCCTTCAAGCAAAATGACCCCATGATTTTCCCTGTGCAGAGTGGAAGCTCAGACACTGAAGGAACTACCTGTTGACCCCACGTGGATGGCTTTTTCCTCCTCACTCAGTAGGTCATACTCTGCTTATTAATGTGATTTATTACCAGGTTAGACCTCTCCAATTAAACAAACAGTGTTCAGGAAAGATAGACACACTGCTCACAGAAATGGTCCAGTTGGTCTGATAAAGAAAGACACCAGAAGTCCTCTCTTTGCAATTGTCTGTTGCAGATGGCAGAAAGTGACCCACTTTGAAACCAGTGAGAAAGCTGGGTCTGGACAGGAGCAAGGTAGGAGTAGATTTTTTATATTTGGAAGGCATCAGCCTCAACAGAGCTGAGATTCTGGGAGAGAAGGTAGAAAAAGGGATCACAGAAGAGGGGCCAGGTGGCCAAGCAGGGCAGGACAGCAAAGCAGACTCATAAGAGCAATCAGTATGAAATACCAGTGTACGAAATAATGATTAGGCTAAAAAGCCAAGGTCTAAGGAGGTATGGAGCCAATTGGTGGATGGTGTTACTATGGAGGAGTGGTTTGGGGAAGAGAAAACAACACAATCCAGGATCAAAGAAGAGTGGGGTTCAAGGGCAACAATCAGAGAGCTGGATGGGGGCAGATTTTTGTGGCAGATTCTGCTGGAAGAGGTTTCTTTCACTCTCTTGACAATGGCAAGTGGAAATTAATACTTCCTGGGGAAGAAGACAATATACTTGGTGAAAGCAAAAGAAGAGTAGGCTCTATTATTGGTACTTTCTACAAGTTCAGGGGTCAACAAACAGTTCCACTAAAGGAGCAGGTAGTAAATATTTAGCCCGGTGTGTCTAAATATGACACATGCATATGACTCTCATGCACATTCCTTTTTTTTTTTTCAATTCTTTTTATTTATTTTGTTTATTTATTTATTTAAAGATTTATGCTGCAAATGGCCAACAGACATATGAAAAAATGTTCAACATCACTTGTAATCAGGGAAATGAAAATCAAAACTACAATGAGATACCATCTCACACCAGTGAGAATGGCACATATTAAAAAAACTAGCAACAACAAATGTTGGCGAGGATGTGGAGAAAAGGGAACTCTCCTGCACTGCTGGTGGGAGTGCAAACTGGTCCAACCACTATGGAAAGCTGTGTGGAGATTCTTCAACCTGCTAAAGATGGAGCTTCCATATGATCCAGCAATTCTACTCTTAGCTATTTACCCAAAGGACACAGAAACATTAATTCAAATGGGCACCGGCACCCCTAGTTTTATACAGCACTATTTACAATAGCTAAGCTATGGAAACAACTCAAATGCCCCAAAATAGATGACTGGATCAAGAAGATGTGGTACATATACACATTGGAATATTACTCAGCAATCAAAAATGATAAACTCACATGCCATTTGCAGCAACATGGATGGAGCTGGAAGGGATCATACTCAACAAAATAAGCCAGAAAGAAAAATAAAAATACCGGGTGGTCTCACTCATAGCAGAAATTTAAAAGACCTAAATAAGGGACCAGGAAAAAGACTAATTATAATAAAGTAAAAATCAAAATCAACAAGCAACTATAAACCAGAGACTCACTAGGGGGGTTGGGTGGGGAGGGAGGAAGATCAAAACAGGGGGGGTGGGAATTGTATGGGGAATATAACCAAGATGAAAATGCATACATACATTGTGCAAAAATGAAAAATAATGTAAAAAATATATAAAATTAAAATAATAATAATAATAATAAATAAAATATTTATTTATGCATATAAGAACTGGGGTGTAAACCAAAGGTGAGGGGGGTGAGAGGATTCACCAGAGACAGAGTGGGGAACAGAACATCAGACTGACTGAAATACACTGCTGAGGGGAGCAGTAGGTGAGGCAGGAGAGGTCTGCTGTGCCATGTGTGTTGCTCCTTGGCTGGCTGGAGATTGAACTTGTGCTGCAGTGGCTAGTGATAGCTTTATAGCGCTGTGTCTTTAACCCCTGTGCCACCAGGGAGGTCCTTTCAACTCTTTTTAGAAATGTAAAAATCAAACAACCTGTAGGCCCTAGATTGCCAACCTACCATTTTTAACTGTGAGTGTGTGTGCACGCATATTAACTTAAAAAGCAGAAAAGATGAAGAAAGCATATACAAAGCAGATGTGACTCTAATTCCAAAAGAGCTAGTTCTTCATTGCAATTTAACTATTTGTTTAATCAACAAGCAGTAGCTAAATTCTTGACAGACATTCACCCTTGAAGGGACTCCTAAGGAAAGCAGCATTCTTTCATTCAGAGTAATTCATAGACTTAGACAATGGAGGGAAATGTCAGAAATCATTTGCCCAAAAGATGCAAATATTGAAAAGATGCTAGACTTTTCTTTTGTCTTGCCAAGATGTATTTTCTGGTGAATAGGGAGATGCTGAGTGGATGTTACAGCCATGGCAGCTCAGAGAATAGAGAAACACATGCAATGACAGCCCGTCCTGGAGCCTGTCACCTCAGGGATCTGCCTGTGTTTCTCAAACACAATCCTAAGGAGCACCTTAGGACAGCAAGGGCACTCCAGACACGGAACCACACCTGATTTCTCAGGCAACCTCCAAGTTCATGAAAAATAAGTCTGCAAGTCTATGTTAAATGCACTTCTGCTGATTCTAAAAGCTGAACCCCATGGGACATTTTCAAAAGTCAAGGTGTGTCTTATCCCAACACTAGTGGGAAAAGAAAAGGAATTTATTACCAAAGCAATGTCATGTGGATGACATGTGCACATGTACCACGGTCACAGACATTCTAGTGGAATAATTGAACAAAAATGTATCAAAGTGTCAAAGGCTGCAAACATCTTAAGAAAGATAACTACTGGAGAAACCTAAAATTAAATTCTTATAGGATACTACGTTAAATGAAGGTTATTTAGGAATTCCTGAGAGTATAAGATAAACTTTAAAAACTGCTGATTTTTTCCCCACTACAAAAACATTAGGCTGTTTATCCCATAGTTTGGTGGCTTTACAAGCTGTGGCTTAAAGCATGTAAATAAGGACGCCATGGTGATTTGTAGTGATGACACAGGCTCTGGGAAACTTGAAAGAACTGTGTCCATTAAGAATAGTCACTGAGTCAACACGTAATTACGAAGCCCTCACTGGGTCACAGAGCAGCAGCAAGCATTTCTGCAGAATAACCACATGCTAATTGGGGAGAGAAGAAACTTGCGCATTTAGAGTCAGCAACTGAATTTTATCTGAAAAAATGAACCCTCCCCCAGCAGAATTAACATACTGTAATCACCCCTACATTTGCATAATAATGATAGCCGAGCCCTTTAATAACAGAGGCTTTAATAATTACTGTGCATTTGTGCTCGAAAAGTGATTTTATCCTATTTGATCCTCAATTCTGTGGCACGGAGAAGGCAGCTACTGCTATTCTTTTTAAGAGATCCATCTTGGTTTTTGTGGTGATCCTCAATCCTGACTGCATATTCTTATTACCTGGAGAGCTTTAACAACCCGTCCAATGCTTGAGTCTTTAAAATCTTCAAAAGAGGGGGCCAACATCAATATTGTTTGAATCTTCCCATATTGAATGAAGGTGCATTAGGGAGAGGATATACTGGGTAAAGAGAGTCTCCCAGACCATATGGCTGCTCAATATCAGAGCTGGAATTACAATCCTAAATTCCAGTCCAGGGATCATTTCCCAGGTCTTTGTCCCCATTTCTGCTCTCATCACAAGTTGACCTTGAAGGGGAGACATTAAAAAGTTAGTTTAGTATCATTGCTGCAAGACCTAAGATAATGTAGAATTAGAAAACATTTGAACCAGAGGTTACCTTTGAGATTACCTGGGAGTTCAAGCGCAAGTTTGTTCTATTGCAGAAATAAAGATGCAGAGAGTTTAAGCTTTTTGCCCAAGGTCACACTAGAGTCTATGGCAGAGCTGGGACTGGATTCAGGTTTCCCTTGTCCAGGCAGTCCAGTACCTTGTATTTTGCTTTGATCACAGTTTGTTAAAAAAGAAAAAAGAAAAAAAAACCCACGCTTGCAAAAATCCTGGTCAGTCTGCAATGTAATCCATTTCTGGCCTCCCACATGATATTGCTTTGTAAAGACAGAGAAGCTATGAGGGCTGGGCCTCAAATCATCAGCTCTTCTAAATTCAGTCCCATAGACTAGTAGCATAAAATAGACTCATATATCTTTGGAAGCAATCCATCCAAATGAAACACCTATTGTTCTCCTACTTCTCTTGTCTTTAATGCCTAAAATATTCTCAAGGGACAGTTTTCCCATCTAATGAGTTTCTTGAATATACTCAATATATCTTAAGAACTCAACAACTGCAGCTCTTAAATCATGTTGTAGGTAGTACCAAATTCAGTGAGAAAATACAAAGAATATAGAAAATAATAAAAATAATAACAAGGAGGAGGGAAAAAGGAATAATTCATATTGCATTGTCAGATTCTGTGTTAAGCACCTTAACTAGAAGATCTCATGTAAACTTCACACAGTCCTGTGAAGGAGCTCCATTTTTACCCCCATTTTGATTGATAAGGGAATCACACATGAAGAAGTTAAATGACTTGTCCAGGGCCTCCCCCGTGGCGCAGCGGTTGAGCGCTGGGTTGCGAAGCTGCCCGCAGCCTCTGCAGCACCGGTTCGATCCCCGGCTGCTTCCCAGCCACCGGAGGAGGGTCCCACATGGCACACAGACCTCTCCTGCCGCCCGCTGCTCCCCTCAGCAGTGTACTTCGGTCCTTCTGCCTGCTCTGTGTCCTGCTCTGGCTCTGGTGAATTCTCTCACCCTCCCGCACTTCTGACTGTACCCAGTGCTTGTATAAATAAATAAATTAAATAAATCTTTAAAAAAACAAAAAAAGTTAAAAAAAAAAAATGACTTGTCTAAAGTGGTATGACTACTAAGAAGCAGAGCTGGGTCAACAGCAATGTCTGCCTGACTGCAAAGTACACATTTTAAGCACACCATAATGACTCACTCTATCAAGGGTAATGATAAAATTCACCAAAATATTACTAAAACTGAAGCCTCTACCCAAACCATGTTTAATTAAGAACCACTTTTGTTTAAAACTGGAGCTAAAAAACACTGATGCCATAGAATCCTTTTGACCACTGCCCCCAAACAAAACAGTCTCTTCAAAAGACCCTTACTATTTTGAAATCATGGCACATGATTATAAATACAACTTAAAATTTTATTTTACTTCTGCTTAAAACCATGGACATATTGATCCACACGCAAAATGGTTCTGAGTTACATTCTTAACTTTACATTAGAGCTTTTTGAATAAAGCCACTCTATGCAATGATTCATACATTCCCAAACAAAACCTAATTATGATCCATACTCTTGTTCCCTACATTGAAATACAACTCCACAGGACAGGGCCAAGATCTTCACTTCTGAGATAATTAATTTTTTCCAAATTTTAAATTAACCAATATTGTACCCATTAAATTTAGTTTAATCTGACCTATTATAATTAGCAACATTTATTAACCTACCTCATCAAGTAATGTTAGCTTTTGCCAACCTATTACATGTTGAGATTTTAAAGACAATATGTATGAAAACTTTAATTCTGATCAGCAGTTATAAATATTTTTATTCTGTTGTTGATATAAGGGAAAAAGAATAGCTAACATTTATATAGCTCCTTAGATTATATAACATGCATTTGGATACCTTTTGTCATATGCAAAATTCCAGCACATAAGTTAAAGATGAACCAGCTGTTTTATTTCTGTGAGATTTTCATGAGATTAGACTATTCATGTCATGAGTATAGACATGGCTTAGAGAGAAAAAAAAATAATAATAAAGACAAACCACCACTGCTCAAGAAGGAAAAAATAAACTCTAAGATTCTCCAGAGTTCAGTTCTAAGCCTTTTTATTTGCTATTCTAATAAATTATCTGAGGGGTAAATTGCATGCTGAAATACAATGTTTTGCAGAAAGCATTAAGTTCTTCCATGCAGTAAAATGTTTGGGTGAACTAAAATAAACTATAAACAAATTTCATGACACTGAATAAACAGGCCAAAAAAGTAATAAAAGAATTTCCATATCAACAAGTAAGTTTTGGAAAAAGTAACCTAAACAATTTATATATCTAAATAGTTATATATCCCACCTTCAAACATCACTGCACACATGGATTATTATACGAATCACAGCTGGCAGTCATACCACACACGCATGTGTGCACACACTCTTCTTCAAATCCAATATGGGAAAAATACTGTGGAGTTGACTGTCCCTTGAATAAACCAACTTTACCTAAAAATGCCAACTAGACAATAGTGGTAATGAAATAGAAAAATCAAAATTTTAGCAGACTATGTATGATGCAATCCTAGATTGGACACAATTCAGGAAAAAGCAACTTAAATGACCAAGCTGCTGACAGATGAGAACAACCTAAAAAGATAACCATACCATCCAGCAAGATAAAGAATGAGAGGATGTTTTCAAAGACTAAAATCATGAATGATGCAATAAGGACAACATACATAGCCAGCTAAACCCTAAAATATCTTGATGAAGGAATATCATCTGAAATTGAAGAAATAGGTTTGGGGTAAATAGCAACAGTAGCTTACTTAGTGTTAAGTTAATTCATAATGGACTGTTCTTGGGAAATTGCCCTGTTCAGAAATCTCCCTACTTCTGAAAACATTCAGAGAAGTAGATCACAATGACTATGTCTCTACTTTCTAATCTTGCTCCTCCTGTTCCCAAACCCATCCCCCTGTTTCCAACCCATTTAGATCTGATCAAAGATGGCCACAATGCTTCATCACACACACATGCATTTTATCTGACAGCCATATTTTGTCCATTGCAGCACAATTCTAGTGAGCCATTTTCAATACAGAGTTCCCTGTGGGGTATATCAAGGTAGCACTTAGATCAGCTGGCCTTCTCCCTTGGCCTCCCTCCTCCTGGACCTTTCCAGAGTGCATTGATTCCAAGGCCAACCCTAAAAAAAAATCCTGAGTGCAAAATACCACCTCAGAGTTTGCCTATAAGAAAGTCAGCAACCTTGCTTTACCCAATTTTGAAAAATTCAGATCATAAAAATAATAGCCCCAAGTTCCTTCTAATTTAGACTTAGAAGAACTGTCATTTTAGACAGGGCAAGAAACTGATCACTAAGTAAATGTTTAACTGGTGGTTAATTTTTGTAAGTTTAAAAAATATTAATTTGGGGCCTCCCCGGTGGCGCAGCGGTTGAGCGCTGGGTTGCGAAGCTGCCCGCAGCCTCTGCGGCGCCGGTTCGATCCCCGGCTGCTCCCTGGCCACCGGAGGAGGGTCCCACATGGTGCGCAGACCCCTCCTGCCGCCCGCTGCTCCCCTCAGCAGTGTACTTCATTCCTTCTGCCTGCTCTGCTCCCCGCTCTGGCTCTGGTGAATCCTCTCACCCTCCCCTGCTTCTGACTGTACCCAGTGCATGTATAAACAAATAAACAAACAAATAAATAAATAAATAAATAAAATACGTGCCTCTTTAAAAAAAATATATATATTAATTTGTTCATCTAGAATAGTGTTAATAACCCATTTCATGTTAAAAGAAATAGCATATGGCATCCCCTGGTGGCGCAGCGGTTGAGCGCTGAGCTGCGAAGCTGCCCGCAGCCCGCTGGCAAGGGTCCCACATGGCGCACAGACCTCTCCTGCCGCGCCACTTGCTCCCCTCAGCAGTGTATTTCGTCGGTCTGTCTGTTCTGTTCCCGGCTCCGGTGAATTCTCTCACCCTCCCGCACTTCTGACTGTACCCAGTGCTTGTATAAATAAATAAATAAATCTTCAGAAAAAAAAAAAGAAATAGCATATTTTTATGAAAATAATTATTTTCCAAAATAACACTGTATATTGAGAAGAGTAGATCTCTTTTCAGTTTATATTTCTGCAAGTTGAATTCTTCTATTTCTACTTAGAAGAGTGCTGAATTTTCACATCTGCTTCTACATTGAATTTGTTATTTTAATTAATGCATATGGAAAAATTTGGCCTCACACAAGTATGCATGCATGTTTAATAAACTGTGAATTTAATAAACTGTGAATATTCATCTTAAACACTAAAATTATGCAAGTGGTTATTTCTTAAAGGTTAGCTGCAACACATTACCTAAGACTCTATCATTGAACACTTTGCACCAACTTTACCTGTGAATCCTTACAATGAAACACATAAATATTCATTTGTATTTTATAGAACTTAATTTCACTATCTTTTAAAGGGTAATATTGGATAAACTATTGAGTTTATTTAATACAGTTTATGTTTTAAGTCACAAACACAATCCTCAATTATAACATTGTTGTTTGGGGAGTACACAATCCATTTTGTGGTGATTTGCTTTACTGAAAGGTTTATAGGAAATGCATTTTAGAAATCAGGAACTGCTGAGAGCAGTGGAAAGGCAGGACAGTACAGGGACAGGAGCATGTTATTTAGGAGCTAAGGCTCAGATCTCAAAACAACTCTTCATAAAGAATTTCAGAAGTGGCCATATGTGGAAACACTGGATAAACGCTAACATACTGCAACTTCTTATAGTGATGAGAAAATATATTCTGGAGCAAATGAATATAATAAAGATTCCAGCAGAACTTCCAGCCCAGGTGCAATGAACATGCCAATGCAAGTATAATTAACAAGTTTGCTTACTTACAGCTCCTTCCCTTGCAAGATTCATGGCCAGGGCCTCAGTACCCTTATCTACAAGGTCAGGTAGCCAACCAGCTGGTCTATCTCTCCAAGGCCATCCCCGAATGCCTGCATCTTTCCCCCCTTGCTTTGCCCCCATTGTCTGGGGACTTTGCTGCAAATGGTTGTGCCTGCTGAAAAACGATGCTATCAATGTAACAGATACGGAGACAGTTGTGTATAAAAGGAACTCTTGGTCTTTAAACCAGTGCTCAGACCTTACGGGCCTACCCAGGTTGGGACCTCATGTGAGTAATAAAGCTTCTGACCTCACCATTTTTGAAGCACCGCTTGTTCTTCCTCCGCCTGGGTAAAAGGCTAGAATTTATTTCTACAACAATAGGGACCAGGAAGGTAGTGAAAAAAGTGAAGGTATCAGGTAATAAGGAACAGTGAAGACTGTGGTAAACAGGGAAACACATGCTTGTCTACATAGGATAGCTCCAACATAGGTCCCTCCAATGTTTGAATTCAGGTAAATAGACCCAATGTGACTAGATGTTCCAATTTTATAAGAAAAACTAGAAATGTAAATATTTGTGACTTCTTAAAATTATTAATTATTAGCTACTTATTCAAATATCTTTAAACACTGCCTAAAGTCAAAGAAAACATGAAAGTGGACCAGACTTGGCCCACAGCAGTGACTTTTGCCCTTTTGAAAACCTGACTAATGGCCCAATAAACATTTTAACAGCTCTAAGTCCAAGCTCTTCCTTACACTGAACCAAAGCCTGGAATGGCCTCACTTCTACTTTAGCTGATACAGGTCTACCCTCTGGAGCAACAAAGAATAACTGTTTCTTTTGTTTTCTTTTTGGTCTTGAAGTATGTCCTTCAGAACGAAATGTCTGTCTTCATAGCTTCTTTCCATTTCTAATTCTTCCAGTCCCTCTATGTTCTCTAAACTACCTTATTGGGAAAAAAAAAAAAAAAAGTACTGGGCTGTGGTTTTCATTGTGTTTCTATCAAGCATCTTCAGACTCCTTATTGTCTTTCACCTATTTAAACCTCCCAGATTCTACCTTCTGCTCTAAAATATTACTAGTGCGAAATGATTCTTCCACTTCTGATGTTTCTTTCCAAGGAAGTGGAAATGTATTGCATTCTACTCCAGGCCTCTCTGTATCCCTTTACTGTCTCTACCTCTGGGACACAGATGTGATTTATCTGATGAGCAATTTTTTTTCTTTTTATGTAAATAATATTGGATTATAACATTATATAAGTTTCCATTGTTTGTTCATTGTTGAGAATCAGCGTATGTAAATACTAGGTTCCCATTAAAAGCCAAAATCCATCTTTCATGATACCATTGTATCCTTTTTCAGACTTACCCAAGCCCCTTCTCTCTTTCTTTCTATAACCACTAATTGGTCTTATAGTCCAAAAGTTTATTATTGTTTATTTAGTTTGATAATTAAATTTGAAAAGAATAACCTAGACATACCAAGATCAGTGTTTCTTTAACTTACTACTTTGTGCTACTTACAGAGAACAGGAGCTTTCCATCAGTAATGGAGTAATGTTTGGCCTCCAACCTTATTTCAGTTTGTACTGAACCTAGTTAGATAACGGGAGAGCTATTTGTTGAGCTCTCTGAAAAATACAATTCACCATTTATCTCATCTCAGACGATTCATTACAACTAAATGGTCATTGCAACTAAAAGGAAACTCAGACAATATTTAGTTCAATATCATCATAGGAAAAATGAGTCACAGCAAATTAAGTGACTTGCCTCCAAACTATCAAGTTAACAGTAGACACTAAAACCAATTTTTAAAACAATATTTAGAAGTTTGGGGAAAAATTAGACTAATCATTAAAGAAGTTAATGATGTGTGACAAAATTAAAAATTGTTATTATGAATTAGGAATTATAAATTTTAGCTAAATGGTTTTGCTGTTATATTTATATAATCTATTACTTTTAGAACAGTAGTATAAAGATTCTAAACTCTTGCCAGTTTACTGTATTAAAGATGGTCTTATTGGGGCCTCCCTGGTGGTGCAGGTGTTAAAGTCTCAGTGCTATCAAGCTATCCCCAGCCATTGCAGTATGAGTTCAATCCCTGGCCAAGAAGCTGACCCACATGGCACAGAAGACCTCTCCTGTCTCACCTACTGATCCCCTCAGCAGGGTATTTCAGAGGATCCACTCTGTCTCCGGTGAATCTTCTTACCCCCTGCACCTCTGGCCTACACCCCAGTTCTTGTATGTATAAATAAATCTTAAAAAAAAAAACAAAAAAAGATGGCCTTATTACTTGCAATGCTGGTAGCTCACATTACCCAAAGAAGAGGTATATTAGAGAACAATATAACCAAACAGGAGATATTAGGCAGGTAGGTAGGTAGGTGGATAAGTAGATAGATAGATAGATAGATAGATAGATAGATAGATAGATAGATAGATAGATAGATAGATAGACTATGTGAGGAATTGGCTCACCAATTAGGGAGACTGAGAAGTCCTAAAATCTTAGTCAGCTAGCTGGAAACTCAGAAAAATTGATGTATAATTCCAGTCTGAATCTTTAACCTGAAAGCCAAGTGGGCCAATGAGTAAGTTCCAATTTGAAAGCCAGCAGACTCCAGACTAAAGAGCCAATGTTTCAGCCGGAAACTGAAAGTCAGGAAGAAAAACAAAGAACAGTGTCTCATTTCAAGCAGTTGTAAAGGAGGAGTTTCCTCTTATTCCAGGAAAGCCAGACTCACTGTTCTGTTCAGGCCTTCCACTGTTGTATGTGGCCCATCAACCAAGGTAAGGCAATCTGGTTTTGGTCAGTAACAAAGTCAAATGTCAGTCTTAATCCAAAACCATTTTCACAGACACACTCACAATAATGTCTGAACAAGTATCTGGACACCCTATGGCCCAGTCAAGTTCTCACACAAAATTAACCATCACAAGTCCAGCCCTTGTTAACATGACACTATTAGGAAGCTCCTTAAACCACAGGTAATCTCCAATTAAAGATAATAACAGGGCCACATTTCTGCCAACATGATATAACTATGATATATATAGTGCACTAGCCCCTTACTCACAAACAGGCATAAAATCTTCAGTTATGTAAGTGAAAGTTCTCCTTGATACCTGTAATTTAAATACTATGATATAAATTTAGCAATTTAAATGCTATTATATAAAATATACATCTCTTATGTAACATGATAAGGGAATAAGAGGAACAAAAACAAAGATAATGGATATATGTGAAATATATAAATGTACACAGTATGTATGCCATATATAAACATATTCATGACAAAATTTTGTTTATATTTTGGAAATACGCATATTATGACAATTACAGTAACTAGTCATACCCGGTATACATATAATAACTACCTTCTTCTATCACCCATGTTGTACTCCTTTTGCCTTCAATGAGTACCTCATCTGGTTGTGGTTCTTTACCTGATAGAGTGACCAAAACCTTCATTCTTGAAGGGTGTAAGTTATTAGTAGTCCTGCCTGGACTGGGTTTCTGTGCTTTCTATTTACCTTAATTATAGGGCATTGTGTTAATAAGATGCCCGAGCAAGATGGCAGCATAGGGCATTTCAAATATGGGTCTCTTCCCAGCAACATCGATTTGAATAGCTTCCATGCAGGAAAATACCTTCATAAGAACTCAGGATTCCTTGTGAGGGATTACAAAAGTAAGAAATGACACACTGAAGAGGATAGAAAAAACAGTTTGTTATTTTTTCCATCACTCCTACTCCAAGTTTGGTCAACTCAATGCACAGAGAAATACCCTCCTTGAGGGTGAGAGAGAGTGAACTGAGTGCCCAACTTTACCAGGGGCCCTAGCACTGGCCTACACCAACTCCAGACTGACTCCCATAGCCCTAGACTTCAGGCCTGCCCCAGCACCAGGCTGAGAAATGACTGAATTTGTAATAGAAAACTTCTCAACAAAAAAAAATCCAGAACCAGATGGTTCCAGTGGTAAATTCTAACAATGATTTAAAGAAGAATTACCAACCTTTCTCAAGTGCTTCCAAAAACTTGAAGAGGAGGAAACACTCAGTAACTGATCCTACAAGGGCAGTATTATTCTGATACCAAATTCAGATAAGGACACTACAAGGAAAAAAAACACTACAATATTCCAAATGAATATAGATCCAAATATTCTCAATAAAATTCTAGCAAACTGGGGCCTCCCCTGGTGGCGCAGGTGGTTGAGCGCAGCACTGTGAAGCTGTCCACAGCCTCTGCAGCACCGGTTCAATCCCTCCTCACCAGCGAGGGTCCCACTTGCCGTGGCAGACCTCTCCTGTCTCACCCGCTGCTCCCCTCAGCAGTGTATTTTAGTCTGCCTGTTCTGTTCCCCACTCTGTCTCTGGTGAATCCTCTCACTCTCCCGTGAATCTGGCCTGTACCCCAGTTCTTGTGTAAATAAATAAATAAAATCTTTTAAAAAAAAAATTCTAGCAAACTGGATTCAATAGCACATTAATAGAGTCATTTTCCATGACCAAGTGGGATTCATCCCGGGAAAGCAAAGATGATTTAACAGATGAAAATCACTGAATATGACACACTAAATTCAAAGAATGAAGGATAAAAATCACAGTCATTTCAACAGATGCAGAAAAAGTATTTGCCAAAATTCAACATCCCATTATTATAAAAACTAAACAAAATGGATATAGAAGTAATGTAACTCAGCATAGAAGACTCATTATGATAAGCCTATAGGAAACATCATACTTAATGGTGAAAGTTCAGAAACTCTTTTTTTAAGCTCAGGAACAAGCCCACTCTAACCCCTCCAATTCAAAAAAAACCCTGAAAATTCTAGTCAGAGAAATTAGACAAATAAGAACTAAGAGGCATCCAGATCAGAAAGGAAGAAGTAGTATTGTCTCTTTTCACATATAATGTAATATTGTATATAGAAAATTTTAAAAACTCCTCCAAAAACCATTACAACTAATAAGCAATTTCAACAAAGTTGCATGATACAAAATCAACATAGGAAAATGGAGATGAAAAAGAAAACAAAAGAAAAAAATCAGTTGCATTTCTATATACCAACAACAGACTACCTGAAAAAATAAATAAAACAATCCCACTTAAAATAGCAATAAAAAGCATTAAGTTGCTTAGGAATAAAGTCAACCAAGAAGGTAAAAGACCTATACATTGAAAATTATAAGTCACCGAGGAAGTTAATTGAAGAAGATATCCATTGATGGAAAGATATCCCATATTCATGAAGAAAATGAATTAATATTGTTAAAATATCAATATTAACCAAAGTCATCTATAACTACAATGAAATCCCTATCAAAATTCCAATGTTATTTTTCACAAAAATAGAAAAAAGCAAATAATTCATATGGAACCACCAAGGACCCCAAATAGCCAAAGCAATTCTGAGAAATAGGAAAACTGGAGGCATGACACTTACTGATTTCAAGATATACTACAAAGCTAAGTATAAAAATAGGATAGTACCGACATAAAAATAGACATAGAACAATGAAACAGAACAGAGCCCAAAAATAAATCTACACATCCATGGTCAATTAATAGTTGACAAGAGAGCCAAGAATATCCAATGGAGAAAGGATAGTCTCTCCAAGAATAATTTTGGGAAAACTGGATATTCATATGTGAAGAATGAAATTTGACTCCTGTCTCTACTACTCACATAAATTAAATTGAAATGGATCAAAAGCTTAAAGGTAAGACCAAAGAAAAATATAGTCTTTAATATATGCTCTGGGAGAATATCTTTCTGCTAATTTGTGTTGACATAAACTAGCAATATGGCTGACATTTTCTCTTTGGAAGTGAATTGTGCCCTGTTGTACTGGAATATATTTCCTCCACTTCATAAATCTGAGACAAAGAGCATCAATAAGCCCAATTATTAAAGAATAGCCAGCACTACCTCTAGTGACTAGAAACTGAGCAGTTCTGTGTTTCTAATGATTGGTTATTTGAGGACAAAAATATAAAGGGCCCAAGGGAGCTATCAAAATGTTAATCATCAATAGATTAGATCTTATTATTGCTATTTTGTTAATCCTCTCCTCTCTTGGGAGAAACTGGCATTTGAGACTTTTCTTCTGCTCACTCTGCTTTGAGCAGGGGAAGGGATGGAAGGAGCAGCGGCTTCTGTGGGTGACTGTATTAATCCGAGTCTTTGCCTTTGTTCTCAGTGGCCCTCAGGAGTCTATGTATCAGGGCCATGCAGCACTAGAAAAGTTGAAACTTCGCATGTGTGGTCAAATCCATTACATGTCATATGAATATCAGGATCCTCTCTGACTTATTCATCTTAATGCCTATTTCAGAAAGTCAAGAGAAACTTTTGAAGCCAATTTGTGGCAAGTGTAATATTTTATATTGACTGAAAAAAAACAGGCTTGTCTCTTCTAGCAAACTATCCAATAATAAAAGTTACAGTGTCCATGCATCATCTGCCTATTTGCAGTTACACATAATTACACAATTATTCTTGCAACTAATATTGGCTGCAGGAGGAAATTGAAGTCATAGGGGAAAATAAGCTATGTAGGAAGAACACATGAAAAAAGGTGAGGCATCCATCTAAAAAGCACCTTCATGTTTAAGATTGTCAGAGGAAAAGGGGAACTGTAATATTTGTAATATTATTTAGTTCCTATTCACTAGAATGTTCTTTTACTGTGTCCATTATAGTGATTTCCCTATTAATTTTTTAATGTTTTTTTTAATAGAGGCATGTTTTATTTATTTGTTTGTTTGTTTTGTTTATACATGCACTGGGTACAGTCAGAAGCGCGGGAGGGTGAGAGAATTCACCAGAGCCAGAGCAGGGAGCAGAGCAGGCAGAAGGACTGAAGTACACTGCTGAGGGGAGCAGCGGGCGGCAGGAGAGGTCTGCGCGCCATGTGGGACCTCCTCCGGTGGCCGGGGAGCAGCCGAGGATTGAACCGGCGCCGCAGAGGCTGCAGGCAGCTTCGCAACCCAGCACTCAATCGCTGCGCCACCGGGGAGGCCCTCCCTATTAATTTTTAAAATTTTATTAAGTTTATTCTCATTCTCACAATTTCTAATTATTTTGTTTTGTAGTCTATCAAGTCTTGACTCAGATCTGCCAGTTTCTGTTTGTAACTTCTTGTTCTCTATCTTTTTGAAGATCTGAAACATAATTTTAAAAAATCATTCAAGCTGTTTCTATTACATAGGAATGAGACCATCTGATTGATTATTTTGTTGACTATCTTTTTTAGTGTTTTCGTTTCCTACAGGTGAATTTATATTGGGTTGATAGGCTGATCTCAAGTCATATAGGTCTTTGTTGTTTTTTTTGTCAAATCTTGTTTCCTCTCTCTGTGATCACTCCTCTCTATGTATAAGTGTTGCAGTTGCCTCTACTCAGCCCCCAGGGAGACTCACCACCCAAGTGCAGAACGAGGTCTGATGCCAAAGGGACATCTCCAAGTGCAGAGTGATGGGGTTATTTTAGATTTAAACAGTTTCCTGCTCCACTTCCTCCTGTCCCCTGCTGGGATTCAGCTTCATAAAGCCACAGCTTCTTACAGTGATCAGAGCTGTTTCAACCTCCATTCATGGTCAGGACAGGCCAACCAAGCTTTTGCTTTTCCACAGTGATGCTGACCCTGGTGCCCCACCACATGTGGGCACTTTGATTTTCATTACCCTGCAGGAGTGGCACTCCAAATTCTGCCTATTTCTGGACCTGTAGCCCAGCAGGCCTAGGCTGCAGTCTCAGCTTACTGCTGAGTGTTTCCATTTTTGGCCCATGAATATGTTTAGTTATTATTTAATTTTTTTTCATAGGTATGTCTTTTAAGTTTGGAGCAGAGGGGAAATTTTAAGGGTGCACTCACAGCACCACTTGATGGAGAAGCCTAGAAAGAAAAGAAAGAAGGGTGTGGCTATAGATGAATCTGTAGGATAGGAATCAGCAGTAGAAGAACATCACAATGTTGCTTAAGGATGGCCCAGCTTTCAAAGTCACAGAAATAGTCTAACCAGACAGCAGGCATGTTGGCTAAAGAATGAATAGTACTCAAGTGCATATTTACTGTCAGACCAACACAGACACATTCTAAGGAGAAGAGACAAGTATTGCCAGGATAGTCCATGCAGTTTTCCAGAACCCATCCACATCAACTCCCATCACCTTAAACTCAAAAGAAAAACAATCAAGAGATGAATTGTGTCATTTAATCCCAAATTTTATCAAAATATCTCCCCTTCTGTACTCTCCCCCTTTTTGCTTGATTGAGAAATTTGCACTGAGAGTTTCACCAACAGCCAGGGCTTTATAAACTACTTTTCTCTTTATTTGCCTTCATATGTAGTCCCACATTCCTGGTGCCCAAATGCTAAGCTGAGTTTAAGCATCATCTAAGGGTGCAGGCCGTGCTCACTTATAACATGCTTGCCTTTTACAAGAGGCATCTCCAAACACCCAATGTTCCTGACCTTATATTCTCCATCCACCCAATTTCCTGCTCATGGCTATTTCTCTTGTCTGCCACCACATGTGGTAGATTTGTTTCTTTGAAGTCCAGTGATGTCACCTTTGCTCAGGACACTACTTTTTTATATTTTGGAGATTTTTAGTCCTAACAATTCTTCCTTCTAGGTGAGAATTCCTTTCTGCCCCATTTGTACCATCTGGAAAGCACTTCCATCAATGTATTTCTGAGCTGGGGTGACTTGGTGATATGCGTCAGGCCTTGAGAATTGTAGAAAAAAGCAGCATAGGGGCCTCCCCGGTGTCACAGTGGTAGAGCGCTGGGTTGCAAAGCTGCCCACAGCCTCTGCAGCGCCGGTTCGATCCCTGGCTGCTCCCCGGCCCTGGAGGAGGGTCCCACATGGCGCGCAGACCTCTCCTGCCGCCCGCTGCTCCCCTCAGCAGTGTACTTCGGTCCTTCTGCCTGCTCTGCTCCCTGCTCTGGCTCTGGTGAATTTTCTCACCCTCCCACGAGCTTCTGACTGTACCCAGTGCTTGCATAAATAAATAAATCAATCTTTAAAAAAGAAAAAAGCAGTATGTCTCTTCTTTCGGGTTTCTCCAGCTTTGTGTCAGGTCAACAGAAGTTCTGCTTTCTTTACCTCTTTTTCTGCAGGAGCACAACCTAATTCCTTATGCTTGTGTTCCATTTCCTTTTCTCCCTAAGGAATCCTTATTTCTTGCAGGTAATAGTAGCTGTTTCTTTCCAAACTCTGCTTGTTCCTAAGTTAGTCCACTCCTCTTCTACAGCAGGTAGGCTTACACTGTTTGGCTGGCTGATGTCATGCTTCCCATTATGATCTCCTTCCACTTGCTTGCAAGACAAAAATCAATTTTTTAAAACTAGTCCTAAAATATCCATGCACAGATGATGGGAAAAAGAAATTAAGGAAAACAAATTGGCAAAACACAACAAAAATAATTGTTAGACTCTGAAAACTACAGTGGTTACCAGAATGGTGAGGAGGGGTGCAAGGAGGGAAAAGGAGAGAGAAGGTGGCAGGGTATTGGCACTGGAGCTTGGGGGGAAAAGGGGTGAATTAAGTACACAGACGGAGGTGTGAAGTTGAATTCCCAGAATGATATAGTTATGTAAACTTGGCAAATCAATAAAATTTGAGAAAAAAGAAATATAAAGCTAGTCCTATTCCTCTCCACATTTCAGACTTGTTGCTTCCAAACCTCAAACAGTACTTTTCTGATAAAAGTATCAGAAATCCTTCCTGCTCCTCATCTGTGCTTTTTCTTTTGCCTCTGAGTAAACATGATATCTAGAACCATAGGCCTTTATATTTTTCAAGAAGATGAGACAGCCCTGTATAGAAAGGGTTCACTTGGGAAATATACATACTAACATATATTATTAGTATATTATATATAATATGGACATATGGTTATTGATATAAATGGATAGCCTATAAGTTTGTAATAAATTTTCTTAAATAAGATGCTAAAAATAAAATGATAAACATGAAAAAATATTGGTCAGCCTGATTATATACAAATGTACGCCTGTGTGATCTAAGACTGAACAAAACTAAAACACAAACTAATTAAAAGAAAGTATTTACAACATGCTTAACAAAATTTTTTTTACAGAGTAGTGAGAAAGAAACGAATAAGACAACAGAAATGCAAAAGGAGTTTATGAAGAGATGATTTTCAGAAGAGAAAATACAAATGGCCAGCAAACATACAAAAAGGTGTTCCAGCATATTGAAACCACAGAAATCCACGTTAAAACAATAATGCATAGGGCCTCCCCGGTGGCGCAGCGGTTGAGCGATGGGTTGCGAGGCTGCCCGCAGCCTCTGCAGTGCCAGTTCCATCCCCAGCTGCTCCCCGGCCACCGGAGGAGGGTCCCACATGGCGCGCAGACCTCTCCTGCCGCCCGCTGCTCCCCTCAGCAGTGTACTTCAGTCCTTCTGCCTATTCTGCTCCCCGCTCTGGCTCTGGTGAATTCTCTCACCCTCCCTGAGCTTCTGATTGTACCCAGTGCTTGTATAGATAAATAAATAAATCTTTAAAAAAAAAAAAAAAAACAGTAATACATAGCTATTCTCTCTTTTATTTTTTATTTTGTGTGTGTGTGTTGGATTGACCACTGACCTGTATTTTTTTAATTTTTTTTAAAGATTTATTTTATTTATTTATCACAAGGACTGGGGTACAGGCCAGATGTGTGGGAGGGTGAGAGGATTCACCAGAGACAGACCCAGGAACAGAACAGGCAGACTGATGAAATACACTCCTGAGTGGAGCAGGGGGCGAGACAGGAGAGGTCTGCTTCGCCATGTGGGATTCTCGCTGGCTGGCTGCGATCGAACACGCACTGTCGAAGCTGCGGACAGCTTCACAGTGCAGCCCTCAACTGCCTGCGCCACCAGGGGAGGCCCTGTTCTCTCTTTTAGATTGGAAAAATGTTTGATTTTACTAATGAGTTTCTGCAAGGCTTTGAGGAAGTGAGTAATCTCAGATACTGCTAGTAGGAGCATAAATTGGTTCAACCAATTTGCACATTCTCTAAAACCCAACAATTGCACATCTAGATTCCTGCCTGAGAGTAACTCTGAAACACACGCACACATGGCACACACACGCATGTGAAGGTTCTGTTTATAACAGACACAATTAGTAATGTTTAATCTTTTCATCAATAAGGAAATAGCTAAAAAAAATTATAAAATAGTATTTAACATATCAGTTAAAAGGAATGTATTAGGTCCATTTTTGTCCACATAGAGAAGTCACAAAATAGCATTCCTTATTGAAATAGGCAAGTTGGGAAGACGTTTAAGTTTACACCATTGTCAGACATGCACAAACACAAATGACACTAAAGCTGTATTTTGAAAACTCATAATAGTCGTTACCTCTGGAAACAGAAAAAGTCTGCATTACAAGTGGAAGTGGGGGCCTCCCTGGTGGTGCAAGGGCAGCCACTGCAGCATGAGTTCCAACCCCAGTCGGGGAGCTAACCCTCTTGGTGCAGCAGACCTCTCCTGTCTCTCCCGCAGACCTCTCCTGACTCGCCTGCTGCTCCCCTCAGCAGTGTTTCAATCTGCTTGTTCTGCTCCCCACTCTGTCCCTGGTGAATCCTCTCACCCCCCACCCCCTAACCCCCAACCCACACACATACCTCTGGCCTACACCCCAGCCTTTGTATGCACAAATAAATAAATCTTTTTTAAAAAGTGGGAAATGGGATAGTAATAAAATTAAATTCTTACTATGCATGATATGGTGTGTGTTTTATGTATATTATTATATTTTTAATCCTCAAAACCACCCTATGAGAGAGGGCTTACTAAATTAGGCACAGAGAGGTTAAGTAACTTACCTAAAGTTACACAGCCAGTTAACTGGTAGAGTTAAGTTGAGCCTAGCATTCCAGCCCCACTTCTCTCTTCCCCTCTGTGACAGTGCCTGGGACACAGTCCTGAAGCCAAGGGTAGCGCTCCCAGAGGACTTCATGGCAACCTTAGCTGTAGGTGTCTGGTTTTTTGGAAGGAGCGTATATTCAGGAATCACTTATATAATAAAAAATTAAGTTTAAACAGGAAAAGTAACCACTGGAATTTTTTTTATGCATGTCAGAACTAGGGTGTAGGCCAGAGGTGCAGAGGATGAGAGGATTCACCCAAGACAGAGTGGGGAGCAGAACAGGCGGATCAACTGAAGCACACTGCTGAGGGGAGCAGCAGGAGAGACAGGAAAGGTCTGCTGCACCATGTGGGTTAGCCTCCTGGCGGGGGTCCAACTCATGCTGCAGTAAGCAGGTGGTAGCTTGATAGTGCTGAGGTTTAAGGCCCTGCCCCACCACGGAGGCCCCTTTTGGTATGTCTTAAGTGGGATACCCTCCAAAAGGAAAAGAAAAATGACCAAAAGGAAAAAAGGGAGGAAGGAAACAAAGGGAGGGAAGGAAAAAGCAAAGACAATGTTTGCCCCTCTCCATTGTTGAGGGATGAATTTCATAGCTCTAGTTTATTGGACACTTCTAATGCCTCCAAATCCAAACCATTATTAGGATTTATCTCAACCCAGGTCAGGAAAAAGGAGATTAAAAGAAAAACAGAACCCTGGGGTGGTGAATAAGCTCTCCTGTCCACAAATGCAGGCAGCATTCGTCCAAGAGTCCTACAGAGAAGCTATTTCGCAGCTTCTTTGCCCTTGAAAGGAATCCCTAAGCCTTTCCAGTCAGCTCTGTCTCATTACCCATCGGATGTTGCCTGACCTGCTGTCATCCGGGTGTTTGGCTCTGCTGGAGAGAAAAGACAATCCCAACCAAATGGCAATTAATGCAAGGAAAGAAAGAAGCGCGTTCCCTTAGTTCCTAGAAAACCTCCACTGCCCACCAAGACCTTCCAGGGGGCAGCAGGCAACCCCGCCTGAGCTGGGTTCTCCGTTATCACCAGGTGCCATGGGGAAACCAGTTTTCTTTAAAAAATCCAAGAAGGAGAGACAACCATGCAAAAAGATATTTTGCCACGCGGAAACCAATTTAAACGTTCGGCACAATGAATTTTCCATGCCCGAGACCACGTTCCCAGACATGACCTGTGCGCGCTGTCAGCCTCGCCGGGGTGGAGTAATAGCTGAGGGAGGCGAGATTTGAGCTCCCCCAAGTGGCTGAAGCCACCCACTGACCTGCACCGGGTGCATGGGCTTTTGCAGGCTACCCCGGGCTGCTCAGAATTTCGTACAATTCATTTGTCTTCTTTTGATGTGTGTGTGTGTGTGTGTGTGTGTGTGTGTGTGTTTTAATGGCATCTTCTGAAATAACCATAATTTTGTGATGATTCTTGTCCTGAAACATTGAATAAATGCAATGATTATGGCTGGGGTTGGCCCAGAATACATTTTTCTCGGTAATAGCACAATCTGCATATTGCTATTTTTGCCAGCCCACACCACACTTCTTATGTGAACTCATTTTTTGAGCAAGTTTTTATTTTCAAGGTTGATTTACAATTAATATGGTATGTAATTTTCCAAATACTTTATGACCATGGAGATAAATAACCAGTGTATCCTTTACTCCAGATGTCCTCAAGGCGGGGCATCTAGTCCAACGATAAAGAAAAAATTAACTGTAACAGGTTTGATACACTTTCCTTGCTTCCAAAATACCTTAAAAACGTAAAACACAAAGACCCTTAGGCAAAGCTTGTAGGAGTTTCTTCCTCCTCTGTTTTAGGAACTCCTTCCAGACACAGAATAAGACTTGACTCTGGCAGTTCTTCCTTTGCAGGGTATGATACCATAGCCAAGAATATCTTCCTTCTTGGAGAGTAAAATGACCAAAGTTACACCAAAAGATAACAAGAAAAAAAAAGATTCTGTCCATACAGGAAATATTAGAGGTCAACAAAATTCATAAATAATCCTCTAAAGAAATCAAAGAAATAAATAATAAACCATTTTTGTCTGCCACGTTCAGAGAATTTTAAAATACTAAAGGGACACATATACATAAAGTAAAATAGATACTAGACTATTTGCTTTTTAAAACAATCTGGAAAAATATCAACAGGAGCCTTATAAAAATATCCACGCCCTTTGCTTCTGGGATTGATGTTAAGAACATATGAAAGAAGAGAAAAGCTTTATATACAAAGATTCTTAATGACTATTATGGATTGAAACAATTTAAATAGTCAACATTAAGTATAATTACCATAGTTTTTCAGCCTAGTGATTCTCACTGCACATGAATCACTTAGGAAGCTATATTTTTGTAAGAATGATGCTGAGGCCCTATATCAGAACAACTGAATCAAAATTTAAGTGTGGAACCTAGGCATGTATATATTTCTAAATGCTCCAAGTGATTCTCATGTTGAGAAGCAGTAGGCTAAGGACACTATGGCAGATTCTCTAAGTAGTCTGTTAATCAGCAAATAAAAACATAGTTTCAGAATTTTGAAAAATAAATTTTATTTTAAAACA
The DNA here is from genome assembly GCF_014898055.3 of Talpa occidentalis. Lineage (NCBI taxonomy): Eukaryota > Metazoa > Chordata > Mammalia > Eulipotyphla > Talpidae > Talpa > Talpa occidentalis. Next base: position 127,972,671 of record NW_023603184.1, on the reverse strand, counting down.
GTCCTAAACTTAGGAACAGTTTGCAAGGTTAGCACTGCTCAACACCCATCACCCAGAGACTCCTTTCAAACTTGACAATTATCCCAGAAATACCCGGGGCAGTGAAGGTCCAGTCCAGGATCTCATATTGTTCCCTCTTAGTGTGATTGTCTTGACTTCCATCATTCTGAATTGTTTGTCAGAATGCCTTGCAATGTGGGTATGTCAGGAACACCCCCTCAACCATCACTTGCAGGTTCAGTTATTTGCTAGCAGAATTCATATGCCTAAGCATATTGTTATATTTCAAGGTATGGTTTATTCCAACCTAGGGACATAAAGCAAAATCACAAAGGGAAAAGTCACAATGAGCAAAGTCCAGTGAAAACCACATGCAAGTTTCCAGGAATTCCTTCCCAACAGAGTCAAACAAGACACATGAATTCCCCCAGCTATAAACTATGGCAATGCATGCGAAATGTAGTCTGCCAGGAAGATTATTAGGGACTGATATCCAAGGTTTTTATTGGGAGCTGGTCACATTAAGCATGGTCTGGCTAGCAGATATCAAAGTTCCCGTCTACCAGAAGGACAGCAGGTATTCAGCATAAACCACATATTTTGTACAAGCAGTTTAAGGACAATGAGTCACTCTTAGTGGGAACACTGCCCAAATCTAAGTTTCCAGATGCCAAACCAAGGTCAGTCTTGCAAGCAGGACTTTCTGGGCAAAGGCCTTTTCTGAGTAATCTGCTATGATGAAGCTTTTCTACATAGTAGATTGTCTAGTCTTTCTCATGAATAGACCCATGTCTAATTTTTACCTGGAATATCACAGATATTGTATTCTTTCCACTGCACTTATTTGGTGGAATATGGCATCAGCTGGTCCCCGTAACACAGAATGTGATTCCATTTCTGATGTTTGTCTGCTGACAGCTTTCAATCTTATTCCTTTCTCTCCTTCCCCATGTCACCATCAAGCCATTTCAGACCTCCTCTGCTGTCTTGTACTGATAAATTCAGTGTTCGTAAGATTTAAAGAGACTTTGTGTAAAGATATTTTATCTAAATGAATGTAAACAAAACAAAAAGTCTTCCCCCCAAAAGCAAACATTTGCCTCTTTGTTCACTGATTCCCTAGTAAAATTCAGTGTTTCTTCATCTATGTAAACCTTGTATTTGCCAAGGCTAACTCAGTTTTCTGCTCTCCTGTTCATACATATTAAAAAGCTCAATGACATAATCGACTCTGCTTTTCACTCAGTTGCTTAGAGCTTATAAAAATAAGCACAAATACTCACAGCTGTTCTAGGCAATCACTCAGAGGGAAAAAAATACAGATCTAGAGACAGGTGGCCTTACTCTCTCAGCCTAGCATTTAGAATCCGGGTGGGGAGACTGCAGCTGTATTTCCAGGAGAAGAGTAGCAAATTCCCGGGCTTTCTAAGCTGACTCTAGTTACCTATGACACCCAGGATTAAGGAAGCAGTCTTTCTCAAGTCTTTCTTCTCCTGGAAGCTGACCAACTAATATTGAAGTTCTTCCTTGGTGGGAATATTCCAGTAGTTCTCAATAAAGGTAGATTAGCAATCCATAGAAAGGCAAGTCAGCAGTAACTGACTGTCAGGTGGTGGGGTTAGTAAAGAATATACCAGGACATCTGCCTCCCCTTTTTACAGCTAATCTGATTGCAATAGCAAGGGAAGGTTATAGCTCAGGTGGTTCTAAAAGAGAATAATTGGGCCTCCCTGGTGGCGCAAGGGGTTAAACACCTCACTATGAAGAAATCCACAGCCTCTGCAGCACGAGTTCAATCCCCAGCTGGCCAGGGAGTAACCCACATAGCGCAGCAGACCTCTCCTGTCTTGCCCGCTGCTCCCCTCTGCAGTGTATTTCGTCAGTCTGCCTGTTCTGTTCCCCACTCTGTCTCTGGTGGATCCTCTCACACCACGCATCTCTGGCCTGTACCCCAGCTCTTGTATGCATAAATAAATAAATCTTTAAAAATAAACAAACAAATAAATAAATAAAAGAGAATAACTAAGTGGTTCTTCCGGAAGATCAGCAAAATTGACACACTTTTAGATAGACAGGCTAAGGGGCGGGGGGGGGCAGGGGGGGGAGACACAAATTGCTAGAATCAGAAGTGAAAGTGGGACATTACTGCCACCTCCACAGATGTAAAACAGGTTTAAAAGAGTACTATGAACAACTGTAAGTCAACAAATTAAATAACCTAGTACTGAAAGTTTAAGCCAGAACAATTAGGCAAGAAAAAGAAGTAAAAGTCATCCAAATTGAAAAGGAAGAAGTAAAAGCCTCTATCCAAAGATGATAGTAATCCTTAATACCAGCTCTGTGCCAAGTCATATTGGATCCTATGGCAAAAGGAAAAGTCAATAATTTGATTCTGTCTGTATTTGAATATTTTGATATTTTGTTCGTCATTAATATTTTTGTTTTAATTTTGGCTTTTAAAAATATGATTTCTGATTTCCCTTGACTACTGAGGTTTTGGGGGCTTCCTTAAATTTTGCACCTAAGTACCTCACTTGTCTTGGTCTAGTCTGGGTCTTGTAAAAAACTCAAACAATTTCCTAGTAAGTAGTCTTAATCATAACTGAAAAATTATGTCATTTACCTATAAGATTGGAAGGAAGATGTTTTATCTGTGCATCATTTTCCAGCCCATTTGGAGACTCTGCCATTCAGGACCTTTGCATCTGCTGTCCTTTAGCCTGGATTTCTCTTCCCATCTTCACATGGTTGGAAGCTATTCATCCTTTTCAGATTAAGTCTCATACCAGAGAAACTGTCACCAAACTTCTTCTAAAATAGGCCTTTAAATAGATATCCTTTATTGTTTTAGACTACAGAATCCTATGCTTTCCCAGCACTTAAAAAGTTACATTTATTTGCTTCTTTGCTGGACTCCATGATGTATATCACCCATAACTGCATAAGCTCCCTGAGGACAGGGGACCCTGTCTATCTTATTCACCTTCATGTCACCATCACCAAACAGAGAGCTTGACAAATAGTGGGTTCTCAATATATATTCATTGACTGGATGAAGAAAATAAGGGAGACTTAGAAATGCTCAGATAAGCTGGACAACTTCACAAGCAGGAGATATTTGTTCTCTTCCATACAGAACATTTTGAATACAATCATCTTATCAATTGCCCCCATCCACAAGAGACAAGTGCCTCAAAGTAAATCAATTGATAACCACGGTTTGGGAAATGTGGCCTGGATAAGATTCAGTTAGAGGAGAATGTCTGGCAGGGATTGCCAGAGAAAATACTAATCAGGGCATATGTTGACAGTGTAATTGGAGGGAAGAGGGTTATTGGATCAGGGTCAAATTGAAGTCATAACCAGACCTCAAGAGATTTCCATAGTATCCACCAGGAAGGGGGGATACTGGGTTAGCCAGGAAGCCATGGGGCCCTGCTAGAGAGGGCAGAACACAAACCACACTATGCAGTGACTTCAGCCTTAAAAATTTTTCAGGCCTGGCAGTAGCCATGTGGCCAGGCCAGGATATCACAAAAGAGCCAAAAGACATAGCTGTATGAACTCAGAGACTCCCTCCACTTAATACTATGAGATTATAGAGACCAATACACGAAGATAACATCTTTGCTCAGGGGAGGGTGGGGTAGGGAGGGGAAAAAAGGGTCAAAAACTTTTTGATCAATGATCATAAAGACTATTTAAATAATTGAATTGGCTAAATTTGTTGGTTTTTTTTTTTCTTCAAACTCAAAGGAATTTGTAAAGGAGACCACTTCAGTTTCAGAGAGCTAAGGAATCTACAGTTTCTTAACACATTCAAACGATCGTGTCAGAAAAATGGCAGGATTTCAAAGCAAATGAATGAAAGAAGTCTAATGGGCTATGGTTTGGAAACCTGGGCCTAAATAACTCATTTGAAGACCACTTATTACTGACTTTTTGTGTGTTCCAAGAATGAATTGACTTGTTCACCACTATTGCTGGAAAATACTTCAGTACTCATGTGTTTCAACCTGCCTCACTCTAGAAATGAAGAAAGAGATATCTTATTATCTGTTCATCCCAGTTTGTTGCCTTTAAGATGCTGCCCATCCTCTCCAACCCTAGCAAGACAAGCCAGAATTCAAGTAAAAGAAGTCCTCCATTAGGTTGCCTGCACCCCCCTCACTTGCCCTGCACCCTGGTCATGGCTCCAGGCTCTCCATCTTTGTTATTGTTTCATCCAGACTCTGTCTGAGGTATACCTCATCATCAGGTCTTCCCCCTTCAGTGGTTCTGATTGCAGAGTCTGCACCATTTCTAAGCAGCTACTCTTGCTTTGTTTCTGTGGTTAAAAAAAAAAAAAATTAGCAGTTTTCTGAGTAATAGCCTCTTGATAATTACTATTTTTTTTCATTTTTATACATCTAGATCTCTTTAACTGATTATAAACTCCTTGAAACAAGGATTAATCAATTTTATATTCTTCCCTGCATTATCTAATATAGTTCCTGGTATTTAACAAATGACCAAAATTAGTTAATTGATTTCAATCACTCCCTGATCACCAACACGCCCCCGACACTGTATCCTGAGTAGGGAGCTGCTAGCTTGATATAAATTTAGATTCTAGGAAAGCTCTTCCAGACCAAGGACTATTTCTCTCTGCCAGGATAACTAAAATAACTACATTACTCACTCCTTTGAGTCAAGGCCTTGAAAACTGTTAAAATGTAAATGTCATATGAGAGGGATAACATGAAGCTATCAATGCCTATTAATAACATAGAATATTATTAGGGTGGTAGAGAATAAGAAAGATGTAGAATATGGAAAGGCAGACTTAACTCAGTCCCAACATTTAGGACTTGGTAAAATCAGAAAAACATCATGACAATCAGTGGATGTATATTGAAAGGAGCAAGGATCTCAAAGAGTGCAAATAAGATGATAGTAAAAAAGCACTTGGGGGGCCTCCCTGGTGGTGCAAGGGGTTACAGCACTATGAAGCAATCCACAGCCACTGCAGCACGAGTTCGATCCCCAGACAGGGATGTGACCCACATGGTGCAGCAGACCTCTCCTGACTCGCCAGCTGCTCCCCTCAGCAGTGTATTTCAGTCAGTCTGCCTGATCTGCTCCCCACTCTGTCTCTGGTGAAATCTCTCACCCCCACACCTGTGGCCTCTACCCCAATTCTTGCATGCATAAATAAATAAATCTTTTTTTTAAAAAAAGGCACTTGGTACAGTGCAGGAGAGATTAGTAATAATAAGAGCAGCAAATATTTTTAAGTACATACTCTATGCCAGGTAGTGTTCTATGTGCTTTACATAGATTAACTCATTTTTCATTTATTCATCTATAATGTAATTATTATTCCATACTTTCAGTTGAAGAAACTAAAGTAGAGTGACATTAAGTGATTTGCTCAATGTAACAAAATTAGTAAAGGGTAAAGCTGGATATGGAACAAGCTGTTTCAAGGGTCTCTTTGCTGACGTCCACGGTACAACATCACTAATTACAAATGTTTTCATTAATATCGTCATGATTTTAATGACAAAAGAGGGTCATCCATTCCTCTCAATCTCACTCACCTACATTCTGCGTGTCTCCCAGTCCTCAAGCTTCTGTTTCTCAATGTTTCTTTCTTTCCATTACTCCTACAACCTAACTCAAGTTCTCTTTATTTCTTTTCTAAGAAGCACGTACTGTCTGTCAGGCACTGGGCCAGTACCTCATCTTATCTAAGCTTCAGATAAAATACTAATAATTTCTACATGAAAAATCACAGGCATAGAGGGTGAACCCCCAGGCTCCCCTCAAAGCCATTCTGTAAATACTAGTCCCAGGATTTGAAGCCACCAAAGCTTATTTCAGAGCCCTTAATGGTTTCTCCCACATGACCCAACCATCTGGCTATCCTTATGAGATCGATTCAATTGTTAATGAGGTTGGGTCCAGGTATCGGTAGCTTTTTAAAAGCTCCCAGGGGGCTCCAAAGAGTAGCCAGGTGTAAAACCTCTGGAGAAATAGTCAATGGTTTCAGTGCACTTTGATGGATTTGGCAGTCCTCTCTTTCTCTGGAGTACTGCCTCCCCTTTCCCAGAGCAGTTCCTGCCCGGTGCCAGGAATTCAGGCGTGTGCCCTCCCCAGGCCAGATGCATTTGTGCCGCTGACCTCCGCGAAGGGGGAGGTGGGAAGGCCCCATTCCATTCTGCCTTTATTGACCTTTAATCTCCCCCCACAGTACCACAGAAGTCTGAAGGAGAATAATGGGCTCAGAAGGGTTGGAGGTAATGGAAGGGAACTGCAGAGCCAAAGAGCAAATGCAAACCATGCACCACATGTGGCTGTTTCAACAGTGCAAGGAAAAACAGCCATCCGCACTGTAGGGGCAAGAAGGACACAGGGCAGGTTTTCTATGGTCCAGCAGACCGGATAAAGGAGGAGTCAGTCCTCAGTGGCTTTTGCAGGTCCTTTATTTAGATTTACCAGGCATATGGCAGGCAGGGGTGCTGGGGGGCCAGGAGGCTGGCAGTCCTGCCAGCCCCCAGCAAATCCTCACTCTATCTGGGCTCTCTGGCGTTCTCTCTGCTTCTCTTCTCTCGGCTTCCGTTCGTTCTTGGCTTCTGCTGGCGTCCCCAGGACGCCACCCTTATAAACTCGGTCTCTCAGCCCAGGTGTACCCACTTCAGGTGCCCGCCAGCAGGCATGCATTCAGGACCACAGGGTTTCCTCATCTATCCTAAAGCCGGGAGGGCAGAAAAACCTGATACTTTTACCTTACTCTGCATGCACCAAATGAATCTATACAGACCCAGATTCCTGCCTTCCATCACCTTCCACCCCCACGCAACCCAAGGGACACTCTCTCACAACATTTCCCAATGTCTGAGTCCTGAGTCTAGAATAATATTCCATGAGAAATGGAGAGGGCTGTGTCTACTATAATGAGGTAAAGATAAACCTCTTCTTCCTGATAGATTCATCAGGTAACCATTAAATCAAATGCACACACATGCGTGAGCACACACACACTCTCTCTCTCTCTCTCTCTCTCTCTCTCTCTCTCTCTCTCTCTCTCAGATAAAACACAGTCTCAGTTCAGACCCAGGGTTTACAGAAACATTTTCCTAAATGTTATTTAACATGGTCGCCACACATACTGAAGATAACATTTTGCCTTACTATGCAGAACAACCTGGCAATGCTTAACTAGGTCATTCCTACACCTTTTCAAGCATCATTACCATCTGCCTCCAATGGCCACATTCTGCATCCACCAAGCAATAGTAAAGCACTGAAAAGTGCTTTATTATATCTTTATTTCTTATTATATCAAATCATTTTCTTAGGCAGAGCAATTCTAAGACTAGCTTTTGTCAGTAGAAGGCAATATGAGGATTTTTATCCTCCCATGGAGACCAGTTTTCTACCTCTTCTCAGGGTAGGGTGCGTCAATGGGAGGAGAAATGGGGATGTTTCAAATCTTTTTCTGTATTTTATGAGATTTTTTGGATTTTACAACAATTTTATGTTTTAATATTTTTCTGAACATTATTACATAAGTACTCTCCCATGCTAGAAAATAGTACAACTAAATATTTTTAGTTGCTAAAAACATTTCGCTGCCTGCATATACTTAACTATTCCCCTATGTGTATGCATTAAGTTTGTTTCCAATTTTTCATTATCTTAAAGAATGCTACATTAGCATCTCTGTATAAAAAGTACCTTGCATTGGGCTTCTCACTGAGGACAGATGCTGAGAAAGAGAACTGCTGAATCAAAAAAACAGATGTTTTTTATTTTTTTAAAAGATTGATTTATTTATGCATACAAGAGCTGGGGTACAGGCCAGAGGTGTGGAGGGTGAGAGAATTCACCAGAGATAGAGTGGGGAACAGAACAGGCAGACTGACTGAAATAGACTGCTGAGGGGAGCAGCGTGCGAGTCAGGAGAGGTCTGCTGCGCCATGTGGGTCTCTCCCTGGCTGAGGTCAAACTCGTGCTGCAGTGGCTACCGATAGCTTCATAGGCTGTGTCTTAACCTCTTGTGCCACCAGGGAGGCCCCAGATGTATTTTTTAAATTCTTGATAAATAGGAGCAAACACCTTTCCAAAAGGTATGTGCAAATTTGCACCTTTACCAAGGATGTATGAGACTGCATGTGGTTGGTTTCCAAACAAATAAATGCCATGATCTGTTCTGCATTTGAGACAATTAAGTCCTGTTCATGTCTAGGTTGGGTTAGATGAAATTATGTCTACCCAAGTGCAGGTGGTAGTGGGGTTCATAAGAACAAGAAGGAAGGCTTAAGTAAGCCTACTCTAGACCACCAGGAGGAAAGCAACTTCCCCGTTGGCCTTAAATCTCCTGTGAATAAGTCACAAAGGCAGACGCTGTTGGCTCAAGAGGTGGCAGCTTTGGGATGGGCACCAGATGAGAGCGATCACTCAAAGTCCACATGAAGCAATGAGAAGCCTAGAGGGGTTAGACCGGAAGTAATGTGCAGCCCCCATCCAAATGCAGTCTGGTATTAGCATCAAGTACAAAAGTGGAGAAATTATGTAGGAAGTGTACATGTGTGGGGGAAGCAGTTATTAGGGATGTAAGCTAGGGTAGAGTGCTCAGGGGCTATTGCCTGGGCTCCATTGTTCCTGCAGGTCAAAGCATATTCTAATATCTGCCTGCTGTTTTCAGCAGATACTGGATTCCCAGTATGTTCCTCATACCAGGACTTTTGTCCTTGGGGAGAGGCCCCCTGCATGACCCCACACCTAGCTACCAAGCAAGAACTCTGGGCGCCAAGTCAATATCCCCGAGAATATGGAGGACTATGGATCCCACAAGAAGCAAACCCTGGAGAGTTCCCTCTGCACCACAACTGAGACATCACATATATTTGCGAGATTTAGTGGGAGTATCTGAAGACCCTCAAGGAGATTTTCTGTCCACATAAAGTTATGTTATGCAGAAGTATCAAATACGTGGCTATTAGAGTAGAAAGAAGCAATCAAATACTCATATTGTTTAGAGCCGGGTTTTGTTGTTCACAAACAAAACACTTCTCTTACTTTATTTCTGATTGCAAAAATAAGCCATGCTCACTCTCCTGCCTCTAATTGTCATGTTCTAGAGAGCTTTATATCTTTTTGATAGTACATACAACTGCTGAATAAATTTCCCTCAAGACCATTTAGGATCTAAAAATAGTAGCTATAGCACGAGTTAAAAGATGTAATTTTTTTGGGCCTCCCTGGTGGTGCAAGGGGTTAAGCACTGCACTATGAAGCCATCCACAGCCTCTGCAGCATGAGTTCAATCCCCGGCCGGCCAGAGAGAAATCCACATGTCGAAACAGACCTCTCCTGCCTCACCCGCTGCTCCCCTCAGCAGTGTACTTCGATCAATCTGCCTGTTCTGTTTCCCGCTCTGTCTCTGGTGAATCTTCTCTCCCCCGCATCTCTGGCCTATACCCCAGGTCTTGTATGCATAAATAAATAAATCTTTAAAAAATGTAATTTTTATAACGTTTTCAGTTACAACTAACTATAACTTAAATCTCTATTTTAGTCATTAAACTATGCCTTTTAAATTCAAATATACAGTGAATCATGATTTAAACTCTGAATCTTGGCTATTTTAACTCCAATTATCCATCACAGCAAAAATTTTACCAAAAGGATAATCATTATCAACAACAACAAAAAAATAAAAATGATAATGAGCAACTAAAAAACAAAGGAATAATGCTTATTTTATAAACTTTTACTTAATTTGGTGTATCCCTCACATCTGTGGAGGTTTGCCTAAAGATGAAAAACAACACAAGCTTTCTCTGGGGAAAGCATGCAGCAAACCTTTTTAGATGATTTTAGGTATTACTCCATCTAGTCTCTGGAATAACTGTCTAAAATGGTTCTTGAATACACATATACTTACTATAAAAATTGGAAATGATTAGTTTTACAACTGGCTACCTCATTCTTGGTTGAGACAAGCGTGTTCAGTCTCATTTAAGGATACACCAAAAGCTGTAAAGTATTGGTCACCTTCAAAAAAACCAAAAATTTCATCTACTAACTTACTTTCCAGACTAACTTACTTTCCTCTAATACCAACTCTAATTTTTATTAATCAAATAATCATTTTTTCACCATTCTTTTCATTATCAAATACCAGCAAGGCAATGACCTATATTGTGTCAAAGTTGTGAAATAAAAAGAATTTGCTTTTCTTGCAAAAGCATACCAGGGGTCACTCTTTACCAGAAAGTCAGTGAGAACCACGTAGTATCTCATGGGAAAAATGTCACTTTAAAAAAAAAGTTTTTCTAAGGCAGACATAGAAGCAGAAATGGTCAGCTACTTTTGAAAATTACTATAGCATCCTCTTATGGACCCCATGTAATCCTGATACTCTTCTGAAAAAACACTGATACAAAATTCTTGTGTCATATAAGCCATAAGTTCCCAGCGCTAATCTTTCATCATCTGTTCCCCACTGAAACCCAGAAATACCATTCCCAAGTGAAATTATTTCCTAATTTTTTTCCCCCAAGAACTTGGGTGCAGGCCAGAAGCACAGGGGGTGAGAGGATTCACCAGAGACAGAGCAGGGAACAGAACAGGCAGACTGACCAAAACACACTGCTGAGGGGAGCAGTGGGCAATATAGGAGAGGTCTGCTATGCCATATGAGTATCAACCTGGCCGGCTGGGAATCAAGCAGGCACCTTGGAGGCTGCAAACAGCTGCACAGCGCTGTGCCCAGCACCTTGTGCCACCAGGGAGGCCCTACTTCCTAATTTAGTAAGAAGAGGCAACAGTTGAACAAAACCAGCTTAATTCTCAATTTTCAAAAATTAACACGCAGAGTAGATTCAGAGAAAGAAAGACCTAAGTCAACGGCTTACCCACCCCTGCCACCAAGACAGGTCTCTACTCCCCAGTTCATCCTCAAGTCCATCCCAGTCTTGTGAGGCTGGCATTGGTCAAGAGGTATCTTTGGGAAATAGAGGAGGAAGGGATTTAGTTAATACATATGTGATACCCCAGGGACTCTTGAGAAGTCAACAGTAGACAAATATTCTTGGTACAGAGCAGAGCTCAATCAAAATCTTGTCATTGCCATCCAGCTTCTTTGATTATCACTGTTCTCTAGACAATTCCTAATTTTTCCTCTCCCATTGAAACATTTTGAGCTTTCTGAGAATATTCTGTGATGGGAAAGTGAGACTCTGAATTTTTTTTAAACAATGAGGCTTCTGGAGCATTCAGAAAAATGATAGACCCATCTTGTTGTGGACGTGGACAGAGAATAGAAAAGTAGTTTCAATTGAGATTTGATAGTTCTACATCTTAAAGCCCATTTAAGTTATCTCAGAAAAATCAGTCTGACAATACTGGAGCTTTCATAAGGAAGTATGCCTCACAATTTTTATTTCTCTGATGAGACAACAGAAGCATCTTCTTTTCAAAGCTTGTGCCTCTGCCTTTTAATTCCCAAGGATACACATAAATATGAAAAGCACAGTTGAAAATAAGTCTGGTCATTGAATATAAAGTAATATAAAACACTATTGTAAATAAAAGGATATTTTCCACTTCTTAGAATCCTAATTAGGGCTCACTTAAATAGAAGACAAGTAGATGACAGATAGATAGATAGATAGATAGATAGATAGATAGATAGATAGATAGATAGAGCAATATAAGATATATAAGGAGTTATCGCTTGAAGAGACTGAAGTAAAGGAAGTTTCCAGCCCTTTCAAAATTTAGAAGACTGCTTGTGAATAATCAAGTCTTGCAGCAATGAAAATGAATGAACTACAACTATATGTAAAATTGTGGATGATTTCTACCCAAAAAAAAGTTGAAAAAAAGTCAGACATAAAAAGAACACATATTGAGCAATTCCATGTATATGAAATTCAAAAGCAGGCAAAGCTAAACTATAAGATGAGAAAGCAAGAAAGTAGACATCACTTTTGCAGGGGTAAAGAAATAGCAATTGGGAGAGGACAAAACAGGGGCTTCTGATGTGAGGCAATGTTCTATCTCTTGAACTAAGTAATTGCTACTGGATTTCTAGTTTGTGATAATTTATTGATAATTCATTTGTGTTTCATGTATTCTTTTTAAATACATAATACATTTCAATTCAAAATAACTTTTAAAAATTTTAAAAATCAGCTGCAGATATAGAATCTCAAAGGGCCCCAAATAATCAAAACAATCTGGAAAAGAAAATTGGAAGTTCCATACTTCTGATTTCAAATTTTGCTTCAAATATACAGTAAATAAAAGTGTGGTAATGGAGTCCAGAAAGAATAAAGTCCAGAAAGAACTTTCCATATTTGATCAAAAAATTTTGTGTCTCTTTTTATAGCGGTGTAATTAACATAAAATATAGTGTTCCAGGTGAACATAATGATTCAATATTTCTAGACATTATAAAATCAAGAAAATAAGTGTAGTTAACATGTGTCTCCATAGTTACAAAAAATACTTTTCTTGTGATGAGAAATTTTATTCTATTAGCAATCTTCAAATACACAATACCGTGTTATTAACTATAGTAATAATATTGTGTAGCATCTTCCTGTGACTTATTTTATATTTGTAATTTTATAACTTTTGATGCCTTTCATTTATTTCTCCTGCACCAGCCCTGCTTCTGGCAGCCACCAATCTATTCTTTGTATCTGTGGTGTCAATTTGGATTTGTTTTGCTTTTAGACCCTACATATAAGTGAGATCATATGGTATTTGTCTTTCTCTCTCATTTTCATAATGACTTAGGGTCCATCCGTGTTGTCACAAATAGCAAGATTGTATTTTTTTATGTGTAAGTATTATTCTATTGTGTATGTATAGCACATTCTCTTTATTCATCCATCCACAAATGGACACTTAGGTTGTTTCTGAATCTTGGCTACTATAAACAATGCTTCAGAAAGTGTGATGCTCCCTCTTTTTTCTTCTTTCTCAACATTATTTTGGCAGTCTAAGATTTTTTTATGGTTCTTACTCTTAGGATTTTGGTTTATTTCTGTGAAAACTGCCACTGGAATTTTGAAAAAATTTTTATTGAATCCATAGATTAATTTGAATAACATAAGCATTTTAACATAGTAATTTTTGCAATCCATGAACATGAATTATCTTTCCATTTATTTGTGTCTTCGTCATTTTCTTTCATTAATGTCTTACAATTTTCAGTGGATACCTCCTTAGTTAAATTGATTCCAAGGTATTTTTTTTTGATGAGACTGTAAATGGGGTTTTTTGGGGAGATTATTTTAATTTTAATTTCTCTTTCTGATATTTTGTTGTTAGTGTGTAGAAATTCACAGATCTTTTGTTACTAATTTTTTATCCTATAGCTTTTCTGAATTTGTTGCTAGTTCTAACAGTCCATCAAAGGATTTTCAACAAATATGCAAGGCCATTCAATGAAAAGGACAATTTTTTAAACAAAGCATTGTTGGGAAAACTGGCTGTCTACTTGCAAAGATATGATATTGGACTCTTACAAAAGTTAACTGAAAGTGGTTCGAAGATCTAAAAAATTCTTGTAAAATACTTCATGACTTTGAATCTGCAAATGATTTCTTGAATATGACGCCAAAAACACAGCCAACAAAAGAAAAATCAAATTGGACTTAAAAGTTTTAAAATATTGTACATCAATGGACATTATCAAAGTGTGAAAAGAAAGGCAACTTATGGAAAGAAAGAAAATATTGATAATTATACATCTGATAAGATGTATAGTGATATTTTGAATACATAAAGAATTCCTACAATTCAACAACAACAAAACCCAATTTTTAAAAATGGGCAAAGGACCAAGTGGAATAAGAGCTTTCTACCATCATCTGCCCCAGAGACTACTGATTTGACAATCACCCTCTGTGGTGGTGCAAGAGTAGAGTGGAGAAAAAAAAATTCAAAATTAGATGCATTGAAAAGAATCAGAATAGTTTCACATTATCCATGTCACCTCTTCTCAAGTTAGCACAGCTATGCAAAGAGAGATGCCCTCAGTCTGAAATTTATCCCAAGAAAGAAAACAAAAGTGCCAGAACCGAGTATGTTTGGTTTCCCTAGCAATGTGGGACATTTCTCATGAGGCCCACTTCTCTCTCATTCCACCTAAATTACTGAGGTAATGGGCACCGCTCAAAGCTTGGGAAAAGCTGCTCACGCAGCAACCAAAACTCAGAATTCATCAAAGGAACACAGATTCCACTAACTGCTTCATGGGTTCCATCAAGGAATCTGTCAGGGGCCTCCCTGGTGGTGCAAGGGGTTAAACTGTAGCACTAAGAAGCTATCTACAGCCACTGCAGCACAAGTTCGATCCACAGCCAGGGAGCTACCCACATGGTGGAGCAGACCTTTCCGGACTCGCCCACTGCTACCCTCAGTATTGTATTTCAGTAGATCTGCCTGTTTGTTTTTTTTAAAAGATTTATTTACTTATGCATACAAGAGCTGGAGTACAGGCCAGAGGTGTGGGGGTTGAAAGAATTCACCAGAGACAGAGTGGGGAACAGAACAGGCAAATTGACTGAAGTACACTGCTGAGAGGAGCAGCAGGCAAGTCAGCAGAGATCTGCTGCACCATGTGGGTTGCTCCCTGGCCAGCAGGGGATCGAACTCATGCTGCAGAGGCTGCAACTTGCTTCACAGTGTAGTGCTTAACCCCTTGCACCACCAGGGAGGCCCCAGATCTGCCTGTTTTGGTCCCCACTCTGTCTCTGGTGAAACCTCTCACCCCCTCACACCTCTGGCCTACACCCCATTTCTTGTATGCATAAATAAATAAATCTTAAAAAGAAAAAAGTCTGTCAGGAGTAACTTGTGATGCTTTGCCTGTGGACCTTCTCAAGTAAACCACAGAATACCCTGAGTACTCCGAGTGCCTCACCCACAGTCTCATCTTCATCAGCTCCCCATGCGCACCCCTAGGGATGGCAAGAGAGAGCCTCTACAGATGGCATGCAGTATGCGCAGAAAGCCAGCCCAAATTTGCAGAGTTGGGAGAAGACACACAAATTTGAGTAGTTCAGGAAATTGTTCTAGGAAGAACAAATGAGTTCTGAACTGAACTCTGCACTGAACCTGGCTTTGATGATTCTGAGAAAGGTATACAACCTTATAAATCCTACCCCTTCCCGCATAAGAGAAATCAAGAGGTGTGGAGTGAGAACATCCATGGAAAAGGCCTTGAGACTCAGAACCCTAACCAGACTGACTAGAGAAGATATTTCTCTCTTGAAACACCCCTTCCATCGTCCCTCCCTCCGCACCCTCTTTAAAAGTGTGTGTATGTACACTTGCATACTTTAATAAAGCTGGAAAAATGGGCAAAGGACTTGAATATACATTTCTCAAAAAAAAAAGTGTCAATGGTAAGCACATAAAAATATCTCTATCATAAATCATTGATGAAATATAAATCAAAACCATAAGAAGATCCCACTTCACAACAATTATGGTGGTTATTATCAAAAATAAAAATAACAAGTGTGAGAATATGAAAAATTGGAACCTTTTCCCATTGCTAGTGTGAATGTAAATTGTTGCCACTGCTGTGAAAAAAATGTAATGGTGAATGCTTAACATTTTTAAAAATAGAATTACCATACAGTCAAGCAATTTCACTTCTGGGTATATACCTAAAGGAATTGAGAGCAAGAGCTCAAACAGACATTTTTACACCCACTTTCAAGCAGCCTTATTCACAATAGCAAAAAAAGTGGAAGCAACCCCAGTGTCTATTTCTGGTGTGGTATATACACATAATGGAATATTACTTAGCCTTAAAAGGAAAGAAAATGCTCACATATGCTACAACATGGTTGAAACCTTAAAACATTATGCTAAATGAAACAAGTCAGTCACAAAAGGATAAATATGGGACAATAACAGTTAGATGAGATACTAGAATAGTCAAATTCACAAAGACAGAAAATAGAATGGTAGCTGCCAGGGACTAGGAATAGGAGAGAATGAGGAGCTATTGTTTCAGTTGTGGAAATGAGAAAGTTCTTGAGATGGGTAGTGGTGATGGCTGCGCAACAATGTGAGTGTCCTTAACACTGCTGAACTATACACTTAAAAAATTGGTCCAAATGGTAAATTTTATGTTATGCATATTTTACCACAATATAAAAAAGTTCAGCTACAACAAAAAATGGCTTCCAACAGAAGCTGTGCTCTATGCCAGCACTTTCCAAAAGTAAGTCAGGACACAAGACTAGCTGCATAGGAATTACTTAGGGTTCTGAGCTAAACTACCAATTCTACGGCTCCCAAGATTCTCAGTAATAGTGTGTAGAGTGGGGTCTGGGGACCCCCTCAACAAATTTTTTATATTCCCCAGGCAATTTGAATGAGCAGTAATGTTTAAGGTTGGTAATCTATAATTTCACCATGCCAGAATTTTTTTTTTTTGGGGGGGGGGAGTTTATATAACACTATATTGATATTAAAGAAAAGTCCACAATTGAATAATAAATTAAAGACTAAAATCTTACCTCCACAACAATTTATTTAGTCAAATATTCTAATGTGAATCTTTTGAAATGTTGTTACATTTCCTCAATTCCTTCTGTTAACTTTATTGTTAAAATGTCTTGGATGTCCAGAACATGTCCCAAACTGCAACGAAATGTCATCTCATGCTTTGCTTTAGCAAATGCTGGCATTATAAAAATGTATGATTCTTTCCTCATGGGCACATCGGTTTACATTTTAAAAATTAGTTTCCACCTGAAACAATCAATGTCTTTTCAGTGAAAGCATTACACAGTAATTATAGCCTATTTGCATCTCCAGATTTGTCCATTATTAACAGCTCGATGATTTACATTATTGATCAGAATCTTTCTGGAGCCAGGAAATATTTTTAATTTCATGCTAAATCAAGACCCCAGATGTCTATAGACAATTCTTTTTTTTTTTAAAGATTTATATATTTATGCATACAAGAACTGGGGTACAGGCCACAGGTAGGGGTGTGTATAGGCCAGAGGTGGAAGATTCACCAGAGATAGAGTGGGGAGCAGAACAGGCAGACTGACTGAGATAGAGTGAGGGGAGCAGCGGGCAAGGCAGAAGAGGTCTGCTTCGCCATGTGGGTTTCTCTCTGGCTGGCCAGGGATCAAACTCTTGCCAGATAGCTTCATAGTGCTGTGCTTAACCCCTTGCACCAGGAAGGCCCTACAGACAATTCTTGTTAAGTAGAAATACTAAACTGAAATTCAAAGACCAGATATACTAGACTGTGGCCCATTCTCATCCTCTTTTGAGGACTAAGTACTCATTGCCTCAGCCCAAAAGCTATGTTTCCTACCGGGGTCAGCCTATGTGCAATGACAGGTGGACCCAGGCCTTTTCCTCAATTGCACATCTATAAAAGTTCATCTCAGCTTAGAGTTTCCTGCTAAGGTTTGCCTGTGGTACAACTGCATCACAGCTTCCTCATTTCCAAAAGCTAGCTCTAATAAATCATCGTAACAGAGTCTTCATCTCAGAGTTTGTTTCCATGGAAACCAAGCCTGCATCACCTATGCTCTCAGCTTTCTATGTAACCATGGCAAATCCACTTAAGCACAACTCCCTCTGTAATTAAAGAAGTCCTGCTGGATTTGGAGCCACCAGAAACCCCCATTGCCACACTGAAAAACGTTCTGCAGTGGTAGAGACCTGCTCTCAGGGTTCACCTGCTAGGACCACCTGCTACAGCCATATCCAGATATTTGACAACACATCTTCTCAATTCCACACCCTATAAAGGGCAAGAAAGGGAAATTCTGTATCACTCCCAGTAAAATGGAGCAGACACAGGGAACCGGGTTGACCTAGTTGGTGATCCTCACTCGTATCATTTAGAATGTAGGACATGACCCCCAAAGCAGACACATAGGGGGAAACAGTAAGAACAGGATTTATTTATGCAGGGGCTGAGAAAAGGGAGTGGAGAGAGAGAAAGAATTATTTGTGGGCGGGCATGTGGCCAGGTGCCATCTGTCCTACCCCAGATAGCATTTGCTGAACAGAGACTAAGGTCCAAGCTGAAGCCACACCTAGCATGTCAGTGGCTTCTCCACAGACACCTCTCCTCGCCAGCAGTTTAAACACCAAAGGCCCAGAAATACAACTGCCAAAGCCCCAGCAGTTTTGCTGCCAAATGTCCCAGTTCCACTCCTATTTCCCACCAGTCCTCACTGGGGAGAGGCTGAAAGCTCCACCTTCTACCACCAAGTTGGTTATGAGCACCATCTACTGCTCAGAGGTTGCCACTGGCTCAGAGCCTAGCACAAAAGCAATGAGCAATAAATAATTGCTGAATAAATGAATGAAATATTGAATATGTAGGTACATATATTTAGTCTTGTACCATGCTTCCATTTTTTTTTATATCACTATATTGCTGAACTCTTGTTAAGCATTTGGCTAATTCCAACACTAAGATTTAGCAACCATTCATATTTTTCTATTAGATCAAATATACTGACTGGAATGTAGAAGGCTATTAATTTTAAAATAGGGGTTGTCTGGATGAATAAGCTGTGTCACCATTTTCAGTATCACTGCGTCCAATAAGTTTCCTGACAAGGAGATTTTTTTAATTTTTTGGATCATAGCACTTTATCTAGAAGACACCTTAGCAGGGATTCACTCAAACTTAGCCAATTTCTCTCTCAAGGCAACTGTATACCACACTTGGTTTCCCTTAAAAAAGTACTATCTGTGGGGTTCCCCCCCTCACTGACTACTATTAGAACAAAGCAAATATTTTCATATCACATGAAGAAACAGAAAAATTTTTGTAATCCTCACGACCATTAAAAAATATTTGTAATTCCCCACCTACATATCACCTTTTCGATTTTGTTGATGCTTTTACTGAAATTAGCCTAAACTGAAAGACAAGTTTAAAAAAATACAAGGTTGTCTCCCTTCCAGAACTCTTTGTTCAATATCCAGCCACCTACTCCTGCAGACATGGCAGTGGAAAAGAAAAGAAAGCTCTCACTTACAATGACCTATCACATACTGCAGAGGAATCGGAAACTTTCCAGTTTCTTGCAGATATATTACCAAAGAAGATTTTAGCTAGCAAATATCTGAAAATGCTTAAAGAGAAGAGGGAAGATGATGAGGAAGAGAATAACAATGATGCAAGTGATGACAAAGCAGAGTCTGAAACCAAAAAAAAAAGTGCTTTAAAAATCAGCCTGCTGGGCCAAAAGATAAACACATGCAATTTGCAGCAACATGGATGGAGCTGGAAGGGATCATGCTCAGCGAAATAAGCCAGAAAGAAAAAGAAAAATACCGGATGGTCTCACTCATAGCAGGAATCTAGAAAACCTAAATAAGGGACCAGGAAAAAGAATAACTATAAGAATGAAAAAATCAAAATCAACAAACAACTATGAACCAGAGACACACTATGGGGGATGGGGGGGGCAGGGAAAGGAGGGATTGGGGTCAAAATAGGGGGGTTGTAATTGTAAGGGGAATATAAAAATAAAATTTAAGTAATAAATAAATAAATAATCAGCCTGCTGCTGAGGGCCCTCCAGATCAACTCCACACTGCGGAGGGAGCGCACTCCTGCGCCTCGAGCCTCCCCTCAGTGATGTTTCCATTCTTTCTCCCCAGCTCCGGAACCTCTGATGCCCCTACCCTCGAGGCCAAAAGGAGAGTAACCCAGACAGCAGCCTCTCCCTGCAGCGGAGGGGCGGGGAGAGCCGCTGTACTAAGCAAAACGCAGCGGGAGGCTCTAGAGGCAAAGATAGTTTGGGTTTTTAGTTTATAGGTCGATTTTGAAGAGCTTACGACATCAGTTGTGTAAATTCATGTATGTATATTTTGAAATTCTTGTAAACTGCTTGGTTGACCTTTTGCTAGTACAGAGTTTGTGGGAAGCATGTTACATTTGCTTTTTTGTACTTCAAAAAAACCTGTTTTGACTGTCCAAATTCCATTTTTTAAACTGTAAGCAAATAAGATTCTCTTATTAAAGAACTGGACATATTTTTACAGTAAAATTTTGTGGGACTAGTCTTGAAACTATGCTAATGCCTTACTTATTCTCTTAGACTTGTGATATTTAAATAAAGCATTTCCAACACTTTCATCCCCAGAAAAAAATTCCAAGCCACATTATTGGGTACAGGAATTATTTCTTCTGTAAAAGCGTATTTTTCTTAAAACATTTTGTATGTTGATAATAACTCATATTTTACTGTTCGCTTCTGTATATCCGAGGAATTTTTACTATCTACAAAAAGAAAAAGAGCCATAGGCCCTATTTTTATTTTGACACCCCCACCCAAACCCCAATTTTTTTTACATAGGGTTAGTTTCTGACACTTTACTCTTTCAAAAACATCATCTGTATTTTGTAAAATCACCCTTTAGAGTCGGGTCTGCTGGGTGTGTAACCAATGAAGATATCCACAGTCCATCACCTCTGTTTTCCCCCTTGGGAGTCAGTCCTGTTCTCAGGCGACCACAGATACTCTCTGTCCTTCATGTTTTCTGAGTTAAAAATAAAATATTTCAACCACCCCCCAAAAAAAACAAACAAGGTTTTCTATATACTGTGAAGTTGCTTATCAATAAATGCTATCCAATTTGAACAGCAACCCATGGAAATAGACTTTGTATTGAAAATGTTATCCTTTCAGATTCTGGTATAATGATAAGTAATTTTGGAATATAAAAATGGACTTTACCAATATGAGACACCAAAACTGATTTCTACCCTGTTCTTTGCTCTTAAAGTGACTTTTATCTTTCGGGGCCTCCCTGGTGGTGCAAAGGGTTAAGACGCAACCTATGAAGCTAATCGCAGCCACTGCAGCAAGAGTTCGATCCCCAGACATGGAACTGCCCATATGGCACAGCAGACCTCTCCTGCTGTGCCTGCTGGAGAGGTAGACTTGCCCGCTGCTCTCCTCAGCAGTGTATTTCAGTCAGTCTGCCTGTTCCCTACACTGTCTCTGGTGAATCCTCTCACCACCCTCCCATACCTCTGACCTGTACCCCAGTTCTTGTATGCATAAATAAATAAATTTTTTAAAATAAGTTACTTTTATCTTTCAACCATCTAGACTTGTATAGAAACTGAATAGCTTCATTTGTCAAGCTGAAAGAGTGTCTTTAGCTCATCAATCTATTTCATACCAACTATAAAATATTCATAAAATTTTATTACTGCTGTAGATTATAATATAAACCATATGAGCCAAGTGATATAAATAAAGAAACATGTAAGATAAGTAGTTTGTAGATTAAACAGGTTAAAGCTTCTTTGTCCCATACCTGACTTCAATATCAAATTTTGAAGTTTGCAGCCCCCCTACTTCCACTATTAGGGGTCCTTGGCAGAGGATGAGAGCTTAAATCTCCTAGGAGTATTACATGGGGTGGGAGGAGAAGATGCTCTAAGGTAGCAATTCTCAAAGCATAACCTAGGGCCTGTCAACCCCAGGGTATGTGGGAGACCCTTTCAGGAGGTCCATTCCATAAAATATTTATTTCATAATATTATATAGGCATTATTTGAATATTTTTACCCCACAGCATTAACATTCCTAGTGGTAGTAAAACACAATAGTGAATGAATGAAATATTGAATATGTATGTATATATATGTAGTCTTGTACCATGTTTCCATTTTCTTATATCACTATATTGTTGAACTCTTGTTAAGCATTTAGTTAATTCCAACACTAAGATTTAGCAACCATTCATATTTTTCTATTAGATCAAATACACTGACTGGAATATAGAAGGCTATTAATTTTTGAAAAGGGGTTGTCTGGATGAATAAGCTGTGTCACCGTTTTCAGTATCACTGCTGGCACCTAAGTACATATCAAGATAATGGCACCAAACTGTTCTAGGGGGTCCTTGTATTTTTTACCAAAGGCACTTAACTGAAAAAAATTTTTCACTTAAGAATGCCCTTAATTAAGCAATAAAAATTAATGGTTCTATTAAATCTGGATGGTTGAGTGTTTGTCTTTCAAATATTGTGTTAGACAAAATGGAAAGTGCACATAAGGAAATTCTACTGTATAATAAAGTAAAATATTATCTCCAGGAAGAACATTTGTGCAGTGGAATTTGCAGACCAGACTAGTTGCTTTCTCATGTAACACTATTTGAAAGAACAGCTGACAGGCAACATACATTTATTGAGATTTGGAGATTTGGTAGACATCTTACTGAAAATAAATGAAGTCTATAATTTCAAGGAAGCAACTAACAATATTGCCACCAATGTTAAAATGCAAGCTTTCAAATAAAAATTAGGAATTTAATAAATTTTTGTCCAGTACTATGAGATTAACCATTTACTAATACCTAGATTTTACTGATGAAATTGATAGTCATATAAACAAATGTAATTTCTTTATATCACCTATTCTCACAAAGCAAGGGGCTCACTGCTCGTTGTACATAGAAGCCTAATCATTATGACGCTGACTTTGAAAGAAGTCAGTGACTGCACGTTGACTGACAAGAATGCAGGAGGCATGCTTCAAATCTGTCTTGCTGAGGGCAGGAATTTGGGCAGTATTTAAGGGTTTGGGGAACAAAGAAAGTATAGAAAAATGTAAGTTGGCAGAGTCTAATTTGTTGCTTTCTACTGAATCATGGTGTAATTTGAATTTGGGTTCAGAACTGCAAGAAAACTGAGCACCCCTCACTTCTAAATGTTGTTTGCTTACCCATGAGCCTGATACTTTGGTTCCCTTTTTTATGAAAAGTTTTGTCCCAGGCAGCTCAGAGATGTCACCTCAAGGACTGCAAATGCTCTTCCGTACCTGTGCTCTGAAACACAACTGTCAACTTGAGAAAACTGCTGTATTGTTTTAACTGAGTTTGGGTATTTCTGTTCCATTGTCTCATTCTAATTACACAATATATGGTCAAGTCCTGCTGTTTTTGCAAGATATGCAGAAACAGGGAAAAATCACTGAAACAGGAAAATGGTTGACATAGCTCCATTTGGTTTCACCCAACCACTATGGTTTCAAAGTGTGGTAACATTTGAAAGACCGGCCAATTCAGGAAATGGTGTTTTGTAAATTACCAATGAATGATATTACAAAAGTTATGGGTTAAAGATCCAGTCAAAGTGCAAGTTAAACCAATGGATTTTAATAAAACAAAGTATAAAAAGATCACTGGCATGATTTTAGATTCTACATTGCAACCATGCTTAAAGAAATTACCGCTTGTCAGATTTTTGGTGTAATTTCAAAGACGAGTCTCCACAAATACCTGGCCAGGCTATTAAAATATTTCTCTTTTGTTCCAATTTATATCTCTGGAAGGTCAAATTTTGTCCTGAGTCTCCAAGTCAGTGGGGAAGATGGGCAGACAATAAATATATATTCCCAAATTATGCATGCTAAGGGCTAAGCAGGAAAAACACATATTATAGTAGACATAGAGATCCCAAAATATCATATAATAGTAACAGTGTATTTCAGTCAATCCTCCTGTTCTGCTCCCCACTCTGTCTCTGATGAATCCTCTCAGCACCCCCGCACCTCTGGCCTACACAGTGTAAGTAATATTTACTAAATGTATATGAATAAGCCATAATCTTACCTAAGATGAGTTAGATAATATAAACAGATAAAATTATTAATAACGACATCAAAATTCAGTTGTGAAAAAAAGTAACTATTTGTTGATAACTTGCCCTCTAAGATAGCATCCATTTCAGATAATTAGTTTTTCCTTCAAAATAAGAACCAAGACAGAATTTCTTCAATCACCACATTTATTCAAACTGACAGCACATGACTCCTATTACAAAACACTGAGAACTCCACAACATTTCTGTATTCACAAACAGCATTAATTATAAAGAAACATCAGACAAGATCAAACTGAGGGACATTCCACAAAGAAACTGGTTTGTACACTTCAAAATGTCAAGTTACAAAAGCAAAGAAAGGCTGAGGAACTGCTCCATATGAATCCTGAACCTACAGAGGACATGGTGGAATAACCTGTAAAATCCAAACGAAGTCTGTGACATGGAGGGTTATAGCATATCACATTGATTTCATCATTTTGATGACAAGTATTGTGGTTACATAGGAGAATAACTTTTAAAAAGAATGTTTACAATGACCAGTACCATCAACACTTCTGGCTCTATAGCCCATGTAGACTACAATAATGGACAACTTGGATATGATTCTCAGTTGGTTACCTGCAAGCAATCTATTATGAAAAGATGAAGAACACAGTGTAACGTGTTGACACTGAAAATGAGGATTCACAGAGCACAGTGACAGGAATAGTAAGATGGGCAGTAAAGGGAGTAAGAGTAAGAACGCATAAGCATTCAAGTACGGAATAAAAGCACTCACAAAGGCTAACTGGCCTTGGAATCACAGTAGTCATCAAGGTCACAGGTATGAGAGACATAAAAGAACAACTAGCCTCAAGCCTAAGAGTTTTTATCATTTATGATTAGAAGACCAGGGTACTATTACCAGCTTCAATAAAAACTAACTACAAATATTATTCATCAACAAAAAGGAAAAAATACTGATACACATTACAACATGAATGACCCTCAGAAACATCAAAAATGAAAGAAACCAGACAAAGACCACATAGTGTATGATCCCACTTATGAAAATGTCCATAAAAGGTTAAACTACAAAGACTAGCAGTGTCCTGAACAGGAATGGGGATTAATTGTTGTCTCCATGTGATTATAGTAAATAACTCAATTGTAATCCCTACACTGAGGATCTATGCAACTTAATTTTCTCATCTGCCATTTGGTGACAATTATAATGCCTAACTCATAAGGGCACTTTGAAGATCAAATGAGATAAAGCAGGTCAAAAGCTCAGAAAAATGCTCGAGGTATACACACACACCTCAAACACACAAGTCCAGCTTTACTATTTTAGAAAATAAAAACATGTAAAAAGGCAACATGTAATAAATTATAAACACAGGAAAAAGGCATAAGTTCATATTTAAAGATTCAAGAACAAACTATAGTTCATCCCAGATCAATTTCTTAATCAAGGTAAATCATTTTAAATGCAGTGGGAGAATTTATTAAAGACACATATAAGGTATTAAGAAAAACATAAGAAACTTAATAAATAGTGTTATTTCCCTAATAGTTAGTGTCTAAACACAGTATAAAGAAATGCTGAGACTCATCCTCAGCCTCTCTTCTTAAATTGACATTTTGATGTGTAATTCCATAATTAAATGAGTTTTCAGTAATTTCCACATTTTCTTTCTATATGAGTCCTTTATTGAGAATGGATTTCCATCTTATGTTTTTAGTCTAGTTTTTATTATAGAGTAGGCTGCTGTTCACCTTAATAATACAACCCCAGGCCAAAATAACCTATAAGTCAATACTCTGAGGTCAAAGGCACCTACTTCACTGACATACAAAGACTCTCCCATATTTTGTCCTTCATAACATATGCTATAGCGTTCGAGGCAACGAAGTTCCCTCTTCCCAGTAAGTGTCAAATGATGCTATAGATACTGCCTCCTGAACTCAATCCTGTTCATTTTCTCCTCCAGCACAGTTACCTACAAAGTGAAAAGCCACTAACCTCCACTCCAGACATATAGCTATTTTATCTGATTCTTTTTTCTGTTTGTTTCTCTATAAAGGATTCAAGTTAAACAATTGTTTGTTTAATTCTTTGAAAACAAAAAATGTCTATCTTTGGTTAAACTATTTTTCACCAGCATCACCATTTATATTCTCTAGTTATGTCTAAGACCACTTACAAAATAAATTTGTTTCAGTATTCTCAAATCCCTTAAGTATTTCTCCCGAAAGTTCTTAATATGAGAAAAAAGTGACAGATTTCAATATCTGATCATTCTAATCTTACTATCTTCAAAAACAAATTTACTCTTTAAATTGCATTATAAAAAATACATTAGTCTTCACATTTGTTATACATGGAAATATAGAATTTTTTAATATTTAAATATAGCTTCTCTTTACAAAAAAAAAAAAAGTCACTTTGGAGTCCCAGTTACACACAATTTAAATGCACAAACGCAAAGCACATTTATAAAATATCGTCCACGTACTGTATAACTTGGGCCAAATATAATAAAAATAAATGCAAGATATGAACAAGATTAATAAAATATTCCTTATGATTGTATTTTAATTATTTTACTATAAAAAGAATTTGGTGCATTCTTGATTCCACAAAAAAACATAATTTTATCTAATCTGCAAATTAAGTCAAAGTATATTTTGACAAAGGATCGCATCTTATATCCTACCAAATTTTGAGCAAATTTCATTTCTAATTTAATTTAAATTATAATTTTTACAACTTCAAGTTTTCAAGTTTGTGTAAAATAATAATGATTACAAGAACTTGGTAAACATTTCCAAAATGTTTACAAAAAATAATCAGTAATGTATTATAGTATAGTAATATACTATAGTATTATAGTATAGTATAGTAATATCAATTTTAAATACAAACCTCTTTCAAAAATGGTACTAAGAAATGTTTCTACAGTGAAAATGGTAAATTTTTTTGATTTTGTTTTCATTTGAATTACCAAAGTGTCCTCTCTGCATGGAGGTACCACAATGTATGGTTACATAATTACTTACTATATTATTTCCACATGATCTCCTTACACTAAAAGCTTACACTATGTCTACTAACAATACTTAAGGGAATTATGTGTCTACTTCATAGGAAGACAATAATACCCACATATAGAATATTTCTTATAAATTAGCTGCTGTTACCATAATTTGTAGGACAGTTTTCTTCCCAAAATTGGAGGATTATTTTAAACTAGTATTCCAATGTGATATTTTCAGAAAGGAACTTAAAAGCTCTGTATATGAAAGAAGGTTGGAGTTGCTTTGCAGCCAGAAACACAAACATGTGTCTATTATTTTCAATATAAATACTGTTTAAAATCTAGAAGAAATCACAACATACCATCAAAACACCAATAGGTTAAATAATGTCTCCTGAAATAAAGCTCCAGTTAGAAACCAACTGTTATACTATATTTCATTAATTCTAAAATATTTTTAGCCTGAAATTATCTGATTTAGTGTCAATAAAATACAGAAGTAAGACAATATAGCTAATCTTTATATTTACCTTTAACATTAATGATAGAAAAGGATCCAGTGTTACTGGATTAAGAGATTAACCTCAAGCCTAAACTCTATCTTTTTAACATCTTTTATTTGAACTATTAAAATCAGTTAGCAAGTTTAAGGAAAGCCAAACTAACATACAAATCATGGTTTTCCGCTTGCAAAGTGGGTCTAAGCTTTATTTGATCTTTTAGAATACTTACTATAGGGCCTCCCTAGTGGCGCAGGGGTTAGAGTCTCAGTGCTATCAAGCTGTTACTAGCCACTGCAGCAAGAGTGCCATGAGTTCGATCCCTGGCCAGGGAACCAACCTGCATGGCACAGCAGACCTTTCCTGTCTCACCTGGTGCTCCCCTCAGCAGTATATTCCAATAGATCTGCCTGTTCTACTCCCCACTTTGTCTCTGGTGAATTCTCTCAGGCCCCGCACCTCTGGCCTACACTCCAGTTCTTGTATGCATAAATAAATAAAAAATAAATCTTTAAAAAAAATACTGACTATAAATAATTTCTTAATAACAATAAAGATCTGCCCAAATTACCAATCCAATAATTTCAGTTCAAGCTATTAAAAATGATATGGTAATATCTAAGATAGCTTAAGAAACAAGGTTATAAAATAACCTGGACTTTCATATTAAACCACCAACCCTTCAGGTGAAAAGAAAGTAAAAGTGGTTTAAAAAAAAGCATAATCACACTGGCAAGTTCATTTTCTCCTTAGGATCTAGTAACACTAAAGAAACACCGCAGAGATTTTAAGTGTGTGTGTGTGTCCAAATGAGCATTAGAGACCTGCAGATCCAATTTAAATGCATTAGAGAGTTTGTGTATGTAAATAAAATTACCAGGCAGTTTTTCAAAACTGGATTAAAGATTATGGAATCTTATTCTCGGCAATATTTTTTTTAAAGAAAGATAAATTGTATTTTGTGATTATTTCAGTCAATCCCTCTCAAAATTTGAGGTAATTTATGTTTCCTCTTTTTTATTATCTGATTAGAATACAGTATTGACAATACCACTCTGAAAGAGACCGTAAGTATGTATTCATTTACAGCAATTTTTAAAAAGTAAAAATGTTTGCCATGTTTACAACTGCAATGTTATAGCCTGCTGATATATGAGATACAATCATGAAGAATAAATTAAGAGGGATATGATTTGAGGGACAAAATTGTACATATACTGTACCAAATTATGTGATATAAATTAAAATGAAACTCTTCTACAGTAAATGGACAAAAGGTGCTTGCGAATCTTAAAAAATAAAAATCTTCAACACTAATCTTAAATAAATATAAAAGTTCTGAAAAATATCATCTATAGCTAAATATT
Organism: Talpa occidentalis; assembly: GCF_014898055.3. NCBI lineage: Eukaryota > Metazoa > Chordata > Mammalia > Eulipotyphla > Talpidae > Talpa > Talpa occidentalis. Next base: position 127,944,137 of record NW_023603184.1, on the reverse strand, counting down.
AATTTTCCCAACAAAGATGGAGAGCTATGTGCACTAAAGAAAGTACTAAATACATTCCACTGACCCACTGAATCGTCAACTAGCATTAAAACAAAGATTTTGCGTTTACCTTAAATTTAGTTGATAGCCTCGTGCCCATTCTATCAGAACATGGCACCACAGAACACATACTTCTTAAAGCATATACCTTAACAGGTTTAAAGGGCTTCCTTGGTTTTTTCCTACGGCATTTTCCCTTACCATTCCTCTTCCTCTTACGTTGCACAAGGTTGGGTGAAGCCTGCACAGGTTGCTTGGGAGAGGAGCTTGCAATAGCTCCCACCAGGTGCTCTTCAGGACTAGCAGATGGAACCGAGGAGCCAGAAAGTATCCTGGCTGGTATCTTGGCCTTCTTTAACCTCCTGACATCAGCTCTTTTCTTAAGGTGCATTCTAATAAAGATGTTTCTTGATTGGTACTTGTGACGCAAAAAGACAGAGAATTTGGAAGCATACTTTCGAATTATATCACTTAGTTTTGTCCGAATCCAAATCGACTGTTTTTCTGTAGCAATTCCCTTTTTTTGCTGGAGAATAATTGGTTTATGAACCATTTTAGAAAAACCTGGCATATTATTAGTTGTCACCTTCCTTCTCCGAATCTTCTTTTTACTTTCTAAAGACTTCTTTGTAACCAATTTTGGAGAGATTTTGGCAACATCATAATTGGGAAGAGTTAACTGGAAATTACTTTCCCTGGGAGCTGCACTAGAATTCAAAATCTCTGCCTCTTCCAGAGACACAGAAGATCCACTGGCCCACTCACATGCCACTGATTCATTTCTCACAAAGCTTTGCAAATCGACATTGCCATCTTCTACATTTAGGTCACTCCCATCAAAATCAGTGTTAATCCGGTCCTCTCTCTCATATTCTGGTACTACTATATTCAAAGGAGGATTACTTTCAGTTTGCCTATTCAATGGGTCGGGAGAACTCAAGGAATTCTGTTTATATCCGTACTCTATGTTAAAGCTGCAATTATTTGTCTGACTATGGGGCCTCTTTTTAGGGAGGCTGAAGGATTTATCACCTTCCTGCAGCTTAAACATATTTGAAGAAACAACACAGAGTAAGGCGTTGGGTTGCAAAGGCTTCAGAACATGAGTACCCAATTCCGGAGATTCAAGTATTCCAATTTGCACTTTCATTTTCTTTTCTCTGTCCCTCTGTGAATGCTTCCTCATTGTTAAGTCTTCCTCCTCTTGCCCAATTATTTCTGTCCCTGGGTGACTCATGACATTGGTTTGAGTTCCATGGCTGACTTTTACAGCCTGGCATCGAGATGCTCCTCGCCATGGTTGTTCATAAGGCATTTTCAATTCACAATAATGACTAAATTTATCTAAGGCCACTGAAAAGTCATCAATATCTGAAATACCTCCTGTATGATAATCATAGTCTGAGAAAACTTGAATTGATGTAGTCTCCTGATTTATATCAGCCCAGGTAACCTTTTCCCCGTTACTCAATTTTTTTTTTTTAATTTTCCTGGTCTCACAGTCATCATCAAAGTAACAGTGGAAACGACCTTCCCGGAATTCCTTCACAAGAGCACTAATTTTTATATCTTCCTCTGTCATTATTTGAGACCACGTTTTCCCCACAAATGAAGGGGGTACATGAGGCAAAGCTTCAAGAACTGGTTCATCAAGATTATTTTGTATGGCTCCTCTTCCTCCTGTTTTTCCTGGGTTCACTACAGAATCAACCACGGGAACAGAGTTTGAATGGGAATCATAGTTCTTTTCTTTCCATCCTGAATACATCTTCTTTGATACATCTGTTTTATTAACAGCTTGGTGAAGCTGGTCAGTGTCTGAATGAAAAGACGGATCACACTGAATATTCCTCCCAGAACAAGATTCACAGCTCATGAGTTCTATATTTTTACGTTTTAACTTCAAAAAATTGTCTTTATCAATCATTTGATGGATTGTTGACTCAGGAGAAGGATTCCAATCCATTGCAGAAACACTAGATTTACAGTTCTTATCTTTTAGGTCAGTATTTTCCAGATCTTTCTGAAAACTGACTTTGTCAGTTTTCTGTAGTTGGTGAACCACTGACTGAGGAGCATCTTCCCATTTAAAAAATTTTTTAGGACTACTAGAATCACAGCTCCTATCTTCTAGGGCTATATATTTCACCATTTTTTTATCAGGTCCATGTGACGGATAAGTCAAGGACTGAAGAGAGGCATCAACTTGAAAATTTATTTCAGATCCATAAGACGCACAGTTTGACTCTTGGAGAATAATATAGTCTTTCTTCTGGTTTACTACTTTGAAAGTTTCTCTAGATTGGTTTATCAGTGATCCAGAAGAAACTTCACAAACATATCCTACTGGAGAACTGTAATAGTTATGGCTCTCACCTTCTAAACAGAAACTTTCTGCATTTATACAGCTCATTTCTTTAACAGTCATTTGAGGTGAGTCAATCACTGGCTGAAAAGTGGAATCAGAATCAGGAATTATTTCACAATCATTATCACTGGTCACCAGGTCCACAAATAACATCTTTTGAAGATTTGGTTCTTTGATTGACACTCCATGTTGTTCAACTACTATATGAAGAGGAACATCAGAATCACATGATTCACTGGTCTTTTCTTCCATGTCAAGATGCTCTTCCTTCTGAAAGTTAATTTCTTTGCAACCCACTTGAGGTTCATCCACTTTTAACTGAAGACAAACCCCAGAATTACATTTTATTTCAGAAATAATAGATTTATAGTTTTTACTTTTTAGGTTATTCTGAGCTTTCTTTTGCAAATTTATTTCTCTGACAAGAGACTGATCAGCCACAAAGTGAACAGGATTATCAGAGCCATAACTTACTTCAAAATCACCTAGTTTATAGCTCTTATCTCCCAGGTAAACATGATCTTCCTTCCAAAGACTTACTTCTTTAACATCTTTTTGAAAATGGTCAGTCACTGACTGAAGATGATCACCAGAAGCAAAAGTTGTTTCAGGTCCACAAGGAACACATCTCTCATCTTTCCTATTGGCATGTTTCTCTTCTAAAAGATGAGGTTGCTCAACCACTGATTGAAGAGGGACATTTGAAACATAAATTACATCAGAATCACTGGTTTCATAGCCCTTTCCATCTAGACAAACATGTCCCTCCCTCACAAGATTTATTTCTGTAATGTCTTTGTGAATTTCATTAGCCAAAAACTGAAGAGGTTCATTACCATCAAAATTTATTTTTGAATCACTAGGCTGGACAATCTTATCTTCCAAGTCAACATGCTCCTTCCAAAGTTTGATCTCCTTAACGACTTCTTCAGTTCGACCAGATGTTGACTGAAAGATGACACCAGAATCATACACAATTTCAAAACCTTTAGATTCATCCCTCCTACCTTCCATGTCAGCTTCATCCTTCCAAAGGCTTATTTCTTTAACAGTTTCTCTAAGCTGGTCAGCCACTGACTGAACAGGGTCATCAGAACCAAAACTTATTTCAGAACTGAAAGACTGACTGTGTTTACTTTCTAGCTCAGTATGTTCCTGCTGCAAAATGTTTATTTGAGGCTGATCAACTACTGACTGGACCAAGAAACCAGAATCCAAACTCATTACACTACTACTGTATTGGCTGTTCTTTCCTTCCAAGTACACACGGCCTTCATTTTCAAGTTTCATTCGTTTAACAGCTACTTCAGGTTGATCAGCCACAAACTGAAGAGAAACATCAGAATTAAATAATTTAGAACCATGATTTTCATCAACATTATTTTTCAGGTCAATATCCTTTTCCTTACATAGGTTTGTCTTGTTAGCCACTTCCTGAAAATGTTCAGTCAATGGTTTAGGAGGGTTGTCAATATAAAAACTTATTTTACAATCATTAAATTTACTGTTTGCATCTTCCAAGTCAGTATGTTTTTCCTTCAAAAGGCTTCGTTGAGGCTGGTTAATTACTGAATGAAGAGGAGAGGCAATATCCCAATTTATTTCTAAACCTCTAGATTCAGAACTTTTTTCTTCTGGGCCAACATGGTCTTCTTTCAAAACAACAATTTGAGGTCTTTTAGTCATTAAAGGAGGGACACCAGAATTTAAAATTATTTCAGAATCACTACATGTAACACTCTTGTTTTCTTCAACAATATGCACTTCTTTCTGAACATTAATTTCTTTACCAACTACTTGAGATTCTGTCACTGAATAATGAGGTTCAGAAAACAAGTTTATTTTAGAACCACTAAATTCAGCACTTTTATCTTGGAATCTAATAGCACTCTTTTCTTTTTGAGGCCATATTTCTTTAATAACTGCTTCAGGTTTATGAGTCACTGATAAAAGAGGGACATCAGAATCCAAACTTATTTCAGAAGTACTTAATTCATTACCTTTATCTATTATGTGTTCTTCCTTCTGGTTATTTTTTTCTTTAACAGTTACATCAGGGTGATTAGTCACTAAATGAAGAGAAATATCTGATTTCAAATTGATTTCAGAATTACTAGGTTCATTATCCTTATTTTCTGATTGTATCTGCTCTTCTTTCTGACATTCTACTTCAATGGGGTCTTCAGAATGTTCATCCATTGAATAAAAAATATCGTAGTCCAAACTTAATTCAGAACTACTAGATTCATTTTCCTTATTTTCTAAGTGAACTTTCTCTTCTTTTTGAAGATGTAGCTTTTGAACAGCTACTTCAGGAGGAGATACATAAGAATCTAAATTTATTTTAGAACCACTGGGTTCATCATTCTTTCGTCCTAAGTATGCATACTCTTCCTTCTGAAACATTTCTTCGACATCTATTTTAGGCTGATCAGTTCTTGAGTAAAGAAGCGTATCAGAATTAAAAGGTATTTCAGAATTACAGGATTCATTATTCTTATTTTTCAGATCAAGAGATTCTTCTTCATAAACAGCTACTTGAGGTGGGTCAACTGAACAAAGAATAATATCAGAATCAAAGGTTATTTCAGAACTATCTGATTCACAGTTCTTATCCTTGAGGTTAATGTACTCTTTTCTTATTTCCTCAATATCTAGCTCAGAACGCTCAGTGACTGACAGAAAAGGGGGATCAGAATCAAAAGTCAAGTCACAACTGGAGCACCCACAGCTCTTAACTTCCATGTCAACATTTGACTCTTTCACATTTATTTTACCCAGAGCACCTTGAGGTTGATCATTTGTTGGCTGGTAAGGAAAATCATGAGAATTGAAACTTAGGTCAGAAAGAGTGCTAGATTTAGCACTCTTATTTGCCAAGTTAGTTGCTACTTCTTCAGAGTTTACTTCTTTAACAGCTTCTTGGAAATGGTTAGCTACTAACTGACCATCAGTGTGAGAATTCATTCCAGGGCCATATGATTCACAGTTTATATCCACTAGATTAGTTTTCTCTTTCAGAAGATTTATTCCTTCACCGGTCCTCTGAGGTTCATCAGTCACAGTATTCACAGTATTCAGAGAGACATCATAATCAAGATGTGCTGCAGTACTACTGGGTTTTTGATTCTCATTTTTCAGGTAGACATGTCTATCCTTTAGGTTTCCTTCTTTGACAGTCAGTTGGGGATGGTCAACTACTGAGTGAAGAAGAACGCAATCATCAAAACTTGTTTCAGAACAACTGGATCCATAATTCTTATCAACCAAGTCAATGTGATCCTTCTTCTGAAGTTTTGTTTCTGTGACTACCACTGGGATTTGGTGAACCACTGACTGAAGTGGGTAAAAGGTATCAGCACTTACTTCAGAGCTGCTAGATCCATAGTCCTTATCAACCAAGTCAATGTGCACCTCCTCAGGAAGGCTTACAACTTTTGCACGCTGTTGGGGGTAGTCTTCAGTTGACTGAAGTGAGGCATCACAATTAAAAGTCATCTCAGAATCACTAGATTCATAACTTTCATCAACCAGGCTAATGGGCATTGCCTTCTGAAAACTTGTTTCTTTAACAATTACATGAATTTGGTTAGAAGCCACCTGAGGAGAGCTATCAAAATCACAGCATTTCTTTTTCTTATACTGCAAATCAGCACGTACTTTACTTGAAAGGTTTCTTTCTTTAGCAATCACTTTAGATTGGTCAGTCAGTGAATGAAAAGAGGGATTATAATCAAAACTCATTTCATACCTTCTCAATTCATTGTTCTTATATTCTTGGTCAATTTGCCTTTCCTCCCAAATGTCTTGCACAAACCCTTTAGGTTGATCAGATGCTGAATGAAGAGAGCCACAACCAAACTTCATTTCAGAACTCACTGAGCTCTTATGTTCCAAAAAGGCTGACTTGTTAAAAACCAAATGCTTTTCTTCTTTCGTATGATCCATATTAGAAAGCTTCTCATGATACTTTGGAATGGCATCTTCAGGGACTCCTTTATCAGAGGGCATGTCAGTTTTATTTTGGCTTACAGTTGGGTTTACTACTAATTTGGAAAAAGGTTCACATTTTAAGGCGCCTTTAGTACCCATTACATCATGGAATTTAAAATCAGTTGTCAAAGTTTTACCCTGAATCATCAATTTATCTGAATTTATACATAAAGATCTCCTATTTGACTCCTTAGGTTTCTGATATGAAACAAAAGGAGTTTCTAGATGACACGACAGCACAGGATTTTTAGAGTTCCTGCCTAGTTGTTCAAAGTATCCATCAACTTTGTCAGGGGCGCATTTGCTAATAGAACCTACATGGACAGCTTGTGATAACTCAGTAGTATTAGTTGTGAGTGGTTTAACACAAGAATTTTCAGGTAAACAACTAGCAGGAGCATGAGAAATCACTGAGGAATATATTGAGTTTTGTCCATAATTTGCAGTTTGACCAATACCTACTTGCTGAAATTCACTCAAACCACTCCCAATTTTATGAACAAACTTCAAGGGCTGCTGTTGTCCCTTCTCTAATTTTTGAATAACTGATGGTCGGACTGAAACACCCTGTATATATTCCTGAGATTTACTAGGCCTGGAATATAACTCCTCATTAGGTTCACAATGCTTGGCTGATATTTCTCTTCTGACTCCAGCATCATTCTCAGACATTTCTTCAGAAATAACACTGTCAGTAGGAACCACTTCAGAATGTGATACAGGAAGTCTCTCATTTTGTATTGATCTAAAAAGGAAAATCCATAGAGATATTACAATATTAGTTTAAGACATATAAAGGCTATATAAGTACTTTCTTTCTATCCTGTGCCAGACTCTTAGAGGACAGAGATTCAAGACAATCACACCATGCTGTATACTATATACATTTCAGAGATAATAATGAGTGCAAAAGAAGCAGGTAGCACTACCAATTGCTGCTAAATAAGGACAAATGGCTCCCAAACATGAGAAAAACTAGTAAAATTATGTATCATTTTTCGGTTCTCAGAAGGGTAAACAGCAAAATGTTTAAGACATGTTACTTAGCCTTGTATGTTTCAGTTTCTTCCTCAAAAAAAAAAAAATACTATTTTCCTTCATGAAATTGTTTTGAGAAATAAAATAGTTATTATATGTATGAGCATTTTTTTTAATCTTCAAAATATCATTCACAAATGTTATCTAGTATTATTTTAATACACTGTTTTGGCAAAGGTGTTATATAACACAGCACTTTAATATCTGGTGACATTATATATTCATTTAATCTCTATGAAGAACAATGTGGAAATGCCCATTAAAATTGTATGGGGAATATAAAAATAAAATTTATTATTTAAAAAAAAAATTTTAAATGCCAAGAGGACTCTAAGGAGACATGACAACTTAATGTAATATGACTATTCTGGAAGGGAATCTGAGACAGATAAAAACATTAGGTTAAAACTAAGGAAATCTGAATAAACTAGAATTCAGTTAATGTATTATATTAGTGGTTCATTAATTACAACAAATGTACCATAATAATGCAAGATATTAGCACTAGGGAAAATGGATAAGGAGTTATAGAGAAACACTCTGTAATATAGTCTCAATTTTTCTGTAAATCTAAAACAGTCTTAAAAAATAATCCAGGGCCTCCCCTGGTGGCACAGTGGTTGAGCGCTGGGCTGCGAGGCTGCCCGCAGCCTCTACAGCGCCAGTTCATTCCCTGGCTGCGGGCGAGGGTCCCACAAAAAAAAAAATAAATAAAATAAAAATAGATAATATAGAGCTAGATTAACACATAAAAATACCTTTATTAAATATTTTTCAATCTGAAAGATGCCACAATTGTCTGAGAAGATCTGTACATGTGTCAGCCACATATACCTATTTTTGTAGCATGTCATAAATATTACTATTTATTTGCCATAAAATCATTATCTTAATTAAATTATAATATTGTTGGCATTTGTAAACTAAGAAAGTTAGCTCTGGTATCAAAATAATACTATGACATGGAAAAATTCTATACTTTTTTATACTTCTGAACTCTAATCAAATTTCAACACAATAACTGCTTGCCCTACTTTTTCAAAACCATAGAAGACTATCTCTACTTGTCTTAAATACTATTACAACATTCTGAAAATTAATTTTGTAACATTTGGCTATGACTAAACAGAAGAAAGGAAAGAGAAAAAGAAGGTAGAACCAAAATCAACAAATTAGCAAAATCAAAAAAAATACGAATCACCATCTAGATATTTTGAGTTTTGATTGTATTTATATGTGTGTGTTGAAAATTAACTAAATCAATTGATATTCTTAGTCATTTTAAGCTAATTTTACAAAAAAAATGGCCTTAAAATATATAACCATCAAAGGTTGAAAACATTTATATAACAGGTTAAAAAGAAAAAGTCTTAAAATTATATAAAATATATCAAAATCTATGGTATATGATAAAAATGTAAACTTCACACTTTTAAATCATCTATTTAAAAAAGGAATTAGCAAACACAAATTAATTAAATAACTCAAGAAGATATAGTAACAACCCAATTCCCAAGAAAGTTGACAAGAAAAAAATAACAAATAATGAGTTGATTTTTAATTAAATCTAAAATAATAAGAGAAAACTTACAGTGCTGAGACAAGGGGAGGGAAAAAGAAGAAATTTTTAAAAATAAACTAGAATTTAGAAAGCTTATAAACAATGTGGGATTTGTATGGAATTTAAAATATTTATGGAATGAAAATGGCATTCAAATCAAATATACACAGCCTCCTGAGTTTGGTCCCCTGCCAGCAAGGTGACCCACATTGCCCAGCGCTATCACCATTCCACTAAGCTACTTCACCTGCTTTCTTGATAATGATGTGGGTGGTGCCGCAGCACGTCCTGCAAGAAACGTTCCATCAAACTCGAGGTGGCCCTCTGTCGTCTGTTCTGTGTGGTCAAGTATCTGTGCTGACTGCTGGTCACATGCTAGAAAGAAAAAGGAAACTAAATTTTTTTTTCTGGGAACTTTTTTTTTTTTAAAATATTTTATTTTATATAATTCTTACATCATTTTTCATTTTTGTACAATGTATGCATTTTCATTTTGGTTATATTCCCCATACAATTGCACCCCCCCTTATTTTGACCCTAATCCTCCCCGCCCCCCCGCCCACAGGGTGTCTCTGGTCCACAGTTGCTTGTTGATTTTTATTTTTACTTTGTATTAATTAGTCTTTAAACTAAATGTTTTTATTTATTTATTTTTTAAGATTTATTTATTTGTTTATTTATACAAGCACTGGGTATAGTCAGAAGTGCGGGAGGGTGAGAGAATTCACCAGAGCCAGAGCGGGGAGCAAAGCAGGCAGAAGGACCAAAGTGCACTGTTGAGGGGAGCAGCGGGCGGCAGGAGAGGTCTGCGTGCCATGTGGGACCCTCCTGTGGTGGCTGGGGAGCAGCCAACCGCTGCGCCACCGGGGAGGCCCTAAACTAAATGTTTTTAAATGGATAATATTAGTAGTGAGAGTTTCACATAATGACTTCATTATATGGGCCTCAAGTATATACTCTTGTATGCATAAATAAATAAATCTTTAAAAAAAGGTGTAGTATACACACACTGGAGTACTTATTCAGTGATTAAAAAAGATAAACTCTTAGCATTTGCGGCAACATGGATGGAGCTGGAAGGGATTAAGCAAAATAAGTGAGGAGAAAAAAAGATAAATAGCAGAAGGTTTTACTTATGTGTGGAATATAGACAATCCAAATAAAGGATCATGAAAAAGACAAACCTTTCAAGCTGACCAGCATCAGAGGCATATAGCAGGGGAGAGTGAGAGAGAGGGGTCAAAACAGGGGAGGGAACAGCACAAAGGACTGTGGTGGTGGATCACCGGTACTGTGATGGTAGGAAAACTACAACGACTACACCCAAGGGGAGAATTCAAATATCATCCAAAAAATTAACAACAATGTAAGAAAATTAATTTTAAAAAAATTAAATGTTTTCTTATAAGAAAAAGGCATCTTTCATATTAATGACCCAATTGAATGATGAGAATTTGCAAAAGTAAGGACACAGTATTTGTTTGAACACAATTTTAAATCTAATTTCTGTATTTTCATCTTAAGAAAAATCTTCAAGGTTAGCCAAGAGAGTTTTTACATTTCCTGTTAGAACAGCATAATCCCCAGGGCAATGGGAGGTTCCAGGTTCCTGTCCCCCTCCAAGGAAGGGTAGAGCTGGGCTGGGGGGTAAAGACTGGGAAATGGACTGGGAAAAAAACAGCAGAGAAGCAAGCATGGTAAGAAGCAGAGAAAGGGCCTCCCTGGTGGTGCAGGCAGTTGAGCGCAGCACTGTGCTGTGAGGCTGTCCACAGCCTCTGCAGAGCCGGTTCAATCCCCGCCTGCCTCAGAGCAACTCACATGGAGAGCAGACCTCTCCTGTCTCGCCCACTGCTCCCCTCAGCAGTGTGTTTCAGTTGGTCTGCCTGTTCTGCTCCCCACTCTGTCTCTGATGGATCCTCTCGCCCTCCCACGCATCTGGACTGTACCCTGACTCTTGTATAATACAAAATAAAAAAAAAGAAGAAGAACAAGCAGAGAGAGATGGAGAAAGAAGACTGGAGGAAGCACCCAGAACAGAGAGATATGTTAAAAATGTCATGGGAGGGCCTCCCCGGTGGCGCAGCGGGTTGAGCGCAGTGCTGTGAAGCTGCCTGCCCGTAGCCTTTGCAGCACGGATTCGATTCCCAGCCGGCCAGGGCGATACTCACATAGTGCAACAGACCTCTCCTGTCTCACCCGCTGCTCCCCCCAGCAGTGTGCTCGTCAGTCTGCCTGTCCTGCTCCCCGCTCTGTCGCTTCCCGCTCTGTCTCTGGTGAATCCTCTCACACCCCATGCCTCTGGCCTGTACCCCAGTTCTTGTATAAATAAATAAATCTTTATTTAAAAAAAGACTGTCGTGGGAGAAATATCGAGATGAGGCAGGAGACACGGAGATGAAAAAACTCACCAAAAACATTCTGAAGAACAGAAAAGGGGGACTTATTAAAATACACTGCTAAGAAAAGCAATGGGAAAACAGAAGTCTGTGGGTGAAGGATTTGGGGCTCCCTTTTATAACTTGTTTGGGCAAGTTAGTGCTGGGATGTATGATCTTAGGTATCGACCTTTGACAAAGAATGTGTCCTGACCCTACTTCCTTCTACAAGGTCAAAGTGACCAATCTTATGGCCTGATTCCCATAGCAACCTTATCAATTCCCTTTTTCTATTCAAGCCTCCCAAACCTTCCCGCTGGGCAAAGGGTGGGGGCTTAGATTTTAACCTTATTAAATGATCCCCAGACAAAGAGGTCTTCTTCCATGTCCCCTCAAGTTCTTGGTGCAAGTCGAGGCCTAGAAGCAAGCAGTTTCTTCACATGTCTTGCCAATCTCCCCAGAAATCTCCAGATGCCTGCATAAAAAGGACATGCTGACCCCTGCCCATCTCTCCCTCTTTTTTTTAATGCCTTTGCATAAATACTCTTCACTGTGACAAAGAACAGGGCAGTACAGACTATGAGTCTGCTGCCCTCCTCAGTTTGCCAACAAATTAAACTACTTTCCTTCTCAAACTGTTTTCTTTTACTGGCTGAGGGAAAGTGAGACAAGCGTTTTGTAACACCCTGCCCGCCAACAGACCCGGCAACTGCAGAAGGATTTAAGCCATCTGTGGTTAGTCAGCCCTATGGGAAAGTTGGTGTCCCCAAGGTACTACTGTATGGGGAGGGGGTCCCCAGGGAAAAGGTAGGTTCCAGGAGAAGGAGAAGCTGGGGAGGGAGGAAGCAGGATGGAGAGCAGGAGGAGCCTAGAGGAGACACACGGAGCAGAGAGACATGTGAAGCAGCTGCACTTGCTTCTTGGTCTTAGACCCACTGAAACAGATGTGGGTGAGAGACCCGTGGGGAGGTTAGCAATGGCAGCGTTGATCTTGGTTTTGATTTTGCTCCTTCTGCCCCAGATGTGCTGGGCCCCTTTCTGCTCCTTTCCTATGGGTCTCCATCAAGAGGTGCTGTTAACAGGGTGGTCCCCAGGGAAAGGGGAGGTGCCAGGTTCCCTGCCCCACCCAAAGAGGGGGTGGAGCTGAGCAGGGAGGAGAAGAAGCTGGAGAGCAGACTGGGGAAGGAAGGAAGCAGGATGAAGAGCAAGAAGGAGACCTGGAGAAGAGACATGTGAAGAAGCTGCACTTGCCTTTTGGTCCTGGACTGGTTGACACAGATGTGGGAGAGAGACCCGTGGGGAAGCTAACAATGGCAGTGTTGATCTTGATTTTTGATTTTGCTCTTTTTGTTAGGGGTCATCCCATACTTGTTTGTTTCTGACCCTTTTCTATGTGTTCCTGCTAGAGGGTGCTTTAGACTTGGGGCAGCTTTCAGGCCTTGCTCTGGGTCAATCCTGCATATGGGTAACTTCGGGTGTTAGATTTAAAAACTATATCCTGGGCCTCCCTGGTGGCGCAGCGGTTGAGCGCTGGGTTGCGAAGCTGCCCGCGGCCTCTGCAGCGCCGGTTCGATCCCTGGCTGCTCCCCGGCCACCGGAGGAGGGTCCCACATGGCGCGCAGACCTCTCCTGCCGCCCGCTGCTCCCCTCAGCAGTGTACCTCGGTCCCTCTGCCTGCTCTGCTCCCCGCTCTGGCTCTGGTGAATTCTCTCACCCTCCCGCGCTTCTGACTGTACCCAGTGTATGTATAAACAAACAAACAAACAAATAAATAAATAAAAAACTTTAAAAAAAAAAAATAAATAAAAACTATATCCTTTGTCTTGTCTGTATTGCACACTAATTGTATTGAAGTTCCTTTCCATTAAAGGTCTTATATGTTTTGTTTTGTTTTGTTTTAAAGATTTATTTATTTATTTATACAAGCACTGGGTACAGTCAGAAGCGCAGGAGGGTGAGAGAATTCACCAGAGCCAGAGCGGGGAGCAGAGCAGGCAGAAGGACCGAAGTACACTGCTGAGGGGAGCAGCGGGCGGCAGGAGGGGTCTGCGCGCCATGTGGGACCCTCCTCCGGTGGCCGGGGAGCAGCCGGGTATCAAACCGGCGCTGCAGAGGCTGCAGCCTCTTCAAAACCCAGTGCTCAACCGCTGCGCCACCAGGGAGGCCCTGTTTTTTTTTTTTTTTTTTTAAAGACTGATTTATTTATGCATACAAGAACTGGGGTGTATGGGCCTCCCCTGGTGGCGCAGCGGTTGAGCGCTGGCCTGCAAAGCTGCCCGCAGCCTCTGCAGTGCTGGTTCGTTCCCCGGCCACCGGCGAGGGTCCCACAAAAAAAAAAAAAAAAAAAAAAAAAAAAAACTGGGGTGTAGACCAGAGATGCGGGGGGTGAGAGGATTCACTAGGAAAAGTGGAGAGCATAACAGGAAGATCTATTGAAATACTGAGGGGAGCAGCAGGTGAGACAGAAGTCTGCTCCACCCTGTGGGTTGCTCCTGGCCAGTGGGGGCTCGGGACCTAACTCGTGTTACAGCGGCTGGCTTGGTAATGCTTGTTAACCCCTGCACAGGCAGGGAGTCCCCATTATATGTTTTGTCTTGATGTGGCGCATGGCAGAATTTATTTAGGGCAGGTATGTTTGGGAGTTCTGGGATGCCCCTCACCCAGCCCTATTGTTGGGGGGAAAGGATGCCTTGAATGAACTTCACAAACAGGTTTTATGGACTTCACCCCCACCCCAGACCAAGGAGAGCCAAGAGACCAAGAACTACAAATCCCATAATGTCATCACCACGGAAGCGAGGATGCTGGGAACTGAGGGTGGGGTTAAGCAGCCAGGCTTGGTATATAATGTGACATGTAGCCCCTGGGGGTTGCTTGGTTTTTCTGCGGCTCTCAGCGTGCTACTGGGGTCCCAGCTCAGCGGAACTGGTAGGATGATGCATTCACCAATTCATCCCTCTCTCTTACTGAGTTATTCGTTTCTCACTTCCCCTTCTTTTGTAAATAAGCCCTTTGTTACCATTTTGCGTGTGCCTGCAGTTGAGTCTTATTATAAGTCCCCTTTAAGCATGCGGGTAAGGACCCAGCGTCAGGCCACCCATACATGGGGTTGCGCTGTAACACTATAACACTACCAAGTAGGTGCAAATGTGGTTGTGCTTCTCCCATGTGTTTGTTTCAGCTATGTGGACATTTGCTTCCTGACCCTTAGATCAGAAAAACTGGCTACAACCTGTGGAAACTGTATGCATGCAAGCTGTTTCTAGTCATTAAAAAAAATTTTTTTAAACATTTATTTATTTATGCATATAAGAACTGGGGTACAGGCCAGAGGTGTGGGGGGTGAGAGAATTCACCAGAGACAGAGCAGGGAGCAGAACAGGCAGAAGGACCGAAGTACACTGCTGAGGGGAGCAGCGGGCGAGACAGGAGAGGTCTGCGCACCATGTGGGTCACCTCCCTGGCTGGGGATCAAACTCATGGCTGGCGATAGCTTGAGAGTACTGAGACTTAACACCTTACGCCACCCAGGAGCCCCCTGTTTATAGTCATTTCTTCAGAAGTTTTGTTGGGGGAAGATTATTTTTTTTTAAGATTATTTATACAAGAACCGGGGTACAGTCAGAATCGCGGGAGGGTGAGAGTATTTACCAGAGACAGAGCGGGGAGCAGAACAGGCAGACTGAAGAAATACGCTGCTGAGGGGCGCAGCGGGCGAGACAGGTGAGGTCTGCGCGCCATGTGGGACCCTCGCCGGCCGGCCGGGATCAAACCCGCGCTGCAGAGGCTGCCGACAGCTTCCCAGCGTGGCGCTCAACCCGCTGCACCACCCGGGAGGCCCGGAAGGGCATGTTCTAGATGAACCCCACCCACTGATGCGTATGAAGTTGTTGGGTTCAGAGAGTGGGGTTCTTGTGAAGCAGGAAGTTGCTAAGTCTGCTGCTTGCTGGAGCGGAAAATTACCGCGGTGTGCCGCTTGCCCACAATAGTAGCCATGGCTTCCTTGACCGCCTTCCCAAACAATAAAGTCTATGATGAATGGGATGGCAAACTTCCGTGTACAAACTGCGTAAAACCTCACCAATCCTGGGCCTCCCCGGTGGCTCAACGGGTTGAGCACAGCGCTGTGAAGCTGTCGTAGCCTCTGCAGCACGGGTTCAATTCCCGGCCCTCCAGGGAGCAACCCACATGGGCAGCAGACCTCTCCTGCCTCGCCCCCTGCTCCCCTCAGCAGTGTTCTTGGTCCTTATGCTCCCCGCTCTGTCACTAGTGAATCCCCTCACCCTCCCTGTACCCCGGTTCTTGTATAAATAAATAAATCTTAGTAAATAAATAAATAAATCTTAAAAAAAAAAAAAAAAAACCTTACCATTCCTGCAATTTGGGGCTCAGACTTTTGGGAGCTATCCCACTGAGCCCGCCAGAGTGAGAAATAAATTTCCTCCTCTCCACCTCTCTGAGTGCTGCCTGATTTCTCTGGGAAATTGCCTTAACATTTGGATAAACACATGCCATTCGCAGCAACGTGGATGGAGCTAGAAGGAATTATGCTCAGTGAAATAAGCCAGAAGGAAAAAGAAAAATATCGGATGGTTTCACTTATAGCAGGAATATAGGGGAACCCAATAAGACATCAGTGTAAAAAAATAATAACAGTACAAAACACAACAAAGCAAAAATGGACAATTATAAATCAGAGACATCCTGCAGGGGAGGAGGGAGAGGGATCAGAGGGAGTGAGGGAGGAGCTCAGCGGACTGAGGTGATGGTGCAGGGGTGCATTGGTGGAGGAATTTCTGTGGGGACTACACCTGAGGTGGCAGAAGCAAATATTGTCTAAAAAGGAACAATGATGTAAAAAATAAATTAAAAAATTAAAAAACAAACATGTGGGTTCACTCTGGGAAAAGCTTCACCAGAGCTTCCCTTTCAGTGGCACGGGAGATTTTCCCAAGAGAGTTTCTCCATGAGACCAACGTTAGTTGTACCCAAACGGGCAGGTTTATTACAAAAGGGAGAGAATAAAGGACATGAGCGGGCAGAAAGGGCTGACCTGAAAGGGACAGACTTGCCAAAAGAGAGACCTGCATGGTCACAGGTGCGCAGTGGAAGCTGCCACTGCTGAGGGGGGTCAGTGAGGAGAAGCCCCGGCAGGTACAGGTCACGGCAGGCAGGAGGCTGCTGCCCCGCGGAGGGAGAAGGGTGGTGAAATGACGCACCTGCATAGTCACAGGTGGCCAGGATGGCTACCCAGTGCCAGTGCAGAAACTGCACTTCTCTTTGGAGGAGCCCATTCCTTGTGGCTTGGCCTGTTTGCTGTTCATTTAGGATAACCATGTAGAATTCGAAAGGGATCAGAGAATCTACAAGACCCTCAATCTTTTATCTTTACATTTGGGCTGGGCCCCATGACGCTAACAGTATCTGACACTTTGCTTGGGTCTCAGCCTTGGTGCCTAATGACTTTTGTTTCCTATATAGCTGGTTTAACGACTATGTTAGTCATTTCAACCCCCACCTCCAGCTCCTGGCATTGGGCCAGGTTTCTGGTCCGTGGGGGCTTCCTTTCCAACTTTTCTATCCCTATCCTCCATCAACCCCACTTCCTTTTTGGGGTTTGATTTTGTGGAAATTGCTTTGTGTGACAGCAAGCAATCTTTTACTCAAGGATGCCTAGTGTTGAAACTACATGGCTAGGTATGGACAGAATATGCTCCAAAATGACATTTGAGGCCTCATGGTGGGCTTCCCGTGACCAAAATAAGCAGTTTTACTCAAAAGATGGTGGTGGGGGCCTCCCTGGTGGCGCAAGGGGTTATGTGTCAGCCCTTTGAAGCTATCTGCAGCCACTGTAACTGAGTCCTGCCAGGGAGCTAACCCACACGGAGCACAGAAGACCTCTATTGTCTTGCCCGCCAGCTACTGCCCCCCTCAGCAGTGAGATTTCAGTAGATCTGCCTGTTCTGCTTCCCACTCTGTCTCTGGTGAATCCTCTCACCCTCCCTACAACCCCCGTCACCCCAGCATCTCTGGCCTATACCCCAGCTCTTGTATGCATAAATAAATCTTTTTAAAAAATATTTTAAAATAAATAAATAAATCTTTTTTTAAAAAAAAAGATGGTGGTAAGTTGTGACTCTGGACTTTTGTCTGTGGTTTCTGCTGGCTTATAGGTCTAATTAGCAATTCTGAAGATAGTGATGGATTTTGAAGTGACTACTCAGCCTCAAGGGATTTTACAACCCAACAAAGACACAGTGATCATTTGAATTAGCACATTTTATTCCTGGGTGCCAAAGGGAAAGAAGCCTTGAGCTATAACTGGTAATTGCTGATGACCTTAATGGATTCTTCAAGAATACTTGCGTTTTGCAAGGTCTGAATCAGAAAAATTAGAAAATTCTTATCTGGATAAGTTTGAAGAGGTTTGCTACTGGGAATTTTTGTCACACAAAAATTCATATTTGTGATTTGGGAATATTTGGGATTCTTTTTTTTTTTTTAAGATTTATTTATTTATGCATATAAAAACCAGGATACAGGCCAGAGGTACAGGGGATAAGAGGATTCACCAGAGACAGAGTGGGGAGCAGAACAGGCAGACTGACTGAAACACAATGCTGAGGGGGGTAGCGGCAAGACAGAAGTCTACTGCACCACGTGGGTAGCTCCCTGCTGGCCTGGGATCAAATTCGTGCCGCAGTGGCTGCGGACAGCTTCACAGTGCTGCGCTTAACCTCTTGCGCCACCAGGGAGGCCATATTTGTGATTTAATTCTTGAATTAGTTTGAGTGCTGGTGGAAGGCAAGATTCTAAGACTCTGTTTACTACTGAAGAAGGTCTGTTTTGGAAAGCATTCTATTTGATGATGAAAGAAAGCCCTATGCGCACACCAGAAATGTAGTCTATAACTTCCAAATTAACAGGCAGCCCCTTGCGATGTGCTGAAGGAAAAATCTAGTAGTCTTCCATTTGATTGATAAAAAGAAATTTTATGGGACCTCAGTAGAGCTCCAGAGACACTCCATAAAGCTCCTCCCTATCCTCAGGGGAAACATATTAGAAGAATTTGACCTATTTGGTATTTACCTAGCTAATTGGAACTTAACGGGAAGCATGGTCACTTGGGAGAAATGTGTGACTTTGGCATATTCATAAATGTTAACGTTGGTGTTCTAAAATTTATATGAAACCCTAAGTGTCTTATATGCAAACTCTTGATTTTGATTGTTGTTGTCTTACAATATTGATGGCTATTTGTATGGTTTGACATCTGTAGAAATTGTTTCTGGAGAAATTAATGGGAGAGAGACCTCAACTCATTCCAATTGCTGGAACGGGTGAGATTTACCACTGAGTACTGGGTGGGCTATTGGAAATGAGTATCATTTTTGATATGCTTTTATTCGACATAATCCAGGGGGAGTGTTTGTATTGTTTTATTTTAGCTGACCAGGATATGAAGCAATGTTATATTTTCATAAGCAGAACTAGCTTGTGTTTGCATTTTCTCTCTCCTTGAAACCAACATAATATAAAAAAGTGGTACTAATTTTTATTCATGACAATGAGCCTATTTTTGCATGTCTCCTTAAACTACAGAATTGGAAGCCTGTTTCATTACATGGCTTTGATTGAAATTACTCTAGGAGTTGAATGTGAGCTTAGCCATGAAGAGGAGACCCTTTCTACTTTGCTTATAGAAAAGGTGGGGAAGCTTGCCTCCACTGGCAGGACTGGAAAACCCTGGGAACCTCAAGAGGAAATCCCAGGTGGAGTGTGCTAAGACTGTGGCCTTGATTTAAAGCTTGCACAGACTGGATGTCGAGAGCTCACTCTAATCCTATATGGAATGTTTCAACAAAGCCAATTAAATTTGATGCTTGGTTATTCTGCCTGGAGACTTGATGGAAAAATAGGTAAAGTGGATTAGAAGCAGATTTAGTTTGCAATAGTATTTTGCTCTACTGTTGGACAGAATTGGGATCAGGGTGGAGAGAAATTGATTTGCCTGGTGACTGATGTTTCTCTTTCAACATACTGGAACCCTTAAAAAGGCTGTCTTCTACAATGGCACCCCAAGATCTTGACCACCATAGAAATGGTGGGAAAAATGAAAAGGGGGGAAATGAAACAGGGTAGTCCCCAGAGAAAGGGGACCAGTAGAGCTAAGGAACAGTAGGGCTGAGCAGGGAGGTGAACCTAGAAGATTGGAAGAAGGACTGAGGAAGAAGCAAACCTGGTAGAAGGAAAAGCAGTGAAACGCAGAGGGATATGCAGGAAGAGACAGGAAGACTGGAGAAAGCATATGGAGCAGAAAGACATGTGAAGAAGCTGTGCCAGCTTCTCGATCTTGGACCAGGAACTTGAGGGACATGGAAAGAAACTGAGACGTGGGTGAGAGACCCAAAGGGATGCTGACAATGGCAGCCTTTATCTTGACTTGGATTTTGATTTTGCTCTTTTCCTCCCAAGCTTGCCTTGCTCCTTCCTGGTGGTTCCCTACAAGAAGGGACCTTAGACTTGTGGCAAGGTTTGGGTCCTCAGCAGTCTTGCTTTGGGCCAACCCTGTTTGGCTGGGTATTTACCCACAAGGGGATGGGCAATTTGGGGTGCCTGAATTGGAAACTATGCTCTTTGCCTTCTCTTCTCACTATCGCACATTGATGGTACTGAAATCCCTTTCCACTGAAGGTCTTATGCAGTAGAGAATTTTTTTTTTTTATGTGGCAGATAGCAGAACCCATTTAGAGCAGGCAGGTTTGGGACTCCCTGGATGCCCCTCGTTCTGCCCACTAACAGCACAACAAAAGGAAAGACTCAATATGTAATAGGGTGGTGCCCAGGAAAAGGGGAGGTTCCAGGTTCCCTGCCCCACCCAAAGGAGGGTAGAGCTAAGCAGACAGGAGAAGAAACTGGAGAGGAGACAGAGGAAGGAAGGAAGCAGGACGGAGAGGCAGAAGGAGGCCTGGAGGAGGCGCATGGAGCAGAGACATGTGAAGAAGCTCCACCTGCCTTTTGGTCCTGGACTGGCTGAAACAGGTGTGGGTGAGAGACTGGTAGGGAGGATAACAATGGCAGCACTGATCTTGATTTTGCTCTTTTCCTCCCCCTTTTTTGTGGGTCCCCGCTGGAATGTGCTTTAGACTTGTGGCTGGGCCAGTCCCATTTGGGTGGACTTTCACCCACCGAGGGGATGAGTAACTTTGGGTGCTTGATTTAGAAACTATATTCTTTGTTTTTTCTGTGTTGTTCACTAATTGTACTAAAGTTCCTTTCCATTAAAGGTCTTATAACTTTTGTTTTGATGTGGTGGGTGGCGGAACCTATTTAGAGCAGGCAGGTTTCGGGGTTTCTGGGATGCGCTGTAACAAATACAAATTAACAGTTTTCAAGTAAGCCTTAGTTCTTGAGTCAGAACTATAACCTAAATCTGCCAAACTTGCAGCTTTTGATTCCCAAGATTTCCTCAGTGGTATCTTTTATCTTTTTTTTTTTTTAAGATTTATTTATTTATGCATGCATGCATGCAAGAGCTGGGTACAGGACAGAGGTGTGCGGGGAGGGGGGTGAGATTCACCAGGGACAGAGTGGGGAGCAGAATAGGCAGATCTACTGAAATACACCGCTAAGGGGAGCAGCGGGCAAAACAGGAGGGGTCTGCTGCGCCATGTGGGTCAGCTCCCTGGCTGGGGATGGAACTGGTGCTGCAGTGGCTGTGGATAGCTTCACAGTGATGCGTCTTAACCCCTTGCACTGGGGAGGCCCTTTTATCTTCTTATAAAAAGACAAAAGTCTGGCCCTGGGAGCACCTTTACCCAAATCTCAACTGGAACTTGGGGTGGGGGGGACTGGCAATAACTTGGGACCCAAATATCCTACCCAGGGAAAAGAACAGTTTCTCAGGGCAGAAGACCTTCACCTGAACTACAAGTTGGAAATCTTTAACAACACATGAGAGCTATCAGGTGCTCACAAAAAACCCTCCCAAAGCTCAGATTCATAGTCAAACCTGAAAGTAACACATATACTAACAAAACACCCTCAAGAAGATACTGAAACAAGGTGTCCAGATGGCAACCAAAAAAAGAAGGCATGGCCATATTTCACTTCTCAAAAAAAAACAGATTTAAGTCCTGAAGACAATACTTTCTTTTAGGAGCAAGAATCAAGGCTCTGTGGGGCCTCCCTAGTGGCGCAAGGGGTTAAGACACAGCACTATGAAGCTATCCGCAGCCACTGCAGCACTAGTTCAATCCCTGGCCAGGGAGCTAACCGAGGTGGAAAGATGTTTACTAACAACATGCATACCTCCTGTATACATAGCAGAGACCCAGCATGATTAATTAACCAGGGTGGCTTCAGACACCTTCTTAAATAGCTTAACTAACAGCCTTCATATTTCCTCCTATGAAATCAACTTTCTGCCAAAAAGACAGATTTTGGGGTAGCAGAATTCTGTCCTACAATAGTTAAGAAGTATTTTTTTTTTTTTGTGAACAGTTATCATATGTCCTTTTAGTGTAGGGAGATTTCCAAATGTGTAAAAATTATTATTTTAAACCTTCAGTAAAAATGACATACTGAATGTTTATTTAATAACATACTTTAAGATTGTGCTTTGTCATTATCAAAGATTCAACAAGGAATCTTCCAGTCAAGTGATGATATGATTTATCAGTTATGAGAAAAATAGTAACAAGAGCTTTGAGACTTACCTGTCTCCTGACATTTGTAACCAGCATTAAAAGCATTTCTTTTTTTATTGAAGTAAAACGTTTACAACTGCTTACAACGTTTTCAGAAAATAGAATCGCCCACTTCAGGTGTTATTACCACACCACACCCACCATGGAAACACCGAAAGCATTTCTTTTTTGAATGGCAGAGATGTGGAAATCACAATAAAAAAATTTCCTTAGTATGAACTTAAGGGATTAATATTAAATAATTTAATAAATACCACTATACAGGAGAATTTCTGCATATTATCAACTTGTCTGAGATAGCATCTAAGATGTAATAGTTTAGCATTAGTAGAACCAGAACATCATTGTATTACTACTTCACCTATGCCACAATTCCACAGCTGAGACCCTGAAGAATAACTTGATTTTTACTTTATTATAATTAGTCTTTTTCTTGGTCCCTTATTTAGGTTTTCTAAATTCCTGCTATGAGTGAGACCATCTGGTATTTTTCTTTTTCTTTCTGGCTTATTTCACTGAGCATGATCCCTTCAGCTCCATCCATGTTGCTGCAAATGGCATGAGTTTATCTTTTTTGATTGCTGAGTAATATTCCACTGTGTATATGTACCACATCTTCTTGATCCAGTCATCTATTTTGGGGCATTTGAGTTGTTTCCATAGCTTAGCTATTGTATAAGGGACCAGGAAAAAGACTAATTATAATAAATAAAAATCAACAGGCAACTATAAACCAGAGACACACCATGGAGGGGGAGGGGAGAAAAGGGAGTAGGATCAAAACAAGGGGGGTGGGAATTGTATGGGGACTATAACCGAGATGAAAATGCACACATTGTGCAAAAATTAAAAACTGATGTAAAAAAAATATAAAAATAATAAAAAATTTTTTAAAAAATAACTTGAAACTCTTCTAAATTAACCCTCATGGTCAGAAAACTACAGCTACTAGTACCATAAATCCATATTTCAAAATATCTTTACACATGCTTTACACTCTTCTGTCAAAAAGAGAAAGAACTTTACTCCTATTAAGTATTATTACCCTAATACCAAAACCAGAAAAAGACATCACAAGAAAAGAGTGTTATATAGAACAGCCTTTATGAAAAGAGATGTGAATCCTCAAAAAATACTAGCAAAACAAATCCTGTAACATATAGAAAGGATCACACTCCATGACCAAGTAGAATTGATCCCAGCAATGCAAAATTGGTTGAATGGCAAGGTAATTGTTATAAAGTGAGTTTTGCACCCCCCCCCCACCTTACCTCACCAAATACGTATGTTGAATCTGAAACAATGTCATTATATCTGGAAGTAGGACTTTTAGGAGGCAATTAAGTCATATACAAAAATTAATTCAAAGTAAGTCAAAGACATACATATAAGCACTAATACCATAAAACTGTTAGAAGAAAATAGGCATAAATTTTCATAACCTTGAATTAGGCAATCTTTATGATACCATTAACAAAAAAAACCTAAATTCAGGTCTAGCAAAATTTGAAACTTTTGTGCAGAAAAGCATAAAATTCAAAGTCCTTACCTTACCCTACAATGTCTTAGAGAATCAATTCTTTGAAGTTTTCACCTATCACTTAACACCCTCACCCTATCTTTACTGCAGCCACCTTGTCCTCCTGGCTTTTGGTTCACACCTTTTTTTTTTTTAAGATTTATTTATTTATGCACACAAGAACTGGGGTACAGGCCAGAGGTGTGGGGGGTGAGAGGATTCACCAGACAAAGTGGGGAACAGAACAGGCGGATTGAGTGAAATACACTGCTGAGGGGAGCAGCAGGCGAGACAGGAGAGGTCTGCTGCACCATGTGGGTAGCTCCCTGCCCGGGGATCAAACTCGTGCTGCAGTGACTGTGGATAGCTTCATGGATAGCTTCATAGGTTGCATCTCAACCCCTTGCGCCACCAGGGAGGCCCTGGTTCACACCTTTCTGCCTCAAGGTCACTGTCCTTGTTCTCTTCCCTCTGCCGAGAAGTTCTTCCCTCAGATATAAGCAACTCTGGCTCCACTACCTCATTCAAATCTCAACTCAAATGTCACTTCCTTAACCTACTTGGCCACCCTATCTAAAACTTCCCTTCCCTATTTTATTTTCCTTGTAACATTTATCACAATCTGACAAATTGTTACTAGATGCACAGAACTTTTCTACCTTATTGCACTATAATGCAAGCTTTGGGAAAAAGGGTTTGGTTTATGTTCACATCCCTAGAATCTACACAGTATCTATCAACTACTGGATTCTTAATATGATCTGTGCCCTGAGTGAATAAATGAGTTTAATAAATGTAGAAAAAGAGAAATTCACAACGAGGTCAGTCTCTTGAGATATGACAGTATTAATAGGATCCTCTTACCTGTTCCAGGTTATTATAGCGCACACAGCAGTAGCTGCAATATCCTTGTCGGTTCTGCATCTTGAATAACCAATGAGATGGCTACTATTGAATACTCAAACTGGGGGGGAAAAAGAAAAAATTGCAGTAATTCCCTACTACCAGGAGAAAAGTGCCTAGGATAATATCAGAGAACAGAAGTTCATTCTTGAATTCCACTCAGACATATTTATAAAAATTAGGAGAATAAGGGTGCTGTGAGCTACTGAAATCAATCAGGAAGTCTGGGGTAAAGAGGAAAGCTATGTATCTTCTCAGAGTAGTTTGTTGACAATATTGGAATCATAGATGATTTATTTTTTATCAATTTCTGTTCATTTGTTAGTTATTAGGAATTCACTCAGTACTGAAGATTATAGTACTCAATTTGTAAACACAAACTACTATTTCTAAATTGTTAGTACAGTGTATTTACTACACACTAATGAGGTTCATTAACTTTCCCATTATGTTTCTGTACAAAATCAGATTACGTAAACTCTCAGTGTCATATATATCTAATTCTGACATGAGAGAAAGATACTAAATGTATTTTCTGCTTAGTCCAAAAAGGGGAAGATTTTTCGATCATTTATTCAATAAAAGTGCTAAAAATCAAAATAACAAATTTACCTCTAATCACATTTCTTTTCTGAACAATTACGTAAACCAACTAAATATGAAGAACTGCTTTCCAACGGGTATGATGAGTTCTCTCTACAGATAAAGAACAACTCCCAAATTTCTACATCCCTGAAACTATAGCCCTTCAATATTACAAATTGTAGTGGTCCTCAAACCAGGCTAAACATCAAAATCATCTCCCAAAATTCTGCATTAGTAGAACTGAAATACAACCTATAATTCCTACTGGTTTTTTTTTTTTTATTTTTTTAAACTTTATTTATTTATTTTTATTTATTTTTTTAAGATTTATTTATTTTATTTATTTATACAAGCACTGGTACAGTCAGAAGTGCGGGAGGGTGAGAGAATTCACCAGAGCCAGAGCGGGGAGCAGAGCAGGCAGAAGGACCGAAGTACACTGCTGAAGGGAGCAGCGGGCAGCAGGAGAGGTCTGTGCGCCATGTGGGACCCTCCTCTGGTGGCCGGGGAGCAGCCGGGGATCGAACCAGCGCTGCAGAGGCTGCGGGCAGCTTCACAACCCATCGCTCAACCGCTGCACCACCAGGGAGGCCCAATTCCTATTGTTTTTAATTCTCTAGATAATTTTAATACATAATTTACTTGCTGGTACAAAGTATATGTAGCTTATGATTATTTTAAGTAACAGAGTCAATTCAATGTAGTATTTTGCCATGTTTTGTTATGGTGAAAACAGAATTATAAGTCATAATTCCATCAAGTTTTTTATTCTAGCCATTTTAAATATTCTTGTGTGCTGGAAAATACACAACATCCTATGATGTGCTATAACTACTGCTGATAAGAAGATTATCCTGCAATAGAAAAGTTAACACATTAAAATCAATGTTAAAAAATGAAATCACACCCTTGAAACATGAGAATAGAAAAGCTTCATTAAATCAAAATACTATAAGAACATTCACTTACTGATTTTTTTATTATGAGAAACTTTCTGATTTCCCGAATTCATGGGGAAAATAAATTAATTAAACCCAGCCTCTGATATAAGAAATGTGTAAGAAACTACTTACTTAAAAATTGGTCTTTTCCATTAATTGACTTCGTTGATTATCCTGAAATAACAAAATAAAACAAACTTTTATGAATATAAAATTATAGGTATAGATGTGTTAAATTTCAGCCTGTGGGAACTCTAGATTTAAACCTAAACTTTGAAAATCATAAAATAACAAACTTTTAATATTTTATTTGAAACATAATTAAAAGATACCTTCAATGAAGGTATTTATCATCACACATAAACACAATGTAAATACTTTAAATATCTTTTGATCTTCTACTCTATGGCACTTAACTCTCACTAATTATCTCCTGCCATTTCCATCACCTCCAGTGTCATATACATGCCACAGAGACAATCAGCTACTGAATCAGAAGTACCTGTTGGCTTTTTTTAAAATTCACATGCTAGGACCCTACCTTGAACACTTGAAAAACCTCTGGCCAGGTACATGCATACCATGAACATTTAAAGTACTCCAAGGAGATGTTAACATAATTTATATATTAATGAAATGTTTATTAATGGGATCATTTATTTGGAGTCTGGGATTATATTACTTTGTATGACTGGACAAGTCATTTTATACAAATTCTGTTCTACTGGTTCTGGTATTTTTTTAAAAAAATTTATTTATTTATGTATACAACAGCTGGGGTGCAGACCATAGGAGCGGTGGTGGGGAGATGCGGTAAGAGGATTCACCACAGTGGGAGCAGAACAGGCAGATCTACTGACATACACTGCTGAGGGGAGCAGCAAGCAGGCTAGGCAGGAGGGGTCTGCTGCGCCTTGTGGGTTACCTCCCTGGCTGGGGATCTAACTCGTGCTGGGGATCTAACTCGTGGATAGCTTTATAGTGCTGGGACTTAATCCCTTGCACCACCAGGGAGGCCCCTGGTACCTTGTATTTTTATATATAAAGTAACCAATAATTTACCTTGAGCACAAATGGACAGGTATTTCATCATCGGCTCTGTTAGTCCTGGCAAACATCTGTAAATTAAAACAATTTTTAAAAAGATAAGCCCCATTAGTTTCTATCATTGGCCACATAAGTACCCCCAAGTCATATTTAAGCTTAAAAATGACACAATTATTTCCAGTAATAGGAAAAACATTTTGGACATAAAGCACTTTACATATAGTAATTCACTGATTCTCACATGACCTCCTAAGATGTTCTGGGCCAGAGTAACATATAACCCATCACCAAATACCAGATCTCTGGGTTCTGGGAATAGCTGTAAAAAAGAATGTGAGGTGCAACAGTGCCTCTGGTAAGGTTAGTAACATTAATGCTATCAAACTCAAAATAACCTGCATGAGAAGCCTTTGAAAGAAATATTTATGTGAAATTAAGTTTGGATCCTTGACTAACTACTCCTTGGCACTGGGTTAGTTTTAGTGAAAAATATTGCCAAATCTTTATCATGTATCCATATCAATTGACAAACCAAATAACGAATTTTTTATTAGTACTCAAGAGTCAGTAATACTGCTGTTATCATCAAGAACAAATATTAAGCACCTACCCTGTGTAGGGTTCTATGCTAGAAGCTTTAAGGGATAGAAAGAAATATAAGACAAGCTTTCTTGCCCTCAAGGAGTTTAAAATGGAATTGGGAAATTAATGCAAAAATATCAGGTGGTATCTGAGAACTATCTAATCAAAATAATAAGTGCTAATGGGTTCAGTTGCAAATTTTAGTTTTAGCTGGAGTGGCCAGATGTCACAGTAGATAGGAATTATTTACTAGATGTTGGAAAATAGGTAGGATTTGCTTAACAAAGGTCAGAAAAAAAGATATTCCAAATAACAAGCAAGTACAAAAGCAAGAAAGCACAGTGATTTGGAGATAACTGACAAATTTAGTTGGAGCTGAGGTTTTGAGAATTTAAGGAGCAACAAAACAAGAAAAATAAATTCAGTTTTAATACATTAGGACTGAAAAGCAGACTATATTATCTAGACCTATCTTAAGGCAGTGAGGACGTTTTTTGGAAAGCAGTATATTTAAAGAGTGCTGAAGAAAATTCTGGAACAATGGTTCTTTAATACACAAAGTAGTTTTCACAGGGTAAGGAATATAATTGTTAAAATATTCAGCACCATTTTCCAAGAATACTAGAGAATTCATTAATACCCAAAATACTCAAAATCAAAGATTCAGTATCCCTTAAAGCAAATACTTGTTTCATTTTTACACTTATAATTTAGGAAAACACACA
The DNA here is from genome assembly GCF_014898055.3 of Talpa occidentalis. Classification (NCBI taxonomy): domain Eukaryota; kingdom Metazoa; phylum Chordata; class Mammalia; order Eulipotyphla; family Talpidae; genus Talpa; species Talpa occidentalis. The sequence goes on along the minus strand of NW_023603184.1, from coordinate 127,915,752 downwards.
CTATTTTTTCCTTAAAAATGACTTTTATTAATTTTTGTTACAAAAGTAAAACACAGTACAATTACAAAAATAGAAAGCAATAAAAACCTTTGTTCTAAACATGTTTTTATACTGTACATTCTATTTTACAAAATTGGAATGGTTTGGTACATTCTATTCTACAGCCTCCTCTCTCAACCATATATGATAAGGGCATCTACCTGATATATAAATAATAATTTATTAAACAGAATGTTCTATGATGCATAGTATTTTATCAGTGTAGGATAAAAGCTCCCTTTATCTGAAAAACCTCAATACCTGGTGAGAGTTAACATTTAAAAAGTAAATACATAACCTTAATATTTTACTTAACTCAAAACAATGAGCATGTATGTTTAAGATCAATTTAGAGTTTTTTGTTTTATTGGGGTTTTTCTGTGGTAGAGCTCCAAGTAATTTTTTTATATTTCCATAAAACATATAAAATTTACCTTTAACAACTTTCCATTTCGATTCTTCTAAACTAACAAGAATTTTAGACATTTTCAAAACTTAGAATAGTATTATAATCCACCTCAAGATTTTCCCCAACCTGTTAGAGTTATCACACCCAATTATAGACATTTGCACTGGCCTTTTTTTTCCCACTGCAAAGTATATTTATTTTTCATAAAAATAACAATGCTACCAAAAAAAAATGAGAGTGCTGATACTCTTAACTTCGTTGATTTACGTAACATTTAAGGTTGTAGAAACCGGTCAGGGGCAGCAAACAGATCTTTCAAGCTACCTGAGATGACTACATTCAGCACAGCTGTCTCCAAACAGAAATAGTTATATTTTTTCCTCCAGATGGTTTCTTATACACCTGAGATCTGTACCTGTTACAGAGATAAACACTGTTTGAATTGAGTTCTGAGTTGCTGTGTGTGTGTTTCTCGTTGCGGTGTTAAAATCAGTTAACAAAATCCAGAATCCCTATGGGAAATATTTTTCAATTGTCTGACAAGAGAAGCACACAACTTACTATTAAATAAGAACAACAACAACAAAAAAAAAAAAAACAGAGGAGCACTAGGCTTACTGAATAAAATAATTTAAATTATTTAACTAGCAAAAGGAAAACAGTTGGGGAGCAATCACTAAACAATTGGCCAAATTATACAAAAAGGCCATCTCGATTTCCTTCCTTTAATCTTAAGAGTCTCCTTTACATTAACTAATTTTCAACATCCAATGCTTTAGGATTATCCACCTTAAACTGATTTACACCTCTGATGACTAGCATTATGCTGCATATCAACATTCAGTCTTAATATAATAATAATAGCTAACTTTTGGTGAGTACTTAATTTAGGCCAGACACCAGTTTCACATTCATTATTGTCTCATCTAAATACCAAACAGCTTTATGTCATACAGATCTTCACAAATCAGGAAATTGAGGTTGTGAGAGGTGCAGTATCTTGCACCAGGTCACACACCAATAACCACTAAAGCTGGGATTTCACCCTACGCAGTCTGAATAGTATATCTTAACCTTGTCACCTCTATGAAACACTTAATCTCTGTATTTTCAGGAATGCTAAGTATCGATTTAATATTACCTGAAAATATAATTAAGAATCTGATTTGCTACAATAAACACTGCTTACATCCAAAGAGTAAAACTAATGCTTAATAACATTACTCCCACTCTAAGAAGAGTGCTAACATACCTTGAATTTATTGAGCAGGGCCCACGGAGAGCAATACATTTTATATCACAACAAAGAAACAGATGCAGGCACCCTACCACACACACTGTTTCACAAAATAATACCCTCCTCACATATTACACATTCTGGTATTTTCTATGCCATCTTATTTCATTTTTTTCAAAATGCTAGTTATGCTAGCTAAATTTGCAATTCACTAATGGGTAGAAAACTACACTTGAAAAAAACACTGCCTCAAATTATTAATCAGAGCAAACAATATTTTATAGAACATGGTTATTAACCCTGAATCAGGCTAATTTCCATATCAAATTTTTAATGAGCTTTTTAACAAAAGGTGGCATTTAGCAAAGGGGAAGCATAGAATTCCTCCTGCCTTCCAGGCTGCGAATCCAAATCAATGTCGTACGCTTGAATGCAGTGGAAAGATATTTATGCATTGATACAGAAAAAAATCCTCAGTGTAGTAAGTATTTTTTAAAAAGACACATTACGACATAACACGAATGCTCACAGACACCAAATAATTACTAGTGACCCTCTTAAAGATGCAACTGTTGTGCCTTCTCAGTTATTTTTTGCGGGGTGGGTTTTTTTTTTTTTTTTTTTTTGAGCCTATAACTATTGCAAAAAAAAAAAAAGGTTAATTGTAATTCCATTCAGGGGCTTAAAAAAAGTTCTCGTTCCTCGAGAGTATCTCACGCGCTTCTTCCACGCGCAGAATCATCTCGTCGGATGCTAAGAGCGGGAAAAGGCCTTTCTAGATGCGCAATTACGCCGGCGTCATTGACCAGATGTGCACAACTGTTGCACGACAGTAACACGATTAACACAAAAATCGCATGTTTCCATAATAAATTCTAATCGCCAGAGGCCGGTAAAGGCCTCGGTCTGGAACAGCTGGCCACGGCGCCGGGCCGGGCGGGAAGGGGGGTCTGCACACAGGTGGCCCCGGACCTGGGTCCCACAGGTGCTGCCCCCCGCAACTTCCCGCGGCGACAAAGCCCTGACCGCGGCCCGGCAGGCCGCCCCCCCGCAGACCCACCCCAGGCCCCGCGCGGGACCCTCCGGCCCCGGGGCCCTGACAGCCGGCACGGAGCGCGCGCCCCACCTCCGCCCGATCCCCCAGCCACCTCGATCCCGGCCAGCAGCCGCCGGGCCGCTCCCGCCGGAGGGGGGACGGCACTCCAGGCGCGGGGACGCCGAGGACCTGCGAAGCGGCAGCCGGAGCGGCGCGACCTCCGCGGGGAAGAGGCGCCGGGGCCCGCGGCGAGCAAGCCCCACCCCCGGCCGCGCGCACGGAGCCGGCGGGCGTCTCCCCGCGCCGCCCCGCCCCGCCTGGCCCGCGGCCGGGCCGGCCCCGCCGGGCTCTCACCTCCGCGGAGGCCTCCGGGATGCCTTCCGGGCCTTTCAGGAGGGCGAGCGCACCCCCGACCTATGCCGGCTCCATGGCGGGGCCCGCAGCCCGGCGCCGTCCAGAGCGCAGCTGCCCGCGAAGCGCGCAACTGTGGCCGCCTGCAGCCTCCCCGGGAGCGCAGCGGCGGGGCGAGGCCGGCACTGGCGGACCCGAGCCCCCAGTCACGACTTAGCCCACTGCCATCCAGGGGGAACGTAGCCTCGCAACCCTGATTGAGGTTTGACGTCAGGGAAGGTGCGAAAACAGGGCCCCTACTGACGCAGGAGCTGGGGACCGCCCACTGCCCACCTCCACCCCCGGCGCGGAGCCCCTTCCTCCCGCCCGGACCCTGCCTGCCTCGTGATCTCCAGAGCCCGCACTTCCTCCCGGGCCGGGGCCCCACTCTGCAACTTGTGAGATCAAACCTGTTCCAGCCGAAATGACTGTTTTTGGTAGTGCAGGCAGGACACGAGACAGAGACCGGGGTTTGCGCATTGGAGGCCCAAATGGACATTCAAAGCAACACAGGAGCTGTGGGAAGGAAAATGGGGCGAGAAGGGCTAGGCGGTTTCGCAGTTTTTGCCACGTTGAGCAGCAGCTAACAAAAGCTGCTGATTAATGAACCCTTCATTCGTGCTGAACACTGTGTTGAAGGTATATGGGGAGGGGAAGTGGAGTGGGTAAAGGAGAGTGGAGAAGAGAAATTCTTGCAACCTATTACTAATCTCTTTTACAAATGGAAAACAGGCGGAGGGAAGACAGGCGATCAGTGACATGCACGGCACATCAAAGGATTATGAATATTAACCGAAAGCCATCAGTCATCCTGTCCTACACACTAGGAATATAGTGGGGTGTAAACGGTTTAGTGTGATGAGGAACACAAACCTGAATCAATCATATAAGTGAATATGGCTTTATAATCTTGATAAGGAGAACAAGCATACCTCAAATGGAGAGGGTCTCTGATTGGAGTTTATGCTTTGTGTAAAAGCAGTTCTAGAAGGCACTCCTTGGCTCTTTGGGTACAGCTAGTGTAATTATGGTTACACTCTTTAGCTGAGCTTGTGACTTTGTCCCTGTTTTAAAAACTTGTCCACTGCTTTTGCACACGTAGTTTCCATTTTTGTGTGTATTTCTCAGCTCTTGCTTTTGCAGCTACATATTTTTTCCATTGTAAGTCTGGGCTTTTGCAACTGTTGGTTTATAACCTCCTTTAGATATTTTTAACACACCCAAAAGCACTAACCTTGGAATTGATGAAAGCAACCCATTATACATTAACCCAACCACCTTGACATAATGCATTTCACCTTGACATAATGTATTTCACCAAAGCTAGACACATTTTTCATACTTGAACATCTCTGAAATCATGATGCATCTTATAAAACTGGTTTCAATATTACTGGTCATGCAGCTGTATTAAAAGAGGTGTCATTGCCTCCACACAAAAAACTTGGATGTAACTGTTCACATGTTCCTTAGCTCAGCGGAGTTACGTGCATTATTTTTTTTAAAGATTTATTGATTTATTTATACAAGCATTGGGTACAGTCAGAAGCGCGGGATGGTGAGAAAATTCACCAGAGCCAGAGCGGGGAGCAGAGCAGGCAGAAGGACCGAAGTACACTGCTGAGGGCAGCAGTGGGCGGCAGGAGAGGTCTGCGCGCCTTGTGGGACCCTCCTCCGGTGGCCGGGGAGCAGCCGGGGATCGAACCTGGCGATGCAGAGGCTGGGACAGCTTCGCAACCCAGTGCTCAACCGCTGCGCCACTGGGGAGGTCCCAAGTGCATTAATATTTTTTTTAAAAAAAACCCACAACCCTAAAACAGAAGGGAATTAAAGAAGAGAGTTTTTCCTAGGGAAATGAAGATTCTCCTGGGACCACAAAAATTCCTCTAGCACTCAGAAAAGAGCATACGGGACACGCTAAACATTATTATGAGACTTCCAAAAACCCTAAGTTACTCACCAAGTATATTTGGCGAATCTATATCTGAACTGTTAAACAATAAGCCTACCATTCCTCCCACCCACTCCCCAAGAAAGTGAAATGACTTAGTTATTATTCCTGTTATTCCTAATTGACATGTTTAGCCAATTACAACACCTGTAAGTTTTAGTTAAAAAAAAAAAAAGTTGAAAACAGAAAATAAGTCTGGCACGTTACATAAAAGTCATCCATGGACCTTTTCTGGCTACATCAAAAAAGTACCAGCATGGATGAGCAATAATAACATGGATGCGCCTAGAAGGCATTCTGGTTAATGAAATGAGTCAGGTGGAGAAAGACAAACACTGTAACACCATATGAGTTCACTCAGATGTAATATATTGGGGGAAAAAAAACCTGAACGAAATAAATATTAACTTGTACACTATATACGACCAAATTGGCAGCTGCTAAAAGTTAAGGAGGAAGAGAGAGAGGAAAACCTTTATCTCATTCCTGAGTCACAAAAGAACTTAATCTGGATTATTCCCCCCAAAATTCTATTACTATGAACATCTACCTATGATTCACAATCAAATGAGATCAAAATATCTTCATTTTATCCTGTCTTTGATCCCTCCAGCCCAAAATGGAACTATTCTTGACAAAATCTTCCTAGGAAAGAGGGAAGGTTGGAAGCGCTGACGTCCTCGCCTTACTGGTTGTTGGAACAGGAACGAACAAAGCAGCTCAGCAAAGAATAATGCAAGCTGAAGTACATAACTTAAAGTTGCATGGGTACATGATGGACACACGGAGAAAGGCGGTGTAAGTAAATGTATCAAGGAGAATTCAGAGAAGATTGTGCAAATGAGTAAATGCTCATCCATCACGTATGAATTTAATGCGTGATGTCTAAAGTCCATACATTCTCCATAACCAAGACAGCGAAAAACAAAGTAGAGTCAGAACAAAGTAATTTTTTTTTTCCTTCAGAAACTGAGGGCTACTCACCCTCAGTTCAAATTCAAACTGAAACCCGCAGAACACCAGAGGTTCGTGTTCTCTGTGTGTGCAGGAGCAAAGACACAGAACAGCAAGTGATACGCGCATTTGTTATGCCCTGCAAGCTAGTATTGAGGGGGTCTTTGGGACCAAAACCAGGACCCCCGACTTGTAATGAGTTGCATTTTTTTTAAATTTTTTAAGAAGATTACACATATTGATGGAAATATTCGTAGAGATGTTCTACATATGCATTGAGTTTCAAGGAAAGCATTGTCTTTTGGTTTTTACCTCTGTCTCCTGCCCGAGTTTGGGTAGTCTGAGAAGCGGTGGGTGTGCAAGCTCAGTCCTCTACCACCCTGTTGTGTGCGTCCCATGGTTAGTTGGAAGTGAAGCTTTAAGCATGATATTAAGGAGGGTTGAATTTTCTAGTCAAAAGATAGATGACTCTTTCTCTTTTCCTTAAGTGAGTGGTGTAACAAAACCACCCGCTGTCTGAGAATGGATAATCCACTGCTTTAAAGTCCTGCATGGGGCTTCCCAGCGTCAAAATCGATAAGCCAAGATACACAAGTCTTACTGAATTTTCATTTAAAATGCTCGTTCGCTGGGAAGGACCTTTCTGCAGGTACAGTTGGCATTACCCCAGCCCAGGACTTCACAGCTAAAAGATGATCTCAGTTCCGCTGGAACCGTATTCAGAATTAACCCTTGGACTCAACCCAGCGCCACTGCTTCACACTATCCCGGCTGTGACTCCAAGCCTCCCCGAGACTGGTCTGCAGTAGATCATGCATCAGGTGTCTAGTTCACTTGTAGATGGAACATAGGAAAACTGAAATAAGGGCCAGGAAAAGAGACAAAAACTTGCAAGGTGACCATAGATTTGAGGCAAGCAGCAAGTGAGAGAGGAGCAGAGGCGTCAAAAGAGGGGAGGGAAAGAGCCCAAGGGACTGTGGTGACATTTCAGGGGTGATATGTGAGAACTACGGGGACTACCTCAGAGTGGAGAACAATGATGTAAGAAAGTAAAAACAATAAGAACAACGAAAACAGTAAGGAAGGATGTAAGGAAGGATCGGGGATACGCTAGCTCCAAGCCTATTCTCTCATTGCCAATTTGGGGTTTTGTTTGTTTGTTTTTTGATAATTATACTTCCCATTAGTCTTTTTTTTTAAAGATTTATTTATTTATGCAAACAAAAGCTGGGGTACAGACCAGAGGTGTGGGTGGTGAGAGGATTCACCAGAGACAGAGTGGGGAGCAGAACAGGCCGGTCTACTGAAATAACACTGCTGAGGGGAGCAGCGGGCGAGACAGGAGAGGTCTGCTGCGCCATGTGGGTCACCTCCCTGGCTAGGGATTCGACTCATGCTGCGGCGGCTGCCGGATAGCTTTTTAGTGCTGTGTCTTAACCCCTAACCCCATCACCAATTTGATTGGTTTGATTTTTCAGTTAGAGCATTTGACGCTTCTATGTGCTGCTCTACTAATCTCTGCTGGCCATTGTTGGCCCCCGATCGCCATTAGTTCTTCACCACATATGTCTTTTTTTTTTTTTTTTAGATTTATTTATTTATTTATGCAATTTATTTATTTATTCAATTCTGACTGGGTACAGTCAGAAGCGCAGGAGGGTGAGAGAATTCACCAGAGCCAGACCGGGGAGCAGAGCAGGCAGAAGGACCGAAGTACACTGCGGAGGGGAGCAGCGGGCGGCAGGAGAGGTCTGCGCGCCATGTGGGACCCTCCTCTGGTGGCCGGGGAGCAGCCGGGGATCAAACCAGCGCTGCAGAGGCTGCGGGCAGCTTCGCAACCCAGCACTCAACTGCTGCGCCACCGGGGAGGCCCCACCTCATATGTCTTTGCCTCACCAACTCAACAATGACAGGATTTTTCAAATCTTCCACGAACTCATCATATCATCTCCACTCAACTCTGCCTGTTATAACCCACAATCCACACATTTAAAGTCAATAAGCAAAGAAGTATTCTTCCCTATGTCATTCTGATACTGCCAATGTTTACATTCAATTCTCGGAAATGACAGCGAAGTGTTTGAAAGCCCACAATTGCCAGAAACAAGCCCACAATTGCCAGGAACATCACCCGATACATCTGCCACAGCCCTTGTCACATGCACAACCTACTGACACTCCCCGGTTCCCCTACCAGGGAAGGTTAACCCTCCAAAGACTGTCCGACTCACTCCATCACTCCCATTACACTAACTTCTAAGATTTAAAAAATCTAAAATGTTTCCAATTAGGGAACCCTCCGGATAGGATTTGTGTTGATCAACATAACTGGCATCTTTTGCTTTGTCCTGACAGGGGAGTTATATGACGTTCACACAGCCCCCCAATATTCAAAAACTATGTCTAGGGCCCCAGTTTTACCTGTGACCATATGCATCAGGATTGGGCTTTTACTGTTAGTTTAATAACAAAAATTATCACGTATACCAGTGTTGCCCTATGAAAGTACTCCTGCTCAATCCTGATCACAGGCGTCACTGTCCCTTCCGTTTCTTTACTATCTACCCCAGGCACTGTCCCCTTCAGCCTAAACTTGACTAAGACATAAGTGTGTTCCTGTTCTCATTACTTTATTTGTTGAATTGCTTACATCCTTGCGAGTTATGGTTTTTGCGCCCCCAGTTACCGGCATCGCCAGACAAAATCAAATCACACAAACCTATCAACAAAATGTCCCAGGCTTTATCTAATTTTGCTAAGGTGCACTTGAGACATCAAGCCTATTAAATAGGGATCAAGATTCTTTGGCCAAAATATAAGAAATCTCTGACTTAATTTTCGTAGCTGGCATGACAGGGCATTCTTAGTTCAGAACTGGCTTCCAACTTTTGCTAATTTTACTAAAAGTTATGTTAGCGTTCCGTTTCCTGTCTGTTTGCCTCTGAAATAATGGTTATGTTATTGTATTTTGTTGTGTTATGGAAAAAACACCTAACATGATGATCTCAACCCTCTTAACAGATTCAGTGGACAATATGCTTATTGTTATCTACGGGCACCAAGTGCACAGGAGATCTCTAGGATATGGTCATCTTGCATATCCACGGCTGACAGAAAATGCATGTTCCAAAATTCCTTTATGAAATGCGTGAGTACCACAGGGTTCGCTGAACTAACAATATATTCTAATATTTTATGTATTCCACATGCCCTGGTCTTTAAAGCCTAAACTGCCCCCTCTCAGGAATTACTAATGACGATAACGGACAATTTACTTGCAAATAAAACTTTGATATGCAAGTGAACCAATCGAAATCCATACCGCCTACCAGGTTCCTTTTATCAGGACCTCTAGCTCCAGGACTCTATCCCCAGGATAGATACCAGAAAACCGAAACCACCCCTATAGGTCAGAATGCACAGAAACTTAAGTCCCCGCACTTCCTGTACCTGTTTATCCTGCCTCCTTCCACTTTTCCTTACCTAAGAAACCTCCTAAAGACTCCAAAGCTCAGAGCACTTTCCAAATGACCCCACATGACTACTGTGTCCCCGTTTCTAGGGGACTGTGAGAAAAATGTTTAAAGCCATCGTTGCGATCATTTTCATGTGTGTGGGTTCCACTGTTTCTGCTCAAAACGAGTCCAGGAAACAATTTTAGAAAATTTGGTGCCGTGAGCAGGGTGGTTTCCCATAAGACTAATATATTAGTTATTATTATTGTTGTTGTTGTTATTTTTAGCTATTATTAGGTCTTTGGACTGCTGGGACTCATAATCTTTATCGGCTGTAGCCACTACCCCTGCTGATCGGTGGTTGCTGTTTGCTGGTTGGTTGCCGGATCCTCCTGTAGCTGCCTCCCAGAGTACTGTGCTGATGGCCAAGATGGGTCTACACAGTGGGTCACCAAGAGGGCCCGAGTGGTGCCCTGCGCAGCATCATGGCTAAGGGTGGCCGGTGGACGCCGCGCACCGTGCTGCAGTTCAGCAAAGAAGATAGTTTCCAAATCAAGCACCCGAAGTAACCCATCTCCTTGCGGGTAAATGCCCAGCCAAACAGGATTGGTCCAAAGCATGATTGCTGAGACCCAAAGCTTGCCACTTGCCACAATTCTAAGGCTGGTGGGGACCCGTAGAAAAGGAGCAGAAGGGGTGAGACAAGTCTGGAAGAAAAGAACAAAATCAAAATCAAGATAAGGGCTGCCATTGTCATGGCAGCCCATGGGTCTCTCATCTAAGTCTCTTTCAAGTCTCCTTCCATTTCCCCAAAGTCCCTGGCACCAGTCTAAGTTCAGAAGCAAATGCAGCTTTTTCACGTCACTGCTCCATGTGTTTCCTCCAGTCTTCATTCTTTATCTCACTCCGCGTCCCTTATTGCTTCCCCAGTCTTTTCTAGCTTTTCCTCTCTGCTCAGCTCCACCCTTCCTTGGGTGGAGCAAGGAACCTGGAACCTCCCCTTTCCCTGGGGATTATTACCCTGTTACGCCACCACAGAAAATTGTTTTTTGAAAAAAAAAAAAGGAAAAGTTCAGTAAAATGGAGTTTCAACGCAAGATGGAGTTGTTTAGTCGGCCTGGAATGTCTCTTTTCGGAGGTTGGTGTGCTCAGAAATCACGTGGAGGGTGGAAAGGCTGGGGATCCTGATCGTCTGATCTCCCAGAGGGATCAGAAATGGAAGGGCAGCTTCTGGTGAGACAATCAGGTTGTCTCCATTAGTAGGTTTTACAAGAAAGTACACAGATGAGCCTAGAGAAAGTATAAGCACCTGAAGAAGTATAGTGTCGGGAAGAAACTGGAACAGGGTGGTTCCCAGGAAAGGGGAGGGTCCAGGTTCCCAGCCCTACCCAGGGAAGGGTGGAGCTGAACTGGGAGGAGGCTGAGCTGGAGAGGAAACTGGAGAGGAAGGAAGGAAGCAGGATGGAGAGCTAGGAGACCTGGAGGAGGCACATGGAGCCTAGAGACGCTTGAAGAAGCCGCACTTGCCTCTTGGTCCTGGACTGGTTGAAACATGTGGTGAGAGACCCGTGGGGAGGCTAACAATGGCAGCTTTTATCTTGATTTTGATTTTGCTCTTTTCCTCCCAGACTTGTCTGGCTGTTTCTGCCTGTTTCCGATGGGTCCCCGCAACGAGCCTTAGACTTGTGGCAGGCTTTTGGGCTTCAGTAGTCCTGCTTTGGGCCAACCCTGTTCGAGCATTTATTCACAAAGGGATGAGTAACATTGGGTGCTTGATTTGGAAACCATATTCTTTCCTTCTCTGGGTTGCACACTAACTGTATTAAAGCTCCTTTCCACTAAAGGTCTTACGCACTTGAGTATGTTTTGTCTTGACGCGGCGATGGCAGAACCTATATAGAGCGGGCAAGTTTGGGGATTTAGGGGGGCCCCCTCACCCTGCCTTGTAACAAAACTGCCTCCAAGGAGGACCTGGGGATTGTACTGTAGATTCCTTGCGAGGCTGACCACTCTCAGGCGAAGGTATTGTTAGTGCCTCAAGTCGTGATGCCAAAATGTGGTTTAGCGGCAAGGTGCGTGGTGCTGGCGAGCATGTTTTGGGGGTCATGGCCCTTACTGTGCCCGTTACAAAAATTTTTTTAATCACACTTTCAAGATGGTAAGATAAGCTGTATTTGGGAACTAAGCGATAGGTATAGGTACCTCTGCGATTAAGATTTTTTAAAAAGGTTTGTTAATTTATGGATAGAAGAACTGGGTGCAGGCGGAGTTGTGGGTGTGGGAGAGGACTCACAGAGATAGTGGGAGCAGAACAGGCAGAACTACTGATATACACTGCTAAGGGGAGCAATAGCAGGCGATACAAGAGAGGTCTGCTGTGCCATGTGGGTAGCATCCTGGCCCACATCGGATCGAATTCTTGCCACTGGTTGGCTATCGGATCGAATTATTGCCAGTCGTTGGCGATAGCTTGATAGCACTAGGACTTAACCCTTGCACCACCAGGAAAATCCCTGCAATTAAGATTTTCAGTGGGAGGGAGTAGATTCAACCCAGAACACAGCACCGTCAAGTGGGGTAAGGACTGTTTTAATTCATTGTTCGCGGTGGCATTCTCTCAGCCCATGGAATGTAAGTAAAACAAGCGTTTATTACCAATAAATGGTAGTACTTAAAAAAAAAAAGATAATGAAAAATTCAGTAAAATGTAGCTTTGCACAAGATGGGTTTTTTTTTTTTTTTTTTTTTACAAGATGGGTTTTTGGGTCAGCCTTCACCATCCCCTTTTGGGCAGATCAGTGTGCTCAAACATCACGTGGGTAGCGGGAAAGGATGAGGATCCTGATCTGATACACAAGACGATGTGAAGTAGACGTTTGTGTTTTCTGGCAAAACTAACTTAGAGGGTTCTGTCTATCATAGATTTTCCAAGGAAGTGCCAGATGAACCTATGCGAAGGTTCGGTATCTTAAAGAAAGAATGGTGAAGCAAAGAATCCTAGTCAACAAAGTTAGCCAGAGAGTGCTGCGGGGTGCACCCAGGCACGCCACCTGCAGGCTGAGACCAGCTCCAGCCAGTGCAGAGGTGAAAGTACAATAGTAGGCACCACACTTTCAGGCACAGGTGCTCAGGTGTAGGAAGGGAGGGAGGGGGAAGAGAGTGAGAGAGAGAAACAGTGGCCCTGTGTAATAAAAAGTGAGGAGCAAAGGAACACCCCTTTCCAGCTACCCCCTGATAAGTGAACCCACTATAATAAATTCAAAACTTCTAATCAATGCACACGGTCTCTTGCAGCACCAGTGCACCAGTGAACAATGAACCTCTAAGGTAGTAAAAGTTTTCCTAGTCTTCTTAGCGTCAGTGGCTGTTCTGAAAAGTACATTGAAGAAGATGTACTAACAAAGGAAATGGAAAACTCAGAAATAAAACCACTCAAAATCGGTCAACTAACCTTGCAAAGAGAAAATAGTACACAAAGGAACAAAAAAGGCTCTTTTATAAATGGTGCTGGGAAAACTGGAATGCCACAAGCAAAAGAATGAAACTAGACTACTATCTCACACCATATACAAAAATATCAACTCATAATGGATAAAAGACTTGAATGTAAGACCTGACACCATAAAATATATAAGAGAACATAGGGCCTCCACCGTGGTGCAGCGGTTGAGCGCTGGGCTACAAAGCTGCCCGCAGCCTCTGCAGCACCTGTTCGATCCCCGGCCACAGGTGAGGGTGTGGCAGACCTCTCCTGACTTGCCCCACTGCTCCCCTCAGCAGTGTACTTCAGTCAATCTGCCTGCTCTGTTCCCCACTCTGTCTCTGATGACCCACCCCCACACCTCTGGCCTGTACCCCAGCTCTTCTATGCATAAATAAATAAAATCTTTTAAAAAAAGGACAATAATCAAGACAAAAAGACACCCTACAGACTGGGAGTAAATATTTGCACTCCACACAACTGTTAAGGGACTTATAGAAAAGATACACAAAGAGCTTACACAACTCAACAGAAACAAAAAAAAAAAGACTCCAGTCAAAAAGTGGGCAGGAAAGCTAAAAAGACACTTCCCCAAAGAGGCAAAGCAGATGGCCAACAGGCACATGAAAAAATGCTCAACATCATTTATAAACAGAGAAATGCAAATCAAACCCACAATGAGATACCAACTTGCACCACTAAGAATGGTCCACATTAAGAAAAAAACTAACAGGGGCCTCTCTGGTGACACATGGGGTTAAGTCACAGCACTATGAAGCTATCCTCAGACACTGCAGTACCGGTTCAATCCAGGCCAGGGAGGTGACCCACATGGTGAAGCAGACCTCTCCTGTCTCACCTGTTGCTCCCCTCAGCAATGGACTCTAGTCAATCTGCCTATTGTGTTCCCCACTCTATCTCTGGTGAATCTTCTCACACACACACACACCATGTGCACCTCTGGCCTGTACCCCAGTTCTTGTATGCATAAATAAATTTTTTACTGGGGTACAGGCCAGAGGCACAGGAGGGTGAGAGGATTCACCAGAAACAGAGCAGGGAACAGAATAGGCAGACTAATGAAATACACTGCTGAGTGGAGCAGCAAGTGAGACAGGAGAGGTCTGCTGCACCATGTGGGTTTCTCCCCGGGCAGCTGGGATCGAACCCGTGCTGCAGAGGCTGTGGATGACTTCACAGTGCAGATAAAGGAACCCTTTTACACTGCTAATGGGAATGCAAACTGGTCCAACCTCTATGGAAAGCTGTGTGGAGGGCACTCAAATTATTAAAAATATATCTATCATATGATCCAGTAATTCCACTCCTAAGAATCTACCCAAAGGACACAAAAACATTAATTCAAAATGAAACCTTCATTCCTATGTTCATTGCAGCACTATTTACAATAGCTATGGTACGGAAACAACCTAAATGCACCAAAACAGATGACTAGATCAAGATATGGTCTATATACACAATGGAATACTACCTAGCAATTAAAAGAGATAAATTCATGCCATTTACAGCAACATGGATAGAACTAGAAGGAATTATACTCAGTGAAATAAGTCAGAGGAAAAAGAAATACAGGATAATATCACTTATAGGAGGAATATAAGGAAACCTAACATGGTCAAAAAACAAAAAAGTCAAAACTTGTAAGCAACTATATCTGAGGCTTAAAGCAAGGAAGGGGGAGGAAAAGGTATCAAAATGGGTGGGAAGAACATAGGGGCCATGGTGATGGTCCATAGGTGATCTGGTGGTGGGATATTTACAGGGACTACACCTAAGGGAGAAATCAAATACTATAAAAATATGAACAACAATGTAAAAAACGTCTCAGAAACATCTTTGAGGACTCATCTCCAGAAGCAAGAAAAACAAAGAAGATAGGGCCTCCCTGGTGGCTCAGGGGTTAAAGTCTCAGTGCTATCTAGCTATCCCCAACCACTATAGCATGAGTTCGATCCCTGGCCAAGGAGCTGACCCCCATGGCATAGCAGACCTCTCCTGTCTTGCCCGCTGCTCCCCTCAGCAGTGTATTTTAGTAGATCTGCCTGTTCTGCTCCTACTCCCTCTAGTGAATCCTCTCATCCCCTGCACCTCTGCCTTGTACCCCAGTTCTTGTATGCATAAATAAATAAAAATAAATCTTTTTTTAAAAAAAATACAACATAACATAGAAAATGAGGTGCAGTAAAAACAGTTCTAAGAGATAATAATGATAAACACCTCCCTTAAGAATAAAGATGTCAAAGAAACAAATTAACCTCTAACCTGAAGGACATATATATATATATATATATATATATATAGAGAGAGAGAGACAGAGAGAGAGAGAGAAATAGATAGAAGCTCAAACTTAGCAGAAGGAAAGGAATAATAAAATTAGAGCAGAAATCAAAACTCAAAAGACAGTAGAAACCATCAATGAGATAAAGGTTGCCCATTTTACAGATAATCAAAATTGAAACACTTCAAGCTAGATTCAGACAAAAGAGTGAGAACTCAAAATCACAAATCAAATAGAAGACATGGCCACTGAAGAAAAACAAAGGATCATGAGAGGCTAATAGAACCCTTAAAAGCCAAGAGAACAGATGATCCGGAAGAGATGGATAGATTCATAAGTTGAGCTCTTCCTTATCTACTCCTTCCATTTCATCCAAATCAACCTCTTAAAGACTCTTGCTCCCAGCTGGCACTGGTCTCCTCCCCACTGGCCCAAGTGGCCTGCTGTGCCCCTTGTTTCTTATTATACTCAGTATATAATAAGAAAAAATTCTTTCATTCACATTCATTTTCACGTCTGTATGTGTCCTACTATTTCTATTTCTGCTCAAACTAGTCCAGGGTACATTTTCACAAAAATTGGCACAGCAGTAGGGTGGTTTCACACCTGATAAAGCTGACAGGTCCCTGCAATGCTCGATCACAAACCAGAGTAATAGTAAAGACCACTACCTGTCGTCACCACTGGTTGTTGGCTCACTTATTGCTTGATGGCTCCTGCATTGTGGTTTTTTGTTTTTTTTTTCCAGGTATCTCCATGATTTCCAAGCCTAAAATTGGAGAGCTTGAAAACCTGAGTCACTCTCAAATGGCCTGGAAGACTGCTGTGAAAATGCCAACCCCAAAAATCCATATGAGGGACCAAGATGACAATGTGCAAAGCTCCCTGTGGCATGGCTTAACATGCTGTGTTTAACACAAAGGTTCGAGGTCCTTAGGAGCAGCAGTACAGGCAACACACAGTGCTGCTGTGTGTGACACTTGTTAAATTGGTAAGACAGACCTTATTCAGTGGGTAGAGGAGCATGTGCAATTGGAACTGCACAAAGTGGGGGTGAGACTGGCCTCAACTCTGAATCCAGCATGGGCTTGGGGATGTTACTGAGGAGCAGCATGGGTCAGTGAGTAGAAAATTATTAACAGGAAACAATACCAATAAGGGAGATTCTGGTTAGATCAAGCCAACAATACTCTGCTGAATTTAGCTACAATCAAGAAAAACAGGGGCTGAAATAAATGATAGTGTTTATTTGAGGTCTTTGATTTGAAAATCTCAATTCAAACTCCTGCATCAGTCCAAATTGTGTCCCAGAGGAGAAGGGTCTTAGTGCCAGGGGTTTTAAAGTAAAACTGGGGCAAGAGTAATAAGCTTGTGAAAGATTTTTGCCAAGAATTGGGATTAGTTATAGATCATATTTCTTAAATCATTGGCATTTTATTTTTTTTAAATATTTATTTATTATGCACACGAGAACTGGGGTACAGGCCAGAGGTGGGTGTGTGTGAGAGGATCAGCAGAGACAGAGTGGGGAGCAGAACAGGCAGATTGACTGAAATACAGTGCTGAGGGGAGCAGCAGGTGAGTCAGGAGAGGTCTGCTGCGCCATGTGTGTAGCTTCCTGGCCGGGGATCGAACTCATGTTGCGGGAGCTACAGATAGCTTCATAGAGCTGATGCTTAACCCCTTGCGCCACCAGGGAGACCCCAGACATTGGCATTTTAGGCAAGGCTAGCTTTGGTTACTATGAAGAGAAGGAAAAGAAAAAATAAATTACACAGTTCTCAGAAGGCCACTTCTTGCTGTGTTTTTGTCACCACAGTATTTTTTTTTTCAGTTGAAAATTCATGAAGGTGGTATTTGAGCACCTGAAAGAGTTGTTTGGATGATCTGAATCATCCCATCCCCTGCGGGTCAGCATGTTTGGCGTCATTTGGGGAAAGGTGAAGATTAAGCATCCTTACCAGATACTCATGATGATAAGAAATGGAAGGGGGAGGAGCTTTTGATGAAGCTATTAGGTTCTCTCCTAAATAGATTTTTACAAGGAAGTAATCAGACAAGCCTAGAAAAAAGTTCAGGACCCCGAACAACTTACCATGAAATGAAGAATGGTCATTTCTGAATACTCCTGGATGCAACACAACAGAATGCCCTGTGGTCAGCCACCTACCACCAGCTGAGGCACCAGCAGCAGTAAAGTCCACATTAAGGTGCTCCTGTAGCACTAAGCACGGTGTTGCATGCAGTGCTGCTGTGAAGAAAAGTGTTATTCGATGACACTTGTAAGTTAAGTTTTTCAAGGGCCTTCGTCAGGTTGCTTCTTTGGATTATTTTTGCTTTTTGAGATGGGCCTGTATTGCTATATACATTCCTTTTATTTATTTTTTTTTAAGTTTTTTTTAAAGATTTATTTATTTATGCATACAAGAACTGGGGTACACGCCAGAGGTGTGGGGGGTGAGAGGATTCACCAGAGACAGAGTGGGGAGCAGTACAGGCAGATCTACTGAAATACACTGCTAAGGGGAGCAGCAGGCGAGACAGGAGAGGTCTGCTGCACCATGTGAGTAACTCCCTGGCCGGGGATCGAACTTATGCTACAGTGGCTGGCAAAAGTTTGATAGTGGTGAGACTTTAACCCCTGTGCCACCAGGGAGGCATCCATCAAAAAATTTATAATCATTTTTAAAAAAAGATTTATTTATGCAAACAAGAACTGGGTACAGGCCAGAAGTGTGGGGGGTGAGAGGATTCACCAGAGACAGAGTGGGGAACAGAACAGGCAGATTCACGGAAATACACTGCTGAGGGAAGCAGTGGGCGAGTCAGGAGAGGTCTGCTGCACCATGTGGGTAGCTTCCTGGCTGGGGATCGAATTTGTGCTGCAGTCGCTTTGGATACCTTCATAGGTTGCGTCTTAACCCCTTGTGCCACAAGGGAGGCCCTATACACTCCTTTTAATACCATTTTTGCTGAGTCCTGTACATTCTCCTGGAAAATTGTGTCCTCTCTGTCATTTGTCTCAAGATATTTTTAAATTTCTTCTTTGATTTCCACATAACCCAGTGGTCTTTCAGAATCATGTTGTTCGTCTCCATCTAATAGGGGTTCCTTGCTTTCTTTTCATAGTTGATTTCTAGTTTGATGCCTTTATGTTGAGAAAAGACACTTGGTATGATTTCAATCTTCACGTATTTGTTAATGTTTTTCTTGTGGCCCAGTATGTGGTTGATCCTAGGGAACAATCAATGCGCATTTGAGAAAAATGTGTGTTCAGGTTTTTGGGGGTGCAGAGTCCTATAGATGTCTATTAGGTCCATGTAGTCTAGATCTTCATTAGGGCTATTGTGTCCCTGTTTAATTTCTGTCTTGTTGATCTTTCCCTTAGTGAGAGTGGGGTGTTGAAGTCTCCTACCACATATGCATTTTCTCCCATTTCTGTTTTTAGAGATGATTGTAATTGTCTTATGTATTTTGGTGCTCCCTCATTTGGTGAGTATATATTGATGAGTGTTATGTCTTTCTGATGTATTGTCCCCTTGGTCAGTATATAGTGTTCATCTATGTCTCTTATCACCTTTTTTAGTTCAAAGCCTACAGGGGTTAGACAGGAAGTAACATCCAGCCCCCATCCAAAAACAATCACGTATTTATTAGCATCAAGTACAAAGGTGGGGCAAGTATTTAGGGAGTGTACATGCCTGGGGAAAGCAGTTAATGGAACTATAAGGTAGGGTGGAGTGACCAAAGGCTATTGTCTGGGCACCTCCGTTGTTCCCTCTGGTCAAAGCATATTATCTCTATTCAAATATCTGCCTGCTGTTTTCAGCAGATACTGGTTTGCCAGTATGTTCCTCATACTAGGACTTTTGCCCTTGGGGAGAGGCCTCCTGAATGACCCTACACAAAGCTGAAAAGCAGGAACTGTGGGCACCAAGACAATATCCCCAAGAATAAGAAGGGCTGGAGATCCTACATCGTTCCATTCTCTTCTGCCTGTAGTGTGTGTTCAGAGAAGTCTGATGTCAGCTTAATTAGTGTTCCTTTATAGGTTATCTGTTTCTTTCCCCTCATTAGCTTCATTATTTTTTCTTTATCTTGGGCTCTTGGAAACTTTGCTATTACATCTCTTGCTGTAGTTTTCCTTTTATTATGATAGTTTGATGTTCTTCCTATATGTCTATTTTCATTTCCTTCTTCAGGTTTGGGAAGTTCTCTTCAATTATTTCTTTGAAGAGTTTCTCATTTTCCTTTTCTCTTCACCTTCTGGGGTTCCTATAACTCTTATATTTCCTTTCCTCATGGTGTCAGATAATTCTTGAAGTGTTTCTTCTTTTTTTGCTCTTTTTATATCTATATCTTCAAGAGTACTGATTCATTCTTCCATTTCATGTATTCTATTTTTGTGGCTTTTTCCAGAATTTTTTAGCTCCTTCATTGATCTTTTAACATCCTTCAATTGCTTTATTTTTTTACTTGAAGAGTCAATCTGTTCTTCTGTTCATTGATTATGTTTTTCATAGCGTTCTGTTCTTTTTCTGCTTCTTTTATTATTTATTTATTTATTTTTTTAAGATTTATTTATGCATACAAGAGCTGGGGTACAGGCCAGAGATGTGGAGGGTGAGAGACAGAGTGGGAAACAGAATAGGCAGGCTGACCAAAGTACACTGCTGAGGGGAGCAGCGGGAGAGACAGGAGAGGTCTGCCTCGCCATGTGGGTTGCTCCCTGGCTGGCTGGGGATTGAACTTGTGCCGCAGAGGCTGCAGATAGCTTCTTAGTGCTGTGCTTAACCCCTTGTAACACCAGGGAGGCCCCTTCTTTTATTTTTTAAATTAAGGCAATTTTGAATCCTTTATCTGTCAGTCAGAGAAATCCTTCTGTGTCAGTGTCATTGGGTTCTGGAAGCTGTTTGGCTTGTCCATTTGTGTTTTACATTCTCTCCATTGTTTGCTTTTGGGTTTGTTCTAGGCATAAGGCCACGTGGCCACTGGTGCCCACAGGCATGACTTCTGGGCACTCTTACTGAGGTGTGTATGGGTCTCCCTGGAACATGGGCTGCTATGGGTAATAGGTGACAGAAATGGATGCTCCTTCTGCTCCCCCCTCAGCTCCTGCCAACCAGACTGCTTCTGATGGTGGATGGGATGTCTGGTTATTCTTAGAGGGCATGGTTGGATCTGCACACGGTCTGGACCATTGTGGCAGCTAGTTGGGGATGGGGCTCCCATGGCTTTGGTCAACCAGACCATTTGGAGTATCCAAAGGTCACCAATGCAGGGCCTGGCACCACAAGGTGCAGGCTGGGCCCAGTTAGGGTAGTTAAGGGTTCCCAATGGTACCACAAGGCTCCAGCTGTAGCCTTATCTGCTGGCAGGTGCAGCAGGCTGAGTGGGATGGGCTTCCTGGTATAACTGGGGACCGCCGAGGGTCCCCAATGCAGGGCATAGCAATGCAAGGTTCCAGTTGTGGCCTGATCCACTTGGAGGCGTGGACCAGTTAAGTGGTGTGGCGGGCATTTGGTCTTCCAAGATTGCAGCTCAGAAAGAAAAAAAGAAAAAATGTTTGTGACTCAGTGTTCTCTCCACTTAAGAGGTACTGGCAAGGCCTCTCTGGTGGTGCAAGGGGTTAAGCACAGCACTGTGAAGCTATCTACAGCCTCTGCAAACAACACAAGTTTGATCCCAGGCCAGCCAGAGAGCTACCCATATGGTGCAGCAGACCTCTCCTTTCTCGCCCGCTACTCCCCTCAACAGTGTATTTTCAGTCAGTCTGCCTGTTCTGTTCCCCACTCTGTCTCTGGGGAATCTTCTCAGCACCTGCACCTCTGGCCTGTACTCTAGTTCTTATATACATAAATAAATAAATAAATAAATAAATAAATAAATAAATAATTTTTTTTTAAAGAGGTGCTGGTAGCTGGTGGTGTGGCCAGTTCACTAGATGGTGCTGGAGGGCTGAGTGGGATGCACCTCCCAGTGAGATGGGGTCTTAATCTTCTCTTTTGCAGTTCAGGGGGAAAAGGGAAAAATTAAAAATATTGGGGGACTCAAAGTTCTGTCTGCTCCTAAGGAGATGCTGGTTAGTGCTGAAGTCCAGGTGGCTCACCAGGGTATATCTGACAGTTCCAGATACAGGGTGGGACACTGGGGGCTCTAGGCTGGGGCCCAGTTTGGGCTGGGAGATGTTGCCTGGCTTGGTGGAGGGGCTTCCCGGATCAGCCGGGTGCCCGAGGAGAATGGACTCCTCCTTCCCTCCCCTCCCATCCCCTTTCAGGTTCTTGGGCATCCTGGAGAAGGTCCTGATGTCATATAGTTGGTTTGAAGCACCTGGGTTTTACTAAGAGCTCGTATCAGTCCCTTTTAAAAAAAAAAAAGATTTTTATTTATTTCTGCATAAAAGAACTGGAGTGTAGGCGAGAGGTGTGGGGTTGGGGGTGAGAGGATTCACCAGAGACAGAGTAGGGGGGAGAGAACAGACAGATCTTCTGAAACACACTGCTGAGGGAGGGGCTCAGCGGGCTAGTCAGGAGAGGTCTGCTGCACCATGTGAGTAGCTCCCTGGCCAGGGATCCAACTCATGCTGGGTGGCTGGCAATAGCTTGATAGTGCTGAGACTTAACTCCTTGTACCACCAGGAAGGCCAGTATCAGTCATTTTTTTAAAAAAAGTTGTTTTTAGGAGAGACGTTGAGCCCGGCCTCTCTATTCTACCATGTTGCGAGTGGAATTGAATTAGTTTAATTTTTAATGTCTCAAAATGACTTGTAATTTTAGAAAATGGTCATCAGTTCTATACTCTATATAAACACACACACACACACACACACACACACGACTTATCTATGAATAACTGCCACAGGAAATGTTTCCTTCAGCTTAAATTAGGTCATAATTTGGATAAGCAGGGCAGAATGCTGGGAAAGTAGTAATCTTATCTTTCTATGTGTTTTGCACATTATTTTGGATACTGTGCTGGCTATAACTGCACAATTACATGTTTTAGAACACTGCCAACAATTTTATTTTTTTAAAGATTTATTTATTTATGCATACAAGAGCTGGGGTACAGCCCAGAGGTGTGGGGGTGAGAGGATTCACCAGAGACAGAGTGGGGAACAGAACAGGCAGACTGAAATACACTGCTGAGGGGAGCAGCGGGCAAGACAGGAGAGATCTGCTGCACCATGTGGGTTGCTCCCTGGCTAGCCAGGGATTGAAGTTGTGCCGCAGAGGCTGCAGATAGCTTCATAGGTTGTGTCTTAACCTGTTGCACCACCAGGGAGGCCCCCACTGCCAACAATTTTCAAAGAAGCTTTTTTCCTAGGTCCAGTGAGAATAAACTTAAGCTGAGAAAAATAGATAGCATCTAAGAGCTGTCTGTGACATTTTATTGCTGTTTTACAGCTCAACTGAAAACAGTGTGAGGCTAAAATAGACTGAACCAATAAAAAAGAAATCATCCTCAACATGAGAATAGTAACCACCCTCAGTGTTTTTGGGAATATGTTCTGACAGTTTGAAAAGCAGTCATTTGTTCTATTGACCAACACAGGTTGGAGTGGAAGGTCTGGTAGATATTTTCATTATTTAGGCTCCACACAGAGAGTATGAGTTCATTTATATTCCATGTTGGGATACACTAGTGTATCACCAGCAAATAGGAGTGGAGAATCTGAAAATGATGAGCCAAGCTCTCAATGTCAATCACAGTTGCACTTTCTAAATCCAAATATCCTCACAACAGCATTATGATATAGGTAATATCATTATCCCTATTCTCCAGAAAAGAAAAACAGAGCCTGGAGAATTTCAGCAACTTGTTTAAAGTCATATAGTCAGTCAGTGGGAGAGCAGCCAGTATTAGAATCCAGTTTCTTTTAAATCCCAAGATTTTGGGCCTCCCTGGTGGTGCAAGGGGTTAAGCACTGCACTATGAAGCAATCCACAGCCTCTGCAGCATGAGTTCGATCCCCAGCCCGCTAGGGAGCAACCCACATGGTGCAGCAGACCTTTCCTGATATGCCCGCTGCTCCCTTCAGCAGTGTATTTCAGTCAGTCTGCCTGTTCTATTCCCCACTCTGTCTCTGGTGAATTCTCTCACCCCCCGTATCTCTGGCCTATACCCCAGCTCTTGTATGCAAAAGTAAAAAAAAAAAAAAAAAATCTTTTTACAAAAATGAATAAATAAATCCAAAAATTTTGTAGTCAGTTTGCGGTGGTCTCCCCTGTTCCTCTGAAACAAATAATGAAACAAATAATGAATCTCTAGAGAGGAAAGCCCTCTCCAGGAAAATACACGGTCAGTGCCTGTCCTAGGACTGGGTCTTTTATCTCAAAGTGCAATATTACTTAATCAGTGTGATTCTGCTGCTTCTCCCAACAATTAATTTCTTCAGAGTCATTTTCGTTTTTTGTTTGGGCCATATGTGACTTGTATTTGTTATCCCTATATGTGTGTCAACACCGTAAGAATTTTGGGTTTGGGGGAATATTTACTGCAGTGTTTAGAAAGCTGAAATGGCAGGGGGAAAAAGAATGGCGTTCTATTTAAAATGGCATAAATTTGTGTTTATTGGAGACAGCTTGTGGACTTTGAAGCTACAAATTTGCCACCCTGTTGCTAACAGACTCTGGAGGATGCAAGAGAAGCTTTCCGTTTTCCATTTCAATATGCTTATAATTCAACAAACAAATTTCTCGTCACTTTTCTTCCTGGACCTCATAAAATTTAAATGGAAAATATTAAATGACTTAATAGCTGGGCAACACCAAACAGCATGCTTGACGTGACTTAACATTTTTTAAATGTAGAGTCTCATTATATGTCTCATTAGCGTAATTATGCTGTACAAATATAGTGTACAGCACATCACATCATTATTTAATTTTATGGAAAAACTTCCTCACTGTTGACAGTACCAGATTCTGTTTCCATTTGCCTAAATTGCTAAGGGTTTATGTTTCATTTTAATATTTCTTTCTATGTGCTTTTTCTATGCAAGCCAGCTTGCCAGCACTTTATTTCACTTTATTCAGTATAAGATGTAACAACAGGGGCATCCCTGGTGGTACAGGGGTTAAGTCTCAGCACCATCAAGCTATCAGCAGCCACTGCAGCACGAGTTCAATCCCCAGCCAGGGAGCTGACCCACATGGCGCAGCAGACCTCTCCTGTCTAGCCTGGTGCTCCCCTCAGCAGTGTATTTCATCAGTCTGCCTGTTCTGTTCCCCTCTCTGTCTCTGGTGAATCCTCTCACCTTCCTAGGAATCTGGCTTGTACCGTGGTTCTTGTATAAATAAATAAATAAATCTTTATTAAAAAAAAAAAAGATAGGGCCTCCCTGGTGGCACAGCGGTTGAGCACTGGGTTGTGAAGCTGCCCGCAGCCTCTGCAGCGCAGGTTCGATACCCGGCTACCGGGCGAGGGTCGCACATGGCGTGCAGACCTCTCCTGCCTGCCCGCTGCTCCCCTCGGCAGTATACTTCATCACTCTGCCTGTTCTGCTTTCGTTCTGGCTCTGGTGAATTTCTCTCACCCTCCCGCGTCTGACTGTACCCAGTGCTTGTATAAATAAATAAATAAATCTTAAAAAAAAATAACAACTGCTTTGAAGACAAGTTTGACAGCACTGCCACTTGTGTGTTCTAGAAGGGCAATAAAGTTGCCATTTTTTAACATTTCTTGAGAAACATCTATCAAAAGTGGTATTATGCAGTCATCAAAAGCATGTTTTGAATGAAAGACAAAGATATGAAAAAGTGCTCATGGTGGAGTTAAGCAGCCATTTTCTCTGTTTATAAATAAAAACCAGCCATGTTAGCGGGGTCGGGGCCTCACTTGGCTCGTGTTCTTGGCCAGGCAGATTTGGTCTCCGCGGGTCATCTGGGATTCCAGGTCAGTGGAATGGGTAGGACACATTTAAGAATTTATCTCACTTTTTTCTCCGTGAGTTGTGCATTTCCTCATTCCCTTTCCCTTGTAAATAAACCTTTGTGAACCTTTTGTGTGTGCCTGCAGTGTAAGTCTCTTTTAAGCGCGCGGGTGAGGACCCACAGTCAGGCAACCTGTTTTAGAGCAGGGTTGCCCTGTAACAGCTTGGTGCCCAGCGTGGGTTCCAAGTTACACCCGTGGTTGACCAGTCCAAAGTCACTCCTTGTATTGGTCACCTTAAGCGCACTAGGTCTGCAGGACACAGGTGAAAGTCTTTGTTTCAGGTCTTGAACAGTTTTTTTTTTTTCTCCTGCATACAGCTCTGTCTGGTCTTTCAATGATGAGCGTGAGCAATCTCATCCCTAGCTTAAGTTCTTTCAGTTTTATTCCGGCCTTAACTTTAAATAGTCATTTTCCATTAAACATCACTACCAGCCTTATAAACATAAATAATTTGGTGAAACCGGGGCTATGGCACATGTTTTTGTTTTTCTATACTTACGTGGGTGATACTAAAAATGGATCTACCATATGACCCAGTGATTCCTCTCTTAGGAATCTACCCAAGGACACAAAAACATTCATTCAAAAGAAAACCTGTACTCTTATGTTTATTGCAGCACTGTCAATACAGTAGCTAAGATATGGAAACAACCTAAATGCCCCCAAATAGATGAATGGATCCAGAAAATGTGCTGTATATACACAATGGAATAATACTCAGCAATCAAAAAAGGTCAATTCAAGCCCTTTGGAAGCAACAGGGATGGAGCTGGAAGGGATTATGCAAAGTGAAATAAGTCAGAAGGAAAGAGAAAAATAACGGATGGTTTCACTTACATGGGGAATATAGAGAAACCTAACAAAGGATTAGGAAAAATGTTAGGGGGAAAGGATGTCCTGAGCTAATCCCATACAGGCTTTGTGGACCCCACCCCCACTCCAGACTAAAGCCATCAAGACATTGGGAAAGACAAATCCCGTCACCACCAAAGGGAGGGTGGCTGGGACCTGAGGGTGGAGTTGGGCAGCCAGGTTGGATATAAAAACCAAACACGTGGGCCTTGGGGAACTCACTGTCGCTCGCCTCCTGGTTACACAGCTCCTGGCTGGCGGCCAGCTCTCAGAGTGCCATTTTGGGATTCCTGATCGGCGGATCGGGTAGGACTCATTTAAAACTTTGTCTCCCACTTTTCTCCCTGAGCTGTACATTTCCTCATTTCCCCTTCCCTTGTAAATAAACCTTTTATTAACCTTTCGCGTGTGCCTGCAGTAGAGCACTGATAAGTCCTTTTAAGCGCGCGGGTGAGGACCCACAGTCAGGCACCCTGTTTTGTATTGGGGTTACTCTACAACAAAAAGACAAAACTTGCTGGCAAAGAGCATAGAGAAGGGGAGGGGGAGGAAGAGGGCAAAGCAGGCAAGGGAAGAGCACAAAGGTCTATGGTTCATGGGTCATGTGGGGGTAGGAGAATTATGGGGTAGGAGTATACTTTTATCAGTCCTGGCAGCAGGTGGAGGTAGGGGTCTGCCTTCCCCTCGCTGGGCATTTCTTGACTCTTCCCAAGCTTTATCATCTATGGCAAGTGTCTCCTGGGGTCCTGGGTATAGCTGGCCATTAAATTTTCTTCAGGCATCACCCTCCCTAATCTAACTGCCTAACTGATACTTTTTCCACAATTTTTTAAAAAAGATTTTATTTATGCATACAATAACTGGGGTACAGGCCAGAGGTTTGGGGGGTGAGAGGATTCACCAGAGACAAAGTGGGGAACAGAACAGGCAGATTAACTGAAATACACTGCTGAGGGGAGTAGCGGGCGAGTCAGGAGAGGTCTGCTGCGCCATATGGGTCTCCTCCCTGGCTGGGGATTGAACTCGTGCTGCAGTGGCTGCTGATAGCTTCATAGGTTGTGTCTTATATCTTTGCACCGCCAGGGAGTCCCCACTTTTCCCACAATTTAACACCCTTCATTAAAATCATATATAAGCTACCAAGTCTAACTGTTTCTTTAGGTTTTCACTTCTTTTCAATAAAACCCCTGTGTGGGAGAAGAGAAGAAGAAGCTGCCACCCTTAAATATGTCTCTAGCCAAAGGATTATTTCATAAGCTGAGCTCTGAAGGCTGGGTGGAGGCTACTCTTATATAAGGGACATTCATTTGTGAGGAGGAAAATCTATCCCTTTAAGGGAGTCTCCCTTGCTATTTTGGAAAGAACTAATCTCCTTAGCTCTTTCCAAGGAGAAGGTAGAATTAAATCTGCATAACATCTATGCCTTTGTTTACTGTGCCTTTCCCAGTAACTTCCTGCAACTGACCATCCCACCTACTCTCTGTATGTCCCTTGTTTTTAGTTGAGATGACTTAAGTCACATGGGTGAGTAACTCAGTCATATCAGATATCTCCCATGTATGCAGTATACAGGAGGTATACATGTTATCATTAAGCTTCCTTCTGGTGCTTCTCTGATTATTTGCCAGTCCAGAGGGCTATAAGAATTCCCCTGTGCCCCTACATGTGCATGTGAAATAATCCCTATTTCCTATTAATCTGTCCTCTGTTAGTCAATTCACAGGCCCCTTTACAGAACCTAAGTGAATGGAGGAAGGTTTTGTTGTTTTTTTTTTAATTTTTATTTATTTTATGCATATAAGAACTGGGGTGTAAGCCAGAGATGCGGGGGTTGGGGGGGTGACAGGATTCACCACAGAAAGTGGGAAGCAGAACAGGCAGATGTACTGAAATACACTGCTGAGGGGAGCAGCGGGCGAATCAAGAGAGTTCTGCTGCATCATGTGGGTCATCTCCCTGGGCGGCTGGGATTGAACTCATGCTGCAGGGGCTGGCAATAGGTTGATAGTGCTGTCTTTAACCCCTGCACCACCAGGGAGGCCCAGTGGAGGAAAGTTTTCTTCTCCTGTATTAGCCTGACAATTTCTGTGTGCCACGGCTATGGTATACCTGTACACTAGTACCTGTGCCCAGTCAGTTTTCAGTACCTCTCCCCCATCAATATAACCAAATTATTTTCAATAATACAAAATGAAACAAAAAAGAAATACAGATGAGGATTTCATTTACTGACAGTCATCTATATAATTATGCAAGGAAACAAAATTTTAAATAAATAGTACATTTCTATAGTACAAAAAAGGAAAAATGAACAACTATTTCTTCAAGAACAATTTTTCTATCTAACTAACAATTTAACCATAGATTCCCTTGGTTACAGTCACATAATAACTTAAGGGAGAAATTGTCTGGTGATAGGATTCAGGATACATATTAACATCCAAACATAACACCTTGGCATATTGAATAATTGAAGCTGAAGGAATTTGAGAAACAGCATGTGCAGGAAGAACTTCTGACCTGATGCAGGCCATAAAACACTCATCGGGCACTGTCCTTCCTCTGCCCAAGCAAAGGACAGCATTATCTCCAAAAACGAACAGTTCTCGCTGTTCCCCCAGTTTGCTACACTCAGCTCATACCCTGTTTTGTTCAGTCATGCGTTTTTCCCACGACTTCCCAGCCTTTATCAAAAGTAGCTTGAAAATACTTAGGTGTAGGGGCCTCCCCCGTGGCGCAACAGTTGAGCGCTGGGTTGTGAAGCTGCCCGCAGCCTCTGCAGCGCTGGTTCAATCCCGGGCCTCTGGGAGAGGGTCCCATATGGTACGCAGACCTCTCCTGCTGCCTGCTGGTCCCCTCAGCAGTGTATTTCATCAGTCTGCCTACCTTGCTCTCCCCTCTGGCTCTGGTGAATTCTCTCACCCTACTGCGCTTCTGACTGTACCCAGTGCTTGTATAAATAAATCTTAAAAAAAAAAAAAAAAAACTCATTAGGATTTTTAAATGAATAAATAAAATTTCTTCAGATTTTCATTTCCTTCTGAAGGCTCCTGCACTATGCACAACTTATATTAAATAAATTTGTATGTTTTCTGTTTAATCAGTCTTTTGCTATAAGGATCTGGACCAAGTACTTACATTGAGGTGGAAAAGATATTCTTCCTCCCCTTACCTCAGCAATTAACAGAATTTTAGTAATACTGACACATATGCAGAAAGTATAATTTAGGCAATTATTAAATTACCTCATTGAGGCAATGCTTTTACTTCTTGAATTGGTATTCAGTTATAAAACTAATTTTCATTATTGCCAGCTGTGTATTCTTACGTGATTTTTGTATTTTGAAAGTTTGAATTGTCCTTGATGTTGTCAGTGTGGGTTTTATACTCCATAAGGTGTTGGTAGGTGGGTTAAGCTCTGGCCAAAGTGTCTGGGGTTCAGGCTGTGGTTGCTTGGTTGCTGGCAGTCTTATTCCATATTGAAATAACGTCCTCCCCAATGAGGACCGACAGATACCACAGCCCACAGATATCCTCCCCAGCCAGAACTGCTCCCCCAACATGGCAGCAAAGGCAGGTCAAGCCCTCCTGAAGTCAAATGATCCACTTGCCACCACTTTTACTTGCACCCTTGGACTCCTCACATGGGTTTAAGGCCATCTTTGAAGAGGTAGAATTCGCTGTGGCCTGTCAGGTCCCCAGGAAGCATCATCATATGGCTGCAGAACCTCTAGAACTGCCAGAGACAAAGCTGCCAGTCTGTTTGATACGCTGCTTACAGCTCTGTGAGCTGGAGGGACGATGAAGGGGTGCTCCTGGAGTACCAGAGAGTGTAGTTGTACTGCAGGGGATGCTCTATGGGTTTAGGGTAACAGCCTTCCTCCTGTGCTGCCCTGACACTTCGATGGCCTTCTCACCATCTTTCTGTGCGTGGTCTTCATTCTGATCGTGGTCCCCACCGTCATGATCTTCAGTGCTTTGAACTTGGCTGGCCATCCTCTCACCACGGCCGCTGCCATTGTCTCCCTAAAAATGATGTTTAATACTCAATATTACCCAAATTCAGTAGAAAAAATAACTGTATTGTCTATGGACTGAGATTTACATTTGCCAAACAAAAAAGAGTACACTTTGCAGCTCTCTCTTTATTCCACTCTTTTGCATTTTAAATATAACTAAAAACTCTAAGTGGTGTCATGGAATAAAGCCGTTGAAATGATTAATTTACCCGCAAGGGTATGGATAATTCGAGGTATTTTATTCAGAATATTCTTTCTTTTCTTCTGTATGTACTCTGATTTTATTAAAGTGCTTTCACACAAAGAGCTGTCTTTGTCCATGTGTATGAGTGGCTGGACCTCTTTAGAGTATGCGAGTGTGGGAGTCCTTGGGTTGCCCCTTGGTCACGTGCTGACACTTGTATGTTAAATACATTATGAAAAAATAAGTGATAAAATTTAAGTAATTTACTTTCATGTAAAACACATTGTGCATTAAATAAATTTTTTGTCTATTAAAATAAATTTTACATATATATTTGGGGGACAAATACCATATATAATTAAAACATAAAATTAAAATCATGGTAGTCACATCAATTTTTAGAATTTAAAACAAGATTTTTTTGAGGGGAGGACTATTTCATCAGTAACTTGTTTAGAATTGCTGGCAGGTAGTGAGCACAAAAAACAGAGGGTCTTCAGTTGGTTTTATTGTTTTAATTCCCCACAGACAGTGCACCCAATATTGCCTGCACCTGAGCAAGTGGTTCTCCATTGCTTCTGTGGCACACCTCTCTTGCCTGGCTAAGCTGGCTAAAGTTGGTTTTATTAATTTAATCATATTTTATAATGCATTCATGTTTTACTAGGGAGACCTAGAGGATCCATTTTTTAATGAAATTCTTTATATAATAAAAATGATTGCTCAGGGCCTCCCTGGTGGCACAGGGATTAAAGTCTCAGAGCAATCAAGCTATTGCCAGCCATTGCAGCATGAGTTGGATCCCCAGCCAGGGAGCTGACCCACATGGCACAGCAGACCTCTCCTGCCTCACCCGGTGCTCCCCTCAGCAGTGTATTTCAGTCAATCTGCCTGCTCTGCTCCCCACTCTGTCTCTGGTGAATGCTCTCACCCTCTGCACCTCTGGCCTACACCCCAGGTTCTTGTATGCATAAATAAATAAAAATAATTTAAAAAAAATGATTGCTCAATGACTTACTTCTCTGTGTTCTCAATTTTTCTATATTGAAGAAACTCAACAGGAAAAATTTAGAGACATGAGTCAAAAGTGCAAATTCTTGGAGTGTCTGGAAGGATCCTGTCCATGACTGGGGAGAATAGGGGAGAAAGATGTGGAACCAGAAGGCAGTGCCCCCCAAAGGAGTAGGGGTTCTGGGAGAGGTCACCACTCAACTTGCTCTGACTGGGTCCGTGTGGGGAAGCAAGCCCAGTGTTACCCACACCTGGCAAGTTCTTCCTGAGGCGCCTGCCATCTGGAGCTGTATAAGTTCTCATTTTTTAATAGATTTATTTATTATGCATACAAGAGCTGGGGTACAGACCAGAGGTGTGGGGGGATGAGAGGATTCACCAGAGACAGAGTGGGGAACAGAACATATTGACCAAAGTACACTGCTGAGGGGAGCAGCAGGCAAGACGGGAGAGGTCTGCTGTGCCATGTGGGTAGCTCCCTGGCCGGCCAGGGATCGAACTCATGCTGCAGAGGTTGCGGACAGCTTTACATGCTGCGTCTTAACACTTGCGCCACCAGAGAGGCCTCAAGTTCTCATATTTAAATGCTGAAAATAAATTCACACTCTAGAAAATTCTGTAATTCAAAATACAACTTCAGCGGCAATGTAGCTCCCAGGCTACCATCCGTTCTAACAAAAAAAGGTAAAGAACCAAAGAAGTCCAAGAAAATACACTTTATTCTCCAACAATTTTCCTTTCCCAAAATTTGACACATTAGAAAAATCCAGCTACACTTACATCATATCCATAATCTGTAACTTAACAAGAAATGTAGCACAATTAGAGTGGAAATGTAGCATAATTAGGGTGGATAGTTGGGGCTGGCCTAATCCTTCCTGAATCAGGGCCAAGGATGATATCACCCAAATGCCTGTCAACTAGTAATACACAAAGATTTATTTAACCACTGGCACACCACTTTCCTATTTGCAGGGCAGTAAATTAATAGATTATTTACCTCCCTTGGTAACAAAAAGAGGGACTGCTTCTTCCAAAACTCAGGAAAACTGAGAAATTATTTCCCAGAGAAATTATTAAGCCATAATGACTCAAGTACAGAGCCCCAGAACCTTTGCCTGCATCTCACCCATAGCTGCTCTGCACAGATACCTGCCTACAGGAAAGTGTTTGCTTTGCCCCCCCAAAACCCAAAAGAGTCCAACACTACATTTTTGGAGTTAAAAAAATAGATGGTATATTTGTCCTTAAGAAGCCACTCTACAGCATTGTCTAAAGGTCTCATTTAATTATCATTTGGCATTTGGAAAGAGAAGTTTAATTCAAATCAGTTAACAATGGGAGCAGCTCTCCATATTTCTGCAGTTAATTAGAGCTTTGTGTATTTTTTTAAAGATTTATTTATTTATGCATACAAGAACTGGGGTACAGGCCAGAGGTGTGGGGGTGAGAGGATTCACCAGAGACAGAGTGGGGAACAGAACAGGCAGACTGACTGAAATACACTGCTGAGGGGAGCAGCGGGCAAGATAGGAGAGGTCTGCTGCACCATGTGGGCAGCTCCCTGGCTGGCCGGGGATCAAACTTTGTGCTGCAGAGGCTGCATATGGCAGTCACAGTGCTGTGCTTAACCCCTTGCACCACCAGGAAGACCCCTGGATTTTTTTTTTTCCACAAACAATAACAAAATTTATTATTAACAAAATCAAGTTGACCTGATTGTAATGTCCCAAATACCCATTTCTGAGACTTCTATCATTAGAATATTTACAGTTTGGCGCAGTGTGGTGACTTTAACCTCACACAAGAAAGGAAAAGACTAGGGCCTCCCCCGTGGCGCAGCTGTTGAGCGCTGGGTTGCGAAGCTGCCCGCAGCCTCTGCAGAGCAGGTTCGATCCCCGGCTGCTCCCCGGCCACCAGAGGAGGGTCCCACATGGCGCGCAGACCTCTCCTGCCGCCCGCTGCTCCCCTCAGCAGTGTACTTCGGTCCTTCTGCCTGCTCTGCTCCCCGCTCTGGCTCTGGTGAATTCTCTCACCCTCCCGCGCTTCTGACTGTACCCAGTGCATGTATAAACAAAACAAAAACAAACAAACAAATAAATAAATAAAATAAAACATGCCTCTATTAAAAAAAAAAAATTAAAAAATAAAATTAAAAAAAAAAAAAAAAAAAAAGAAAGGAAAAGACTAACAATATTCTTGATCATTCAAAAGGTAAGAGACCAAGTTGCTTATCCTGGTGTTTTTGGTGAGAGGAAGGGGTGTGACCCACTTAGAATTGCCCAGTTCATTCTAATCCTTAGAGCTTCTTTAGATCAGCACAAAGCTCCTCTTTTAAAATGTACTCGCTTCTAAGAACACTCTCCTAGTAGTGACCTTTCAAGCGTCAGTGGAGTAAAGCTATTTTTAAAAAAAGGGAAAGCCTGTTCCCCAAAATAATATGGTAGGAACACTGTGTTTCTTCTCTTCTGAGTTAAGCTGCCCCTCAGCAATTATGCCTGCCCCTTCCTCTCATTCACTGCCCTCTGGAAACATCTCTTCTTATAGAGAGACCGTTAGTCTAATGGTGAAGTCTCTAAAGAGGGTGCTGTTTGGAGTCAGAATGCCTGGGATAAAGCAATTCTCCAACTTACTGTAGAGGCTCTCTTAACAGATCTCCACTGAACTCGCTCACTGGCCCTGGCAGAAGATCATTGCACCCATTGTATGCTGAGAGTGGGGGTGGGTAAGTGATCTCCAGTACATCTGAGCATTTCAGCCTCTATTACTTTTGAGTAATGGATCAGCTCTAAGGCATGTTTTAAAATATCAAAGAGGAGCATCTCTTAGCGCACATCAAAATACAGGGCCACTTCGCAGAGAGATTATAATTAGTGTTCTGATTTCCTTGGACTACATTCAAAGCTAGGTATTTCAAGTCTGTTGTTTTATATTTCAACTCTGTTGTTTTAGTTTGCAGCTAAAATGTGAAAATAAAAATAAAATATCCTGGGTTTCAGTTAAATGATGCTTGCCAGTAGTAAATACTTGCTAAATGTCATTTTTTGTCGTTTTCTTTTCTACCCTTTGCTACTCAATGCTGTCTGTTCTATCACCAGAAAGTAAACCCACATAAAGTACAAACCCCTGGGCATTTTCAAAATGCTTTTTGCGTATGAAACAGTGCTTTTGTGTGATGGCAAAACAGATTAGAGCTAATTGTAATTACCAATATTGGTGATGCAGAGGAGTGGGAAGTGGTGACTGGACACAGTGAGCTTAGTAATAGCAGCTATTTATATAGAATCAAAGGATTGGGGAAAATATGGGAGAATGTGCATCCTATGGGTTAATGAATCCTGCAATTTGTGAGAGAGTGCCCACCCCACCCCCAGAGTCATACTGATTTGCTCCTATCGCCTCCTCAGAGTGAGATTTACTGCTTTAGATTTCCTGGATTTGGTCTAATTGAGGAGGAAAAATTATTTTCCTTCTATTCTTCATTGTTCTTTTGCTGAGACTCCCTGTATGAAAGACAGATAAACAGGAGAAGAAAAAAAAAAAACACTATAATTACATTTGTGTAGAACTCCACAGTTTTGTGACTCAAAGGCAGCCAGATGAGTCAGGCTTGCATGCAATCGTGGGCTAAGGGAAGGGAGAGGGGCCTGGGGCTTCAAAGGAGAGGAAGGAGAAAAGAGGAAATATTTAGCAAACAAAGTTTGCTCAGCCAGGTTGGTGAATCTCTTAGATGAAAATTCAAGCTTATTTAATAGCTCCTTCTTCCTGGTAGTCTCCCCTTGAGAGTAAATTTCCTTTATAAATGTACATTGCCCTTACAAAGGGGAAACATGGACACTGTTTTTAGCATTGGTGTCTGAAGTTTTTAAAAAATAATCAGTTCAAAATAACCCTTATGCCAAAGAGTCATTTTTGAGGGTGGCACCTTCCATTACTCTTCAATTGTTCACAGAAGACAAATCGAGATCCTCTGCTGGTCTGGCAGCTCACCTAACATTTGTGTAGCTCACCTCAACATTCAATCAGCTCAATAATATTCAATCGCCAGTATCACACAAAGTCATGTCGAAGTTAGACTTTACAAAAATCAAGTCAGCTCTGCAATGTCAGGTTAACCACATCAAGGCTTGCTTATTACCGTCAACCTCCACACTTAATCTGGTGTATTTGTGAACAGTGAGTCCTGCCTCAGGTACAAAGATGTGCCCCCACCTGCCAGGGCCACCAGGGAGATGCGGGATAAAAATCAAACCTCTAATTTCCTGGGAGCCTGGAAAGTACTCTCTCAACCTCTCTTACTCAAGAAATACAAACTAAAATACATACTTTGATATGAGATTGTAATTTCTCACTATCAGAAATACACTGAAACCCAAGAAGTAAAGTTGAGCAAAGTCAGAGACTGAGTTTTAACTCTATTAAATGTTATCCCGGCACATACTTTAACTAACATGATTTTCTAATCCCTCACTACCAGAAATACACTGAAACCCAGTAAATAAAGTTTCTCCTAAAGAGCCCTATAGCTGGTTGCGCATTTCAAGAGCTCTCCACTACATGATAAGCTGCTTTTCTTTCCACGGGTGCTAATTTAACTTGACTTTTCATAAGCAAAAGCCTTCCCAGACAAAGGGAGGATTGGTGCCTCCCCACATTCTGCTTTCCAGCCAGCGGCATGGCAGCCAATAGCAGTGACTTCCATTCCAAAAGCAAACCCCGGTTACACACACATATCGCTGAGCAAAAGAATTAATTTGTACAGTATGTTCATTGCTTCCTTTTCTCCTGGAATTCATGATGAAGTTTTAGGGAGGGTGGTGGAGGAAGGGAAAACCACATTCGAAACCCATCATTCTCTACAGTGTCATTTCGAAAGCCAGACAAAAGCCAAATGAGGAGGCTGGGGAAAAAGTGTACAACGTAGCAGCTGAAAATCACCCTCCATTTCTTCTGGAGCCCGGAGGTTATACCCAGGCATCACAATAGCTGCCCTTCTCACAGACACCTAACTGGTAAGTGCTTGCTTGTTTGTTTTCCTAAAACTGACACTTCTGCAGCAGAACTGATGAGGGCTTCTGCAGATGATTCCTTTACAAAACAGTATTTTGACTAACTACCAGCTGGCAAAAAAGGAAATGTTCTTCTTATAGTTTAGGGAAAGCCCTGTGTGCAGATTTCTATCTTTGGTCCTGTCAGAGTTTGTAGGGAAGACCAGAAGAGAGTTTTTGGTACTCAGTTTCCTTTTATTGGCTGAGGGAAACTGAGGCCGGCGTTCGGAAACACAGCTGCTGATTAACTCTGAAACACTTTGGAGTTGGTGCTGGGGGAAGGGGTGGAAAGGCACAAAGAAGAACTTTCTGTGATTTTCCCCAGCTTTTACCTAAATCATTACAGCTCCCAAATGTGGATGTTAAGTTGTGACCCAGAAATAGTCAAACATCATTTGCGGACAGCTCACTGTAGAGAAAACTAGCAGGAGGAAATGGTACTCAAGTGAAAATTGATTTTACCCTCTTACAAGGTGGAAAGAAAGTTCTAAATTGAACAGTAATGTGATTTGGGTTTTTTCCTCTCTTTTTAAGATGAACAACTTGTGCTTCTTAAAGACACTCACATTTATTTGTTGTTACTGCATTTTTTTTTTTTTTCATCTCATAATCAATTGCCTGTTAGAATAATTGGCACCTGGGCTCTGCTAGTGAAGAATAAATGACATGCAGGGAAGTAGCTGAGAAAAAAGGTTCAGCTACTCAATTGTTCCTTTGGTGGTCAGATAACTGAGCAGCAATTGCTTTTTGTCTATTAGTTCACCCTTTCCCCCAGATGAAAGCTAATGAAAACCAAATGAGGGTTTGATAATGGAATTTTTATCAACACTTACTCTCTTAAATTGACCCTTTCACTTAAAGCAAACTCATTCCATCCAAGTTTCCACAAATGACTTGCTAAATTAATCCACTAGTATTTTTGTTGCATGAGTGGGAAAATAAAAGACTTAGGGACCTTTCTCTGAATTTCAAATTACTTAGTTTAATTCCTCCTACTGAGTAATTCTCACCATGTTTGCACATTGTTCAGACATTAAATGGTTTTTACATTTTTTTCATGTCCTATACTTATGATGTCATCTCAGGCTTAAGTCATTTAATTTGTAAAAGAGTGTAATGCATTTTCTGTTACTTTACCACTAATTATCATCTGCCTGAAATAGATACTTAAGCCAACATTCCCTTTCTGAGGGCCACACCACTTGGAGCAATCATTTCAGAGGACATTTAAGGACTACAGTTGAGCACTGTGTGTGCGTATAGAACATAGTTATTCTCTCTGACCTAGTAGTCTCTATAAAAGTAACCTACTGAAGTAACTTTAAAAGAAGAGGGCCTCCCTGGTGGCGCAAGGGAGCACTGTGAAGCTATCTGCACACAGCCTCTGCAGCACGAGTTTGATCCCCAGCCAGCCCAGGGAGCTACCCACATGGGCAGCAGACCTCTCCTGGCTCACCCGCTGCTCCCCTCAGAAGTGTATTCCAGTCAGTCTGCCTGCTCTGTTCCCCACTCGGTCTCTGGTAAATCCTCTCACCCCCTGCACCTCTGGCCTGTACCCCAGCTCTTGTATGCATAAATAAATAAATCTTTAAAAAGTAATAAATTAAAGGAGAAGAGCTTTATACCCAAAGATTTTTTTTTTTTGCTAGTTATATATGATTTAAAAAAAATGAGAAGCAATCTAATAGTAGGAGACTACTAGGAACTTCTGTACCATCTCAATGAAATACTTTGCAGTCATTAGAAAATCATAATTTGGAGGGTTATTAGCATTATGGAAGCTTGTTTCTATTATAATGTCAAGTATGATTTTAATTACATATTAAATAAATGCTGTTGAAGAAAATATGCAAAACTGAAAACAGTTGTGTTAAATGATGGTGAGCTTATAGGTCTGTGTAAGAGGAAATTTTCTTTACTCTCTTAGGTTCAATGCTTAGGCATTGTAAATTAAACTGACAAAAAGGCAGATTAACAAGAGAAAATACAAAATTGAATCATATGTTTTTATTAACATACATACAGGAGTCCACAGAAATGACTCAAAGAAGTGTTTCAAATTTGAGGCTTATATACCATCCCAGTCAAGGAAGGAGACAGGGAGAAAAGCACTTACCAGAAGACAAATGACTTAAGAAGGAAAGAGAGAAAGGACTCTTACAGGGAAACAAATTACTCTGTGGAAAGATAAATGGGCGCTTAGGAGAATAGATGGGACAGATAGTTTTTGTGATAGTCTGTTCAGGTGTGTTGTAGAGACTGCTCATGTTGTGATAAGACTCCATCTTCCCTAGTTGTTCATAGAGAAGGGTCTTAATGACAATCAAGCATTCTTTTAATAATGAAAATGCCTTCTGTGAAAATCTGTGCAAAAAAAAAATTGACACAGGGACCTCCCCGGTGGCGCAGCGGTTGAGCGCTGGGCTGGGAAGCTGCCTGCAGCCTCCTCAGCGCCTGTTCGATCCCCGGCTGCTCCCCGGCCACCGGAGGAGGGTCCTGCATGGCGCGCAGACCTCTCCTGCCGCCCGCTGCTCCCCTCAGCAGTGTACTTTGGTGCTTCTGCCCTGTTCTGTTCCCCGCTCTGGCTCTGGTGAGTCCTCTCACCCTCCCGCACATCTGACCTGTACCCAGTGCTTGTATAAATAAATAAATCTTTATAAAAATAAAAAAAAAAGACACAGGGGCGTATGCTGGACTCCATTCAATGACCTACCCTTTCTTTTCCCCCTTTCTTTAATAGTACATCATTTTTATAATTTAGAAACTTTAAAATATTGAAAATTGCTAACTATTTTTTTCTTCGTGTCTCAATTTTCATGCAAACCACAAAAAGTTAAAGGCATCAATCAGGTAGGGCTCATCAGGTCTATTTTACCTGGTTTCTTGGCTGACATTATTATTTTTTTTTTTTTATAGAGGCATGCTTTATTTATTTGTTTGCTGGTTTTTTGTTTGTTTGTTTTGTTTATACAAGCACTGGGTACAGTCAGAAGCGCGGGAGGGTGAGAGAATTCACCAGAGCCAGAGCGGGGAGCAGACAGGCAGAAGGACCGAAGTACACTGCTGAGGGGAGCAGCGGGCGGCAGGAGAGGTCTGCGCGCCATGTGGGACCCTCCTCCAGTGGCCGGGGAGCAGCCGGGGATCGAACCGGCGCTGCAGAGGCCGCGGGCAGCTTCGCAACCCAGCGCTCAACCGCTGCGCCACCGGGGAGGACCTCTTGGCTGACATTAACTTTTAGTAAAGGTTTCTGCCTCATAAAACTTCTAATGAAAGTAATAAAAGCCAAGACCACAATGAAAACTAATAGCATACAATTTATAAAGATAGATATTACATAACTAGTTAAATGCAAATTACAACAACTGTTGGAATGGCCCTGCATCCCTGCACTCTTTTTTATTTATTTTTTTAAAAGATTTATTTTTATTTGTTTATGCATACAAGAACTGGGGTGTAGACCAGAGGTGTGGGGCGGCGGGTGGGGTACATGACAGGATTCACCAGTGGCTAGCACAGCCTCCAGACGGGGTACAAACCACTCTGCTTCCCTCCAGACTGGGTACAAACCACCCCCACCCCAGAACCTGCAAACAAGAAGCACAGTGCAGCACTGAACTCCACCCGCTGAAGTCCAGATGGGATGCTGGACATAGTGTGTAGTGCTGTGCTACGAACTCTGTCCCTAGCATTCTGAGCCAAGTGGCTGCTGGGAAGGAGGTAGAGCTGAGTGGTCTTTTTTGAAGAGGCTTTAAAAGGCTGAGGCAGGCGGACTCACTCTTTTTCACTGGAGCTGCTGCAGATGGTGGCCACTGACCTGCTGAGCATTAGGCCTTCCTGCCTCTCTCCTTTTACCCCTCCCTCTGCCCATATATGGGGGTCTGGGGAAGGGGGGAGTAGCCTCCCAACATTGGGGGCTTTCTCCCTCTCCATCTTGGTTAAATTTGTCTGATTTGGTTTTTTTTTGTTTTTTGGGGTTTTTTTGGCCACATCAAAGGTCCTTTTGCTGTCATTTGTGGTGGCAGATGGCTGGACTCAGAACTGGTAAGAGCGACTGTGACCCAGTGGCAGTTTTTAAACTTTTTGCCTGGTAATAATGAAATTTCGTAAATTGGACAATTTAAAAATATACTGCAATCTATGGTTGCACTGTATCTTTACAGTCTTGTTTTGATTTTGCCTGTCACCCCAGAGTTCTATACTGCTCCACACGGTTTCATGGCCTGAGTAGTACAAGCTCTCTGGACCTCAGTCTCCTTAAAATAAATCTGATGGGTGAGCTTCTCCAGTCTCCCTGCGTCCCTTTTTCAATGTCTTCCTATTATTGCTCAATGCAATATATGTAATTGGTATCTGGGACATGCAGTAGGCACACAATATTTGGTGAGACAAACATTTATTTAGACTCTTTATTTAATTTATTAAAGATTTATTTTTATTTATTTATGCATCCAAGAACTGATGTAGGCCAGAGATGTGGGGAGTGAGAGGATTCACCAGAGACAGAGTAGGGAGCAGAACAGGCGGATCTGCTGAAATACACTTCTGAGGGGAGCAGTGGGAGAGACAGGAGAGGTCTGCTGTGCCATGTGGTTTAGCTCCCTCACCAGGGATTGGACTCATCGTGCAGTAGCTGGTGATAGCTTGATAGCGCTGAGACTTTAACCCCTGTGTCACCAGGGAGCCCCCCTTGACTCTTAACATTCCTCAATAATCATAGCATGTTCTGATTATTTCATTAATATTCAAATAAGATGAAAATCTTGGGCTACAGGGGGAAATATCTCCACCTCACCTCATCTGGATTGTTCTTTTAAGACTAAACA
The DNA here is from genome assembly GCF_014898055.3 of Talpa occidentalis. Lineage (NCBI taxonomy): Eukaryota > Metazoa > Chordata > Mammalia > Eulipotyphla > Talpidae > Talpa > Talpa occidentalis. The sequence goes on along the minus strand of NW_023603184.1, from coordinate 127,874,628 downwards.
AATGAACAAATTAACATCAAATGGATTCATAAGAGAAAAGAACAAAATTTAATAATGTTCATATAGAATTTAAATGGCTGTAAATTCTAAAGAATAATGGAGCTGACCAGGGGTATTTATCCTGCGTTTAGGGACCTGTAGTATCAATAAGAGAGACAGGGGAGATTTCACATGACAAAAAGGGGTTATGCCATCCTTACTCTGAGAAGAAAGATAAGATTCTTAGAGAGGGCCTCCCTGGTGGTACAGCGGGTTGAGCATAGTGCTGTGAAGCTGTCTGCAGCCTCTGCAGTGCGGGTTCAATTCCTGGCTGGCTGGCTAGAGTCCCACATGGCACAGCAGACCCCTCCCATCACGCCCGCTGCTCCCCTCAGCAGTGTATTTCAGTCACTCTGCCTGTTCTGGTCCCCACCCTGTCTCTGGTGAATCTGCTCACCCTTCCGCGCCTCTGGCCTGTACCCCAGCTCTTGTATAAAAATAAATAAATCTTTAAAAAAAATAAAAATATCCTTAGAGAGAAAGGACATGTTCACTGATAAACCTACAACTGGATGAGATGCTGCAAACTAGCCTAATGTAGGGGAAGCAGTACTTGTTTCTCCATTTATGAAAAGGTTAGAAGCTTAGGACAGGATGATCTCTCTTTCACTTAGAGAAGGGGGAAGGACTTAGGTAAGTACAAGAGACTTCATTGCTCTTAACTCTCAATAAACTCTGCATGCTAGAGGCAGGCCTTTGAGACCAGTTCTTGAGGTGGTCTGATTTGGGGAGGGGGTGTCGGGGACTAAAAGTATACATAATTCAGGAACAAATATTTTGCTAGACATTATATAGTTTCCCTTCATCCAAGTCAATAATTGATCAGATACTTACTTAGAAGGCATAAGGACAGGCTTAATTGAGACCCGGCTTTGCCTGTGGAAAAGTTTATCTCTGTGTGAAGCAAACGGACATAGAGAGCCAACTATCCATGCTTGGTTTCACTGGCAAACAAAATCAACTAACCCATGTGAATTTGAGTGTGAAACACTGGATTCAGCAATTCTCTATGACAAGTGCAAATAAAGAGTGCAATATAAGACCTCCCCAAAATCAAGTAAATAAGGTATGTTAGGTCTTTTTGAATGGTTTAAATCCTTTTTTTTTTTTTTTTTGGTTTTGTTTTACTTTCTTTTGCATTTTCATTAACATGTTCAAGTAAAGCAGATTGAAGTTGGAAAATTTGTTACTTATTTGGAAGTCTATTTTCCATTTTGGGGAGGAAGGGGGTTGTTTATCATTAACTAAGAGAAGCCAGGTGGACGTGTCATATTCTGTCAAGTAAATGTTGACTGACCCCCTCAACTAGCGTGGTGGAGGAAGACATGGATTTTGATGGAAGGTTTTTGCCTTGAGTAAACTCAGAATTGCACTTCCCAGAAGACAGAACTAGGTTACTAAAATGAAAATGTAAAAAGTATGTAGTATCTACAGAATATGAAGTTCAGATGGATGTGGAAGGTAGTGAGGAAGGTCATGGAGGAGATGATACCATGAGAGAGGTAGGTGTTGATATCCCATCATGAATCAAAGTAAGATGAAAGATCTGGACTTGACTGAGCCACAGCTGGGGTGTACCTACCAGAAGTGGCTAGTGGAAGGAGACTTTCAGGGAGGAGGGGGGAGGGGCGCAGAACAACCTTTGACCTCTGGAGAGCAGAGGGCATGTGATAACATCATACAAATAAAAATATGAAAAGTGGCTTATATATAATAGATTTATATATAAATACTGATATTTATATATGATATAGGTATTTATATTTTTAAATGTTCATACTCATATATAAACTTGATATATAAAAATATAAATTATACATTACAAAACAAATAAAATATATAAAACTATATCACATAATATATATTACATATAAATATATACTATATAAAAGTATCTTGAAATATGTTATATTTGCATTACATGTAATATATATTTATTGCATGTATAATATAGCTATATATTTTATATGTATAATATGGTGTATATATATATATATATATATATATATATATATATACACACACATATATAAAACAGAAGAGAATTCCCTATTCTACTGCCCTCACTTGATCCCAAAGTTCTACCCAACTTTGATAAAGTATCCATTGCTCTGGCAACACACCTGATACTTTCTTCATCCCCAAGTGGAGCAAACTTACACAAACACATTAGATTCACCTTCTGGAGGCCCTAGAAATACTTTCCAGTGGACTCATCTCAAGTGTGATATATTTATTGGGTAAACACAATGGATATTGCATTAGCCAAGGTGAAAATCCCAAGAATTCTGAATCAAAACTGAATACTACTTTATTTTGCCCACTGTCAAATGGGGAAATTTCAGGTTATAGTAAATATATATATGTATATATATATATCACTTATATTTTTCACTGTGCTGCTTTTGACAATGACAGCCAACTACAATCCTCTCTAGGACTCACACCTAACTCAATTCTGCAATGACAGTAACCACTCAAGTCCTGAAAACTCGTAATACCAGTGTTATTGACCTACATACAGAATTTCAGAATCCAGCCAATCCAGATATTACAGCTGTGCTCAAAGCCAAACAAAAGCAACTAGTTCTGCTGAATTAGAAAACACTCCTTCCTCCAGTCATTAAACTTTTATTAAGAACACATGATGTTTTACGCTCTCTGCTCTGTGCTTGAGCTTTAAGGACATATAAAACAGAGCCTTTTGCCCAGAGGCTCTCACAGTTTAGCAAGGGAGATACACACATTAACAGATCATTGCTTTGTGTACAAAGGCTGGGAAGGAAAGCCTGGACCCAGAAGTTTAGTCCGTGCTTTACCAATTTTGTTAATTATTCAACCTCTTTTAGCCTCTTGGAAATAATAATAGTACCTCACAGGATTGTTGTGAGCATTAAATGTGAAATATATGTGAAGTTGCTTAGCCTTGTATAGTACTTAACAAATATTCAGGAAACGTTAGGTATTACACAATGTGTTAAATGCTACTTTCATAATTAAGTGTACATAGTATTTGCTACCTTTGAATGCAGTTTGGTAAACTGGTTTTAATTTCAAGCAGCAAGTGATTAGATAACCACAATGTTTACTGTGAACTTGTTGGCTCTTGATAATAGTTTGGAGAAAAATCTCATCACCTTTCCCCAGAAGAGAGACTGATATCAATCAAATGTCCTGATCTAATTTAACAGCTGAGCAGATTTAACACCTCTTCAGAGTGAGGTTAGCTTTCCTTGGGTATTCAACATTCATTTAACACCTTTAATAAGAAAGAACCAAAAACAGGAACTAATGTATTTGATGATAATTAAGAGCCTAAATTCCCTTCTCAAATTCACCCTTGCCTTCTCAAAAAAAGAAATGTTAGTTATTGTCAAAATGCCCAAGGGAATGAATCCTCTCATCAAATCCCACTCATATTGATCTCTACTATTTGCCAGGCATTGTGTCAGACTCTAGGGGTACAAAGGTAAAGCTACGGCCTTGTGGGGAAGGCAGACATTCATCAGATAAATATTCAAATATTTAACTAAAAATCGTAAGTGAAGGGTATAGAGAAGAGCTAATAATTTAGACTGGGGGACAGGCTTGTGAAGGTCAAGGATCAGCTCATTTAAGAAAGAAATATCTAAAAATACAGCTTATCCAATTGTTGGTGATTTTCTCCTTAATTGTAAAACCACCAGCAACATCAAGAAATAAAAGCTTAGGGCCTCCCCGGTGGTGCAGCGGTTGAGCGCTGGGTTGCGAAGCTGCCCGCGGCCTCTGCGGCGCCGGTTCGATCCCCGGCTGCTCCCCGGCCACTGGAGGAGGGTCCCACATGGCGCACAGACCTCTCCTGCCGCCCGCTGCTCCCCTCAGCAGTGTACTTCGGTCCTTCTGCCTGCTCTGCTCCCCGCTCTGGCTCTGGTGAATTCTCTCACCCTCCCACGCTTCTGACTGTACCCAGTGCGTGTATAAACAAAAACAAACAAACAAACAAATAAATAAAAACATGCCTCTATAAAAAAAAATTCTTTAAAAAATTAAAAAAAAAAAAAGAAATAAAAGCTTAGTCAAATCAATTACCTGGGGCCTCCCTGGTGGTGCAAGGGGTTAAGTCGCAGCACTGTGAAGCTATCCTCAGCCACTGCAGCACTGCACGGATTCAAGTTCAATCCTCCACCAGCCAGGTAGCTGACCAGTATGGTGCAGCAGACATCTCCTGATTTGCCCACTGTTCCCCTTAGCACTGTATTTTAGTGGATCCACGTGTTCTGTTTCCACTCTGTCTCTGGTGAATCCTCTCACCACCACCCCCTTGCCCTGCACCTCTGGCCGGAACCCCAGCTCTTGTATGCATAGATAAATAAATCTTAAAAAAAAATCAACTGCTTGGTTACCTATAGAAAATACTAAGTTGGAATAAATACTTATTTAATTATCTCACTGTATAGATAATATTAAACTTGACTTTTCTCTTTGATTGTCATTGTGCCCCATATGGGCTTTCATTTCATTAACTCTATTCAAAATAAAACCATTCATTTCCGGAGTGATTTTGTCATAATCAACACACACAAACAAAATGTTACTAAATTACTGTTCTTTACATGCACTAACCAAGAAGATGGATAAATTAGGAAGATGACTAAGTGAAATGACTAAGTTCTTTTTCCTGTTAGGGAGAGAACAAGTGGTCTGGAATAATATATATTAACATGAATATCATGTATAATCCTCAAGCCCTGTGAATCTCCAATGTCATGCCCCCATGCCTAGCTTTTTGGATATTGCTTTTGTTTCCTGTTTATGCATCACCTTGATTTGTTTGTGACCCCCTATTTACATGCATACAATCAGACTACTAATGTGAAAGAGCTTGCTATATAATATTAAGAGCATGTGTAGTGCCACATCTGGTAACAAAGGGACAGACAAAACTGGATGTCAGGAAAATGAACTAAAGGGAAGGACTCTATTGCTTGGATGAAATATGTTTATTTCCATGGAGATGGCCACTTACAGCAGCCGTCACTTCACATTCCCGGTGTTTGCAGGCAGATTTAATGACTCAGTCCTGTCCCCTCATGGCACATTTATTTCTTTTATGAAAATATCAAATGCCATCCCCTCCTAGACGCCACCCAAAAAAAAAACACTGCTCCACTACTGAATGATCTGCAGTAATTTCCTAAGGAATGACATTTCTTTGTCACATTTTTCTCAATCAGTAAGTAACATGTTCATCAAACTTAAGAGATTGCCCAAACAGAATTTCTTTGGAAAAGCTGTATTTTTTCTTTTCTTGAGCCAGACAATTGGTGTGTTCTCCAGCCAGTTGGATTTCAGCAATTCAGTGAGATGAGAACAAGAAGCCCAGCATTGTCAAACCAATCTTCATCTCCAGAAATGAACTCATTGGTGGGAATCATTTGATGCAAAATAAATAAATTCCTTTAGTAGAACATTATCACAGGATCAGAATGTCCTACTTTTTGGAAGACAGGAATGAGCACAATACAGCTTGACTATAACAGCAGGAAAACATTATTTTGTTGCTCATAGTATCTTCCAGCTGATGTTTTCTCTTTGGATAAGTCCAAATGTTACATAAACTAATCACAAGTAATATCAAACAAGCTGATTAGAGTCATTATCATCAAATTAGCTGAAAGCCTAAGAATTTGATACTTTTCCATAAAGTCATATGGTATGTGAATTACTTCATAATACACCCTAATAAACAAATTAATAAGATAACAACAATGATATCTCACTAGTTCTAAGCACTTACTATAAGCCAGGCACTGTAGTAGGTTCTCACATAGTTTTTTTTGTGTGTGTGATTCTTTAAGATTTATTTTATTTATTTATGCATACAAGAGCTGTGGTGTAGGCCAGAAATGTGGGGGGGGTTGGGGTGGGGTGAGAGGATTCACCAGAGACAGAGTGGGGAGCAGAACAGGTGGATTGACTGAAATACACTGCTGAGGGGAACAGCAGTGGAGGAGAGGTCTGCTCTGAAATACACTGCTGAGGGGAACAGACAGGAGAGGTCTGCTGCGCCATATGGGTTGCTCCTTAGCCGGCCAGGGATTGAACTCGTGCTGCAGTGGTTGGAGATAGCTTGATAGCGCTGTCTTTAACCCCTGTGCCACCAGGGAGGCCCCAAAAGATAGTTGTTTTAAAACAAGTAAATGACAACTTACATAGAAATATAAAATTAACATGTTTCAAAGGGTTTGCTTATTAGTTCATTAATTAATGAGAACCAGCAAGGTGTTATAAAGGGCTGAAAGGAGAACTCCAAGTGTAACATATATAGGCCACCAGGAATGTTGTAATAAATCTATAAACAAATTTTAATTTTGCAAAATTAAAAAAAATTATTTAAAAATTCGCAAAACAATTTTTGCAAAACTAGCAAATAGAGGGCAATAGCCACGGTTCATTTGTATTTATATAGGTTAGGGTTATTTGTATTATTATAAGTTGTCCACAAGTTGCACAACTGTAAAGTATCTCAAAAAAAAATGACTGTCAGAGAGAACATGCAAAAACACCAGACAGGACGCTTAGGACTTTTTTTTAGTCCATTTCAAAGTCCTTTGCAATTTTTCCTGATGGACTGCAAATACTAAAAAAAATTATATCCTTTTACATGGAAAATGCAATATAAAAACTACTAAACCAAAACTCATAAATTTTGTAATGAAAGTGAAACTTTCTTTAATTTCTTATGAATAAATCCATGTAAGATTAAACCTTTTTAACGTTGTACTGCCTCTGTTTTATGGTGAACTAACTTAGTTTGCTTATGGGACAATATGACCTCCCAATAACAGTTCTTGGTCATACTGTTAGTATCTTTACCAAAGTGCTCTTACAGGACAAGTCTTAGGACAGGCCAACAGCCAAGTGTTTCCTAATGAAATGAATCTTAGAAGGAAATGGAAGAAACACTGTGTAAAACCATCACTGTAAATGGGTGAGATATCTGAAATACAACCCAACCATAAATCTTATTTTTCAAGACACCTACATATTATAATCACGTCTCACTGTATACACTTCAGTAATAAGACCACTGAACTGATTTCACTTCCAATGTTCTCCATCAATTTTGTTAAAAGCTTGAGGAGTGTGGTACATTTTTTTTTTTTAAGATTTATTTATTTATGCATACAAGAGCTGGGGTACAGGCCAGAGATGTGGAGGGGGTGAAGGGGTGAGAGGATTCACCAGAGACAGAGTGGGTAGCAGAACAGGCAGATTGACTAAAATACACTGCTGAGGGGAGCAGCAGGCGAGACAAGAGAGGTTTGCCTCGCCATGTGGGTTGCTCCCTGGCTGACTGGGGATCGAACTCGCTGCAGAGGCTGCAGTATGCTTCATAGTGCGGTGCTTAACCACTTGCGCCACCAGGGAGGCCTGAGAGTGGTACTTTTTAAGCAGTAGGAAAATACACTACCTTAAAGAGTTGAAATATTTGCCTAGTCTGTTAGTTAAAAGGATAGTATTGATTATGCAACACAAAATAATGGATTACAAATTAAGACAAATTATTGGAAATAAAAGCAGTTCTCTAGATGTGAAAATGAGAAGGTGGGGCTGGACGGGAGGATAAAGATGAAAAGCTGGAGGCTGTGGTTAGAACATGTTCTTCCTCTGATTCTGAGCTGGCAGCAGAAGCAGTAAGCACAGTAGAGGACAGTGGAGAGGGAGCCCTGGAACAGCAGCGGCATGTTCCTCAGGGTGACCTTGGCCAGTTAGAAAGCCCTGAGGTGGGCCTTCCCTGGTGGCTCAGCGGTTGAGCGCTGGGTTGCGAAGCTGCCTGCAGCCTCTGCAGCGCCAGTTCTATCCCCGGCCTCTGGGCAAGGGTTCCACATGGCGCACTAGACCTCTCCTGAGGCCCGCTGCTCCCCTCAGCAGTGTACTTCATCAGTCTGCCTGTTCTGTTCCCTGCTCTGGCTCTGGTAAATTCTCTCACCCTCCTGTGCTTCTTACTGTACCCAGTGCTTGTATAAAAAATAAATAAATCTTTAAAAAAAAAAAAAAGATAAGATAAAAAGAAAGCTCTGAGGCCCCCACCGGAATCATTAGCAAGTCCCCAATGGTTTGCCTGGAGGACCTGGCCAGGGAAGGCTGTTGTTTTGTGGTTAACACTTCTGCCAGCCCCATTGGGCAAATGTCCAACTAGGACAAAATTGATGTCCCAGGTTGCTGTAGCCCATTTCCCTATCTGCTTAGTTTTCTTGGGGTTCTTGCACCAGTCCTGAGTTCTGCCTTCTAACTCCTGTCTGATCTGTCACTTACAATGTTATTTGTTTCGGTCTTACTGAGTGAGTATTGATACTCTGCTCATTAAAAAGCTGTTTTATAAAACCTCTGACTTCCTTCTTCTGCATATGGTAGAGCATCATTCCTCCTGGTCTCAAGTCAGTTAGATAGCGTGTGGTGAGTCCCCCCCTCTTCAGTCAGTGGAGGTTGCACCTGCTCCCTCAAGGTCACTCCACACCCAAATGTAAAGGGCTTTCATTCAAAAAGCTCTGCTGCTTCCTTCTGAAACCCAGCAGCACTACCTCATACTACTTCCTGACTCACGTCATCCAGGTTAACTACGTGGCTGATGAAATATCCAGAATTTGGATTCTCTCAACTTGCAAGAAAGAGAGTGAGCCCCCTCCAGAAAAGTAAAACTAAATTAAAATGTTGGTCATAATGATAGGAGTTGATGTTTAGTTAGTAAAATCAAGAACCTATATTAAGGTCATATTTATTTTAGATGTTCCTCACTTGTTAATTTCAATAGATATTTAATGAGCACATTTCATATTCTGGGAATTGTTCTAGCAACTAAAGATCTAGCAGAGAGAAAAAAGACAAGTTTGGTACTCTGTGTTTACACTGTACATCTATTGGAATTTTTATGGAGAAGAAGGTAAATAGTTAATGATTTAAAGTGTTCTACTTTCTGGAGGGCAAAACCTTTAAGAGTCTAATTAGTATGCTAATCTGTGCTCTCTCAGCTAATCACAAGTAACCATTAAATTTGTATTAGCAACCTAAAATAAAGGCACAGTGTTCCAAAAGTTATATATGGTCTTGCAAACCTTAAAGAGTTAAGTTATAGTAAATGTAATGGTCTGTATTTTTTCCCAACTTTCTTATTATGAAAAATGTCAAACATTCTGAGAAGTTGAAGGAATAGTACAGAGAACCCTATATCTATAATTTTGATCAATTGTAAGCATTTTGCTATATCTGGTTAATCTGTAATTATATATGCATATATTTTAAAATTTCTTATTTGAAAATAATTTTAATTCTACAGAAAAATAGCAAGAAAAAAATGCAATTATCATGATACCTTTTATCTAGATTCACCAACAGTTAAAATTTTGTCCCATTTGTTTTTATAGTCTGTGAATGTGTGTGTGTAGTTTTTCTGAATCATTGCATATATTTTGCTCCCTTCCACTCTACGTATATACATCTGTACTTATTTCCTAAGAACATGGACAGTTTCCTACCTACTGCATAACTGTCACTGGAAATTCAAAATCAAGGCAATCCTTTAATCTACAATTCATATTTCCAGTTTTATCAAAGGTGCACTTTTTTGAGTGCTGCTTTTCTTCAGTACAGAATGTAGCCCAGCATCACATTTACATTCAGTTGTTGTGTCTTTTTTGTGTCTTTTAACCTAAGAACATTTCCATAACCCCTTTCTTTAATGACATTGGCATTTTCAAGGTAAACAGAACTTTCCCAAGAAATGTTCCTCTTTGAAGTTATATGGTGTTGACCTCATGTCACGGACTGGGTACTCCTAGAAGACATCCAGACAGAGTTTAACGATCACATGTTTATTAGGTTGTGTCTTAGGATCAATACTTGTGTATGGGAGGCAGGAGTAGGGGCCTCCTGGGTCTGGGGAGAAACTGATCTGCAAGGTAAGACTAACAACCACAGCCAACTCTTGATGGACCTGTCACACTGAAATGGCCTGTTAGAATTGTGTCCCATTCACTGGTCAGGACTTTCTAATTTCAATTCAATCTTTACTGGAGGTGAGCCTGGCCTTTGGCTGGCTCTTTTCAGGATCTAGGGCAACAAGTTTTCCCTTGAAGGAGGACCTCAGCAATCCACTTCATTTCACCACACTTATTAGAATCAGTTGTCCCAGCTAGACAACTACTATGTGTGTATATGTGTAAATTTGTGTATATGTATGTGTATATGTATAGATGTACATATATATGTGTTTATTTTTCTGCATCCTTCAAAAGTATAGACTTCATTTCAAAAAACTGGAGCATATACCCTCCAAAAGAACATTCTCTAACAAAATAATTTCAATACACCTAAGGAAATGAAAAACAATTTCTTGATGATATCCAGTCCATATTCATATTCTCCCCCATTGTTCTCAAAATACCTTTTGTGACTTTTTAAAAATTACTATCTAGTCAACAGTCACTTACTACCTATGGGTTTTTTGTCTTGCTTTTTAATGGAAATTATCCCTCTATTTGTTTCTCCATGACAAAGACTTCCTAAAAAAACTGCACCAGGGGCCTCCATGGTGGTACAAGGGGTTAAGTGTCAGCACTATAACCTATCAGCAGCCACTACAGCATGAGTTCCATCTCCAACCAGGGAGCTGACCCACATGGTGCAGCAGACCTCTCCTGCCTCACCTGCTGCTCCCCTCTGCAGTGTATATCTGCAAATCTGCCTGTTCTGCTCCCTACTCTGTCTCTGGTGAATCCTTTCACCCCCTGCACATCTGGCCTGCACCCCAGCCTATACCCCAGCTCTTGTACTTATAAATAAAGAAATCTTTTTAAAAAAAAAAACAACTGGGCCTGATGTCATGAAGAACCTTCTTGCTTTTCAGATGTTAAATCATAAGGCAATATAAGAATTGAGAAAAATAGCATTTGCTTTTTCTGAGATGATTTTAAGTATTAACACAGATAAAATCATTTTTTAAAATGTGGACTATTAGTGCTAAGTAGTAATTAAAGACCTGCTTTTACATAGTTTATTAAGAGAGATATAAGGAAGCAAAGAGATAAAATGATTTATTATACCAATTTTAATACATACTGTAAAACTGAGTTAATTCAATATTAGTGCATATGTGTATGATAGCCAGATTTTACTTAATCTTCAAATGTTCTTTGTCAAAGAACAAAACAAAATAAAATGCTCCTAAGTTTTTAATAAGCTCCTACACAGGAAATGTAGGAATATTATTTTATGACATTACATTGTATCATAATCATTATATAGTTACTAAAGCTTTTTTAGTCATTTAAAAGCATCACTCATTATAAGCAGTTCTAATCCTCTTAAAATATTATGACATTCATTATGATAAATTAAAAAAGGCATGAGACACAAGAATCTTTTCAGATTATTTCCATACAGGGTCCTTTAATGAATGTCCTTTTACTGAGCTAATGAGCAATCCTTTGACGGAAAATAATTACATCTTTGCTAGGTACTAGTCCAATACTGTCAAAGTATGTCAGCAGTCATTACTTTGACAACTGACAAGTATATTTTTCTCTTTCCTCTTTTTTCTTTTTTCCTTTTCTCCTTTTTTCTTTTATCCACTTTATTGTTAAAATGTAGTATAGAACTTGTTTTCTACTCAAACTAAAATATAGTCCATAAAAACTAAAGGAAGTAGGGTCTCCCTGGTGGCCTAGGGTTAAGTCTCAGTGCTATCACTGCTACGACCTCTGTCGATCCCCAGCCAGGGAGCTAACCCACATATGACGCAGCAGACCTCTTCTGTTACCCGGCTGTTCCCCTTAGCAGTATATTTCAGTAAAAATCTTCATGTTCTGTCTCTGGTGAATCCTCTCACCCTCCCTCCCCCACCCCAGTACCTCTGGCCTACATACCAGTTCTTCTATGCAAAAAAAGAAAAAAAAAAAAATGAACCATGTAGAGATGAAAGGTAAAATAAATCAAATGAAGAATTTACTCTGTAGGGGCTCAACAGCAGGCATGAGTAGGCAGAAGAAAGAATCACTAATTTTTTTTTTTTTAAAGATTTATTTATTTTGGGCCTCCCCAGTGGCGCAGCAGTTGAGCGCTGGGTTGTGAAGCTGCCCGCAGCCTCTGCAGCGCCTGTTCGATCCCCGGCTGCTCCCTGGCCACCAGAGGAGGGTCCCACATGGCGCGCAGACCTCTCCTGCCGCCCGCTGCTCCCCTCAGCAGTGTGCTTCGGTCCTTCTGCCTGCTCTGCTCCCCGCCCTGGCTCTGGTGAATTCTCTCACCCTCCTGCGCTTCTGACTGTACCCACTGCTTGTATAAATTAAATAAATAAATAAATAAATAAATCTTTAAAAAAAAATAAAGATTTATTTATTTTTGTACAAGAATTGGGGTACAGGCCAGATGCGTGGGAGGATGAAAGGATTCACCAGAGACAGAGCGGGGAACAGAACAGGCAGACTGATGAAATACATGGTTGAGGGAAGCAGTGGGCAAGACAGGAGAGGTCTGCTGCACCATGTGGGTTGCTCTGAGGCCGGCAGGGATCGAGCCGGCACTGAAGAGGCTGCGCACAACCTCACAGTGCGGCGCTCAACCACCTGCGCCACCAGAGAGGCCCATTCCCTTATGTTTTAATAATAATCATTTCCCTTCCCTTTAAATTCTATTTCTTGTCCTTTATTTTAGTTTTCTCTATTTTTAATATCAAAAATTACTTATTTTGTTCTAAAAAGTCAGTATTTGTTTTGATTCACCCATGTTTACCTTTTTGCCTCAAATCAAATTTCAAATATTAAATCTGTAATTTTTTTGGCAGTCTTACTTGATTATTTATAATATCTGACTGGTCATTTTTGATAGCCTCTTATTTTTCACTAGCTGTTTCAATTCCTATTTATGTATTTATAAGTATTTAATATATATGTAAATATATAAAATAATATGTAAATATATATTAAATATGTAAATAATATTTACTAAATTTTGATAAATTCAAGGTCTGAAAACTTTGTGAATCTGACTCTGTTGTTGGTTATTTCTGCCACTCTTACTAATGATGCATTGTTTCCTCATGAAATTTTGCATTTATTTTTAGTCATGAGCTTATGTTCATTTGAAATTCATCCAGGATTTGAGACCTAGGCTGAAAACGTGTTCTTCCAGAGATCATTTATTTTTGCCTTTTGGCAGGAGCCCAAGGACACTGACAGCTTAGGACTTCTTTAAACTACTTTCTAGGCTAAGGATTTTTTTTAAAACCATAAATTGGCATGAGAGCAAATTCATACTTATAAATTCCTTAGGGGACACTTGTTTTTTTTAACCTTTGTTCTGAATACTAAGACTGAGGCACTTATTTTTATCTTAAGGCTGTTACTATTAATTACTGCAGGAGAATAGTAGATAACAGAAACATGGTTAATATGAAACATTTACAAGTATTCCACAAGTTTGCAAAATGTATTAGGAAATTATGATCCTGAGTTCCTTTTAGGATGAATTTTGTCATCTTAATTTTATTCTCTTGAGGTTAAGAGTCTTTTTTTTTTTTTAATGTCCTGTTTTCCTAAGCCAAGGATGTAACTATTCTCCCCAGCATTTTGGAACCTGTAGCATCCTGCTAGGAAGAGGACTTCTAAAGAGGCAAATATGTCTGGAAATCTGTGGCCCAAGACCTTTTTGCTAATAATAGGGTTTCTGGAACCAGAGAGAATCCACAGCTCTTATTAAAATTAAGGTGTTTATGCTTGAGATTTATGCTTGAGGTTTTCATGCTTATAACATTGAGGTGTTTATGTTTATGGTTGACATGTTTATGCTTTATAAACGCTTAGGTGCTTATGCTTGAATTCTATCTAGGCAAGAGATGTGCTTGAGTACAAAGTAAAGAACAACACGGTGACTCCTGGAGGCAAAATGAACAAAACAGAGTCATCTGGAGAGAACTTGTGCCTATGGAAACAGTGACATGGCTCACGCCAAGTTCCAAAGCAACCTTCCTACTAAGGCTGTTGGACACAGGATTCATGTAACCCTGTACTCCACAAGGATTTAAACTTATTAAAAGTATATAAATAGAAGTGACAAGGTAGGAAAAGATGTGACCAAACATGTCGATGCTATGAAGACACAACAATAGGTGTTTCTCTCTCCTTCAGAGGACACTGGGTACCTTAAGGATAACCCCACTGAATGATACCCAAGTCATTCAATCTCTGTTTTTTTTTTTTTTTTTTTTTAAGATTTATTCATTTCATGCATACAAGAGCTAGGGTGCAGGCCAGAAATGCGGGGGGTGAGAGGATTCACTAGAGACAGAGTGGGGAGCAGAACAGGTGGATCGACTGAAATACACTGCTGAGGGGAGCAGCAGGCGAGGCAGGAGAGATCTGCTGTGCCATGTGGGTCAACTCCATGGCCGGGGATCAAACTCATGTTGCAGTGGCTGTGGATAGCATTATAGTGTTGTGTCTCAACCCTTTGCACCACCAGGGAGGCCCTCAATCTCTGTTCTAATCAAGAATACTATGGTCATTGTTATGTAACCCTTATTATTATATGATCAAAATACCCAAATATAAACTAGATTCTGATGTGGACCCACTTTTAAGCACTGGCTAATTAAACACTTTATCCTCTTTTGAAATTAATAAAAGTTAGACCTTTCTGTCTACTCCACAGTTTTGAATTTTCCCTTTATATTTTCTATCATACATTCTCTCTGTGCCATTTTGAATAATTTCTTCACAATTATCTTCTAGCTTACATTCTCACCTTGACTGAGTCTGAGTTACTATTTTATGCATCAGTTAAATTTCAGTATTTAGAAGTTCTACTTCATTCTTTATAAATGATAACAACATCTCCTCCCACTTTAATAGACAATGATTCTATGATCTTAGGTCACCCTGATTCCACCCTCTTTTAAAAAGATTGAAGAATGAAACTGGTTTTAAATGGAGAATTCCCATTCTCCAAGTAAAAATAGCAAGTTTGAAAAAGAATAAACGAATAGAAATGAGAACTAGATTTCTGGGGTGAATATGAGACATAAGGAAATTGTTCTCCTTCCCTGTAGATGACATCTGAAAGAAATCTCTGTGTCTTATCTCGCTACCATGTATCTACAAAACTCAGCTGAAGCACCACTGTATTACTGATAGAAATGTATGGCTAAGCCACAAAGGAAGAACTGTACATCCCTACTAGTGGCCAGAAGAGCCATCAAACTGCACCAAGCATAACATCAAGAGGACTAAAACAGTGTTTCGGCATTGGCGGAATTCCAATCATTGTCAAGTCCAGTCATGTTTACTGCCTGATTTCCTGCCGCCAAACCCTCAAATTATGGTTGCCTCATTCTCCAGATTTAGAGAGATATGGTATTGTCTGACACAACTCTGCATTAGAATGAAAGTCCCATGAGGTCTGTCCACTGCTTTTCACTGTTTCTCCAAAGCCTAGAACACATAGTAGGTGTTCAGTAAGTCATTAAATGAATAAATGCCAATTTCCAGCAACTATAATCTTTTGACAGTTTTGCCTTACATTGAGGTAAAATGTTTCTTTCTCTCATATTTTTAATTTTACTCTCTAATTAGATAAAACTGTTTCTACTTCTGAACGCCAGCCCTTGAAGCATTTGAAAAACAGTTACCCTGCCCTTTCTTTTCCAGGAAAAAATAGTTTCCACCATTTCATTCAGTGCTAGTCACATGACATATTTTTAACCTTGTTCTCTGTCCTGTTCCCTCTCTTGACATGCTCCAATTTATCATTGTTCCTCTTAAATTGCAATTCCCAGAAAAGAACGCAATATGCTGGGTGCAGCCTGACCAGTTCAAATAGAGGTAGACAAACATTCCCCCAATTCTATTAAAACAAGCCAAAGGCAAATTCATTTTTTTTTTAAAGCTCTTGCATTCCATTCTTGACTCATGTTGAGTTCTTGGTCAAGAAGAAAGCTTACAGTTGGGCAGACATTGAGCAGTTTCAAGTATCAGAACAGGTGGCCACAGAGTACTGTTCTCAGTGTCTTTGGTGAATGGTGGTGCACATCCCATGGGAAGGCAAGTGAGGGTGCTTGAAGGGGACCCTGCCCAGGTGCTTCACATTAAGTCTGTTCTCATGGGTGGTGAAAAGGCATTGACTAAACCATTAGTCAATATTACATATCTCTTTAATGTAGACTTACTGAATTCATCTTAGGGAAGTAACTCAGGGTCCGCAATTGCTGCTGACACATATTATCAGCAAGAAAACCTGTTGGAGAAGATGATGTGCTTTGCACTGTAACTGGCAAACATTCAATGCAGATGTTGCTTAACAAGTGAATTCTGAAGTGAAGGAACACAGGCTATTCTAAAGAACATTTTAGACACTGCCTTTCAGTCCCATTTTCCAGGTCAGTATGGTAGGATTTGTTTTTTCAGAAGTACTAGAATGGTTCATTTTGAATTTCTCTTTTCAGAACCCTCAGGTTTCTACCTTGACTACAAGCAAAATTGCAGTGAATGTCACTTGAGGTATTTATGTTACCATTAATAGAACTATTTTTAGGTGGTTTTAAAGATGAGCTTTGAATTGCTAAACATTTTGCTTTTAATAACTGGTCACAGTCTCAGGAAATCACACTTAAGGCTTGGAATGATTTGTCTGAATGCCTTGTTAGAGAAAAGCTGTGATGATAGACAGGAGCCTATTCTAAATGTAGAATTTTAAAAAAGAAATGTTAATGGATCAAGTGGCTATTTTACCGAGCCCTTCCAAGTTCCTTGTCAAGAAATATTTTGCATTTTGTTTCACTGAAGGTATATTGTATAGATGCAAAGATATTTTCTGACTACTTTCTTAAACTTGAGTAGCAGGAAAACACTTGGTTTTTTAGTTATCTGAGGTATTGAGACAATATGTCCAGTCTTTATTATGAACCAGTATAATTAATGACCTTTAGAAAATCACTTTTATTTTCCTCAAGTACAAGACCTCTGCTTGTGGGACAAGGTGAGTGATATCAAATATAAAAAAGAGATATTAAGTAAACTGAAATTACTGAATAGTTACAGAATCAAGAAACAATTTGCAAAATAACAGTGAATAGGTCTCATAAGTGGTTCCTTCCCTCCATTCCTACCATTGATCAGACAGTAACTAAATGGAAAGTTACCATAACATAAAACAAGTTAAGAATAAAGCAAAAAGCTTTTCAAATATAGTCAGAAGTCTTACCATTGAACCAGTATTTTTTTTTTCCTTCCTTTGTCAAGTAAAGAGGAATAGAAAGTTTTAAGAAGTAGTATGGTCTATATGCATAAGTGCTTTTAAACACTCTAGTTATGCAAACTTAAATATGAAGAACTAGTTAGAAAGTGGAGGTTCTGTTTCTTCTGCAGGTCTACAGCTGTTTGGGGCAAGGCTGCATGTTTATAACCTTTTCTCACAGATGTTACACTTTATAAAATGTGACTCATTAGGGTGGTACAAGTATCTAAAAGATGGGAAGAAATCCCCAAGGGCTGGATGATTACACAAGTCTGGTTCACTCAAAACCTGAAATATTTTAATAAAATATTTCCTGGAGGGAAAAAAGTAAGACTTTGCTACATTTAAATGAATCAAAAAGACTAAACCTTTCAAATTTATTCTTTTCTCTGGGAGGAATAAGGGAGGGAAAAATATTCTTTGTTTGCAGAGATTACGTTTTAATTTGGGTAGACTTTTTGTTTTGGAACCTGGGCGATACTTTTATTCCAATGTATAAAAAAAATATGTAATCAAAAACATTTTTTGAATGCCCACTTTGTGCAAAGCACTGGATTTGGTGCTACCTGGAGGCATGTAGAATAATAAAACAGCTAAAAGATGTTGTTTGACCACTTTCAGTTTCTTATAAAGTTGGAAATTAGATGTCACCTGTATTTTCTAGATGAGGTACCTGGGGTCCCAAGTGGGAAGGTGATGCATGCAAAGTCACACAGCTCATGCCTTGCAGAAGTAAAACTTAACAACCATCTTTCTTGAATTCCAAGGCTCTTAACACACCAGACTACCTAGAACCTGTGGACACTAAATGGGGTCTAGTGTTATGGAAGCATTTAAACTAGGGTAAGGAAATCGAGGTAAGATTTTAACAGTGCCAAAAATCTCAGGAATCAAAATTAATGCCTAAAAACATCCATGAAGAACAAAAATATCAAAATTTTAAGTGAGGACAGGATTTGATCCTATAGTTGCTTGACCCAGTCTCACCTGGCTCACTGTAATCTTCATCCTATGTCACGCAATCTGAACTTTTGGGTGGACTAAGAGAGAGAACCATCAAGAAGATATTTCCATGGCTGGGGTCATTGTAAAGGAATCTGTAGGCATTCAGAATGAGATTTCCAGATGTTCAGAAGTGACTCGTAAACTCTCCATTATAGTGTATTTAGATAAGAAACTAAGACTGAAGACCACACAAGGAAACCTTGAGATGTGACAATTGGTCCTGCTAACCCCTAAAATTGATCATGACAAAGTGTAGTGCTAAGATTGCTTGCTTTGTTTGTTTTCATTACCGTAAAATAAGTAAAGTGTTAATGATGAATATCCTCTAAATCATCATAATAATGACTTTGGAACCCAATTGTTTGGTTACCATCAATGGGCAAATCTTTCAACTTGTGCTTTATTTTACCTCCCAAACTCTCTTTTATCACCTAGAGGAAAAGAAAAGCAAAAATAGTTTCAGGCATAATCTTTACATTATGAAGTTCTAGAATTGTTGCCCATCCCTGCCCCCCTAATTTTTTGCTGTGTTGAAAAAACAGTACCATTGCAACCAAAACAAGTTTCCCTTCCACCCTCTTGACCAAGTTACCTCCTACCTCTCTGAATGATGAACAGTATTGTTTTGTGAAATGGTTGCAACTTCAATATATTCTGTAAGTTCCTTGATTACTTGTCTATTTTAGGAAAACAGCTTCCTCTTTCTTTAACAAAGGAAATTCTAATATAAATTAGAATAAAAATATAATGGCTGTCAAGTCAATTTCTACCCTAAACTGGGTATTCTCCTTAAATTTCTGTGAATGTCATTGACAATAAGTAACTGACACCCAAATTCCCTTTAGTGGCAAGTAATGATGACATAGAAAACAGGTAGTTGCACAAATTCCTACCGTGAACCCCTAACTTTTCTGAAGCATGTATTTGTCCTGAGATTTTAGGTCACAGTTAAAGATTCTAAACTTAGACTCAAGTTCTACCTTTTACAATTTTTTAAACTATGGGTGGTATCCATTTATGAGAAGTTTTATAATCTGTTAGGGACCCTGTCATGGCTATTGCTTCCAAAATCAGCTTTTCAGTGGACATAACTTTGTCCAGAATATATTAAAAAGGATTAATGTCTTAGTTTTGACCAATTCTATGGACGAAAATATCCACAACAAAAATGGACAATTCAGGGCCTCCCTGGTGGCGCAGCAGTTGAGCGCTGGGCTGTGAAGCTGCCCGCAGCCTCTGCAGCACCGGTACAATCCCTGGCCACTGGGTGAGGGTCCCACATGGCACGCAGACCTCTCCTGCCACCCGCTGCTCCCCTCAGCAGTGTACTTCATCAGTCTGCCTGCTCTGCTCTCCGCTCTGACTCTGGTGAATTCTCTCACCCTTCCGCGCTTGTATAAATAAATAAATAAATCTTTAAAGAAAAAAAACAAAAGAATGGACAATTCAGATCTCAAATCTACTCAAAAGCCCTACACGGTCCTCCCTGGTGGCACAAGGGATTAAGTTACAGCACTCTGAAGCTATCTGCAGTCACTGCAGCATGAGTTCAATCCCTGGCTAGGGAGCTACCCACATAGCACAGCAGACCTCTCCTGACTCACCCGCTGCTCCCCTTTGCAGTGTATTTCAGTCAGTCTGCCTGTTCTGTTCCCCGCTCTGTGTCTGGTGAATTCTCTCACCCCCCGCACCTCTGGCTGTACCCCAGTTCTTGTATGCATAGATAAATAAATCTTAAAAAAAAAAAAAAAGCCCGACAGGGGTCTGAGCCATGAAGGTCTCCAAATTCATTACCCTTGTTCTCCCTGCTAAAAAATTACTTGCATAATTTAGTACCTCTTTTCAAGGAAATCTTGATTTTGCAATTCTTTCTGCTATAATCAGGGTTTTGAAACATTACATTGTCAGTGGGGGTGATTATTTGTCAGATTCTACATAAAATTTGGAAAGAAGTGATGTAAAGAATTTTATCCTATAATCACATATGAATAAGTAGCTTTTTTTCTTTAAAAAAGGCAGAAAAGAAACATAATGCTTTGTTGAATTTTATTTTCTCATCATTCCTGCCCCAACATGGGGATAAACCTGGCATTTTGGAGGCATACTACAGGTCAAATGCCTTGGAAGGCAACATAATTCATACAGATTCAATATTTTTAAAAATATGAAGCCCACAAAACAAAGGCTGTTATTAAATCTCTACTAAAATCTCACCCTTCTCTTGAAGGAATACAAAGAAATCTTGCTTCCTTCTTACCTTACCTTACATATATATAACTTTAAGTATTAAACTAGTAGTAATCAATAACTAGTTATTGAGCATGCATCATGTACCAGGTACTGAGCTAGTCTCTTTTTTAGAGTTTCCTCATGTGATCATCACAGCAACCCTGAGTTTGCACTATTACTATTCCCATTTTACAGGAGAGCAAACTGAGGTCTGGAGGTAGTGATTTGTCAAGATTTCAGTCAGGGAGAGATAGGATTGAGATTTGCAGGCAGGTAGTCTGACTTCAGAGCCAAGTGACCACATTATTGCCTGATTTATAAAAAATTATCTTTGCCTAACATTTAAATTACATTAATTATCTTAAAGTCATACAGAAGAATTAAGCCTAAAAGTTTCTTCCTGACCCAAGTTTAATCATTCACTCTAATTTTTTTCTCCCCAGTAATAAACAGAGCCATACAGACTACGCAAGTCAGGACACTGACTTGTGGGTGGAGCACTAAAACAACTGGTATGTAAGTAGTTGCTGACTTTTCAAATATGTACTGTGATCTCTTAAACTGCCCAAGTGATGTGTGGGACTTAGACCTGCAGACCAGCCTGCAAGTACCTTTTATTTAAAGACAATGATCTCAGAAAAGTAAAAAGAGATATCTATTTCATTTCCAATTTTATTTTTTTTTTTTTTTTTTTTTTTTAATAGAGGCATGTTTTATTTCTTTCTTTCTTTATTTGTTTGTTTGTTTGTTTATACATGCACTGGGTACAGTCAGAAGCACGGGAGGGTGAGAGAATTCACCAGAGCCAGATCGGGAAGCAGAGCAGGCAGAAGGACCGAAGTACACTGCTGAGGGGAGCAGCGGGCGGCAGGAGAGGTCTGCGCGCCATGTGGGACCCTCCTCTGGTGGCTGGGGAGCAGCCGGGGATCGAACCGGCGCCGCAGAGGCCGCGGGCAGCTTCGCAACCCAGCGCTCAACCGCTGCGCCACCGGGGAGGCCCTCATTTCCAATTTTAATTTTATTTTTTTTAATAAGGGGAAAAGCTTTCTTTTCTTTTTTTTTTTAAAGATTTATTTTTATTTATGCATACAAGAACTGGGGTGCAGGCCAGAGATGCGGGGTTGAGAGGATTCACCAGAGACAGAGTGGGGAGCAGAACAGAGGCAGATCTACTGAAATACACTGCTGGGGGAACAGCAGCAGAGGTCTGCTGCACCATGTGAGTCACCTCCCTGGTCGGGGATTGAATTCGTGCTGCAGTGGCTCTGGATAGCTTCATAGTGCTTGTGCCACCAGGGAGACCCAGAAAAACTTTGTTTTCTAACCCTTCCGCCTTTAAACTGAATGAAACATTTGTACACCTAAAATTAGTTCGCTTTTCCATCCAAAGTTGGCTTTCAATGCCAGCTCAATAAAAAAGTCATTATGAAGCTTATACTCAGTTTAACTAAGCTTCCTGAAAGATTCCATTGATTTCCTGAATGAATGTTTCTTAAGTACGTCTCCTTCCTCTCCATTCTCACGCTCACTGTCCAAGGTCCTTCCATCCTTCCATCTTTGACTTAAGCTGTGGCGATATTCTCATAACTGAACGCCTTGCTTCCATCCCAAACTGCTACCAGATGATTTTTACAAAAACAAAGATTCAGTGATGTCACTCCCTGCAGCAAACATCGCGCCTAACTGGCAATGGAATAAAATTCAAATGTGTAAGCACAACATTCAAAGCCTTCGTGACCAGGACACTCCCTCTTACTGGCCAAACCAAAATACTTCCCTTCTTCCTAATATACCAGGAAATACTGTGATTTCTTTTGATGACCAGCATTAAGCAATAAACAACATGGGAGTTTAGGCAAGATGCTTCTTTATTAAAGGCCATCAAATGGGATGGGGGAAGGACACTGACAGTCACTATTCTAGCACCTCCAACCAGCATCAGGAGCTGTCACTATCATACCCCACCCTTCAGTTCTATTTAAACCCCCTTTATTTCCCTTGGGTGAATAAATAGGGTATCTTTATAAAACGCCGCTGTGCTGCAACACCTTCCAAGCAGAGATTGTTCATCCAAAGGGCAGCAAAATACTTCACTGGTGCCAAACATCTTGAGTACAATCTGGGGTGTGGTATAAAGTTTATATTTTATAGCCAGTGGAAAACACTTGAGCAATGCCCCCAAATAACCCTCACACACACACATGCACACATGCTTTTCAAAAAAATCTCTTCCCATAAAAAGACAGCCCTTGAAAAATAAAGCTTGCTGACCACATATGTTTGCTGGGTCATAGATCTGTGGTTTTCACCAGAGATTTTCTCTCTTGTGCCTGTTGATTCTTTCAGCTCATCCCTGTCATCTAACCAGAAGCAAAAACGCATACTCCTTGAAGGGCTCCTACAATCTTCACAGGAGACATACTCGGCTCTTTTCTTTGTTGTCAGGGTGTATGGGGAATTCCACAGTCAATCCTCACAGATCAGCAACATCAAATCCTTCCTTCTGTTCAAAGGAGACTGGAATCTAAGTTTCTTAAGATTCTGTAATGTATCTGCTTTTGCAATTGTTCATGAAAATTCATCTAAATCAACATGGAACTAAAATAAACCTCTGCATTCACCAAATGTTCTGCCAAAAGGCATTACTATGTTTTATCAAGGTAGATAAACGCAATGTTTTCCTCTGCAGCCAACCTTCATTTAAAGCCACATTTAAAAGATTAATGAGACACATTTCTACCAGGTATTCTACCCAAATCTCTGGGTTTTATAGACTATCACTATACTTTCTGCCAGTTCTCTTGCAGTGAAACCTGTGTATTCAGAAAAGAGCTTTGACTTCACCATCTATTAAATCTAAGCATATCAGAAATCAAATTGTTTCATTCAATAAATAGTTCCATGATCCAGAAACAGATATTTGCCACTTGAGCATCTGGGTAAATGGAATCCAGGAATGTGACAATTTGGGTCCTTATGGCTGCTGACTTCCCGCAACAAATATACTTCTTCACATTCTTTGGAAACCAAACCACAGGCTTCATGGATGTTTTTCTGAACTTGGCCAACACCAAGATTTTTCACATTCTAATAAACTTGGGTGGACCTGCCATATATCCATGTCCACAATGCAGTCTGGCACTTACTTAAACAGCTACTGAAAAAAATGTTATGATCATGTAGCTCTTAATTTGATTTATTTCAGTCAGAAGTATTTATTTGCCTTTCAGCAGCACATATGGTTTAAGACAAGTACAGTAACTATTTCCTTCTTTTTGTCAAGTCTAAAAGCCTCCTCCTGGCATTGTGCTCTCCAAACTCTCTTATAATGCTGCTAAAGGAAATTCAGGCCTGTTATTAACAGATAGTAAAAATTATCCACAGAAGCTAAAAACTGTGAAATTTTTTAATATTTAAATAATACCATCTACATCAAATATTTTAAAAACTTTTTCATCAAAATCAAACATATATGCCAATAGTTTACAAACTATAAAACACAGTTGGTTGGTACTGGAATGGACCAGACCAGTCCAAGCCAGGACTACCAAGATGAAAACACCCCAGGGAAAAAAGGCAGCAGGAAACACAAGTAAAGGCAGCAGGAGACACAAGTAAGGAGTGCACACTGAGCTCAGAATCTGTAGAGCAAGGTATCTTAACTTCGGCACCACTGACTTCTGGGGCAGGATAATTCTTTGTCGTGGGGGCTGTCTGTGAAACCAGGTGCATCCTTGGTTTCAACCCACTAGGTGTTCGTGAAACTTACTCTCCCTCCCCCAGCACGTTTTGTGACAACCAACAGTGTCTTTAGACATTGCCAAATATCACTGGAGACTAACCTGTCCTGGGTTGAGAATCAATGGAATCGATTTTGGTGGAAATAAAGCATGGGAGGGCCTCCCCGGTGGCGCAGCGGTTGAGCTCTGGGTTGTGAAGCTGCCCGCAGCTTCTGCAGCGCCGGTTCGATCCCCGGCCACCGGGCCAGGGTCCCACATGGCGCACAGACCTCTCCTGCCACCCGCTGCTCCCCTCAGCAGTGTACTTCATCAGTCTGCCTGTTCTGCTCCCCACTCTGGCTCTGGTGAATTCTCTCACACTCCTGCGCTTCTGACTGTACCTAGTGCTTGTATAAATAAATAAATAAATCTTTAAAAAGAAAAGGAAAATGGGAAATAAAGCATGGGAACTGGTGTCAAGGCAATGCCTCAAGGGGTGGTAGGTGAGCGTCTACCCAAGGCGGGAGCAAAGAAGTGTGGAGCTGGGTAGAGAGCAAAGGAGCAGAATCAGGGAAATGTGGTAACAGAAGTCAGTGTTCTCCACTCAGCCTTCAAAAATTCTGGCAAAACTAAGCCTTCGCTTTCCACATGTAAACAATTGATTAGAACCAAGCAGCTGCTATCCACTGAAAGCAGGTCCACTACCCTTCAATTCACACAAATCCCAGTGTCTCCCCTATCTGGGATTAAAGCTACCTGCCCCTGGGACATTTAACTTATGAAGTAAAGGGCAGAAGATATTTAACTCTGCCAAAACAGTGTCAGTACCCAGTATTAGTAAAGCACAGAACTGTTCCACATTTTCTTTGAAAACAAGAGTCTTACCAGACCATCATAATCAACTGCAAAACCACCCTCATACTCAGTCTCATGATTTAAAGGATTGTTCTTAAATGACTCCCTGACCCATGCTGGGGTAAGAGAGATTCCCCTCACAAAGCCAGCTTCCTCTTTCAGTTCTCCTTAAAGAAAGATCCTGTCTTGGGCCTCCCAAGGCCCAAGGTGGCACAAGGGGTTAAGAAGCAACCTCTGAAGCTCTCTGCAGCCACTGCAGCACGAGTTCAATCCCCAGCCAGGCAGCTACCCACATTGGGCAGCAGACCTCTCCTGACTCGCCCGCTGCTCCCCTCAGCAGTGTATTTCAGTCAATCTGCCTGTTCTGCTCTCCACTCTGTCTCTGGTCATTATGGTGGGTACTACACCAATATGACTGATGCCCTTATAAAAGGGGAAATTTGGACACAGGGAAAATAGCATGTGACGATGAAGGCAGATATTGAGGTGTTGCACGTACAAACCAACATGTGTCTGCAAAGCATCAGCATCTAGACAGGAGGTATGGAACAAATTCTCCCTCTCAGCTCGCAGAGGGTAACCACCTTACCCACTCCTTGATTTGAGACTTCTAGCCTACAGACTTCTAGATGGCTTCTGTTATTTTAAGCCCCCTAGTTTAGGGTGTTTAGTTAGGGCAGCCATAGATAACTAATACAATTAATATCTACTATCTAGACATTTGCACAAGTCAAAGTGAGATTTGGAAACTTAATTAGAATTGGAGGTACTCATAAACTGTAAGGCAAAATACACAGTAATTAATCAGCTATCAGTATGCCCTTGAGGGTTAACTGTCTGCCCAAAGACTCTGTGTCAGCTGTTAAATTCTCCCTTACTTCTCTTTTTTTCTCCCCCTTATTACCATCACCACACAAAAATATCTGCTCTCACAGTGAAATCCTAGCTTATGTTTCCTATTAAGGATTCATTCAACTGAAGATCTTTCTCCAAGCCTGAACTGATCCTTGCATCTGTCTCATCTACTCATTTGCATTCTAGAAGATCAGGAACCTCTCTGGGATAGAGCGCTTTCTGGTTGGAAGGATTCTGTTCAGATACAACACTCTTCATCAAGGTACCTACCACTGTCCCACAAGAACCCCCCAAATTTCCCTTTTTATAAGGGCACCAGTCATATTGGTTTAGTACCCATCTTAATGACCAAAGACAGAGTGGGGAGCAGAACAGGCAGATTGACTGAAATACACTGCTGAGGGGAGCAGCAGGCAGGAATTGGGAATAGAGAATTGGGAATTTGGGTGGCTGGTGTCCTTCAGCAGACCCTGTGATTTTTCTGTCTCAGAAAGGACATTAATGACATAACAAAGTGGAGACTCCTAACTTTTGATGAGGATAGTGGTTATGTGCAAAAAGTGGTCTTCCACTGGTTTTCTATGTTTGGGGAATGTACTTCTTTCTACTCGCTGCTTAGAGTGATGTAAGGTGATTTAGAACACCACCTGAGTCATTTGGTTTCGGAATTGCCAATAGTCTGAGAAAACCAATCATAGACACCAGGAAGCTAAGAGTATCCCAGTATATATGCAAAAAACCAAGGCAGGGAAGCCTGGAAAGGATCTGGTACCGAGGAGGATCAGCTACCAGTAAGAGCAGAGAAGACAGAGTAAGATCCCAGACCTAAAAAATGAATCAGCAAGAAAGAAGCCAATTATTCCTCACTGGATTAGGACACTCAAAGGAAAGGACTTGGTGTCAAGAAACAAGCCGAGCTCCTGAGGCTAGAACTGTGGGTCAGGGTCAAAGAGTCCAGCAATGACGTTGACATAAGGGTAAACCACAAAACGTCATCTGAGGCTTTAAAATTGTATTTGGCGGGCCTCCCCGGTGGCGCAGCGGTTGAGCGCTGGGTTACGAAGCTGCACTCAGCCTCTGCAGCACTGGTTCGATCCCCGGCTGCTCCCCGGCCACCGGAGGAGGGTCCCACATGGCGTGCAGACCTCTCCTGCCGCCCGCTGCTCCCCTCAGCAGTGTACTTCAGTCCTTCTGCCTGCTCTGCTCCCCGCTCTGGCTCTGGTGAATTCTCTCACCCTCCCGATCTTCTGACTGTACCCAGTGCATGTATAAACAAAACAAACGAACAAATAAAATAAATAAATAAATAAAGCATGCCTCTAAAAAAAAAAAATAAATAAATAAAATTGTATTTGGCTCTGAACAGGATTTGTGGCAGAGCCAATCAATTAAGCACTTTTTAAGCACATGTGATGTTACAACCTGTACAGGCACAGTGGGGTACAGAGATAATGTCACTGTTCTCAAATTTGCTAAGCACAATGAGGGAAGCATGATGGGAGAGGGCAATATCATAAGTGGGTAAGAGCTCAGGCTCTAGGTCAAGAGATCTGAGCTTAGACTCTGACTCTCCAAAGACAGGTTGTGTGATCCTAGAAAAGTTGCTAAGCTTCTCCAGGCTTCAGTTTTACTTCTTGTAAATAGGAATGATAATAGTACCTACCTACTTCATAAGAATCTTGTGATGATCAAATTAGGTTATACAGCCTGGCACCTAGTAAATTCCAAATAACACTATTATTTATAATAACAATAGCTATTATTATTATTAATTTTGTAATTATTTGAGGGAAGGCAATATCAGGAAATATTTTCCCAAAAAGGTAACATTTGAGCTGAAATTGAATAAAGAAAAGTTGCTTGGGTCTGGGTTGGGAGGTTATGTTGATGGATTGTTTTGTTTTTATATTCATCAAATGATTTTAGGTAGGATGAGGAATTCATTGTTAGTCAAATTGAGTTTAAGATGCCTGTGGGCAACACACAGTGTTTTGAACTGTTCTTTCTAACCCTACAATAACCTCAAATCGCCATTAGTGACTGTAGCTCCATGAAATGAATAAAACTATTAACCTTTTTTCTCCTTGTTTTAGAATACTACACATAGAAATAACACAAAACGAAATGAACGAAGCTAAAATTGTATCCAGTAAACTCTTGTTTTCATTAACAAATTGGCATTTAATTCTACTTTATCCAAGAAAAACTGACCGTAATAAGAGAAGAGGAAAATAAATAAAAGGCCACAGGAGAAAACTTATTTTGGTCAAAACTGTAGTATGTAAAACTTGATATGGACAAATAAGCAAAACTGATTCACAAATCAGACCTTTTTGTAAATGACTATAGAGGGCCTCCCTGGTGGCGCAGCGGTTGAGCGCTGGGTTGTGAAGCTGCCCGCAGCCTCTGCAGCGCCGGTTCGATCCTCGGCTGCTCCCCGGCCACAGGAGGAGGGTCCCATATGGGACCTCCTGCCGCCCGCTGCTCCCCTCAGCACTGTACTTCGGTCCTTCTGCCTGCTCTGCTCCCTGCTCTGGCTCTGATGAATTCTCTCACCCTCCCGTGCTTCTGACTGTACCCAGTGCTTGTATAAATAAATAAATAAATAAATCTTTAAAAAAAAAAATGACTATAGAAAAGAATTCACGTAAACTCAAAACAAAGAAATTTAAGTAAAATCAAATGTTAAAAAAAGGGCCTCCCTGGTGGCACAAGGGGTTAAGTACAGCACTGTGAAGCTATTCGCAGCCTCTGCAGCATGAGTTCAATCCCCCACCAGCTAGGGAGCTGACCCACATGGCACAGAAGACATCTCTGTGTCTCACCCGCTGCTCCCCTCAGCAGTGTATTTTAGTAGATCTGCCTGTTCTGTTCCACACTCTGTCTCTGGCGAATCCTCTCACTCCCTGCACCTTTGGCCTGTACTCTCAGTTCTTGTATGCATAAATAAATAATTTTTTTAAAGTTAAAAAAACCTTAAATTGCACACCATAGGAAATTAATATAAAAATTAAAGTCATAGTCAAGTTTACTCCAAAAGGCATTTTTTTGAAAGGGTGAATAGTTATCCATATTGATGATTCTGTGAACATGTTGGCATTCATAAACACAAGATCCAAGTGTCTGTGGGTACAAAATCATTAGTAAAATCTCCAGTGCCTGCCTGTGACATCCAGGTGGATGGGTTAAGGAGTCAGTTGGAAGTGTTTGTCTAGAGTTTAAAAACTTAGGGCGGGCCTCCCCAGTGGTGCAGTGGTTGAGCGCTGGGTTGCGATGCTGACTGAGGCCTCTGCGGCGCCGGTTCAATTCCCGGCTGCTCCCCGGCCACCGGAGGAGGGCCCCACATGGTGCGCAGACCTCTCCTGCCGCCCGCTGCTCCCCTCAGCAGTGTACGTCGGTCCTTCTGCCTGCTCTGCTCCCTGCTCTGGCTCTGGTGAATTCTCTCACCCTCCCGCGCTTCTGACTGTACCCAGTGCATGTATAAACAGAACAAAAACAAACAAACAAACAAATAAATAAATAAAACATGCCTCTATTTAAAAAAAAAAATAAAAATAAAAACTTAGGGCACAAATGCAGGTTATTGGAGTCATCACGAGGTAAGTATTAATGTCTTCTTTGACATCTTCCATAAGATAATAAAGCATAGTAAGATCCTAGTAAATGCTTATTGAATGTTAATTATCTTTAGTCAACTCTGTAACTATGGTGAAGAAAGATCTGCACCTGTAGGATTATTTTAACACTTGGTGAATACTTCACAAAAATGATCTCTCAGAGCTTTGAGAATAATCAGAGTGAAACTGAAGTCTACCAAGACTTGAACATCTAGAGTTTAATCATAAGTCTTGGCAAGAAATACACTATTTCCACTTCTTAAGAAGAAGTATTTTTATCTTTATATCCCTTACCATTCACTGAACATTTCTTTTTAATTGTTTTCGTTCTTTTAAAAAAAATTTTTGCTTCTATAGATTTCTTCATTTTCCACTTAGCAAAGTCATGGAAGACCTCGAGGAAGCATTATTTGAAGAATTTGAGAACTACTCCTATGGCCTAGAATATTACTCCCAAGAGTTTGACACAGAGGAGAAGGTTCACCTGGGAGTTGTCCACTGGATATCCCTGGTGTTATGCTGCTTAGCCTTTGTTCTGGGCATTCCAGGAAATGCTACTGTCATTTGGTTCACAGGATTCAAGTGGAAGAAGACTGTCAGCACTCTCTGGTTTCTCAATCTGGCTGTTGCAGATTTTATTTTTCTTCTCTTCCTGCCCCTATACATCTCCTATGTGGCAATGAATTTCCACTGGCCCTTTGGCAGTTGGTTGTGCAAGGCCAATTCCTTCATTGCTCAGTTGAACATGTTTGCCAGTGTTTTCTTCCTGACAGTGATCAGTCTGGATCGCTACATCCACTTGATCCATCCTGTGTTATCCCATCAACACCGAACCTTAAAGAACTCTTTGCTAGTTATTTTGTTTGTTTGGCTTTTGGCTTCTCTAATGGGTGGCCCTGCCTTATACTTTCGGGACACCTGGGAGTTAAATAACCACACAGTTTGCTATAATAACTTCCATGAGCATGATCCTGACCTCATTTTGATGAGGCACCATGTTCTGACCTGGGTGAAAGTTACTGTTGGGTACCTCTTCCCTCTGCTGACAATGAGCATTTGCTACTTGTGTCTCATCTTCAAGGTGAAGAAGCGAAGCATCTTGATCTCCAGTAAACACTTCTGGGCAATCTTGGCTGTGGTCATGGCCTTTTTGATTTGCTGGACTCCTTATCACCTATTTAACATTTGGGAGCTTACAATTAACCACACTAGCAATTTTCACCAGGTACTGAAGGCCGGAATACCTCTCTCCACGGCCTTGGCATTCCTCAATAGTTGCTTGAACCCCATTCTTTACGTCCTGATCAGTAAGAAGTTCCAAAAGCACTTTCGGGCCTCCATTGCTGAGATATTGAAGTACACACTGTGGGAAGTCAGCTATTCTGGGACCATGAGCGAACAGCTCAGGAACTCGGAAACCAAGAATCTGTGTCTCCTGGAAACAGTCCAGTGAATTAGAACTCTTCCACAAATCAGTATAAATCATTTTAAAATTAAACAAATTTCTTTTTAAGTGTGGGGTCCCACACTGATATAATTTCCACTTTCTATTCCTAGCACTACATTTATATGGACATCAGTATAGGATGCTTTTAGGTTATTTGATTCCAAGATATACAACTGATCCTATTCTTTTGTTTTTTGTTCAATTTATTGGAAACACATTTTTGCATACCTATAAAGCTTAGGATCTTCATTATTTTGTTCAGTTACTTAAATTATCTGTGTCATTCTTGCTATTTACATTATAGAGAATCACCACTATTAAGGCAATTTCAGCAATTCTTTTTAATCTTAGTAACTTTTTAAAAGTTCTAAATCTTACGTGATATGTATGATTAACTAATTTCAAAAATGTTGAAATGTTTGCATAAGTTTACTTTAACTTTGCACAAGTAATCTTTTAAACACATTCTTAAAATGAAACTTGTACTTAATTTTTTAAATTCATGTAATTATATATACCTTTATGAATTAAAGTAGTAAGGGCTTTTATGAGTTTAAATCACTGCTCCACTTAACTATTAATGCTTAATAAACTGTCCCAAAATCAAATTGCTAAAAACAACTTATTATGATTATTATAGCTCACAGTTCAGAGTCAGGAATTCAAACAAAGCACAAAAGGGAGGGATCTGCCTCATAATACTTGGGACCTCAGCTGCACTAGGATGATCCAAGTGGCTGAGGTCTGGAATAGTTTGGGGCTGGCTAGGCACGTCTCTTCTCTCTCCACTCCCTTCCCTTCCCTACTCTCCTTTCTTTCCCTCCTCTCTTCTTTCTCTAGAGATTTTAACATAGCGCCTTAGGTATATGGCACTTATTATATGACTCACTCTATGACAATTTAGGGCTCTAAGAGTTGGAGATTCTAGTCCTCTTAAAGGCTTTGCCCAACAAGCAGTGTCACACTTTTGGTCAAAGCAGTCATAGGACAGCTACATTCAAAGGGAGGGGATACAGACTCTGCTTTTCAATGGGGATAGGCTCCCATTAAAAATTAAAAGATTAAAAATGGAAGATTAAAAATCTTCCATGTTATCATAGTTTGGGAAAATTCTGGGTATGTGCAAGTATGTGTAAGACTGCTATGAACATAAAACACTGACATCTGAATAAGACCAACCTAATCCCAGAATGATTTCAGAAACAAAGCATGTGTGACACATTGATTTAATTTCCACTTTCTATTCCTAGAATTACATTTCTATAGACACCAGTATAAGTGCAAAATGTATTCTATTAAGCCAGTGACCTCTTCATGGTGAAATCTGTTGCATTTTAGATTAAGATTATAGTATCTTGGCTTCTATTCATTTCTGCCTTTAGCAAATAGATGTGTACCTAGGAGGTATACAGAATGTAGAAGATAAATATTGTGAGGGATACCAAGACTCTTACAGTTTAGAGATTAAACCTGCATAAAAACAATCCTAAAACAAGGTAAACAGTATTAAGTGCCATAAGAGAGGCAAGAAAAGGTAGTTTATTCAGAGAACAAAGAGATCACATCCATTGTGGAGATGGAGAACAATGGAAATCTTTGTTCTTGCCTTTGTCTCTGCTGGTATCTTTGTTGTGAATATAAAATGTTACTGCAATTTTTAAATTTTTAAAATGTTACTGCAATTTTTAAAACATTTTTTCATTTTCTGTAATTTCATGATTTCATTTTTAAGTGAGGGGAACCATGTGTTTACTAAATGAGTATCCTTTATTTCATCTCGTAACTTTTGGAAATACTAGTATCAGATCATTCTTGGCTATATCCTTAACTGTTAGTCCCATGCGATGATCAGATAGCGTTTTGTGAATTACTCACCAAGAGTGTGTGACCCCAAATTTCAGTCATTCTCAAGCTTCATGGTTTTTGCATATCCAGTATTGGTTTAAAGGAAGGCAGGGAGAGAAGGGCTTATGGTTGGTTTCTAGTGCTTTGTGCAGCCTTTAATCCTACCCTCTCCTCCACCACGGCTTGAGATGTACCCCCCTGGAGTGCTCCTTGGCCTTTAAGGGATAGAACCTGGGAATCCAGGGTCAGAAGAAAAACTGGATAATCCAAAAAAGAAAAGAGAATTCTGTAAACTCATCCTTAGTTTGGGTAAAGGAGAAATTCTCGAGGCTGTGGAAAAGACTAAGGAGCAGGAAGTAAAGCAACCCATGGCAGAAGGAAATTATTGGAGCCAGATTGTTCTGGAAGTTACATTTCAGGGCAAGGTTTCTTAGCGTTGTGGGGGTTAGGTACCCTGAGAGTCATTTTTCCTACTGGACTCTATGGGCACAGCACCTGGGATATTTGAGCTTTCCAAGGACCTATGAAAATATTTGAGATCTTAAAAACATATTATTGGCTTTAGAATATTAAAAGGAATCAGAGTGCCAAAATTAATAATTAGATGAGTATAAAATAACTTTGTATCAATTAACATTATGTAATTATGAAATATGTGGATTTCAATGTTTCATGGTACAAAGTGAAGCTTTCAGAAAGAAAAATGCCTAAAAGTCTACAAAGGCCTTAAAGAAATTGAGTTCATTTGAGAATCTAATGAAACTTAGGGGTCCTATCCCTAAGAACTTTCAAATAAAATTTAAAATTTTCAAATAAAATTTAAAATTTTGGGGGCTTCCTGGTAGCCTAGGGGTTAACTTTCAGTACTACCACTGCAAAGGCCCACCATGATGGCCTGAGTTTGGATCCCCGGCCAGGGAGCTAATGCACATGGTGCAGTAGACCTCTCCTATCTCACCCGCTGCTATCTCAGTAGCTCTGCTTGTTCTGCTCTCACCCCTTGCACCTCTGGCCTGCATCCCAGTTCTTCTACACAAGAATAAATAAAATCAGGCCTCCCTGGTGGCACAGGCGGTTGAGCACAGCACTGTGAAACTGTCCACAGCCTCTGCAGTGCCGGTTCAATCCCCACCGGCCTCGGAGCAACCCACATGGTGCAGCAGACCTCTCCTGTCTTGCCCACTGCTCCCCTCAGCAGTGCATTTTGTCAGTCTGCCTGTTCTGTTCCCCACTCTGTCTCTGGTGAATCTCATACCCTCCTGCGCCTCTGGCCTATACCCCAGCTCTTGTATAAATAAAATAAATCTTAAAAAAAAAATTAAAAAAAAAGAATAAAATCTTTTAAAAATAAATAAATTTAAACGTTTTTTAAAATAAAATTAGACACCCTAGTCTAAGAGCTCCAGTTTTAGTGGTTTTTGAAATAGCTGATAGTGGGGATGTACAGGAATCCAGAAGGCAGCAACTCGGGCAGCCACTTTTCAATAGAAACAGGAATTAATTTTTCATTCTTAGTTTGAAGAAAAAACCCAGAGTAGCATAGGACCTAATTTTGGACAGGATTGTAGATTCCAAGACTTTTTCCTGGCAGTTGGAATCTAGGCAGTGAGGCAACTCTTTTGTATTTGTGTCCAAAACTTCTTTCCACTGAAAAACCAAGTGTTTTTAAAGTAATTGTAGTTTATAAAATGTTTCATTGAGTACATATACCAGAATTTACTCATTTGTTTATGCTCAGATTCTAAGTCATTTTATTCCCTGCTTCCGTCTACACCTTCAGATCAGAGCTCTGCCTTTTTCTTGAAATTCTCTGGCTTGGAAAGCTTCAAGGATCCCCACTGCCCTCGCAGAATGTGTCAGCCTGTAATTCATAAGTCTCTACAACGGGCCCCATCCTCTGAAATCCCAAACACCCAAAATCCAGCCAAACTGGTCTACATGCCTCCCAAATGTCTTCTCATTCTGCCTTTCACTGTTCTGAGCCCCTTTTTTTGAACAAATTACTAATTAAGGTCTACCCAGCTAAAGTCTCAGTTCCTCTTAAAAACTTTTCCTCAAATCTAGCCTTCTTTCTCTGAAATTTTGGGTAACTTGCCTAATCACAAAATGACTTACAAATGCAGGGCCTCCCTGGTGGTCTAGGGGTTGTCTCAGCACTGTCACTGAAATGGCCTGAGTTAGATACCAGGACGGGGAGCTAACCCACATGGCACAGCAGAACTCTCCTGTCTCACCCACTTCTCCCCTCAGCAGTGTATTTTAGTAGATCTGCCTATTCTGCTCCCCACTCTTGTCTCTGGTGAATCCTCTCACCCTCACCTCCCTGCACCTCTGGTCTATATCCCAGTTGTTCTATACAAAATAAAAAATCTTACAATAAAATAATAATTCTTTAAAAAAAAAAAATGCTTTCAAAGCATCTGTATAGGGCCTCTCTGGTGGCACAGGGGGTTGAGACCACAGCCTGTGGGGCTGTCTGCAGCCACTGTAGCACGAGTTCGATCCCCGGCCAGGGAGTTGCCCACATGGCAAGGCAGACCTCTCCTGACTCGTCTGCTGCTCCCTTTAGCAGTGTGTTTCGGTCGATCTGCCTGTTCTGTTCCCTGCTCTGTCTCTGGTGGATCCTCTTGCCCCCCACACCTCTGGCCTGTACCCCAGTTCTTTTGCACATAAATAAATCTTAAAAAAAAAAAAAGGCATCCATATAGCTATTTTTTAAAGTTTCACATTTTTATAGCATCTAACAGTAATACTTCCTGTCCAGGGGTGAATCAGTCTCGAATTCCACACTGCCCCCAGTCCTATGCAAGAGATGCTGAATATGAAAAATAAGCAAAGCTTGTTATTGCAATCACATATGGGGCATACCAAAAAGGTGGGCTTTTATTTTTTGTCTTTCACCCCAAAATCAGAAACTGAAAAGTCTTTTTCTGTATCTCTATGCCTTTTTCTGTATCTGAGGCCAGTAGCTCAAAAACAGTTTATGCAGTATTCTGGCTCACATACAAACATGAAGATGCTTTGTAACAGCAAAAAATGTAAGTGATGTAAAGATCTAATAGACAGGTTAAGTCAGATATGAGACAATGAATTATGTAACTAAAAAAAAAAATGAATAAAATTTTGATGTATTGATGTGGAATATTCAAGTTATAGACAAGCTCCAAGATATCCAAGTTTATTTCCATGGACAAATACAAGTGCAGAAGAGTTTTTTGTATTGTATGCTACAATTAGACTATCTCTGACAATACTTAAAAACCTAGTGTCATTGGTTGCTTCTGTGGAGGGAATGGGAAACTCAACGGACAGGGAAGACTTCACTGTATAACCTCTTGAATTGTGACCTATATTAATGTATTACTTCACCTAATATACCATTAAATATATTTCTTATTTAAAGCTGTGAAGTTGAGATTTCATGCTTCATCATTCATAACTCTAAGATTTACACTATAAAGATTTATCATTCATTAGCTAAAATTTAGATTGAACTAAATTTTTGACCTTTTACTTTTAATCAAAGTACTAGTTTCTTGTCATTAATACTCAATCTCCCTAACGGATTACTTGCTGTGAATTATTTTTGACTACTACTTGCTAGTCACTACACCTTTCTAGCCATAACAATAACAGGAAATTTCTAGAATTCCCAGGCTGTTTCTCAAGAAAATGATATGCTGCCCTCTGCTGGGTCAGAAAATTCTTTAGTGATTTTAGATAGCATCTGGCTACTACTGGACTAAATACTGCTTAGTAAAAATTTTATTCATATATATACACATGTCCAACTTAAACTTTAGATTTTAAGGGATTTTCCATATTCATGGTAGTCAAATAAAATCAGATTCAGGGGAAAAGGCATTTTGTGGTTGTGGTAGAAAAATTTTGACATCATTTAATGTCTTTTGATCTACAGATTATGGGACTACAATTGAGACCTTTAGGTCACAAATTCCCAATTCCCCACTTCTGTAAATTCTCTACAAAATTACCTCTTATAAACTACTATGGAAATATAATCACATACAAAAAACAAATTATTAAGATGCAGCTGTTTAGAATATCTATCATTTGAGAAAATACACTAACCTATCATGAGTACCTTCACCCATAGTGATATTTTGTTCTAAGATTATTAAAAATGGACTCCTTGCTGAGGCCAGTCTCTGTAGCATTCCCCATGCCTACATATTTTTTCTGGGTACTCATTTTCTCACACCACCCAAAGTTGTACATGTTCACTGGGGTGTCTAGATCATCCCAGCTGAAAATGTGAGACAGTGTCCTTTGAAGTGGGCCTGTCCAGGGGTGGCTCCTGCCTTGTGCCTAAAGCTGTTGGGATAGGCTCAGCCACCTGTGACCTGAACTGGAATAAGTGAATTGGAAAATGAATGTAAATTGTTTAGTAAGTACCCCCTAAGAAACTTAACTCATTTTTTTCTCAAGCAGTCTATGGTAAAATTGGCTTCATTATTCAATTTCACTCTAAGTTGGTTTCCTAAAACCTATCATGAGGACTTCCTGAAGTTCCTCCAACTCCTACAGTTCACATTTCCTAATCCAAGTCTCAAACTAGTCAGAATCTGCACATCAAAGTCAAGTTTATGAACCACAGCCAGGGATCAAAATAACCTCCCCATTAAAACTCAATTCTTCACACTTAAAGCAAGTTCTCCCTTACCAGTATATAAGATTGTATTTTAAATTTGCAAAATCTACGTGACAGAATTCTTCCTTGACCTAATTTCCCTCTCCTGGGTTAGGGGTCCTTTACTAAAAATGCATATTCCACGTTTTCACTTTGGTATTTTCAGCTGGGATGGATGACTACATGATTTTTGTCATTTATCCACCAACTTGATGCTGTTATTAACTGGAAAAGAAATGGTTTCAGTCCCAACATTTAGTTCCTGTCTCCAGATATTTCATCATGTATCAAAGACATTATGTACCATGTGTCCAATATTCTTATAAGCACTTTACATGTGTATTGACTCATTTCTCATCATGCCATAAGGTACTCCCCAACTTTCCTATTAAGGAAAACCAGCTCATTAACTTTGTGACCCACTGCAAAGGCCTGACAAATTATAAACCTACGGACAAGGCTAATTATCTACAACCAAGGCTTATTTTGAAACTTAAGTCTATCTCCCCAATTTTCCTTTTAAAGCAAGGCTAATATGAAAACTTTAAATACAAGTTGTGTTACTGTGTATTACTGTAATCATTAATGGGCACAAAAATTATACCAAAATGAATCAACTTCAAACCTACCTATATTTAACTGGGCCTCCTCAGTGGCCTATGAATTAAGCCTCAGCACTAGCACCTCAAAGGCCCAACCTGACAGCCTGATGGTGCAGACCTCTCCTGTCTCACCCGCTGCTCCCCTCAGCAGTGTGTATCAGTGGACATGCCTCTTCTGCTCCCCACTCAGTCTCTGGTGAATCCTCTCATCCCCCACACCTCTGGCCTACATCCCAGTTCTTCTACATAAAATAAAAATCTTACAATAAATAAGTCTGGCCCGGGGACCTCCCTAGGGGCCCAAGGGGTTAAGCAACGCACTATGAATCAGCAGCCTCTGCAGCATGTTTGATCCCAGCCAGCCAAGAAGCTACCCACACGGTGCAGCAGACCTGTGGTCTCGCCTGCTTTTCCCCCTCAGCAGTGTATTTTGGTTAGTCTGCCTGTTCTGTTCCCCACTGTCTCTGGTGGATCCTCTCATCCCCCGCATCTCTGGCCTATACCCCAACTTTTGTATGCATAAATAAATCTTTAAAAAATGTTTGCCCCCCTTTAAAAGAACATTGACCCAAATTTAGATTATTAATTACTTATCCAATAAATTTCTTCCCTCAAAGTAGAAGGGATATAAAATACATCTCCTCTGTCTGCCCCCATTTAAGAGTGAAGAGCCAAAGGTTGTCTTTCAAATTTTTATTTAAGGGTCATGACCCATGGTGGATTTTAGATCTTGTTGAAAGCAGCCACGTCCATGGACTGCACATAGTCCTCAAAAGCAGTGATCTGCTCCTCCAGCATATCTGTTCCAACTTTATCGTCTTCAACCACACACTGTATTTGAAGTTTCTTAATTCCATAACCCACTGGAACTAGTTTAGCTGAAATGAGCATTAAGAAAAATCTTAGAATAAGTTCTATTGATTAGCAAAGGTTGAAACTATATGCGAATTCTAGACACCAGTTTTGAAAACAAAGACTAAACTTACACGAGCCCCAAACCAAGCCGTCCGCTTGAATGCTTCTGACACACTCCTCTAGTTTTGCCATATCTGTCTCATCATCCCAAGGTTTCACATCTAGTAAGATGGAAGACTTGGCAACAAGTGCAGGTTCTAAAATCGAACAGAGAGATAGCATTACTTAAAAACTCAATTTTATTTTTCCCTACCCTAGAGCAAGACACCTAACACATTACCATTTGTTTTGTAATGGATTGTCACCTCTTCTGCCAAACTATAGAATATATCTTTGTTTGTCACAGATATGCCCACTTTCTGTTTTACTAAGAAAGAGGTATTTAATCTTGCAACAGTCTCTTTCCCACAGAGGAATGCCACAACTGCTACCACAAAAACAGTTGCAGACCAGTAGCTGTGGAAGTTTTATGAAGTTTTTTTTACTTTCAGTGTCAAGCTTCAAAAGTTTTATTCACATTATGAAATAAACAAACAAATCACGAAATAACCTACTTTTGGCTTTCTTTGACTCATACTGTGCAAGACGTTCTTCTCTTAGCCTCTTAGCTTCTTCACTTTCCTGTAAAGAAAAAATTTAGTATTTCACAAAGCTGGTTATTCCTCAGCTTAAAGCTGGTAGAATCATCATGATAATGACCACCTTTATCAGAATAAAGCAAATCCATCACGAGCTCAGCCGAAAGATGGTGATTTGATTTTATTCATCATGTTGTGATCAGTGGAACGTTTTTCAAAGGCAAGTAAATACAGTAAAGTCAGGATGATAATCCAGACAATTCAGTTTAAGAGTCTGTGCTTACATCAATCTATGTCATACCTCTTCATCATCAGAGCCAAAAAGATCGATGTCATCATCATCTTTACTATCTGTAGCTCCACTTCCTGTGGTGTCTTCCACATTAGCAGGGCCATACTTGCCCAAAGCTTTCTTCACTCCTGGCAGACTTAAAGAAAATTTAATTCAACTACAATGAGGCTAGTGTAATATCCCTTCTGAAACAATTCGTGAAAATTTGTTTACATCACTACTACCAGACCCCCTTTTTCTACTAAGAATTTACCCCGTAACACTCCCAAGTTTATATACTTAACTCCTCACCCAGAAAACATTAGTAGCATGGGAGACATATTCAATACTCACTATGATTTATTTTCAGTATGAATGTTTCTGTTTGAGATTTCATTAAGTATGCTCAGTTCCATTCCTAGTGAACTGGAGTCCACTTCCCCAAACTTCCACCCTTGTTGGCAGTTTCAGAAGAATGGCCAAGAACTGAATGAATGAGCCACCCTCTCACCCCAGAGGTGGGCCCCCCAGGTCAGGGTGGAGGCACATTGGCAGGGCAGTGTGGGGAAAAGTTGAATTGGTGCTGTCCATGTTCTACCTGTTCTGTGAAAAAATGGAGGACTTCAGTCTCTTGACCTTCTAAAGTAACAAAGAATTTTAGCTTACAATATCCTAACAAGACTATGAAGTAGGCCGGGTCCAATCTTGTCATGTATTTCCTGACTGTTTAGAAGGCATCCTATTCTTAACATTGTATACAAAGACAATTTTACCTTGCCTTTTCTTTTTCGAAAGACTTGATGTGGTTATACCAACGTAGGGCATGGTACAGGTCGGCAGGCGGTGGGCCGGAAACTGCTTCAAATACTGCCACATCTGCTTGGGAGGGCACATACCTGTCAATGATGCAAAAATAATTACACACGCCCTTGAAATAAAAACCACAAACGCCAGCAAATAAACTGCCCATCAAATCAATTCGTTGGGAATGATCTCCTTGTTATCAGGTCAAACTGCTATGTGAGGTTTTTTTTTCTCCCCTTCCTGTAACAAGCTCCTGAAGACCAGGGACCATCTGTTTGGCTTTCTCGAGGAATGTTCGCCACTTAATAGATCTATAAGACTGCAAATGCTAACATAGCTCTACAGGATCGCGTTTACTCAATGAGCAGACACGGAGCGCCTGGTTCAATCAATGAGGTGGAAAGCAAGCACATTTCAACCTTTTTCCCCTCGCAGTCCCCTCCCTCGGGAGGGCCTGGGGCTGGCCGCCTCCCTCCAGCTGCAGCCGCGCCACGTGGCCGCGGACAGAACCCAGCCCGAGCCCGTCCACTCACCCCTCGATGTAGCTTTTGTCCGCCAGGTAATCGTTGAGCACCTGGAGGCCCGCGGGACTTTTCAAGTCTCCAAAACCCATGGTGTTGGCCGATATCCAAGCTGTTGGGCAGCGGCGGAAAAGCTGCGCGCAGGCAGTAAGCGCCCGGCGCTGAGAGGGAAAAAGGGCCGCGAAAGGCCGGAAAATTCCTTATATAGCGCGGGAGGAGGCGGGGGGGGGGTGTTTCCTTTCGCGGCGCCCGGCCAAAGGTTAAAGGTCAAAGTACGTTAAAATTTTCATTCCTCAACGTAAAATCCGGAAACCGTGACTAAAAAAGCCCATAAATTATGAGCGGACTTTTCTTTGCGTTTGAAAATAAATTAATAAAGGCGGCATTTCTTAAATTAGTAGCTTTACGGCTCCCGAAGATGACAAGACCCGCCCCTAGAAGCGCCGGAGAAAACCGAAGACGCTCGGCTTTAGGGCCGCCCCGCCACTTCCGGCGGAACTGCGGATTCGAACCGGCCGGATCCCCTCTCCCCTGCCTGCTCTCACCCGCCACGCCTTTCGTTCCGCCCTCTGGCAGGTGACGGAAAGTGCCGAACTCAACCGAAGAAGGAAACTGT
Organism: Talpa occidentalis; assembly: GCF_014898055.3. Classification (NCBI taxonomy): domain Eukaryota; kingdom Metazoa; phylum Chordata; class Mammalia; order Eulipotyphla; family Talpidae; genus Talpa; species Talpa occidentalis. Next base: position 127,832,797 of record NW_023603184.1, on the reverse strand, counting down.
CGAATCTGCTGTTTCTAGTCCCTCCTGGCTTTCCGTTCTCCAGGTCCGCCTGACACAGTCGGTCTGGGCCGCCATATTGAATAAGCGCCCAGGCCTCTGAGGGGGTCAGTGAGGTGCAAACAGTTCTGCAGAGCAGCTTCGGCGGCTCCGGAGAGAAGGTGAGGTCGTGTCTGGGTGAGAAGGCTGAGGTGCCTCGGCCACAGGAGTTTATTTCTTGAAGGGATTGTTTCCTTTGGCCCCGGCAACTCATTCTCCTCTTGTCCTTGACTGGCGCCGCGTCCCACCCCGCAACCCCGGGAGCCCCAGAGAACCTGCAAGTGAGGACTGTAGGCCGTGGTCTCTGGGCTGATGGAGTTGAAGGGAGAAGGAGGGTCAGGAGGCCCTGGGAAGTGCTGACCCGAATGCAGGCTTGTGAATGACCTTCCCCCTGCAAGGTGCAGGACATTCTCCTGTCTGAGGAGGAGACCGTTTTGTCCCCTGGAGAAAACCCGAGTCAGGTGGTAGAGACTGAGTGATTTCTCCCAAATCATCATATCCTTGTTACTGTCCATCATTGTCTGCTATTGCCTTAGCAACAGTCCAGGCGTCTGATTGGTTTTTTGGTTGCTCATGACTGCGTTGGGTAGCACTTTCATTTCTTTCACTAATGGGGAAACTGAGGAAAAGGACGTTTTAGAATCTCGCCCAAGGTCGCACTTGCGAATAACAACTAGTTGTTTCGAAGAGTTTGGAATCAATTGCTTGTACTGTAAGATCTTGGGTGAGACACAGTTCTGTCCCAGAACAAATTAGCAGTAAAGAAAATGTCACTTGAACTGTTTCTGACGAATTAACACCAGGGTTTTTTGGTGTTAATTTTTGTTTTTGTGGAATGGTCACACATACTGCACCCCGAATTTTGTGCGTGTCGTTAAGCAGGGTGTTATAAGACTGAAGCACCTGCACCATTTCTTTCCAGGAAAGTAGAACGGATTGGAGACAGTTTACTTTGCAAGTAGTTATTGAACATCTGATATAAGCTAGAAATGAATCTATTCAAATAAAATGATTAGGGAGTAGTTAGGAAATTTTAGAGAAGCTCATCAAAGACTCCCTGAGGAATGGCATTTAAGTCAAACTTTGAAGGACCAGGAGTAACAAGAAGTATCTGAAGGAAAAATCTAAGAACACAGCTGGGGGGAAGAAGGGGGATATTGTGGGAATTTCAGAAGCCAGGATATGGTAGTAAACCTGGCCCGAGGTGATGATGGCTTCTAATAGGATGATACCTCGGAAAGAGAAGAGGATGGATGCAGGATACGTGGAAAACTTGGATAGTATAAAAGTTTCCAGTCTAGCTTCAGAAATGATTGTTATTAACATTTTCCCATCTTTGATATGACTCTTTTGGATCCTACTTGACACATAAATATGTGAACTACACATCAAAGTTTTACAAATCTCTATTTCTTATCTTGGGACTATGCAATATTTTATTAGATGCTGTATATTTAACAACCCAACCTAGTTCTGGGTGATTGTCAAACACAACAACAAAATTGCCTTTTAACTTCTAGTTAGAAGGCTCAAGTGTATATACTAGGCATTCCTTCTTAGCTCCTTGACATTGTGCACATCAGTTAATCTCTCTGAACCTGGGTATCCTCTTTTTTTTTTTTTTTTTAACATTTTAAAATGTTAAAATGTTAACATTAGAGAAGCACCTGCGTAGTCATAGGTGGGCAGGAGAACTCTGAAACTGGGTATTCTGATCCCTAGAATTTGAGGGGACAGATCAGGACTTGTGACTACTCAATGACATTGTATATGAAGTGTTAAAATTCTAAAATATTACCCAAAATATTGTGATCAGGTTTTTTTCCCCCTCCTATAATAATATAACTCTTCTTTCTTTTACTCTTAGCAATATGTTAAGGATACCTGTAAGAAGGGCCTTAGCTGGCTTTTCTAAATCAAAAGGATGTGGTGAGTGGTTTTTTTCCTTTTAATTTGTATTTCTGGGTACTGGATTTTCTATCTTTGTTAATTTCATGTGGAATGTTTCCTGAAAGATCCTAAACATATATTTTGCATTAAAATAAAAATAGAAGCAAATGACCTAAGTTGAACAGACTCTTTCAAAATGTGACTTTATGTTAAACAGTTCATAGGAAGTTACCTTGAAATACAAAGTAGTAGGAATTGCCCATCTGTGCAATATTTTGCAAAATACTGCAAAAAGAGGTATTCAGCTTTTGAAAAGTGATCTTTCCACAGATATATTTCTAGTGGTATTAAAATTTCCAACTTAAACTGTTACTAAGGGTGGACTTTCAGGAGCCTCCCCGGTGGTGCAGCGGTTGAGCGCTGGTTTGCGAAGCTGCCTGCAGCCTCTGCAGCGCCGGTTCGATCCCCGGCTGCTCCCCGGCCACTGGAGGAGGGTCCTGCATGGCGTGCAGACCTCTCCTGCCACCCACTGCTCCTCTCAGCAGTGTGCTTTGGTCCTTCTGCCTGCTCTGCTCCCCGCTCTGGCTCTGGTGAATTCTCTCACCCTCCCGCGCTTCTGACTGTACCCAGTGCTTGTATAAATAAATAAATAAAACAAATCTAAAAAAAAAAAAGTGTGGACAGAATATTATTGGAAAAAAAAAAAGAGTGGACCTTCATAATTTGTTAAATATTTTGTATGGGAAACCTTTTTCTAGTTCAGTATTTTATAAGTTTGTATCTAGAGAAAGAGAAGAGAACAGTGTAAAATGAAGGAAATTTTCTTGTTGATTAGCATTGTTTAATCCATTACCCCTGCTGTAATAAATTCAACTCTATTTATTTTTCATGTCAATATTTTTCATGGTCAGTTCGAACAACTGCCACAGCAGCTAGCAACTTAATTGAAGTATTTGTTGATGGTCAGTCTGTCATGGTGGAACCAGGAACTACTGTCCTCCAAGTAAGCATATGTTCTAATTTATTTTTGTGTATGTTCTGATTAATTTTAAATACCAATTTTTTTCTTTTACACGACTCACCTCCAAAATTTTCAGGATTCTTTTTAAATGCTCATAAAAGAGGGGCCTCCCTGGAGGTGCAGGGGTTAAGTTTCAGTGCTATTAAGCATATCTCCAGCAACTACGTCTTGAGTTTGATCCCCAACCTGACCCATATGGCGCAGCAGACCTCTCAGACTGTCTCGCCTGAGGCTCCTCTCAGTAGTGTATTTCAATAGATCTACCTGTTCTGCTCCTCAGTCTGTCTCTGGTGAATCCTCTCACCCCCTGCAGCTCTGTCCTATACCCCAGTGCTTATATGCATACATAAATAAAAATCTTTAAGAAATAATTTTAAGTTATCTAAGTATTAGTTATTATATGTAAGTTTGAGGAAAAGATAGCATTTTTTGGTGCACCTGCTTCATTTTTTCACTCATGTAGTCTTTCTGTTTTCAGTAATATTCTTACAAGTGTATCCTCAAAGCAGGTAAATGGAAGTAGTACATTCTTGAATTCATGTTCTAAATATTTCATTTCTTCATATTCACCCAGGAATAACAAAGTTTGTCATGAAATAGTGTTGTTCCATTCCATCTGCAAGTTACCACAGAATTCAGTGTTTTTTTTTTACTTATTTTAGCAGTCATTATATGTGTTTCTACATTTAAACAATAAATATGTAACAAAAGTACATTCAGGGGCCTCTGTGGTGGCGTAGGCGGTTGAGTGCCGCACTGTGAAGCTGTCCGCAGCCTCTGCAGCGCGGGTTCAATCCCGGCGGGCTGGCAAGAATCCCACATGGCGAGCAGACCTCTCCTGTCTTGCCTGCTCCTCCCCTCAGCAGTGTATTTCTTCAATCTGCTTGTTCTGTTCCCCACTCTGTCTCCAGTGAATCCTCACCCTTCCACACATCTGGCCTGAACCCCGGTTCTTATATAAAAATAAATAAATCTTTAAAAAAAAAAAAGTACATTCAAGGTACAGTGAAGAGTATTTGGGCAGCTAGGGGAGGTGGTGTAAAGAGATGTCAGGGGCATATTAGATGATCCCTGAGATAATTTTAAGGGATAAATAGGTGTTTATATGTGGACAAGAAAGCTTTAGAGAGTTTGGTAATGGTGAACCATAAGGTGTATGTAGAAATGAGAGAGCAGGAAATCAAGATACTCTGGTAGAGAAGATCCAGTCATGAAAGATGATATATGTCCTACTAAAGAATTTATAGTTTGACCCATCAAGGAGTTTGGTGACTATTAGGCAGTATGACAAGGACTTAGAGAGTAATGATTTGGAGAGTAGTAAGACTGGAGTGAGAGATAAGCGAAGAGTATCTTATGTTATTAAAGTACGAAATGAAAAGTCCTAAAATAAAGCACTGGTATGGGAATGAATATCAGATTTAAGGGAGAGTGAGACATAGACCTTTAGGAATGATGATGAGCTGAGTAATTGTTAGAGTTTCTGGCTTTATTCACATACTTGGGGCTGTGTAGTAGGGGACAGAAACAGACTTAATTTTAACTGTCTGTGGAACATACACATGCAAACACCTATTGAAGTCTGAAGCTGGAAACCTGGGGGAGGATTATCAGGGCTGCAGGTGAAGATTTGGATGTAATCGTCATAATGGAATATGAGGTAGTATGAAGGCTGGAACAGTGTCTGTTTTGCTCACTGTTATACCCACTGCATCTAGCACACAGGACGACTTGGTTCATTTTTGTTGATTAAGTAAGGGCTAAGAATGGAAGAAGTGACTCTAGAGGAAATGTGAATACATTTATTGTCTCAAAAAGGAAGAACTAATCTCCTTACTATGTAAACAGGAACTGGAAAGAGCTTCAGCCATGGTTGGTGTATGAATCCTTGGTAAGGCATGTGGATCCAAAGATAGAACCAGATAAGAGACAGGTAAACGGTATGAAAGGGAATTTCTAATACAAAGGAAGAGATCTAGGTAAAGAGAAAGTTCAGGTGCAGGGGGAAAATCTTTTTGGACATTTGTATACAGTGGTGATGGGAAGGCAAGCCTTCAGCACAATCTGGGGATACTTCATCCAGTTTCTTCCACGTGAGATATGGACATGCTAAGGATCCTTAAAGAGGCAGCTTCAATGTAGACAGACATTGAGATCAAGAGCAATGAGGAAAATCTTGACACAGATGAAATAAGAGAGAATAGAAATGTAGATAATTAATAGGTGTAATTATTTAGAGAGTGGATGGTTTCATTTCCCCCCTCTGTTTTAGCAAGATAAGGATGATGTAAAGTTATTCTAATGCAATATTTTTTTACTTTGTCTAGGCCTGTGAGAAGGTTGGCATGCAGATCCCTAGATTCTGTTATCATGAAAGATTGTCTGTTGCTGGAAACTGCAGAATGTGCCTTGTTGAAATTGAGAAAGCTCCTAAGGTACTTGATACCTAAAATTCTACACCATGCTGTAGAAGGTAGAAAACTTTAAATCTTGCAGCAAATTTTATTGAGAATCATGTTATAGGGGAGAACCTAGTGCTGTTTACCACCATCTATTAAATTCATATTTTTTTCTGTGATTGGTTCTTTTCATTTTAAAACTGGAAATGCATTGATGAAAGTGCTTTGTAAACACAAGTGCCATATAATTTAGATTTAGAATTGAAAATGGCTTTTCACACTTGTCAATATTTTCAGATAGCTTTGTGTTGCATAACTAGGATGTGGAGTTGCCAAGCAGCACTTTAGGGGCATATCAGCTATGCCACATTTAACTAAAGAAAGGGTTGCAGAGAAGTGATTCACTTTCAACTTCATTTGGCTTAGGCAATTTTAATTTAGTAGTGCCTGCTAATGACAACACAGTTATTTGATGTTCTATTTCAGAGCCTTTTATAACAAATTACGTTGACTATTAGAATAGATGAAAAAGAAAGGTATTTATTTGTTTCTGAGAGAAACAAAGTATTAGATTATCCTATTATGCATATGAAAACAAAATTTTAGTCTTAAAAAATACTTTGTTCTTTGCTTGTTTTCCAATGTATAATTTAATTTTTTTTCTATTGTAGGTTGCTTATCATTACAAATAAGTACAAATACTTACAGATTTGTCCATTGAAATTCTAGGTTGTAGCTGCTTGTGCCATGCCAGTAATGAAAGGTTGGAATATCCTGACAAATTCAGAGAAGTCTAAGAAAGCCAGGTACTTGATTGCTACTTGGTGTAGTAACTTGTTAGAGCCAAAAACTGTACATTTCAGTATTTAGACTTTTCCAAAGATAAGAAATTCAATATCAAACTGAGAAAGTTGACATGCTTGGCTTCAGGGAACAGTAGAAGTGAGTTGTGGAAATGAAGTCAGGGATTTATGGTATTGAGCCTTTGGAATCAACATTAAGAACCCATAATTAGTAACATACTCAACTTTGATGAATAGTGAGGATGGAGCTTATTGAACTGAAAGTATTACAGTGTTATGCTACTGCTCTGTATTGGCATTGATTGGTTTGCTCTGCGATTATATGTCTGTTGTGGTTTTGAATTAATGCAGGTATTTTCTGAGACCCATTCAACAGCTTTGGATAATTCTGTATTGTGAAATGTCATAGTATCCTGGAGTTGAGGGGTTAAAAAGAAATCCAAGTATTCTGAGTTCTCCAATGATGTTTTATTATAGACCTTTGTAAGCCTTTTTTTAAGATTGTGTTTTTAATATTACTAGAATTTTACTTATATTGGCATTTCTGATAACTAATGTAAAATTAATGCTAGTTATATAAGAGTGTGTGTGACATTTATTTAAATAGTCTGTATGTAAACTTTTGATGTCAGCAATTTGTGTCATTTCATGTAATTTTCCGTACAGAGAAGGAGTGATGGAGTTCTTATTAGCAAATCACCCACTCGACTGTCCTATCTGTGATCAGGGAGGTGAATGTGATCTGCAGGTATACAGTGTAATTTTGTGAATCATTTTTGTTGTCTCAAGTATTAATTGCATTAGCAACATTACATTAACTCTTGTGATATACTTAAGGACCAGTCCATGATGTTTGGAAATGATAGAAGCCGATTTTTAGAGGGGAAACGTGCTGTGGAGGACAAGAACATTGGACCATTGGTAAAGACCATCATGACTAGATGTATACAGTGTACTCGCTGCATCAGGTAATTTTCTCTGTTCTGCTGGAGTGCCACTGTACACTTACTTATTGTCCACAGAATTTCATGGAATAACATTGCTTGGAAGGGATGGCAACTTTTACTTGGTGAGGGAAAAAGGAATTTGGTTTTAATGATTTTTACAGAAGTTTATAAAATGAATGTGGTGTTCACACTCAGTTAATATCAGCTTAATTGGATGTAAAAATCAAAGTTCAGGGCCTCCCTGATGGCGCAAGGGGTAAAGACTCAGCACTATGAAGCTCTCCGTAGCTACTGCAGCTCCCCAGCCAGGAGCTGACCCACATGGTGCAGCAGACCTCTTCTGTCTCATCTGCTGCTCCCTCAGCAGTATGTTTCAGTCAGTCTGCCTATTCTGCTCCCCACTCTATCTTTGGTAAATTCTTTTACCCTAAAAACCTTTAACCTACAACCTAGCTCTTGTATGCATAAATAAAATAAATCTTTTAAAAAAGAAACCAAAATCAAAATTCACAAACACTAAAATTTACTATGATGACATAATTTGTGTCATTTTCTGTATATGGGGTATATATTTAAATGCAAACATTCATTTAATGATTTTTTTTATTCTTTGTGATCATAGGAAAGGAGATAGTTTGCTGGATTTGACTGTACATTTTTATCTTGCAGATTTGCAAGTGAGATTGCAGGAGTAGATGATTTAGGAACAACAGGCAGAGGAAATGATATGCAAGTTGGTACATATATTGAGAAGATGTTCATGTCTGAACTCTCTGGGAATGTCATTGATATCTGCCCTGTAGGTGCCCTGACCTCTAAACCCTATGCCTTTACTGCCCGGCCTTGGGAAACCAGGTATTTACCTTTGTAACTTTTATAATTTGGGTTTTGTCTTTTAATTTCCTACTGTTCAAAAAACTTCAGAGTCATTTTCTACCTGGGTTTTGTTTTGATCTAACTTTTTATTTGTTTGCTTTAAATAAAACCCTTTTAATTAAGATAAGTAGTTAGGTTGAAGGTTAGAATGAACCTGTGCAAACTAATTTTTCTTGGATATTAATTCTGAACTACTTAATCATAAAGTTTATTTCATTCTTCCAAGGAGTAATACTGTCTTGGTTTTTTTAAAATTTGTTGTTTCTTCTCAACGTGTTCTGTTTTCAGTCATGTGTCTATATCATACTTTATTGAGTTCTATTATTAGATTTTAGTTTCTTTCTAGTCTTTATTATTACAAGCCAATGATAAACGCCATTAGTCATAAATTTCTTGATACATCTCTGATTCTTCTGATTAAACCAAGAAATGGAATGGGTAGTTTCAACAAGTTTGAGTATTTTTAAGGTTCTAGAAAAATTACCTTCCATTTTTAAATCCTACCAGAGCATAGGGGGGTATTAAAATTTCATGTTTTAAGCAATGTATTTATGTACACAAAAGCATTTGGAAAAGAGGGAAATATTATAGTGCATAATTGAGATGTTTTAGTACAAAGGTCTACCCTCAGGCTCCTATAAAACATATATTGAGGGCCTCCCTGGTGGCTCAGGGGGGTAAGACGCAACCTATGAGGCTACCTGCAGCCACTGCAGCACGAGTTCAATCCCTGGCCAGGGAACTGCCCACATGGTGCAGCAGACCTCTCCTGGCTCGCCCTCTGCTCCCTTCAGCAGTGTGTTTTAGTCATTCTGCCTGTTTTGTTCCCTACTCTGTCTGTGGTGAATTCTCTCACCCTGCCACACCTCTGGCATGTACCCCATTTCTTGTATGCATAAATAAATAAATCTTCAAAAAAACCAACATATATTGCTACACTGGCGTTCCGTTCCCACAGGTTGCAGACACTTGTTTTTCTTAAATCTTTTTGTTCTTCGGATTAGATAATTTCTATTGACTTATCATCAAGCTCATTTTCTCTTTGTCATTTCAAATCTGCTGTTGAATTCCTTTAATGAATCTTTTATTTCAGTTAACTTTTCAGCTCCAAAATTTCTGTATGGTTCTTTTTTCACAATTTCTTAATCCTTACTGACAAGCTTGTTGATATATGTTTTTTGTCTTCCCTTTAATTCTTTTTTTTTTTTTTTTTATAGAGGCATGCGTTATTTATTTGTTTGCTGGTTTGTTTGTTTTGTTTATACATGCACTGGGTACAGTCAGAAGCGCGGGAGGGCGAGAGAATTCACCAGAGCCAGAGCGGGGAGCAGAGCAGGCAGAAGGACCGAAGTACGCTGCTGAGGGGAGCAGCGGGCGGCAGGAGAGGTCTGCGCGCCATGTGGGACCCCCTCTGGTGGCCGGGGAGCAGCCGGGGATCGAACCGGTGCCGCAGAGGCCGCGCGCAGCTTCGCAACCCAGCGCTCAACCGCTGCGCCACCGGGGAGGCCCTTCCCTTTAATTCTTGAAACATGATTTCCTTAAGCTCTTTGAACATATGTTAATATTCTTGTTTTTATTTCCAAAGAAGGCTTTCTTAAGAGTTTCTTTGTATTTATTTTCTCAGAAAGACAGAATCCATTGATGTAATGGATGCAATTGGAAGTAATATTGTGGTAAGCACAAGAACTGGAGAGGTGATGAGGATTTTGCCAAGGATGCATGAAGACATCAATGAAGAATGGATCTCTGATAAAACCAGGTATATGATATTTTATTTTCCTTAACTTTTTTGCAATTGATTTAAAGGAAATTTTATGCCAATTTTAATTAAAAAAAACTATCATACTGCAAAATCATGACTATAGACTATTGAAAAAGATATAGAAAATTACACAAAATTAACATTAATAGTCATAAGTACATTGCTGACTTAACACATAAACTTTGAGAAATACTTTTTTTTGTTGTGGATGGAGAAATTAAATAAGATATTTAGTCTCTTGTTATTTATTCATTGGAGAAAAGAAGCTAAATATAAGTTTAGAATTTGCATGGCACAATTTTAATAACTAGAAGAGGTGCTCAGTTTCATTAGTAAAAATGATTTGACTTACTTAGCTATCAGACTGTTTTTGTATTTTTAATTTTAAGGTCATTTAGGTAGCTGAAAATAAATTATAAGAAGTCAAACTTCTTGATTTTTTTTTTTTTTTTTTAGAAAAATATTTATTTATGCATACAAGAGCTGGGATACAGGCCAGAGGTGTAGGGGGTGAGAGGATTCACCAGAGACAGAGTGGGGAATAGAACAAGCAGACTGACTGAAGTACACAGCTGAGGGGAGCAGCGGGCGAGTCAGGAGAGGTCTGCTGCGCCATGTGGGTTGCTCCCTGGCTGGCCGGGAATTGAACTCGTGCTGCAGTGGCTGTGGATTGCTTCATAAGTTGTGTCTTAACCTTTGCTCCACCAGGGTGGCCCGATCTTTTATTTATTTATTTGTTTGTTTGTTTTAAAGATTTATTTATACAAGAACCAGGGTACAGGCCAGATGCACAGGAGTGTTTGAGGTTTCACCAAAGACAGAGTGGGGAACAGAACAGGCAGACTGACTGAAATACACTGTTGAGGGGAGCAGCGGGCGAGATAGGAGAGTTCTGCTGTGCCATGTGGGATTCTGGCCGGTTGGCCGCTATCAAACCCTCGCTGCAGAGGCTGCGGACAGTTTCACAGTGTGGCGCTCAACCTCCTGTGCCACCAGGGAGACCCTTTTTGGTCTTTTAGATTGAGATGATATTCATAAAATAGTTCATCTCAAAAAAAGAACTTGGAATAATTATTAGTATCAAATATCAAATTTCATACAAAATATTTGACACTTTAGCCAGTAGTGTTTTAAATATTTTTTTTTTTTTAAGATTTTAAACTTATACTTGCCTCTTTAGCAAGATTCTATAAATGGTGTAATTTCTGTTATCTAGATTTGCCTATGATGGGCTAAAACGTCAAAGACTTACAGAGCCGATGGTCAGAAACGAAAAGGGGCTTTTAACCTATACTTCCTGGGAGGATGCACTTTCCCGTGTAGCAGGAATGGTAAAAATTAAAATATGGAATAACTTATTTGTGATTTTCAGGGGACATTTTTGTAGCAAACTGCGGATATATGTTTCATTTCTTTTCCTCTTGCCAAGATTACTTTTCATTTAACAAATGTTTATTCAGAAACATATGTCAAATTTCATGTTAGACATAGGGATAAAAGACTGCTTACATGTGATCCTACCTCCCATAGTGTTGTAGTAGAAAGGATGCATTGCTACGTATTACATGTTGCTGTGGGTAGTGGTGTGGGAAATGATAGGAGAGCGCTCACATAGGAGGAGTGCCTAAGGGCGGCATTGAATCAAGGATGCCTTCTTAACATACTGTAACTTTTTAAGCAAAGTCTAGGATGAGTATTTTGCCAAAGCAAAAGTAGAGGAAATGGCTTACTGGTTAGAGAAAGGCAGCGTATATAAAGGTTAGATGAAATGACAAAACATTCTTCAGAAGAAATTTGATTTAGCTATAGCTTCACAGTCTTTATTCTCCAGACCTTATTTTGAGGCCCCTTCATTCTTAATTTAAAACACCCCCCAAGCTGTTGCTTTTAGCATTACCCCATATATACCTCTGTTCTCACTTTTAGGTTAATTAATACTTGGTTTAAAACTTCTTAGTCAAGTGTGTTGCTATTTTTATATTTTAAAATGATTATAATTTTGTTGTTCTGAACAATTCGTTGTTCTTTGCTGAATCAAGGTTTCTTGATGATGTCCTTTTCATCCATTTCTAGTTGCAGAGTTTCAAAGGTAAAGATGTGGCAGCAATTGCAGGTGGATTGGTGGATGCTGAAGCTCTAGTAGCTCTCAAGGACTTGCTTAATAGAGTTGACTCTGATGCTCTATGCACTGAAGAGGTCTTCCCCACCGCAGGAGCTGGGTAAGAAATATGAAGCTTAGGTCTAGGCTTCCTTTTTCCTTTTATTTACAAGTTGTGTATAGACCAACCACACCTGTGGCATCAGTACCTTATATGTGACAACTTGGATTCTCCAACTTACCAACATTGGCATCACCAATGTCAAACCAAGAGCTGTTGGAGAATCCAATTATTAGTAAGTGTCTGAAACTTTGATGTCATTTAAGAATACTTCATTAAAATTTTTTTCTCTGAGAGAGCTATAGGTTTTTGTATTTTGGGGGGTTTTTGAGAGCTATAGGTTTGATGATATAAGAATATTCCTTGGATTGTCAGTGTATCGTAATAATTTTAAAAATAAACTTGCCATGGTGTCCCCTGCCTCCTTTCCACCCCACTTTCTCCTCTCTTTACCCTCTCACATACACACACCCCTACTTGCCTTCCTCTCTAATCCCCTGTGGCTGTGGGTGGGGAAGGAAGTGGATATTGTTAAATTGAGTGGAGATGAGTATGCATCTTGCTTCATCCTCTGAAACCCATGTCTTCCATCATTCTCCCTCACTTATTTCTTTCTACATGAGTGGGTCTGTGATCATGTTGGCCAAAGTGGGGCTCTAATGGAATACTATTCAGCTATAAAAAAAAAAAAGAAGAATTCTTGCTGCTTGCAACAGTACGGATGGATGTAGAGGGAATTATGCTTAGGGAAATAAGACAGATAGAGAATGACAGATACCATATGATTTCACTAGTGTGTGGTTTATAGAGAAAACAAATAGATGACCAAAATAAAGTTTGCACTATAAGACCAATTTTATAAAATGGTTACCAGGAGAGAAAAGGGAAGGAGGTGGGTAAATCTGGAAAAGGGGTACAAATAATATGGTGAAGGATCAATTTGGACTTAGCAGTAAATTTAATTTAGCATATATTGATATAACATAATACAACAATGGATACCTAAAACTTATATGTTATAATGCAGTGTTATTTTAATAAAAATATTGTAAGTTTGTGGTTTTTTTGTCTTTTCTAGCACAGATTTACGTTCCAATTATCTTCTAAATACTACAATTGCTGGTGTAGAAGAGGCAGATGTTGTTCTCCTGGTTGGTACAAATCCCCGTTTTGAGGCACCACTATTTAATGCTAGAATTCGAAAGAGGTTAGTAATAATATTTATCCAAAAGATAATTGAAGAGCAGTTGCTAACAGATCTATTCTACCTCCTTTTCCCTTTGTGGACCTCTATGTCTTATGTTTTTATTTTTAAATAATTCAAGATACTTGAGATGGCTTTTGTATACCCATTTTTGTATACTGTTCACTCAGATCAAACATTTAAATCATTTGTCTTATTTGTTTTATTCTTTATATATTTGTATTTATGTACAGATGTTAATTTTTTTAATCATTTGGAAATAAGTTATAAATATGATTTTGTTTTATCTCTAAATATTTCTGTGTGGATTTCCTAAGAACATGGAATATTCTCTTCAGTAATCCAAGAATTTAGTACTTACATGGTATTATTACCTAACTCATAGATTATATTCAGAATTCATCAATTTTCCTATAATTACTTTCATAAAAAATTTTTTTTCTGCCCAGGATCCAGCCTGGAGTTACATGTTGTAATTAGTGCCATAACTCTTCAATCCTCTTTACTGACATTTATTTGAAGAATACAGACCAGCTATTATGTAGAATGCCTCCCTATTTTTTTATATTTATATCTTAAAAATTTGTGAATAGGTTAACCATGTAATTTATTGTCTTAACTGGCACACAATTGAAAGTGAAAAAAGGAGTTGTTAATTAGGATAACAAGTAAAAACCAGCTCTGTCTCAGACAAACCAGAATACAAGGTCTCTGCATTTGTAGCTATATTTGAAAGAATAGAATCCATACTTTCCTATCACAGAGGATAAATATGAATGACATAGACTAATTTCTTAAACTATGCTTAAATGGCCTTAATGAATAGCTGGGAAATACTTTACAAATATCTCAAAATAAAAACTAAACATCATTATTCTAAAATTAAAGTATTAGTTTGTAGTTGAGTTATACTTAACCTTTTTCACAGTGAATTTATTGAATTACCTTGTGTATTTTTGTAATACCTATTTTGAAAGATACACAGTAAATTTTATCTGTTAAGGTTAAATGTTCTATAAGTGCTATTCTGCTTATAATATTTTGTAATGTAAATAGAGCACTTACTTTGATGAAACCCATAAATTGCTTAGTAATTTAGCTCTAAAAACTTCATTGATTTTATTTCAGCTGGCTTCATAATGACTTAAAAGTGGCCCTTATAGGAAGCCCAGTGGATCTCACTTACAGATATGACCACCTGGGAGACTCTCCAAAAATTCTTCAAGACATTGCTTCGGGTAGCCATCCATTCAGCCAGGTGCTCTCTTGTTGATTTTTAAGTATTTTGTTTTTTTATTATTATTGTAATAATGACATTTGGCTACTATCTATATAGCAACATAGAAGAGTACATGAAAGAAAGTAATCCATTATCCAGAATCCCACCACCCCACATAAGTATTGATTCCTCATTGAGTCATCTCTGTTCACAGGAAAATGGATGAATAGATAGCAAACAAAAGCAAGATCATACTGTACTTATATTTTTATTTACCAGAGTTAAATTTTACTTGACATTATCAGAAAAGAAATTGAATGAAAGAATTAAACTTCAAGCTCTAATGAAATCTTTCTTTACTGCAAGAGTTACTATTCCTAAAAGAAATTTCAACAATCCTTTTACATGACTTTTTCAATACTGAGTTCTTTCTTCATATTCATTTCATTATTGACTAGAGTATAGAGTGTTTTGGTTTTTTCAACAAGAATTTGTAGTTGCACTGTCCTTAAAATTTTGCTTTCTTGAAAATGCCTGTTTTAATTTTATTCCTAAGAGCATTGTTAGGACTTAGTTCTTGAACTACTTCTTTTCCTCTCTGAACTTTATAAACATTTTATTTTCACTCTAATTCCTATCCATAGACCCCAGAAGATGACTAGTGTATTTCAGGAAAAGTTTTCTATTGTAGAATTAAATGTCTTATCTTTTTATTATTTCTACTGTATTCATTGTGAACTCTTATCAGTACCATTATTGACTCCCCTTTTCTATCATTTTTTCCTTTGGTTTTGTTTTCAGTTTCTTTGATATAATTTCCTGTGGTCTAATCTTTCTTTTCCCTGTATTTGCAGTCATGTTTTACTTTGTTTTTTATTGTTTTGGGCATGGTGTTCATCTCTAACTTGATTTTGTTATAGTTCTCTCTGAATTCTTTGATAAAAACATTCTTATGTATAATACACTGTTTCATTTTTGGGCACTCTTTAAATGAGAAAGTGAGTGTTGACTTTTATTTTCTTTGACGCTTATAATAACTGTTTCTCTAAACTCACATTCTCTTGGGAAATTCATCATGTGATGAAGGGCTTCCTCTTTTTATAGTCTCTAATCTTAATTCTCTTACTGATTCTTTGATTGGGGCCATTTATTGATGAATGATATAGAGAATGAGGAGAGTGAAATATGTAATCTATAGCTTTATTTCTTATTTTTCTGTTTACCAAATCTGTAGTTTCTTTTGCTCTTGAGATGCACTGCCCCTCATTTAAAAGAGAAGATCTGATAGTTTCGGGTATTCTGCATTATGATCTAGTGACCTTTGTTTTCCTTACTTCCTCCTCCCTGTCTGGGACGTGGTGAGTGGATAGGACATAGCAGATGTGATACTTTGGCGTGATTTCTCCTGTTATACCCTACTTTTTGAATCTCTATGGGACATTTCCCAGTTTTTCTGGGATATGCCCATAGCCATTTTCACCTAAGATTATTTGGCTAGGGTTTTCATTCCCAGTGCTTACGTTTAGAAAGCCTTTTTTATGTTCATCTAACCGGTTCACATTGGTAAGATGTTTTTGATTGAATCTGGTTGTGTGTCTGTATACTGACTTGCAAGTCAAAGTTTTATGTGGCCTCTCTACCACTTAGAGCCTCTGCACCCGTATGTGTATGGCCTCTGTTTAGTTCAGGTTAGAACTAACACTTGGGACAATGAATCATAGATGCAGATTGGGTTAGGTTATGTTTACTTATAATGTACTTTTAATCAAATTTTTCTTGTGTTTTTTTTTTAAATAGATCCTAAAGGAAGCTAAAAAACCAATGGTGGTTTTAGGTAGTTCTGCACTCCAAAGAAATGATGGGGCAGCAATTCTTGCAGCTGTTTCCAACATTGCTCACAAGGTTCGGATGAGTAGTGGTGTTACTGGTGATTGGAAAGTTATGAATATCCTTCATAGGTGTGTTGAGTAATTATATTACTATAAAATTGCGTATATGCATTCCTATTACACCCTTCACATTTAGATTTACCAATAATTCAGATGTAAAATAAAAACCTTTACTCTCTTTGTGAGAAGAATCCAAGATGATAAATAAATAATCCAAAATAGCAGTAAGTGTGGAAAAAGTCTTGAAAATCTGTATCATACTACTATCACCTTGGTTCAAAGGTTGCAACAAATCCTCTGATTTTAATTAAATGATAAAAATGACAGTTAATGAGAATTCATCTGAAGTTTTCTCTTGACTGTATAAATAATGCAAGTTTATGTTAGGAAAGTGGAAAAGGAGAAATAATGTGAAAATGGAAACTAGCTGTGTTCCACAAACTGTAGATAATTGCTACTGCTATTTTAGTGTATTTTCTTCTGGTCATCTTTTCCCTATGTAAATAATTTTTTAGTTGTGTAGTTAAAAATCATACTATATATGCTTGTGTATCCTTATTTTGGTCAGTTCTCATTACAAATAAGAATTTCTTCTTGTGATTGGAAATTCTTTTTTTTTTTTTTTTTAAGATTTATTTATTTATACAAAAATTGGGGTACAGGCCAGATGTGCTGGAGTGTGCGAGGATTCACCAGAGACAGAGTGGAGAACAGAATAGGCTGATGACAAATACACTGCTGAAAGGAGCAGCAGGTGAGGCAGGAGAGGTCTGCCACGCCATGCGGGTTTCTCCCTGGCTGGCTGGGAATCGAACCCATGCTGCAGAGGCTGCGGACAGCTTCACAGTGCAGCGCTCAAACCTCTGTGCCACCCGGGAGGCCCCTGATTAGAAATTCTTCATCAATAGAAATTTTAATGCTACTTTATGTCTTTAATATATATAATTTTTTAGCTTTCCTCCTTGTTAGCATGTAAATTGATGATAGTCATTAATCATACATAATGCACAAGATACCTGTGAACTTCAGTGTTTTTTTTTGGGTTTTTTTTTTTTTTTTTTTTTTTTTTACAAATTTTTCACTTCTTTTGTTAAATTCTTTCTAAAATATTTTATTCTGGGCCACCCCAGTGGCACAGCTGGTTGAGCGCTCCACTGTGAAGCTGTCCGCAGCCTCTGCAGCACAAGTTCCATCCCCGGCCAGCTAGGGAGAAACCCATGTGGCAAGGCAGACCTCTCAGGTCTTGCCTGCTGCTCCCCTCAGCAGTGTATTTCAGTCAGTTTTCCTCCTCTGTTCCCCACTCTGTCTCTGGTGGATCCTCTCACCCACCGCATCTCTGGCCTGTGCCCCCGCTCTTGTATGCATAAATAAATAAATCTTTTTAAATAAATAAATACTTTATTCTTTTGATGTCATCCACTAGGGTTTGACAGAGCAGTAGTATTTAGTGGAAGATGTTTTGAGCTGCCCATCTTCCTTCAAAAGTGGGTAGGTAGAAGTAGGTAGAAGACTAGCTAGTTTATACAAATAGATCTTTAGAATGGCTGCTACTATTTCCAGAAAGAAAGGTAACAATAATGAACTGGACCAGACGTTCAGTTATTGGAAGTGTTAGTTATTCCAGACCTCATCTTTAAAAGATTTCTATGCAAGTAGCATATGTTCATAAAAAAAAATCCACAAGAACATACACCAATGTAATATACTAATTATACTTTTCTCTGAATTAGAGTTTTATGAATGGTGTTTAAATTTCTCACTTTTGGTTTCCAAAATCACCTGATGTTCTCTAATCATTATATTTGACTTATGTCTTTTATTAAAAAATCTTACTATATTGAATAAGAATCATTGTAAGGCAGTTGCTTTCATCAGTTTCCAGACTTAACCCATTAAATATTATGAGTCAGTATCCTAAGAATCTTCTTCCTTTGTCATTCTTAATATAGTCAATGACTGCTGTTTGTTAACGTAACATCTATTTTAAATGGGTAAAAAAAGAACCATGAGGGAAGGTCTTTCACCATATTGAATAGAAAAGAGAGTGGGTATCATTCTAGGAATACATTTAATTTTATATAATGAAAACACAGTAAGTACACTAGAAATCCATAATTGTTTTACAGGATTGCAAGCCAAGTAGCTGCTTTGGATATTGGCTATAAACCTGGGGTGGAAGCAATTCGGAAGAATCCTCCTAAAGTGCTGTTTCTCCTGGGAGCAGATGGAGGTTGTATCACTCGACAGGATTTGCCAAAGGATTGTTTCATTATTTATCAAGGTAAGTAGCACCTGTGACATCAGAAACTGGAGACTAGAATGTTGTGTCTAGTAGCAGCTTTGTGGCAGTATATTTAGTGGAATGAATGTTTTACAAATTCAAGTATTTCACACACCAGTATTTTTTTTTAACCAAATCATAGGTACTATTATTAGTTACATGATATTGCTGTTAATCATTGTTATCTGATGTTTATTTAGTAACAAAAAATTGGAAGAAACATAAATAACCCCAGTAACAAGAATTGTTATGGGTTTATTTATACAATAAGTATTACATAACATTAAAATATACCTTTCTGAAGAATATTCAGCATTATTAATGGTAAGCACTTCCATATAAAGATAGTAGAAAGTTTAAAAATCATGTATTCTATGTTACAGAACATTTAATGAGTTAAGCTTAAGATAGTATTCCTTTGGCTTTTTGTCTTTGACTCATTTTCTTGAACTCTTTATCTTTATAAAACATGTAATCTAGTTCCCAGAATAAATGGAGTCTATAATATCCTTGCATGTTTATATAAAGTATTACCTAAATTTCTACTTCCTGATTCTTGCCTAAGATAATCATTGGTGACAGTTTTGATGTGCATGTTTCACACATTTTGCTATGCATATATCAAACTTATACACAAGTAAGATCAAACTCATATATTGTTCTAAAACTTTCATGTAACTTTTTTTTTCTTTCACCAGTTTTACTCAGTTATTAATGAGTGATAGTCTTTCAGAATACTATTTTTTTTTAAAGATTTACTTATTTATGCATATGAAAACTGGGGTACAGGCCAGAGGTACAGGGGGGCAGTGAGAGGATTCACCAGAGACATAGTGGGGAGCAGAACAGGTGGATTGACTGAAATACACTGCTGAGGGGAACAGTGGGTGAGGCAGGAGAGATCTGCGCCATGTGGGTTGCTCCCTGGCCGGCCAGGGATTGAACTTGTGTTGTAGGGGCTGGAGATAGTTTGGTAGTGCTGTCTTTAACCCCTGTGCCACCAGGAAGGCCCTCAGAATACTATTATCTATGATTTTACATTTATGCTCCATAATTATTATTACTGTCACATTCCTTTTCTGCATATTTCTTTCCTCCATTTCAGTCTACTTTACCAAATTTCACTGGCATGCATGTTTGCTTTTCCACTTTATAATTAAGAGGAAGTTAGTTTCTCTTGATTTTGAAGATAATATATGAGTGTGTGTGTGTGTGTGTGTGTGTGTGTGTGTGTGTGTGTGTGTGTAGCTGTAGTTAGCTGTTGTGAGAAGATGATATGATACATACTAGTTTTTTGCAAAAACAACCTGGGAGGGTCCTCCCTGGTGGCGCAAGGGGTTAAGACGCAACCTATGAAACTATCCACAGCCACTGCAGCACGAGTTCAATCCCCAGCCAGGAAGCTACCCGCGTGGTGCTGACTTGCCTACTGCTCCCCTCCACAGTGTATTTCAGTCAATCTGTCTGTTCCGTTCCCCACTGAATCCTTTGGTGAATCCTCTCATCTCCCACACTCTGGCCTGTTCCCCAATTCTTATATACATAAATAAATCTTTAAAAAAAATTAACCTGGGAATATGCATACTGAATTCTGTAACATTAATTTTCCTTGGGAAGGGACTTGAATTATGGGCAAGCTGGACTTTAATTTTTATTCAGTTCTTTGAATTTTAAAAATGAGATTTAAAAATAACTTCTAGTTTTAAAAATGAGATTTAAAAAATATGTATACTATGTCCATGTAAACTAACTGGCCAGTTTTTGGCTAAAATGTGGTTTGCCATTTGCCATCCTTTTTATAGGACATCATGGTGATGTTGGAGCACCTATGGCTGATGTTATTCTCCCAGGAGCTGCTTACACAGAGAAGTCTGCTACTTATGTCAATACTGAGGGTAGAGCTCAGCAGACTAAAGTAGCAGTCACACCTCCTGGCTTGGCAAGAGAAGATTGGAAAATTATAAGAGCTCTCTCTGAGGTATTTTTTCTAAGTGATTCTACTAATGAGATGTTTGACATGTTAGTTACAGATTAGAATGATTTTAAAGATCAAGGAAAATGCAACCGTGAAATGCAGAGATGTTTTGAATAATTTTTTTTAAGTACTAAAAATTTATGTCAGTTTTTGGGACCTGATATAGATTGCAGGTATAACTCTTCCATATGATACTCTGGATCAAATAAGGAATAGATTGGAAGAAGTCTCTCCTAATCTTGTTCGATATGATGATGTCGAAGGAGCTAATTATTTCCAGCAAGCAATTGAGCTCTCCAAGGTAAAATTTGCCTATATGCAGTTTTTATAATTGTGTTTCTTCTGATGAAACAATTAGTTTTCTGTACTGTTATCTCTCTCCTTTTTTTGCAGCTAGTGAACCAGCAACTTCTTGCTGATCCTCTTGTTCCACCTCAGCTAACAATAAAAGACTTCTACATGACAGGTATGTGATTGTCAACATGAATGCCAAATGTGAAAGATGGCAAGGAATCAGATCATCTAATTTAACATTATGATTCCAACATGTTAGTAATAATATTTGTTCATTTTAATCCTTGTAGATTTTCAAATACCAAAACTAGTGTAATTCATATTTCCTGATTTTGATCTAATTTCTTTTATTTCTGAAATGCAAGCAGAGTTTGAAAATCTAAGCAGAGTTAACAAATTCTAAATGTAAAATTTTCCTATTGCATGTAAGATGACTCTTGCAGTTCAGAGATGATTTTTTAAGTGGCAAATAACTCTGAAGGTTTTTCTGGGAATTATAATAGAACCAAAACACTTAATTGTGAAACATGTTAAACAATATTTCTCATGTAAATTGTTAGGAATTTTTTTGAGGAATGCAGACTAACTGAAGCTTGTTTGCTACAGGTCTCGATACATATTTAGGTTATCAGGTACTTGATAGATGATACTAAATAATTTTCTAAAAGATAGTATGTTTTGAATTTTTTGGTAGTTTTTATTTATGACTGTAATAGGTTTTTTTAGTTATATTAACAAATGTTATACTCATTGTAGAATCATATCTAAGCTCAAAACAACAAGGAAAAGACACTATCACTGGGAAATAACTATATTTATTTTTAACATTTTTTAACATAGTTATTTCTATATTTCTTCTTGTAAAATATAGAAATAACTATATTTCTTCTTCCAGTGATCTACACATATATATTTATTAAAACAAAAATTGAGGATATTAATTTACTCTGGGTATTTTTGGGACAGCTTTATTCATGTACTATAAAATTCACCATATAGTATGCCTTTCGATGGCTTTTAGATCTTAGTATACATACTGTTTGGTAACCTTTTTTCAGTAACTGTGTGTGTGCAAATTTCTTTTCTGTGCCTTCAGTGTTTTTCTATAGTATTTATAATGGCCACATACTAGCACATCATGTGGTTGTGTATAGTTATTAAATCATTTCTATGAGTATTTATTAAAGTTATTTAAGTAATAAGACTAATTTGTTGATCGATTGAAAAGAATTTACATATAGTTTTTGTAGTGCTTTTCGTGTTCCTGAATATGTGCCAACGAGAAAGTTTTACCATATATTTTTAAAGTTGTATTATCAAAACACACATTTTCTTAATATCTTTCAGATGCAATTAGCAGAGCCTCACAGACAATGGCCAAATGTGTCAAAGCTGTTACAGAGGGTGCCCAGGCAGTAGAGGAACCATCCATATGCTGAAACATCTTTTAGGAACCCAGTTTTACTACAAATAATTAATGGACAATTATATTAGAGTGCTCTCTCAGAGGTTTATCTCTTTAAAAAATAATCCTAATGATGTAATATTAAGGTTCTACAATGTTTTTTTGAACGCTATATTGCAATTATCAAAGAACCTTGAGGTTTCAAACACACATTTATGTATTCTGTGTAACATTGTTAAGTGGTTTAATAAACGTGTATACTCATGCTCATTCATGTAAAAGCATTGATATTGTGGCAAATACAAACACTTAAAATGTGATTTCTTCTAAGATCATTATGTTTATAAAATGGATGTAATAAGGGCTTCCATTAGAAATTACCTAGAAAAAAGGTAAAGTATTTTTGTTAAGATGAATAGACAAATATAATCATAAATCAGATCTGCATCTTGGACACCTGTAACTAGCAATCATAATAATGATAGCTAATGGTTATTCAGCATTTTCTGTGTGCTAAGCTCTGAGGTTTTACATGCATCATCTTGTTTTATCCTTGCTACTTCCCTGTGAGCTAGTACTATTTCATTGCAGAAATGAAGAAACTGAAGCCCAGTTTATTAGGTAGCTTGCCCAAGACCACACAGCAAAAAAGTCAGACTCAAGCCTAATTTTCTCTGTCTCCAAAGTCCATTCTTTTTAAATGATACATATAATTCACTCCATTAATATTGATTCAGTATGTATTACTTCTAACAATTATTATCGAGAGAACCTTAGTGGATAAAATATTTTCTATTTTCTTTTGAATCTGTTTACATAATGTCATGATGATTTATATGACATTTTTCTTTGTGTAGTAGATTACACACACACCCTTGGAATGAGGGCAGTCTCAACAGATAATTTATGTCTCACTGTTGTTCCATATTCATTATATTAACACCAACTCTAGCATTAACTAAATTGTTCCAGTAATAGATGATAAAAGTAATAGCTTTTGTAATTTTCAATTAAGACAAAAAAGTGAAAATTTTATTCAGGTTTATTCTAAAGTTGTTAATTTTTTTTCAAAATCTGTTATTGGAATCCTTGTAGAATCATTATTCCTTTCTGCTTTTACTACAGACTCAGCCCATCTATAGTATATAGTTTTCCTCATATAATAGAGGATAAGGCTTTTAGAATAGTATATCATCAATATTTAAAAATTGTACATAATTTGTCACCTATAACAGCCTTTGCAGAACTGTTTAGTTTATCCACTTTTGTGATATATCCTGAAGTTGTATGCATTGCTTAAAGTACTTTGCTTAAAATTCTCAGTTGCCTGAAATACAAATTTCCTGAAAGTCTTTGAATTCAGTGCAAACTTCCTAGCCCTCTCTACTTTCTTCACCCCTTAGCACTTAGGGGGCATATCCTCCCAGTTTGGTTTTTCACACAGAACTCTACACCAAATATGTGCAGACTTAAGATTGTTTGTAAGAGGTTATTGCACTCAAATGGAGAGAAAGTGACATATGCCTAAACTGGTCCAGGATCCTTGGGCTGCACATGTAAACTTGTGATTCTGTAAATACCTTATTTGGGGTCAGTAGTACTCAATAAATGTGTTGGTTTTTACATTAATATGAAAATTCATGGGCATCTATGAATCATATAAGGCTGAATATTAAGTTTATGATAAGCATAAACATTTAATAATTGCTAAGGGGAAAGAAGACCCTGAAGAAGAGCTTCCATATTGAAGAAAAATACATGTAGGTGAGAACAATAATCTGGCTGATGGAGTTGTGTTTTTTTTCCCCCTGAAGTGTAATTGACTTATATTAGTTTCAGGTATACAACATATTTGTATATATCGTGAAGTGATTACCATAAGTCTAATTAACATCTATCATCCTACATAGTTATGAAATTTATTTCTTGTAATAAGAACTTTTAAGATCTACACTCAGTAACTTTGAAATATGTAAAATGGTATTACCAACTATACTCAGCCATGTTCATTACATCCCCATGACTTATTTTACAACTGTTTAAGTTTTACTTTGACCCCCTTCACCCATCTCTCACCCACTCCTACCTTACCCTCCACCTGTTGGAACCATCAGTCTGTTCTCTAGGAACTTAGGTTCATTGTTTTTTCTTTACAATTCCATATATGAGATTATATGATAATTGTTTTTGTCTACTTGACATACTTCATTTAGTATAAAGTCCTTGAGATCCATCCATGTTATCACAAATGGCAAGGTTTCATTCTTTTTTATGGCTAAATAATACTACATTGTATATGTGTACACACATTTTCTTCATCCCTTGGGCATTGTTTCTATGTATTAGCTATTGTCAATAATTCTGTAGTGAACAAGGGGATGTATATATATCTTTGAGTTAGTGTTTTTGTTTTCTTTAATAAATATCCAGAAATGGAGTCATTTGATTATATGAGGTAGTTCTTTTTGAGGAACTCCATACCATATTCCATCGTAACTACACCGATTTATATTCCTAGGAATTAATGTTTTAAACAATGAGTTAACGAGAACATTTACAAAGAGTCAAACCAAGGACCCTTGGGTGAAGAAGGCAGTCTGAAATACACAGTTAACAATAGGGTACTGAGACTACAAATGTAGAGACTAAAAGGCAAGAGACGTATTAGAGGTATTTTTACTATACCCTGTTGATTCAAGTAAAAATTTTGGACAATTGGGGCCTCCCAGGTGGCGCAGCGGTTGAGCGCTGGGTTGCGAAGCTGCCCGCGGCCTCTGCGGCGCCGGTGCGATCCCCGGCTGCTCCCCGGCCACCGGAGGAGGGTCCCACATGGCGTGCAGACCTCTCCTGCCGCCCGCTGCTCCCCTCAGCAGTGTACTTCGGTCCTTCTGCCTGCTCTGCTCCCCACTCTGGCTCTGGTGAATTCTCTCACCCTCCCGCGCTTCTGACTGTACCCAGTGCATGTATAAACCAAACAAACAAACAAATAGATAAATAAGACATGCCTCTAGAAAATTAAAAAAAAAAAAAAAAATTTTTGGACAATTATGAAAGTTGAATATATGGAATATAGGTACAAAAAATCTTAAAACCTAAACCCCATCAGGAATGATGCCCAAATTCATTGTGAATGATTATAATAAAAGCATTAATAAAAAGCTTTACATCTTCCTAGTAATACTCAGTATACAAGCATTATTACTGCTGAGTTGTTTAGATACTTTCTTTTCAGGTCAGACAGATCTTGTTCAATTTTGGGAAAGTTACTTAGAAAAATTTTAAGATGGTTTGTTCACCTGTAAGATTAACTTAAAAATTATACTTATTTTTAGGCCTCCCTGGTGGTGCAGGGGTTAAAGTCTTAGCGCTATCAAGTTATTGCCAGCCACTGTGGCATAAGTTTGACCCCTGGCCAGGAAGCTAACGCACATGGCGTAGCAGACCTCTCCTGTCTCACCTGCTGCTCCCTCAGCAGTGTATTTCAGTAGATCCACCTGTTCTGCTTCCCACTGTTTCTTTCATGAATCCTCTCACTCCCCCGTACCTCTGGTCTACAACCCATTTCTCACATAGATAAATCTTTTTAAGAAATAATATTTTTAACCTCATAGGTTTATGAGAAATCAAAACCTGTAAAACTCAGCCTATTTCATAGCAACTATTCAATGTGCTTAAACTAATGCTGGAGACTTACCTGAGGACCATCATTATAGAAAAATGCCTACTACAAGTTTTGCTGACAGTTTCAGGAAGTTTCATCATGGAAGTCTTTGATCCTAATATTAAAAGCCCCCATTCTAAGTGAATCAAGTGAAAAATTTATTTCTTTTGATTGTGAAGGAAAATCAGAAGCGCGGGAGGGTGAGAGAATTCACCAGAGCCAGAGCGGGGAGCAGAGCAGGCAGAAGGACCGAAGTACACTGCTGAGGGGAGCAGTGGGCGGCAGGAGAGGTCTGCGCGCCATGCGGGACCCTCCTCCAGTGGCCGGGGAGCAGCCGGGGATTGAACCAACACTGCAGAGGCTGTGGGCAGCTTCGCAACCCAGCACTCAACCGCTGTGCCACCGGGGAGGCCCACCAGCTTGTATTCTTTTTTTTAAAAAAGCGCATTCTTTTTTTTAAAAAAGGTTTATTTATTTATGCATACAAGTACGGGTACAGGTCAAAGGTGTGGGGCCTCAGACGATTCACCAGAGACAGAGTGGAGAGCAAAACATGCCTGTTGACTGAAATACATTGCTGAGGGGAGCAGCAGGCTAGACAGAAAAGGTCTGCTTCCCATGTGGATCAGCTCCCTGGCCAGGGATCAAACTCAGTGGCTGGCGATAACTTGATAGTGCTGAGACTTTACCCCTGGGCCACCAGGGAGGCCCCTAGTGATTCTGTTTTAATCCTTAGATTACCTCTTTAAAAAAAAAAAAAAAAAAAGATTTATGCATACAAAAACTTGGATGCAGGCCAGAGGTGTGGGTGGTGAGAGGATTCACCAGAGACAGATTGGGGAACAGAATAGGCAGATCGACTGAAATACACTGCTGAGGGGAAAAGGGTGAGTCAGGAGAGGTCTGCTGCGTCAATTGGGTAGCTCCCTGGCCAGGGATAGAACTCGTGTGGCAGTTGCTACGGATAGCTTTATAGGTTGTGTCTTAACACCCTGCGCCACCAGGGAGGCCCCAGTAGATTACTTCTAGGAACATAAACAATGGTTACTTGTAAAGAGTAATGAAAGGGTTAGAGCCATTAATGTGTATAAAGGGACAGGTGGATTTTCTTTGCAACATAAAACTTTGCCTAATGTAGATTGTCGGTTGTATTGTTGCCCAAACAAATGACCCCATCACTCTTAAAGCTATCAAGGAGAGAGACCTTAATAAGCAGCTTAGCAACCAAAATGGTGACAAGAGGTATGTGTTTTGTTTTAATGTTAATATTGTCATTCATGATTGCTGTTAAAATGTCACCAGCATAGTCATTACAATCCCTGTTACCAAAATCCCAGTGTGTGTGGAAATCAGTATTCAGGCAGAAATAAATGAGTACATAGTATAAAAAACTTTTTTAGGACGTTTGATAAGACTAGTTCCATTGTAGCATAGATTGATTCTACTTTTGGAAACAAATAGACCAAAAAATCTGATAAAGATCTATTGGGACCACATAGCATCTACTCTGTGCCTGGGACTACAAAGAAATACAATTCAGTTTGTGTCCCCAAGAAGCTAATAGTGAAATAAAAGAGATATATAAGAAATCAGTTATAGTAATGACATAATATATTCCAGTAGAGGTATGTCCATAAAGCAGTGGTGTCCCTGGCTAGACCTGAACAAATTTAAGTTTACCAATACCAAGTGTTGGCCATTATCTAGGGAGATAGGCCCACTCCTGTATCAAAATTTTAATCCATATTTTTTAGATGCAGCAAATTCACTTCCAAAGAATTTTTCCCAAATATTTACCAGCATGAATTTGTGAGAACATATAGATAAGAATGTACATTTACATTGTTAGTGAGACAAAACAAAAATTTAAGGGGCCTCCCTGGTGGCACAAGCACAGCACTGTGAAGCTATCTGCAGCCCCTGCAGCATGAGTTCGAACACCAGCCATGGCGCAGCAGGCCTTTCCTGTCTCACCCCCTGCTCCCCTCTGTAATGTATTTCAGTCAATCTGCCTGTTCTGTTCCCCACTCTGTCTCTGTGAATCCTCTATACCTCTGGCCTATGCCCCAGTTCTTGTATGCATAAATAAATAAATCTTTAAAAAAATGTAAATATCCATCAATAGGGGACTGCTTTAAAATGTTTTGATATAATCATAAAATGAAATATTATGAAGGTGTATAAAAGAATGATTGAGATTTCAACTTGCTGATGTAGAAAGAACTCCAAGCTACATTAGGGACATAAAGCAAGTAAACAATAATATGTATCTGTATCTATATATTAGCTTATGTATGTGTGGAAAGTGAGCAGATATCAAGAGAACAATTGTGATTAGTTCAGCTAGCATAAGGAAAAGGATTTTACATATCCATCTGGACATTTGAAAGTTTTTACAGGAATATATTGCATTTATATTTTTAAAAAACATTTAAATGAAGGGCCTCCCCGGTGGCCCAGCGGTTGAGCGCTGGGTTGCGAAGCTCCCCGCAGCCTCTGTGGTACCGGTTCGATCCCCAGCTGCTCCCTGGCCACCGGAGGAGGGTCCCACATGGCGCGCAGACCCCTCCTGCTCCCCCCCTTCAGCAGTGTACCTCGGTCCTTCTGCCTGCTCTGCTCCCCGCTCTGGCTCTGGTGAATTCTCTCACCCTCCCGCGCTTCTGACTGTACCCAGTGCATGTATAAACAAACAAATAAACAAATAAATAAATAAAAATACATGCCTCTTAAAAAAAAAAAAAACATTTAAATGAAGATAATGCCACAAAACAAAATATTTAAATTGATGAAAAGTAAAAAAAAGATACAAAATTGTGTTACTGCATGCAACTGCATTTTATATATTATGGTAAACAGTCTAAAGTGGCTCCAATTATCCCTGCCTATCCAGATTCACACCTTTATGTAATCTTTCCTTGAGTGTGGGCTGGATCATTGATTATTGATGCACTTTTATTGAATAGCAATGTCACTATTGAGATTAGATTTTTTTAAAGACTGCCTTTTTTCTTGGGTTTGCTCTGGTTCTTTCTCAGATCACCACCAGCAATGCTGTGAGGACACGATTAGAGAGAGGCCCCCACATGGTAAGGAAGTGGTTACTGGCAGCCACATGAGAGCTAAATCCATTGGGTGCATTAGAATCACAACTGCAACCCCAACCACAGCGTCACTGCAACCATATATTACCAAATACCTGATACACTCGAACTGTGAGGTTATAAGTATTTGTTGTTTTTACCCACTAATATTTGAGCTTTGTTTTGTTTTGTTTTGTTTTGTTTTATTTTGCAACAGTAAGATAACTGCATATACTATTTTATACTTTAGCCAAAGCATATGCCAGAGTGACCCATATAAATGATGTGTGGGTAAAGCCTGGCAATCAATACCAGATGGGGGACAATTCTGAAGACAGTTTCAGGTCCTGTGCTCTTAGTGGGGTTGGCTGAGGCTGTCATTGGGTCTGCACTGCAGCTCAATTTTTCCCTCTGCCCACTCCTGCTTTCGCCCCCCCCCCTTTTTTTCATAATTAAATTTATTTTCTTACATTGTTCATTTTTGTACAGTATCTGATTTTTTTTTTAAGATTTATTTATTTATACATGCACTGGGTACAGTCAGAAGTGCGGGATGGTGAGAAAATTCACCAGAGCCAGAGCGGGGAGCAGAGCAGGCAGAAGGACCGAAGTACACTGCTGAGGGGAGCAGCGGGCGGCAGGAGAGGTCTGCGCGCCATGTGGGACCCTCCTCCGGTGGCTGGGGAGCAGCCGGGGATCGAACCAGCGCTGAAGAGGCTGAGGGCAGCTTCGCAACCCAGCGCTCAACCGCTGCGCCACCGGGGAGGCCCCAGTATCTGATTTTTCCACTCACGTGTAGTCCCATAGTTCTCCCACCACCGCAGCACCCATGAACCTTCATCATAGTCCCTCCCATCCCCTGTTTTGATCCCTCTCCACCCTCCCATCCCCCACTGTATGCCTCATATCTATGGTCAGCTTGCAAGTTTTGTCTTCTTCCTGATTCTTTGTTTTATAAAATGAAACTATCTGATTTTTCTTTTTCCTTCCGACATTTCACTGAGCATAATCCCTTCCAGTTCCATCCATGTTGTTGCAAATGACATGAGTTTATCTTTTTTGATTGCTGAGTAGTATACCATTATATTTATATACTATATATATATATATATATATATTAATAGCTAAGATATGGAAACAACCCAAGTGCCCAAAAACAGATAAACTGATCAAGAATATATGGTATATATATTCTTGATCAGTTCATCTGCTTTTGGACCACATCTTCTTGATCAATTCATCTGTTTTTAGGCACTTGGGTTGTTTCCATATCTTGGCTATTGTAAATTCCTAGGAGAGGACTAGCTGGATCACATGGTAGATCATTTTTTAATATTTTGAGGAACCTCCACACATCTTTCCATAGTGGGGCCTCCCCTGGTGGCACAGCGGTTGAGAGCTTGGTTGCGAGGCTGCCCGCAGCCTCTGCAGCGCCAGCTCGATCCCCAGCCACAGGCAAGGGTCCCACAAAAAAAAAAAAAAAAAAATCTTTCCATAGTGCCTGGACCATTGGCATTCCCACCAGCAATGTAAGAGGGTTCCTTTTTTGCCACATCCTTGCCAGCATTTTTTTCAGTTTTTTAAATATGTCTTCTCCTTTAACACAGATGTTTACCTTGGGCACTACTTAATAAATGTCCCACACACTAAATTTTGCTCAGAATCTGTTACCTCAGGATTCAGGGTTTTTTTTTTAAGATTTATTTATTTATGCATACAAAAGCTGGGGTGCAGACCAGAGGCTTGGGGAGGGGGAAGAGGATTCACCAGAGACAGAGTGGGGAGCAGAACAGGCAGATCCACTGAAATACACTGCTGAGGGGAGGAGCAGGTGAGACAGGAGAGGTCTGCTGTGCCATATATGGGTTAGCTCCGTGGCTAGAGATCGAACTCATGCTGCAGTGTCTGGGAATAGCTTGATAGCACTGAGACTTAACCCCTTGTGCCACCAGGGAGGCTCGGGATTCACTCTTTGACAGCCATTGGTAACATCTATGATTCCTGGGTAGCTAGTCCAATAAATACCCCCTCTTAGCAGGAAGCAGATGAGGAGGAGGAAGTGGAAGACAATGGCTTGGAAATTGAATCACTTCCACTCACGTAGCATAGGCATGATTTATAGCCACAGAGATTATACAGAGTTGTTTTACTTATCTTTTGCTATGAAACAAACCACACCAAAAGTTAGTGGTGTAAAACAACCACCATTTCATTATGTCCATGAGATCCTGTGGATCCAAAATACAGAAGAGGACTGTTCTTCTTTTCCATGACTGGATCCTTAATGGAATGATTGGTATATTTGGGGATGACTCAGTAGATGGAGCCTAGAGCATCTATGGTGGAGGACTCAGTTCCCAGATGGTGTCTTCACTATCATGTTTGGCTCCTGGGTTAGAGTAATGAGGAGAGGTTCAGATAGAAGGATTACCTTCCAAAGCATTTACTTGTGCTCTGTACAGCAGGACAGTCTCCAGGTAGTTGTGCTTAGAGGGTGATCGAGAACCAAGGAACAAGCTGCCAGGATATTTTTACTTAACCTCAGAAATTACTATAGTATTGTTTCCACCGTACTTTATTAGTCAGACTCAGAGCCCACCCAGATTTAAGAAAAGGAAACATGTTACCTGCTGGTGGGAGGAGAGTCAAACAAAACCAATACAAGGAGAAAATGGATATGGGGGAAATTATGTCCCACAGTAATGAACAGGAAAATATGGGAGGGGGAGAGGGAGGCTAATAAATTATAAAGTTTCTATAATATACCAATTAATCCATACCTATTTTCTGGTCACTTATTATATATCCAACTCTACTGCTTTTTTTTTTTAATTTTTTTTTTTTAATAGAGGCATGTTTTATTTATTTATTTGTTTGTTTGTTTTGTTTATACATGCACTGGGTACAGTCAGAATCGTGGGAGGGTGAGAGAATTCACCAGAGCCAGAGCAGGGAGCAGAGCAGGCAGAAGGACCGAAGTACACTGCTGAGGGGAGCAGCGGGCGGCAGGAGAGGTCTGCGCGCCATGTGGGACCCTCCTCCGGTGGCCGGGGAGCAGCCGGGGATCGAACCGGCGCCGCAGAGGCCGCGGGCAGCTTTGCAACCCAGCGCTCAACCGCTGCGCCACCGGGGAGGCCCCTCTACTGCTTTTGTATCCAGTACAGAGCTGGTAATTTACTTGACATATATGAGATAGAGTTGAGACCCTTCCCAATGGCCCAAATTCTTTAAGCTTTTGAATTTAACTCAAGAACCTTGGCAATTGTAACTGAAATGTTCTTCAGGGGATTTAGCCTATATGTAGGGGGAAACAAGTCTCTGTTAGGTTGCTTACAGATCATCCAGTATGGGTTGCTATAGATTGAGTACATACTAGGTAGGTCCAAATGAGGTAGTGTTCCTCAAGTTACATATTTGGTTTTGTTTGTTTGTTTGTTTTTAAAGATTTATTTATTTATGCGTACAAGAGCCGGGGCACAGGCCGGAGGTGCGGGCGGGGGGATGGGGGGGCTGAGAGGATTCACCAGAGGCAGAGCGGTGAACAGAACAGGTCTGCTGCAGCATGTGGGTTTCTCCCTTGCCAGCCAGGGATCTAACTCAAGCTGCAGAGGCTTCTGATTGCTTCATAGCGCGGTGATTAACCCCTTGCGCCAACAGGGAGGCCCCTAGTTTTTTTTTTTTTTTTTTAAGATTTATTTATTTATATATACAAGAATTGGGGTAAAGACCGGAGTTGTGGGGGTGGTGAGAGGATACACCAGAGACAGAATGGGGAACAGAACAGGAAGACTGATGAAATACAGTGCTGAGGGGAGCAGAGGGCGAGTCAGGAGAGGTCTGCTGTGCCATGTGGGTAGCTCCCTGCCGGGGATTGAACTCATGCTGCAGTGGCTGCGGATAGCCCATAGGTTGTGTCTTAACCCTTCGTGCCACTGGAGAGACCCAAGTTATGTATTTAGTATTATAGTGTGAGTACAACAATGGAAGCCAAGCTGTAGTTTTCCAATATCACCTATTGCATTTCCACTTTGCAGGATTTACTATTGTGAAAGTTAATAACGGAAACCTTATTTAAATGAGGTTGGGAGTCTTGAAAAGAGTTCCTAAACGTGCACAGTCAGCAAACTACAGGACCCAACAAGCCTTCCATCTCAGACAGGAAGTGACAGTGCTTTCCCATCTCAGAGGAAGTCCTCACTTCCCAGCAGCAGCCCCTCCTATGTAAGGGGTACTAGCTTTTGATATGGGTAGAGTGTTTGTGTGTCTTTCCACGGGACTGCACTTTCCAAACTGCCTTTTTTGCCTTCTGCTTGGTAGATATTTTAAATATTTCTTTCCCTCCCACCTCCTTTCTGCTTCCTTCTCTCCCTCTCTCAGGCTTTATTTTGTTTATTCTCCATAGTGCTCTAGAATGTGTTTCATTTAGTAAAGGGGACTTCTTTGCTCCTGCTCACATTTGCCACATCTCCAACCTCATACCTCGTTTTGTTTTGGTTTTATTCCCACCACCATCCCTTACACACCCTGTCTCTTCTCCCCCTCCCTCTTAACCGCAGAACCCTTGGGTATTTATTGATTTATTGTTTCCTGTTTATTGATTGCCACTGGCTTTAAAAAAGGCTTTATGTTATCGAACTGTCTGCTATATAAATGTCCAGTGTTTATTTTTATTGTTTTGACTTGCTTTAGGACACAGTATTCTCTTAAATTCCCTCCATTTTGTTAAAAAATGACTCAATCTCAGTCTTCTACATAGTGCTCCATAGTGTGGATTATACCACATTTTCTTGACCTAGTTGTCCATCAACACTTAGGCTGGGGCCTCCCAGGTGGTGCAGCAGTTGAGTGCTGGGTTGCGAAGCTGCCCGCAGCCTCTGCAGCACCAGTTCGATCCCTGGCTGCCAGGTGAGGGTCCCGCATGGCGCGCAGACCTCTCCTGCCGCCCGCTGCTCCCCTCAGCAGTGTACTTCGTCAGTCTGCCTGCTCTGTTCTCCCCTCTGGCTCTGGTGAATTCTCTCACCCTCCAGCGCTTCTGACTGTACCCAATGCTTGTATAAATAAATAAATCTTAAAAAAAAAGATGAAAAAAAAAAAACACTTAGGCTGCTTCCATTTCCTAGGTACTGTAAAAAATCCTGCCATGAACATTATGAAACATGGGGATTTTTGTGTTGATGATTTCATATTCTTTGTTTTTTTTTAAGATTCTTTTTATTTATTTATGCATACAAGAACTGGGGTAGAACTGGTGGAACAAAGTGGGGCAGAACAGGTGGATTTACTGAAATACACTGCTGAGGGGAGCAGCGGGCGAGACAGGAGAGGTCTGCTACATCATGTGGGTCAGGTTCACACTCATGCCGCCTACTGAGACTTAATCCCTGCGCCACCAGAGAGGCCTGGTTTCATATTCTTTGGACAGATGCCCAAGAATGGGATTGCTGGTTATATAGTATTTTCATTTTTAATGTTTTAAGGTAAATCCAGATTGTTTTCCATAATCATTGCACCAGTTTACAGTCCTACCACAGTGTAGTAGAGTTCCTTTTTCTCCTTGTCCTTTGCAATACTTGTTTCCAATACTTGTTTGTTGTTGTTCCTGAATAAACCCATTTTGTTTGTGAAATAATGGAATGATTTTTGTTTAACATGAACACTGTATTCTTCAGCAAGTTAAATAAACTCCTAATAAGCAATGCACTGCACATTATTAATATAAATTATATTCTGAATTTTAAAAAAAGTGCCAAGTCACAAGGGCAAACTAGGACAGGAACTGACGCTGCTGAGCTCTTTCAACTCTTCCAAGACTGTTGAATTTTCCTCATGTTCCCAGGGGTAGAGTGACCTTGCCGGTTATTCTAGAACAGAAGCATCTACTTGCTGAGATAAAGCTGGACGTCTAAAAGGAGCCGGAAAGCATGACTTAATTTCATTAATATCAATTGCCCCTGCCAAGAGAAATAAGGCCATCGTTTTTATTTTTTTTTGCCTATTTTTTTTCTTATTGTTTTAAGACTGAAGCAACCTGGTCTATATTGTTTGGCATATTGTTTGCTTAGCAGCAGGAACTAAACAGTCATACCCCTTCCTGGGATGCACTTGTTTTGTACCTGCCAGCCCCGAGGGACTCAGGGAGAAGTGGTGATGTATCCCCAGCAGCAGCATTCCCTAGGGAGGTCGGGATCATTCCTCAGCATCTCCCGTGAGCATCCTCACTCTGTGACCCAGGTCCTTTCCTTACCCAGGCCCTTTCCTTGTTTATCCTTGTTTGCTTTCCTGGCCAGATGTGGGTGTCTTCAAACCTTTTGTTCCATAAGAGATGGGAAGAAGGGGCCTCCCTGAGGGCACAAGGGGTTAAGTCTCTGTGCGCTATGACGCTATCACCAGCCACTGCAGCATGAGTTCCATCCCCAGCCAGGGAGATACCCACATGGCACAGCAGACCTCTCCAGATTCGCCCACTGCTCCCCTCAGCAGTGTATTTCAATCAGTCTGCCTGCTCTGTTCCCTGCTCTGTCTCTGGTGAATCCTCTCACCCCCCGCACATCTGGCCTACACCGTAGTTCTTGTATACACGCATAAATAAATAAAAATAAATCTTAAGGGCCTCCCCGGTGGCACAGTGGTTGAGCGCTGGGTTGCGAAGTTGCCCGCGGCCTCCGCGGCGCTGGTTCGATCCCCGGCTGCTCCCCGGCCACCGGAGGAGGGTCCCACATGGCGCGCAGACCTCTCCTGTCGCCCGCTGCTCCCCTCAGCAGTGTACTTCGGTCCTTCTGCCTGCTCTGCTCCCCGCTCTGGCTCTGGTGAATTCTCTCACCCTCCCGTGCTTCTGACTGTACCCAGTGCATGTATAAACAAAACAAACAAACAAACAAATAAATAAATAAAACATGCCTCTATTAAAAAAAAAATTTAAAAAAAATCTTAAAAAAAAAAAAAAAATAGGTGGGAAGAGTCTTTTCACTCCCTGGGTCTCTAGTGATCTATCTCTAATGTTTTCTTCTCACATCATTCCTGGTCATTGAAAGGGTTGGCGTGGTAAAGAAAAGGAAAGCCAGGCTAAATTTCCCACAGGCAAAAAGTTTATTGTGCCCCAGTGAAGTTCACTGACCCCCACAAAGGTAAGAAAAGTCATGCCCCTCAGGGTATGAGGGTCATTTTTTATAGGACCAGTCTGGCTTTGGTGGGAGGTGGAGTGAAGTTGCTTTTCAAAGAAATTGTTCTCTCTTGGAGCTTATTATTCTTTCATGGCTGCTTATCAGGCGCGGTGCAAACCAGGTAGAGCCAGCTCTGGGATGCAGGTGGCCGCAGTTTCAAGTTCCTCCCTCTGCCTCATCGCTGCCCCGGCCTTGACCTGACAGTCATATATGAAGGTGCACTTTCTACAGGTTCAATTTTGTCATCATCTTCTCATGCATTACAAAATTGATACGTCTCTATTCAAAGTTTCCTTCACTGAGGGCACATTTCCTTGTATACAGGTTGACTGCGTATACAAAATATACTGCCCTTTGGTAGACTCACCAAATAAACAGTTCTCATTCAAAACTGGAATTTAGGACAAATACCTTATAATCGTTTTTATACTATATTTGTGTCTGAGAGTCACATTTTATTGTACTGTGAACTATCTTTTATTGAAATTGGCTCTCCGATTCCTGGCTTGTGGTTTAATTCAATAAATCCATGTGCAAGAAAAGCAATTTTCAGAAGGAAAATGAAAAACACCCTAAAAAGGGGCAGGATAAACTTTCTGCTAGGCGAACCACCAAAGAGATTATTAGTAGCTTCTATGATTTTATTGCAGCAACCTATTATCCTTAACAACTTTATAATTAAGGCTACTAGGCCAGGACTATGCCTACCCAATTTTATTCCCTGGGCAGAACCCAAGGTGCTTGTAAATTTGAACAAACTGATGTAAACTGAAATTATGGTGCCTGTCTTCAAGACTGAGTAGAGCAAGTCAACTGCTAACCTTGGGGATAACAGTTCATTTCCCCAGGCACCAAGATATTGATTAGGAAACTGGGCAAGGAATTTTCCTAATGGGCCTTGCTTCCCAGGAAGAGGTCATTCCTTTTCCCTTGTAGGCACCTCCCTCTCAGAGAGTGGGATTGACTCACCCTCTGACTCAGCATGATTGTACACAATAAACAGTTGAGAAATTATTGTTTCTGCTAGAGTTTCTGATGCAGTAAAGCATATGTTTACATTTAGTGATGGAAAGATACCGGATCCCAGTTTCCTACGGGGCCTACAGTAAAATTTTCCCCAGGCCTCTTTTCTCCCTTGAACTTACCCTACCACACTGGAAATTTCACACTCCACCTTGCTCCAGTGACTCTCAGCCCCTTCCAAAGACCCCAAAATACTTTTTTTTTTTTTTTTTTTAAGATTTATTTATTTACGCATACAAGAGCTGGGATACAGGCCAGAGATGCAGGGCGAGGCAGTGTGGGGGGGTGGTGTGTGTGTGTGAGAGAGAATTCACCAGAGAACAGAACAGCCAGACTGACTGAAATACACTGCTGAGTGGAGCAGTGGGCGAGACAGGAGAGGTCTGCTTCGCCATGTGGGTTTCTCCCTGGCTGGCGGGGGATCAAACTTATGCTGCAGAGGCTGCGGATTGCTTCATAGTGGGGTGCTTAAGCCCTTGCGCTATCAGGGAGGCCCCCAAAATGCTTTTTTCACCAGCACTCAAAATTTTTGCTTGTTGTTTTTCAATATGTATATATCAGCTTAGCACCTCTAGTTAAATTCTTTCTTGGACATTGGAGGGAGGGAGACAAACTGATTTGGTAAGGACTGCCTTCTGGTTACATAGAACACACAGAGCTCTTCTTGTAAAATAATTACCTAGTATTGGGTCTCCCTGGTGGTGCAAGGGATTAAGTTTCAGCTTTATGAAGCCATCCGCAGCCACTGCAGCATGAGTTTGATCCCCAGCCAGGGAGCTACCCACATGGCACAGCAGACCTCTCCTGTCTCCCCTCAGCAGTTATTTCAGTTGATCCTCCTGTTCTGTTCCCCACTCTGTCTCTGGTGAATCCTCTCACACACACCCACACACCTCTGGCCTATACCCCAGTTCTTGTATGCATAAATAAAAAAATCTTAAAAAAAAATAATTACCTAGTATTATTTGGCCTTTACCAGAACTTATCCCAATTTGATGTTAATAAAGATAACCAAAATGTAGTCTGTATATACTATCGATTAGGCACAGTTCTGAATATTATTATAGCCCAATGAAGTAAACAGTTAGTAGCTCTACTACAAATTAGTAAACAAATTTGTCCATGATCACACAACTAGCAAATAGTGAAAACGGGATTTGAATCCAGGCAATTTTAACCACCATGCCATTTTGCTTTTGCTTTGACAAGATATTTAGGGATTTCTCTAAATTTTTTTTCCTACCACAGATAACATTCCTGTACATATTTACATACTTTTCTAAGTATATCTGTAAAGATAAAATTCTTTGAAATGGCATTGTGGGATCAAAGGAGCAGTACATTTTTATTTGAACAGTAAAAGTTAATTTGTTTTGAAGAGAGAATATTTTATCAGAGGCAACAAGTCATTTCTTGCTATATTTAAAATTTAACTAGCAAAAGTACCAGAAAGTCATCGTAGTCCTTTATCAAACTGAGTAATTTTAAGTGATTCTTTCTTAATATAATTTCTATGATATCTAGTTAGGTGCAGAGACAGGTGAACTGCAAACCAAAGAGCCCTGGATTCGGGGCCTAGGTCATGATAACTCAGTGATTGATATAAATGACCAGTTCTTTTGTGTTTTTTTTAATGTATAAAATAAGGATATTTAGTACTACCAATCTACCTGCCATTTAAGGAGTTAGAGGCACATATATGAATATATAAATTGCTCATATGTATCATTTATAGCACTTCCATGATAGGGATACCTATTCAGGACCAGAGAAAGAACAATGGCCAGGACAGGAAATTGAGATTTGGGATTATTATTTATTATTACTTTTTTTGGTCACTGAATGCTTTGTTGAATAGCTGAAGAGTTTTGTTGCACCAGCAACAATTTCTTAACCACTTACTGTTTTGTGACCATCATCAGAGCCTTTCTGGCTTCATCTTCCTCCACTGCCCCATATGTGCACATATCCTGCTGGGGCCATATGAATCTCCTTACACTACAGGAAGTGCTTGCCTGCATGTGCAGTGGTATGGAGTTATCCATGCCTACAAGGAATTCCTCCACCCCACCTGCATTATCTGGCCAACTCATGCTTGTTCTTCAAGAGTTGTGTCTCCTCAACTAAATCTGTTCTCTCTGGGGGTCTCCCTGGTGGCTCAAGGGGTTAGGACCCTGCACTATGAAGCTATCCACAGCCACTGCAACACAAATTCAATCCCTGGCCAAGGAGGTAACCCACATGGTGCAGCAGACTTCTCCTGTCTTGCCTGCTGCTCCCCTCAGCAGAGTATTTCAGTAGATCTACCTGTTCTGCTCCCCACTCTGTCTCTAGTGAATCCTCTCACCCTCCACATCTCTGGCCTGCACCCCACCTCTTATATGCATGAATAAATAAATATTAAAAAAAAAATCTGTTCTCTCTGGAATAGGGTCTCTTCTATACAACCTGGATATCTCCTGCATACATCCTTCTATAGGATAGTGCTTATCTCTCAGTATTGTAATTTGTATACACTAATTCTGAGCTGCCTCGGGGCAGGGGGGCTGTTTGCTTCTAAATGCGTAATTCTTGGTACACTTTTAGCAGACAGGCTCTTTATAAATGTTTATAAATAAATTAGTGACAAAGTTTTCAGGGCCACTCAATTTTTTAAAATCAAGATTAATGTCCTTTCCAAAAAAGAAAATAAATATAGCAATATAGAAAATAATCCACTCAGGGGTCTCCACAGTGGCCCAGGGGTTAAAGTCTCAGTGCTATCAAGATATCACCAGCCACTGCAGCATGACTTGGATCCCTGGCCAGGGAGCTAACCCACATGGCACAGCAGACCTCTCCCATCTCACGTGATGCTCTCTTCAGCAGCGTATTTCAGTAAATCTGCCTGTTTGGCTCCCCACTCTGTCTCTGGTGAATCCTCTCACCCCCTGCACCTCTGGTCTACATACCAGTTCTTATATGCATAAATAAATAAAAAGAAAAATAAAAAAAAGAAAACAATCCATTTACTGAGTAGTAATCTTTTCCTTATACTGTATTGGTCCTTCAGGACATAATTTCTTTAAAAGTATTGGTAGACAATACTATGAAAATCACTTCTAAGTGATTAGCAAACCAGTTGAAATAGTCATGTAGTCATGTATGCTGACAAAACTTACGAATAAGAGCTTATTTTGAATGAATTTTATTGGACTATATAAATTAATTTTTGCATTTCACCTATTTTATTCCAAAACTACCAGTTATCTTGAATAATATTCCTTCTTTTTGAGAGTATTTATATTTCAAAGACTTGCATGTTGATATATATTGAATTCGTCTTTCCCCCTTTACAACTTATCTATCTATCTATCTATCTATCTATCTATCTATCTATCTATCTATCTATGTGGATTTTTAAAGTAGGTTGGGAAATATCTATGAATTTCAAAATGAAAATATTTTAGACTTTAGGTTTCCTGGAATAGAAAAAACACTAGGAATAAATGAAACCTGTAAGCACTCAGCAAACATGAAACCTTTCTTTCTGATTGGTGTGAACAGGATGTATTTTAAAGAAGCTATAACTAGGAGCCAAATTTTATTTACCCCAGGGATTCTTTCTAGCATTTTTCTAAGAATTGAAAAATAATACTGTTTCATTTGTTCTGGTTGCTCTAACAAAATACCATATACTAGGTCACTTAAAAGTGAAAAGATTTATTTTTCACAGTTCTAGAGGCTGGAAGTCCATGATAAGGTGCCACCATGCTTAGGTCCTGGTGAAGGCCTTCTCTCAAGTTGCAGACTGTCATTTTTTTTTTTAAAGATTTGTTTATTTATGCATACAAGAGCTGGGGTACAGGCCAGAGATGGGGGGGGTTCCCAGAGACTGGGAATCAGAACAGGAGCATTGACTGAAATACACTGAGGGGAGCAGCGGGTGAGACAGGAGAGGTCTGCTGTGCCATGTGGGTCACCTCCCTAGCTGGGGATTGAACTCGTGCTGCAGTGGCTGAGGATAGCTTCATAGTTCTGGGTCTTAACCCCTTGTGCCAGCATCACCAGGGAGGCCCACAGACTGTCATCTTGCTGTGACCTCACAGGATGAAAGCTCTGTGGGGTTTCTTTCTATAAAAGCACTAATCTCATTCATGAGAGTTCTACCCTCATCATTTAAGCAACTCCCAAGGCCCCACCTCTTAAAACCATCACAGCAGGCATTAAGATTTCAACATATTAACTGGGAGTGTGGTGGAACTGGGACAAAAATATTCAAACCTTAGCAGATACCTAAATTGACAGCAGCCCTCATCAATTATGGAACTGTACTTGCCACAGGCAAAAGAGAGACGGTGTGTAGTTCTACTTCACACTGAATAACTTGTGTTGGGAATTACGTGTTCCCGGAACCATGCGTGAAATTACAGAGATGATTTCAATAGAAGCAATGAGGAACCTGAGTCTGCATTGTTCTTGCCTCTAGTTACTGTATGCTCATTCAACAGGAATTTGATTTACTAAGTCTCTGTAGCATTTGGGTTACATCTAAAATTTATGTTCACGGTATGTATCACAATCCATTGAGAATAGTTTTTTCAGCTATATTCCAAAGTTGGGAAAAATGATCAAGTTATGAGCATAATTTGGAGCAAACATTATAGCCAACACTATTTGCCAAGCAGCGACACTGCATGATATTATACATGCTGATTTGTGTGTTAAGAGAGAAAGTTCTGGAATCTGTTCTTCAGATTTAAATCCTGACTCTAACCTATGTCTCTCTATTATTATTATGTACCAAAAGGGGATGATAATATAACAGCTGCCTCATAGAGTTGTTGGGAAGACTCAATAATTTTTTTATATGTATAAAGTACTGGGTAGGAGTGAGTGCTTAATTAAGTGTTAGTTGCTATTGTAGTAAACATTTAAATATTTTTCTGTGAATTTTATCCTTTAAAAAGAATGAAAATGTATACATACTATGATTTCATGCATAACCAATCTATAGTTCAGCACTAGAATAGAAAACATCAAATGGCTCTTTATACATATTTTATAGCAAATTTTTATTTCTAATCCGTTGAAAGTAGTAAGAATGGGAAAACCTTGGTCTGGATTTACCTCCCAGACAGGAAATAAGTATGTAAGTTTTAGATACTTGAATCACTCCCTGAGGATATAATACTAAAAAGCAGAAGCTCTAAATTTTGGGTCATGACATAATATCTACTGTTCATTACCAATATCTGTTGCAATGTATGGCAAGTCAGGTATTTAATAAATGTTTGCTTAGTAAATAAGTGAATAAAAAGCAAATAAGTGCAACATAATAAGTCTCAAAGAGGACCTTTAGTTGTTTTTTTCCCCACACATTTAAATTCAGCAATGTAATTTCCAACCAATAGTGTGAATACACATATAGACCAAGATCTTTGGACAACAAAGTGATGCATCATGGAAAATTATAATTACTGCTTTTACAAATGGGTATGATTCTATAAAAATCTATGCTTTTGAGGACAAATGAAGGAGATGGACAGACAATTCACTGTTACTGGAGGACAAATCAAAACCAACATCCTACATACAAATGAAGGATTAATGACATTTACTTTTATAATGGATTTAGACAGATGTAAAACATAAACTGCAAATTTTTTAAGTGACATACAAGGTAAGAGGAAAAACAGGACATGTTATTAAAAGGATATTTTCCTTTGCCTGATGTATGTGGACTGATTATCTCATTAATCCAAGTATATTCATGTGGGAGACAGAATAATAGCTCCCCAAAATGTTCCTGTACTAATCCTCTGAACCTGTGAATATGTTACCTTCTATAGTAAAAGAGATTTTGTAGATGTGATTAAGTTAGGATTTTGAGATGGAGACACTGTTTTGGGCTATCTGGGGACACAAGGTAACCAGAAGGATCCTCCTAAGTGTGAGGCA
Source organism: Talpa occidentalis (assembly GCF_014898055.3). NCBI lineage: Eukaryota > Metazoa > Chordata > Mammalia > Eulipotyphla > Talpidae > Talpa > Talpa occidentalis. Next base: position 127,789,773 of record NW_023603184.1, on the reverse strand, counting down.
GGACCAGAGTCTGATGTGGCTTATGAGCTAAGGGATGCAGAAAGGTTCTAGAAGCTGGAAAAGGCAACAAAACAAATGATCCCTTAGAGCCTCCAGAAAGAGTACAGTCCTGCTGAAACCTTCAATTTACCAGTAAAACTCATTTCAGACTCTGACCTCCACAAATAAATGTGTTGTTTTAAGCCACTGAATTTGTAGTACTTTGTTAGGATAAGTGGAAACTAATACATCATTAATCTGCAACCGACCTCTGGACACACTAATATGTAGCCAACCCAAACAGAAATTTCCTTCTAGTTCTCTTGGCTTAAAACTGGAGTTAACTTTGGAAAAGTGAATTTTTTTCTGGGGCTGGAGAAGGAAAAAATACAGGAGGAGTCTAGAGCTTCTACTGGTGCTAGAAAGCAAAAGAGGGCTCAAAAGGGTGGGGACAGGTCAGGATATAGAAACTGATGAGAAAGAGCTCACAATGGCCAAAGCTGAAACAATATGAAAACAAAATGATAGTATGAGATTACAGCTACAGGAATAAAAAATATATCCACCAGTCTGCGAAGAAGTAGACAAACAGTAAGGTGGAGGAGAATGGGACAGTTGCATTTATGAATGTTAAATTAGGGTAGTGGATAGATCTCCCCAAGATGTTCATAACAGGCCTCCCCAAAACATGTGACTTTCACATATGCATTATTTCTTTTTTTTGTATTTTAAAGCTAAATCATTACAGTCTTCTTCTTTTTTTTTTTTTTTTAAAGATTTATTTATTTGGCATACAAGAGCTGGAGTACAGGCCAGAGGTGCGGGGGGGTGGGCAGGTGAAAGGATGCACCAGAGACAAAGTAGGGAACAGAACAGGCAGAATGACTGAACAGAACAGGCATTCTGCTGAGGGGAGCATCAGGCACGACAGGAGAGGCCTGCTGCACCATGTGGGTTGCTCCTTGGTCAGGGATCGAACTCCTTGCTGCAGAGGCTGCGGATATGCTGTGCTTAATAATGCTGTGCTCAACCACTTGCGCCACCAGGGAGGCCCCAACATGTGCATTATTTCAAACTAAAGTCAATCAAGGCCCTGCAGGCTCACGAGTAACTTTCCACTCCCTGGATGACCTAGGAGAATGAAAATTGTGGGTACTACCCAGAATCAGGATTTTTACCAGAATTTCTTCTTTTTTAAAATTGTAGAAACACATCTATATGGCAGGGCAAACAGCTGATCTCCATATTGAGTCACCCTCTCCTCATCAAGTCACACCCCCTCCTCTTTCCTTGCAGCCCCAAGCTCTTATCCCATCCCTTTGATCAGGATATATACCCTCATTTTGACCCAATGGTTTTAGAATCCATATCCATGTAGATATGTACCCACACATTGGTAATTAAGTTTAGTTTAATTCTCCTACTAATCTGTCTGATGTTAATTTGATTGCTTGACCAGTGTAAGAACCCAGAAGGGTAGGGGTAAATTTCTTTCACCCCTACAACACGGAAGTTTGAGGAGAAACTGAATATTCCCTTAATTCGTAATATCTCCAAGGTATTTTAAAATTACAAATGGAGGGGCCGCCCTGGTGGCCTAGGGGTTAAGTCTCAGCGCTACCACTGTGATGGACCACTGTGACAGCCTGAGTTTGATCCCTGGCCAGGGAGGTAACCCACATGGCACAGCAGACCTCTCCTGTCTCGCCCACTGCTCCACTCAGCAGTGTATTTCAGTAGATCTGCCTGTTCTGCTACCCACTCTGTCTCTGGTGAATCCTCTCACCCCCCTGCACCTCTGGCCTGTACCCCAGTTTTTCTATGCAAAATAAATAAATAAAAATCTTACCATAAAAAATAAAATGAAATTACAAATGGAAAAACAGTGACTTCACAGTAAAGAAACCCAGAAGACAACAGCCTAACTAAGTAACCCGGGTTAATGTGACTAATGTGGCAGGCAGAATTCTAAGATGTTCCCATCTTTCTCCTGTCGTCCCCATCTTTGGAATAAATCATAATCATATGGGAAGTCAATATGATGGATTTTAATCATGTGATTAGGTCACATTGTGCGGCACAACTGACTTTAAGAAAGGGAGATTATTGGTTTGGACTTGTTCTATAATCAAGAAACTCAATCCTGCCAACAACCTAACAGGCTGGGAGGAGGACCACAGGCTCCAGAGGAGAAGCAGGCCCGGAGACACCTTGATTTTGGTCTTGAGACCCTGAGCAAGAAGCCCAGCCATACTTTGCCAGAAAATGAGATAATAGGTGGATATTATTTTTATAGTTATTTGTTAAATAACTATAAAAGTTATTTGTTAAGGAAGCAGTAGAAAACTATAAATTTGTTAAATTATTTGCTAAGGAAGCAGGAGAAAACTATGCGACTGGTCTTAACACTACCAACATCAGGCTGCCCTAAAATGAGATGTGGCTTCTGAGATTTTCTTGCCAAAAACTCATTACCTCGGGGCCTCCCTGGTGGCGCAAGGGGTTAAGCACCACACTATGAAGCAATCTGCAGCCTCTGCAGCACCTGTTTGATCCCTGGCTGGCCAGGGAGCAACCCACATGGCGCAGCAGACCTCTCCTGACTCGCCCGCTGCTCCCCTCAGCAGTATACTTCGGTCAATCTGCCTGTTCTGTTCCCCACTCTGTCTCTGGTGAATCCTCTCACCCACTGCATCTCTGGCCTGTACCCCAGCTCTTGTATGCATAAATAAATAAATCTTTAAAAAAAAGAAAAAACTCATTACCTCCTCGATTCATGAGAAAACATCAGACAAACCCAAACTGGGAGAGAGTCTACCAAATAACTAACTCTTCAAGAGGGTCAAAGTCATGAAAGACAAAGACTGAGAGTCTGGAGCAGAAAAGAATAGTAGTAGGAAATGGGTGAAATCGGAATAAAGTCTGCAGTTAATAACAAAAATGACAATAAAACACACTTGAAGTTATTTCTCTCAAGAATTAGGTGAGTCTATGTCATCTTAAGCAATTCAATTGCTAGACTTGTGTTGCCAGTGTTAGGTAACACAAAAACCTTTTCTTCCTTTCTTTCTTCTTTTTAAAGATTTATTTATTTATACAAACACTGGGGTAATAAAGTTCAGAGGCACGGGAGGGTGAGAGAATTCACCCGAGACAGAGCAGGTAGCAGAACAGGCAAAGACTGAAATACACTGCTGAGGGGAGTAGTGGGGGAGACAGGAGAGGTCTGCTGCATCATGTGGGAATCCTCCTGGCTGATCAGGAATTGAACCCCTGCTGCAGAGGCTGCGGACAGCTTCACAGCACTGTGCTCAACCTGCTGTGCCACCAGGGAGGCCCAACACAAAAACCTTTTCTAATGTGCTTTAAAATTCTTGGTTGAAACACTAACAGCTATATTGCTTACTGTTTGTCTTTTAATAATGTTAATTCTATTTTCCTTTAAGATAGCACAAGTTTGGAAGAGGTAGTATGTTTTGGAAGGCTGGGTCTTTATTACAATAATTCTAAGGCAATTAGCATGATAAGGAAGGCAAAACTGTTAATGGGTACAATCCGAAAATGTGCATAACTGGGTACATTATAGAGGCTGTTGGTGCAATGATGCTTGCTTTTTGCTTTTATTTCAATTTAAGTAGTTAGTACGTAAAACAATAAATACACAAAATCCTCTCCAGAATTTAAAAAAATGAGTATTTCAGAAGTTTTCTGAACTCAAGTCAAGATAAAGAGGGAAGTAAGAGGGCCTTCCTGGTGTTACAAAGGGTTAAGTCTCAACACTATAAAGCTATGGGCAGCCACTGCAGCAGGAGTTCGATCTCTGGCCAAGGGAGCTACCCACATGGCACAGCAGACCTCTCCTGACTCACCCACTGCTCCCCTCAGCAGTGTATTTCAGTAGATCTGCCTGTTCTGCTCCCCACTCTGTCTCTGGTGAATCCTCTCACCCCCTGCACCTTTGGCCTACACCTCCATTCTTGTTATGCATAAATAAATAAAAATAAATCATTAAAAAAAAAGCTCAGAAACACATTATTCCAACAGTTCAGATTCAGATAAGACAGAAACCCCTGTACAACAAGAAAAAGAGGACAAATGGTCTGCACGGCACCCTGTGTCTCTAATCCCATAATTGTTTTCTTAGCTTCATTTCAGAGGTAAACACATGCTATAGGGAGTGGATGATAATTTATTACAGTATCGATGAATGTGGTATGAAGTACTTAGACTTTGCTACTCAGAAGGGTTAGGTAAGATGATTCTTACCTCCTTCCTCCATAAACATGATGTTTACCTTCTAGCTCAAGGCTGGCTTAACGGCCTCCTCTGAGGTTAATGTGAACATCATTCTGGACAGGAAGCATCTGTGTATCTTACCACAAACTGAGATGATCCCTTCTTTCCCCATTTGAAGTACAAATTTTGTTGGCATTAAATTCTAATTTAATTGTTCTTGTTTTATACATTTAAAACATTTAATATATAAAACATCATGGTAATAACCTCTGAAATACTGAAATGATTCATGACAATGTAAATATTTATTTAGTTCTTCCCAGTTGGTCAATATTGATTCATTTTTTTTCCCCTCTATAATTTGAAGGAAACTTGTATTATGAAAGCTATTCTTACAAATCTTCTGTTCATATGTTCTAGAAATATCAATGGTGACAGCAAAACAATGTTAGTCAATTAACAGCTGCCAAGTTACCTAAAGGAGCAGATGGTATAATTGATCATGTCCTACATCATTGGGGAAGGGGACACGCAAAGAGACTTGCTCAAATATGCCAGTGTTTCTACACAAAAGGCTATATTGAAAATCATATTTTTCCCTTTTGTATGTTTGCTTTTTCCTGCAGGTGATTCTCTTGTACTCTATTTTTGGATTTTTTAACCTGTTTCGGTGTTCAATATTAAGTGGTATTAGTCACTTAAAAACTTCCTTTTTTACATGATTTTTAGCAATAAAGAATACACAACAGAAATATGCCAATAGAAAAAAAAAGGAGAATATTTAGCACCACTCCCAGATTTTTAACTAGACTATAATATAGTTAATTGTAATATAATGCTCAAGGGTTATTACAGAATTAGATTTATATAGATATCCCCAGCTTGATCCCCTGGCCAGGGAGCTAACCCACATGGTGCAGCAGACCTCTCTTGTCTCACCTGGTGCTCCCCTCAGTAGTGTATTTCAGTGGATCCACCTGTTCTGCTCCCCACCCTGTCGCTGGTGAATCCTCTCACCCCCTGCACCTCTGGCCTACACCCCAGTTCTTGTATGCATAAATAAATAAAATAAGCCTTAAAAAAAAATCTCTAGAACAATTTTGCTCTTTCTTTATCAGGCTTAAGCCACTTGAGGGCAGGGACTACTATTTCCCCAATATCTAACCACAGTGCTTCACGTACTATGAATGATTTCATGGGTACTCCTTGAATAATTAATAGAAGATCCTTTTTGCTTAAGTACAAATAATGGCTCTTTATTGCCTGTTATATCTGTTCCAACTTTTCAGCTTGGCTTTCAAAGCTCCCTTAATTGGGCACTACCCTATTTCTTTATTTTCTACCATTTTTCAGCACATACCTTCCGTTGTGCTGAACACATGCTCACTCCTGTTTTATTTCTTGCCACTTCTTCTGCCCCAGATAAATTATAATTCTCAATTTGCTGAATGTAGATTCAATAAACCCTGATCTGGTATCTTCTGTGCCAGGACTGTGCTACGGATTTTCACCTTATCTTCTTGAATCTACACTAACACATTCATGGGGATTTAGAAGCAGCAAGAGGCTCAGAGCTCTGAGAACAGCCCAGGGCACTGGGCCACGAGTCAGGGCCTGGACCTCCTCCAATCCTGCAAGGCAGCCTTTTCTGCTCTGCCCCTCTGTTCCCTGTGATGAGTCCTGGCTTGTCCTGCAAATGCTTCCAGGGAGTATTTATCTTTGCAATAGATTATAAGATCCTGTGCATGACTGTATATTTTCTTTTACTTCCCCACAGAGCCCACCCTGGTGTCATGCCCAGTTAGCACTCAATAATACTTCAAATAAGAGAAGGCTAAGCAGTTTGGGTTGAAGTTTCCCATTTTCAACTGTTACAAAGTTAACCTTTACAACAAATTTTGTCTATTGAATCAAACCCCACATTTTTATCTCAAATATTTGCGATTCAAGTTATTTTTGACTTACAGTAAACAATTTTTTTTTTTTTTTAAAGAAACGGTTCTTTTTTTTTTTTTATAGAGGCATGTTTTTATTTATTTTGTTTTGTTCGTTTGTTTGTTTTGTTTATACATGCACTGGGTACAGTCAGAAGCACGGGAGGGTGGGAGAATTCACCAGAGCCAGAGCGGGGAGCAGAGCAGGCAGAAGGACCGAAGTACACTGCTGAGGGGAGCAGCGGGCGGCAGGAGAGGTCTGCGCGCCATGCGGGACCCTCCTCCGGTGGCCGGGAAGCAGCCGGGGATCGAACCGGCACCGCAGAGGCCGCGGGCAGCTTCGCAACCCAGCGCTCAACCGCTGCGCCACCAGGGAGGCCCAACTTACAGTAAACAATTTACTTCATTACTTGACTTCATTGACTCGGAACTTTTGTTCCAAGCAGAGAAGTCCTAGTGGTCCAGGCTTTCTTTTCTTCTTTGGACCATACAATGGTTCCTTCTCATTAAGGTCAGCAAGTTAAACTGCAGGGATAAGCTGCATTTGGTAAGACACCCCAGCCAGTGTCACATGTTCTCATCAGTCAGCAAATCTGCCTCAGACAAGATGAGCTTGACCACAGTTGAAAAGAAGTAAAAAATGGGGGCCTCTCTGGTGGCATAAGGGGTTGTCTCAGCACTATGAAGCCACTACAGGACGAGTTCGATCCCCGCCAGGATGCTAACCCACATGGCACAGCAGACCTCTCCTGTCTCACCCACTGCTCTCCTCAGCAGTGTATTTCATTCAATCCACCTGTTCTGCTCCCCACTGTCTCTGGTGAATTCTCTCTCCCCACTCCCCATCTCTGGCCTACACCCCAGCTCTTGTATGCATAAATAAACAAATGTTTAAAAAAAGGAAATAAGAAATGTAGTTTTTTAGTTTTACTTTTTTTGTTTATGCATTCAAGAATTGGGGTGTTGGGCCTCCATGTTGGTGCAGGTGGTTGAGCACCGCACTGTGAAGCTGTCCACAGCTTCTGCAGCGCGAGTTTGATCCTGGCCAGCCGGCGAGGGTCCCACATGGCACAGCAGATCTCTCCTGTCTCTCCCACTGCTCCCCTCAGCAGTGTATTTCAGTCAGTCTGCCTGTTCTGTTCCCCACTGTTTCTGGTGAATCCTCTCACCCTCCCACACATCTGGCCTGTACCCGGGTCTTGTATAAAAATAAAATAAATCTTTAAAAAAAAAAAGAATTGGGGTGTAGGCTAGAGGTGTGGGGTGGGAGGAACGTGAGAGAATTCACCAGAGACAGAGTGGGGAACAGAACAGGTGGATCTACTGAAATACTCTGCTGAGGGGAGCAGCGGGCAAGACAGGAGAGGTCTGCTGTGCTATGTGTGTTAGCTTCCTGGTATCATGCTGCAGTGGCTGGCGATAGCTTAATAGCGCTGAGACTTAACCCCTGCGCCACCAGAGTGGCCCAGAAATGTTGTATTTTAAAGCCCAGGGTCTCCAGTTCCTCTCAGGCCCACCATTCCCAATCTTCAACTAGTCCAGTGCTATCTGCATTCACCTAAAATGTGAGGACAATGAGGACACACACGGAGGACAATGAGGACACACACGTAGGACAGTGTGTTTTGTTCATTACTTAACCACAGCAGGATGCTACACATTTTAGTCTTTTCATTTATACAGTAGTTTGCTAACTTTTTATCTTGACCCACCATAAAAACACACATATATGCATATGTAACTGAAGAGAACAGTTTTGTGAAATAGTATTTTTTGACCACAATGACTTTGGTTATTTCTTATTCTCTATTATCCTATACTTCTTAGTAGGTTATATGCAGCTAAAGTGATTAAGTTCCCTATTTCAAACACACTATGCCACACAGTCTAGATGTGCTCTCTTGCACTATATCACCTAGTACCCTGAATAAAAAGACCCCAAGTCCTAGGAAAATGCCTAGCAGTCTGGTACACAGCTGAGTAAATAAATGCTGGTGAAGGCCTCCCTGGTGGCACAGGGGGCTAAGATGCAGCACTATGAAGCTATCCACAGCCACTGCAGCACAAGTTCCATCCCCAGCCAGAGAGGTGACCCACATGGCACAGCAGACCTCTCCTGTCTCGCCTGCTGCTCCCCTCAGCAGTGTATTTCAGTCAGTCTGCCTGTTCTGTTCCCCACTCTGTCTCTGGTGAATCCTCTCACCCCCCCATCTCTGGCCTGCACCCCAGCTCTTGTATGCATAAATAAATAAATCTTAAAAAAAATAAATCTTTGAAAAAAAAATAAATGCTTGTGTTCTTGTGCTGGCTGAGTCTGTTTTTACTGTAAAAATATAGTTCAATCAGATATGTTTTTTAACTTTTACTCAAGAGAAATCTGACACAAGTATGCTAGAAAATAGTAAATATGTGAATAGGGATCTAATTAATTTGGTAATTGCTCAATACTTTAGAAATTGATTCCAGAGCAAGGCCCCTTTTCACAGTTTTCTAATTAAAGTCCTGCTTTGAGTCCAGACGCTGTCTATCAATACAGTGAAAAGAAATAGAAATTGACAGTTATGGAGTGGCTGCTACGTATCACACCACACAGGGCTCTATAAATCATCTTATTCAGGCAATTGTGTTAAGAATGAGGGCATTGAGGTTTGAGAGGCAAGGAACTGGCCCCCATTTGTATAACTAGTACATAAATATTAGCTTGGGGATTCACCCATGGCTTTCTGCTCTTAACCCCACACTTTTTCGCTATTACCTAATACTGAATGTGCAGTTTGAAGCAGTGAGCTGGTACCTGCCCTATAAAACTGTTAGTTGGGAATAACATCCTATTTGTAGGATGACTCTTTTTAAAGATAATTCATATTTTTTATGTCTCATTATCTTTTTTATGCCTGCTTTTCCAATCTCATAATGAGATTTAAATGTATTTCTCTTTCTTGAGAATGACTAATGAAATAGGCAAAAACGGATCACAATAATCTCCTGTCATGTGTTCTGTGTGTCCTCTTTGTGTACCCTGTCTTCTATCTTAAACCACTTACTCCTTTAAAACCTTGATGGACAATTCCAAAGAGCACCTGCACCCCTATGTTTATAGCAGCACTATTTACAATAGCTAAGCTTTGGAAACAACCCAAATGCCCAAAAATAGATGACTGGATCAAGAAGATGTGGTACATATACACCATGGAATATTACTCAGCATTCAAAAAAGATAAACACATGCAATTTGCAGCAACATGGAAGGGATCATGCTCAGCGAAATAAGCCAGAAAGAAAAAGAAAAATACCGGATGGTCTCACTCATAGCAGGAATCTAGAAAACTTAAATAAGGGACCAGGAAAATGAATAACTATAAGAAAGTGAAAATCAAAATCAACAAAAAACTATGAACCAGAGACACTCTGAGGGGTAGAGGGCGGGAGAGGGGGGGGAATTGGGGTCAAAATAAGGGGGTTGCAATTGTATGGGGAATATAAAAATAAAACCTTGATGGAAAAACTTCAGTACATGAAACATCTCAGCTACACTTAAAATTCCTTATTGCAGACTCTTCACTATCTGGGTATTCCAAAAAATCTGGGGGGAAAAATCACAATGCTTTTTAATGTAACTGTGTGATATGTCATCATCACAGTCTTCTTTCATATTTTTCTCTAGTGAGTGCAGTTTGTGACCAGTGCTGCTAACTCCATTGTCTTGGTTTAAAACGAAAACAAAAACAAAATAGTCCTCTCTGACCTGGCAAGCAACCAAAAGGAGCAGCCCTTTCCTCCTGGCACTCACTGTGTGCTGGAGACCCTGCCCTGTGTCTCCAATGCACTGTCATTGCTCCCTCACAAGCCAAGGGGGTGGGTCATCATTATGCCTATGTTTACAAATGAGTAAACCCAGAGAGGTTAAGTAGTTAGCTCAGATCACACAGTGGGAAAATGGTGGAGCCAGGTTTCTGAACCAGATGGTCATGACTCAAGATTGAGCTATTCACCACTACAGCTACTCTTTCACGAGAGGAACACATGTGGGAAAGACAAAACCTAGAAAACAGCATAAGGCATTAAAGAAAGAAAAAGGTTATTAGTTGGCATCAAGAGACCTCAGGGACCAGATTTTGACATGGTATCAAAGTAGTGTGGGATTTAGGGGCCTCCCCCGTGGCGCAGCGGTTGAGCGCTGGGTTGCGAAGCTGCCCGCAGCCTCTGCGGCGCCGGTTCGATCCCCGGCTGCTCCCCGGCCACCAGAGGAGGGTCCCACATGGCGCGCAGACCTCTCCTGCCGCCCGCTGCTCCCCTCAGCAGTGTACTTCGGTCATTCTGCCTGCTCTGCTCCCCGCTCTGGCTCTGGTGAATTCTCTCACCCTCCCGCGCTTCTGACTGTACCCAGTGCTTGTATAAACAAAACAAACAAACAAATAAATAAATAAAACATGCCTCTTAAAAAAAAAAAAAAAAACAAAGTAGTGTGGGATTTAACTGGCAAGCTGAGAACAGTGCATATCAAGAAAAGAATGGTCATGGCTTGCTTGTGGCCTAAAGAACAACAGCGTAAGAGAATGAGGACAGGTAGTTTTTAGTAGACTCTTAACTGTTTCTCTATCCTTATTTCTTCCTTTTTTGGGGTTTTCCTTAAGAATAAAACAAGCAGGACATCCTTGGTGGCTCAAGGGGTTAAGTTTCAGCACTATGAAGCTCCTTCTGCAGCACAAGTTCTATTCCCAGCCAGGGAGTAAACCCACATGGCTCAGCAGACCTCTCCTTGCTGTTCCCTTCAGCAGTGTATTTCAGTATATCTGCTTGTTCTGCTCCCCATTCTGTCTCGGTGAATCCTCTCAACCTCCACCCTCTGGCTTATACCCCAGCTCTTGTATGCATAAATAAATAAATCTTTAAAAAAAAAAAAATGAAACGAGCAGCTCTCCTGACTCCCTGTGACTATGCAGGTGCTTCTCTCTCTCTCTCTTTTTTCTTTTTCCTAATAAAGCTGTCCTTTTAAAATGTAAAAAATAGGGCCTCCCCTGGTGGCGCAGGCGGTTGAGCGCTGCTCTGTGAAGCTGTCAGCAGACTCTGCAGCACCGGTTCGATCCTGGCCCACCAGCGAGGGTCCCACATGGCGCTGCAGATCTCTCCTGACTTGCCCGCTGCTCCCCTCAGCAGTGTGTTTCGTCAGTCTGCCTGTTCTGTTCCCCGCTGTCTCTGGTGAGTTCTCTCACCCTCCCGCGCATCTGGCCTGTACCCCGGTTCTTGTATCAATAAATCTTAAAAAAAAATAAAATGTAAAAAATAAATAAGTGAGCAAAATGCAAATACCTACTATAAGACCACATTGCATCCAGGTATGTAAACACACACACAAATGTATATAGTTAAGGTAAACAGTGCAATTTTTAGTTACTGAGGTCTTTTCTTCCTTCTTGGTCTACAACTAACCCTAGCATTTCTGTCTTGGAATTTATTTTTTTTTTAAAATACAAATCAGAGTAGATTTTAAACCTTGTTTTTTTTTTTTTTTTTTTTTTTTTAATAGAGGCATGCTTTATTTATTTATTTATTTTGTTTGTTTGTTTATACATGCACTGGGTACAGTCAGAAGCGCGGGAGGGTGAGAGAATTCACCAGATCCAGAGCAGGGAGCAGAGCAGGCAGAAGGACCGAAGTACACTGCTGAGGGGAGCAGCGGGCGGCAGGAGAGGTCTGCGCGCCATGTGGAACCCTCCTCCGGTGGCCTGGGAGCAGCCGGGGATCGAACCGGCTCCGCGGAGGCTGCGGGCAGCTTCGCAACCCAGCGCTCAACCGCTGCGCCACCGGGGAGGCCCTGTCTTGGAATTTAAACCAAGCTGTTTGAATTATGTTCACAGTTACTCCTTATTTTATTTGAAGGAGAGCTCCCCCCACCCCAAGTTTTACTATTGGATTCTGGCATTTTATAACAAATATGGCAAAGATAGTACACTACAGGAAGTTCAAACTTATTAATAGGCTGTGTTTCAAAACATACTGTAAATTGGTTGTTTGAGAGCTGGAGTTTATTTTGTCATAGAAATAGTGGTTACCAGGCCACCCTGGTGGCACAAGGGGTTAAGACAACCTGTGAAGCTGTCTGCAGCCACTGCAGCAGGAGTTCCATCCCTGGCCAGGGAGCTGCCCACATGGTGCAGCAGACCTCTCCTGACTCGCCCGCTGCTCCCCTCAGCAGTGGATTCGTCATTCCTCCTGTTGTGCTCCCCACTCTGTCGTGAATCCTCTTACCCCCCGCACCTCAGGCCTGTACCCCAGTTCTTGTATGTAAATAAATAAATCTTAAAAAAAAAAAGTAGTGGTTACCTTCCCAGTGGGTCTACAAAGCCTTGCCTAGCCAAAATATGGCAGAACTGAATACTGTCACCTTTCCATTGATCTCTGTATATTATTCTGAGCACTCTGGATCTCTCTTCCTACAATGTTTTAGCTAACTACCACTTTTGGGACCTAGAGTTTTCATTATATAGAAAAGGCTGATACTCAATTATAATTCTACCCAAATTCTATCTTTAATATCGCATCAGAGCGTTTTTTACCAATCACTACTTAAAATATGACTTCTGAGTTTTCCTTAGTTTAAGGTCAGAAGTTAATGGGACACTACCATGTCCCTGTCACCCCTGTACCATGATGAGAAGGCAGTGTAAAGACATCTGGGACATGTCTTGTCCCTGCTGCTGCCAGTGTTTTCAGCTGGTTTCCAGATATCTCTTGGCTCTTGTGGGAATTAAAAAAAAAAAGAGATTGTTTTGGCTTCTGACTTGGCATCATGGTGTAGTCCGGATCTGAGTATCCCCAAGTTAGGTGTTAGAATGTGAAGATGATCTGATCATGTGTGCTTTGACTATAGCTGGATCTATCGTACAGAAACTTCACACTCAGATAATCTAAAGCGATGACGTGGATGTCTACCAAACACAATGCTTCTCTCAGTAACATTTTCTTGCAGGGAGCAGTAACTACAATAAAACCAAAATCTTTGTTTTTGATAGAAACATAACCAACAAATGTTTCCAAAACAGAACTACTACTTAAAGTGAAAAAAAGTATGGTATTTACAGAGATCACAATGGTGTAATCTGAAACCTTTTAGGGGGTACACGCTTTTTACCTCTTTGCGAGTTTTCCAACTAGTAAAAGGCTCTAGGTATAACTTTACAGTCTTTGGGAGTGTTAGAAAAAACTTTTATCTGATTAGGGAAGGTTTGTAGCCATACCCCTACTCCTGCAAAGAAACGTTACTTAATTGTATAGCCCTGTCTGCTCTGTCTTCTTAAATATTTGATAAGTCTGTCAGCAAACACTCACTAATAAAGGCATCTATATATCAAACATACACAAATCTTTCATTTTAAAGTCACAGTCTATTAATGAGAATTTTTAAGGGATACTACTGGTGCGTCCTTAATTTCACAGTAGTATACACAATAAGGTGCGTAATTTTTACAAAATTAAAATCATTAATACTAAACGGGAGATCAATTAAAGAGCCTTATAATAGTAAAAATAATTAAGGCAAGGGTTTTTCTATTTCAGCTAAAGGCTAAACAAGCTACTTTATTTGTAAAATTAAAGCATGATAACAAAAGACACCACTTCCAAGTATCAGATAGGTGAACTTAGACAAAAGGGTCTCCCTGGTGGCCTAGGGGTTAAGACTCAGTGCTATCAGGGGGCTAACCCACATGGTGCAGCAGACCTCTCCTGTCTTGCCCGCTGCTCCCCTCAGCAGTGTATTTCAGTACATTCCTCTGTCTCTGGTGAATCCTCTCACCCTCCCCCCTACTTCTGGCCTACACTCCAGCTCTTCTATGCAAAAATAAATAAATAAAATCTTAAAAACACACACACAAAACGTAGACAGTCATGGCTGCAGATCACTCAGGCATCCATTCATTAGATCTTTTACAAAATGGCCTAATTCCACAATTGCTAGTGCTTTACAATACATACTGTTCATTTTCCAGACCAAGAAGCAAGTCCCTCTTAATCACAATGCATTTCAATTGAGAAATATATTGCATTCTTCAAAACAACAGATATACATAGGTTCTAGACTTCATTAGGGTGAAATGAGTCACCACTGAGTGCCACTAAGGAGCTTAGAAGGCGCTAAATGCTGGCTACTCAGTTTGATTTTGGTAAAGAGCATATGGCAGGAACTGAGTATTTATAGATATACAGCATAGAGCTATAGTAGGAAACTGAGAAACTCCAGAGCAGAATGAAGATTTGGAACCTTATTATAAAACTTTACAGCCAAGAAGGTCTTCATTGTCTGAAAGTGAAGACAGTTATCGCAACTCTATCTGAAAGGTGAAAGAAAAAAGTAAAGTACCTATTGAATTCTCGGAGGAATTATATGTGAATACATATATAAAAGTGTCTAGCATGTTATCAAGATACATTAGACACTCAATAAAGTTCTGGGAATTATATTGGTTGAAAATAAGAGATAATTAAGACAGTAGCTTTGTTTGCACCCGCAGCTTCCAGGAATTGGAGACATAGTACCCAAAGAGTATAATTATTTATTGAAATAAACACTAATCAGTCAGCTATGCCAACATTACAAATTTGGTGGGATTCCCTTCTTAGTTGAGCAGTAATTCCCCACGTCTGCATTACAGTACTTAGATGGTGGATGAAAGTCATGAATGGCAGCCACGCACTAGTCAAGCTTTACAAAGAGGAAAGACACTGAAATGCTCAATTATGAGCATGCAGCATATTCCTCTCCCTTGACAAATGTCACATAAACAAGTTTCTTTGGTCACTAGAGGGACTGCAATAAAGGGTGCAATCAGCTTGAGCAAACATGTTAAATCTTGAAAAATTTAAAGCATACCTATTAAATCATGCCATCTGTAAGGAACAGTAAGTTAAAAAAAAAAAAAAGGAACAGTAAGTTGCTGGAAAACATGTTTCTCAAGTCCACTAGAGTTCTACCTACATTAAAGGAAGTAATATCTTTTTTTTTTTTTTAAGATTTATTTATTTATGCATACAAGAGCTGGGGTACAGGCCAGAGATGGGGGTGGTGAGAGGATTCACCAGAGACAGAGTAGGGAACAGAACAGGCAGACTGACTGATATACACTGCTGAGGGGAAGCAGTGGGCAAGACAGGAGAGGTCTGCTGCACCATATGGGCTGCTCTCTGGCCAGCCAGGGATCGAACTGGTGCTGCAGAGGCTGCGGACTGCCTCATAGTGAGGTGCCTAACCCCCTGCGCCATGAGGGAAGCCCAAAGGAAGTAATATCTTTATTATAACTAATGTAGGGGGCCTCCCTGGTGACGCAGGTGTTAAAGACAATGCTTTCAAGCTATTTCCAGCCACTGCAATACAAGTTGGATCCTCAGCAGGCAGGGAGCAACCCACATGGCGCAGCAGGCCTCTCCTGTCTCTCTTGCCCGCTGCTCCCCTCAGCAGTGTATATCAGTGGATCTGCCTGTTCTGCTCCCCACTCTCTGGTGACTCCTCTCACCACCCATGTCCCCTTGCACCTCTGGCTTACACCCCAGTTCTTGTATGCATAAATAAATAAATCTTTAATATATAACTAATGTAAAAAAAAAACAACAAACCTAATGTCCAAAAAATGCCCAAATGTTAAAAAAAAGTATAAGTTGAATCTACTTCACAGCTTAGGTTTCTGAGATAAGAATCAGTTAATTTTGCTTTAATTATTTTGGGTTTTTCTACCGAAGAGAAAGAAAATAAAAAAACTACCAAGGAAAACCCAGACTATTAAAGCTACTATATTCAATTTTAGATAAAGATGGTGGTCAGTGTGAAAATAACAAGTATCTGACAATGCATTATCTGAACTCATTTACAGTTAAGGGGCTCTCTAAATTTGGATGCTTAAAAAATAAACGTCTTAAAAATGAAGTCACCAGTTATTTCTAAATGCTTTGTAATAAATTTTTAATGAAAGAAATTAGTCCACTGATTCAAGGCATTAATATTACAAATTCATTCCTACTAGGTTAGCCAACATGGGTCAGAGAAATAACTTAGTACAAGATTCAATTCATCATTCTCTGCAGGTACAAAGAGATCTATAGGGATTCTTCTTGTACTCTTCTGTTGCTTAACCCCCTACCCCCTCAAAAAAAAAAAATCCTTGCAATTTATTCCCCTCCAGTAAGAAAATGTTCTAGTGCCCCTCCTTCCCTCACCTCTGCAGCCCCAGCAAGGTGCACTTTTGATTCTACCTATCTACTAAGTTTTGCTCTTTAGAAAAAGAAGATTCAAGACATTCGTTGCAATATATTAAGTCATTTATATAGCCAGGCAGCACACTGGAAGTGGTGAATCAACAATATTTCAACTCTAATAAAAATAGACACATTTCTCAATTCTGTGACACACAAAGTGGACAGCAACATATTGTAATGTACCAAAGAGCAAAACCTTAAAGACTCTAATTTTTTAATTAGAATTAAAAAATTCAATGCCTGGATATAATTCTTAATAAGCCATTTTACTTAAAAGAAAATCTAAAGCTGTTTTTAAAATCTATTCCCAGTTTGACAGTGATCCTCCTTTCTGGGCAGATCATAACAATTAAGATAATTTCTAGAAAGACAATTATACCTAACTTGTATGTAAGTGCCCACTTCCATCTCTGCCTTTATTTGCACTGTGAAAAATAAACAGCTATATCTTGCCTTTCAGGACAATCAATAGGTTTTATTAACAATGCTTTAAGAAAAGAAGACAAAAGACATCCCTTCACAACTGTCCTTCGGCAATGTGAGTTTTGAGGGGCAATACATACCGCACATTTTTATATATAATATAAAGAAACAGATAAAATATATCTATTATAATAAACATGCAAACAAGCAAACAAAGTGGTTATCAAGTCACTTGTACAAATTCATAAACTGACCACCAGACACAGAACTTTGATCTATAATGGAGAAAAATTATCATTAGCCTGAAAAAAAAAATTAGAACACCACTGTCACTCACATGGAAAAAATTAAATAGAAAATAGAAAATAATCACCGGAAAACCTGTGTCTTGTAAAGAATTCTTTCCATCAGAAGATGCAGAAACATTTTCCCCCCAGGTGCAAATGAAAACGTTTCTCAAGCATCCCCAGTTTCTTCCCTGCTTTTTCCCCCAGGCGCCGGTGTAGACGGCCGGAGCGGACTTTTTTCCAAAGACGAGAAGTAGAAATTTGTACTTTATCGGGAGCGGGTGCACTTTTCCCCCTGGCCCCCCTTTGCTCTGCCTCCAAGATGGTAGGAAAGTTGTCGTTTCGGAGGGCAGAGGAGCGGCGGTCTGGTGTTATGTCCTCGCAGTGCCTGTAGTGGTGCTGTAGGAGGCTGCTGCCTCTTCTTGTGCAGACCCGGCAGCCCTGCCTTCTTGGCTGGAGAGTATATTCAGGGATTTCCCCTTAATAATCACCGACCCTGGGAGCACTTTTTAGTTTCCAAAATAAAAATATGATCCTCACCCCTCTTGCTTGACAGGGCAAGGCTCTCGCCGGAGCCCAGGGGGGAGCAGTAGCAGCGGCAGCCGAGCTTCCCAGTCCATTGCCAGCGCCTCTCACTCTGATCTGTCAGCCCAGCCGAGGGAAAAGGGGGGAAGGAGAAAAAAAAAAGCAGCTGAAAGGTAAGCAGAGGCGGCCCCAGGCCCGGCCCACATCCCCGGGCTCCCGTAGGGCGGCGGGCTGGGCCGCGCAAACAGGGCGGGCGGCGAGCGCGCTTACGTGAGGTCGGGGATTCGCCGGCCCGCGCCAGGCCCAGGGCAGAGAATGAAAGGGTGAGAGGGGCCGGCGCCGGGGTGGCGGGCACGGGGGGACCGGGGGCCTCGGGGGCGCCCGCGGGTGGGCGGGCGGGCGAGCGGGCGGGGGTCCGGCCCGGGCCGGAGCGAGGCGAGCGGCGCGGCCTGCGCGGGCCGGGCTTGGGGGTGTGGGGCGGACGTGGGGGTGGGGGGGCGCCGGCTAGGCCTCGGGCCGGCGGGCCCCGCGGCGGCCGCGCCCTATGCCCGTACCCCCTGCCTCCCGGCGCCCCTTCGGGCCCCTCGGGGGCTCCGGGCGGGACGACGGCGCTGCGGGCCGATCCAGTGCCGGCCCGGAGGCGCCCCGGCGGCGGGGCAGGCCCGGGCTGTTGGGACAGGGGCGTCTGGGCCTAGAACTGGGGGGAGGGCGCCCACCTACCCCTCCCCCCGGGCCTCTAGCTTCCCCCCTCAAATCCGGTTATAGTTGAATTTATTTCTCCCCCTCCTGCGCGCGGGGCGGCCAGGCCGGGGCGGGGCGGGCGGCCTGGCGGGCGTGGGGTGGGGTGGAGGGGCGGTGAGGAGTCAGGTGCAGCCGCGGCCCGGAAAGTTTCCTTTTAGGCCCGAATTGGGGGCTGCTCGCCTTTTGGGGACCCTGGTCCTGGCGCTCGGGACCCCCGAGGGCGCGGGGAAGAGCACTCGGCTATTTTGAAACTCTTTGCCAGTTCCTGTCCATTGAAGGTACTCCGCCCCTGCACCCCATCGCCCGCGCCCCACCCCGCTCCCCCGCGAGCCCTTCCAGGGCTGCAAACTCCAGCCCTTTCCCCGCGAGCCCCCAGCTTGGGGAGGGGGCCTGCTCTTCCCGTTTGGAAAAGTTTTCCAGGGGTTTTTCTGAGCTTGCTAGTTAGTGACTGGGCTTTTTGCAGTGGGAGGGGAGGAGGTAAATTCAGGTAGTATTTGTACCGGGCAGGCTTTCCTAATTCGCCTTTTTTAGCCCAGCCTCAGCAACTGGGGGTGTTATTTTCGGATTTATCACCCCACCCTCCTTTCCTCCCGAACTCCTTTGGATCTCAAGAC
Organism: Talpa occidentalis; assembly: GCF_014898055.3. Taxonomy (NCBI): domain Eukaryota; kingdom Metazoa; phylum Chordata; class Mammalia; order Eulipotyphla; family Talpidae; genus Talpa; species Talpa occidentalis. The sequence goes on along the minus strand of NW_023603184.1, from coordinate 127,770,789 downwards.
CCCCGCCCCCCCTCTTTTCTGAACAGCCCAACCTGGGAAAGGTGTAGGGAGCGGTGAGGAGCGAGGGGGGCAGGATTTCTGAAGTAGACCCCGAGGTGGGAGTTTCCTGCCCTACTTGGTCACTCTCCGGTGAAACAAACACGTGAACAGAGCCCGGGGGAGACCCTGGTTGTCAAAACGCTTGAAAGCATTAAAATTTCGGAGGAGGGAGTGGAGGTGGGCAGAGCAGTTCCTGAAACTACGTCTGCAGTTTAAGGATCAGTAGTTTATTTATTCTGATAACAACTATTTGAATTTATGTGCTACTCTTAAAATCGACCCTAGAAATGCGGAAAAAAAAAAAATGGGGATTTTAAGGAAACTTGTTTTGTCCAAACTCTGGTGGGGTCTGTGGAACAGCCCTCAGGGAGCTCTGAACATAGCTGGCACTTGTGTGGTTTTGGTAGGGTTCCTCTCCCCCCAACCCCCATGTTTAGATAGATTCAATTTTAGCAATATTTTAGTGACTTGCACTTTGAAAGTTTAAAAAAAAAATTAAGTAGAGCACTTAAATTTCCAAATCTAGATTTCCAGATTTTTAGCGATGGGGTTTTTCCTGTGGCTCCACTTAACCTCCTGTTTGTTCTTTAGTATTGAACTTGAAATGCTATTGAATAATGAAATGAAATGTACCCTTCCGCCTGCTACCAACACCCACGTGGGCATGTTTGGAGAGGTTATTTCTCCTCTTTCGTTTGTTTTCCCTTTCTCTTTTTAGTGTTCCTGGGGCAGTGAGGTGTGTAGGGGTGTGTGTGTGTGTGTGTGTGTGTGTCCTGCCTGGGTAGCAGGCTGGACTTAGGCAGCAGAAGGTTTCCACATTCTGACAGCTCAGACCCAGAGCACTCTTCCCTACTGAAAAGCTGGTGCTGGCAGAGCAACGGCTAGATAATGCTTGACTTGTCAGTGCTGACTTGTGTCTGGAGTCATCTCCTGTGATTCTTACTAAGTGTCAGTCTTTTCCTTGTCTGCCTAAAGTAAAACTTGTGTTTCTCCACAATGATAGCTATCCAGTCACTTAGCATTTTACTTAAGAAAATTCTGACATTTGAGATTTGTGTGGATTTCATACAAAAATGCAAATTACATCTAATGGTTGTTTAACTTTATTAATTAATTGAAATTGCTCGGTGACTTGGACATTTTAATAGCCTTGTGTACCAAAAAATATTAACTTCTTTTATAGTTTGACCTTATTTGTATAGCATATTGGATGGAAGAAATCATTGAGTCTCTTTCCTTAGAACATTTTAAGGTTTAAAAAAATCCCTTTATCTTTGCTTCATACCTTTTTTAAGGTATATGTACGAGTTCCCAAAGCTTTGTACTTTTGCCCCACCATTTCCCAAGCATGTATTAATTTCTAATCTGTTCACCTCAAAGGCTACTTTAATTCTGAAAGGATAGTGAGTTTAATATTTTTAAGTTACATTTCATTTGAAACTAGCAAGAGATTTTCAGGGCAAAAAATGAATTTATTTAAAATTGCTAAGGGAATATACTTTTCCACTATTAAATATTTAGTTTCATAAGTAGATGTTAATTTTAATTTGTAAATAAATCAAACAATCAGGTTTTCTTTCCTTTGAAAGATTGTATAGGAAATTTGTATGCCCCACTCCAACTTTTTATACCCCACCCCAAGTGTTTTTCCCAGCAAATCTTATTGTTACTATTTTGAAATAAATGAAATTTTGTTAGGGGGCTGCCCTATAACAATTTCTATGGATTTTTAAAATTTCTAAGTCAGAGCATCTAAAATTAAATGTTACTTGAAAAAAAAATATCACTCCTTATCTCAGATGTTCCCCCAGGGTTAGCAGCTCTCAGTGGGTTAAGAACCAGAGTCTTGGATGAGAGGTCATTTCTATCTGCACACAGAACAGTGTCCTCAGACATAGAACACCTATTTCCCCCCCTCTCTACCACACACCTGGGAACCTGTAAACAATAGATGAATAGGTGAGACTGGATTGGAGGCGCCAAGTTGCTCCCAAAGCCAGTACTCCACTGCCTGCACAATTGAGGTCCAGCTAAGTCCATTCAGTTTATGCTAACAGCGCTCTGGCCTGGGCAAAGCAGCCCGGAGTCGTCTTCCCATCAGATGTGGGTTTCTCCCACAGCCCTGATGGAGAAGATTGATTTTATACATGCTCCTGACTATTTTGAGATACTTGTAGAGATAGTTATGACTAAAACTTAAAAGTTAAACCACAGGCCTCTGTCTTTCTTCCTTTCACTGCGGGTGCCAGGCTAGTTCTGATTCTGGTTCTGATTCTTTCCCAGAATGTGATTTATTTTTTAGACAACATTTTTGGCTAAACTTTATCTGTAACTTGGTATCCTGTGGTCAATAAATTTGAACTGGGCTTTGGGCCCCAGTTCTTTCACTAGGCAGGTACTCAATCTTTCTGTTTCTTTGTCCATAAAATGAAAATAACATTTCTTGGATATACCATTTAGATGAGATAGCTGATGTGCTTGGCTCCTAGTAAGTGTTCATTAAAAATTCTCCTAGCCTACCATACTTGCTATTGGCACCACCTAAATACCATTTTTCCTGTTTATGTGTTTTCTGTCTAAAAGTAAAATGTGTTCATATTCTCCCATTAAACCTATTTGCTCCATTCAGAAGATAACCATTGTTAGCATTTTATCTTGCTGTTCTGTTCTTTCTCTTTTTGTGTGATGGTGGGTGCGTATATTGTAAACAATCTCAAGATCTTTAACAGTTGTCGTGTGGTTTTGTACTGGTTAAAAGCTTGGGCTCTGGAGTCAAATGGGCCTTGAATCCTGCCTGTGATCAGTACTGATGACTTAATCTCATTCTCAGTTTCTTCATCAGTAAAAGGGGGTGATGATACCTTCTTTATGGAGTTGCTGTGAAGATTAAATGAGAAATTGCACATAAAGCCTTTGGGATGGTACATGGTACCTGACCTTTATATAAGTCCCTTTAAAGATTTTTCTTTAAAGATTTTTAATATTCCCGATGTGGAATTTTTCAGTGTGTATGCGTTGATTCAGTATATATTAATACTACTTAGTGTTTGAGTACAAATAGAATATTATAATTACCTTCAAGGGGCAAATATTCTGTGCCTAAAAAAAAAAAATTAGCTGATTCTAGAAAGTCAGCAATGTGGTGGTAGCCTTGTCTCTGCTGTTGAATTCAGTAAATTGGTAAATGTAAAGGAATGCTAAGTTCCCCGTGGGCAAAGAAGGTGGGTTTATTTGAATTCAAACTGTTGCCTTTAACCTCTTCAAGTAGTCTGCCTGGTTGGGCTTTGAAGGAGTTGAGTAGTGTGTGGCTCTGGGGGGACTCACCTTGGGACCTTGAGGCTGTTTACCTGACTTAAAGGTAGGAGTTGCTCTAACTTTTGCTGTTTCATTCATTTAACTAAGTTTTTGTGTTAGCCCTGGGCCTTATTGGACAAAGAAACATTCTCTGCCCTTGAGGAGTTTTTAGTCTAGAAGAAAAATTAGCAGCGATTTACAAATTGACTGATAAAAGCTAGATTAATCTGGAGGAAGAAAACCTATTTATTGTGACCGGGGCAAGCCTTTCAGCTAAGACAGTGGGAGGGGTTAGAAAGGCATTCCAGGAGGTAGGACCTGCAAGTATGAATAAATGCCTTCAGACAAAAGAGTATTCTGTGTTGCAAATTATAGGATTTGGGGAAATTAGAGTAAAGGGGAAGAGGGTCAGCAGGGCCTGGTCCTGAGAAGTTTGGGTTCCTTTTACGTTTATCCACAGATCCTGCAGTCAGTTTGGCCGAACTAGTTATTTACGTTTTAGTGGATTTGAGTTGTACAGATCGTGGAATAAAAAGGGGTAGGACTGGAATTAGACTGATGAGGCAACTAACTGCTGAGAAGAGTGTGAAGGTTTCTACTAAGGCGGTGGCAATGGAGATGGAGAGAAGCAGGTGGGAGAGCCTGGTCTCAGTAAAGTGGTCTGCATGGGTTGATGGGATGAAGATTGGGGAACCGGTGGGGGCCGATGAGAGGTGAAGAATTTGGCTGAGTCATTGGTTGTTGGGTTGGTTTGTTTTTGGTTTAGAATTTGTTGAACTTTATTTTTTGAGGGAGGGGAAATCTCCTTAACTTTAATGTTTTTTTCCCAGAAAAATACATTTATGCACATTCACAATTTTGTGCATTTGGTTTGAAATCTGGGGTAAAAACCTTTAGTCTTGGGGTAGATGCGGAGTAGAAATTAAAATGAAAGTCTGCAGTAGAAATGTTTCATTTGACTCACACTTCTGTGTGTGGCTTAATCACTGCTGTTTCATAGAGGAGGGCACAGTTATTTGTAAAGTAACTTGCTCAGGGTCACACACTTTGCATTTTAACAGTTTAAATGAGCTGCTGACATGAAAAAAATATCCTGTGAGGAAATTTGGATTTTTTTTCTTTTGAACAATTGAAAGACCTGGAGACCCTAGGTCCACATTTTCGTGTGGTTTTTTTTTTCTAATTGGGACAATGTGCTGGAGCTGGTTTGAGTCAGCCTTCTCTAGGTGAGCAAAGTCTGCCCCAGCCCTACCCCTGCAGCCTATTTCATCCTGCAGCTCTATAAAATAAGATTAAAAGAATCTTGGGGAACATTGACATTTGAATGTGGGACCAAGAGAAAGGCAGGCCATGGCTGAGCTGCCAGAAAGGGGATATTTTCAAGAAAGAGAAAGTAGTCAACAGTGCCATAGGCTGCAGAAGAGGTCAAGTAAGATAGGATGGAGAAGTGTATGTGGAATAGAACAACAAAGAGGCCATTCGTTTCAGATTCTTAGAACAAAAGAACTCTGAGGACTATAGCCACAACTTAGTTTTTCTTCTTTCTTCTCTCTTGCAATTTTAGGGTTTCTATAACAATTGAGAGTGATTGTGACATAGATAGAAACTCAGAAAGCATTTGTTGTAAAGGAAGGTTAACCGGTTCTCACAAACACGAAAACCTAATGAAAGCGCTCACTCTGCTAGTGATTGCATGATAAGAACATCAGTAGATTGATGCTCTATATGATGAAGGTATTTTTAATATTAAATTGTAAATATGGATTATAGGAGACAGTTCTCAGTGGATTCTGTTACCCTCCCCCCAGAAGGTGGGAGGTCTTGACTGAAAGGAGAATTACACTACTGTTCAGAAAACCGCTAGCAGCTGGAGATCGCATTTTCGTCCTGCAGATTCTAGATTAAAATGATAATACCAATAAACTACTACTTACTGCTTCTAATAGTAGTTAATATTAAGTGATTACTACATCATGGTTATTATGCTAAGTGTGATTCGTGAAATAACCTAATTTGAGTCACCTAAGAAGTCAGTGAAATACATAGCATTATAATTTCTCCGTAACATGAGAAAACTGAAACTCAAATCACTGGCCCAAGGTCCCACATGTAAGTGGTGGTTTGTAGAACCGGATTTGAGTGCCGCCTCTAGTACCCACGAGAACCCAAGTGTGCTCTGGGCCTCTGCGTAAACTCTCTTTTTCTAATACATTAGGTAAGGAACTCAACTAATATAGGCCATTTTAATTTAAATTCATAATACAAATTTATTTAAACAGCTCCATTTGAGCACAGTATTTGGCACATAATAGACATTCAATAAGCATTCATTTGATTTATTTTAAAATATTCTAGTTTGGATTTTATATTGAATGCTGCTTATATTTTGGGGTGATGGGAATTTTTGACACGGGATCTTTTTTTTGAATCACAGGTTTTTATCATTTCTGAATCTAATTTTACTATTTTTCACAGTGATATGTGGGATATTAGTTTTTTTAAAAAATTGGTGTTCTCATCTCATTAGTATCTTGTTACATTTTGTGCTCCATTGCATTGAATTACAACTTATTTTTTAAAAAAAGCTTAAAATGGATAGGGGACTTTTTTTAAGACTTTAAAATAGATGATTCTGGGATAAGTAAATATTTTAATTTGCATTAAGTACATTAGAAAACTAGCATTCTGAGAATCATGCTGATTCAAAAAATATTGAAAGGTATGTTGTAGGTATAGACTCTTTAAAGGTGGTAGAATATGAAATTACAGAAGGCAATTAGGGGAAAATCCTGTGGCAGTGAAATGAACATGCTTCTGAAACATGAGAATCAAAAGAACAGCAATGACAGAGATTCCACATGGAGGTGATACAGCAGCAGTCCCAAAGAGAATAATGTTCATATTTTTGTCAAATTGGTTTATAGTTTATGCTGTTGGAAGACTGCAAAGGAGCAAGTTGTTTTCTTAAAAGCTTGCCTTTCTTACTTTTCTCCCTGCTCATGTTTTATTCCTCTGTATTTGAAAAAAGAAAAGCACTGTGGAAATGAATTGTTTTATTTTCCAGTTAAACTCAGCATATAATGTCAAGGAGGATTTTTTAAAAGATTTTATACTTAACTATATATCCTTCTCTTGAATTCCAGTATATGGGTATGTTTGCTGTGGCACTATTCTTTCTGTGGGACTATTCTGTAGTGGTTATTTTTGCTTTTTGGTTATAATTAGATAAGGGGGTGTATATTCTACTGCTTCTCTGAAGTGCTCTCTTTAAGGCAGCATACATTGTTTATATTCAGAGTTATCGCCACAACTGAAGAAGGTAATATCTGCTGCCGATATTAAAACATTTATTCTGGTTAAGATTTTCTTTTTTAAAATGATTATATTCATCATATGTTAAAAGTTAGAGTTTAGGATACAGCTTTTTTTCATGGCTTAGAAAATGGAAGAGTTTTTAAGTATCAGAGTCTATAAGACAGTTGATGAAGATCATGCGGACTTTATACTTACATATTAAATGTTTCATTTCTTCTTTATATCTTACAATGAACGCCAAAGAGTGAAGGCCATTTGAACTTCATCTTTGGTGAAGTGGAGGAAAAGGAACTTCAGTTCTGAGAGGGAGATATAAAGAATGACAAAAAAAATGAAGGTTTTTCTCTCCTGGTATCTGCCTTAGTACTTCTGTTATGATTTCTTTAATTAAAGAGGAAAATCCTATTAATGTAGAGACCAAGTGAATGCTTGTTTCCAGTTTATAATTAAAGAGGAAAATCCTATTAATGTAGAGACCAAGTGAATGCTTGTTTCCAGTTTATAGATCAAGTGATTTTGATACTAAATAATACTCATTTAGAAGAAAGTTAGATTTCAAACTAGAGGGCAGTTTCCCCTCAACATTCCTTTTGTAGTTTATAAAGTGAGTCTGAATGTTACAGAGCAGCCCTGATATACTTCCCCCTAACATGAATACATCAGGAAATTGAAGATATAAGTATAAAGATTAAATCGAGCTTTTAAAAGAAGGATCTGAAAATGAAGAAAACTTGATTGGTTAAAAAGATGAAGATGCAGAGAAGGACATAAAGTTGACTTTCAGTAAAACACTAAAAATCCAAGAAATGGAGGAAAAAATTAATCACAGATTTTAAAAATTAAGGTTGAAGAGAAGTTGTTTATGAGATATTGAAATTAAACACCTTTTTATAATGCCAACGGTGGTTAGCAAAAAGCTTTAGCACTTTGGTAAATGCCGAAAGAGGGCAGTTCAGTAGACGAATTAAATTCTTAGAGTTAGAAGGCAGATTTTAATAAGTCCTTACTTTAAGAAAAAAAACCATTTTTTACTAACTAGACATTGGACCACAAATTACATGCCATCTGTTTGATGAAAACTTTTGATGTTACTGCATGTGATGTATTGTACTAGAAAACTTGCTCTTGGTATGTGACCATGTTAGATGTCATTGTGTAGATTATCTGATAACAACTTAGTGATTAAAAAATATTGACTGGTCAGTAGGTGAATCTAGTAACCATAACCTTTGGGAAGAGTCACAGTCACAGAAATACATAGTCCATAGGTAATTTATTGAGCACCCAGTAACATTTGGGTACTGTGCTAGGCCCTGGAATATAATGATGAATGGAAAACTTCATCCCTCTGGGTGCTTATTTTGTAGGAGAGAAGACAAAGGGAAGACTAGGCCATTAAAGAAGAATATAAGGGCCCAAACAGTAATTAATATATACAGAGTACTTCAGAGGACCATGGAGCTAACTCAACTTTTGGGAATCTTGGTGTGGTCACCAGTAAGCTGTGTTCTGGAGAGTAAGAACATGGCTCACAGAGCAGGGGCGCAAGGAGGAAAGTTGCTCTAGACAGATGGAGCAGCCTGTTCATAGAGATGGTGAGGTGGGGGTTCTGGGGAGGTTCCCTGATTACTCACTTTCTTTCTTTTGAATGCATCTCAACTCGTAGATTATAATCTTCTAAGGGCAAAAGTTATCTCCTGCTATTATTTTTGCCACAACTTCTGGGAATATTATGGATGGACTTTTCAGAAGTATTTAATAAATAAATACTTGCCATTAAAAGCTAAATCACGTGGATTTGACAGTGAAAATGAATTGACTCAAGTTAATAGCATGCTGATTTTTTAAAATAGAAAATTATTACAAAAATAGCATTGTAAAATTTGATAATAAATTTGTTTTATGATTTTGAGAGACATTCTTGGTTAGTGGCAGCAGAGTGCTGCAACCTCTGTTCTCTCTAAACCAACTAAAAAGAACAAGGAGAATGAGAAACGGGAAAGACTCTCAATCTTTGATAATTACTAAAACCTTATAGTGAGAATGTATGTATTAGTAATATTAAGTGCAGTGAAACTTGAACCAAGACAAAACCGGTTGTAAGAAAGGATGATTTCTTCTAGTAGAAAACAGGCACAATGAAGGGAGCAGCTTTCCCCCAAGTAGGTGACGCTATGGGGACAAAATCAATAACCCACACGCTTGGAATGGCAAAGTTGGGCATATATAGGTTGGGCTTCCCTGAGTGGCAGGAGAGGTGGGGTTGTATTATGATCTGTACAGTTACTACTTTTGCAAGAAGTTTGGAGTAGAGGAGACACTTGCAGCAAGTAGCCTTATAGCAGCTCATCTTGGTCATTTTATAAAAGAGAAAGTCTAAATTATTATCCTTTATCATGCCACGTGGACCCCTATAAATTGGGTAGACTAGTCCATCATCGTGCCAAGCATCAAGGGAAGAATATTGGTGATAATCATTTTCAGAAACAGGATAAGAGAAAATTATGAATCGTTCCCTATGGTAGAATGTGGCTTGTAGAGTTGGAGGTGAGACGTGACTCTTCTGAAACTGCTTAAAGGTGAGATAGAAAAGCTCAAGAAATAAACAACCAAAAGAAGAAAAATCTCATGAACCCAGGGTATAAAATAAAAGAGAAAACAGTCATTAGAAAAATGAAGGTTGGGCCTCCCCGGTGGCGCAGCGATTGAGCGCTGGGTTGCAAAGCTGCCTGCAGCCTCTGCAGCGCCGGTTCGATCCCTGGCTGCTCCCCGGCCACTGGAGGAGGGTCCCACATGGTGCGCAGACCTCTCCTGCCGCCCGCTGCTCCCCTCAGCAGTGTACTTGGTCAGTCTGCCTGCTCTGCTCCCTGCTCTGGCTCTGGTGAATTCTCTCACCCTCCTGTGCTTCTGACTGTACCCAGTGCTTGTATAAACAAACAAACAAACAAATAAATAAATCTTTAAAAAAAAAAGAAAAATAAAGGTCATTTTCAAAGCAGCTATAAGCTTGAGCAATTTGAATAATCCAAGTAGAAATTCTAAATAAAAAGACTAGAAAAAATGATAACAATATAATAAATGTAGCATATTAATAATTGATACCCCTGCAGAAGGTGAGAATAAATAAAGTTGAAAAAAAAACCTTTCAAGACATTAAGTTTCCCACACAAAAAACCTTGATATTTTAGAATGGTTTCTAGTTTATAAATATAAAGACTTTATTGTTAGATCAAAATAAAATAAAGATGCTGACCTCAGGCTTTTCCATTCTGTAAAACATGGGGGGAAATGTATAAAGTCAGTAGAATTAAAAAAAAAAAGGTATGGTCCAAGAATTTTATGTCTAGGCAAGCTATAGTTTAATATTTTATGTATTTCCAAATAGACAGTTCCCAAACATCAGTCCTTAGGGGAGGTGAGAAGGGAGAGTACTATATTACAAAATACTGAATTGAGAAATGAAAATTAAGTTAAAAAGATTAGTGATTATGGTCAAACAAATTTATATGAAGAACTAGCATTAGCTTGTTACAATCAATGGCAACATGGAAATAATAAATTGAGGAAAAAATACTGAGCATTGCGGTTGGGTCAATAATTACAAATGGGAAATTTCTCTCTTCATATTAGTCATAATAATGCAAAGTACACTATAATTTTTGTAGTGAGGAATACAGACATGGGACCTCAACTATAAATCTTCCAAGAAAACAGACTATATAATGAAATATGTAATTAAAAGATTGAATTGAAAGCTCAAAGCAGTTCAAAAAAGTAAAATTAAGATGAAGTACATATAAGTAAATAATTATAAATTGAATAAATTCATTTATTAAAAGAAAACACTCAGATTGGAGCAAAAACATCAAACCCAGTAAAAGATGCCTCTGAAAAAGGACCAACAAATAATGTTTTAGTAAATATGTTAGGTTTTACATCTGTAAATCTCTGTTGCAACTACTCAGTTCAACTGTTATAGCACAAAAGCAGCCAGACACAATATATAAATGAATGAGCAGAACAGTGTTCCAATAAAACTATTTGCAAAAAAAAGACAGTGGGCCAAATTTGTCCTATTAAGTCATACATTGCTGACCTATTATCTAAAAACAATTCCTCTCAAGCAGAAAACTTGAGAGCAGAAGGACAGGCAAAGACTTAGCACATTCAAGCCACAAAAATAAGAGTCCAGCTATTTGTGTCAAACAAGGTTGATAACCAATTGCACTTTGTAGTGGTAAAGGGTGGAGTAATACAACTTTAAAATTTATAAAACAAAAATAATGAGAAACAGACAAATCAAATTATAGAGGATTTTGTCCATCCCTTTGAACTGTTGATAAATAATAACATACTGGACATATATAGCATGATATGTGGTATGACAAACCACATGTCCTGGAAGCAATGAAGACTTTTTGAAGAGTATCTGCTAGACACCCCCAACAGATCTGAGTCAGATCAAAAAAGCAGATATGTGCAGATTATGCTTGTTCTTTATTAGCACTAAAACAAAGGAAAGCATCTCTACCCTCTGAAAAAATTAAATAACTCTTGGGTCAAAGGAGAAAATAAAAAATCAAGCCCACATCAACCAGAAGTATTGATAATCAAAAATATGCATATTAACACCTATAGGAAATATTTAAGCAGAACTAAGAGGAAAATTCATAAGATAAGTGAATTACTAAACAAGAAAAGGATGAAAATACAGGAGTCCAGCCCATAAGTTTTTTGAAAAGTAACAAAATGGAAAGAAGGCAGAAATAGGTACTAACAAAGATAAAATCAGAAATTGATAAATGAGAAAACAGGTACTAGCAAGTCCCGGAGATTTTAGATTGATGGTAAAAAATATTAAACAGGTAGCCCTTTATTGAATCATGAACACGAGGAGAAAGCACAAATAACGCATGTAGAATATGAGTGATTCACAGTTATTTAGGGAATTAAATGTAAGAGGGCATACTACTAAATTGTATGCAGATGGATTAGTAAACCTGATCACAAAAAAAGGCACTGCTGGGCTGGGGCAACCTTCTGAGGAACATCATAACTGCAATGCTTTAAAAATTTTAAAGAACAGGAAGTTATTTTTTGAAATGTTATATTGATATCAAATTCTGACAGCACGCACACACACAAATTCATTTTTAAAACATAATAATCCTAAATATTAGAAAGTGTAATTCATCAGCACATTAATTAAAATTCATTTTTGAAACAAAAATCTTAAATATTAAAAAGTGTAATTCATTGGTACATTAAAAGGATAATACATGATGCCCAAATTGCTTTCATGCCAGGAATGTAAAAAGAACTCAGGATCAGGAAATACTAATCATCGTGTTTTAAAAAGTGCAAAGGAGGGAAAAAGGAGCATCTTCCTAGAAACTGAAAGAATTTTCAGTAAATTAGCCATCAATTCTGAGCTTTTTGTTTTTTAAAAAAAGTGGGAATTACTATTAAGGATGGAAAACACATCTTAGGATGAAAGTCAGCCTAATTCCTACCATTGACCTGAAGCTGTTCTTATTTTATTTTATTTTATTTTTTTCTGGGACCCTCGCCGGTGGCCAGGGATGGAACTGGCGCTGCAGAGGCTGCAGGCAGCCTCGCAACCCAGCGCTCAACCGCTGCGCCACCAGGGGAGGCCCAAGCTGTTCTTATTTTTAAAGTTAGCCACAATGGTAGTAGACATTATTAATACTGTTCTAGCAGTTCTAGCTAATTTAAAAAAATTAGATCAATTTTCATAGGTTTTGTGTTTACCTAAAAAGTTACCCTCAGACCCTTCCATGACTGGCTTTGGGCTTGTGTGGTTTATGAAATTTTCTCATACACGTAGATCTATAGACTGCTTTTTTATTCGTAAAGGCAATCAAATTGACTGTATATTACTTTTTTCCCACTTATATCCAGCATGTTTTTTTCTTTTCTTTTTCCCTGAAGTACATGTAATTTTACTTCAGCTAATTCATTGAAAGCTTTATGTGTGCCAGGTGGATAAGCAGGCCAAAGAGTGTAAAGTAAGACAGCATGAACTTGCTGTGAAATATTTCCTATCCTGAACATCCAGAACTTTAGGGCAGCTGAATTAATGTGTTGTTTTGTTTTGTTTTTTTTTTGGTCCCGTTTTCTTCCTTGCATCATAGTGAAGTGAGAAGGGAAAACTCTTGTTTTTGTTTTATTTGATGTGATTATATTAGCAGTGAATGTGATTTTTTAAAATTAGTTATTGAAGTAGCATTGTTTTACATTTTTGCTGGTGTTTTGACAGCATGAATATGATTTTTAACCAAGTTAAAATCTTAGATCTTTTTTCCTTCCTTCGAGAGTAAGTGAAATGTTTCCCCAAGAGAGTACATATTCTCCACCTTTTTTTGTCAGCAGGTAGAATGTAGGAATATTAAAAATTAACATTTGTGAATAATAACTCCCATCTGTCTGGTGTTTGACATGTACTGGGAATGGTACTTAGTGTGTTGCATACTTTGTATCATTTGCTCCTTAGAACAAGCTGATGATAACACAGCTACTATTATTATTCTTGTTTTATAGAGGGGAAAACTGAGATTCAGAGAGGTTAAATGATTTGTTCAAACCAACACTGAAATTGGCAAGTTTCAGACTTGGGCAGACACATCTTTTGGTCCCTCCAGCATTTATCTAGCTTGTCATTCACTGGTGTAAAGAATTTCACATTCCGTTTTCTAAAGGAGAATATTTCCTGAGTTTTTCTGTCACTGGTGTCTAAACTGTTCCATCCACCATCTGGGTGCCTTTTGGAGTGTGAAAGAAGGTGGTTTGATGCCATTAACCTATTATGATCATGACTTCACAGAGCTGATTCGGTTTCCTTGTGGCTACTTGTGTTATAGTATGTAAATGCTACTGCTGGACTTTGTGTGTGGAGAGTGTAGTGAGTATTGTGTGATTTTTTTTTTCCCCCCCTTAATATTTTCTCATCAAAGCTCCAAAGATTCCTTAGTTGTGACTATTGCCCTGTTTGTTGTAATTGAGCACCACGTGGCAGGGAGCCCTGGACTGAATGATGGGAGTGTGGCTGGTGACTAGTCTTTGGGCTAAAGTAATTTATATTTTGTATGGGATAAGTGAGGAGGGGAACCTTAACGGGCAATGTCTTTTAAAAAAAATCAAGAATCTGTTCTTTCTCTGTATTTCACAGTAACATTTATTATAAAGGTGCCAGGTATTTTGCCATCATACCAAAAAATAAAGGATTTCAGAGGGAAACTTTGGTCTCCCTTTCATTCCATTGGCATTGGAAGGGGATTTGGGTTCTGAAAATATGTATAATATAAAAACTGCCAGTCACAAGATAAAAAGTCTGCCACCTTATGACATTCGTTTGGTGGAAGAGCCCTATAGCTTTTTTTTTTTAAAGATTTATTTTTATTTATTTATACAAGCACTGGGTACAGTCAGAAGCACGGGAGGGTAAGAGAATTCACCAGAGGCAGAGAATTCACCAACCAGAGCAGAGCAGGCAGAAGGATGGAAGTACACTGCTGAGGGGAGCTGCGGGCAGCAGGAGAGGTCTGCGTGCCATGTGGGACCCTCCTCCGGTGGCCGGGGAGCAGCTGGGGATCGAACCGGCGCTGCAGAGGCTGCGGGCAGCTTCGCAACCCAGCACTCAACCGCTGCGCCACCGGGGAGGCCCAGAGCCCTATAGCTTTGAGGTATTTACAAAACGTAAGCAGAGTAAAAGCTATTTATATTTAGTTCAATTTGGAGGGGTAAAGTAGCTTAATATTTTCTAATGTCTCTTATTTTCTTGTTTGAACTCAATATTGGGATATTGAATTGCAATGAAGAATCCTTCCCATTCGGAAGGGTGATAGCCTGGTGTTTTAATTCCCAGGTGAGCAACTTTGCTTATTTCTATTTGTTAACTAGGCCTTTTGATATTTTTGTAGACAATCTGCTTCATCTTGATTCTGCAGCATTCCAAACTGGTATCCTTGGGGTTGTCTTAACATTGCTATGGTGCAGAAGATTTAAAATCAGGTATGGCTGTGGGGTTAGAAGCCCCTCAGTGAAATTCTCAACTTAAATCTGCCTTATGTTCTCTGACTTATCATTTGGGTTTCTTTTTTTGTGATGGTCTTTTAGCTGATGTTCACAAGGAATAGAGTCACGTGATGTATGAAGGGAAACATATACACTTCTCTGAGGTTGACAATAAGCCCTTGTGCTCATATAGCCCCAAACTGTGCAAGCAGCGGCGACTCAACGGCTACGCTTTCTGTATCAGACACGTTCTGGAGGACAAGACTGCCCCCTTCAAGCAATGTGAATATGTGGCCAAGTATAACAGCCAACGCTGCACCAACCCCATCCCCAAATCAGAAGATCGTAGGTAAGCGCCAAAACCAGTAATAAATCCTGGATTTAATTAGTGGACTTGGAATTTTTCCCATTTTTGTTTTTTTTTTTGCTTTGATAGAGTGAATTTAAATGTTGAGTTTTGTGGATACTCTACATAAACTTTGAAATGCTTGGAAGGATGAGAGATGGCCATTTAACAAGAATGGAGAAGCAAATTTGGGGAATTATTTGATCTTACAGACTTTCTGGGATTATTGAAAAAGATGTTTCTCAAAGTTGTTGCTTGAAGTCTTAGTACTGATGTGTTTGGTTTTCAGCCTTGCTAAGTAACTCCTGATTTCTCTGGTTAGCTTTGTCTTCTGCCTAAATGAGAGAAATTATAGAAACTATGTAGGTTGTTATTAATGATAATAATTTTGGAATTTTTCAGTCCGTGTTTGAAAAGTCACAAAGTGTATGTACTTATTGAAAAAGAATTTTTCAAAGGAACGTGCACTTGAATCATTCAGATTTACTTTCTAACAGACTTCTAAACTGTGCTTGGGAGTGTTCTATAATCTTGCCTCTTTTTGTTATAAAGGGTTTCATATAGAGTATATTTACCATATTTAGAAACTACTTTCACAGAAGGTTAGACTTTATGACTAGAATTACAAATATATGCTTTGCTGAATTAAAATAAAATTAACAATATGGGGTATTTTTATGCTTGTTATTCATTTTCCATGTTCATAGGAAAATTTATACTCTACCTCAGATACTCTTTGTCTTCAATTCTCCAGAAATCAATGTTGATCATTGTAATAAGATATTATCCAGGGATGCATGCTTGTTTTCCACAAAGTCTCAAATTCTTAGTTTGAAATAGAAAATTGGAACTTCCTACTATCTTAAGAATATATATACAACATTCATCCTTATTCCTATAACTAAGAAAATGCTACCTGCATAAAATTGTTGAAAAATGTATTTTATGTTCAGATGGGCAAATTTTACACCTTTAATATGAAATAGTAATGATTGAGTCTACCAAAATGAATTAGTATAATGTGGTGATTTGGGGATACTCTCTTTGAATTTCTACACTTGATCTTAGCCAAAAGGCCGAGAAGCAATTCTTAGAATTTCTAATGTGCATTTAAGGTTTCAAATTACAATACCTGAAAATTAGAAACAGCTGCTTAGTGAGGCAAAGAATAAAATTTTAATCTCAGGTGAGAAAGAGACCACTTGGTTTTAGCATACTGAAGATGATCACTTCTAACCTCTACTCCTTTTTTTTTTTTTTTAACCCCTACTCCTTTTAATTTGAAGAATGGTTGAGCTTGAATCAGTTGCCAACCTTGAAATATTTTTTTTTTAATTTTAGCTGAAGCAACTATTTCTTAGTAGCTAACAGCAAGACAACAAGAAGTGAAGTGAGAATCACTTCTGATTTTTCTGAACTATTTATTCCGTATCATGTCTTCCAAGTAATTTCCTGTTTTTTTAAAGATTTATTTTTATTTATTTATACATACAAAAACTGGGGTGTGGGCCAGAGACAGATTGGGGAACAGAACAGGCAACTCTACAGAAATATACTGCTGAGGGGAGCAGTGGGCAAGACAGAAGAAGTCTGCTGCGCCATGTGGGTCAGCTTCCTGGCTGGGGATCAAACTCATGCTGCAGTTGCTGACAATAGCTTCATAGTGCTGTGTTGCTGTGTCAAGCTAAGCATAGTTTTTCTTAAAAAAAAAGTTATATGTTTTTTTCCCAAGTTGGTCCAAGACCATATGAACACAGATATTTTTTAGTTTGTAGACTTGTTTGAAAATTGTTTAAAATAGACATCAGTAGATGATAACACTCCAGGTTGAATTAATGTAATAATGTGTCTAAACTTATATATGTGTATTGATCATTATAACTACACTGTAATATAATACAGAAAAGATTAATATCCTTTTGAAAACAAGATTTCAGTATTATTAATATGCTTACTCTTGACACAGATTTGAGATGGTTTTATGTGTTATTTTAGATAACAAATTCTGAAGGACTTTTAATTGACAAAATTATCTGATGGGAGGTCAGCTAGAGGAAGCATTTTAATATTTGATTTCTAATTTACCTGGTATGTTTTAAAAATGTTAAGTTATGGGATTCCTACCTATTTGAAATGTAATAGTGTAATGCACTAATAGAAGTACTGGTGTAAGTAAAAAGTAAAATCTATTTTCTAATGTTCTTGTACAGTTGGGAAGCTAAGGGTCATTAGTGTATATAGCCTTGTTATTTCAGAGATAAGTGGTTATATTCAGTTGGTTTTTACAGTGTTCTAAATATTAGTTTGCTATAATTTTTTTTATATGTACACATATATGTACACACACACGGTGGTATATATGTGCCCAGAAATATTCTTGTCTCCTGTACATTTATTCTTTTTTAAAACAACCTAAGATATATTTAGATAACATAAATTCACCCATTTAAAGTGTGCAAATCAGTATTTTTTAGAATATTCAGAGTTGTGCCACTGTTAACAGCAGTCTAGTTTCACAGCATTTTCATCCCTCCAAAGAACCCATTCACAATCACCTATTTATTATTTTACACTAAAAATTCATATTTGTATACTTATTTTGAATGCTATGCTAAGGAAGCTATTGTACATCTAGTTATGCAGAATGCTCTCACAGGAGGCAAGGTTTTTTAGATTTCAGACTGTATGTTGTAAGACTGCTGATGACTGATGTGAGAGTTAAGGATAGGCGAAAGAAGGGCTGTGTATGCAGATTTGCTTTTGCTGGATTGCAAGGTGTTGGCTTGGCTTTGTGCTCTTTTTTTTTTTTTTTAAGATTTATTTTTATTTATGTATACAAAAACTGGGATGTAGGCCAGATGTGCCAGAGTGGGGCTGTGTACTTGTAAGAGGATTCACCAGAAACAGAGTGGGGAACAGAACAGGCAGATCTACTGAAATACACTGCTGAGGGGAGCAGCAGGTAAGACAGGAGAGGTCTACTGTGCCATGTGGGTTAATTCCCCGGCCAGGGATCGAACACATGATGCATTGCCTGGCAATAGCTTAATAGCGCTGAGATTTTAACCCCTGTGTCACCAAGGAGGCCCCCTTAATGCTCTATTTTTAAGGTATCTGGGGAACCTAGTACTAATTATCTAGGCAGCACATACACATACCATGTAGATCTCTTTTGTCCAGAAAAGATTTTCTTATTTGTCCTATTTAAAATTAAAGAGTATCTCTGATCAATATATTTCTTTCTTTTTCTCTATTGTGGTAACATTGGTCGACAACATTGTTTGTGATTTAAAGGTGTAGGAACTCCCCCTTTAGGTGTTAAGTTTTGGAAATGTTGGGTCTCCCCCAGTGGCATAGTGGGTTGAGTGCAGTACTGTGAAGCTGTCCGCGGCCTCTGAGGGAGGCCGTAAACAGCACAGATTGCTGTTCGATTCCAGGCCAGCCAGGGAGATTCCCACATGGTGCGCAGACCTCTCCTGTCTCGCCCGCTGCTCCTCTCAGCAGTGTACTTCGATCCTCCTGCCTGTTCTGCTCCCTGCTCTGTCTCTGGTGAATTCTCTCACTCTCCCATGCCTCTGGCCTGTACCCCAGTGCTTGTATAAATAAATAAATCTTTAAAAAAAAAAGTTTTGGAAATGTTGCCAGGTGTGCACATGTCCCCCACTGGAGCTCCGTAATGTACATTAGTATACAACATGCTTCGAGAAGTGATTCTGCAGAAACAAACAACAAAATTATTGTCCAATTCTTTGTAAGCCCACATTTTTCATATTTAGTTACACACAGACTACTGTTTTTACTGCATACTTGTTAATATCTGTGGAACTGAATGAAGTATATTAGTTTGGAAAATACTACTTTTCTACTAGTTAAATGTGTCCTGGGTATTTATTTATTTATTTATTTTAAAGATTTATTCATTTGTGCATACAAGAGCTGGGGCACAGGTCAGAGATGCTGGGGGTGAGAGGATCCACCAGAGACAAAAGTGGGGAACAGAACAGGCAGATTGACCAAAATACACTTCCGAGGAGAGCAGCAGACAAGACAGGAGAGGACTGCCTCGCCATGTGGGTTTCTCCCTGGCAGGCCGGGGATTGAACTTGTGCTGCTGGGGCTGCGGATTGCTTTGTAGTGCTGTGCTTAACCCCTTGTGTCACCAGGGAGGCCTAGGACATGGGTTTTTAGTGTGCTTTGTAGGAAAGACAGGCGTTCTACTTTCTCATTATGTAATAGGATTCTATCCTTTCATAGTGTTTTTAAAATAGCATTTACTTTACAAAAATAACCTCAATATTGCAGACTGATCAGTGTCTTTGTGAGTTTTGATTTTTAATTCAACGCTCAATTATTGTCACTTTCCAGCTGAATTGGACAAGTTATTTGCCCAAAATTCCTGTAAAGCTTAGTTTTCTCATATGTATAAAGGGAATTATTTCAGTACCTACTACAGTTAGGTATAGAGATGTTCTATGTAGTTATAGGTGGCTATTGAGGCTCATTTCATCTGTATTCGCACTTACTAGTTTTATTGGTTTACTTCCTCCTTCCCTTCTTTCTCTCTCTCTCTCTCTCTCTCCCCCCCTTACACACACACACACACACACACACTGTAGACATGTGACTTTTTTTTTTAAGGGATACAGTCTTTTTTTTTTTAAAGATTTATTTATTTATTTATACATATACTGGGTATAGTCAGAAGCGCGGGAGGGTGAGAGAATTCACCAGAGCCAGAGCGGGGAGCAGAGCAGGCAGAAGGACCGAAGTACACTGCTGAGGGGAGCAGCGGGCGGCAGGAGAGGTCTGCGCGCCATGTGGGACCCTCCTCCTGTGGCCGTGGAGCAGCCGGGGATCAAACCAGCGCTGCAGAGGCTGCAGGCAGCTTCACAACCCAGCGCTCAACCGCTGCGCCACCTGGGAGGCCCAACACGTGACATTTTTAAGGGTTATGTCATATGATCTTTGTGAGTCTCCAAATGCATGAACGGCATTCGGACATATATTTTTTTTCTGCATAAGAGAAATTGAAGTGATCTTTCATCTTTTTGCTCTTTGTTCAGTTACCATGTATGCTGTGAATAGAGAGTAGCAAAGCCGTGTGAGATGCAGTAGCTGTGTTCTTGTCCAAGGCCACTCTCAAGCTGAATGGCTAGGTTTTGTCTGGCAGCCTCTACATGTACATTTACTTACTCGCTTCAGCAAAAGTACCACAGTCTTTAAGAACTCCTTGAGGTAGCAGAAGTTGCATATATTAAACCCATGGATGTCAAGAATGACTACATGCATTGAACATATTAGGGTTCCTGTTTTAGAATATGTAGCTCTGTATTGTTTTTCATAATATGTATAATGAACATTTTCCCATGTGTGTGTCTATTTTTAAAGGTACTGCAACAGCCACCTGCAGGTACTTGGCTTTATCCCGAAAAAAGAGAGGAAGAAAAAGAATGATCCTATAGATGAGGTAAAGGTCAGGCATCAGATGGATACCATGGCCTTTAGCCTGACGGTGCCCACACTGGCCTTGAAGATGCCCAATGGACTGGATGGAATGTCCCTCTCTCCACCTGGGGCAAGGGTCCCTCTCCACTACCTGGAAACTGAGTTGGAAGATCCATTTGCTTTCAACGAGGAAGACGATGACCTGAAGAAAGGGGCCACCGTGAGGAAGAAGCTGCAGAGCAAGCTGGCCCAGAATCGGCAGCGCCAGAGAGAGACAGAGATTTTAAAAGTTCGACAAGAGCACTTTAGTCCCCCTCCTGCACCTTCACAGCAACAGCCTCCGCAGCCACACTCCCACCTGTCACCTTTATCCACTTCTTTAAAACCTCCAGCGCCACCGCAGGGTTTAGTCTGCAAGTCACCTCAACCTCAGAACACCAGCCTACCAATGCAGGGAGTGGCCTCCACCACACACACTATAGCACAAGCCAGGCAGGCGTCTCACAGGAGGCCTCTGCCCCTCCTGCCATCCAGTCGGGCACCCGTTGCGGGCCCGCCCAGGACTGACCGGGTCCTTATGAAAGCCACAGCCTTCTCGCCACACTTCTCTTGTATAAGTCGACTGCAGAGACTGGTGAAACTGTGCACCCAAAAGCATCAGTTGGACACTGATCTGTTTCCCCATTTAGGTGAGTTATCCATTCTGCCATATCATGTGTATGTGATTAACAGACCCTGCTGCTTAGTGGGAGGCTTCATTTTCATAACTATCGCACATGTGATAGGGAAGTGCCTCATACAGTGGTCCAGTTAGAGATCTGGACTGAGGCAGAGGCCTTGAAGTAAATATACTGCCGGGGTACTATCACTTTGTGAGCAGATACAGAAATAGCAGTTGGGAATTTAGCATTTCTAGTCCTCGTTTCTATTGGGAGTGTTAATGGCTACATTAACAGCAGTTGTGTTTGTATGCTGTGTGTCTAATAAAGTTCTTTACATGTCTTATCATAGGACTTTGGAATAATGATAGTGGTGTTAATATATGCCAACAGTTTTTTTTTAAACTTTTTTTTTTTTTTTAGTTCCCAAAGCAATATAAGCAATACCTGTTCACAATATCTGTGGAAAAATACAGATAGAAATGTAATGTAGTCAAATGTCTGTCTTTCCTTTGTTAATTCTAAGTCATCTGTTTTGCTCAAGAAAGTCTCCCTGATCCCAAGTTTATACAAGTATTTTCTATTTTCTTTACTAGTATGATTGTTTTTCATCATTTAAACCTTTAATTCTTTTGGAATTTATTCTTGAATTTGGTGTAAGCTATGGTTTTAATTTCAAGAAAAAGTGTTTGCATGACATATAACCCCAGTAGCAAAATGGGCAAAGGTTGGGGATACTTCAGTCACCACAGCAGGTGTGGAAGTGCAAATAAAATAACAGTGACTTACCACCGATCGGCAAAAGCTATATCAGAGTTGATGAGGATATGGGATCTCATACATTGCTGGTGAGTAATATGGCAGTAGTTGCTAATTAATAGTATATGTATAACTAGCAAACTCACTATCCTATGGATAAAAACATACCAGAATATAAGGATGTATGTTCAAGGATGTTTATTGCAACATCACTTAAGATTTTAAAAATCTGCAAACAACCTGAACAACCAATAGGAGACCTTGAGTAAATTATGGCACATACATTTTATGTATGAGGCAGCTATTAAGAAGAATGAATGAAATCAGGTTATCTTTCTACCTGGATGTGCCCATGATATAGCAAGTAGAAAAAGTGCAGTTATTGTATTGTCCCATTTTTGTAAATACTAGCAAAGTTAATGAGCAAGGGACATTATTATATCTTTGATCAAGAGTATGGCTAGACATTTGCCTATTTCACATAGGAAAAGTATGAATGCATATATACTACCAGGCTGAGGAATTAGATAGTGTGTGATTTTATGGAGATGGGATTAATAACTCCTCATCTGTATCTTTATATTGTTCCATCTGTTACTAAATGTTATTAAACCAGGCATGACCTTTGGTATTTAAAAATAATAAAACTTAAAAAATAGAAACAAAAATAATAAATTAGAACATCCCAATTCCTATTAATATCCATTTGTTAATCCTTGATATATCTTTAGATATATAAAATTGAATTCCTGCGATAGGTACTGTTTTATAACCCTTTTTTTTAAGGTTTTCACAATATATTATCCAATTCATAATTTTCATACCCAGTATAGTTTGTCATAGCTGAATTCTCTCTCTAAATTATTTCCAGTTTATATCATGAATTATTAGATATATAGAGCTTTTCTAAAAATGACCCACACATTGTTAATTTTTCTTTTAAATATATTCTTAGAAATAGAATTGTTGGGCCTCCCTGTGGCACAAGCGGTTAAGTCTCAGCACTCTGAAGCTATCTACAGGCACTGTGGCATGAGTTCTATCCCTGGCCAGGGAGCTACCCACATGGAGCAGCAGACCTCTCCTGTCTTGCCCACTGCTCCCCCAGCAGTTATTACAGTCAGTTTCCTGTTTTGCTTCCCTGCTCAGTCTCTGATGAGTCCTTTTACCACCCCCACCACCCCCTGGCACTCTGGCCTGTACCCCTGCTCTTGTACGCATAAATAAATAAAATAAATCTTAAAAAAAGTAGAATTGCCAATTCTACTTCTAAGAATTTTAATTACAATAAAAATGTAAAAGCCTTTACATTTTTTAAAAAAATTTTTTAAAAGATTTATTTATTTATGCATATAGGAACTGGGGTCCAGGCCAGAGGTGTGGGGGTTGTGAGAGGATTCACCAAAGTGGGGAGCAGCACAGGTAGATCTACTGAAATACACTGTTGAGGGGAGGAACAGGTGAGACAGGAGAGGTCTGCTGCACCAAGTGGATTAGCTCTGTCGGGGGCTCGAACTCATGCCGCACTGGCTAGTGCTAGCTTGATAGTGCTGAGACTTTAAACCCTATGCCTCCTGGGAAGGCCCTATGTTGTCTTTTTTTTTTTAAGGATTTCTTTATTTATGCATATAAGAACTGGGGTACAGGCCAGAGGTGTGGGGGGTGAAAGGATTCACCAGAGACAGAGTGGGAAGAGAACAGGCAGATTGATGGAAGTACACTGCTGAGGAGAGCAGCGGGTGAGTCAGGAGAGGTCTGCTGCGCCATGTGTCGGCTCCCTGTGGCTGCTGGATAGCCTCATAGGTTGTGTCTTAACTGTGTGGGCCACCAGGGAGGCCTATTTTGTGTTTTTTAATAGCTGAAGAGCATTCCATTGGATAAGTGCGAGGAATTTTTTTCAAATAATTTTGGGTATTTTTCTTTGTACATCAAAACCCGTCAAGGGGTAAGTAGTTTTTTAGAGTCTAGTTGTAATGTAAACATTTATAACTTTATGAAGGAACTTTGCATGCAACTATAAGGGACTTTGCATGCAGCTACATTAAAGTTCATTGGGCTGTCTTTTATTGTGAATGGATTTTTCACCTGTGTATGCTGTTGTAACATCATGAGTTGGTCGTTTAGAAAAATACTGGCTTACTGAGATACACAGATTTTCCAAATGTTGATATACTTAATGTTGCAAAATTAAAAAATCTCATACTTTAATATTACCACCAATCTCAGAAAAGCCTATCAACTATTAGTAAGTTGTCATGCTCTCAATGATTGAATCAAGTTCTCCAAAAATCAAAAATTCAGACTTTTAAGTCAAAATACGAATTTTATCATTGGCAACCAATACCGTCCATTGTTTTCCTTGAAAAGTGATAATTACACTATAGGAGAAAATGACTGCCAAATATCCAAGTCTTAATAACCATAGTTGTTTCAGTCATTCTTCAGATAAAAATGGTGCTGAATGAAAAAAGCCATTCAAGTCACAGTGAACACAGTCACACAAGTGCTCTTTGTCAATACAACTATCATAGCTTCTTCATATGCAGCAGAGGTCTTAATGTATACTTCAGGCATCATAAAGACTAATATTCAAGAGTAGAGATTTAATAAAATAAACCATCTTTAATAAATAAGGGCTATCTCAAGGATATTTTTACACTAAGGTGCCAACAGTGTTAACCACCATGGTTTGTATACCATCAGTACAAATGTCAGCACAGTGAAAAAGGTAAATCATGTCTTGGTATTTTTTTTTTTTAAGATTTATTTAGTTATGCATACAAGAACTGGGGTACAGGCGAGAGGTGTTGGGGGTGAGAGGATTCACCAGAAACAGAGTGGGGAACAAAACAAGCAGACAGACGGAAGTACACTGCTGAGGGGAGCAGCGGGCGAGGCAGGAGAGGTCTGCTGCGCCATGTGGGTTGCTCCCTGGCCAGCCGGGGGATCGAACTCGTGCTGCAGTGGCTGCAGACAGCTTTATAGGTTGTGTCCCAACCCCTTGCACCACCAGGGACGCCCCGTCTTGGTATTATTTTGAAGGTAATGTTGACTTAAGGAATTCCCTAAAGAGGGCCTCAGTTATCCCTGGGAATCTGTGGACCATACTTTGAGTGAGAATTGCTATTTTGAATTAATAATGGAGCTTTAAATATTTGTCCATATGCTTTTGGAGCAGTTTTATTCCTCATTATTTATTTTTTACTTTTTTTTTTTTTTTATTAAAGATTTATTTATTTATTTATTTATGCAAGTACTGGGTACAGTCAGAAGCGCAGGAGGGTGAGAGAATTCACCAGAGCCAGAGTGGGGTGCAGAACAGGCAGAAGGACTGAAGTACACTGCTGAGGGGAGCAGCGGGCGCGGCAGGAGAGGTCTACGCGCCATGTGGGACCCTCGCTGGTGGCCAGGATTGAACCGGCGCTGCAGAAGCTGCGGGCAGCTTCACAGCCCAGCGCTCAACCGCTGCACCACCAGGGGAGGCCCTATCCCTCATTATTTTGCCTTTTAAGTTTTTCTTTCATTTATATTGATGTTTTTATCTTCTATTGATTGGTAAGAGCTTTTTATACATATTTTGTGTTTGTTGCCAAGTCTCTCCTCCCATTTGTTATTTGCTTTTGAATATCTAATGATTTTGGAATTTTGAAATTAAATTTTTTATGTATTCTCTTTTTTTTTTAAAGATTTATTTATTTATGCATACAAGAACTGGGGTCTAGGCCAGAGGTGTGGGGGGTGAGAGGATTCACCTGAGACAGAGTGGGGAGCAGAACAAGCAGATTGACTGAAATACACTGCTGAGGAGAGAAGGGTGAGTCAGGAGAGGTCTGCTGTGCCATGTGGGTAGCTCCCTGGCCTGGATCGAACTCATGCTGCAGTGGCTATGGATAGCTTCATAGGTTGTGTCTTAACCCCTTGCACTACCAGGGAGGCCCTATATTCTCTCTCTTTTTTTTTTTTTTTAGGTTTCTATCTCTTGAGTCAGACTTTCCTCACCCTTGCCCCCCCACTTCATTCTTGGTGTATATAAACATGTATGCCTACATTTTTTCTTTTTTTTTCTTTTTATTTGTGTGGAAGAACTGGGGTGTAGGCCAGAGGTGCAAGGGGTGAAAGGATTCACTAGAGACAGAGTGGGGAGCAGAACAGGCAGATTTAGTGAAATACACTGCTTGAGGGGAGCAGCAGGAAACAGAGGAAAGGTCTGCTGCATCATGTGGGTTAGCTCCCTGGCCAGGGATCGAACTCAGGCCACAGCATGATTGCGCTGAGACTTAACTCCTAGACCACCAGGGAGGCCCTAGATTTTCTTTTTAGTTCTTCTGTTACTTATATTTTAGTCATCTGTTATGAGAGTCATGAGAGTTTAACTTTTGAGACAGATGTAACATTTCTGAAAAAGTATTAGTCCACCATTTACCTATATCATCTACTAAATTTTTTTAAAAGATTTATTTATTTATGCATACAAGAGCTAGGGTCAGGCTAGAGGTGTGGGGGGTGAGTGGATTCATCAGAGACAGAGTGGGGAACAGAACAGGCAGATCTACTGAAATACACTGCTGAGGGGAGCAGTGGGCGAGAAGGGAGAGGTCTGCTGCACCATGTGGGTTGCTCCCTGGCCGGCTGGGCATGGAATTCATGCTGCAGAGGCTGCAGATTGCTTCACAGTGTGGTGCTTAACCCCTTGTGCCACCAGGGATGCCCTCATCTACTAAATTTTCACTTAAATTTTTATTTCTGAATACTGGCAACTTTAACTTTTTTTTTTTTTTTTTTTTTTTTTTTTTTAATAGAGGCATGATTTATTTATTTGTTTGCTGGTTTGTTTGTTCGTTTTGTTTATACATGCACTGGGTACAGTCAGAAGCGCGGGAGGGTGAGAGAATTCACCAGAGCCAGAGCGGGGAGCAGAGCAGGCAGAAGGACCGAAGTACACTGCTGAGGGGAGCAGCGGGCGGCAGGAGAGGTCTGCGCGCCATGTGGGACCCTCCTCCGGTGGCCGGGGAGCAGCCAGGGATCGAACCGGTGCTGCAGAGGCCGCGGGCAGCTTCGCAACCCAGCGCTCAACCACTGCGCCACCGGGGAGGCCCCAACTTTAACTTTTTTAACTGAAATTTTGTGTTGCATTGAGGGCTGACTTTTAGTCATTTTGAACAGAATGAAAACTTAAAGAAAGAGTATTATCTTTTCATTTTATTTAAATTCAAATGTATTGGAATGCACATTTCCAAAGAAAAGATTATTTTGGAGAAACTAGTAACTGCAACACAACCTGCATTATGACCAAGCACAACCTGCATTCATTTCAGCAAGTACTTAGAGAAAAATGCAGTCTTGTAATTAGCTTTTACAGTCCTGTCTGGGCTGGTTATCTCAGTTAGTTACATTAAAACTAACGATAATGAAGCTAAGATCAAAGGTTTACTTTATTGGACAGTTAATTTCACAACTGGAGAAATATTTCCACTTTAGTTCTTATGACTTAGAGTTCACATTTTCAGAGAAAGTCTAGGTGTCCTGGCAGTGATAAAAGATAACTCATTTTATAATTTTTAATTTTGTAATTTTTAAAGATGCCTTAGTTGTGACTATATTTGAAAGGCCTCATCCTTCAATATACTGAAGCTGACATTGTTGTGATTGCTTAATGTGTGGGTTTTTTGCTTATTTGAGAACAGAAAAGGTGGATTTATTAAAATACAGGAAGAGAAGCCCCGGGCAAGAGATCTGCTGCCGACTGCTTGTTTTTCTATAGATTTTTTTCCAAAAAAATTAGTAATTTTAGTGTAGAAAAAGAAACTTACTTCTTGAGGTGACCTGACATTTTAGAGAGTAACCTTTTTAACTAGATTTGAGGTTTGTTGATGCCAGTGACAGTGTTATTTAATTTTAAGCATTTATAATTTGCATTTCTATTAACCTTTTCTTAATTTCCCTATTTGGCACAGACAAACTCGTTTGAATTATGGGAGAAATATGTGAGGTCATTTTTAGCATAACTGTCTAATGAAGGTAGTCTTGATTTTTGAGGGTCTGATTTTTGAGGAAGACAGAATGTTAGTTATGGAGATAGAAAGTCAAAGTTGTACAGTAAATGAGTGTATTCGAGTTACATAGCCACTCTGTTAAGTTTTAGACTGTGCAATGTCAGTCAGACCTATTCAAGATATAAAACTTTTAAGAAGGTAAAATGTTTATTTTGGGAGGCAACAATTTTCTAGTCATTAAAAATTTTAAAATAAGTAAGCATTGTTCATAGTATATGTCTCTATTTTTCCTCTAAACTTGGTTTTCAAAGTGAAGCACATTAAACAGTATGGCAGCTATTGTTTAAATGAATGAAAAGAAACCCAAGCCACATAGAAATAGAACCACCTTCCTGTTTCTCTTCCTCTGGGAGCAAGAGTCAGAGGGTACCCTGCTAGTGGACAGAGTCCTGTCTTCTGGAAGTATCTGAGCACATCTGCCTTTGACCATTTACCCCAGAGCCCTTGGTTGAAGTGTAGAGTGACTCCCTCAGCATGTTTTGGTTTTTGTTTTTGCCTGAACACATGTTCAGCTTCTTCCCCCATCATCTTGAATATGTTTTATATCTGTCTGACATTATTGTAGTGTATGATGTTTTGCTATTTGTAAGAAATTACACCTTTTTTTCCCCCTAACCTGAACTCTCTCTTTACCTGTGTCACTGTGACTCCATTAGTGAACAACTAATGAAAGAAGTTCATCCTTGGAACATAACCCTTTTGTGATAATGTCATTTTTTAAACCTGAGTGTATATCATATGTTCATTATTAATATCTGTAAGAACATGGAGAGACTCATCAGCATTTCGTTACACTATGATAGTATTTGCCTTATTTGTGCTGTGTATTTTGTACCTTTTAATCTAAATTTAAATAAGAGCAAATTTCCCTGACTTGCAACATCCTCCCATCTGCCCCAGGGCTGGACTGGTCTGAAGAGAGTGGGGAGGAGCCGGAGGACTCAGAGCAGGCCTCTCCATACCAGGTTGCATGGTCCATCCGAGAAGCCCTCAGATACGAAAGACACATGTGAGTCTCTTTTTGCTTTACTCTTAAATTGCTATTGTGGTAGGTTGATTTTTCTCTGTATATACTATTTTTTTTTTAAGCTGGATCTAGTTTTATTGTAATAGTAGTAACCTAGGTACCTGGGAGAAAAATATTCCATTATTTGAAGAAAGCTACTCTTAACTGTTTTTGGTGAATCTATTTCTGTGCCTGTTTCACTTATCATTGAAGGAACCAATTAAGTTGAATTTAGAATTGATGCATCCATTTACACTGTGGTCCCTGCCTACCAGATCTCTATAGTACTGGAAAATACTACACTTTTTTTTTTCTCTCTGAAGTTCCATTTTATATGTCATTCAAGACTTATCATCGGTATATTCTTTCAGATAGACATATAAATGAGCTTAAGCTTTCTTAGGTACATATACGATCAAGCATGTTTTCTGAGTGTAATAACATCAACTTAACTTGGGATATTTCAGGTTAATTTTTCAAATACTCAGCACAGTGCCTGGTACCTGAGAAATGATTAAAAAGTGGTAGTTATGATTTCTATTTTAATTTTCAGGGTGACCTAAACATCAGTATTGGGAGTACTGCTATTTGCTATTGATGAGGAACAATGTATATTCCATTTCTGCTTCTGTTCTCACAGTTTCTTGAACATACGGAACATAGTTATAGTAACTGGTTGTTGATGTCTGGTTTACTAATTTTATCATCTGTATTGTTTGGGGTTCTCTTTCTGTTGATTGATTTTTCTCTTTATGGGTTCTATTTTCCTGTTTCTTTGAATGCCTGATTACTTTTAATGTCGGACATTTTTATTTATTTGATTTTTGGTTATTTTTGTCTTAAATATTTTAAGATAAATATTAAAATAGCTAAGTAATTATAATACTTAATATTTAAATATTATTGAGTTTTGTTTGGAGATGTAATTATGTTATTTAGAAACGACTTTCAAGTCTTGCTTTTTAAGCTTTGCTAAATGGGACCACAACATACTTGGGTTAGCACTAATTTTATCCCAGTCTTGAGGCAATACACTTCTCCAGAGCCCTGAGTATTACAGGTTTTTCCACTCTGGATGGTGAGAACACAAACTAGCCCTGGCCCTGGGTGAGCTCCAAGGATGTGTTTGTCCTATCCTTTTCATGTAGTTTTTCTGGGTATTCTCACCCCACATAAGGATCGATTCTCAGGTAAAGACTCAGAGGATCCTTCTGCAGATCTTTAAAATTCTCTCTGAGCTCCTCTCCTCAGTATTCTGTCCTGCTTAATTCTGGCACTTCTTGGTTAATTAGATATGGAAGGACACACAAAATAAATGCCTTGTATCTGAAATTTAATTAAAAGATGTGGGCTAGAAAACAGATTTGTGTCTTTATTATGTCAGTCAATGTTAAAGTTTTGGAAATGAATAAGAATTCCCAGAAATGGAGTGAGGACTAAGACAAGAGGAAAGAAGAAAAATGAAGACTTGCTGTAGTACTTCAGGGAACAATTCACAGTAAATATACCTGAGAATCTGAAATTTTAAAAGCTTCTAGATTTTTCTAATTTGTGCTTAGATATTTGAATCATTGTTCTCTTTACCACAGTGTTAGTTACTGATTCTGTCCTTTTGAATTGTTTAAATTTCAGGATATGTATGTCTTGTCTGAATTGCATTGCAAATTCCAGGAAATGTTTGTTTCTCTTCGGCAGTACTCAGCAAAATTGACATTCAGTAAATTTTGAATGTTGAATAAACAAAAAGACTGAAGTAAAGATCCTTCTGTTGGTATATCTGTAATAGACTATATACTGAAGAAAACACATTACTTAGGACAGATAATAAACAGAAGTTTACAGAATCACCTGTGAAGGGCTATTGTGATGGGGGAAAAAAAGTAATATCATTTAAGAAGAGAAAGAGAAACCAAGCAATGATGTACAGAAGATTAGCAAGATAATATGGTCTGTGGTATCACACTTATGTTATTTATTTGTGTTATGATGGAAGAGAAAGAAGGTAAAATGACACAGGTCAGTTTTCAAGTCTATTATGCATTATTCCTAACAGAAAGGTGAGATCACACTTGCTTGATACAAAAGTGACCTCTCTAACCTCCCGAGATACAGATTCCAAACATCTAACAGAGCCATGTCAGTTAATATTAGCATAATGACAAGAGCCTCAGTATAATCCCTGGTATATGAAATTCTGTTTAGTGTCTATATAGATAAAGTACCATGGCATGATTGTGATCCCTACCACCAAAACTCCTTAAGAACTTAGCAAGAAAAGGCTGTATTTTTTTTACATTTTTTATTCTATATATATTCTATACATATTTCTCATCATTCTTCCTTTTTGTACAGTGTATGTTTTCTCCTGTCAGATGTAGTCCCTGTAAAATTCCTACCACCAGTTCACCCATGGACCATCACCATAGTCCCTTGTGCTCAGAAAAAGCTGGTTTGAAACAACTAGTACATCTAATAGGCAACTCTTTGATAATGCACTGTTAGTATTCACTGCTCTACTTCTGGTCTGACCTAGCTTATAAAAATTGTGATCAGTATTTCCTCATAACTGCCATGTCATTTACTCAGATATTTTAGTAAGTAAAGAAATTATTTTCTTCCCAAGAACCCCTGATCACTTAAAATCTAGAAGACATGGCTGTATTGTATCTAATTGTGACATGCCCAGAGGTTAAACTTCTTAAAGCTGTTGAAATTTCTGTGCTGCATTATTGTTGAAACAGTGTGTTTATTTTCAGCTCTACTGGAATTTTCTTCCTTTCATTTTGTTAATTATACACTCACATGCCACAAGTTCTAACCCTGTGCATCCAGCCACCTTGAGCCTGTCTGTAATCAGTCTTATTTCTCTCCCTGTTTTTCCAGGTCAGACGATGATGATACAGAGAGTAGGAGCTCCAGGGTGACCCAACTTTGCACTTACTTTCAGCAGAAATATAAACACCTCTGCCGCCTGGAGCGGGCAGAGTCCCGCCAGAAGAAGTGCCGGCATGCGTTTAGGAAGGCTCTGCTGCAGGCGGCCAGCAGGGAGCCAGAATGTGCTGGTCAGTTGATACAGGAGCTGCAGAGAGCTGCATGCAGTCGAACCAGGTAGAGTCCCAAGTTCCTGTTTCTCAGGAACTTGTCTCAGTCTGTTTTCTGTAGTTTTTTTTTTTTTTTTTTTTTTTTTAAGATTTTATTTTATTTATACAAGAGCTGGGGTACAGGCCAGAGGTGCAGGAGGGTGAGAGGATTCACCAGAGACAGACTGGGGAGCGAAACAGGCAGACAGACCAAAAGCACTGCAGAAGGGAGCAGCGGGCGAGACAGGAGAGGTCTGCCGCGCCATGTGGGTATCTCCCTGGCCGACTGGGATCGAACCCGCGCTGCAGAGGCTGCAGACAGCGTCACAGCTCTGCGCTCAACCTGCTGTGCCAGCAAGGAAGGCACTGTTTTATGTAGTTTTTAAGAGGCTGGTTGAGACACAACGGGTTAAGGACATGTAAGCCTGAAATATTTAAGCATTATATTTTGTTTTTGTAGCTCGGATAGAGTTCTACAAAGGTGGCAAAATAATGCCACCATGAACTGACAGTAAAGTTGAAACACTACTATAGTTTTGCTGGAGTTTGATTAAAATTTATTGAAATAAGATTTGAGAATGTTACCTGACTTTGTTTCTTTTTTTGAAGATTTATTTATGCACACAAGAAATGGGGTACAGGCCAGGGGTTGGGGGGGGGAGAGGATTCACCAGAGACAGAGTAGGGAACAGAACAGGCAGATTGACTGAAATACACTGCTGAGGGGAGCAGCGGGCGAGACAGGAGAGGTCTGCTGCGCCATGTGGGTCACCTCCCTGTCTGGGGATCGAACTCAGTAGCTGCAAATAGCTTCATAGTGCTGGTATCAGCTTAATCCCTTGCGCCACCAGGGAGGACCCTGTTATCGGACTTTAAAATAAATACAGTGCTTAGAAATTTTCGTGTTATGTAAGTATTTTAAAATAGTTTTTTAACTACAGAAGTGGTATTTTATATTTTTTACTTATATTTAAAATTTTTCTTTCCAATGTATTTTCTTTTAATAGTTACATTATTCCACATATTTTGTATTCAGAATATTGTGTTGAATTTCTTTTGGGGGAAAAATCCCTTTATAATGCAAATACTAGCTAATTGGACAAAATTTTGAAAAATAAAGCCAAAAGAAGGTGAATAGCTCCATAATATCACTGTTCACAAAACAGAATAAGCACTGTGAACGTTTGGGTTCTAGTCTCTTTGTGAATGTGTATATGCACATGCACCTCCATGTAGTGTGTGTCTGTGTATGGATGAAATCCCCGGTGAATTATGTGTTCGTATTGAAAAGCACAATTGAAGGCCTCCCTG
The DNA here is from genome assembly GCF_014898055.3 of Talpa occidentalis. Taxonomy (NCBI): domain Eukaryota; kingdom Metazoa; phylum Chordata; class Mammalia; order Eulipotyphla; family Talpidae; genus Talpa; species Talpa occidentalis. The sequence continues at coordinate 127,737,448 of NW_023603184.1, read as the reverse complement.
GTGGCACAGTGGGGTTAAGCGTCAGCACTATGAAGCAATCTGCAGCTACTGCAGCATGAGTTCGATCCCCAGCCAGAGAGGTGACCTACATGGCACAGCAGACCTCTCCTGTCTAGCCCGCTGCTCCCATCAGCAGTGTATTTCTGTAGATCTGCCTATTCTGTTCCCTACTCAGTTGCTGGTGAATCCTCTCCCCCTCCCCCCACATCTCTGGCCTACTCCCCAGCTCTGGTATGCATAAATAAATCTTAAAAAAAAAACAAAAAAACAATGGTTGCTTTTGAAATCCAGGATAAAGAAAATGAGGGATTGTGTTGCATACTGGACCTGGTAGATGACTGAACAAAATGTGAAATTTTTCCATAAAAGTTATCCATTTAATATAGAGAGTTCTGGTCTCTCTATTAATCAAGAGAATTTGGGCTTAACTGCCAGCATCGTAAAGCTTTATTTATTTGAAATTGTATATCCTTTTTATGGGCTAAACTGAATGACCCACTTCCCCATTCTCGTGATCCCAACAGATATTGCAGAACTCTTAAATAACTCCTGGTTTTCTATTTGCATTAGCTATTTATTGAAAGCAATAATTATAATAAAAATATTCTTTTGTTTAAATTGTATGTAAATTCATGTCATTTAGATACTATATGACCCTCTCTGATTAATGTAAATCGTTGCATTGGATTTTTAAAAAGATCTTGAAGCAAACAACTTTCAAGATTTTTTTTTTAGTTTTGATACCTGACTTGTGATTTGGACTGTTAAGTAGATTCTTTTTACGTAGTCAGGCATATGTAAAGGCCTAATAATTTGTGATTATTATAGAATCGCACATATAGCTGAGTCTTTCAATGTGGAGGGAGTGAGAACCAGCTTGTCAGACAGGGACAGAAAAGAGATTCTTTACTGCTTTACTACCTAGTTCATTATTCTTTGACTTTTTTTTTTTTTTTTTTTGAACCAAGGGGGATATGGTGCCTCTTTGTAAAATTTAAAAATAAAGTTAAAAGATTTAAATAGTTAAGGTAAAAAGTAGAGGTTGATTTAATGAAAGATGACATTGCACATATCAAGTTTTAAAAATTTGCCTAAAGTGAGTGCATTTTGGAAAATGAGAGCAAATCACTCATTTCTTCATCTCACTATCTACTTCCTCATGTTATTAGGTCAAGTCTTTTAGTGCCTAGCTGTCAGCTAAACGTACTCTTATTTCCACTTTATGGGTGAGGAAGTAGAGGTTTCAGCAAGGCTGAGTAACTTGCCCAAAGTCACACAGCTGGTACTAGGCAGAGCTAAGATTTGGAACCAGGTCTGTCAGATCTAGTCTTTATCACTTCTCTCTATTGTATCTTTGTGAAATAAAAGGAACCAGAATGTCACTTAAAAATAAAACAACCACAGGGCCTCATTGGTGGCCTAAGGGTTAAGTTTCAGTGCTATCATTAAGTCGGCCTGAGTAAAAATGGCCCTAATTTAATCCCCAACCAGGAAGCTGGCCCACATGTGGCACAGCAGACCTCTTCTCTCTTACTTGTACTCCCCTGAGCAGTATGTTGCAGTAAATCTGCTTGCTCTGCTCCCCATTCTGTCTCTCGTGAATCCTTTTACCACTAACCCCCACCCACACACACCTCTGGTCTACTCCCCAGTTCTTTTATGCAAAAATAAATAAATAAAAATCTTTAAACAACAAACAACCACATAGACTTAGTCAAGTTCTTTACAATGTAATTTGTTTGTTTTGTCAATAGATTGGGGGGAAAACTTGATTTGGTCATTGTAACTCACTGCATTTTTTTAAAAGATTTATTTATTTATGCATACAAGAACTGGGGTACAGGCCAGAGGTGTGAGGGGTGAGAGGATTCACCAGAGACAGAGTGGGGAGCAGAACAGGAAGATTGACTGAAATACACTGCTGAAGGGAGCAGTAGGCAAGACAGGAGAGGTCTGCTGTGCCATGTGGGTTGCTCCCTGGCTGGGGATTGAACTTGTGCTGCGGTGGCTGCGGATAGCTTCATAGGGAGGCCCCGTAATTCACTGCATTTTAATTAATGAATGTAGGTAGGTAAAATGTTGGTGTTGCACTGTGGTAACATAATGTTGAAAAACTGCCCCGAATTCTTGAAACATTTTTTAATTAATTTTTTTTCTTGTCTTAGCATAAGTCGGACCAAGTTGAGGGAGGTGGAACCAGCAGCGTGCAGTGGAACTGTGAAGGGTGAACAGTGCACTAACAAAGCCCTTCCATTCACCAGGCATTGCTTCCAGCGTATCCTCTTAACTAAATCGAGTGTTCATTAGAAAGTGTGGATTCATTTATGGCTGTATATTTCTTTTTTCTTTTCTTTTCTTTTTTTTTAAGATTTATCTATCTATTTATTTATTTAATTAATTTATACAGGCACTGGGTACGGTCAGAAGCGCGGGAGGGTGAGAGAATTCACCAGAGCCAGAGGGGGGAGCAGAGCAGGCAGAAGGACCGAAGTACACTGCTGAGGGGAGCAGCAGGTGGCAGGAGAGGCCTGCGCGCCATGTGGGACCCTCCTCCGGTGGCCGGGTTGCAGCTGGGCATCGAACCAGCGCTGCAGAGGCTGCGGGCAGCTTCGCAACCCAGCGCTCAACCGCTGCGCCACTGGGGAGGCCCCTGTGTATTTCTTTTTTCTTTTGTTTTTCTTTAGAACTGGGAAAAGTTTATTATAGGTGACTCTATGGGAGGCAAAAACAGAGGGGTCTTTATTTCATTCTTAAACCAAGTGAATGACTTTTGAAGCTACAACTATTTAATGTTTAAAATCATTATTATGGGGCCTCCCCGGTGGCGCAGCAGTTGAGCGCTGGGTTGCGAAGCTGCCTGCGGCCTCTGCGGCGCCAGTTCGATCCCCGGCTGCTCCTCGGCCACCGGAGGAGGATCCCACATGGTGTGCGGACCTCTCCCGCTGCTCCCCTCAGCAGTGTACTTCGGTCCTTCTGCCTGCTCTGCTCCCCACTCTGGCTCTGGTGAATTCTCTCACCCTCCCGCGCTTCTGACTGTACCCAGTGCATGTATAAACAAAACAAACAAACAAATAAAATAAATAAATAAATAAAACATGCCTCTATAAAAAAAAAAAAGAATTAAAAAAAATCATTATGATGTAACTATTGGTGGAAAAATCAAAAACTATTTTTATGCTTCCAAGAAAGCTATACTGTTGTACAGCAGCAATAACTTACTCTTCTTTACTATCTGATTACTGCCCTTCTCTGTTTTTGTGCATTTTCACAACTTTTTTAGATAGTATTAACTATAAAAGCAAAAAAGGAAAAACAGGAAGATACTTCCTTGTTAGACATACAGTAAATCTTGTGAAAATGTAGTTAGTCGATAAAAGTACAGATGCTTAAATATGTTGATCATGTAAAGCTGATGTTCCAATTTTAATAGTAAGGTTTTGATTTTAAAATAATTTTTCATAAGTTGAAGGTTTCAGTTTGGTATTGGAAATGTGATACAAAAAATCCAAACTTGGCCGAATGATATTTTTATAATTATGTCTCTAAATTTTTTCTTCTTGATAAGTATCATATGCAGGAGTTTTCCTTAATAGAAGTTGGCTATTTAACCATTAATAGTGGAACTTTTAATAGTCATTGTGTAAAAAGGAAATGACCCTTCTTCAAATCACAGCAATCAGTAATGCCATAAAGGAGGCTTATGTTCACAGTCCATTAGCAAAATTGACTCCTTTAGATATATATTCTGATAAATTGGGTTGATAAATTCAATTATTATAATTTTCCCATATTAATAGTTGGCTTGATACGTTATCCTTTATACATAATAAAATGTATACTTATCAAATAAAGTAAGGGAAAGAGTAAATTTTATGTAGAAATTGGAACATTATATAGAGGTTCAGCGATTTTATTCCTAACTTAAAAAAACCCAGATATCCTCTTGAACCGCTCTCAGCAGCTCTTCTCAAGTTGCACGGCCAAGTTTGCAGATGGACAGCAATGCTCTGTGCCCGTATTTGACATTACACACCAGACACCTCTGTGTGAAGAACATGCCAAAAAAATGGTGAGTTCAGATTTGATTTTATACAACAGAGACTTTTAGATGCTGATAGCTATGGACAGCAGGAAGTATCTTGTGACTTTCAGTACCAACTACATGTATATACAAATCACTGTAACAACTTTTGTGAAGTAATACTTTCAGTGCCTGATATTTTCTACTTTGTTCTATTACTGTTAGAAAACAGTAGTCCAAAAAAGTGCTAGTTTTGATGCATTTGAGTTAATTTCATACCACTATTTAAAAAAAGTAAACAGTGTTTCAGAAGTTATTTAGTAGGTACTCAAACAAGGTCATTGTGTTTACCATAGTCTATACGTCTAAAGATGCATTTTCTTATACTTAGCAGGCTTCCACACTTTCATTGCCCATTTCTCCCATTTTTTTTCTATACAATTCTGTAAATATTGAATATAATTTCAGTCAAAAGCCAAACCTTTACATAATCCTATTGAACTTAACTAATTATTGTTCTAGTTAATGCTAGTATCATGAGCCCTAATTCATTCAGAAAAATTTGGAGGCTAAGTCTGAATTAATGAGCTGAATTAAATAATTATATAATCATTTATTTTAGTTTTAAAATGGTTTTTATTGAAGTAGCATTGTTTTATAGCACACAAAGTTCACATATACAGCAGCATAATTTGACATCTGTATATATTACATTGTAATCACCACCAAAAGTCTAGTTTCCATTCTCCTATTTGTTCAATTTACCCACCCTTCTCTAGCCACCCTTGTGTTCCTACAGTCTGAATTTTGTTCTATTTCTTTATCTCCCACAAATAAGTGAAATCATATGGTATTTGTCCTTTTCATCTGACTTATTTCCTTTAGAAGTGGAATAGCTGGGTCATCTGGTGTTTCTGTTCTTAATTTTTTTAATAATCTCCATACTGTTTTCCATTGTGACTGCACCGCTTATGTTCCCACCAACGGTGCGGGAAGGTTCCCTTTTCTCCACATGCTCACTAATGCTGTTGTTTCTGGTCTTTTTGACATTGGCCGTTCTCATAGATGAGAGGGAGAGCTTGTTGATTTGCATGTCCCTAGTAATAAGAGATAGTGATCATCTTTTTATGTGCCTGTCAGCCATTTATATGTCTGGAAATCATTTAAACTAAAAGCATTTTTATTGTTTTCACACATCCGAAACTTGCTAAATTCTTCTGCTATTTGAAGGTATTATGCCAGGTACCTTCTATACCAAAAAAAGTAAACCAACTCTTGCTTCTGTGAGTATGTGACAGTTTTCAGAGGTATAGGGTATCTAAATAGCCAGTGGCCCAGAATTTAATAGTCTAAGGTTGTGATCCTGACATTGACACTTGGTAAATGTTTGCTAGAATCTAATGATTCATTCTTTCTGGACCATAGTTTTCATTTATGTTGTTCAGTAACTTCTACGCTAAATCTGTTTTGTTTTTTAGATTTCTTTTATGAACCATACAATTTAAAATGTATTTAGTTATGAGCTATTCCTGAATTCATTAAATCAAAGATAATATCAATTGTAAAAACCACTGTTGTTTTATATGCCACCAAGACAAAAAAATTCTCCAAGATGCTTTCTTATCACTTAAATTTTTGTTTTTAACTTACCAGATACCTTCTTTAAACTTTGACACTGATTTTCAACTCCTGGTTCAGTTGTATTACTTGACTTGTGAAAGGCAGTATTTTCTAATTTACTTTAGCTGTCACACAGCTTTGTGGTTATTTTCCTTTCTCACTTGATTGTTGCTTTGTGATTGAAAAAAAAAGAAATTGTGGTCTGTCTTCAATAATGAATATTTGCTTCACGAGCAACGTGCCTTTCTGCATACACACCACCTTTCCTTCCACATGTGATACCAGTAATGCACATACCTTTACTTCAAACAATGCCAGTACAAAAAGCTGTGACCAGCTTTAAGCATATGTAGACAGTGCCAACTATAATAACTAGCACCTGGCCAATAGCAGTTGTAAAATACCATTATTGCAAAATCCTCCTTAATTGCAGAGATACTAAAATGTGCATCTTTGAATTGATGAAATATGGCATTCAGATTTAAGGTTCCTAGCTGAAGAAAGCTAGTTATCTTGTCAATTTCTTATTTTTCTTTACTGGTTTATCTTTAATTGCAGCAATTTTATAAGGCTGTATCCCACTGCTTCTCTCTTTACCTTGTCTCCTGGCCCTTAAATTACTTGAAAGACTTTTATTGTGTCATAATTTTCAAGTCTACATCTTCATCGCTCTCTTTATTCCTGTGTACTAGTACAGTTTTCTCCCTCCCTAAACATCTTCATACCTCAAACTGTATGTGAGCCAAACTAATTCTTTAAGTTTTCTTCTGAATCTGTTTATTCTGCTCTGTTCTTTATTCCAACTAATAGTTTCATCATCCATTAATCACTCAAATTGAGTAATTGAAGGGACAATTAGTTCTACATCCCCTTCATCTTTACCACATTCCAGGATCTGTTCTTGAGAATTCTATCTCAGCAACTTCTTTCCCCCTCTCTTTACTTTTAGCTGTTTATCTTGGATCATCTGTTCAAAGAGCCCCCTAATTAGAATTATTACCTCCATCCGTTTACTGCTTCTGTGCATCTCTTTACATTGCTACCAATTAGTCAATCTTTCATGTTACTTCTCTCATCAAAAGTCACCCCCCATTACTTGTAAAATAAAGTTTAGAATGAGATATTGTAAGCTATACGTGAGCTAGTCCCGAATTTCTTCACAATTTACTTTTATATTTCATCACATGTAAACCCTCAGCACCAGTCATATCCAACTATTTGCTCTTAGTTTTGTTTGTGCCACTTTCTTTAACACAGAATAATTTTCCCCCTATCCCAACCAATAAAAATCCTACTTATCTTTTAACACCTCAAACACTTATCTTTTAACACCTAAAGGTAATTGATTTCCCTTTTGTGTGCTCATAGATGTTTGTGTTATTATCACCCAATTTTCTCTATGCTTTATGTATACTTGTATCCGTATTTTTCCCATAGGAGAATTAAGTTGAGCACAAATTTTCTTCATTTTCTTACAATAGCTACCGAATTGTTTTTGAATGTGGGATGAGCTATTTGCATGTATTGAATTGGTTTGAGTTGAATTTTAAAATTTATTTTTTATTCATTTGATTATTGTTAGATAGCTGTTAGGTTTTTTTACAAATAATCCCAGGCTAAAATACACATTTATTCAATCCAAAGGATAATTTCTTGAGAGGTGATAGCTCCCGTAAGGTTCAGCACCAGCAGCAGAGGAAACCCAGGAAAAAAACCAAGCCTCCTGCACTTACCAAAAAACACAAGAAGAAAAGAAGGCGTGGACCTCGTCGACCCCAAAAACCCATTCCCCCTGCAGTCCCCCAAGGGAACCTCAGCATGCCCACCAGCGTCTCACTGCCAGTGGAGGCCTCTCAGATCCGGTCAGTAAAGGAGCCCAAATTTATGTTTCCTTCACATGTTCTGATTGTTCCAGAACATTTAGTTATGTTGACTTGTCTAGTATAAAGAGCTAACTACAGCAGCCATTCAGTATATTGACCTAGACAGTTTAGTTTTCAGTGCAGACTTTACCAAATATCTGCTGAGGTTAGTTCTTGATTATACCAAAGAGAGCAGATGTTGAAATTGAGAATTTTATTGTATATGTTCAGTTTTTTTTCTATTTTAATAGATATTCCATATTTCATAAGAAATCTGATGCATTATTAATTTTGGCCGGGGCAAGCATTTTGACCAAATGAATGTGGTTTCTGTTATAGCTAGAAATTAACTGTTTATCTCATTTAAATATGTACATATATGTGTATGTATTACCAAAGTCTTCTAAAAAGCATTAAGACACTCTTGATATCCCAGATTGTAATTCATTCTACTAACTCAAAGTAAAAATGCTATCTTGAAACAGTTATCTTCTCTTAATGTGTGGGTAAAGGTTGCAGCTATATGTGACTATACACAGTGCAGGCTATTCTTTTGCTTTCAGATTTCCTTATCTTAAGGTGGAAAGGAGACACTGGTTAGGGTTTCTCATTTTCATGTTGGACGCGCTTGTCTCGGTGACATGAGTGTCGAGGTGAAAGGGTAGTGGTGGGGCCAACCATGTCCTGTCCCCCAGGAGCCCGTCCACACCAGAGCTGAGTGCTGATGAGTTGCCGGATGACATTGCCAATGAGATCTCTGACATTCCACACGACTTGGAATTGAACCAGGAAGACTTCTCAGATGTCCTGCCACGGCTACCTGATGACTTACAGGATTTTGATTTTTTTGAAGGTATGGTCAACGTTTTGATTCAAGAAGACTGGTTTTAAAAATGAGTCTGTAAGAGGGAAATAGTATGTTTTGAGATGTTTGAAGCATTCCTCCACATACATAAGACCTTTCACTGTGATTATGAAAATATAACATTGCTAAAAGTATTTCACCCCTTTTTGACGTGAGGAATGTGCATTGTGTCTAACCATCTGACAAGCTTAGTAGAGTGATAGTCTGACAGCTAGGTTTATAACTTTGTTTCTTAAGAATGAGTGGTTTCAGAGCCTCTTTGGTGGTGTAGGGTTTAAAGTCTCAGCGCTATCAGGCTATTGCCAGCCACTGCAGCATGAGTTCCATCCCCGACCAGGGAGCTAACCCAGGGAGCAGCAGACCTCTGCTGTTGCATATTTTGGTAGATCTGCCTGTTCTGCTCCCCACTTTGTCTCTGGTGAATCCTCTCATTCCCCACACCTCTGGCCTAAACCTCAGTTCTTGTGTGCATCAATAAATAAAATAAATCTTTAAAAAAAAAGAATGAGTGATTTTACATTATTTTTGAACAAAGATATTTTTAAACTTGAAGTTTACTGAAGTTTTTTAGAATTTGTCCCAATTTCAATACCCCACCCCCTACTTCAGTTGATGTACACTTTTCCCAACTAAAGTTTGCTTAATCAATTGCTTCTTGCTTTCAGTGGAAATATTTTATATCTTTAAAATGTTTATTTCACTATTCAAAATTGGGTATTTTTGTAGTGGTTAGTCAAGTTGTTGACAATAGATTTTTTTAGTTTGGAAATGGCATTGTAGGCCCATGGACTTCTGGTTTTATGCAAATTAGTTAGAAATGGGAAAGAATGAGAGAAGAATTAGAGAATAACTCAAAGCAATTTCAAAAATAACCCATGAAATGTGTTGTTTCGTGTTGTGCTGAAACAAAACACGTGTATGAAAGTCTGTATGCTAGTTTTCCACAGCTTCCCCTCCAACTGGAAGAGTCTAAGGTTAGAAGAACCAAGGTGGGCCCTACAGTCTTCTGTCTCAACTCTGAACTGATATGATAGGTTTTCTCTCAGTGACTTGAACATAACTTGAGGCAAAAAACTTATGTATAACCAAATAGTCACTGTGAGTCTTAAGTTGGTAATTCTGAGACTCCCTAGGAATTTAACATTAAGATAAGGTGGGTTTTGAAAGCACTGTAACTAAACTGAAGAGATGATACATGGTCCGGGACAGCTGATCCTTTCAGGCCTGTCCTGCAAATTAATATCCCTCTTTTTCCTTCCAATACAATCCTTGGAAACTTCTCTTTCAATGGAGCATTGTTAATCATTCAAAGGGGCCTTGTTCCTGGCTTAAGGTGGGTAACACTGTTGATTCTTGGTGAATTTTGTTTCCTCAGGAAAGAACGGAGACCTCATCCCAACTACCGAAGAGGCCGAGGAACTTGAACGGGCCTTGCAGGCTGTAACCTCTCTCGAGTGCCTGAGTACCATTGGGGTACTTACCCAGTCGGATGGAGTGCCAGTCCAGGAGTTGTCAGACAGAGGAATAGGGGTGTTCTCTGCAGGAACCGGAGCTTCAGGAATTCAGTCTTTGAGCCGAGAAGTCAACACGGACCTTGGGGAGCTGTTGAATGGGCGTATAGTACATGATAATTTTTCTAGTCTAGAGCTGGATGAGAATCTGCTCCGTTCTGCTACCTTGTCCAACCCACCTACACCCCTGGCAGGGCAGATCCAGGGGCAGTTCTCTGCCCCAGCCAACGTTGGCCTTACTTCTGCCACTCTGATCAGCCAGAGTGCACTTGGGGAGAGAGCCTTCCCAGGACAGTTTCATGGACTTCATGATGGCAGCCATGCCTCCCAGAGGCCACATCCTGCCCAGCTGCTGAGCAAGGCAGATGACCTAATCACCTCACGACAGCAATACAGCAGTGATCACTCACACTCCTCGCCCCATGGAAGCCATTATGATAGTGAGCACGTGCCGTCTCCCTATAGTGACCATATCACGTCTCCCCACACAACATCTTACTCTGGTGATAATATGGCAGCTACCTTTTCAGCAGAGATGCCCATCATGGCGCAGCACTTGCTCCCCACCCAACTTGAGGTGCCACTTGGAGGAGTCGTAAACCCCAGAACTCACTGGGGTAATCTCCCTGTCAACCTTGGAGATCCCTCTCCATTTAGCAACCTTCTCGGCGCAGATGGACATCTTCTTTCCACTTCCCTGTCCACGCCACCCACCACTTCGAACTCAGAGACCACACAGCCTGCCTTCGCCACCGTGACCCCCAGCAGCTCCAGTGTGCTTCCGGGGTTACCGCAGACCAGCTTCAGTGGCATGGGGCCTTCTGCTGAACTTATGGCCTCCACCTCTCCCAAGCAGCAACTCCCTCAGTTCAGCGCAGCCTTCGGCCACCAGCTGAGTTCTCACAGTGGCATTCCCAAGGACCTGCAGCCCAGCCACAGCTCTATAGCCCCTCCTACAGGCTTCACAGTAACAGGTGCCACAGCTACAAGTACCAATAATGCATCCTCTCCCTTCACCTCCCCTAACTGAGCGTGTCTGTGTTTGCAGGCAGGTGGGGAACTTGGTGTTTTCTATCTTTGTTTCCTCTTTATCACCCCTTCCCCTTTTCCTAAAGAAGATTTTAAAAATAACAGATGGGGACACAAGGGGAACTCCCTTTTCCAGTTAAAACAAGTTACCCGCAGTGGACCTCGCTTCAGTGTTCACATGTGCTCCTGCGCACTGGTGCTCATTCCCTCCTGGCAGGTTCACTGCACCCCAGTGGTTTCCTTAGTGGTTCAGCACAGTGACTGGATAGAATTGATTTTTAGCAGCAAGTCCTAGAAGTGGAAGATACCTCAGATTACCAGTGCCCTTTACTATTTCCTAGTATTCAGATAACGCTTTCCATTATATTGCCAGATCTTTATAGGTGGTTCTAGATAGAAAGTTCCTATTAACTGAGTTCCTGTGTAAGAGGTAGCAAATGGTGTGCAGGGGCAGATCGCGGCTCTGACTGCACCAACCGCTAAACGCCACATGAGGCCAGGATTCCATTCCCACTTATGATCATGTTTCATTAAAAAAAAAGAAAGTTGGTCTCTTGACCGCCAGTGTGTATGTGTACACCCCGTGTGTGTTCTTGTGCAGGCCAGGGAATGGCTGTCCCGTTGGTGTCTTTTTTTCCTAATGAGTATGGTTCTTATCTCTCCTTACCCACATCTCACAACCCTGATAAGGTTGGTCATTTCCCACTGAGTTCACCAAGTTTCCTGAACAGAGAGGGTGGTGGATTAGAGGTGAGAATAGCACAACCCTTTTCTGTTAAGTTATCCCAAGGAGGACAGAGCACAGGAAGCTGAATGCTGGGTGTGCTTGGGGGAGGGAGGAGAGGGCGGGACTGCAGCTGCTGAAATTCTGAGGCTGGTGGTGGCTGTGTTGCCTTTTCAGACATGCATTTGTTTTGAATCCCTCTCCCGTGGAATACATTTGCAAGATGTAAAAAAATATACCATTGGGATGTGCAAGCAGGATAGGTCAGGCAGATGTGGAAAGGCGGGCCCTGCAAACTCCTTGATCCATCTTTTGCTTTTGAATTTTTCATGTTTACGGTAGTGATTTTTGGTAAGATTTGTAAAATGTTGAAGACACTTGTAGAATCAGTGTACCAGTTGTGAAGTGATGTGTAATATCTGAAGGATATACATTTTGAAGTTTCAAAGCAGTATATGGAAATGAGACAAATTTTACGCACCCTTCAGTACTTTAAAAAAAAAATTAAGTACTTAGATTTAAATTTGGGGGAAACTTTTTTAAGATACAGGATTATAGGGTTAAAAGTCATATTGGGTAGTGTAGTAAGTTGGTGACTATAGAATGAATATGTGAGTTTTCTTTTTACCTGCCTTCTCCCCTCTACCTGCCACCCCCGTGGAACTAGATTTTAAAGGCATCTTTTCTCTACTTTTGCAGAGAAGTTTCACTGTCCCCTGAGATATACCATTGGCTATTTATACCTGAGTAGTCTAATTTACATATATATATTTTAAAAGATGAGTAGAGAGAACATATCTATTAATGATGTGATATAATAATTCATTTGTCAGGGAATATTTGATCTTAATTCCTTTTCAATAGGTAAAGATTTGGATGTATTTTCCTACTTCCTATATGTATTCTCTTTATGCCATGCTAATTCTAACCAGTCCCTTCTTTTGAAAGCTTTTCTTTCTCTGCTTTTTAAAGGAATGATGGTGGTCAGCAGGCATTATGCAGATACCACGTGCCTGAGATAATGGAGGGGAAATGTCACGTGACTGTATGAAATCATTATATGCCCTATTTTGTATTTATTGAAGTTTCTTTTTGTGGGCCAAAAATGTGTTTGTAATATATTTAGTTTTTTTTTTTTTTTAATCATGATAATTGATTGGAGGATTTATTTTTAATAGCTTTGCCTTTTTTTGCAGATTGAAAAATTTCTAAATTATAAATTATGTCACAAAGCAAAATTATATTTGGTATCACCATAAATTTCTATTCCTAGTGGTGAGAATAGTTAATTTGACTATTTCTTACCTGTGAGCCTATGTTAGCAAGCTTTTTTATGTTACTGTACTGTAATGAAATGATTCTTCTGAGTAGTTACCTCTGCTCAAAAGTGTCATTTAGTTTGCTAAACTCTTTCACATCCCAGTACAATCCTCACTAGAAAACCATCCATTCCCAGCGATTGACTTGGTCTCCTTTGTATGCTAATTACAGGTGGTAGCAGAAGAGCACATTGACTTTCTTCTCAGCCCTTCTCTCACAGTGAAGGAAAGTCTTGGGTAGTTGATTTGTCCCTCATGGTAGCTGCTTGAAATTCTTCAGTTATCAAAGCTGAGTTTGCAGTAAGTTGCACATTTTATAGTTTGCAATTTTCTGTTGTATGTGCATTTAAAAGCCCTTTTCTGCTTTCTAATAAGGAGGCATGAAATGATCAGGAATGTTGCCAGTTACAGCTTCACACCAAAAATTTTGAGTAAATTCATTTTTGTTTATAGACGCCCACGATGATAGCTGAAGAAAGGGCACCTGTAGAAAGTACCAGTGTAGATTTTGAGGAATTAGCAAAAAAACAAAAGTTTTCCTCTCATTTCATCTACTTCAAAATAAAATCTGAGCTTACAGTTTGCTTTACTTTTGCCATTTCTTGTGAGTCCCTTTTTGGAAGAGAAAACATCTGTGAACCCAGGGATATCCGTTATGGTCTTCTAGCTAATGGATGCTTCTAGTCTGTCGGTAGTAGGTTTGCTATGGATATGTAAAGAAAGGAAGTGTCTTTTGCTCCAGAAATATAAACAATTAGTGTCTTCTAAAATAATACTTATCATAAGGCAATACTGGAATCAAAACAAATTTTAAATAAGGTCCTAAATAGGTGAAAGCTAGCTTTTATCCTAGTGTTAAACTCATGAGAAATAGTACAACGAAGCCTCATTCTGTTTCTGCAGTTCTTTGGGACCATTTATAAAGGCCAGTTCGATTGTATTAATGTGATTTAATGTACAAACTTGCTGCAGTTAATGGGTGCATTCTGTATTCTGAGAATCTGAATTCCATTCTAATGTATGATATTCACTGGCTGTGATCTGTAGCATCTCAAGAAAAGATGTGTTTTCTCTCCTTTACTCTCTACACAATTGTTAGTATTATTTTAATTAAAGTACTTAAGACATTGTTTTTTTTCTCTGTAAAAATGGCTTAGCAATTTGCACATCTGGGTAGGTTATGTAGCTAGTAAACAATCCACAGTAGTAAATAGCAATTACACTTAACCCACCAAGTGACAGACTATGCAATGGAACTTTTTCTAATTAATGTCGCATAGCTTATTCGGTGAAGGATTATTTTCTCTAGAAACCTACCATGTGAGATAACTGCTTTATAAATGACTTCCTGAGCAATTTCATGTGGGCAAGCGGTGTGGTGTGTCTAGTGTCCCTCCGTGAAAAGATTATAATTTAATGAGAAGCAAATAGTAGGTGTGGAGATCAACTTGGAAAATGGATTTCTTTTCCTCAAAATTTTACTGTGTTTAGTAGCTTTAAGGCTAAAGAAAGCTACTACTTTATCTTTTCCAAGTAATTCTTTATAAGACTTATTTCTTAAATAAGCCCAGTCTTTTCAACTGCAAGTTAAGAATCATCATTTTTTGTGACTAACACTAAAACTTAATCAGAGTTCATTCTCCATCCATGATGACAGTCCACAGAGACAAAGACAGTTCTTTGATTTGGCAGAAAAGGATGTATGTGACGACACAGGTGCCCTGTCTGACAACTTTCATCTCATGTGAAAGATTCTATATTTCTAGACCTATACCACTCAGTTTTTACCAATTGGCACCAAACTTTGAGCATGGAGGTTCCTCCCATGCTGTCCATCCCGCGATGCTTGCCTGTCCTTCCCGCGCCTGCGCCTGCGCCCTGGGGTGGCAGTGATGGCTGGTGAAAAGCTTTCTTGGTGATGTTTGTGTGAGGCCATTGCCTTGTGGTGAAATTGGTATTGTAAAAAGATGAGGCTATTAATAACACTAAACTAATACGTTTGAAATCATTTGAAAAACTTTAGATGTCAAAGTTTCCAGTTTATCCTCTTTCTTTGTACTCTCTTAAAAATTCTATTAAATTTTATTTTTAATATGAAATATATTAAATAACCTAGTAGGATGGTCTTCTAAATGATCAGCAGAACTCTGCAGTTTAATATGGGGGCAGTTTAAAGGATTCCTTGAAAGAAAATGTAGTCATACTGAATAGTCTGCACTTTTGTAGCTCTTTCATCACTAACACCTACATTGCTCCAAGGATTTTTTTCACCTGATGGAAAGATACTTCTTGGGGAGGGATGAGGTTGGGCATAGGTATGTGATCAAATTCAGTTCCCTGCTCCATACATTAAAAATAATTGATTGAATCTTCACTGACATTCTATAGAAAGTTAACACAGTTTAATGACCTCTTAATATCTTGAAATTCCAATATCACATTCTGGGTGGGGGAAATGAAATCCTCATTTAGTAGGTGACAGAAACATTTTAAATGCTATCTTTGAAAATATTTGAAGTGAAATATCAATGAGGAACATATCTGGACATCTGTTAAGCATTTCCCCTGGCCAGTGAGTTAGGAAAGAAAACACAAAACATTTATGAATAATTATGTCTCCCCTAATTACCAGTGTTGTTCACATGAAAATTGTGGGTGAAACTTAGAGAGCCTGATTTCTGTATCAAAAATTCTCTCTTCACTCCAGCTCTTCCCTGTTAGCTTCCTAATCAAAGGAAATACGGCATTTCCGAGAGACAGCAAATTTGGTGTGACTCTTTACCCTAGGTTCCTGTATCTTTGGCTACTTTGAATGGCAGAGTTTTGGATGATCTAAAATTCATTGTGGAAAATAATCTTAAGAGAAACCTGTCTAACTTCTAGTGAGCTACGCAGGGCAGTGAAACTTTTCTTCCTCTGGCCACTGCCTGCGCGCCCCAGCCCGCCCCAGTCCTGAAGTATGCACACCCAGATCTGCGCTGGTAGAATCTTTCACTTGTTTTCATTGTTTTAAGCTGGGGACCACTGATGTAAGCTCTATATGCACCCAAAGTTCCCCTTGGAAGAATTTCCAGCATGCAGTGCAGAAGGCTCCATGCAGCTCAATTGCTGCACCATTGCCTTTACTTGGGGAATATGCTGATTTGCCCTGAACTGGCCCCACCTGCCTCGTTAAGGTACAGTTGGCTCCAGCGGATTGGTGTGAAGTGGTGGGAAGTTTGAAACTTGTTGACCATTGTCTTCATCTGCTTGGAAGAGTTGAATCAGCTCCTCTCAACAGTGATGGTTCTTTTCACTGTATAGTGTTGAGTATGTCTCAGGGATTCCTTGTGGAAATTAGGGCAGTTTTTAAAATAAAATAGTTTTAAAAGAAACTAAAGGTGACTCATCATCAAAGAGAGCGCAAGAAAGAGAAACGTTTGGTTTCACAGCCCACAATGTCTGGCACAGGACCTCTTTCCTTTCTCCTTCAGGCTCTTGACTCAGCACCCAGCATCCTTTCCCATCACGCACAGCTTTAAAACTTTTATTTAAAAATTTCCTTCCCCAATGAGCTTTCAGAATACTTATTGTAGATTTTAAGAGAAAAAGGTATATTAATTTATGCTATTAACATCACCTCATAAATTATAAGTTTTATACTAAAGCTGTATTGAGTGTAATGAATTATGTTGCCTATGTGTTTAATAGCTTAAAAAATATATGAGCTTTTTTTTTTTTTTTTACAAAACAAACTAGTGAAGCACCTTTTTACACTGGATCTCTGCCGTGTCAAGGTGTCTAGCTATCCTTTGCTACCTTGCAGATATATAAAATAAAAGGATATCCTGGGGCCTCAAAATGTAGAACACCTTTAGACCTTTATTACCGCTCATAGAACTGTTGAGAATCATGTTTCTTTAGTAAATGATCTGTGGTTTACACTTTCGATGGCTAGAAACTTAGTTACAGGGTAAATAGAAAAACATAGATCAAGTAAAACTCCCAACTACTGTAGCTGGAATTTGTAAACTGTTTTTAAGACCTCTTTTATTTCCTATGGATTTATTCTTTAATTTACAGTTTAATTTGTAAGTTGGGAAGTAAAATAGAGAAAATAATAAATCTAGATGTTCTCAGTGTCTTATTCAGGAACTTTTTATCCCTCCTCACTAAGGAATTCCCACTGTGACTTAAAAATAGATTTAAATTACTGTGTGCATGTAGATGTCTGTGTTTTTACACACATGCAAAAATATACATTGGGGGCACGTGTGTGAGAAAGATGAATGTGTGCTTAGGTAAAAATAGAGAAAGGTAGCAGAATGTATTATAGAAATATGTTTTATGTTGAGGATTTTGGAATTACTTTCTCATTGTCTCTGTTGTATAAATACACCAAATTCTTCATTATGCTATGTTAAAAGGCTAGCTCTGATATCATGTGCTTTTTATTTTAACCTTTTGATTAACTTATATTACACCTTGTTTTGAAAATAACATGCGAAACAGCAGATTATAAAACCAGCCTCTCGCTTTTAAAAGCATAAAAATCAGAGAGAGATCCAGATGTGAGCAGTTTTTATCTGTGGAATGATGGGACCAGTGATCAGTTGAATCTTTTTTTATGTTAATATATTTCTTCATATCCTGAGTTAGAAAATATTGTTGCTCATCTTTTCTTGGTGAAGTTAAGAAAACTATAGGCCTTTTATTAAAAAAAGCATTTTTTTGAAGGGGCTGCTGTGTTCACCATGCATATTTCAAAGCTGGGAGGATTTCAGGATATCAGTTATTTCTGAAAAATGTTTTTAATTAATCAGTCATGCTATTATTTATGAAGGTAAAGTGCCCCTGCCCCCAACATCATATTTTGCCTACAGGAAAAATTATGCTACCCTTGACTTTACCTGGATTCATATGGAATTAAAAAAAAAAAATACATTCCTGTATTTTGAGTTTTAAATTGTCATTTTGCTCTACATTCATTACTGGAGTATCTGGTGGTCTAAAATAGTCAAAACTAGATTTGTTATTAAATGCTCTGATCACATTTATTTTTAATAGTAAAAAACATTTACTTTAAAATATGTCAAACAACTTCTGATAATACACTGAATTTGTAGTTGTCTTTGAAGCCTCATTCATCTTAGATATAGTCAAGACCTAGGAAAACTTTATATATTGTTCTTTTTTTACAGTTGTATTTTTGCAGCATCTCCCAGTTTCACTCAACTCTTGCTTTATGGATTAAAAAAAAAATCTGCATATTTCTTGTACATATGCATGCAAATGAAAGAAGGGAGTT
The DNA here is from genome assembly GCF_014898055.3 of Talpa occidentalis. Lineage (NCBI taxonomy): Eukaryota > Metazoa > Chordata > Mammalia > Eulipotyphla > Talpidae > Talpa > Talpa occidentalis. The sequence continues at coordinate 127,719,210 of NW_023603184.1, read as the reverse complement.
TGTATTGGTGCCATTTCTCCCTTCAGTTAGTGGTTAATGGGATTTGCTAGAATAAATTCCCCCTGATTGAAGGGTGAAAATAGACCCTTTTGTGTATATCTGTACAGAGATGTGTATATGGGATGTGGTGGCACTTTGCTGAATGTGAACTTGCCTTGTCAATGGAAAGATTGAAAAGTATTATGTTTATTTATACATTTGTATAAATCTATATATACACGTATGTATATGTGTGTGTATAGATAAAGCTATATACATATATTTCCCTAAAAAATGTGTGTGTATAATAGATAAACAGCCTTTGTTAAGCAAGATTATATGTCTATGGAAAATTCTGGATTATTCTGTAAGCAGAAGGAAGTGACAATGTAGAGTATATCATCAGAGCATACTGAAATGGAAGTCCTTTGGATTATAGTCTTGTGTATGGTTATTATAATTAGTTCCTGCCAGAACTATTCTTACTTGCCATTTCTACTTTTCTTTGTCTTTACTACCTTCTTAGTCAGTCTCTCATCACTTAAAAACCATACTTCACTTGTGGTTTTTCCCCCTGTATTATGTCCTTTCTAGCCAGCAGACTTAAGCTAATTTCCTTTGACTTCTCAAGATTTACACAAAGTTGTCCTTTAAAGATCTTTATCTCCGAGTTTCCCAGAATATAAAAAGTTTTGGTTATATGTTCTATAGTAATTTTGAGAAATTGGGCATTCATCTTTGTATCAAAATGAACAAGCAAACAAAAAACCCAACATTCAAACAAAACCAATCTGGAAGTTTTACCTCAATAATTTTGGGACACATAAATTGGAAGAAGAAAATGATTATGATTTTATGATTCATATTAGGTTTAAGTCCATTTTCTCATTTATTAGCATTAACTTATCTTAACAAATTGGTTTTTGTGGTTTAATCATAAATTTAACATTTTCAATAATGGAAAAAAGTCAGACGTGAGCCTCTTGAATTCTATAACTCATTTTACTCATGATGAAACTGCTCTAATGAATTCTTGTGTAATGAATTCTGGTATGTTTCCTTCTGACTTTTCTTACACTTGTAACATTCTGTTTTAACTTTGCTGCAGCTCTCTAGAAAACTTGCATCCCTATATATTGTGCCTTTAAAGCTCTTATGCACACACAGACAAAAAGTGTATATATACATGTTGAAGCATGTGTACATATACTTTGGTATAGACTCACACAGTATGTCTCCAGTATATATTGTGGGAGTAGATCTATAGATATTCAAAGGCAATGAAATGTTGCTCTCTAGATATATATGTATATAAATAGTGTTGATATACTGTATATACACATGTATATGTATGAGTTTTAAATGGCAATCTTACATTTAGCAAAATGCTGCCCCTACTGGAATATTGTCACTGCAATGGCAGTTGTATGTAATGATTTAAAATACATTAGCAAAAATTATTTAAAGAACATTTAAAAGTCATCTAAAGACATCTACACATTATTTATTTATCTTCCTTTCCCTTTTATTGTTCCTTTTTTTAACTGAGGGAGACTGTCATTTTAAAAATGCTATCTGTCCCATGGGAATCAGAGAGAGAGGTGGAGATGCACTCTGGGCACCCTGTGCAATTTTTCCTCTCTGAAATGGAGACGCGCCACAGACCAGCCTGTTGATTTCAGTTATAAAGCAGTCCTAATATTTCCATTAGTGTATGTCCTCTACTATCTCCTGGATTGACTTAATTCACCAATTTGCCTCTTCATTTCATTAATAAATAGTGATCATTGAGATCATTTTGCCTGGGGAAAGTTAACTACTCTCTAGCTGCAGGGAAATATATCTCCTAATTATTATTCTGCCTTTTTGAAATTCAACTTTGCGAGATGGCCGCTTCTCTTGATGCGGTCTTAAGCATGTTTTGCTTTATTTAGTTAATGGTCTTCCCAACATTTTTTTGAAAAAAGAACTCCAAGTCTGTATGCAATTAACAGATTTAATTGTTATTCCCCACAGCTTCAGGTATTTTTCACTGATACATCAATTTGACACACTGAATGAAGGAATATTAAGAAAAAGCTGTTAAATATTTTATTTTATGATGAGTCAGCAGCAAGACCTAAACAGTGAGAGGAAGGTAGATAGACAATCCTCAATTTTAAGATGTTACGAAAAAGCAGTGAAGAAAGAGGACCCTCTGAAGACTGAAATGAAGAGCTTGGGGTTTGAGTGACTTGAGAGTAGCTTAGCTGGAACTTGATATCAGAAGCAGCCTTTAACGAAAGCCTCTTCTTGGCGGTTGTGTGGTACTAACTAGATACTAGAGTATGAAGTGTCAGCTGGAATCAAGTTGCAGTGGGAAATCAAAGGTGAGGTAGCTTATTCAAAACCAGTAAATGACAGACAGTTTGCCCAGTTTTAAAATCTAACCAAGTAACTGCACGGTAGCAAGGACTAGCAGCTCTCTAAGCCCTTTTTCAGTGTTCTCATTCACCTTGGCACACGAGTATGTTGAACACGCCATACATTAAAAAATATTTACAACAACAAAAAAAGCTGCTTAAAGGGAACTTACAAACTGAGAATCTTCTCTGCATTTGTGTTAATAGTGGCTGGGAAGTTATATGCACAAAAGCTAGGAGCCACTTCTTTCTGCACAGATTATAGGAGCAAGATGAGATTGGCACATCTTGTTAAGTAAGAGCCCCTGCTTTGGATAGAAAGGCATTTCTATGGCATGGTGTGGTGTTGCTGAGGGTGGCCACCCTGTGGGAGGTGATGAGCTTTTGGTTTGTAATTTCCCTTTAAACAAGGAGAGATGGCTCACATTTTCCATATATATCTCAATGAATGTACTGTATTACTGTTTTAAAAATTTGATGAAATAATATCGGATTGGTCTCCTTTGTTATCTGGTCCTTGTTTAATTTGTTTAAGGGTTTTTGTATACAAAAGTTTACATTTTTATGTATATTTTTCTTGTGTAAAAACTGATGTAATATGTGTATAAAACACTGTATGTATTATCTGTATATAGTGTGACAAAATGATTTTTCTTTCTTTCTTTTGGATGTATTAATAAATCTTGCTGTGAAGTAGCCTTGGTTTTACTATAATTGCCTGGATATTGATGGAAACTGCTAATACAAGGTAGGTATTTCTCGCCCTCCCCCCCAATTTTGTTACTAAAATAGAGTAAATTTTTTTTTAAGATTTATTGATTTATGCATACAAGAACTGGAATGCAGGCCAGAGATGGGCGGCGGTGGTGAGAGGATTCACCAGAGACAGAGTGGGGGGCAGAATAGGCAGATCTACTGAAATACACTGCTGAGGGGAGCAGCAGGTGAGACTGGAGAGGTCTGCTGCACTGTGTGGATCAGTTCCCTGGTAGGGGAACGAATTCAGCCCGGAGGGGATTGAACTCCCATGGTCATATTGCTGAGGCTTAACCCCTAGGCCACCAAGGAGGCCCTAAAACAATGGTTTTCTAATGTTTTGTTATTTTGCTTGTTAGCCTTTACAAATGCTAAAAAGCTTAAACACTTCTGTTTCGGTTTTGATGACCTAAAGTATTGTATTCACGTTCATGTGCTGGGCAGAGGCTGGCCTCTCCTGTATGTGTTGTCCGCTGGCCTTTCCAGCAAGTGGCCCCTTACTCCCTGTGGACCCAGCCTGCAACTACTACTGCCTGTGTGACTTCTTGCCTTTGCCCTTGTTGACTAACCAGTACTCAAGCTTCCTAATCACGCTATGCCTTTTGGCTCTTTTCATGGACTTTTGCGTGTCTTTGCTTCCTCTGTAATCTTTCCCAGGACCCTCTTCTAGTTCACCAAGATGTAGGGGCTGACTCCAGCACAGCACCTGTCTCCACATGGTCCCTATGCTGGTGTCGGGACACTTGTCAGGAGCTGCTATCAGACTATTTTCCACTTGTCTCCCACTTTTCCTGAACAGCCATCAGTAGACAGTTTCTAGTGGCTTAAGAGGAAGTCAGCCCTTTTAGAATATAGCCTCAGGCTGAAAAACTGCTTTGTCCCCTCTTGGCAGTGACTCATCAGCAACAGAGCAAACTATCTTCTGTGTTGTGGTAATCTGGCCCCTTTTGTTTTGGTGTTGCCTGGGGGACAAAGGACATGACAAACTGGCCCATTTGCTCACTGTCCTTTTGCCATCTGTGTGCATATAAACTGGCTCCTTTTTTCTCTACTGGCGGAATCTGTCTCCCTTGCTTGACTTGTTCTGTCTTTCCTTGCCATCCTCCTAGTTCTTTTCCAAATATGCTGCAGAGAAGTTTTATTTATTTTTTAAAGATTTATTTATTTATGCATACAAGAGCTGGGGTGCAGGCCAGAGATGCAGTAGGCATGGGTGAGAGGATTCACCAGAGATAGAGCAGGGAACAGAACAGGCAGATGTACTAATACACCTTCCTGGTGGGGGATCAAACTCATGCTGCAGGGTCTGTGGATAGCTTCATGGTGCTGCGAGTTAACCCCTTATGCCATCAGGGAGGCCCCTAGAGAAGTTTTAAAAGACAAACAAGCCATGGAACAAACTAGATCAGACAGGATTTTCCCAGGTTATATTTTATTTATTTATTTTTTAAAAGATTTATTTATTTATGCATACAAGAACTGGGGTACAGGCCAGAGATATTGGGGGGTGAGAGGATTCACCAGAGAGAATGGGGAACCGAACTGGTAGACTGACTGAAATACACTGCTGAGGGGAGCAGCAGGCGAGCCAGGAAAGGTCTGCTGCACCATGTGGGTTTATCCCTGGCCAGGGATCAAACTTGTGCTGCAGTGGCTGCGGGAAGCTTCATAGGTTGCATCTTAACCCCTTGTGCCACCAGGGAAGCCCCCAGATTTTATATATATATGTATTTTTTTTAAAGGATTTTTATTTATTTATTTACACAAGAACCTGGGTACAGGCCAGATTCGCGGGGCGGGGTGGGGGGGTGAGAGGATTCACCAGAGACAGAGCAGGGAACAGAACAGGCAGACTGACTGAAATACACTGCTGAGGGGAGCAGCGGGCGAGACAGGAGAGGTCTGCCACGCCATGTGGGACCCTCGCCGGCCGGAATCGAACCTGCGCTGCAGAGGCTGCGAACAGCTTCACAGCGCTGTGCTCAACCGCCTGCACTACTAGGGGAGGTCCGCCCCCAGATTATATTTTAAAGGCACCTTCTTTGCTCTGGCAATTCCTGATTATTGGAATAGCAACACACTCACCATTTCTGCACAGTGCTTTCTTGGGAGCAAATTTGTCATCCACTCAATTGTTGGCATTGGGAAAATGTTCAGATTTGTTTTGGTACCATTAAGACTATTTGTTGGGGACCTCCCCAGTGGCGCAGCGGTTGAGTGCTGGGTTGTGATTCTGACTGTACCCAGTGCCTGTATAAATAAATAAAAATAAATCTTTAAAAAAAAAAAAGACTATTTGTTGGAATAACAGCCTTGGAGTCTAAGTTAATCAATTATTCAAAGACTAATTATTTGTTCTGTTTATTATCCAAGCTCCTTAGGTCTCTTGACTTTTCCACCTTGTTTTACGGACATTGCGTGTAGTATGAACACAAGTCCCACAGTATACACAGGGCAAATAGGGAGCATCAGTCTGTTATAAGAGTTATAATTGAAGATCAAGAAGATGTGGCATGTATATACAATGGAATATTATTCAGCAATCAAAAAAGATAAACTCATGCCATTTGCAGCAATGTGGATGGAGCTAGAAGGAATTATGCTCAGTGAAATTAGCCAGAAGGAAAAAGAAAAATATCGGATGGTTTCACTTATAGCAGGAATATAGGGGAACCCAATAAGACATCAGTGTAAAAAAATAATAACAGTACAAAACACAACAAAGCAAAAATGGACAATTATAAATCAGAGACATATGCGGGGGAGGCGGAGGGAGAGGGATCAGAGGGAGGGAGGGAGGAGCACAGGGGACTGAGGTGATGGTGCACGGGTGCCTTGGGGAAGGAAACTCTATGGGGACTACACCTGAGGGGGTGGGGGAAGCAATATTGTTTAAAAATGAACAATGGGGCCTCCCTGGTGGCGCAGGGGTTAAGATGCAACCTATGAAGCAATCCGCAGCCACTGCAGCATGAGTTTGATACCCGGCCCACCAGGGAGAAACCCACATGGCAGGACCGACCTCTCCTGTCTCGCCCGCTGCTCCCCTCAGCAGTGTATTTCAGTCAATCTGCCTGTTCTGTTCCCCACTCTGTCTCTGGTGAATTCTCTCACCCTCCCCTGCATCTCTGGCCTGTACCCCAATTCTTGTATAAAAATACATAAATCTTAAAAAAATAAATAAATAATAAAAATGAACAATGATGTAAAAAATTAAAAAAATTAATATAAAAAAGAATTATAATTGAAGAATCTAGTGGAGAGGGAGCTTCTTAAGTGAGCTTAGAGTCTTAGTTATTCTAGTGGCCCTAACACTGCCCTTGTTATTTCTTTAGTAGCCAGCACAGAGTATTCTTGAACATCCCATAGCCACACTAGAATATGAGAAACAGAAGGTAATTTAAACTAACTCCATAATGCAAGAACCATTCTTTTATTTTTAAGATTTATTTATGTATATAAAAGCTGGGGTGCAGGCCAGAGGTGTGGGGGGTGAGAGGATTCACCAGAGACAGCGTGGGGAGCAGAACAGGCAGACTGACTGAAATACACTGCTGAGGGGAGCAGCGGGCGTGATGGGAGAGGTCTGCTGCGCCATGTGGGTCATCTCCCTAGTCCTGGATGAACTCGTGCTGCAGTGGCTGCAGATAGCTTCACTGTGCTGACGCTTAACCCCTTGCACCACCAGGGAGGCCCCCAAGAACCATTCTTTATAGAGCTCTTCTGCCTTCCTCCCTTTTAGGTAGCCCATCCCATTATTGGACATCAAATAAGACAACCATACTCAGCTGAAATCTATAAATTGCAATCACTGCTGCATAGCCTGCATTTGGGGGCATGTCAATCAAGTACTTATTCTCCTCCCCACAATGAAGAGCTGGGTGCTGCCACTTGCTTATTTAGGGACCTTGTTTAGCAAATATCTTCACTTCCCATGTCTTATATTTCTTTATGAATGAAAGAAGTTGAATGATTGTATTTAAAGTATCTTGTAATTAAATAAGTCTAGGATCTTATGATTTTAGTAGTGAAGTCAGTTTTTTTCACTTATTAGTTCCTAGTTATTCTTAAAGTTGGAATTATAAACATGATTTTATAGCTGCTAGATTAAAGTGTACCTATAATGCTACCTAGCAAATAATTAATCCTTGATTCTTCTCCCTCTATTAGAGGATAAGGGCACATTTTCTCCTTGTCCCTCAAATCTCACCTTATACCTCATCTTCAAATTTTTTTTAAGATTTATTTATATGTGTAAGAACTGGAGTCCAGGCCATAGGTGTAGGGGGTGAGAGGATTCACCATAAACAAAGTGGGGAGCAGAACAGGCAGACTGACTGAAATACACTGCTGAGTTGAGCAGTGGGTGAGACAGGAGAGGTCTGCTGTACCATGTGGGTCAGCTCCTTGGCCAGGGGATTGAACTCATGCCACAGTGGCTGGCAATAGCTTGATAGTGCTGAGATTTTATTTTATTTTTTTTTTAAAGATTTATTTTTATTTATTTATACAAGCACTGGGTACAGTCAGAAGCGTGGGAGGGTGAGAGAATTCACCAGAGCCAGAGCGGGGAGCAGAGCAGGCAGAAGGACCGAAGTACATTGCTGAGGGGAGCAGCGGGCGGCAGGAGAAGTCTGTGCGCCATGTGGGATCCTCCTCCAGTGGCCGGGGAGCAGCCGGGGATCGAACCAGCGCTGCAGAGGCTGCGGGCAGCTTTGCAACCCAGCGCTCAACCGCTGCGCCACCGGGGAGGCCCAATAGTGCTGAGATTTTAACTCCTGCGCCACCAGGGAGGCCCCATCTTCAAATTTTATTTATTTATTTTTATTGAGATGATGGTTTACTACACTCTATGTTTTACAAATATAAGTTCACACCTTTTCCATGTATGATCCGCCCCCACGCCCACTAACAACCCTCCACCCTTCGCTCTCCCCCATCTGTCCCTCACTGGTAGGCTCAGTGAGGGGGCTTTGCAGTAGGATCCAAAGGTTTGTTTCAGTTTGGTTTTGCCTGATCCTTTGCTTTATTTCTTTATATTTCACATATGAGTGAAATCACTTGTTGTTTTGGTGTTTTTGAGATGAGTCATTATCACAGGTGTGAGGGGATATCTCACTGTGGTTTTGATTTGCATTTTCTTGACCCTAAGCATTTTTTTTCATAGGACTGATGACCATCTGTATGTCTTCTTTGGAGAAGTTTCTGTTCAGATCTTCTCTGATTTTACGATTGGGTTTTTTTTTTCTGTTGTTGTTGAGTTGTTGCATTCTTTTTTAAAAAAATTTTTTTTTAAAAAGATTTATATTATTTATACAAGAACTGGGGTATAGGCCAGAGGCACGGGAGGGTGAGAGGATTCACCAGAGACAGAGCGGGAAGGAGAACAGGCAGACAGACCAAAAATACTGCAGGCAAGGCAGGAGAGGTCTGCTGCGGCCTTGGGGGTAGCTCCCTGGCCAGCTGGGAATCGAACCCGCGTTGCAGAAGCTGTGGACAGCTTCACAGCTCTGCGCTCAAGCCGCTGTGCCACCAGGAGGGGCCCTGCTGCATTCTTCATAGATCCTGAATATTAACCTCTAGTTGGTCTCATCCATAACTTTAGCAAATATCCTTGTTTCCTATTTTACTAAGAAAATTAAAGCAATCAAAGACAAATTCATGTGCTCTTGCCATGATTCTAGTCATTGGAAGATAGGTCTGCATTTACTGCACCTTCTTCCTTGGTCCTTGTGTTAATTACAGGGCAACCCCAATGTGAAATGGGGTGGCCTGAGTGTAGGTTCTCACCTGTGTGTTTAAAGGGACTTATGAGACTCAACTGCAGGCACACACAAAAAGGTTAATAATATGGGTTTTTTTTAATAAAAAGGGGAAAATAAATAAGGGAATAGCTTAGGGAGAAAGAGAGATAAATTGGCAAATGTGTCTTACCAGTTCTACTGAGCTGGGACCCCAATAGCAGGCTGAAAACTGATGAAAAACCAAGGGACCTGTTAAGGCCCACATGTCTGATTATACGCCAAGCCTGGCTGCTTAACTCCACCCTCAGTTCCCAGCATCCTCCCTTCCGTGGTGATGACATTATGGGGTTTGTAGTTCTTGGTGCCTTGGATCTCTTTGGTCTGGGGTGGGGGTGGAGTCCATAAAACCTGTGTTTGTGAAGTTTGATCAGGACATCCAGAAAGGGCTGCCCGGAAAGGTACAGATTTGCTAAAAGAGAGAGCTGCATGGTTGGTTGCAGGCCTGCAGCCAAAGCTGCCTCAGCTGAGGGAGGTGAGTGAAGAGAAGCCCCGGCATGGTAGAGGTCACACACAGAGGCTGGAGGATGCTGCCCCGTGGAGGGAGAGAGTTGGCGTGGAGGGAGAGAGTTGGCGATTCTACAAAAGGAAAAGGTTGGTGAAAAAAAGCAACCTGCATAATCACAGGTGGGCAGAAGGACGAGTACCCCCTGCCAGCACAGAGATTGCACTATGTAGTCTTCTCTTTGGGAGGGGCTCACCCCTTTGTGGGAATGGTTTATTTGCTGTTGATTTAGGATAACCATGTAGAATTTGAAAGGTACCTGAGGTTCCACAAGACCCTCAATCTTCTATCTTTACCTCCGGGCTGTGCCCTATGACACTAACAGCATCTGACATTTTACTCAGGTCTGTGCCTTGGCGACTGAGGATTTTTAGTTACTATAGCTGGTTTAACTAATCATTTCTACTCTGACCTCCTGCTCCTGGCATTGTATGAGCCAGGTTTGTGGTCTTGGGGTGCCTCCTTTCCAACTTTTCTATCCTTATCCTCCATCAATTATTATTTATTAAATTTATTTATTTATTTACTTTCTTACATCATTGTTAATTTTTGTACAGTATTTGATTTCTCCCCTTTAGTTATTCAGTAAATCCTGGGAACTCCTCTCACAATATACTTTGACCACTGATTGATTACTTCTGGTTTAACCACCTCCATTGTTACTATACTGGTCCATGCAACTGTCATTTCTTGCATGTATTATCTCAGTAGTTGCCTGGTGGCCCTGATTTGTCCAGGGTCCTTGTCAGGCTCTTCTCAAAACAGCAGCCAGTGATATTGTGAAAACGTAAATCAAGATCATGTGAGCTCTCTACTGGGAAGATTCTTTTTTAAAAAAAGTAATTAATTTGTATATATTTTACATCATTGTTCATTTTTAAACAATGTTTGCTTCCCCCACCCCCTCAGGTGTAGTCCCCATAGAGTTTCCTTCACCAATGCACCTGTGCTCCATCACCTCAGTCCCCTGTACTCCTCCCTCCCTCCCTCTGATCCCTCTCCCTCCTCCTCCCCTGCAGGATGTCTCTGATTTATAATTGTCCGTTTTTGCTTTGTTGTGTTTTGTACTGTTATTATTTTTTTACATTGATGTCTTATTTGATTCTCCCATATTCCTACTCTAAGTGAAACCATCCGATATTTTTCTTTTTCCTTCTGGCTTATTTCACTGAGCATAATTCCTTCTAGATCCATCCACATTGCTGCGAATGGCATGAGTTTATCTTTTTTGATTGCTGAATAATATTCCACTGTGTATATATGCCACATCTTCTTGATCCAGTCATCTATTTTTGGGCATTTGGGTTTTTTCCAGGTTTTACCTACTGTAAATAGTGCTGCATTAAACATAGGGGTACAGGTGTTCTTTTGAATCAATGTTTTTGTGTCCTTTGGGTAGATCCCTAGGAGTGGAATTGCCAGGTCATATGGTAGCTCCATTTTTAGTAGACTGAGGAACCTCCAGACAGCTCTCCATAGTTGTTGGACCAGTTTGCACTCCCACCAGCAATGTAGGAGAGTTCCTTTTTCACTACATCCTTGCCAACATTTGTTGTTGCTAGTTTTTTGATATGTGCCATTCTTACTAGTGTAAGGTAATATCTCATTGTGGTTTTGTTTTGCATTTCCCTGATTATAAGGGATGTTGAATATTATTTCATATGCCTGTTGGCCATTTGCATTTCCTCTTTGGAGAAGTGTCTTTTAAGTTCTTCTGCCCACTTCTTTTTTTTTTAAATTCTTTTTTTGAAGATCTATTAATTTATGCATACAAGAACTGAGGTACAGGCCAGAGTTGGGGGGGGTGAGAGAATTCACCAGAGACAGAGTGGGGAGCAGAACAGGTGGATTGACTGAAATCCACTGCTGAGGGGAGGAGCGGCCAATACATGAGAGGTCTGCTGCACCATAAGGGTAGCTCCAGGCAGGCTGGGGATAGAACTTGTGCTGCAAAGGCCACCGATAGCTTCGTAGTGCTGTTCTTAGCTCCTAGCACCACCAGGGAGGCCCCTTCTGGCCATTTCTTGACTGGATTGTTTACTTTGGTTTTGTTGAGTTGTGTGAGTTCTTTGTAGATCTTTGTGATCAGTCCCTTATCAGTTGTATAGAGTGCAAAGATTTTTTCCCAATCAGTGAGGTGACTTTTTGTTTCAATTAATGTCTCTTTTGCTGTTCAGAAGCTTTTTAGTTTGATGTAATCCCAGGTATTTATCTTTTCCTTCACTTTCTTTGCTTTGGGTGAAGAGTCTTTAAAGATGTTACTGTGATGTATATCTTGTAGTGTTTTACCTGTATTTTCTTCTATGTATTTTATGGTTTCAGGTCTTATGTACAGATCTTTTATCCATTTTGAGTTCATTTTTTTTTAAAGATTTATTTATTTTTTATTTATTTATACAAGCACTTGGTACAGTCAGAAGCACAGGAGGGTAAGAGAATTCACCAGAGCGGGGAGCAGAGCAGAAAGAAGGACCGAAGTACACTGCTGAGGGGAGCAGCGGGCAGCAGGAGAGGTCTGCACACCATGTGGGACCCTCGCCCAGTGGCCGGTAATCCCCGGGGATCGCCGGGGATTGAACTGGCGCTGTAGAGGCTGTGGGCAGCTTCGCAACCCAGCGCTCAACCGCTGTGCTACCAGGGAGGCCCTATCTCCCACTTTCTTTACATTCCTTTGTAAAAAAAAAAATTTTTTTAAAGATTTATCTACTTATGCATACAAGAACTGGGGTACAGGCCAGAGGTGTGGGGGGTGAGAGGATTGACCAGAGACAGAGCAGGGAACAGAACAGGCAGATTGACTGAAATACACTGCTGAGGGGAGCAGTGGGTGAGATAGGAGAGGTCTGCTGCGCCATGTGGGTTGCTCCCTGGCTGGCCGGGGATTGAACTCGTGCTTCAGTGTCTGCAAATAGATTCATAATGCTGTGTCTTAACTCCTTGCACCATCAGGGAGGCCCAACATTCCTTTTTTTCTTTATTTCTCTAATATTTTTCTTTCCATCTTTGTTTTTGATAGTAAATTCAAGCCACAGATTTCTATGTTTGGCTGTGACCTAAGGGTCCAGGGCATAGACCCAGCAGCACTCTGTCAATCATGGGTGGTGAAGAGTCTTTGATGGGTGAGCAGCTGCCCTGCCTCTCACCCACCAGAGTGGCCACCCATAGCTTCCTAATGCACTTGCTAGATTTCTGTTAGCAGGCTCCCAATTATAAATGCCCTCCTTCCTCTCTCCTCATCATGCCCCTCCCTGTCTCTGATAAGTAGCCCTCAAAAGATAAGAGTCCTTATCTCTATGCTCCCACTAGGATAATATAGAGCAGAATGAGGGAAATAATTCCCCCTGGTCTTGGCTGCTAGTAGTATTGCAGGCGAGCCATTATGGAGCCAGTGAAGAAGGCCCTAGAACTGTGTTCTCCTTCACTCCAGACACTGGTCAGAATGAACCATGGTGACCTGAGATAAGCAGCCTAGGGACCTTAGTAACAACCTTTTGCTCAGTTCCTGGTATGCAACTTAGTTCCTGTTATGAATCTTGCTTCATGTTAGATCATGTACCACCATGAGGCAGAATGGACCTGAGGGGTCCCATGACTACTGACACTTACTCTCCCCTTGGTATGCAACTATATGACTCACCTCTTGGTATGTAGCCACATCCTATCTGACCACGTACAGTTACCAATGCAAGCCCACCCGGAACTTTGTAGAAACTGAAAATGTGTATAATCTCCTGACTTCCTCCAAAGGGGGCTCAGCCTTGGGATGTGAATCTGCTCAGTCAGCACCAGTGCATTAAACCTGCTTCTTGTTAGCCCTGGTGCCCACGTTTCATTTGTGCCATATAACAATATGGGGCTACCAAGCCCTGAAAACATGGCTCACTGGAATTGAGATGTGCTAAATTTCAAAAACTTAGTATTGAAAAATCAAGTGTGGTGCCTCCCTGGGGTTAAGCGTCAGCACTATGAAGCTATCCACAGCTCCTGCAGCACGAGTTCAATCCCAGGCCAGGGAGCTGGCCCACGTGGCTGTTTCATCTGCTGCTCCCCTCAGCACTGTATTTCAGTGTATCTGCCTGTTCTTCTCCCCATTATGTTTCTGGTGAATCCTCTCCCCCCCCACACACTTTTGGCCTGCATCCCAGCTCTTGTATGCATGAATAAATAAATCTTAAAAAAAAAAAGAAAAAGCAAATGTGAAACACTCCTAATAAATCCTTGTTATATCCTTGAAATATTTTGAATTATTGGATAAAATAAAAACATACTAAAATTGATTTTATCAGTTTTTCTATTTTTAAAAAAGATTTATTTACTTATGCATACAAGAACTGGGGTACAAGCCAGAGGTGTGGGGGGTGAGAGGATTCACCAGAGAGAATGGGGAGCAGAACAGGTACATCTACTGAAATATACTGCTGCGGGAGCAGCAGGCAAGTCAGGAAAGGTTTGCTGCACCATGTGGGTCACTTCCCTGGCCAGGGATCGAACTCGTGCTGCAGTGGCTGCTAATAGCTTCATAGTGCTGCATCTTAACCCCTTCTGCCACCAGGGAGGCCCACGGTTTCTCTATTTTTAAAAGTAACTAACAGAAAATTTAAAGTATATATATGGCTCAGATTTTTGCCTTGCCTTACACTTCTACTGAACAGCACTGTTCTAGAGTTTTGCTACTTAAAGTGTGGTCTCTGCGCCAGCAGCTTCAGTGTTTCCTGAGAGCTTGTTAGAATTGCAGACTCAGTGTCCACCCTAGACCTAAAGAGTCATAAACTGTGGGTCATAATAAGACCCACAGAAGATTCAGGTGCACAGTCAAGTTTGGGAAGCATCCCCCAGAGGACTTCCCGGAGCTTAGTAGATTCACCTGCTACCAGGGATGCGCGCCACTGTTCTGTGTCCTGCCAGGCACCACGTGCAAGGCTTTCAGAATGCTGTGCTGATGCTGTTTTTTTCCTCTCCCATATGGATTCTCCTGGTTGAATTGGATTCACAGGAAGCTCGTCTGCAATAACACTTAAATGTGGTGGGCTTGGGAAGTGGGCTGAGGAGAAGCGGGTGTGGCACAGTAGAAGGAAGAGCATCAGAGAAAAAGACAAAGTCCTTGTTTGTGCACTCAAGTTAATGGTTAACTCTATCTTGGAAAAAGGAGCAGTTGAGATAGTGGACTTTAGTTACTGGTGCTTTCTCTAATAAAACATTCTGTGACCTTGGTTTAATTATCCATCTTAGAGAAAAGCAAACAGTGGGAATGCCTTGGGCCTTTCTCTATTGATGTCTTATGAGCTAGGGAACTGAGCCAAGAAGAGCAAGTTCTGAGCTTTTCATTTATGGGCTGGTTTTCCATTCTCTGGATAAGTCATTAAGCTTCATGGAAGCTCAGTGATGATTGATCAGTGATTTGAAAAGAGGAATGGAAAAATAACTTTCTTTCTTTTTTAAAAAAATTGTTTATGCATAAAAGATATGGGGTATAGGCCAGAGGTGCAGGAGGGTGAGAGGATTCACCAGAGACAGAGTGGGGAGCAGAAAAGGTGGTTCCACTGAAATACACTGCTGAGGGGAGCAGCAGGCAAGTCAGGAGAGGTCTGCTGAGCCATGTGGGCCAGCTCCCTGGCAGGGCATAGAACTCAAGCTGCAGGGGCTGCAGATTGCTTCATATTCTTGAGGGCTCCATCCTCATGGCCTTATCTAATCTTAGTTACCTCCCAAAGGCTATACTGAGGAGTAAGGTTTCAATATGCAAAATTTTGGAGGACATGTTCAGTCATAATATTAAGATACAATTTACATAAAATTCACTCATTTTAAGTATACAATTAGAGTGGAATTTTTATTATAACCAAGTAGAAAAGTAATGATACTTTTCTCAGACCAATTGTATTAGACTCATTCAAATGAAATTGCGGATGTTTAACTGTTTTTGATTTATGATGTGATTCAACCTGACCTTTGAAATGCTTTTATCAAAATTCAGAGCAGGAAAATATATTTTCCCAGAGAAATTTCCAGTTAACATGTCATTCCACAGTTCTCTTTAAGCTAAGCTCCAGTAGTAGTGATCTGCAAACCTAGATTTGATCACTCCGTTTTTCCAAAGAACTCTTTTCATACTATAATTCACGTTATACTTGAAAAATGGATTTTTCAACCAGTAAGCAAATCTAATAAACTTTTTCTGATAAAGATATTTTTCAATATTTAGAAAAAAATTAAGAGACCTGAGGGAGTACTAAGCATGGTCATTTTGCTATATATATATCTGATGATTTTTATAGGGAAAATGAATATACATGCAATAAAATGGTACAAGTGTGGAACTGAATGACAAGCCCAAGGTAAGAAGCAGACCCAGGCTTGGTCATGCCCAATCCACTCCTCAGGATAAAAGCCAAGTATGAATATTAACACTCTATTTTATCTCCTATTTCCAACTTCTTCATAACATAATTGAAAAATAGATGTTTGAGGATATAAATACACATTTTGTATATATATATCTATATATCTCTCTGTATATATCTATATATATTTATGTGCTTTCTCTTAGCCAGGAAGAAATGTCTTAGTATGCCCTTCCGTTGTTTCTTTTTTTTCTTTTTTTAAGATTCATCCATTTGTACAAGCACTGGGTACAGTCAGAAGTGCGGGAGGGTGAGATAATTCACCAGAGCCAGAGCAGGGAACAGAGCAGGCAGAAGGACCGAAGTACACTGCTGAGGGGAGCAGCGGGCGGCAGGAGAGGTCTGCGCGCCATGTGGGACCCTCACCCTGCAGCCAGGGATCGAACCTGCACTGCAGAGGCTGCGGGCAGCTTCCCAACCCAGCGCTCAACTGCTGCACCACCAGGGAGGCCCCTTCAGTTGTTTCTTGACAGAACTTCTAGTGGTTTCTCTTTCTCTCTCTCTCTCTCTCTCTCTCTCACACACACACACACACACACACACACACACACACACGTGTGTGTGTGTGTGTGTGTGTTGTGTCACGCACCCCATTAGATACAAAGAAGAGAAAATGCAAGGTTAGTAATACTGAGTCGCCTGTGACTCAAGTCTGTCCACATGTTCAGACTTCCACCTAGGCTGTTGATGCCAGATGCCATGAGGCTCTAGATCCCTGGTCTTGTATAGTTAGGTCCCTCTCTGCTGGAAGGAAGTGCTTTCTCTCCTCTGCCCCATACATTGATAATTTCTCTTGAAAGAGACCTCTTCAAGATGTTGAAATAGGCTTCCCCAAGATATGTGACTTTGGCATGTGGATTATTTTAAACTGAGGTCAAGTTGAACCCTGCAGGCTCATGAGAAACTTTTACCACTCCCTTAACTACCTAGAAGAATGAAAATTGGGGAATTTCCCAAAGAACGAGAAATGGGAAAATTGGGGAATCCTAATTTAGGATAGAAATAATCTATCAGTGAAACCTACCTATATGGCAGGGCAAATATATAATTTCAGAGCAGCTGGTCTTCATCATGTGAGTCACCTTCTCATCATGTCACCTCTTCTCCACTCCTCCTGAGACCCCAGACCCCTATCCCATTCCTTAATTCTGAATATATATCAATATATACCCTCATTTTGGCCCATTCACTTTAGAATCCACATCCATGTGGATTATCCATATGTATATAATTAAATTTGTTTTTTTCCCCTATTCATTTGTCTGATGCTAATCTGATTGTTGGACCAGCCTGAGAATTCAGAGTGGGTAGGGGACATTTCCTCTTTGCCTGGACATTTTTTTAACTCCGCTATCACAACTAAGTTTAGGCAGGTTTGTTGCCTAGCATCCTGTACTTTTGTCAGATGCATTAATAGGTGCATCATTTTGCACAAAATAGAGGCATTTTGAAAGAGAAGTGAAAATACTTTTTGACACAGCAGTGTTGGGTAGAGGGGAGACCTTTAAAAACAGATGTCAAAGGGGGCTGCTGGTGGCACGGGGGTTAAAGACTCAGTGCTATCAAGCTATTGCCAGACACTGCAGGGTGAGTTTGATCCCCAGCCTGGGAGCTACACACATGGCACAGCAGACCTCTTCTGTCTCACCCGCTGCTCCCCTCAGCAGTGTATTTCAGTCAGTCTGCCTGTTCTGTTCCCCACTCTGTCTCTGGTGAATCCTCTCACCCCCCTATACCTCTGGCCTAGACTCCAGTTCTTGTATGCATAAATAAATCAATCTTAAAAAAAACAAACAGAAAAAAGGGATGTCAAAGAAATTCATGAAATAAAAAGAAATTCATGAAAATTAGAGGAAGGGCAGATCCTGGCACTGTGTGCCTGGTTTCAGGGGGGAAAGCTCGGGGCTGTGGACCATTTTTTTTGTCATCTGGGTCCAGTGCTCCATTTCTTCTCACTCCTCTGATAGCTCCACTCTGGAAATCGACTTTGAAGTTGATCTTGGTAGAGGAGGAGGAAACCTACAGAGGCAAGATAAAATTGTTGCCAGTGTAGTCTTTGCAGATTGTCAGGCTTCCCCTTTCACAAATACCACAAATTAATTTATTTTCCTTTTTATTTTCCATGAATGAAGTCAAGGGAGCCCCTTATTACCGGTTATTTATCAGTCTAAACCAGAGATTTGCTTTGTGGCTGTTGTGAATCTTCCTAAGACCCCTCAGAGCTTCGTTACCATTGAAATCACTAAGGGTGTGCATAATTATAGCAAAAAGCTTTCATTGGCAATTTCAAACCCAATAAGGCATGTCCTGCTGTGTCTTAATGGCTTAATACCATATATTAAATTGGTCGTTTTCCCCTTATCTTTAAAAAGAATACATATGTTAATGAAAAAATTCCCTTAAGATGTAAGCTAAGAATAGTTACATCATTCATAACGATTGCCATTAGTATGGCAATGGCTTTAGCAAAAAAGAAAAGTGACACAAAGATTACATTTAGCTCTAAATCTTAGTGCCTGAACAAGGGATATCCAGGAACCCCCAAACTTGCACACTTTAAAGGGGTCTGGTCATGTGTGTGCACAAATGCAAAGTGACTCTTAATGTGAAAGAACTTTAATAGAATGAGTGTGCATAGGGAAGAAAGGATATTTTTCCCAATAAAATACCCTAAATCACTCAACCCTTCATGGGCAAATACCCAGACAAACAGAGTTGACCTGAGGTGGGGCTGCTTAAGCACAAAAACTTGTCACAAGTTTAAGGCACGTTCTGGTGGGACCATAAGAAAGTGGTGTGAAGCAGGTCCTAGAAAGCCAGGACAGAAGGAGATAGCACATCAAGATAATGGCTGCCACTGTCCACCTAGCCATGTGTCTCTCACACATTTGCCTCTTCCAGGGGTCTCTACGTGTCTCTTCTCCACGTGTCTCCTTCCATGTTCTTTTCCCAGCAGTTCCAGGGTGCAAGTTGGGTCACAGGAACAAGAACTCTTCTTTTTTTAGTGCCCACCTGCCTTCCGTGTTACATAGCCTCACCTGGCCACTCAGATCCTCCTACAGTTAGGTGGGGTGGGGAACGTGGTATCTCCCCTAATATAAATATCTCTTCATTTTTCTTTCTCTCAACACTTTTCTTCCCTCCTCACCTTTTCCCCATCATTGCTTCTAGCAATGTAAACCCAATAGGTACAGACATCTGCATGCACATGTGCGTATATGCACATGCACACAGGGTTAGAGGAATTATGCATATGTTTGTCATCTCACCATCTGTTGGAATTCTGCTGAGACTTTCAAGGCCCTGAGGTTGTCTCTGGAGAATCTAGAGGCTAGCAGAAATGCTCTTTACTCTGACGTGTGTAAATGTTCACCTGAGGCTACCTCCGGGGGCAGAGCTCAGCTTCTAGATTTTCTTTAATTTACTTGAAAGATAGGTTTCAATTATTTTATTTTATTTCTATTTTAAAAGGATAGGTTTAGTAGGAAAAGGAGAAAGAAAAGTTACTTGCATAGACACGCGTGGGCAGAGAGCTGCTGCTGCTGCTTCGCAAAAGGAAAAAGTTTGTGAAAAGAAATATCTGCATAGTCACAGGCAGGGGGAGAGCAGCCTGCTTCAATTATGGATTGAGTGACATCATGCCTGGTAGGAAGGACTGGATGGAGAGTCAGGATCTGGTTTCTCATTTCAGGTTTATTTTGATCAGGTTGATGTTTTTCTTTCATGGGTAAAAAATTCTCATCTTACTATTTGAAGCCACTGTTGAGTTCTAATTCATTGGACTTAATATCAACAGTTGTGGTGGCACCTTTCTCTGGTCCCTGGTCTTTTTCAGCACCAAAGCTTCAATTGTGCTGCTTTCTCTTGTCACTTTTCACATGACAAGTGTCTGTTTTGACTTACTAATCACTGTTGATCTTAAAAGTATTACAAGTTGGGCCTCCCGGGTGGCGCAGCGGTTGAGCACTGGGTTGCGAAGCTGCCCGCAGCCTCTGCAGCACCAGTTCGACCCCTGCCTGCTGGGCGAGGGTCCCACATGGCGTGCAGACCTCTCCTGCCGCCCGCTGCTCCCCTCAGCAGTGTACTTTGTCAGTCTGACTGTTCTGTTCCCTGCTCTGGCTCTGGTGAATTCTCTCACCCTCCCATGCTTCTGACTGTACCCAGTGCTTGTATAAATAAATAAATAAAATCTTAAAAAAAAAAAAAAAAGGTATTACAAGTTATTCCAAGCATTCTCAGTTATTCCAAGAACAAAATGGGCTGACTCAGAAATTAAAAAAAATTAGTAAAGAGGGCAAATTAGAAAGTGTATATTCATGGAGACTTTCCTCTGAATTGAACACTAACTAGCAATCCCCTGTGTGACCTCAGGAAAACCTCCCTCTCTGTTATGCTAAAGTAAGAAACAGCATAACTTGCTTTGGGAGATGCAAGACATGCTGGGTGCTGGATTTTGCTGTTTTACACATGTGTAGGCAATCTTTCTACCCTCCAGTCTCACTGAGATGGGGTTTCTCTGTATTAATGTTCACATAATGTAAAAAAAATTCTTCTGCTAGAATGTCTATTCATAATGTGAGGAAGCACAAAAGGATTATTTCATAAGCAGGGCTCTGGAGACTGAGGGGAGTTTGCTCCTTATAAGAAACATTTACAAGAAAGCAATGAGTGCCCTGAAAGGTAAGAGACGCTTCTGTTTAGCCCAAGTCCTTCCTGCACGCCACTCCCCATCCTT
Source organism: Talpa occidentalis (assembly GCF_014898055.3). NCBI lineage: Eukaryota > Metazoa > Chordata > Mammalia > Eulipotyphla > Talpidae > Talpa > Talpa occidentalis. The sequence goes on along the minus strand of NW_023603184.1, from coordinate 127,698,631 downwards.
ATCAAAGAAGAGGCGGATATATCCTATGTTTCTCCTGTTCTCCTAATCAAAGAAATAATCACTGGTTCTTCTTTTATGACCTAGAGGAATGTAGTTTGCACTCAGCAAAGCAGTCTGCTTTGGTAGATCTCTTGAGGTTCACAGGATCTTGAGGGACTTTCAGTTCCCATATCAACGTGACAAGAGACCTACTCTGGGCCAATTGGGAAAAGTCTACTTGACTTTTTTTTAAAACATACTTTATTATTATTGTTATTTTATTTTTGCACAGAAGAACTGGGGTGTAGGCCAGAGGTGCAGAGGGTGAAAGGATTCACCAGAGACAGAGTAGGGAGCAGAACAGGCAGATCTACTGAAATACACCGCTGAGGGGAGCAGCGGGCCAGACAGGAGAGGTCTGCTGCACCATATGTGGGTGAGCTCCCTGGCTGAGGATTGAACTCAGGCCATAAGGCTGATAGCACTGACACTTAACCCCTAGGCTACCAGGGAGGCCCTCCTATCTGATCATTTTATGGTGTGTGTGTGTGTGTGTGTGTGTGTGTTGTATGTAACCCCAGGCTTATCTTCTCAGCACTTAAGTTTTATCTCATCTTATGGCAAGATGGCCTGTGGGTCTGAATTTGGCCCACAAATACAGATGCTTAACAGCAGACAGGTAAGTAGGAGAAAAGGCCAAATTTTGATGGCATACATATGGATAACTTAGATGGTTTTAAATTCTAAAGTAAGAAGTGGATCAATTATTCTGCAATTTCTTATCCTCATTCAGTTCCATGATAAATCTTTATTTCTACAGTATTTTTCAGTCTTTTCCTGTGAATTCTCTGAATACAACGCATTAGAGTAAGTAATAGGTTTTGTGAATGACAAAAGATTTAAAAAATGACCATAAATCAACAGGCACATGAAATGAGATTTATCACCACATATTATTAGGAAAATTCAAATCAAGGCAACAATGAGATATCACCTCACACATTTAAAACGACTACTATCAAAAAGTCAAGAAAAAACAAATATTGGCAAGGATGATGAGAAGCAGAAACCATCATATACTTTGAGAAAGTAATGTACTTTCTCAAAACATTAAGAAGAGAGATGCCACATGATCCAGCAATTCAATGCTACTTCTGGATATTTGTCCAAAGAATGCAGTAACATTTACTTGAAAAGATAAATGTTCCCCTTGTTTTTTTGCAGCATCATTTACCATAGCCAAGATATGTAAACAACTTAAATGCCCATGATAGATGCATGAATAAAAAAAAGTATGTGATATATATAAATGCAAATGCCCCCAATGGAATATGATTTAACTATTTAAAAAAGAGAGATGAAATCTTGCCATTTGGGACAATGCAAATGGACTTTGAGGTTATTGGGCTAAGAGAAATAAATCTGACAAAAGAAGACAAATAGCATTTGATTTGACACATCTGTGGAATAAAAAGAAACTAAGTAAATACACAGTATAAATAAAACAAAAACAAACTCTCAAAGAACAGACTAGAGGTTACTAGAGGGCTGGGGATAGTTAGTAAAAGGAGTCAATTCTATGGTCGTGTTTAGAAAGTAAACTTTTGGTGATGATCTTGATACAGTTTAAAAAGATGTTAATTTATATTGTTGTTCACCTGATACATACTTTTATAAACCAATATTACTTCAATAAAAATATTTTTTAAAATATGGGAAAAAATGACCATAAAGATCTAATTATAATGCAATTGACAAAGAAGTTTGCTCAATTTTTTGACATAAAATATTTTAGAATAATAACCAGATTGACAAGGAATATTATACCAGAATATATGAGACTTTTAAGAAGTTTCATATTCTCTTTTTTTTTTTAAAGATTTATTTTTATTTATTTATTTATACAAGCACTAGGTACAGTCAGAAGCGCGGGAGGGTGAGAGAATTCACCAGAGCCAGAGCGGGGAACAGAGCAGGCAGAAGGACCGAAGTACACTGCTGAGGGGAGCAGCGGGCGGCAGGAGAGGTCTGCGCGCCATGTGGGACCCTCCTCCAGTGGCCAGGGAGCAGCCGGGGATCGAACCAGTGCTGCTGCAGGCAGCTTTGCAACCCAGCGCTCAACCGCTGCGCCATCAGGGAGGCCCATCATATTCTCTTAATACACACACATATATAAAGAGAGGTGAACATTTTTCCTTATGTAACAGAGCTTCCTAAGAAGTTTCAAAATTTCAAATATTTGTTCAGCTCTTCTGATTTGTTTAGTAATTCTCTTTCCATAAGGAGAGATAATAATTTTTATGGGTGTCTTTGGATTTCTTCTAAGTTTTCCTATAATTCTTTCTTTTAAAGATCTATTTATTTATGCATAGAAGAACTGGGGTGTAAGCAGAGGTCCCCAGGGTGAGAGGATTCACCAGAGATAGAGTGGGGAACAAAACAGGCAGATCTACTGAAATGCACTGCTGAGGGGAGCAGCAGGGGAGTCAGGAGAGGTCTGCTATGCCATGTGGGTTAGCTCCCTGGTCGGAGATGGAACTCATGCTGCAATGGCTGGCAATAGCTTGATAGTGCTGAGACTTAACCCCTGTGCCACCAGGGAGGCCCTATAATTCTTATTTTAATAAAATCAATCAAAAGACTTTATTTTAGAATTTTGATTTTTGGGAAGTTTTGTCATCGGTATTAGTGGACAGAATGGGCTCTCCAAAACTACATGCTCTCAATGGGTTCTGCAATCACGTAAAGACCATACATAGTTGGTGTGTAAGACCTTCAATAAAAAAGAACTTAATGCAATTAGTGTGTGATAGAGAAGAGAAAGAATATAGTTAAAATGGTTTCCTCATGAAATGCTCTAAGTACCCACCCCGTCGTGGGTAAATGCACAGCCAAACAGCATTGGCCGAAAGAAGGGCAACAGAAGCTGGAAAACTTGCCACAAGGCGCAAGTCTGAGGCACCTTCTGGTAGGAAACCATAGGAAAGGAGCAGAAGGTGCCAGCCAAGTCCAGAAGGAAAAGAGCAAAATCAAAACCCAAGTCAAGATAAAGTCTGCTATTGTCAGCCTTCCCATAGGTCTCTCACCAACGTCTTTATCTCTTTTATCCATGTCCCTCAAGTCCTTGGTGATAGCCCAAGGCCAAGAAGCAAGAGTGGCTTCTTCACATGTCCCTCTGCGCCATGTATTTCCTCCAGGTTTTCTTCTCTCTTCTTTTTCCCTTGCTTCCCAAGTCCTTTCCCCAAGTCTTTTTTAGCTTCTCCTTGGTTCAGCTCCACTCTTCCTTGGGTGGGAGAGGGAACCTGGAACCTTCCCTTTTTATAGCTATTACACTGTTACAGTATTGAAATGTCTAAAACACTTACATGGATTTCTTTTTTTTTAAAAAAAAAATTATTGGGCCTCCCCGGTGGCGCAGCGGTTGAGCGCTGGGTTGCGAAGCTGCCCGCAGACTCTGCAGCGCCTGTTCGATCCCCGGCTGCTCCCCGGCCACCAGAGGAGGGTCCCACATGGCGCGCAAATCTCTCCCGCCACCCGCTGCTCCCTCAGCAGTGTACTTCGGTCCTTCTGCCTGCTTTGCTCCCTGCTCTGGCTCTGGTGAATTCTCTCACCCTCCCGTGCTTCTGACTGTACCCAGTGCTTGTATAAATAAATAAAATAGGGGCCTCCCCGGTGGCGCAGCGGTTGAGCGCTGGGTTGCGAAGCTGCCCGCAGCCTCCGCGGCGCCGGTTCGATCCCCGGCTGCTCCCCGGCCACCAGAGGAGGGTCCCACATGGCGCGCAGACCTCTCCTGCCGCCCGCTGCTCCCCTCAGCAGTGTACTTCGGTCCTTCTGCCTGCTCTGCTCCCCGCTCTGGCTCTGGTGAATTCTCTCACCCTCCCGCGCTTCTGACTGTACCCAGTGCGTGTATAAACAAAACAAACAAATAAAATAAATAAATAAAAGCATGCCTCTATTTAAAAAAAAAAAAATAAAATAAATAAATAAAATAAATCTTAAAAAAAAATTATTATTTATGCATATAAGAACTAGGGTACAGGCCAGAGGAGTGGTGTGTGTGTGTGTGTGTGTGTGTGCATGAGAGAGAGAGAGAGAGAGAGAGAGAGGATTCACCAGAGACAGGGTGGGGAACAGAACAGGCAGATCCACTGAAATGCACTGCTGAGGGGAACAGTGGGCGAGATAGGAGAGGTCTGCTTTATCATGTGGGTAGCTCCCTGGCAGGTCAGGGATCAAACCCGTGCTGCAGAGGCTGAGGATAGCTTCACAGTGCTGTGCTTAACCCCTTGCACCACCAGGAAGGCCCCTTATGTGCATTTCTGTGAAATAATACTTAATTACCCAGAGTAAAAATTAAAGATTTTTAAAAGCAAATATGTATCTCTGACAAAGCTCAGCTCAATGCAATGCTGACAGGACTGATTTCCTTTAGTTAAACAAAGACCTGAAGATAATGTGAACTACCAGATCTTTAGCTTGCTTAAACTTTATAATCTGGTATTAAAATCTGATCTGATCACATTTTGAGAATATTTCTGTCCTTTTAGCCAATGAGAAAAATATTAAAGTTTTATTTCCCATGTGTATACTTCTGATATTAAAACTTAATTTAAAATATCCTTATAATAATTACTTGATTTTACATGTAGTATTACCTTTTAAAAAATGTAGTGTTTGCCCCATTCTTACTTTGGTAAAACCCATCTGTTTTAAGATTTCTTTCTCTTATTGAAAATGGTATTTTCCTTACAGATATCATTTCCGTACGTTTATTTGTTTTAATCTCATACATGATAAGATATTGTAACCTTTAAAATTTTAATTTCTAGGGCCTCCCCGGTGGCGCAGCGGTTGAGCGCTGGGTTGTGAAGCTCCCCGCGGCCTCTGCGGCGCCGGTTCGATCCCCGGCTGCTCCCCGGCCACCAGAGGAGGGTCCCACATGGCGCGCAGACCTCTCCTGCTGCCCGCTGCTCCTCTCAGCAGTGTACTTCGGTCCTTCTGCCTGCTCTGCTCCCCGCTCTGGCTCTGGTGAATTCTCTCACCCTCCCGCGCTTCTGACTGTACCCAGTGCTTGTATAAATAAATAAATAAATCTTTAAAAAAAAAAAATAAAATTTTAATTTCTAAATTGTAAGTAATTGTAAAAACTGTCATATCAGTATGCTTTATAAGATAATTTTCAAAATGACATAAGGCACATTTAATTTATAGACATCAAATTATTTTATTCTGTAATAAGAAAAGTAAACCTGAAAGTTCTGTAATAAATATTTCTGAAGAATGATTTAGATATGCAATAAATTCCCATTATTAAACATAGTAAAACTATAATTTTCCAAAAGAGATTTGGGAAACAACTAAAAGTATTGTTAAAAAGAAGCTGATTCAAAATGGAGTAACCCACTATGGAGAGCTGTGTGGAGATTTCTGGACCTACTAAACATAGAGCTTCCATAGGATCCAGCAATTCCACTCCTAGGTATTTACCTAAAGGACACAGAAACATCAATTCCAAAAAACACCTGCACCCCTATGTTTATAGCAGCACTGTTTACAATAGCTAAGCTTTGGAAACAACCCAAATGCCCAAAAATAGATGACTGGATCAAGAAGATGTGGTACATAGACACCATGGACTATTACTCAGCATTCAAAAAAGATAAACACATGCAATTTGCAGCAACATGGATGGCGCTGGAAGGGATCATGCTCAGTGAAATAAGCCAGAAAGAAAAAGAAAAATACCGGATGATCTCACTCATAGCAGGAATCTAGAAAACTTAAATAAGGGACCAGGAAAATGAATAACTATAAGAAAGTGAAAACCAAAATCAACAAAAAACTATGAACCAGAGACACTTTTTGGGGGGTGAGGGGCGGGAGGGGAGGGATTGGGGTCAGAATGGGGGGGGTTGCAATTGTATGGGGAATATAAAAATAAAATTTATTATTAAAAAAACCCCAAAAAACCAAAAAAAACCAAAATGGTGTTACCTATGTTTAACTTCCATCAAGACCTAATACCTGGGGCCTCCCTGGTGGTGCAAGGGATTAATTCTCAGCACTATGAAGCTATCACCAGTCAATGCAGCCCAAGTTCAATCCCCAGCCAGGGAGGTGACCCACATGGCGCAGCAGACCTCTCCTGTCTTGCCCACTGCTCCCCTCAGCAGTGTATTTCAGTAGATCTGCCTGTTCTGCTCCCCACTCTGTCTCTGGTGAACCCTCTCACCCCCCGCACCTCCAGCCTACACCCCAGTTCTTGTATGCATAAATAAATAAAATAAATCTAAAAAAATAATAGACCTAATGCCTAAGAGACTGCAGTTTCAGTTTTCTCCTTGGGGGTAGAGTTGCAATCCAATTAATCTGAAATTATGCTAGTAAAGCTATCTTGCCTGAAATAATCCTTTATTTTATGGCATTACTTAATATAACTCAGCTCTGAAGTTTTAAGTTGTAAAAAAAATATGAGACTACTCATTGTTAGAGATCCATACCTTGTTTGTTCAAATCTTTTACCTCCTATGCAAGCTTTTTGAACAGAAAACTTCAGGTTGACATTTCAGGGTGATGTGGATTTAGCATATGCTCTATGTTGTACCTTTTATTTTTATTTTTTTAAAAAGATTTATTTATCATGCATACAAGAACCAGGGTACAGGCCAGATGTACAGGTCGGTGAGAAGATTCACCAGAGACAGAGCAGGGAACAGTAAAGGCAGACTGACTGAAATACACTGCTGAGGGGAGCAGCTGGTGCGAGAGGAGAGGTCTGCTGCGCCATATGGGTATCTCCTCGGCTGGCATCGAAACTGCCCTGTGGAGAGCTGGACAGTTCCACAGCGCTGCTTTCAACCGCCTGTGCCACCAGGGAGGCCCTCTATGTTGTATCTTTTATATCTTGATATTAGCCACGAAAATCTCATGAGACCAAGTCAGTTATTGTTATTATTATTTTTTTAACTTGACAACATTTGATTTGACAAAATTAAAAAGCTTTTTTTTTTCCCTGAACAAATTTCTTTTTTTCTGACTTAGAAATCCTGTTTCTCAGCTTCAGGTGTACTTTCTGAAGTGTGGGAATTATTTTTCCATGTTGACCTCAGCATGTTTGCTAACAACACACAGCTGTGCACCTGCTGCTGTCGGTCACAGTGTGGTAAAGCACAGTGATAGAACAAAATACGAATCGCTTGAGAAGCTCAGAAATCCAAGTGCTCAGATATCTTCCTTGATTTGTGCTCTGTTCTCTCCTTTTCTTGGTTCTTCTCTTTCCAGATGTTTGCTTAAGGATACTTTCATTCTTCGTTCATATTCCAAGCTTCCAATAAAACCTTCATGTCTGAATGACATGTAAGGATAGAGTCTTGCTGACTTTAGCTTATGATTTGTCCTGTCATAGTTTGCTTTTGGCCTGATTGTCCTACCCATATGAAAGCTGTTCATTTCAGTTCCTCGTGAATCCCTGTTAAGTTCTGTATCCCCCTGTAATGAACTGAACCTTGCCAAAAGGGTGCCATGGTGTATTCATGAACTCTTCACACAATGTGTCTGTTTCACAGGCTTGAGACAGCTCAATCACAACCCCTTTCCTTGCCTGACAAAGCTCAAGCCCTGCAGTATTTGATGTTGCTGTCTCCTAGGTTGACCGAAAGCAGGTTCATTGGTTTGATGCTCTCTTACAATGCACTTGTCTCCAGCTGAATTCTAATAGCTCCATTTTGTTCAGACTCTTCCTCCTTTTCTCTTGCACACCCCCCACTGTGAGAGAAAATAAATGTTTTCCTTTTTTTTTCAGTTGTCACAATTCCTTAGTATCTTTTTTTATTAATATATTTTATTTTATATAATTCTCACATCATTTTTCATTTTTGCACAATGTATGCATTTTCATTTTGGTTATATTCCCCATACAATTAGTGTAAGCTAATTTTTGATTAATAAACCTATGAGGAATAAAAGTATTACATCCTGTCTTAATACTGCATGTTTCAAATTAAACTATTAAATTTTAAAGCAACTTTCATTAAAGAAAAATTATCTTAGATCATGTTTCTTGAAAAATGTTTGGGTTAGTTTATACTTTTCTTCTGAGCTTAGAGAGTTTATGTAGATACTTTTCATAATCCAAATATATATGAATTTTATTTTAGTAATAAAAATTCTAAATTACTAAAATTAATTTCAGTAGTACCACCAGCGGTAAAAAAATAAAATATAGGTAGACATACAAACATACAGACACAGAGAGATGCTTTCAAAAATCTGTCCATTAGTTTTTAAAGCAACAGTTGGGAAAACTCAGCTGACGTCTCACAAGGATAAGTTTAATATCTGAGGCGAGGTGTCCCTATTCTTAAGTGAATCATGGCAAAAGAATCTGCTTAGATTTAAGCACATCTCTTCTCTTCCTTTTTTAAAAATTTATTTTTTAGATTTTTTATTTTTTTTAAAAGATTTATTTATTTTATACAAGAACCAGGGTACAAACCAGAGGTGCGGGAGGGTGAGAGGATTCACCAGAGACAGAGTGGGGAATAGAACAGGCAAATCGACTGAAATATACTGCTGAGGGGAGCAGCGGGCAAGACAGGAGAGGTCTGCCGTGCCATGTGGGTATCTCCCTGGTGGGCTGGGAATTGAACAGTCACTGCAGAGTCTGCGGACAGCTTCACAGCACGGCGTTCAACCACCTGCGCCACCAGGGGAGGCCCTCTTCTCTTTCTTTTTCCTCTTTATTATCTTATCCAGTTAAGCTGGACTGTGGGGGAATTGCAAAGGAAGATCCTTATCTTAGCCAGAACAATTTTAGGGTCTGCATGTTACATATTTTTTAACTGGATCAATTTTTTAAATCATGGGGTTATTATAAAAAGAGCCCTTTCAAGTCTCTTGTCAAGTGATAGTCAGGACGAACAAGAAATATTTCTGGCAATGTTAGAAAACTTTAGAATTATTTCATAGATAACCAAAGAAAAGACTTACATAATTTCCTGTGAAGACCAGCGATAGGAAACCCCCTTCCTCTTCAGCCATAATTTGGTGACGAATCAGCAATATTGGTGAGCAGTGGTGGTAAAGCAGAAGGAGGATATGTAAAAAGGATAGCTAAGCTCTCTTTTCTTTCCATGGATTCGTAGGTCCTAATCAACCCATTCAAATCTGAGGTTTTGAATTGAAGATGCAAAGTTTTGGAAGCCCCCCCCAAAAAACCCCTAGTGGCCACCAAAACCTTACGGGCTGTCTTTTAGTGATACTGGGTCCAGCAAGACTAGAATATTCAAAAGGCTACAACTCTTGCTGAAGGGTGTTACTGACTCCAAAGGGTCTTTGTCTGGCTTCCATCACTTAATCCCCCATAAATTTTGAAACAGCCAAAAGCTGGCTTCAGTGGAGGGACGTTCACTGTGGACCCCGCAGTAGGGCTGGGGCCGCTGCCTCTGCTCTGAATTGTTGCTGTTGCGCGGAGTCCAAAGGAGAGTGTCTGGCAGCAGCTACAGGGGCAGCGTCTTGTGCTTTCTTTCCAATTCTGGATATAACTATCTCCTTACTCCGTCCAGGTGCCAAGTTTCAACCTCTCCACCTGCACAGTGTCTGCGGTGGACCTGGGCCGGCAGCGCCTCAGTGTGTTTCCTGAGATGGCGAGGCAGTGGCAAGCGCTGGTCACCGACAGAGTTTAGTGCAGATCCTTGAGCAGAGAGGGCGGGTGCTCTCCTTATGTCTTGTGTTTTTGCTTTGTGCAGACCCGAAGCACAATCAGAACCTGAGGTGGGGAGACCCGGGCTCCCTGTGTTTGCCCTGGTGCTGGGGGTCACCACCCAATCCTGGTCCTCTTCTACCTGCTTGTGAGCGAGAGGCCGCCCAGGCCTGTGACACTGCCTGCTGGTTTCTCCCACCCACCTGCTCTGTTCATAACCTATTTGAAGTCTTGTCCAGTCTGCACTAATCCCTTTCTGGTGTCACCTCAGGAAGTGCAGTGGTGAAGTGACTTCTCAGTGTGTTGTGGTCTCTGCCCCCCACTACCTTCACCACCCTTTCTCACCCCAATGCCCCAGAAGTTCCCAAACTGCACAGCCTCCTCCCTCTGTCCCAGCCTGGGCCAACCTCCATCCTTGGCCACCTGCCACCTGCTGTCAGCTGCTGGTGTCAAGCACATCCCATTCCACGCCCTCGACACACAAATACACACCACACAGACACAAACCCCACACACCCCACACAAACACAACACACACACCATCGCCCCATACACACACACACACACACACCACAGACACCATGCACACCCCCACAGCCCCCACCACACACACACCACATACACATGCACACAGCTGAAGGCTGAACTGCAGGGACACATTCCAACATGGCTGACTAGCAGCAATTTCTACGGGACTGCCTTCCCCTTCAGGGGAGGATGCTATTAATATTGTGCTTCTCCTGGGACTATTTGCATGTCAGTAGGAGACTTTTGACCATCAGATGCTTTGAAGTATCAAAGTCACAAATAGCTTAGGGTGGAATACAATTGGCCAAGCCAGAAAGGGATTGTGAGGGTGAGTGCAGGGGAGGAGTGAGGTGAAGGGCAGGTGGGCCAAGCGCCCTTCCTACCCTGGGTTGACCCCCCCCCACCCTCGCCCACCCCTTGTGCCCAGTTACTCCCTGAATCCATCACTCCCTGCAAAGTCTTACTGCTTTTTTAAAAATAACATCTCTATTGAGATTTAATTCATACACCATAAAGTTCACTATTTTCAAGTATAAAATTCAATTTTTTTTTTTAGTATATTTGTAGACTTGTGTAACCACCCCCACCAGGTGATTTTAGAACATTTTCATCACCCATTTTCAGCCACTCCACATTTCCCCTTCCCCTCAACCCTGGCAGACACATTCATTTACTTTCTAACTCTGTAGATTTTCCTGTTCGGGACCTTTCATACAAATGGAGTCCTACTATGTGCCTTCTGGGTCTAGCGCCTTTCACAGGTCTTGGCATTTTCAAGGTTTGTCCCTGGTGGAGCAGGTGAGGGTATTTCATTCCTTTTTCCTGAAAAAAACTATCCCCCTGCATGGAGACTACATATTGTCAGTTCATCAGTTGATGGGCATTTGGGTGTAAGTTTGGTTTTGTCCATCCAGGACATGACCCAGCCTTTTTTTCTCATCTGCAGAGAAAAAAGAAGACACTGAGTCAAACGCCATCCCCTTCCTTGGGTGCCTCCTTCTCTTGGACCCAAGCGCACTCAGCAAGAATAAGTTAACTACCTCACCTGTTTTGTTATTCAGTCTGACATTCTTCTTGTGTATTAACCATGTCTTATTTTCTGCTTCTGATGCTCTGTCATCTGGGGCTTGCTGACCCTGCAGGACTTCCCCTCCTAGGGCTAGTCAGTTCCTAGAGACTGTAAATATCTCATCCTCTATGTGCTTTTCCAACACAAAGCAACCAATCCAGAGCCTACAAACATGCACACCTCCTTATTGGGGTCTCCTGCTCTGGGCCTCTGTCACTGCTTGGATCCACACTAGTCAAGCAGGAACAGTGCCTGGGCTGGTGCCTGCTGGAATGATTCAGGCTAGCCAGCCCCAGACCTGCTCACTCTGAGTCACCTATTGCTCCCCCTAGGCACCTCAATAAAGATGTTTACCCACATGCCTGCACCCCTCCGTCCCCCCACCTCCTGACTGGCCCTGTGCAGCATGGTGTGCCCCTCTTGAGAACTACAAGTAATGAACCATCTTTTCAATGGCAGTCGCTCCTGACCACATCTGAACAGTTATACGACCTAACCAAACATCTTACCCAAACACATGGCCACGCCTTTTATTTCTAATTGTCTGGTGTGACCTGACAATTAGTTGCAATGTCCCTTCATTCCAGTGTGTCATGCTGATGGACTGGACTTACCTGGAGGCATCTTATATTCTTATTCATACAAGGAAACTCACATATGTTGCTTGATTTTTATCACGGGACATCACTCATCAAATTGTTTTTCTCAGTACCTTTGTATCAGATTTTGTTTTTGATCATCTCTAGCTTCCATTAGGAAATAAGACCAAAAAAACCGCACATCATGCAAAGCCTCTTTTATGAGGTTATAGCTGTGCCTGCTAAGGAGTGGGGACCGTGATGTGTGTTTTGATATGATTTGGGCAGGGTTGACTGGTGTTCTTGCAAATACACCTAAAAATCGTCCCAAATTTTGCACATGGCCTAGAAAACAATCCATTAAACTGAGTATTTATAGATAATAGAACTTGATTGTGGTAAAAGGACAGCTAATTTTTAAATCTTGTTTGAATAGTTGTGTCATAGGTTCTAGTTCAAGTTTTGTCAGTCTGGGTACTATTAACATTTTGGGTCAGGTGATATTTTATTGGAGTAGCAAGGAGGGTGCTGTCTGGACACTGCAGGGTTGTTAGCCACATTCCTGGCTTCTATCCCTGGCTTCTATCCCCTACTTGCCAGTGGCACCCAGGCGATAGCCCCTAGTTGAAGCAAACAAAAGTGTCTCTAAATATTGGTAATTGTCCCTAGGGGGCAGGGAGGGTGAATTTTCTCTAGGCAACCAACAGCTCTTGGGTTATGAGGGACTTGGAAATCCAGCCACATCCTCCCACGGTGGTGGTGAGGGAGGCCTGCACGCTCCTGGTGGTGGCTAGGATGTTCACTGGCTGAGGAAATTTTGCTTCATTTTGTTCATTTTTCTTCAGCTGAACACCCTAGTTGCTGCTGCTCTCAAGTTAATCACATTTTCCAAGAAAGTACCTTGTGCTGCTGAGTCTCTCTGACCCTGCGTGGGCCCAGTGCTGTGAATGGAGGAAGAACTGGACCTGCCTGGACTGAGGAGTCCGGCCCGGCTGGCAGGGATGTGCCTGTGGTGTGGAGACCTGGAGGTTGGTCCCCACATCTCTTCAGGAGTGTGTGGCAGTGCCAACCTCTGAACTCTACCGGCAGTTGGTTAAATGGACAGTCATGTTTCTTTACATAGAAGTTAAATTGCATAACATTTTGCTTTCCCTGGACTTAAATGATTATTTTTTATTTTTGTAGCTTTCTATGAAGCTAGCACTGCACATATTTTTTTTTTTTCTCAAAGTACTTCAACAGATCTTTCCAACAAAGTAAGCTATAATGGTTTTTCTAAACGCTCCAGCATATCTCACAGTCCTGCAGCCCCACAGTGGGCTGGGTGCTCTCAGCTTGGGGCACATGGGCTTCCTGGGATTGCCTTCATGGCTCAACCACGCTGCCTTCTTGGAATTTGTATTACATGTGACCCCTCCTAGATCGATCCCTTACATGCACACTCTCTACCCCCACCACCCCCCATTTTCCATTTTATTTTCTTGTTCAGCTTCCGGGACGACTTTTGTCATTGCTAACTAATAGGCCTTCGATTGAGTTTTTTATTTCAGCTAGCACATTTTCACTTTGTAAAAACTCTTTCTTATTCCCTGTCTCTGCTTATCTAGCTGCTCCCCCCAGAAGCTTCCAATTCTTGTTATGTGGATGCTATACACCTCTCAGAGGATGTTACTACTTTGTTGAAGCTTTATTCTGTTTCTTGTATTGATTGAACTTTCCACTGTTTTCTTTCTGTTTCGTTTATTCATTTACAATAGTCTCTCCTTATATACAGGGGAGTTTCAAGGCCCCCAGTGGACGCTTGAGCTGCAGAGTGTACTGAGCCCTGTATATATTATACAATGTTTTTCCCCCATACATGCATACCTATGATGTAGTTTAATTTGTAAATTAGACATAAGAGATTAACAGCAATAACCAATAATTAAATAAAACAGTTATAACAAATATAAAGGTTAAATGAATATGGGCTCTCTCTTAACATATATTTGGACCACCATTGACCTCAGATGAGTGAAACTGCAGAAAGTGAAATCAAGGAGAGAGTGTATGTGTCTGTGGGGGACACCTGTACTTACTCATCAATTATTGACTGCATTTTATATGCTGAGTATTTCTCGTTGTAGGGGATATAGTGGCTAATAACATTCAAGTCCCTTGACCTTATGAAGATTCTATTCTAGCAAGGGGGAATAATGAACAAATGAATTAATTTATGGCTATGATTAAAATAAAGCAGTTCGAGGGTGTTGTTTAGCCAGACTAGCTTCTCTAGAAGTTAAGACTTCTTTACTTGGGGCCTCCCTGGTGACCAGGCATTAAAGTCTCAGTGATACCAAGCTGTCTCCAGTCACCGAGGCATGAGTTCGATTCCCAGCCAGGGAGGTGACCCACATGGCGCAGCAGATCTCTCCTGTCTTGCCCGCTGCTCCCTCAGCAGTATATTTCAGTACATCCACCTGTTCTGCTCCCCACTCTGACTCTGGTGAATCCTCTCACCCCCTGTATCTCTGGCCTGTACCCTAGTTCTTATATGCATAAATAAATTTTAAAAAATCTTTAAAAAAAAAGACTACTTCACTTGGCTGTCTGTCTCCTGGGTGGGGGTGACTCAAATACGTGTTCGGCTGGGCTGTAGACCAGGATGCCCATCCAGCCACTCAGGTGCCTAGGTTTCCTCACAGCACGGCAGCTAAAAGCCAAGAGGGAAGGTTCTGAGAGCTAGCTTTCCAAGACACCAGGGCAGAGTTGCCAGGCTTCCTCTGGTTATAGAAAAGTCATTAAGGTCAGTCCAAAGTCAAAGGGGTAGGAAGTTAGGCTAAATTTCTTGGTGGGAGAGTGGCAAGGTCACGTTGCAGAAGAAATGTGGGATGGGAGGACACGCTGTGGCATCTTTGGAAAGCGCAGCCTGCCCCCCTTTTATAACTTCCTATGTTCTGGCAAGTCAGTGCTATTTCTCTATCTACCTCACAATTTTTAAATTGGGTGTCTGTGGCTGTTCCTTCTCCTATTCTTCCCCCTCTTATTTATTAATAGCCTGTCATTATTCCTTCAAAAATTTGGTGTGGGATGAGGAAGGGAATAAATGTGTGCTGCAATTGGCTGTTTGGAGGGACAGTGACCCATGAATGGCCTCAGATAATCTCCACCATTTTAGAAAGTTGATTGCGTGGGGGAGGAAAATTCTTCTTTTACCCTTCAAGCTTCGTTTAGCTGGCCTAATAGTTACATTCACACAAAACAGAGTAACAGAAGAAAAGCAAAGTTAATTTTGTATGTACAGAGAGCACATATCGACATGAGGAGTCCTAGACAGAAGGGTAAAACACCCAGTTCATGTGCCATCCTGAGTTAAGGAGTGAGACAGGAGCCTGGGGTTCAAAGGGGAGGAGGCTAATTCACAGGACCCTAAGAAGAGCAGATGTTTGGTAATTAGATATTTGTCCCACCCCACAGATGGATTGTAAAATGTTATTTTTTTTTTAAGATTTATTTATTTATTTATACAAGCACTGGGTAGTCAGAAGCGCGGGAGGGTGAGAGAATTCACCAGAGCCTGAGCGGAGAACAGAACAGGCAGACTGACGAAATACACTGCTGAGGGGAGCAGTGGGCGAGACAGGAGAGGTCTGTTGCACCATGTGGGTCACCTCCCTTGTCGGGGATTGAACTCATTTTGCAGTGGCTGCAGATAGCTTCATAGTGCCGAGACTTAACCCCTTTGTGCCACCAGGGAGGCCCTAAAATGTTATTTTTGGTAATAAGTCTCATAATGAACAGCTCCCCTCTACCCCAGAATTCTAGGTTGTTAAGGGAGAGGCAAATTTTCTTTTATTTTTATTATGTGTGTGGAAGTGAAGTTGGTTTACATTGTTGCATCTTTGGGGGTTATAGGTTCAAACCTCCATAAATGCCAATCTTTATACCATGCCCACTGCCAGTGCTCCAATAACCCTCCCCCATGCTCCATAGTGTCTCCTCTCTCCCACTCCCACATTGCCAACCTCCCCTCTGCTTGCCTCTGTTTCACAGGCAAATGTTGAGAGTTCATTATTGGTTTGGTTTTTACTCACCCTATAGTTATAATTTTCTATATTCTGCAAATAAGTGAGACTATCTGATATTTGTCTTTCTCCTAACTATTTTGCTTAACATCATCCTCTCCAGTTCCTGTACTTGTCACAAATGGCAAGGGATCATCCTTTTTTATAATTAAGTACTATTCTCATACACACACACACACACACACACACACACATCCCCCACATTTTTTTTTATCCATTCCTCTGTTCTAAAAGGCTTTAGTAGGGCCTCCCCTGTGGCACAGCGGGTTGAAAGCATTGCTGCGAAGCTGTCCACAGCCTCTGCATCAAGGGGTTTGATTCCCAGCCAGCCAGGGAGATACCCGCATGGAGCGGCAGGCCTCTCCTGTCACACACGCTGCTCCCCTCAGCAGTGTTTATGGTCATCTGCCTGTTCTGCTCCCCACTCTGTTTCTGGTGAAGCCTCTCACCACCCGCATTTCTGGCCTGTGCCGCAGTTCTTGTATGCATAAATAAATTAATCTTAAAAAAATAAAAGTTATGTTTACACTCTAGTTTATTAAGTGACAATATCATTACATCTCAAAAACAAAGCACATGTTTTAATTAAATGTTTTGAGACATGAAGTGAGCACCTGCAGTTGGAAAAAGGGTGCCAAACTTGCTTGAACCTGGGGTTGCCACAAAACTTTAATTTGTAAGTAATACTGCATCTGTGAAGCACAATAAAATGAGGTATGCCTGTATTTGTTTCTCCATTTGACCACAGACGAACAGACATGTGCCTGGATAGATGGACAATGTATACATTTGACCAAAGGGCTTTGCAGACTTATTACTCTTGTTTTGTACCTCTGCTTGGTAACCAGACCGACTCGTTTAAGTGAACAGCTTAAGGGTCTTTCATTCGTATCTGTGAGACTTAGAGAAGGAGATACTTCAAAATCTGGTTTGTTTTTTCAAGATTTCACCTTTGTTCTTTGGTAACAAACTTGAGAAAACTATCTCGCTAAGGATGACTGCAGTTTACAGGATATCAATTTTCAGTCTTTTGGCTCAGCATTCAGGGTCATTTCACCTTTGGCCACCAGATGGCAGCACACAGTCGTGCTATGATCCCTGGATTGTCTGGGGAAGGTTTAAGCTGCTGACTGGGAAAGAGCATGAGAAACGTTTTTGATATTAGATTGATCTTGTTTCAATGAAGCCTGGAGTTGTTTCTGACATAGGGCAGGATAACTGAGGCATAAACTGGACCTTTATAAAAAGTGCTTCTTTTTTCTTCATTTGTCAAATGTCACCATTGTTGGAATTTATTGTTTCAAGTATATATTTTTTTAAAGATTTATTTATTTATGCATATAAGAACTGGGGTACAGGTCAGAGGTGGGGGGGTGAGAGGATTCACCAGAGACAGAGCAGAACAGGCGAATTGACTGAAATACACTGCTGAGGGAGCAGCGGGTGAGTCAGGAGAGGTCTGCTGCGCCATGTGGGTCAGCTCCCTGGTTGGGGATCGAACTCATGCTGCAGAGGCTGAGGATAGCTTCATAGGTTGTGTCTTAACCCCTTGTGCCTCCAGGGAGGCCCTCAAGTATATTATTTTAATTGGAAAAAGTAAATTAAGAAATTTGTCAAATTTTAAATCTCCTTCAATTTAGGTTGTTCGTTTTGGACACCGTAAAGGAGGCCAGATGATCTTTTTTATTTGTATTTCAAGAATAAGGATGTTATTATAGACCTCTGTGGGGACAGTATAGTTGATGCTTTTCTAGTCAAAGACAAGGTTATCTTCCTTAATGGGTATGAGAATTAAGATACACATAATATTCAGGAGAGATGAGCCCCCCGAAGGAAGGGGAGAGATCTTGGATCAGAAATGGGGAGACCCCTGAGGGATTTGGTTGGAACACTTGTGATTATGAAACCCATGAAGAGAGGGGTTGTTTTTTGTTTTTATTCTCTTTATTTATGTATCATGACCCTTCCTTCCAACTATGCTACCTAGAAAGCATTTCATCCACTCCTCTGCATAGCTGCCAGTTTCTTGTCTCCCTCTTCAGCAATGGTGAGGCAGAGACCTCTTCCTCAGGGAAGAGAAATCCATGGTTTGTAGGCTTTGCCAATAACAAACATGTTGGTGAGGCAGGTGGCAAAGCTGTTGCCTGTGGCATGTTTCTCATGGACTACGTCCAAAGAAACAGGGTGTCTCTCTCTGCTGGTGCTCACACCCCTTCTGCCCAGGTCAGCACCTCTGGTCACCATGCACCTGTTACCAGTGTCGAACTTGATGAAATCTGTCATCTTCTAGTTTCCAAGTCAATCTGAATGATGTTCATCTGGACACAGGGATCAGGCCAGCAGATGGTGCAAGCATCTTGGGTCACCAGCTGCAAAGTTCTTTCTCACTTGCACAACCTATTCTCTCTAGTCTTGTGCAGATTTAACATGGACATTAATGAACCACTGCATTCAGATCTTCTTTACCTCATCTCCTGTTCGAGAATACTTAAGTTTGTTCCTTAGGAAAATGACGAGAGGGAGACAGTCTCTCAGCTCATGGTGGCCAGTGATGGACATGGAGCAGACATCCTGTCATTTTATCCAGCATCCAATGCTTTCGAGCCGGGACTCGCAGCAGATGCTTCTTAGGACCACAAGCCATGGCTGCTGAGAGAGGGTTCTTAAGAGGCCTTAAGCCCTAAGAAATGAGGAAAAGTGAAATATCAGGGTTTTTATAACTGGTCACTCTGTCCTGGTCTTGAGAATGAGGAAAACTGAAGCAAAACTTCATTTCTTTTGCTCACTTACCCTCTAATCCTTTTTGCCCAGGGCCAAGATTTGGTAACTGCAGCTCCCTGTGCACCACCCTCCTCTGGATGTGCCGGCATGTGGTGTTTCTCCAGCGCTGTCAAGGCGACCCCACGTAGAAGGTGAGGTGAGTGACTGGTCAACATCTCATGCCAAGTCCCCACTTAACATCTGGTTGACAGGCAGTCCATGAGGAGGAATTGACATGTAATAACTCCTGGCTTGGGCTCCAAGGGGCAGGTCATGACAGGTCAGTTCCCCAGCTTCTTTGCCCTGCTGTGGCAGGCGTGTCCATCTAAGACAATACCCGAGGGCCACTGCTGCCTTCTGCACCCCCAGCCAGCCTAACACCTCTCTCGAGCTTATTATTTCTCTATTTGGGTCTAGAAGCTTCGAATCCCCCCAGGACAATGAGAAAGTTGTTGCCATAACTCATGGGCTGTACCCACATTCTCATCAGAGCATAGCTCTCCCCATGGCGGTCAGGGGTCAAGTGTGGACAAGAGCACCCCGCTTAGTCTGAGCTCTGGGTGAGAAGTAGGTCGGATGGATGAGATGCCCTTTCCCAAGGTCTCTTCCTTCCTGATCATTTCTGCTGTGTTTTGAGCCCCCTGAATTCTTAAGGTCATGAGAGAGAGGCATTTGATTATTTATTGTCACAATTGCCATCTGTCTTATTCTTGCCAGCCCCCAGGGTCCTTCATCAGTCTCTAGGAACAGCAGATTACCACTACTTAAGAAAAGACATGCTTTTGTGAAAGATTCATGAAAAAGGCACTTTGTGGGGACTACCTCCTTGGCACCTAAACCATCAAGAGCACCAACATAAAGCGAGTTGCCCCAAAGTGGGGAGGGCTGAGCTTGACTGTGGCTCCCGTGAAAGGCGGGGTTTCAGGTTTTGGCCTGGGTTGTCTTTGTGCAGGCTGACAGGTCTTGCTTTCTGACATCTTGTCTCCTCCAAGATATGTTGCTTATTCTCTCAACATCAGAGCATGTTTTAAAGCCGGGCTGAAAAGAATCATAATAAAAATCTATAAGCACCGGCTTCCATGTGTTTCACTTTTATTGAATTCCATTTAGTATAAAAGTGGCCTATTTTGTAGCATTCAGTCCAGTGTCCATCTGCAGATAGAATACACTGAGTGAGCGTGAGAGGCAAAGCCAGATAAGGGGGAGACAAGCCAACGCAGGGTGGGGAGACTTTATTACATTCTGAGCTAAGGTTGCTCCTGCTTCTCTCATTTCCTATTATGTTTCCTTTCTGTGTCTGTGTCTTTCTATAGATTATGGTGATTTTCTGATATAACTGGAGCATGTCTTCTAGGTTTCCTCTTTTTATTATTTTTTTGGAATCACCTCTGTTTATGAATCGAATAATTGACAAAGAATGGCACAGAGAGGACACAGCATCCAAGCAGCTTCGCTTGGTTCCCTCTGGATAAAGCCTTTGTTTCCTTATATTTTTACTTAAATCCAGGTGTGGAATCAAATTTTGAATGCTGTTCAGCTGATAACTTATTTTAAGTTCAACTTCATGTCCTATTTCAAAGGAAAGATTTTACAGCAGCTGCATTATCGCCTGGCCACAGACTTCCTTGAGTGGCTCATTGTCCTTTTCCCAGCACTTTATACACCGTGGCCATCGTCTTGGTCACCAGACGTGCAGGGAGGTGGCTTGAAAGGCCACTTGGCCTTGTGACAAGAATGAGGCTGCTTGGTGTCTCTGAGATGTTGTGGAGCTGAGTGTGGAGTCCACGCCCACACGCATGCCAATGTCAGTGCCGAGCGCCTGGCCCTGCCAACCAAAGGCTTGAGCTTAGGGTGGGAGGTGAGGATGGGCCAGGATAGCCCAGGACCTGGCCTGATACTAGATCCTCCCCGAAAGTGCCCCAACAGTGCCCTCACCCATCATGATTTCTGCCCTGTGAGTCCTCCCACGCAAGCTTGCATTTGGGGGTCTGGCTCTCATATCTGGAGGACAAAAAGAGCCCTTGCCTGGAGTCTGGCATAGGGGTGTGTGTTGGGGATCCAGGGCCCACCCAGCAGGGCTGTGATTTGTTGTCCAGTCTGCCCTCCCCTGGCCTGACTTGGAATGGCTCTGTGCACAGATGGAGGGTTGGAGGCAGGTTTCCCTGAAGGGTTGTGGGGAACTTGGCTTGGTGGTCTCATACCTTCCAGGGCTCAGTAAGAGCCAAGAAATACATCTTCCCAGCCACTGAGCCACAACCTTGGTTTCACGTAGGTTCTGTGGCCCCTTCTTTGCTGACCCAGGGATTCCCACAGAGAGGGCAAGCTGGCTGTGAGGACTGGACTCTGCTGCAGGCTTTTACTTCCCCGGCTGGCTGGGGTGGGAGGGTGGCCGGCAACACCAAAGCATTAATTAACGTGCTGGGCTTTGCAGGGTGGAGATGGCTTTCTCACTCCTGTGTGTCTGTCTGGGATCTCCCTCAATTTGGTATTTGGGTACCTTTCCCAGGGCTGGAAAAGCACATGTCTTCTACATTAGTTCATTTTCACTTAAGAAATTGCCTGTTCTCAATTATCCTGACAACTCTCAAGCTCTTAGTCCTAGATTTTCTGTTCAAATCTACATCTAGTGTTTTTTTTATTCCTTTTGATTCATCGGGATGTCTGCACAATAGTTCTTTTGTCTTTTTCTTTTCCTGTACCTTGTAACTTTTCAGAAAGTGGTGTTATCTGGCTTACACAAACTTAGAATTTGCTGCAAACAGGCCCCACTGGGCACTTCACTTTGCCTAAGTCAACCTCCATTCCTCTTTAGAGAAAAAGCTAGTACAGGATTGGAGAGGGAGACACGAGACTCAAGGAGTATTATATTCTGGTAGACTCTTTCAAAAAGTCTTGATTTAATTGAACACTATAGATTTAAAATCCTGCCTTCTCCGGATATGTCAAAATATTGCATAAAATGCTTCTTTCTTTTTTTAAAAAAAAGATTTATTTATTTATGCATATAAGACTGAGGTACAGGGCCTCCCCAGTGGTGCAGTGGTTGAGCGCTGGGTTGCAAAGCTGCCCTCAGCCTCTGCAGCACCATTTTGATCCCCGGCCGCCGGGCGAGGGTCCCACATGGCACGCAGACCTCTCCTGCTGCCCACTGCTCCCCTCAGCAGTATACTTCGTCAGTCTGCCTGTTCTGCTCCCCGCTCTGGCTCTGGTGAATTCTCTCACCCTCCCACGCTTCTGACTGTACCCAGTGCTTGTATAAATAAATAAATCTTTTTTTAAAAAAGGTAATTTATATCAAAAAAAAAAAAAGAAGACTGATGTACAGGTCAGTGGTGTGGGGGGTGAGAGGATTCACCAGAGACGGATTGGGGAATAGGACAGGCTGATCTACTGAAATACACTGCTGAGGGGAGCAGTGGGAGAGACAGGACAGGTCTGCTGCACCATGTGGATCAGTCCCCTGCCAGAGGAACGAACTCAGGCCACTCAGGTTGAAGAGCCTGGCGATAGCTTGATAGCGCTGACACTTAACCCTTGCGCCACCTGCCTGACTCATTTTCAACTCAGAACTGTCTTTTTTTTCCTTTGTCCATTTCAAATGATAATTGATAGGAAAGAAAGGGTTTGAGATGCAGTCATAGTGTATTTGATTAATTTCTTGAACAGGTAGATGTGTGTGTGTGTGTGTGTGTGATGCTCCTATTTAAATATAAACAATATTGATATTGTACCATGGAAATAATGTTAGAAACTGCTAAAAATGATCAGAGCAAAGGACTCCTTGAGGAATTAATTTTAAAATTTAAGTGTCTTTTTTTTTAGTGTTCACTGGACTTAAGATTCATAAAAAAGAAACAAAGGATTACCCACGATAGAGCTAAAAAATATACTTACCCTATTTACAACTCATTTGGGAACAAAATGAAATTTGACATTGTATTATTAAGATTATACACACAAATGTGTGGCAATATAGAATTGTATGACTATACTGGTTTCATGATTTAATATATTAAATGATAATTTCTAAATAATATATATATATATTTAATAGCCATGCTTAAATGCACTAAGTGGAATTGAGGGTAAAGAACTAATGTTATGCCATTGCCTTGAGGGCTATTTCAGATTTTGCTATTATGGTTGCCGTTAGAAGACAGGCTGATCTGGGCGAGCATACCAGAAAAGAAAAAAGGAAAGTCAACATTTTATAATTATTCTTTGTTGAATGCATTTATGCCCCTTTCCCCAAAGAGATTGAAATGGCTTTGTTTAGTTTTCTCTTTGGAGTCTGCATAAGAAATGGTGACCAAGAAGCAGTAAATTGTTGAAAATAAAGGTGAAGTTTGGAAGCCCTGCGAAGGCAGCGCTAATCTGGGGCTGCTGGGTGACCTGGGCCACTCCACGCTATTCAGACTCTCAGATGAAAGCACTTTCCTGAACCCCATTCCTTTAATCGCTTCCACCTCCCATCACAAAGAAGCAGAATCTTCACTGGCACTGGGTGGGGAGGGGTCTCCTGGAAGCGTCAGAATAATGTCCACAGAAAACCCTTTCATGCATTCAGTCCCCTTGAGCAAGAACTGCTGGGCTCCACCATGGATGAACCTGACCTTAGACACAGGGGCAGGGCAACAGCTGTTAAAGCAGAAATATCTAAGCCGGGAGTGGGCCTGCCCGTGAAATTTGTGTATCTCCTCAAACACAAGAAATAATACAATGATTTAGTCACACAAGGAATCCATTAGACCTGGCAATTTAATTTCTACTTCCTTAAGATCTTTTCTTGAGGGCTGGGGGGCAGGGGTGTCTTCATAGTTAGCATAATAGATCTGATTAGATTCCCCAGGGATTCCTAACTTGTACTCTGGGCGATTTTAAAAATGTGATCTTTCAAAAAATGTCAGTCTCATCTGAAAAGAAAATAGGTTATGAGCCCTGATCACTTATCATTTCAGATTAACACTGAAATGCTAGAGGTTGGAGATCTGTCAAATGGGGCAGCAGAAAATATGGTTATCTCCAAATGGGAAGTGCAGATTAACAAATTTCATATCCAATACTATTTATTGAGCGTTGGCTTGGCTAAACTGAAAATTCTCTATTCTGAGTTAGTGAGTGTTCAAAGCTTCACAGAATAAATCTGTATTAAATGAAAAATAAATCAAATGTCACGGTTGTGTAGCCCAGAAAATTTACAGCTGAAGTAAGACAGAGAGAAGTGACCCCACCTTCCTCTCTCCCTGGACCCCCCATTCTTTCACACCTACCGGCAAGTCTCCTAGGCACACAACAGCGCAGGATCACACAGAGGAAGAGACAAGCGTGGCAAGCGCTTATGCTTAACTTTGGTTCATCAGAAGTGGTTCCAATGCTAATTGTTACATCTGGAAGCTATGGCTTCATCTAGATGTTGCCTGGGCATCTTTTATTTATCAATTTTTAGTGCTATGCTGCCTTTTCTTGAAAAATCTCAGCAAAGTATTTTAGAAACACCAGAAAATCAGACAATACTATTTTTGGTCAAGTGCTTTAATTACATTTAAAACTAGAGGAAGAGGTCTTAGGGAAAGTTGGCCAGTATTACTCTCTTCCACATTTCAAAGGGGGAAAAAAAAGATTATTTCCTTCTCTAGAGCTTGGAGTGGGTGATATTTTATTTTAATGACCAAAAAAGAAAAATTGCCTAAAGGAGCAGTCTCTGTCTGAAGAACAGAGCAATTTTGTTACCAAAGAGTCAGATAAAACCAAGCCAATTACAAACCCTAGAAATCTGACTGTAGAATTGAGATTATCGGAGGGGGAGGAGGGAGAGCAGAGTAGGGAGGGAGCACAGTAGACTAGGGTGGAGGACCATGGGTACCTTGGTTGTGGGTGTAGTGTGGGAACATACACCTGGATGGTATGATCCTTATTTCTAAATCATATAGTGTTGTAAACCAATGTTGTCTCCAAAAAATAAAAAAAAAGTATTTTTTCACCAAGCATTGCAAGGTGTGGGGTAGGACACTATCCTTTGGAGCTAGCTAGACTCCCTGTCCCCTACCAGGGGTGATCTTACAGGAAGACCTCATTTTCTCTAGCCTTCCCGGCGGGGGTTGGCTCGCTGAGGTCCCGCTCATGCTACGGTTATGTAAGTAGCACAGTTTCTGATTTCAACAGCACAACCAGCAGCTCATTCCAGGAGGAAGTGGGCTCCGGTCCAAGTTTCTGATGGGCGCTATCGGATGAGGCTGAAAGGCTCGTTGCCCTCTTCTACTGCACCTGCCCTCCCAGGGCCCGTGGGGCGCCCACTTCCAAGAGTAAGAGCAATTCCCTGTGAAACTCAGCGCTTACCTCTTTGTTGTATCTTGTGGAGCCACAAGACTTCAATAGTTTGAGGTGATGGCATGATTTTGGAGTGGAAGAATTGGGACATAGGATCTTGTCTCTTTTAAAACAGATTGCATTGTATATTTATAGAAAGATAATCCTCTGGTGTTAGAGAGATATGTACATACATATGCACAAACTTTAAATATGAACAAACTTTAAAAAATACAAACCCTTGGATCATAAGGGGGCTGCCTGGAACCCCCTATATCCTTCCCCCTCACCTAAGGATGGAGGGCATGGATCTGCTTTTTAATAATTAATAATTTTGACCATTTCTGCAGCAACAACATGCAGGTTGGGTGATTACCCACAAGGTGAAAAAGTCAGGAAAAACTCCGAATTCCCCCTTTCTGAACTTTGTATCTCCAAGATTTAAGGCTACATCCTTCTTCTTCTGTCCCTTAACTAGTGTACTGGGGTAAAGGAAGGAGCTCTCTTCTGGAATGGGTCAAGAAATAAGATAGACCTGCAGTTTAAAAAGAGGGGAGGTCCTCCTCAGTGGTGCAGCGGGTTGAGTGCAGCTCTGTGAGGCTGTCCACAGCCTCTGCAGCGCGGGTTTGATTAGTGCTGGTTTGATTCCCAGAGGCTGGGGAGCTACCCACATGGCACAGCAGACCTCTCCTGCCTAGCCCGCTGCTTCCCTCAGCAGTGTCTTCAGTCCATCTGCCTGTTCTGTTCCCCGCTCTGTCTCTAGTGGATCCTCTCAGCCTTCCACACATCTGGCCTATACCCCAATTCTTGTATAAATAAATAAATCTTAAAAAAAATAAAATAAAAAGAGGGGAAAGTGTCATCTTGTTTAGAAGCAAGAGACAAGACAGAGGCTTAGAGACCTGAGGGGAAACCCAGGTCTGCCATGGAGTGCCACCCAGCCCAGGGGGCCCAGCCGGCCCCAGTGTCCTTGACCTGGCCGCAGCCCATTTCTCTAGTATTGTCAGAAGACAAAATTCAGATCCTAGGCTGCTGGAGGAGGGAGAGTGGTTTCTGGGCTTGCTATGAGTATTGAGTAAATAATTTGAGCATAAAATTTCCCCTTTTTAAAATATTTAAAAATAAACAAATCAAACCCTGTTCTGTGCAGTGCACAACCCCTTTGACTCCCTGACATTGATTTGAGAAAAGAAGAAAGGGGTGTCCATGTCGGGATGGCCTCCCCACTTCTTCCGCCTCTAGGGTTCAGCTTCTCTCTGGGGTGCTGTGCTCCTGAGACTGGAGGCTGCAGCGGCTCTGGGGCTGGCTGAGGAGCTGCTCAGAGTTCCCATTGACATCTGGCCTGGAGACTTGAAAGGTCCCAGTGGAGAAATCCTGAAGGGGCAGCAGAAGGGCCATTTCAGGTGGCTCTGTGCCACCCACTGGGGCCTAAACCAAATGAGAAGTGATATGGGATTCTCTGGGTGTCCGGGGAGACTCCCACACCCGTGCCCAGCCGCTCTGTGATGTGACACAACTTTCCATCCATTGGTGCACTGTCGGTCATCTGGAGGCCCAGCAAGCCCCACCCCACTGGCAACCCCTTTCCTCAGCAGGATGCAGCCTGCGCACTCAGCAGGTACCTGACACCTCAGGTTTCCAGTCCATTTCAAAGCTCCTGTGGTTTCGGACATCGGCTGCACACTGGGGTATCACTGCCTTTTTGCAGGCATCGGGCCCTTTGGACAGAAACTCATTCACTGACCTGCTCAGTTCATTCCCTGCCATTCATTTCATCTTGTTTTCCTTCCGCCGTGGGGGATACTGACAAGTGACATAGGATCTGAGTGCTCCTTCTGCCACCAGGCCTGAGTCTTTTCAAGCCAAATTAATAGGGGGATAAGAATGGTTCAAGTTCATTGGGAGAGTTTTTTTTTTTTTTTTTTTTTAAGATTTATTTATTGATTGATACAAGCACTGGGTACAGTCAGAAGTGTGGGAGGGTGAGAGAACTCACCAGAGCCAGAGCAGGGAGCAGAACAGGCAGAAGGACCGAAGCACACTGCTGAGGGGAGCAGCGGGCGGCAGGAGAGGTCTGCGCGCCATGTGGGACCCTCGCCCAACAGCCGGGGATCGAACCGGCGCTGCAGAGGCTGCGGGCAGCCTCGCAACCCAGCGCTCAACCGCTGCGCCACCGGGGAGGCCCTGGGAGAGTTTTTTTTTTGGGGGAAATAAACCTAGGGTTTTGCCCCCTACTTGCTTAAGAGAGTGCCAGTGAGATAGTCCAGCTGCGAGTGACACTCTCATCCCAAGAGAGAGGCTAAGCTCCAGAACTCACCTCAGATTGAGACAGAATTGTCTCAGTCATTTGGCATTAGTACAGAGAAACACTTATTATTTTATTGGTAACTGACAGGTTAGTCAGAAAATCTGGTTGAAGTGGGGGAATCATAAAAAATGTTATAAACGTGCCATAAACATTTGCTGTAACTTAAAATAAATATCACATTTCATGGATGCAAAGACATTTTTTGCACTTTTTTTTTTTTTTGGTAGTGACATCTCTGAAATGGGGCTTTTGTGCTCACAGTCTGTGAGGCCAAATTCCAGATGTGGCTGTCGTGGCCAACATGAATATGTTAGTGTGCTACTCCTGGTGGACAATTGCAGAGCCTCAGTGTTTTAAGTCACAAACTGCTTAAGGACTCTTTGAGGAAGGAATGTGAGTCCTGGCTGTTGTTGGCAAACATTCTCTTGACACCAAGTAAGGTCATGAAAGCGACTGCATCAAAATTTGCTGAATGATATTAGCTGAACCTGTTCTGGGAATCAGCTCATAACATATGTAAATCAAAACATCATGCTGTATGCAGTATTAGGAGGAGGTGAAATATCCCTCTAGCTTTCTGGTTTGTTCTCATGTTCACCCAGCAATCAAATAAATATCAGGTAGATTAGTAGGAGGAAAATCACATTTAATTATAGATGTATGGGGGAATCTACATAGATGTAGATTCCAAACATAATGACCCAAATGGGTGGGGTACATACCTTGAGCTAAAGAATAGAACAGGGGCCTGGGCTTTCAAAGAGAGAAGGCAGGGGGACTCACTAGATGAGGGCAGCATCTATGATAAAGATAAGGTGCTCTATATCAGCTATTTGTCCTGCCATATAGTTTTCTCCCATAGAAAGTTTATTTCTGGTACAAATCCTAATTTTGGGTAATACGCCTGACTTTCATTCTTCTAGGTAGTTAAGGGAGTGATGAGACTCTCATGTGCCTGCAGGGCTCCAATGGCCCTCAACTTGACATAATCCATATACCCAAGTAACACATTTCAGGAAGGTTTGCACAGAACCCTTTGGGGAGGCCTAACCTCGACATCCCAGGGAGGTCGATCCTTTAGCCTTAAACTACCAGACTTGGTGAGTGGGTGTCAAGGGCTGGGCAGAATTTTGGAAACCACCATGGAACACACTTTCAAGAAATCTTGCAGTGTCATCGCCCTGCTGGCAGAGGCAAAGATGCTGAATTGAAAGACCCCGGCTTTTTGGCTGCAGAAGGAAATGATCTATGAGTCAGACTCCATGTAGCAGGAAGGTTTAGGGATACATAAGCCAGTTAATTTTGCCTATGATGTATATTTAATATATGCACAAGACTGAAAAACAACAAAAAATCAATGTTTTCCATATCTAAAATAATTTTTTCAAGAAGTACAAAATAAAAATCTAACTGATAAGGGCATTTTGATTATAATTTCGGCTCTACTTTTTTCTTTCCTAGTGATATGCATAAGATAACGTATATCGCCATCAATGCTATCTTAGAGTTCATGAACCACAGTAAGCATAAATTTATTCTCTAATCTTTTGATGCTTGAGCAATTTTCTTTGAACACTGGTTGGTGTACCCTGTTGTCTTTCTTGAAGCTGCTCTAATTTGCAGTTGCAATTTCTTTGAAGTAGAGTAAGAACTTAGAGATGGTGATGAAGAGCCGATTTCAGGACTATTTAGGAGATATGATTGGCAGACTCATCTATTGACTGGATATATGTGGTGAAAGAAAAAAGAAAAAAAGCCATTCCTAGGTTTCTGATCAATAGGGTTGACAAATTATGATCCTCTGGTCAGATCTGGGAGAACACCTGCCTTTTTTTTTTTTTTTTTGTGGGACCCTGGCCGGTGGCTGGGGATTGAACCAGCGCTGCAGAGGCTGTGGGCTGCCTCGCAACCCAGCCCTCAACCGGTGTGCCACCAGGGGAGGCCTGACCACCTGCTTTTGTAAATGGAGTTTTATAGGGAGCCCGACACACCATTTGTTTAGGCATTATCTATGGCTGCTTTCACACCTAACAGCTGAACTGAGGAGTTGTGATAGAGAACTCAGAGCCCTGAAGCCTAAAATATTTAGTATCTGGCCCTTTGCAGAGGGTTTGTCAACACTTGGGCAAGGGGCACGGTGATATCCTTGAATTAGAGTAAATAATATAAAAGGAAGAATAGATTTAGAGGAGGAGATGATTGGTGTGTTGTATTGGGCCCCTCTTACTGATCTGTCTATAGAGGAACAAGGTATTTGTTTAATGAGAAATCTCGAATTCAGCAAAGCACAGAACTGAACTGAAGGCAAATGATACCTTTATTTATTTATTTATTTTTAAAGATTTATTTATTTATGCATACAAGAGCTGGGATATAGGCCGGAGATGCAGGGGATAAGAGGATTCACCAGCGACAGAGTGGGGAACAGAACAGGCCGACTGACTGAAATACACTGCGGAGGGGAGCAGCGGGTGAGACAGGAGAGGTCTGCTGCGCCATGTGGGTTTCTCCCCTGGGCGCCTGGGGATCGAACTCGTGCTGCAGAGTCTGCGGATTGCTTCATAGTGCAGTGCTTAACCCCTTGCGCTACCAGGGAGGCCCCAAATGATACCTTTAGTGGTCTGGAAGGAAGTGTTAACACAGATACTTCTCACACTGCTTCTGAAGTGGAAGGATGGGGGAGAGCAATGCTGACTTTCAAAGTCTTCCATTTTCAAACCCCTACCAGGCATAAAGTGTACCAGAAACATATACCAAGCACTCCCGCCAGGCAGAAGGGAGGCCCGTTGGTGCAGATGTGGAAGCCGAGAGCGTGGTCTTACTGGTTCTGTGCCAGTGCTGAGCTCAACAGAGCGCACCAGTTCAATATCATTTTGATGAATGGGATCTAATCAACACCCCGAAAATTAAATCTGAAAGTTTGTTTCATATATACTTTATCTTCTGAAGGTGAAATCAGAAACGATATTTCAGCTGGTTTTACTTGGAGACTGAAAAAATGTACAGTTCAAAAATAAACAATGTGAAAAAGCAATTTGTATGAAGCAAGAAGATCAGTGTACAGGACTATTTGCCTTCCGGTCCCTCAGAGTTAGGGTGTAGGAGTGGATTTTATGCATAACAAAAGGTCAGTCATTTCTGGACTCCAGATGGATTATCTAGTTGTCCGATGACATCAGCCTCTCGCTTCCTGCTGCCCAAGGCCTTATTATTACAGAAAACAGAAACTGGGAGGGTCTGGGGGCAGAGCAGGCTGGTCGGGTGGGGGCTGGGGGGTGCTGTGGGGTGGGCGTTAGAAACACTGAGTTTTAATCCCAGCTTGGAAATCGCTTGGAATGTCCGGGGAGGAGAGGCCGGTTGGAAAACTAAATAAACTGGCAATTGAGATTCATTAGACAACTTGAGTGAGTTCTGATCAAACAGAGTAGAATTACCTGCATTGTGAAGAATCAAAGAATGCCAGGCAAAAAGAAAACACAGACGAGATAAAGAGATCAACATTAGCCCTCTTCTGGGAAGACTTGCTAGGATATTAATAACCTGCTTGAGCTTTTGATTTTTGTGACTGCCTCCGAAATGAGCAATCTGTTCACTGTGGGATAAGGATTTACCAAACTGAGTTCACTAATTCACCCCAGATAAGCGGCTCCCTGGGTCTCAAGACTCTCGGTGTCTGGCTGCTGGGATGGGCCCTAGTAGGGAGTGTCTGGGTGGACTTTCTGGTTCCCTGAGCTCTTTGTAGTTTTGGGGTAAGGAAGGGGGTGTTGGGAATGAGTTAGGCACTGGGACTGCTGGGCCTCTGGGAATTGAGATGAGGGGCCTAGACAGCTATTGACTATGTCAATAAGGCATTTTTTTCTCAGGGCTGGGCCTCAAAGACAGTTCTAATATTCAAAATGGGAAGGCAAGAGAAAGAAAGGAAGCACTTAAGCCAGTCATCTTGGTTAGTCTAACAGGCAGCTGTGATTGCCTCCTCAAGGTGACTTTTGAACACTGGTTTATGGAAGCGTGCAGAAATTCTGGGGCGCCAGGCTGCCCCCCCTCCCTGTGTATGCATAGCATGTTGGCGGGCAATTACTGAGCATGGGGAAAGGGACTGCATTATTAATATATGAATTATTAATTATTATAATTGCAGTTGTCATTTATTGAGCACCAGCCATGCACTAGAAGCTGAGCAGACCTTAAGAGTCCCTGCCCAGTGGGGGGTGACTGAGGTAATTACATTTGAAATAGCTACAATCACCCGCTCACAGTATAACTTGTGGAGTTTACTTAGTGGGCAGAGCAAGCTCTGTTCTTTCTCTCTAGCTCTATCTATCTTCATATAATTTTTCCAATTTGTTTGTCTAAAGAGGGGGGATGAGCTATTTGTCAGGATGAGGGATGCTGCATCAGGTTATTTTAATTAGTATTTATTACATCTTCTTCCTGGCAATAAAAAAACGAGAGAAAATACTTTCATGACAAAACATGTGCAGTATATTTTCTGGCCAGCCTTCTCTCCAATGGGGACTAGTGGTCAGAGAGGGGTCCATGGGGGTTGAGGGGCCACTGTTGTCCTTTTGGGAAGCCCCTTGCAGGCTCACCTAAGTCAGAAGCAGTTTATTGGCCAAGGTACAAGAACTGGGGTACAGGCCAGAGGTGTGGGGGTGAAAGGATTCACCAGAGACAGAGCGGAGAACAGAACAGGCAGATTGACTGAAATACACTGCTGAGGGGAGCAGCAGGCGAGACAGGAGAGGTCTGCTGCACCATGTGGGTAGCTCCCTGCCCGGGGATCGAACTGGTGCTGCTATGGCTGCGGATAGCTTCATAGGTTGTGTCTTAAACCCTTGCACCACCAGGGAGTTCCCATAGATAATTTTTAACACTTATTATCTTAAAATGGAAATGCCTTTAGAAATCATCTTGTCCACACTTCTCATCTTGCAAATTTGGAAATGGAATCTCAAGGACCACGCAAATTATCTTGAGGCTAGCTGTTTAAGGTAGCTCTGGGGCCATCAGGGAGATATGCAAAGCTGCAGGTCAGGGTGCCCAAAATCAACCCATGTTTTACTCTCTCTGGAGGAGAAGCGAGTATGGACTTGGACTCATGAATCTGAGAGGGAGAAAACTGAGTTCAAGTCAAGAAGGCCTTTGTGAGAGTTCCCTAAGCAGACCCTTACCAGGGATTTTTTTTTTCTTGTGTGTTCACAGTGTTCACCAAGGAAAAGCCTCCATCACTGACACTGTTTATTACTTCCAATGACTCCCACCAGGCAGGGGATAGTGCCATGTCCTCCCTCCATGGCCAAGCTCCACATCCTGGGCAGGGCAGGCCTTGTGAGGGTTTAGAAGTCCATCTCTCCAAAGTGGGATCTACCGATCCAGAAGGGCGAGTTTCCCACCCACCGCGCTGGGAAGACAGCCAGAGGCCTCACTCAAGAGTGGGACTCCCTCTGGCTATAATTTTGGCAACGTTCCCAAAAGGCTCAGGGAAGCGCATGGAGTCCAAACACATTTTGGTCTGAGCCTCTGCAAATCATGTAGGGGCCCCCAATTACATAATGTTGCAAGCCTGTTGCCTTATAGGTTGCATCTGCCTTTTTGTCCTGATGTGGGTGGGAACAGATGTGTACGTGCTTTACCTCCTGCCTGGGTGCTCTTAGAATGGCATGGAGGAAGGACAGCAAAATGATTATCTTTGCTTGTGGGACTTTTTTCACCCTTAAATTTGGAGCAATGTAGACACTATGTGTTACTGTAAGTCTTTTTTTTTTTAAGATTTATTTATTTATGCATACAAGCTGGGGTACAGGCCAGAGGTGTGGGGGTGAGATGATTCACCAGAGACAGAGTGGGGAATAGAACAGGCAGACTGACCAAAGTACACTGCTGAGGGGAGCAGCGGGCGAGACAGGAGAGGTCTGCTTCACCATGTAGGTTGCTCCCTGGCCGGCTGAGGATCTAACACGTGCTGAAGAGTCTGCGGATTTCTTCATAGTGCAATGCTTAACCCCTGCGCCACCAGGGAGGCCTTTCCTATAAGTCTTAGTACTCTGCTGGGTATGGTGGACAGTCTCATGGCTAAACATTTACTTATTTTCTCTTCCTATAGGATTATAGTGGGGCCTTCTAAGAAAACATACATAGCTTTCAGTAATTGAGTCATTTATTTATTTTTTTTTTTAAAAAAGATTTTATTTATTTTTGCATAGAAGATCTAGGGTATAGACCAGAGGTGTGGGGGTGGTGAAAGGATTCACCAGAGACAGAGTGAGGAACAGAACAGGCGGATCTACTGAAATACACTGCTGAGGGGAGCAGCAGTCAAGACAGGCGAGGTCCACTGTGCCATGTGGGTAGCTCCCTGGCGGAGGATCGAACTCAGGTAGCCGTGTTGGACCTTCATGGTAGAAGCGCTTCGTGGTAGTAGCGCTTCGTGGTAGTAGCACTAAGACTTAACCACTAGGGCACCAAGGAAACTCATGAGTTATTTATTTACAATGAAAGTTATCACATGGGGATATTATCTAAAGCAAGCCTTGACCATTGGTTTCTGTGCATTTTGGGGAACACTGCATATATTTTTAGACTCTTCATTTTCTATGGAGAGGATAGCCATAAAATTTCTGCACCAAATTGCTCATCTATCCTGGACGTGTTTATGTAGGAGGTTCAGATAAAAATCAAGACTCTAATTGCTTTGCACTTGCATACTATTCTCCTCCGCCCTCCCCCACTACATTTTAAAATCTTAGCTTGCACCAGGCACACGCCTGCCATCTTGAATGTCTCCCTTATGCACATTCTGACTCATCTCCCATGCCAGTTAAGACTCTCCTTACACCGTTGTATAAATGACCACATTCCCATCTATTTTTGTAAATACTTTGGCATTCAGACAGCATATACGTTTTATTGAATTTCTCCGTATTGTGGCTTTTCCACTGGGGATTAAATGGCTAATTCAGAGCCATATGATTATAGGAAGATGTGTGAGAAAAGCAAGAGGGATACTATTCTATAAGGTCCTCTGGGTCCAAGCAAGGAATCCATATGTTTCCATTTCCCTAATAGGCAGAGAAAATAAAAAACAAAGAGGCCTAGAGACACGCACCTGCATAAGCAGCAGAGCAGAAGTAACCTATAAACACCGAACAATTCCATCTGCATTTTATTGAAAGAAACCTTTGAAAAGGAGAGAGAGAAGGTACAATTTTCAAGAACGGTGGTATAAATCCTGCCACAGTGCCAATTGCTAAAAGCATTGGGGCCTGGGAAGGAGGGAGAAATCCATTCATTCATTGCCCCCTGAAAATAGGCCTCCAGGCCAGCCGCATACCTCATGCGCCCATGGGATTTACACCTCTGACTGACTGACGGCATGAATCACCTTGGATTGATTGCTTCTATATAGAATGTTCCTTTATAGCGTATGTGCTTTCTCATGGCGAACTCGGCTCAAATCCATTCCGTGGAGCCTCTTTGGGACACTTTGCATGAGAGATGCAAGAGAAGGGAATGTTTTGTTTGTTGGTTTTTCTGGTAGGTTCAAGACTGATTTGCTCTTAAGCCGGGAGCAGAGGGAAATTTCATCATTCCCCTATCAAGTGAATCCCAAATCAAGTGGCCTCTTCCCTATTTCGACAAAAGACCCTGCATTTTTCTTTCCCCATATTGTTATTACCTTTAAAAAAAACCCCTCATGGGCACATATGTATCCCTTTCCTTCCCTTTTCTTTTTTCGCTGGGAAAATAATTTTGCTCCCTGGCTGTATCACTCGCGTGGCTGATAGGAGCCGTGCGCTCGGGCCGCTGAGCTCCGAGGCGTTTTCCTTCATGTCCTTTGCCTACCTCTCCCTGGAACATTGTTGTTGCTCTTTTTTTTTTTTTTTTTCCCTTTCTTTTCTTTCACTCTCTCTCCAAGGGCTGTCCATCTGTCTCTGCCTTTTAAGGGTTTTGATAAATCTTGCAGTGGCTATTTTGCTTGTTGTCATCCTGCTCCCGGGGAACGTGCTCAGCTCACCGAAGACCTTTTTGGAAAACCGATCGGAGCCTCTGAAGTGGCTGCACTGGACCGAAGATTTGAAGAAACAAGGGTTTGAGAAAGCTCCAGGGGTCCCTTCCGCAGAAACCCATCATCGACCTGACGCTGGGAGGTGGGCTCCCGCCCCGCTGCGCCCCGGAGGCGTGTGCGCGCCTGCTGGGGCGCGCGGGGGCGCTGCAGGCTCGCGCACCGGCACCGGCAGCGGCACCGGCGGAGGACGCGGGGCTGCAGCCTCACCAGGCGCCTGGACTGCGCCCAGCCCAGCCCTCCACCCACGCGGAGAGCCCTGGGGGTCTCCAGCGCTCTCCTCTTTCCACCCGTTTTCTCTGCCCTTAGCCACGTAGACTGTAGGCGCTCCCCCCTCCCCCGGGGGCGGGCAGGGGCTGGAGCTGACACGGGTATTTGGGCAGGTGTGAGTCTGGCTTCACGCCGGAGGGAGCCCTGTTCACTCTCTCGCCGCACGCTCGTGTGGGCCCCACCGCCAGGGGCTGGTTTCGACCATCAGAAGTAGCCACAGGCTCGTGAGCAATGGGTGGCTGTCCCCACGCACCTGCGAGCCCGCTGGGGGGCGGTGCTGGGGGCTGAGGACAAAGGAGCTGTGCTGACCTGAAGGCTTGGATGGGAGCCCTGCAGCTTGCTTCACCTCTTTTTTTTTTTTTTAAAGATTTATTTTTATTTATTTATTTATACAAGCACTGGGTACAGTCAGAAGCGCAGGAGGGTGAGAGAATTCACCAGAGCCAGAGCGGGGAGCAGAGCAGGCAGAAGGACCGAAGTACACTGCTGAGGGGAGCAGCGGGCGGCAGGAGAGGTCTGCGCGCCATGTGGGACCCTCCTCTGGTGGCCGGGGAGCAGCCGGGGATCGAACCGGCGCCGCAGAGGCTGCGGGCAGCCTAGCAACCCAGCGCTCAACCGCTGCGCCACCGGGGAGGCCCTGCGTCACCTCTTGACTCTCTGGACCTCGTGTTTTTTTCTCTGTGAAATGGGAATGATGCCGCTGCTGTGGCAAACAAGTGAGACTCAGTGTCCTTCAGGGCTGCCCCCTCTTCCTTTGCTTTCCTAACACCACTGTGTCCTGATTTTTCCTTGGGCTTTGTAAAAGTGTCCTTTCTGGATTTTTTTCCTTTCCACAGTTTCTTAAAAATGGGTGTCTCCTGGGTTCTAGCCATGCCCACTTGTTGGTTTGCTTCGGTTGTTCCAAATAATCCTCTGTGCTCTCTCTGGGCAACATCACCGCCAGGATTCAGCTTGCCCTGTTGGAGAGCAGATGCGGAGCCCCACAACCTGCCAGTGTTCAGAGCGCTGCATTCAGGGGCCCTCTGCCCATGACGCGTTTACCCACAGACCTCTCCAGGGTATTGCTGTGTGGCATGCCCCGCCTGACTTGAATGTCACTTCCCTCATTATCTAGCAGGCCCTGGATACCTTCCTCACCTCGTCTCCTTCACTCACCACGGCCAATGCACCAGCAAGAGCCGTTGACTCTCCTACCTGTCTCTCCATCTGCATCCCTTTCCCGGGATATGCTCCCTTTCCCTCACGCCTGCTGTCCCTGCCAATCTCCAGTTTCCCCACCCCTTGCCACACTTCTTCCTTTGCTCCAGCCTAACTCAGAAAGAACTTCCTCAAATTTGGATGAATGGTGTTATTCCTCCGCTTAAAATCCTGTTGTGATTCTTTTTTTTTTTTTTTAAGATTTATTATTATTTTTATTTATTTATACAAGCACTGGGTAC
This sequence comes from Talpa occidentalis, assembly GCF_014898055.3. Classification (NCBI taxonomy): domain Eukaryota; kingdom Metazoa; phylum Chordata; class Mammalia; order Eulipotyphla; family Talpidae; genus Talpa; species Talpa occidentalis. Next base: position 127,661,568 of record NW_023603184.1, on the reverse strand, counting down.
AGTCAGAAGCGCGGGAGGGTGAGAGAATTCACCAGAGCCAGAGCGGGGAGCAGAGCAGGCAGAAGGACCGAAGCACACTGCTGAGGGGAGCAGCAGGCGGCAGGAGAGGTCTGCGCGCCATGTGGGACCCTCCTCTGGTGGCCGGGGAGCAGCCGGGGATGGAACCCATGCTACAGAGGCTGCGGGCAGCTTCGCAACCCAGCACTCAACCGCCGTACCACCGGGGAGGCCCAACCTGTTGTGATTCTTGCAATAAAATCCAAGCTCGTTGCCTGGAGCACAGATTCTGGAAACCCAAGTCCCTGCTGACCTTGTCCCTCCACACTCTCTGACCAGTGACTGGATGCACTGAGCTCCTTAGCCCCAGGCAGCAGCTTACCCTCTCTGGATCAGCTCTCTTCACTGTGTAGAATCCCAGCTGGCCCTCATGAGAACTCAAGCTCACCACCACCTTCTGGGCTTGGCGAGGGGCCCTTCTGTCATGGTGTCCATTACGCTGTGTGTGTGTGTGTGTGTGTGTGTCTGTGTGTATACATTTCCCTCCAGCACGGGGGTCTGGAGGGCAGGAGCTCTGATGTCTTTTATCCCTGGGGACCCCCTCCATGCCTGGCACACCTGGGTACACAGGCAGGTGTGGGCTGGAGGCACAGGAATTATCAAGGGGACATTCCATCGACCGTGAGACGCACAGCAAATGGCAGCGTGTTTTCGTTAGGTGGAATACCTGAAGTGAGCACCAGAAAGATGAATTAGACACACAACCGCCTCCCTCGGAAACCCATCTTGAAAACCATCACAGAAGGTAGTGAACCGTTGCGCAGCTCTTATTCAGGTTTTCAGATCCCATTGAAGAGCCACGTCATGTTACCGGCGTCTGCTTACCTCTGCTCCAGTCTCTCTCGTGCCTGGAAGCCATGGAGTGGCCCCTCAGTCTCTCATGGATCTGTGCAGGTCTCAGAGGACACGAGCTCGCACCTTCACTCTCAGACACCAAGCAGTGTGAGCAGACAACTTCTGCAGGAGAAGGGAGCACACTCTGGGGACAGGGCTGCTCACTCTTTGGAGACCTGGAACCTGGGGATAGGTGGGAGGTGTGCAGAGGCCTGGGTGTGCAGGTGCCTTTTCTGCTCATCCATGGACTCAGGAGGGAGGAGGGGCTGGGAAACCTGAGTGGTAGGAGTGACATGGTTGCCACAGGCCCCTTTTTCTCGTAGGTTCTTGGTTTTGTGAAGACTGGTTTGTTCTTGCTAAAGGGATGTGCTGCATGGTTGTGATGCTGAAAGTCTAGTGGGCTGTCTGAGCTTGGCGCATGGAGCAATACTTGGAGCATGGCAGAATGGTCCTCCTGACTGAGGAAGGCATCTTCTAGCTGAGCAGACCCCCTCTTGCCCAGCTCCCTAGGTGCTTAAAGTCCCGATCGCATTCCATTAGAACTGTTTGCAGTTGATTTTCGGGCAATGTCTCCCATGTGGCATGGTATCATCGATAGTTTAAGACTTTTTTTTTTTAAATGCTCGGGTCCTTTTAATCACAGCCAAGGGTCCTCTAGTTCACCAGGATCAATATCCTGACAGGATGCAATCCATCAGCGCCGGCAGCCTGCTGAGGGGTCTCTGACCATCAGGGAGACCAGGTGGGCTGGGCTGTGCACTTCACCAGGTCTCAGACTGCGGGGCTGACCCAGTTGCTGAGAAGATGGGGTCCTCAGAGCGACAGTCAGTCCTTAGGGCCTGTGGGAGCTGGAGTGCCTTCCCTACACACAGCTGGGTGTGAGATGCTGTAGCAGAGTTGTGGAGCTTGAAGGGCTTAGCACTTCTGGGCCACCTGGTCTCCTGTCCCACGAGGTGGTGCACCCCCAGAGTGTCTTTGCTCATCTCTGTCCAGCACAGCTACATGGGTCTCATGCAACAGCGTTTCGCCACTCGCCTTGGGGGAACAATTCCATGCACACGCACAGCTGATGGCTTCACAAAATCTGCAGTGTCACGTGATGGATGCCTTGGGAAGCAGAGCACATTCCCTGCTTGGGTTGTTTGCTCATCCAAGAAAATGAAAAGACCTTAATCTTTTAAATTTTTTCTTTCTTTAAAAAAATTAAATAAATTGAATCGTGTTGGACACTCACTAGCTTATTCCTGAGTATCATAGTCCTTCTGAACCTCTTGCCTTGATTTTCCTCTAAACTAAGGATGTTCTGCAATTTAGGTCCCTTTCTTAAAATGCTTTTTTAAATCTTTTATGTGCTGACACTAGTAAAACCTAACCTGGTTGTGACAGTGGGGGTGGGGAGTGTTCCTTTTATCTTTGTTCCTGTGGAGATTGGTGTAGTTACTCGAATTAGAACGATCTCGGTTGGAATCCCAGAATTCTTTCTTTTTGCTGACTGTGTGACCTTCAGCCACTTCTTAACTTCGCTGAGAGGCAAGTGCTTCATCTACAATGTAGGATCGACATTATTTCATTGGGTGGTCGTGAGTATCAAGTGTGATATTGCATGTAATATGCTTAGCAGAGAGCTTGGTATTAGCAAGGACACGTCTCCTTAATATTCACATAAGCAAGGTAACAGTAGGCAGACCCAAAGAGGTGTCTACTTACTGTTCTGGATATGGGCTGTATTCAAGGGGAGAGAGACTCAGATGTAAGAATCAGGTATCAGGTTCTTGGCATCACCTAAGTGATCTGCTTATGAGGAGGAATGTCCGGAGGAGCCTTGGTAATGAGTGGGCACTTGATGGCAAAGTCTAAGGAAAAGCTGTGAAATTCCATGCTGGCTCCTTCTCTCCACTCCATGCACTTCCTCCTTCCCCTCCAGGCAGAGGCTAACCAACAGCACACTTTACACAGGACATATTGTCTCCTCACCTCCATCCTTTCTTCAGGTAACTTACGAGGGGAGTGCCTTGGTCTGTACACAGTAATGTCCAGTGACATCTCCCCTCTAGATCGGCTCCTGAGATACCCGGTTGCTGGCTTTAGCAGGAGAATCTTGTGTTTTAAGTGCTTTGAAGGCCTCTAGGGAAGACTTTTTAAGAAGGAGCTTCAGTAGCTACCACTCTTTTCCATGGAGGTATGGCTTATGGAGACTGGAACCTGTAGCAGACCAGGGTCCTGGTGAATCCGGGCCACTGGACTTTAACTTGCTGAGGAATGGACTCAAGAAGAAGATTTTCCTTGAGGGGCCCAAGGTCATCGCAAAGTTTGTTAAAGTGAGGAAGAGGGAAGCTGAAGGTCAAGGTAAGAGGGAGATTGGAAGATGCTCCATTGGTGACTTTGAAGACAGAGGAAGGGGACATGAGCCAAAGAATGTGGGTAGTTCCAGAAGCCAGAAAGACAAAGATATGGGGTCTGCCCTAGAGCCTGCAGAAGGTGATTCAGCCCTGCTGCACCCTAATGTTAACTTAGTGAGACCCATTTTAGACTTCCCACCTCCAGAGCTGTGAGAGAATAAATTCATATTGTGGGAATTCATTACGGTGGTAAAATGAACTTCATACACATGCTCTTGTGAGCTCAACATCTTGCTTGGGGCCAATCTTGAGAATGTTGACACCTGTTATTTACATAGTCGTGCACTGGAAAGTCTTAACCACTTTCATTGAGAAATGGGTGGTACTCACAGATCTTTTGAGCTTTAATGAAATACATAACGCTGAAACAACCCTGTAAGTAACATTGCTTCCATAATGCAGAAGCCCTGGCAGCAGACCCCAGATGCCCTTGAATCACCATTAAGAACATCGATAGCCAGTGGGCAAGCCTGTGAGTTCACAGAAGTTTCTTTTCTTTCTTTTTTTTTTTTGTGGGACCCTCACCGGCAGCCGGGTAATGAACTGGAGCTGCAGAGGCTGTGGGCAGCCTTGCAGCCCAGTGCTCAACCGCTGAGCCACCAGGGGAGGCCCTCACAGAAGTTTCTTTAGGAAAGATGCCAGGTAAACCAAAGTGCCTACCACAGTGAACCTTCTAGGCAAGAGAGAGCAACACAAAGTGTGCACACCGGGCTCTGCACCTTGCTCTGAAGCTCTCAGAAGGCAGGGCCGTCTCCTCCTGTGTCTCAGATGCTGCTTCCAAGTGGCAGAACATCAAGCTGTGAATTTTGGTTCCCAGTGCCGGGTCTCTGGAAGGTCTTCAATATCCAGCCTCTGGTTCCTGGACGAGAGATGGAGGCATGAATTGGGGCTGGCACGGAGATCACCTGGACTCCCCACTCCTGCTAAGGCTCTTCTGGAGGCCAAAAGAGCAGCCATAAACTCAGCAGCAGCCGGCAGTACACACATGGCCCTGTTTTTTAAACACACATTTCCTCCCGCGCTGGTGCATTATCTGCCTGACCTGTTAATTAGTCCTCTGGTCCTGGTAAGTCTTTTCACTCACAGCCTAGAATCTCTATTAGCTTTCCCATAATTGTAGTCACTTGTTTTGCCTATTATGTTTTGCTGTGGAAGAAAAAGCATAGGTTTTTGCCATTTCTTTCTAAGGGAAAGGAAGAAAAAAAGCACAAATACAAAGAGTATGTAGTTCGGGGTGTCAGCTATGGGCCATGTCTTGGAAAACTTGATTAGGTCCAGTGGATGACTGACTTCCTCTCATGAAGTGACTGTAAAAACTTCTTTTCTTCTGCTAGAGCGTCCCTCCGGGGACTTGTTGGCAGAGAGAATGGAGTTTCTCAGCTATAATACATTTCGAAGTTATTATGCGAGGGGAATAGAAATGCTGGGGTTTGAGAGAATGTTTTTATGACAGACCAAAGTGCTAAAAAATAACTAAACTAGTGCAATCTCCAGACACAATCAACATTTCAAAGTCAGCTGAAATTTGGTTGGCTGCAAAACTACTTGTTTCTTAGGTTGTATCTGGAGATGAAGGTAGAAGGCACTTTTCTTGGCCAGGGACAGAGGTAGAGTAGACCTAACTCTCTCTCTTTAAAAGAATCATGGTTCCCTACAATTTATAGTTTTGCATGCTTATTTCTCATTGGCTTCTGCCTCTTCTCTGTGTGTTTACTTTTTGATTATTTCTTATTTTACCTTATTATTATTTATTGAGGTCACATTGCTTTACAGCACTGTATGTGACTCAAACGCATAGGAACATACCTCCTCAGGTGCAGGTCAGCATATTGGAAGGATGTTCAAAGGAGGTAGATCGGATTGACTAAGTGTGGGGTAAAACATTGGAAAATACAGGTGCATATCTGTGCCCAGGGCAGGAGGGTGGTAAATCTACCACCGCCGAGCCTGAAATGTAGAGGGCGCTTGTCCAGAGCCATCCGATTAGAGGACATCTGAGGAACAGCTCTTGGGATTTTGCTACCTGGCTGCGGAGTCAGGTCATTGAATCATTTGACCTTTTCTGAGGTCAGGATGTAAGGTTGGTTAGTTTTATTGAATTGTTCATTAACTATTGTGGAGGACTTAATTAGTGTCGACCAAGTCATAGCTGTGCTTAACAAGAAAGATTAAAACGCTTAAGCAGTGTTCTCGTTTTGTCCTTCTTTGGCACCAGGGCATCAAACCCTTTGTGGCCTTGCGCTCGTTCTTCATTCACTCATCCACTCATTCACGCATGCCTGCCTGTATGCATTCATTCAATAAACATTTGATTTTCTACTGCAAATCTTGGGTGACTGGCACTCAATTGCTGAGTAGTCGAATCCCTTCAGAAAATGGACTTGCTGGTGAATTTGGTTACAAGAGCTCAGGACAGGAGCAGGAAGAAGACATTATGAGAGGCATGGAGTTATTTGGCTGGTCTCCATTATGTAGGTGCAAGGCTTCAGATGGGATTTCAATTAGCAGTGCTGTCAGTGACATTATGCATTGAACCTTATCCCAAGCACTTTGGGTGAACAAAAAAGTTATTGTGACCTAATGAATGGGAACAAGATGTTTCCCCCATCACCAGGGGACGTGATTAAATGGTCATCATCATTAATAAGGCATGCAAGGAGCAGGGAATGAGCACCTTCCCTGCTGGGGGGTTAAAATACATTTCTTTCCTTAGACTCAGAGTATTTTAATTTTTCATTGCACCTGTTATCTGCTCAAGGCTAGTCTTTTTACTTACTGTTTTTTTTGGGGGGGAGGGGAAGGGTAGAATGAAGGTGTGGGTGTTTTGTGGTAGTACATCCCGTTCTCAGGGACTAGTGAGACTGAAATCTAACCTTGGTGGTATTTTTACAGTATAGTGCTCAGGGAAGCGACTTTCTGAGATGCAAGTTCTATACTTTGTTCTAAACCAACTGCCCACTGTGTGTCCTGCCGGGATCTTCTTGACATTCTTTTCCTAATCATACCTTTTTTTCATTTTACAAGCGAAAAGAATTCCTCTCACCAATCTTGGATTTTACTCTGACATATTTCCTTGTGGGGAGGGGAGACAATACCCCTAGGACATTCTTAAAAAGGATAATTTAATAATGCATTATTGTTGGGGGTGGGACCTCCTGAAAGTCAATGCAAAAGAGCTTCCTTAAGAAATATTGAAGGAATATTTGCACACCTGTGTTCACTGCAAAACTACTCACAATTGCTAAGAGGCAAAAGCCACCCAAATGTCCATCAATGGATGGTATGAATAAAGAAAGTGTAGTAGATAGATATAATGGAATATTAAAGTCATCAAAAAGAAGAAAATCCTGTCATGTACTACAGCATGGATGAAACTTGAGGACATTATACTAAGTAAAATAAGCCAGTCACAAAAAGGTTAATACTCTATGATTCCACTTACACGAGGCATCTAAAGTAGTCAAAAACTCATAGAAACAGAAAATAGAATTATGCTTGCCAGAGGCTGGGAGATTTGGGGAGTTGTTCTTTTATGGCTGTAGAGTTTCAGTGTTGCAAAATAAAAAAGTTCTAGAGATCTCCTGCATAACAATATGAGTGTAGTTAAAGCTACTGAACTGAACACTTAGAAGTGATTAAGACTGTAAAGTTTATGTGCTTTCTGTCATAGCTAAAAAAAAATAGGAAGTATCAAAGGAGATGACACTTTATTTTATCCAGGTGACAAACTCATGGCAAGACTCTAATCCATCCATCCATCCATCCATCCATCCATCCACCCACGCACCCACCCACCCAAACATCCACTTAGAATTAGAATCTAAAACAAAGGAAATTATCATTGGCACTAGCATGAACACATTTGTAGGCATTACCAAGGTAAAATTAGACTTTTGGTGAATAGAAGTTCGACTTGGTAATTGCTTTGACAATAAGATTTGATTGTTCCAAATTGGTCATGTGAGAGAAACATTTCCTATAAACTGGAGCTGAATATTTCAGTTCCAAGATTATAATATAAATATATTTAAAGCATGCATATAATATACTGTTTTCACAATTATTTAAGAAACATAAAATTTGGGGGTGTTAATGATGTGTAAGAGGAAAATCAAAGATGAGACTGTGACTTAGAGCAGAAATGATGGTGCCAAAGATCTGCCTCTTTATTTAGTAATCTAGTTGAGAGTTGGGAGAAACTTCCTTAGACCTATGAGAATTTGCCAACAATATCTTACATAGGAACATTTCCAAGCACAGTAATAATGATTTGAAGTTTACTTTCTATGCGTTGATCAACAGAAAGTTCCTAGGTAGCCCCTCCCGACAATAGAGAAAGTCTACAATGCTCCCCATTCTTCCTCCCAGTCTGTAGTTACATGTTTATATATATATTAAGATTTTTTTACTTATGCATACAAGAGCTGGGGTGCAGGCCAGAGGTGCGGGGGGTAAGAGGATTCACCAAAGTCAGAGTGGGGAGCAGAACAGGTGGATATACTGAAATACACTGCTAAGGGGAGCAACGGAGTGACAGGAGAGGTCTGCTGCGCCATGTGGGTTAGCTCCTGGGGATGGAACTTGTGCTGCAGTGGCTGCGAATTGCTTCATAGTGCTGAGTCTCAACTCCTTGCACCACCAGAGAGGCCCTGTAGTTACATGTTTAAAAAGACTACAAAATAAGCCGCTTACATTTGTTCTTCTTAGCCTGAAAGCACATCCATTTGGCCAGGAAGTGTGAAACCAGGCTTGAGGGAGCCTCTGGTCAACCATGTTGCCAATAGTTAAGCCAGTTTGTTTCGTGACATTTAGGCCTGGTTGAGTGGCGGTGGCTACTCCTCTTGTACTCAGAGCGTGTTATCCTGCCCCTGCCTGGTTGCTTACCAGTATAGTCTCCACTCAGAAGACAGGTTACTGGTGTGCAGGCACTGAAGTAACCTTCTCAGGGTCAAAAAAATCAGAGACCAAGTTTGAAAGACAGAATTTAAACCTGGAAGAGCGTTCCTAGAACCTCCAGCTTCACTGCACCCTCACTGGGAAGCTGTGTGGGTATATGGTCATTAACTCCAGGACTCAGACTTCCTGAGTTCAAATTCTACTTCCTATTGGTATATCCCAGAACAAGAGAGTCAGACATATTCGATATTCCCCTTGCTGCATGGAAGTAAATATAAAATTTATACATGGGAGATACTCTGGTTTGCCAGAGTTTTGAAAAGGTAGGTAGAGAGACTTCCCTAGGTCTAGAATGATCTGGGCTCACGAGTTGTTTCTTGAATAGTAATCCAGCAGTGCAAATGTCATAAGGCCATCTTCCTTGTTTATGTCAAGGGAACAGGAAACAATGGAGAGGGAAGGAGGGTGGTGGTGGGGGAAATAGGCGATTTCAAGTTCAGAGAGAGAAAAGGCATAGAGGATGTTCTGAGATACTATCTTGGCCATGAAAGGATAGAAAACACTGCATAGCAATTCTTTCTTTAGGACACAGGTTCCAATGTGAAGTTCAATTTTTTTTTAAAGATTTATTTATGCACACAGGAACCGGGGTACAGGCCAGATGTGCAGGAGGGTGAGAGGATTCACCAGAGACAGGGTGGAGAACAGAACAGGCAGATCTACTGAAATACACTGCTGAGGGGAGAAGCAAGGTGACAGGAGAGGTCTGCTGTGCCATGTGGTTAGCTCCCTGGCCAGGATCGAACTCGTGCTGCAGTGGCTGCGGATAGACTCATAGTGCAGTATCTGAACCCCTTGTGCTACAAGGGAGACCCGTGAAGTTCAATTTTTGTCTTAACAGAGTCCAGGCATGTGTTTGTGCTGTGTGTTTACCCCACATAGAAGCCCAATGAGGAAAAGGGTGGGGCTGATCCCCCAGCCCTGCAGAGCAGAGCCTTCTACCACCCCAACCTGGCACACTGCACAGGAGACCGAGCATTGTCCACATGCAGGTGGGGCCTCCTACAGCCAGTGGCCCCACCAACCCCAGCCCAACCTCCATTTCTGTTACCCTTAATTTTTGGCCTTAAGTCCTGATTTTGCCTTTGTTGAAGAATTTGAAAGCATTGTGCATGCTAATGAGCAAGGAATTTGACTTATGACCTCTCCAGGGTAAAGTATGTGTTTTAAGAGAACGCCTAGCGTAAGGCAATTCTCAACACAGAAATAAATCAGTGATGGAGGATGATTAGGAATCATGGGGGAGGTAGTGGCTGCTATTTTTTGAGAAGAAGATCTTTTTTTTTTTTTTTGCATTCCTTTTATTCCTACTAGAGATTTTTAAAAAGATTTGTTTATTTATGCATACAAGAACTGGGGTGTAAGCCAGAGTTGTGGGGGGTGAGAGGATTCACCAGAGACAGAGTAGGGAGCAGAACAGGCAGATCTACTGAAATACACTGCTGAGGGGAGCAGTGGGCAAGACAGGAGAGGTCTGCTGTGCCATGTGTGTAGTTCCCTGGCCAGCCGGGGATCAAACTTGTGCTGCTTGATAGTGCTGTCTTTAACCCTGCACCAGCAGGGAGGCCCTCCTACTAGAGATTTTGTAGAAGAACAGGTCTGTTGACTGGATTTAAGTGTTCTCCATAGAAATATGCAAAAAATTAGGATGAGAAGAATTATCTATGAAGTGCAAACATATTTAGTCAGAAACTTCCTGGAAACTTTGGATTTTTTTCTTCTTCTGTGTCCTTCTCTGTTCTACATCATTTTCCTTTCTCTTCTTTACTGTGAGTCACTGCAACAATAGTGGTTTTTTTTTGTTTGTTTTTAATGATTTATTTATTTATTTATATAAGCACTGGGTACAGTCAGAAGTGCAGGAGAGTGAGAGAATTCACCAGAGCCAGAGCGGAGAACAGAACAGGCAGACAGACGGAGGACACTGCTGAGGGGAGCAGCGGGCGTGGCAGGAGAGGTCTGTCGCGCCTTGTGGGACCCTCGCCGGTGGCAGGGGATGGAACCTGCGCTGCAGAGGCTGTGGGCAGCTTCGCAGCCCAGCGCTCAACCGTGCAGCAATAGTGTTTTCAGGTAAGCTTTGATATCTTCTACTTTTGGTGAAATGGAAGGCTCTTTTAGTTCCGTAATAACACAAATGACCAGGAGGAACTAGTTTCCTGTTCTCCAAGATGTGGATGAAACCCCTGATTCCCACCAGCTTTAGTGAGAAAAAAAAAAAAATGTTAACAAATAGAATCCCGAATTTCAGATCATATTCTAAATTACTGAGAATGTCACCTTTGTTCTGCTTAGCTAATAAAGATTTGTTCTACAAATCAGAAGAAAAAAATTGGGCATCCTTGAATTTGCGAGTTTCAGTAGCACATTAATCTCTAAATCTCTGCTTTCTCCCTTGTTCATGCTAAGATTGAATTTAGTTATTGTGTGAACTCCATTCTGTTTTTCTAAATCACATGACAGAGGAAAGAACTGCCAACATACCGAAGGGTATAAAATATAGCTCCATCCTAACCGAAACCTTCTTGGGATGCATAGATAAAGGATTTGGGAAAAATACCCTGTGCTGTTTCAGGCTTGTCAGGCAAATCCATGTTCTGTGTAACAGTTGGATGACAGTGTCCCAGGAGAAGTTTCACGGCGGCTGAGCCTCTCCCAAGAGTGACATTGAAAAAGAAGCTGGGCCTGGCTCCTGATCAAAACGGCCATCCAGCCAGCGATTGCTGAAATCTGCTCCAGGAGGGGACTTCCTGCCTGACCCAGAGGGTCCTGGGGGAGCATGCGCCAGGGCTTGGGGCGCCTTCTCAGGCTGCATTTACTTAGATTTCCTGGACTGTGAGTAATAACCGTGGTTAACAACCCAGCTGGCAAGTTAGTGCCAACCCAGCAGAAATAAAAGCAAGTAGATTGAACTATCCACCAAGAAAAGATAGCTTTCTAATTCTATCAATTTTATTGAGTTGCTTGAAACAGAGAAGGGACCAGAAAGCCTCCCTCGCCCCCACCCCCTCAGCTGCATCTCTTCGCGGCTCTTAGACGATCGCGTCTGTCACGGGAGGCTCATGTTCATGCTTGTGACTGGATTCTTAACATTCAACAGAGGTGGAAAAATCACGTTTCCTCCCCATGATGGAGCACTCACACTAAAGAGAGCATGTGTGCTCATGTGTCTGAGAGTTTTGAGGTAGGGAGCGAGTGCACGCATGAAAGCAGGCATGCAGGCCAGGGAGAGGAAGCTTAATAGCTATTTAACCATTTTTAAACAAACCATAAAATCATATTGACCAAAGGCCTAGTGGGCATTCTCCACATTTGAACATCTTCTAGTGCAGTTATTTCCCAGAGAATTTGTTAGCAAAGACACGCGCATCCAAGTTGTCAGAGTCCTGTGGGTTCTGCCTACGCGTGTGATTCCATATGAGCCCTTGTTAATGTGCTTGTGTAGCCCCCTCTGACAGCAGAGGTCTGGGCTTCCTACTGCAGGCCCTTGCAAGTGTTGCGTGCTCTGTGTGCTGAAGTTCCCTGGGCCCCTGACAGAGGGGTGGCTGGCTGGTCACCAAGGATGATATACTATATCCCCGCTGCTAGCACAAGCCACCTCGAGGTACGTGGGAAAGTATTTTCAGAGACACCAGTGTAAGGAGCGAGCTACATCTTGGCATCAGGAGTGTTTCTGAAACAGTCTGTATTGCACAAAACTGTAGTTTGCAGAGAGCGTTTTGTTGGTTCAGTCTTTAAAACGTGACCTACAATATGTCTGCTGAGGAAAATGAGCTTTGCTTCTTTTTTCTATTTGAAGAATATGCTTTTCATGCTTGACTCCTGCTTTACCTACAGAAAGTCCTTGGTGAAATTCTGCTTCTTTGCATGTCAGAAACTACGGCAGTGGTTCCTTCAAAGTCAAATTTCACTCTTTGGAGCATGTTCATTTGTATGATCAGCTGCTAACGGACACCTGAGATGTTGTTGTTGGGTAAGCAACAACTCCCCGCCCCGCCTGAAGTAGCAGGTTCTATCCCTGGAAGCTGTCAATGTCACCTTATTTGGGAAAAGGGCCTTGATGCAAGAGAAAGATATTGAGATAGCGACATCATCCTGGATCATCTGGGTGGGTCCAGAATGCAATCGATGTCCCTCTCGCATGAGCGAGGCAAGCAGAAGAGGTGGTCAAGGTGACCGCAGAGGCAGAGATGGGAGTGATGTGGCTACAACCGTGGAATGTCGGCAGCCACCAGGACCTGGAAGAGCCGAGCAATGGCTTCTTTCCCAGAGCCTCTGCAGGCAGCGGGGCCCTGCCAACGCCTTGATTTGGGCCCAGTGATAATGAGTTCAGACTTCTGGCATGCAGGAGTATGCAGAATGACAAGAGAATACATTTTTGTTGTTTTAAACCACTACGTTTGCATTAATTCATTACAGCAGCCACAGGGATAGAATATGTGTTCTGTTCATTTATTTTATTTACCTAGCTCTATCAACCCAGACATAAACAATAAGTCAATCCAAAGTAAATGTTATATGCATAATAGATATATAAAAGATAGACGGTGAGTGTGTTAGGTATGACCTACTTACAGGGAAGGCTCAGTGCAAGGATTGTAGAGATTCTTCACAACTTATAGTCTGACACCTTGGTTAAGTGTAAGGGTCAGACTGCCTAAGGTTCACATGTATGACTTATTGGTTCTGTGATCTTAGACAAGTTGAATAACTTCTTTGGGACTCAGCGCTTTGAGGATTAAGTGCACTAATCCATGTGAAAGTACAGTGCCTGCCCAGAAGTCTTCTAAAATGTCAGCCGCCCAGTGACAGTTATCTGGGCTATAGTGGAGGCTGACTCTGACAGCTTCCACATGTACGGAATGAACTCTGTGCATTAAGGAGAGCAAAAGGAATGAAATCACCTTTGGTGGGGGGATTTATGGAAGCAGGAAGGATGAGGGGGCATTTAGGTCTAGACCTGGCAAGCAGAAGAGGCAAATTCTGGTGTGGACAGATTTTTGATAGGCAAAGACAGTGAGGTGGCAGCCAGAAAGATAAGCCAGACAAAGGAAACAGTGAGAAAATAGTTGCAGAGTAAAGAAAAACCCATGTTGTTTTCATGGTCTGGAAGGAGGGCTTGAGGGACACAGGAGATAAAGCAGGTAAGACAGGTCAAGACCTGGTAGAGAAGGGTTCTTGAGGACTCCTCAGAATATTTGCAGCTCGACACAGCTAAAGCCTGGGCAATTAAGTCACAGGTAATTAAACCTCCTGCTGGAAGCATGAGCAAATTCTTGGCACGGGTTGCTTAGTGGAGTGGGAGGGAAAAGAGTCCTCCACTTGTGAAGTGTCGGGTGAAGGAATGGCCAGACACTCACCACCAGTCTGGATGAAGTATTGCTTTGGGCCTGGCAATTCGTGGCCAGGTTTTACAGTAATTGGAGTGGCGCCTTCTTTATCTACAAGGGAATCATTTTGCCCTGCCTTCAACCATGGCTTTGGAATCTGTGCTATTTAATGCATTAAAGTATGCCCATTAAATAGGTAAGTGATGCTAGCAGCCCTGGAACAAACACGAGGGATAAATGGACTTTTAACAAAGCAAATAGCAAACGTAATGTCTCTCACACAGTTTGTTGAAAGTTGGAGTTCTTACCATAGCCACCCTTCTGGGATTTAGGTGCCTGTGTATGCAAGAGTCAAAGAGGGAGACCTTTACACATGTAAAGATTTTGCAAGGGCAACCAGGGCATGACAGCACATTCTTCTAGGCTGAAAGCACAGACACTGGAAGAGCAGGTTGACATGGTGCTTGCACCCAGAGTTGAGTTGTTATAAGGAGGTGAAGTGTACCTTGTGAGCTTCTCATTATAGAGACAGCAATTCCAAAGAGTTCCCACTTGGACAGATATCAATCTTGGCTCCTTTGATGATATATTGCAATTAGCTTGCTTTTTCCCCAACGGGTAACATTTCTGAATTGAGTTGAGGTCCACAAATGCAGTGGAGATGGCAGAGAAATTCTGGCTCTGGCGTAACTTCACTTGGGAATTTGAAAAGGAAGAATTTGTCTCAGGTTACAGTGGATTCAAAATTCTAAACACAGAATCAGTGGGGTTTCCAGTGAGATGTTTGAGTGGGAGGTAATTTTGCTTTTTCACTCAGCTAAAGGTAGGTGATAAAAACAAAAGCTTTATTTATGGTGGCTGTAAGGAAGAAGAGGGAAGTAAGACGCTTTCGGTGGAAGAACTGGTGACATGACAGTGGGTCTTGGGAAGCGCTGCGGGGGAGAGAGTTATAGACAACACGGAACTCAGGAGATATTTTCAGCTCCTTCTCACTGTTCCCTTAGTAGTTTATCTCCGTGTGTTATTTGCCCCTTTCCTGTTCTGAATCTTTCCTTATTGTGGGTTCCCTGCTGGTATGAGGGCTGCTAGTTCTAGAACAAATCTAAATAGTCTGTGTCATAATATATCTCAATAACTCAATCTTTTCCAGTTTTTAGGATGCCCCCAAACTTTCAGGATAGATTTATAAAAACCTTAGCCTTTGATAAACTATGAATATATGCAACCACATGGATGGAGTTCAAAATAATTATGCTAAGTGCAGAAGTCAGTCAACAAGAGTACATACTGTATTCCATTTATAGAAAACTCTCAGAAACTGTGCAAAGTCATCTATAGTTAACAGAAAGCAGATCAGTGGTTGTCTGAGAAGTGAAAAACCTCGGAGGAGGTGGATAACAAGGAATGGGAACATTTGGGAGGTGATAAATATGTTTGCTATCTTCATCTTGGGCTGGCTCTATGGTGATTATATATATCCCCATATATGTCCATATACATCAATGGCACATATATTAAACCTTACCAAATTGTACACTCCATATACATGCAATATTGCATGTCAATTTTAACTCAATAAATCTTTAAAAGGAAAACAACCTTTGTTTTAGAATATCAGGTGGGTGCATGTGGGTGAAGGGAGGGGGTAGAGAGATAACCAGGTAGTGAGGCACAGTGGGAAGTGCTGTGATAGGGCCCCAATGTGCAATGGGGCTCTCCTAGGTGGCTGTGTGGGGACAGAGGGATGGCCATGCTTGTCATTTAGAATGATCCCCCTTCTTGCTGGTTCCTTCTCCTCTTGGTCTGGTTACTCAGGTAGTTTTTCATGAGAGAAGGGAAAAAATTGACAAGCATGAAAGCAGAGTTTATAGTTCATGACCAGTGACCCTCACTGCTGGTTTCCTTCTGTTTGGTTATTTCACACTCACACCTCACGTACTGCAGAGCATGTGAACAGGTCTGACACTCTGGGCCCCGAAAGTGCTGAATCTTGTTGCTCATATTCTAAGAAATGAGGAAAAGGGAAGCTAATCCTGAAGTTCTTAATTCAAATGTAATAGACCCTGGGAGAAAAACATGGGCATAGAAATTTTATATCCTAAGATTTTTGTATTTATTTCTAAGATCCTTGTTGAGTGTGGACTGTGAGGCAGGAGCCCTGCTTCTAACTGGTAACAGATGAATGAGAT
This sequence comes from Talpa occidentalis, assembly GCF_014898055.3. NCBI lineage: Eukaryota > Metazoa > Chordata > Mammalia > Eulipotyphla > Talpidae > Talpa > Talpa occidentalis. The sequence continues at coordinate 127,645,806 of NW_023603184.1, read as the reverse complement.
GGGAATGATCTCTCCTAGTGCTTCTTGTTTAAGGCTACAGAGATGACAATCTTTGTGCAGTGGGCTAAGGAAGAACAGAGAAGACAGCCAGGATTGAAGGGGGTGAGCTGTAGCTTCCTAGGGAGCGCCCCCGGTAGGAGATGATCGGCAATGGAGATGATTGGCAATGCACGTGGAGTCCTAGGTGAGCTCAAGGAAGACATGAAAACACCCTTCTCCCATTATGAGGAAGTCTCAGGAAAAACAAGAGGCCTGACCGAAATAGGAAATCAACTGATAACACAGACCATAGATTCTGAAGGGCGGAAATGATCAAACTCAGCTGTTTTTCAGCTTTGGGATTGACAAAAAGTTGAGCTGGGAGATGCACTCTCCGGAGCCTATTGCTAAAGTGTAACCACAGTTCACAGCAGTAACTGCCTAGTGGACTCAGAGGAGACATAGTCGGGAGATGATGGCAAAGTCGTCTCTCCTCGGTCCGGATGCTGCGGTGGCTTTTGGTGAGCACCCAGGGCATTCAGCTTCATCCAGGCAGCCGACATAGGCAGCTCAGGCTGCCTCAAGGAGGTGGATGTTTTACAGTTTTCCACAAACTGCTGTTTCTGTTATCAGGATGGTCACTCTCTGGCTAATGAAAAACATCTCTCTGGTCCAAACATGACCTTGAGGTTTATCTAAATCGTTTGTTGCTCAGCAGAACAACATATATCAGAAGTGAAATATATGCCAAAAGACACTTCTAATGCACCATTTATCTTTTCTGTAATTGATTCTCATGCAGGACAAATACCCGGTGGGGATTCTCAGAGGGCTTAACACACTCTGTCATTATGATGACATCATCTCACATAAAGCAGCCCTTCTGGATGCCTGATAGATGACAGGCTCTTTTTTCTTTTTTAAGTGCTGCTCACAGCATCACATTTAACTCTGGGATTACAAGGAGCAAAAGCTCCTAGGGTACTTTCCACCCTTTATTTTGTGATATGCGCTGTCAAGTTAGTCCCACACTCCAATCAAAATGAAATTATTTTGAAATCCATATCCAATTGATTACTCTTGCCAAAAGGAAGTACGTAACAATACATAACCATCGACTTTCAGTTTTGGTCCGTGTTGAGACTTATTGTCTAGAGGCAAATATCGAGCCTGGTGAAGTTTCGGTCAGTTATGTCCTTCTCAGTCAATAAATCTAAGTGTTGCCTTTGGGAGGAGTCAGTGGCCATGATCAAGCATTTGTGTAAACTGATGCCTTTGAAGGTGACACAGAGCCAAAAATCCTAGCTCAAAAACTTGTAGGAGCCATGGGTTTCAAAGAGAAGGCTTAAAGATATGCAATAAAAACTACAATCTTGCCCAAGGATGCTCCTGAATGTCACTTATGTAGAACAAACAAGCATCTTGCTTTGAAGAAGAGCCAAGGAAGAGAAGATCTCCATCCATGAAAACCTGTGCATGCAGTTATACATCATGATAATATTAATTACACAGTTATTGCAAATGACCCTGCAGGATGTCATTCTCTGACCCCCAGGCCTGTTCTACACAAGGCAGTTGATCTATAATTGGTGGTTTCTTGAGATCTGTTAAGTGGAGGGGGTGGGCAGCTGAAACCTACAGCCCAAATTTCTGTCTTAAAATGGGGAGGGGTCTTGGGAGATGGCATCAAGTGTGTTATCTCCACTGAGATTTGCTGGTTCCTGGCAAAGTGTGGGAACCTCACTTCGCTAAGGATATCTGTTCCTTGACACATAAGCACACTGCTCTATATACTTCTTCATTGCATTAAACTATTTTTTTCAAGTTGTGAAGAGAAAAGGGGTAAAGAAAGATTTCCAGGACACAAAGAAATTTGCGGTAAAGTCCAAATAAATCCTCTATTTATCAGAACAGGCTAGGAGCTAGAGCAGTAACAAATAAACCTCTAAATCTTAGGGTCTTTGGTTAACTGTTTGTTTTTCATTCATGCCTCAGACCGGTGTGATTTGACTGACTTTTCTTGTGCTCTTACACTCAGGGATGGATAAAAGCTCTTTCTATCTTGTGTTCCTATCGTGTTGAAAGTTTAGCTGAGCTGCTCGGTGGTATTGCTACCTCAGCTTCCAGTTTGTTTGGCCATGTGGCCTTGGGGCCTTTAACTGACTCCATGGCGCATGCGCTGGAGATGGCTTGCAGAGTCCTGAGCACATGTTAAGTTCCTGACATGGCTTCCCCAAGATCCCTTGTGATCAAGTCTCTCCTTCCTCCTGGCACTTATAGGCCTATGCTTACCAAAACCTGGCTCTCTTGTTTTGAGTTGATGGATCTGGCCCTCACCCAGGAATTCCAAAGCACTCCATTCATGGACCCAGCAAAGGCCTCTCTCTGCCTGCACTCTCCCACAATTGCTGTGTGGTCCTTGAGACATGCTGTGTACTTTCGCCAGGACCCATGGGTTAAAACTCTTCATTTCAATTTCTCTTGAGGTCTGTTATCAAACCACTGCTCACCCTTGGCATAACTTGTGCTTCACTGAACATGTTAACAAAGTCATAGCATACTATTTTAAACATGACCTTCAAGTTTGTCACTGAAGGGAGAGAAGTGGAGCTTCACCGGGGATCTATTGATGGGCCAGGCTTAGAAGGGACTAGAATCACTTTTGTCTGTATTCTACTGGGCAGAACTCTGTGGAGGCACCCCTCCCCCAACTTAACTGTGAAAGAGATGACTGAGTTGCAAGGAGGCCTGTGATGCAATCTTCCTGATTGCCCAAGAAGAAATGGTATGGTGAGTATATAGCGTTATCTCTGCCCCAGTGCTTTTAAAGGGAAATGAACCCCATGGGGCAGCTTGCTCTGAACCCCAGCAGCTTGCTCTGCTCTATCCCCTTGGCCCTGCTCTCAGTCTACCTGCAGGTGCAGAAGCAGCCCAGTGCCTGCTGTCAGTCCCCTGCAAATGCTCTTGTCTCTGCTTCTCTATCTGAGGCTTTCTGCCTGGAGTTTAATGCCTTCAGGATAGCTGTTCATCAAAGGATCAGGAATCGGCAGAGAGAGACCTCAGCTTCCTTGGCTCTCCAGGACCAAATCAGAGGGACACTCTACACTCTTTGGTAGGGCCAAGTCCCAGTGTCCTCCGTGGTAATCACTTACCAACTAACCATTTTGGTAGTTTTTCCCCATCTGTGACTCAGATGTTTGGCCTGGGATCATTACCAATAATCCACTTAATCAAGTCCTTATCCCAGTTTTTGCTTCCAGGAGAATCCAAACTAGGAACCGAGGGGCACAGCTTACATGTCAGCTGGAAGAGTAATCCGCAAGGTCCCCAAGTGGATTCATACAAGTCTCTCATCACTGTATTTTTCTTTGTCACTAGAAGAATGTAGTTCAAGAAGAGGGACTCATGTGGGAAGGCTGGGTAGGTGACATCAGAAAAGTCTGGATGGGAAGAGAAAGCATTAACTAATGATATCACATAATTAAAATCTTCTGGAGCCTGGAAGTGGTGGGGACTGGTGAGTTTGACAAGTGCTGCTTTTCTGGACTACAATTCAGTGGCTTTTCCAAGAAGAAGACATTTTGCTCAAAATCCTTCACTTACAAGATAAAAATGAAAACTCTAGCCTCTTCATATGGCATACAAGCCTTTACCATGCAGCTTCCACTGACATGTCTCTCCTAGCATCTAATCACCCCGTCTGCTTGGTCCTCAAGCATTCCCTCTGCTCAGAGCATTGGGATGTTTGCACTCACTCTTCAAGACTAAGCTCAATCTAATGTCTTCCCCAGCAAAATTTTCATTATTTATTCATTCAACAAATACTTTAAAAATGCCTATAATGTGCCAGGCACATTCAAAGTACAGCAGTGTTCAAAGTACTGCAGATACAGTAGGAAAAAAACAAGAACCTGACAAATCCCTGCCCTTACAATTTGCATTATAGTGTGGGGGCTTAGAAGTAAGTGCCGGTCTCTTCTTGGTGGTTACACACCTTGAACGCAGTGGCCATGTCTTCTTGTCTCTTTATTCCAGTGTCTAGCGAAGGCTCAGTTACCTGCTGAATAAATATGCTCTTGGGGGCTTCCCTCCCTGGTGGCTCAAGGGGTTAAGGCGCAGTACTATGAAGCCATTCACAGCCACTGCAGCACGAGTTCAATCCCCAGGCAGGGAGGTGACCCACATGGTGCAGCAGACCTCTCCTCTCTCCCCACAGCAGTGTATTTCAGTAGATCTGTCTTTTCTTCTCCCCCCTCTGTCTCTGGTGAATCCTCTCACCCCACCCCACACCTCTGACCTGTACCCCAGTTCTTATATGCATAAATAAATAAATCATTAAAAAAATAAATATGCTCTTGGCTGGAGATGAGCACAGAAGAGCTGAGAGGTGATCACAGTTGTGTTTAGTGGGGAACAATTATTTACATCTTGTCTTCTAGATTTTCCTTAAATCAGGCTCCATATTTTATTCTTTTGTTGAATCATTGCTTAGAAAATGTTAACCTATGAAGAACTATTTTATTAAGAAGATTATTTTTTATTAAAGTGTGACTCTGACACGGTTTATGCACTTAATGACACTGAGTTGCACACTTTAAAGTGGTTTAGATGGCAACTGCATGTAATGTGCATTTTACCATGTTAAAAGAAAAAATAAAAGGGCGACCAGATTCATCCCATAAGGACACACCCTGCAGGTGGGGGGGGGGGGACAGAAGACAAGAAAGATGTCCCCCTGCCCCTGGGAGCCTTAGCTTGTTGCAGCAGAAGACACGGCCGCCGTGGGGACTGTGGAGCTGCTCACCAGCCTGCGCGTGGAGGGGTGGGGGGCAGCACTCGGGGTTCAGGGGACAGCTCCTCACTCACCAGTGAGGGCCACCCAATTTACAGGCCTTGCAAGCGTTCGGAACACCACAGAGGAATTAATTAGTCTTTTCGGGCTAACTGTGAGTGTTAACAATGCTAAGTAATGGAAACATGACCAACATTTATAAGATGGGGATTCCAAGGTGCGGGTTCAACGGTGAACTGGGGGCCCAACCAAGGCAGCTCCCCTGTGGGGAGGCCCCTCGGTATAGTCTAAACGCACATCTTGAACAGCCCAGCACTGCCCTGGCTGGCACCGCCCACTGCAGTTGTTGGGAATATTTAGAAAAGGGGGGCTACGTTTGAGAAAACATCTACTGACCCTGGGTTGATAAGGATAGAGACAAGCGAGCGCTGTCGCGGACTCCCGAGGTGACACCCAGCCCAGGCAGGCGCTGCCAGGTTCTGAGAGCCTGCCAGCCGCATCACTGCTTCTTAGCAACTCAGGTAGCAACCTGGCACAGAGCAGTGGGCCTGGGCTCACGCTTCTGCAGTAGAGACGAGGGGAGATTGGGGCAGGGGAGCCATCGTGAATGGGGCAAGAAGAGAAAAGCAGAGCCAGAGTGAGGCCCTGGGGGGAACAGCCTGGCCTGGGGCTGAGGTGGCTGAGAAAGGGGACATTTTTGAAATCCCAGAGGAGGCCTTCAATGGAAGACAGATGTATCTGAGACGTCTGAACTATGTGCTGGATTTTCCCTCAATTCCAAGCAATTCTGATAGTGCTTTTGCGATTGGTCCCCGGATGTGGCATTTTTGTTTTTTTTTAATGGCAAAGAGAGGATATTGGTGAAGGGCTCTTGAGGATGCTCTCCCTGTGCAAAGGCGAGGGAGGATTCTAAGACTGCCTGAGATGTTTAGAACCACGTTCACTTCTGTACCTGTGTTCCTTTTGGCTGACATCATCTGGTCCCCTGGAAGGATAGTTTTCTTTTGGGTACTGATTTTCAAAGCTTGAAGACAGAGGAAATAGCCTTGTCAATATGTTTAACTGAAATCAGTTTGACTTATATCCTTTGAACTGAACTGCCCATAAAGGGATCAACTGTGCCTTTGAACTCCTCTGATCTCAGCCCAGAATAGCCCCGTGGTCGCTTAGGGCAGGCACCTTCACCTGTCAGGGCCTCAGTTTCCAGAGCTGTAAATGGACCCGTTGGACTAGTTGATTTCTTGAGCTACTCTGGCTCTGCCTGACTTTCAGTGATTAGTTCTGTAGAGATAATGCCATCCATCCAATTATACACCCAACTAGTGACTTGTGTCTATAATTACATTAATAAAGCCCCAGAGGCCGAGACAAGCTCCGAGAACATCAACCATGGGATCACTTGATATAAGATAATGATATGTTGTATGGATGTGTTTTGTACATACATATTAACTCTGGAAATTTGTTCAAGTCCAAAGAGGGTTTACTGCTGGTTCACTGCTGATGTTGACTAATGTGAATAACACAATACTACTAACCACTTCCAGTTTTGAGACAAATATTTCTGTTTTTATGAACTTTAGCATTAGTATTTATCATTTCAACAAATGTTGAATGAGTTGTGTTGTGTCAGCATTGACCCAGGTCTTGAGATTGGGGTGGGGAACAAAACAGACAAAAATCATTGACTTCTTGACCTCGTAGAATTTTCTTCATAATGGGAGGCAGTGTTGTCAAGCAAGCAAAGTCACCTGAGATAGTCCTAATGGCCACAACGAAAATAAAACAGGTATGAAATGGAGTAAAAGGCAAGGGGTGGCTGGAATGAAGGAGGTCAACAATCATATGCAGGTCATCAAGGAAGGCTTCTCTGTGGAGGTGACATTTGAGCTGAATCATAAATGAGGGAAAAGGTATGATAAAGTAAAGTGCCCTACAAGTCAAGTAGGTTAGAGATGGTGTCATCATCTTACAGAATAGACTCAGGTGCAAACGGTTTTCTGATTCCATCCTCTTGCTCTTTCCCTTGAACTCTGTTGGGTTAGATCAGTGCAAATATTTGATCATCAACAAAAACTTGGGGAGAGTTTATTATTTACTGGGTTCTCTTCTCTGGGCTACATCTGGGAGCAAAACAGACAAAATCCCTGTCGGCGTGGCACTCCCACTGATAATATTCCAGGACGGTGCTCTCCACATGAGTTCCTTATAGGATCATTCAGTTAATGTAGCATGGAGAGGTAACCATTTGGCTGGACCATTTGGGCACTGGGCTCCAGGGTCCCCTCTGCCATTGACTATCGATGGGGCTTGGAGTTAATGGAAAAATCTCTCTGGGGCTCACTTCATCAGAAAGTAGAGGTGTCACATTTAACCCATGGAGTTGCCTGCTTTTAACACTGATTGAACTGTCATTTGGAGCAGGGGCTAAATTCTGTGCTGACCTGGAGATTACAGAAGATTTCTCCATCATGGACTTGGGGATTTGCAGAACTTCTTGGGGCTCATACTTCCATGGAGGGAGCTTCTCCCAGATAGGTCATGTACTATTTGCAGAGGAACGAAAGGCAAGTTTTCCCCAACCTCTCTATCAGGATGCCTGGTTACTGCATAAAAGGGCCAGCCACAGGCTTTCAGACTGTTGAGATGTGTGGAGACAAGTCTCCCTAAACAAAAGCCGTAAGTTTAATGAGTGGAATTAAAAATGCAAATGATGGGCACGATTGCTGGGTAATTACATGATTAGAGCAGCTCCGTCAGACGGGGGCTCCAGTGGCCTGTTTGTGGCTCTGTGTCCTGTTTATGTCTAAGCTCCAAGCTCGAGGCCTCCCCTTGCCTTGGGCTTGCCACGTGGGGGGACCCACTCACCACCTACTTCCTTCCCAGGGGGCTGCGGGGACTAATGAGGGAGCCTTTGAGATTCACTGATGAAAGGTGCTGTAAAAGTACAAAGTCTTATTACACTATTATGAAACCACATTTCGGCATCTGTTACCCACCGACACCAGAGTGAAACTCGACAGCCTTTCAGCCCATTTGTCAAGTGCCGGCAGTTCCCCTCTCTGCACAGGTGAAACAATAATAAATAGAAATTGAATGTGTATCCCAGGTATTTTAATAAAGTCGATAAAACACAGTTGCGCTGGCCCCTTTGGCTCTTGCCAACTCTTGCTCATAAACAGAAACCCCCATGGGGATATCCACTGACTGGGGTGGGTGCGTGCAAGGTGCAGGCTCAGAGCTCGCGATTTCATTTGGAGCAAAGTGCTTGGTGGATGCGCTTGGGTTACCATGGCAACCTAGGGACAATGCTCCTGGGCGTGCAGACCCCATGTTTGCAGCATTATGCTTCAGAAGGGGGATTTAGAGATGCAGAACAAAACATAATAAAGAAGCGTCAAACCTAATAAGACTAGGGACTGAAAGAAAGCCAGGGACTTCTGTTTAGACACCACAGCGTTCTCGCGTTGTGGGTCTGGGAACCGATCCAAGACTGAAGCTTGTTCATTATACCTCCCAGGCCGCGGGCATTCAGAAGGGCTCTCTGCATTGAAATAGCAACTTTTTCTCACCTGGCTGCAAAGAGAACCCACTGAGTTTAGAACAGTACACCAAGGAAGAGATTTTCTCGTTTAAACAACATCCTTTTGTACCTGGTCGATAAGATAGAAGGAAGAAAAAAAAGCCCAGCTTGAATATTGAGCAAGTTGCCAAAATTGAGCCCGGAACAACCCCATAGTGTCTTTATTGGGTAACATGAATATTGTTCTTGGATATAGCCTCATTAATCAAAGCTTCAAATGCTCCAAGAGTCCTGATGGAAAGGATGTAGCAAAAGGCAGCTTTCATCATTTACATAATTAAACAAAAATCCTGGATTCCCTCCCTGGTTTGATGCCTCTGGGTTATGGACAGCTGACACCTGCTTTCTGAGTGCCCGTTGTTTCTTCCTACAACTTCCCTTTTGTTATCAAGGAATGGGGTCTTCATTGTCTGTGGTAGGGAGGCAGAAGGTAGCGCAAAACAAAACTAAGGCATTTGAATGGATGGTACGTTAATCAAGGCAGCGTATGGGTAGAAGAAAGAGTGTGGAGTCGATACTTGACTTCTAGTCCTTGGTCGCTCGTCTAACTTGGGCAAAGGCAAGTGGTGGAGTCTAGGGGTCTTGGTGCGCTCATCAAATAAGGCTGGGAAGTTGCTGCACTCAATGTCTGGCTTTCTGGGGATGAGGACTGGTTTTACTCATTTTTGTGTCCACAGGTAAGCGTGACATAAGTATTTCTTTCTTTCTTTTTTTTTTTTTAAAGATTTATTTATTTATTTATACAAGCACTGGGTACAGTTAGAAGCACGGGAGGGTGAGAGAATTCACCAGAGCCAGAGTGGGGAGCAGAACAGGCAGACTGACAAAATACACTGCTGAGGGGAGCAGTGGGCACAGCAGGAGAGGTCTGCGTGCCATGTGGGACCCTCACCGGCAGCCGGGGATCGAACCAGCACTGCAGAGGCTGCGGGCAGCTTTGCAGCCCAGCGTTCAACCGCTGCGCCACCAGGGGAGGCCCAAGTATTTCTTGATTGTTTGAATTCCCAAGATTCTCTCCCAAGACTCCTGCTTCGGAGTCGACCAACAGAGTCACTTTGCACCATCCTCTGGTGGAGTCGGGGGCAGTGAATTTCATATGACCTAAGTCACCTGTAGCTGCTTCGGAGACTCCTCAGGGCCGATGCGAATGGAGATGATTTATGTTTGATCCCAAAACCTTGAAATCAATATTGGATTTAAATATTGAATTCTCATCTTGGAGACCTTGCCTTATTCCCTGGTTTAGTAACACATTACTGATGGGATTCAGGCAGGGAGCATGTGTTTTAGAACAAGACCTTCAAGTTACCCCCTTGAGAAGGAGTCTTGCCAATTTCTGACTAGGAGGTCTTCTTCATTATAGGGCTACTTTTAGTATTTGCTGACTAAGAAAATCTACAAAGAGGAGCCTCCCTGGTGGCACAGGAGTTAAAGACAGCACTATCAAGCTATCGTCAGTCAGTGCAGAACTATTTCAATCCCCAGTCGACCTGGGAGCTACCCACATGGCACAGCAGACCTCTCCCGTCTTGCCGGCTGCTCCCCTCAGCAATGTATTTCAGTAGATCCACCTGCTCCCCACTCTTTCTGGTGAAATCTCTCACCCCTTGCACCTCTGGCTTACACTCCAGTTCTTGTATGCATAAATAAGTAAATCTTAAAAAAAAAAAAATGAGAGAAGGGCCTCCCTAGTGGCACAAGGGGTTAAGACACAACCTATGAAGCTGTCTGCAGCCTCTGCAGAGATGTTCACCTCCCTTCCTGTCCTGTGCCTCCTGTAGGTGATGTGGCCATCCACACCATGCAGGGCCAGGCCTGCACAGCAGATTTGGTGGCCGCGTGGCATACCCAGGTCACCTGTAGCATGTCACAGTCAGGGGCTGCCCCTTCAGCTGCAGTCCCAGGATGAGGAGGCAAACAGAGCAGAGGAGAACCCAGTCAGAACCCACTAGTAACTTCTGTGTAATCTGAGCAAGAAACACACCATATTGTAATTCCCTGGACTTGGGGGGGCTGCTATTACCATGGCAGCCAAGCATCACTAGCAAGCAACCATACAAGGAATTGTATCTTGATGATTATCTACAAGTGTTTCAAAAACAGTGGGCCACAGCAGCTGTCCCGTGTGAATCAGCAGGGTCCTCGCCGTAACTTGCAGCATCCAGGGATTTCTGACTCCCTAGTATGAAATCTCTGTTCCAGAACAGTTGTCCTTCATCAGATTTCTGGTAATTCAGAAAGAGAAAAGAATGTTGAAACAGGGATGTGGGATGGGGTCCTGGCTCGCTCACACATTTCCTGTGTGAACCTGGGCCCAATCAGCTTTTCTGAGCCCATGTGCTCCCTTAAAAATGGTTGTAACTCTCACACAGGGCTGTATGGAGCATTAAATGAAATGAGCCATGTAACTCTTCTTTCTAACATGACTTGCGAGTGTTATTTTTGGAGTAACTAACCCAAGGATGAAAGCCTCTGATACCCTCACTTCTCTCCTGCCATCTCCTTTCTCACATTGCCCGGATCATCAGCTGGGCTCCCACTAACCCCAAGTTTGAAGGATGGCACTGTGAAAACCCATAGTCCTAATCAAAGGCCTGGGGACATTGGCAATTCTGTTGGAGACAGACAGACTTTTTGTTTCAGATAAAAGTTGATTCAGAGTCTGATAGCTAAAGGAAATAACCAGCTTTGTAGCAAGCCCCATAAAAGGCCTTAACAAGTGGTTTTCTACCTCCCCGCTCCCCCGATAATATCTCCAATGGCTCCCCACCCCTTGGACTTGGATCTCTCAGTACCCAGTGCGATGGAACTTGCAGCATTGGAGTTAATTAGGACCTGGGGAGTAACCAACCAGGCTGCTTAAATTACTGCCCCTGCATCTCCCCAGGGCGGAGGGAGCATTACTGCCACCCAGCAGAGCCAGCAGGAGTGCCCGCGGGAGGTGCTGGAGAGAGATTCAGGGTTCCTGTCATGACGTCACCCCCTGGGGCCCAGAGGCCGATCCCCCAGGGCTCAGACTGAGGGGAAGCTTCTGCCAGGTGGAAGTAACATTAATGAGGTCAGGAGGGTGAGTAGTACATGAGGGGGGCTTCGGAGGTGGCTTTAAAATGGCAAGAGGAAGGCTGAGACCTGCTTTTGGCAATGCTCTTTGTAGCCTCCCTCCATTCTTAGGGTTCTCATCTTCATGCTCCCCCAGCCTCCCTGCAGGACCTCTACAGCTTCCACATTCTACCCTGACAATCCTTCTGAGGATGAAGGAGGCGGGCTAGGGCCTGCACTGTGCTGTTGGTTACACGCATAGTTTGAATCACAAGAAATGGTTGGTATTTACCCATTTTTTGATCCACAGAAACAGTAATTCCATGTAGCGTGCAGTCTGACTATCACATTTAATTTCTCAGCCCTCTTGAGAGCACAACCATCATATCTCCACTTTCCAGGGGAGGAAATTGACACACACTTGCTCAAAATCGCAGGATGGTAAATGACAGCGTGAGGATGTTTGTTCAGGATCTGTTCTGGGGGCCCCGCTCAGCACTGTTAACACTACCTGGAAGAGGCCATTATATTAAGACAGAAACGATCAACAACAGCTTTGAAAATTACCTCCCCAGCAGGACCAGGCCGGTGTGTTGGGGGAGTCCTCTAAGGCCTGCACTGGAAGCTGCTGGAGGCGAGGAGACTTTTTTCAGCCAACTGAACTAGCCAGCATGTCTGATGCGACTTGAGGGTCTGTCCTACCTGATGGAGTTTTGTGGAGTGCGGGGTCCTTGGGTCCACTCTGGGAAAGGTTTCACCAGAGCTCCCGTTTCAGCAGCATGGGGTGAGTTTCCCAGGTGAGTTTCTCTATGAGACAGAAACGTTAGTCATATTTAAAGGGCAGGTTTATTAGGGAAAGGGAAAGGGACAGGTTTGCTGAGAGGCCTGCATGGTTGTAGGCGGGCGGCCTTGAGGAGAGCGGCCTCCGCTGAGGTAGGTCAGTGAGGAGAAGGCCCGGCATGGTACAGGTCATGGGCAGGCAGAAAGCTGCTGCCCTGCAGAGGGAGAGAGTTGGTGAAAAGAGGTACCTGCATAGGCACAGTGGGCATTGGGAGTGCTGCCCTGTGCCTGCGTAGAGACTGCACTGATATAGTCCTTATCTCTTTGGGAGGGGGTCTATCCTCCGTGGAGGGGCCTGCTTGTTGCTGATGTTGGGTAACAGGCAAAACTAGAAAGGATCAGAGATTCCAGGGTGGGCCCAATCTCCACATCTTTACCCTCAGGCCTGTGCTCCACGGTGCTATAGCATCTGATCCTGCTGGGGTCCCCTGTCTTGATAAGGCACTGGTGCCTGAGGGACATGACCTCTACAGCTGGGTTAATGGTCATGTTATTCCCCTTGACCCCCACCTCCTTGTGAGTGAAGTTTTAGTCTTGTGGGGCCTCCTTTCTAGTTTTTCTATTCTTGTCCTCCATCACTACCCACTTGGCCTCTGGAAAGGAGAGGTAGCAGGGTTAGCACAGAAACTCATTTCCTTTTAAAAGTTCACAACTTTTTTGATTTAAGAAGTACTACCTATCCAGTGCAGAAAATAAACACAAATGCAAACAATTGAAATCCATAAAATAAAATGGGTCCATATCCTTAACAGGGATGCCACCCTGACTGTGTTGTATATCTTGCTCCTCTTTCATGCACTCTTCCTCTTCACATGCGTAAGTAATTTTGGAGTTTGGCATCTATTGGAAACTGGTTTTTGTCATTTGATAATTCTCTATTTTATCCTGGAAAGAATTTAACATGGTTCATAAGAGCATGTAAAATCTGACCTGATAGTATACACTAAAAGTGGGGTTAAGAAAAAATCCAGGGGCCTCCCTGGTGGTGCAGGGGGTTAAGATGCAACACTACGAAGCTATTCGCAGCCACTGCAGTGCATGTTCCATCCTGAGAGAGGGAGGTGACCCACATGGCGCAGCAGACCTCTCCTCTCACCTGCCGTTCCCCTCAGCAGTGTATTTCAGCTGATCTGCCTGTTCTGCTCCCCACTCTGTCTCTGGTGAATCCTCTCACCCCCTGCACCTCTGGCCTGTGCCCCAGCTCTTGTATGCATAAATAAATAAATGTTAAAAAAAAAGAAAAAAATCCTTACTGTAATGTCATATTTAGATTTTTTTCAGCTTTATTGAGATACAATCGACATAGACTATTCTGTGCAACATGTTGATTTGATACATTTATATATTAGAAAATGACTCCCCCTGCAGCATTAACTACCCCCGCACATAATTACCATTTCGTTTTTGGTGGTGAGAATGGTTAATATCTGCTCTCAGCAACATCCAAGTATATAATGCACTACTGATTTGTATTTTTTACATTTGACATTATATTCAGAGTATTTATCATGCCGGTAAGTATTCCACAGCATCATTTCTTTTTCTTTTTTTTTTTTTTCAGAATTTTTTTTAAAAAATTATTTATTTATACAAGATTGATTGATTGATTGATTTATACAAGCACTGGGTACAGTCAGAAGCACGGGAGGGTGAGAGAATTCACCAGAGTCAGTGCGGGGAGCAGAACAGGCAGAAGGACCGAAGTACACTGCTGAGGGGAGCAGCGGGCGGCACGAGAGGTCTGCGCGCCATGTGGGACCCTCCTCCGGTGGCCGGGGAGCAGCCGGGGATCGAACCGGCGCCGCAGAGGCCGCGGGCAGCTTCGCAACCCAGCGCTCAACCGCTGCGCCACCGGGGAGGTCCAGCATCATTTCCTAATGTGAGATTTTATGGGAGTTAAAACATGCACACTGGAAAAACGCAGCTTAGAAACCAATGGTTTCACACCCCGCACCGTCACGTGATTCTTTATTTGACCAGTTAGGGAACTGACCCTTTAGCCTGTTCCCAAGATTTTAATATTATAAAAAAGCTCAGAAAATTTCTTTTTTTTTTCTTTTTATATTCCCCATACAATTGCACCCCCCTTATTTTGACCCCAATTTCTCCTTTCCCGTCCCCTCATAGTGTTTCTCTGGTTTATAGTAGTTTGTTGATTTTGATTTTTTCTTTCTTTTTTTTTTTTTTTTTTTTTTATAAATTTTATTGTTATATTCCCCATACAATTGCAGCCCCCCATTCTGACCCCAATCCCTCCCCTCCCGCCCCCGCCCCCTAAAAGTGTCTCTGGTTCATAGTTTTTTGTTGATTTTGATTTTCACTTTCTTATAGTTTTTCATTTTCCTGGTCCATTATTTAAGTTTTCTAGATTCCTGCTATGAGTGAGACCATCCGGTATTTTTCTTTTTCTTTTTGGCTTATTTCGCTGAGCATGATCCCTTCCAGCGTCATCCATGTTGCAGCAAATTGCATGTGTTTATCTTTTTTGAATGCTGAGTAATATTCCATGGTATATATGTACCACATCTTCTTGATCCAGTCATCTATTTTTGGGCATTTGGGTTGTTTCCAAAGCTTAGCTATTGTAAACAGTGCTGCTATAAACATAGGGGTGCAGGTGTTCTTTGGAATTGATGTTTCTGTGTCCTTTGGGTAAATACCTAGGAGTGGAATTGCTGGGTCATATGGAAGCTCTATGTTTAGTAGGTCCAGAAATCTCCACACAGCTCTCCACAGTGGTTGGACCAGTTTGCACTCCCACCAACAGTGCAGAAGAGTTCCTTTTTCTCCACACCCTCGCCAACATTTGTTGTTGCTAGTTTTTTTAATATGTGCCATTCTCACTGGTGTAAGATGGTATCTCATGGTAGTTTTGATTTGCATTTCCCTGATGACAAGTGATGTTGAACATTTTTTCATATGCCTGTTGGCCATTTGCATTTCCTCTTCAGAGAAGTTTCTTTTAAGCTCTTCTGCCCATTTTTTGACTGGATTATTTTCTTTGTTGTTGTTGAGTCTCATCAGCTCTTTGCAGATTTTTGTGATCAGTCCTTTATCATTAGTGTTGGGTGCAAAAATGTTCTCCCAGTTGGTGGGGTTTCTCTTTGTTTTTGTTATTGTCTCTTTTGCTGTGCAAAAGCTCTTTAATTTGATATAGTCCCAGCTGTTTATCTTTGCCTTCACTATCACTGCTTTGGGTGATGTGTCTGTAAAGATGTCTTTGATGTGCAAATCACGTAGTGTTTCGCCTATATTTCCTTCTATATATTTTATGGTTTCAGGTCTTATGTCTAGTTCTTTAATCCATTTTGAGTTGATTTTTGTGTATGGTGTGAGGTGGTGGTCAAGCTTCATTCTTTTGCATGTAGCGACCCAGTTTTCCCAGCACCATTTATTGAACAAACTTTCTTTGCTCCAATGCATAGTCTTTGCTCCTTTGTCAAAGATTAGTTGACCATAAATCTGTGGGTTTATTTCTGGATTTTCTATTCGATTCCATTGGTCTGTATGTCTGTTCTTGTTCCAATACCATGCAGTTTTGATGATTATGGCTTTGTAGTATAGTTTGAAGTCTGGGAGTCTGATGCCTCCATTCCCTTCTTTTTTTTTCAGGAGAGCTTTGGCTATTCGGGGTTTTTTGTGATTCCATATGAATTTCATCAATAATTTTTCTATTTCTTTGAAGAATGACATTGAAATTTTGATTGGAATAGCATTGAATCTGTATATTGCTTTTGGAAGGATGGCCATTTTAATAATGTTTATTCTTCCAATCCATGAGCAGAGGATGTCTCTCCATTTCTTTGTGTCTTCTTCTATTTCTTTTAACAGTGTTTTATAGTTTTCTTTGTATAGGTCCTTTACCTCTTTTGTTAGATTTATTCCCAAATATTTGATTTTTTTTGTTTCAATAACAAAAGGGATGGTCTTTTCGATTTCTTCTTCTTCAGATTTATTGTTTGTGTATAGGAAGGCTACTGACTTTTGCGTGTTGATTTTGTATCCTGCCACTTTACTGAACTGATTGATGAGTTGAATTAGCTTTTCTGTGGAGTTTTTGGGGTTCTCTATATATAATATCATATCGTCTGCAAATAGTGATAGTTTGACTTCTTCTTTTCCTATTTGGATTCCTTGGATGTCTTTCTCTTGTCTTATTGCCCTGGCTAGGACTTCCAGTATTATATTGAAAAGCAATGGTGAGAGTGGACATCCTTGTCTTGTTCCAGATCTTAATGGAATTGCTTTCAGCTTTTCACCATTGAGAATGATACTGGCTGTTGGCTTGTCATAGATGGCCTTTATGATGTTGAGGTATGTTCCTTGTATCCCAAGAACTTCAAGGGCTTTTATCATGAATGGGTGTTGCACTTTGTCGAAAGCTTTCTCAGCATCTATTGATATTATCATATGGTTTTATATTTCTTTTTGTTGATGTGTTGGATAACGTTGATTGATTTTCGGATGTTAAACCATCCTTGTGCCCCTGGAATGAATCCAACTTGGTCGTGGTGAATTATCTTATGGATACATTGTTGGATTCTGATAGCTAAAATTTTATTGAGGATTTTTGCATCAGTGTTCATTAGGGAGATTGGCCTGTAGTTTTCCTTTTTTGTGTTGTCCTTGTTCGGTTTTGGTATTAGTGTAATGTTGGCTTCATAGAACGTGTTTGGTATTGTCCCTTCCTTCTCAATTTTTTGGAAGAGTTTGTGAAGGATAGGCACTAATTCGTCTCTGAATGTTTGGTAGAATTCATTTGTAAATCCATCAGGTCCTGGGCTTTTGTTTTGGGGAGGTTTTTGATTACCATTTCAATTTCGCTAATTGTAATTGGTCTGTTTAGGTGTTCTATTTCTTCTTTATCTAGCTTTGGGTGATTGTAGAGTTGTAGGAATTTGTCCATCTCCTCTAGATTGTTAAACTTGTTTCCATATAACTGTTCATAGTAGTTACTGATTATTCTTTTGATTTCTGCTGTGTCCGTTGTGATTTCTCCTCTTTCATTGATGATCCTGTTTATTTGTGCTTTCTCCCTTTTTTCCTTTGTGAGCCTGGCTAGGGGTTTGTCTATTTTATTGATTTTTTCAAAGAACCAGCTCTTGGTTTCATTGATCTTTTGGATTGTTTTTTTAGTTTCAATTTCATTTATTTCTGCTTTGTTTTTATTATTTCTTTTCTTCTACTGGTTTTGGGGTTTTCTTGTTGTTCTTTTTCTAGATCTTTGAGCTTCGAGATTAGGTTGTTTCTTTGCGTTCTTTCTTGTTTCTTGATGTGAGCTTCTATTGCTATATATTTTCCTCTTATTACTGCTTTTGCTGCATCCCATACATTTAGGATATTGGTGTCCTCCTTGTCGTTCAATTCAAAAAATTTTTTAATTTCTTCTTTGATCTCCTCATTAGTCCAATGGTCTTCCAGTAGTGTGGTTTTTAATCTCCATGAGGTAGGAAAGTTCCTTGCCTTCTTTTTATGGTTTATTTCTAGTTTGATGCCTTCATGGTCAGAAAAGATGGTTGATATGATTTCAATCTTGGTGTATCTGTTGATGTTTGTCTTGTGCCCCAGTATGTGATCGATCCTGGAGAATGATCCGTGTGCGCTTGAGAAAAATGTGTACTCCGTTTTTTTGGGGTTTAGTGTTCTATAGATGTCTGTTAAGCCCAATTGCTCTAGGTCTTTATTTAGAGCTTTGGTTTCTTTACTTATTTTTTGTCTTGTTGATCTATCCATTGTTGATAGTGGTGTGTTGAAGTCTCCCACTACGTATGTGTTTTCTCTGATGTCTGTTTTCAGAGAGGACAACAGTTGTCTGATATATTTTGGTGCTCCTTCGTTTGGTGAGTATATGTTAATGAGTGTTATTTCTTCTTGAAGTATTGTCCCCTTGATCATAATGTAGTGACCATTGGGGTCTCTTTTTATCTTTTTGAGTTTGAAATCTGTTTTATCTGATATAAGTATAGCTGTTCCTGCTTTCTTTTTTGGTCCATTTGCTTGTAGGATTGTTTTCCATCCTTTAACTTTGAGCCTATTTTTATCTTTTGTAGCTAAATGTGTTTCCTGGAGACAGCAAAAGGTTGGGTTTTGTTTCTTAATCCAGGCTGCAACTCTGTGTCTTTTTATTGAAGAGTTTAGTCCATTTACATTTAGAGTTAATATTGATATGTTAACATCTGTATTTGCCATTGTGTTTGTCTTTCCTTTGATTTTATTTATTTATTCTTTTAATAACTTTTTTTTTTTTTTGGCCTTCTTTCATTGTTATTCGTCGCTCTGAGGTTCTGGCTTTAGAACTCCTTGTAGTATTTTTTGGAGTGGGGGTTTAGTTGCAATGAAATTCCGGAGTTTCTGTTTGTCTGGGAAGGTCCATATTCTTTCTTCAAAGAGGAAGGAGAGCTTTGCGGGATAGAGTATTCTTGGTTGGCATCTGTTTTCTTGGAGTCTGTTGACTATGTCCCTCCACTCTCTCCTTGCCCGTAGTGTTTCTTCGGAGAAGTCTGATGTCAGCCTGATTGGTTTTCCTTTGAATGTTATCTGTTTCTTCCCTCTTGCCAGCTTCATTATTTTTTCCTTGTCCTGGATCCTTGGGAGCTTTACTATTATGTGTCTTGCTGTATTTTTCCTTTCGTCGTGGAAGTTTGGTGTTCTTCTTGCTTCTTGTATATCAATTTTCAGCTCCTTCTTCACATTTGGGAAGTTCTCTTCAATTATCTCTTTGAATATTTTCTCTGTTCCTACATCTCTCTCCTCTCCTTCTGGTATTCCTATAACTCTTATATTTCCTTTCCTCATGGAGTCCGATAGTTCCCGAAGTCTTTCTTCGTTCTTTTTCCTTCGTACTTCTCTTTCCTTCTCTGTTTTGGTTCTTTTTATTTCTGTGTCTTCAAGATTACTTATTCGTTCTTCCATTTCATCTATTCTGCTTTCATTGCTTTTCCCAGAATTCTTTAGTTCTTCCATTAATTCTTTGATCTCCTGCATTTCTTTTACTTCCCTCTTTAGGGACTCAATTTCTTTCTTCTGACCATTGTTTTCCCTCTCTAGGGACTCAATTGCATTCTTCTGATCGTTGATTATTTTTCCCTTATCATTGTTTTCCTTTATGACTTCTGTCAGTTTTTTAATCATGGCATTTTAAATTCTCTTTCTGGAAGGCTCAGAAATTCTTCCAAGTTATTGTCGTTGCAATCTGGGGGCTGGCTTTCTTTTTGTGGTGTGCTTTTTCTCTGGAGAGTTGCTAGGTTGCGTGTGGTTCTTCTCCTCCCTACTGTCTGTTTTCTAATTTGCCGTATGCGTTGGGACACTGTGTTGTTGGGACTTGCCGGCATCTTGGGTGGGCTTCTCTGTTCCCCTCTGGTTCTTCCAGGAGTCATCTGTCAGTTTCAAGCAGCCTTTACTGGAGAAAGGTCCCTGTTCTAAAATGCCGATGTGGGGACACACTCCCCTGTGCGCCTGGTCTGCCCCGGTGGTGGGTTCCTGCTCCCCTCTGGGCTTGGACTGCAGGCCAGAGGGGGTCTGGCGTGGGCGAACTTCCCCCGCTCACCTCTGGCTCCTGAGGAAGCCTTCTGCAGGTAGTCTTTACTGAAGAAATGTCCCTGTTCTAAAATGGTGATGTGGGACACACTCCCTGCGCGTCTGGTCTCAGGCACACTCTTCTGCGCGCCTGGTCTGCCCCGGCTGTGGGTGCTCGCTCTCCCTGTGGGCTCAGACTACTTGTTCGGAAGGAGCCAGGTGTGGGCTAACTCCCCAGCTGGCCACTAGCTCCTTCAGTAGCCTGTGCTGGGGTCAAGTCGCTAGGTGGCGCCAGAGATCTCTCCTAGAGCCCTTGGGGAGCTGATTTTCCACCCCGTGGGACAGGGAGCAGAGCGGGGATGGTAGGGTACACCTCAACGGCTTTGGGGTGCTGTGTCTGCCTTGTGCCCCACCGTCGTGGGGAACCCACGCCCCTAATTTCGTGCCCCGGGTCTCAGTTCCAAAGCCCTCAGTTCCAGGACGCGGGCTGTAGCCCAGATCAGTGGCGCGGGAATGGCGCCTTTTGAATCCCGCTCCCCTGCCTGGGCGCCTTGTTCCTGCTCACTCAGGGAGGGCCTCCGCCCGGGTCTCAGTTCCAAAGCCCTCAGTTCCAGGACGCGGGCTGTAGCCCAGATCAGTGGCGCGGGAATGGCGCCTTTTGAATCCCGCTCCCCTGCCTGGGCGCCTTGTTCCTGCTCACTCAGGGAGGGCCTCCGCCGTCTCCCCGCAAGCCTAGGTCGCAGGCGCAGGGCCCTGGGCAGCTGCAATCCGAGCGCCGCTTTCGCGCAAGCTTACCGGGCGGCTGGGGCTGTGTGCTGGTGCTGGGCTCCTCCTGGTGGGCGGGGCTCTCTTTACTGGCGCCATCCTGCAGGGTTCGCCTCAGCTCCCGTTCACGGGGTGTGGTGGCTGAAATAGTTCCTTTCCACTCACAGTCCCACTTGCTGCATCCGTTTTTCTTGTTGGGCGTTTTGGTTTGTTGTTTCCCTCGTCTCTGCCGGTCGGAGAGTGCCTCCTCTGTGGGCGGGGGAGGGGAGCAGGGTTCTGCGCTTCCCTCCCTTCTCGTCCTCTTTTATGGCAACTTTCTTCTTCGGGCAGTTTGCTGGAGTCGTCCGTTTATCTTCCGTGTCTCAGTTCTCACTGGGACCTGCCGCTTTTCCTCCCTATTAACTTTTTTTAATGGGAGATCTTACTCGCAGCGTCTCCTCGCCGCCATGTTGCTCCGCCCCGATTTTTTCTTTCTTATAGTGATTCTTTTTCCTGGTCCCTTATTTAAGTTTTGTAGATTCCTGCTATGAGTGAGACCATCCGGTATTTTTCTTTTTCTTTCTGACTCATTTCACTGAGCATGATCCCTTCCAGATCCATCCATGTTGCTGCAAATTGCACGAGTTTATCTTTTTTTGATTGCTTAATAATATTCCATGGTGTATATGTACCACATCTTCTTGATCCAGTCATCTATTTTTGGGCATTTGGGTTGTTTCCAAAGCTTAGCTATTGTAAATAGAGCTGCTATAAACATAGGGGTGCAGGTGCTCTTTGGAATTGATGTTTCTGTGTCCTTTGGATAAATACCTAGGAGTGGAATTGCTGGATCATATGGAAGCTCTATGTTTAGTAGGTCCAGAAATCTCCACACAGCTCTCCATCGTGGTTGGACCAGAAAAACTCAGAACATTGCTATGATTATTTTCAACATTAGAAGCCATGGAGGAATCAATGTCTGAATCCTACACTGTGAAGCCGGTGGCTGCCTCAATTCCTTTCTGACAAGCGCGAACACTTTGAATGTAAAACCAGGTCAAGAGCCTCCCATCTAAATACCCAGTGATCTCCAGGTTTTCCATTCTCTCGGCCAGCTCCCCGCCCTGCCACGGTGCCCTCTCAAGAACCCCACCTTCTCCTGAGGGGTGCTTGCTGAGACGCCTCCCTGGTGGATAAGGGCATCTGGAAGGGAAATAGAGCAAGGTGTTTGTAGCAGGAGAATGAGGTTGGTGAGGGGACTCGCCAGGCATTGCCTTAATTATGTTTGATCCTCTCCAAGTTTTCGAAAACGGAGATGCCTCAGATGCCTCTTGCTTAAATGCTAAAAAGAAAAGTGTGTCCGAAGTAGTGGAAAAGCAACGAAACCCACAGGAGCGCCAGCGCCAGTAACGAAATGAGCCACAAGATGGCGCTGCTTCCCCATCACCGAGAACCTGCGGCAGGTTTGCGCTGCTTGCTCAGAGGGTCGCCCAGAGGTAGGGCAGGCCACTGGCCAGAGACTGTGGAGGCCTGATGTTTGCCCTTAGTGTCACTCTCCTATTAGAGTCTCACCGCTGTCTCAGCAAGTCCACCCCATAAAGCTTTTCCTTGTGTTTCCCAGGATGCCCCGCTGTCAGTCAGCCCTGTCCCATCTTGGGACATCTCTTTGTTCTAGATGTTTCTCCCTTGGTCTAGCTGGCCCTCACCCTCCACCCCATCCTTAATGGACTATAATATCAATAATGATATATCCTTATTCTTATTTGTGTATTTATTCAAGCTTTAGGTGCATTTATAAAATTTAAATAGTAAGAAAAATTGAATACAAAAATCTTTTGTATTGCTTTATTCATTTTTCTCTATAAGACAGAAACCCATAGAAGCAAGATTAATATGTTGTCTGCCTTGCATGAGGCCCTGGTTGCTCAGTGGACCTGAAGGGAACACTGATGAGAAATGCACTTAGTACTTGTTAGGTTCTTAGTCTTTGATTTCTTTATATTCAGGACTGCCAACAGGTTTGCATGTGGGGTGGAATTAAGGCAAGAAATAAGGCACCAGTGGAGCTAGGGTGTGTGGGGCTAAGTGTGTGACTGTTCTCAGGGGTCCTCACTCCATGGAGGAACACAGGGCTCCCGAGTGTGAAGAGCTCAGCCTGGCCGGGGTGCAGCTAGAATTTGAGGCCAGGTGTTGGTGGCTCCGCCTGCCTTCTGGTGCTCAGGTAACTCAGGAGGCTGTGCGGTGCTTGGATCTGGGTGATGAGTCTGGTTTGAGAGGTCCGGGAGTCTCCTTCAGACTGCAGCAATGCAAGGAAAAGGTTAGTTCTGAAATAGTTTGCATATCCAGAGCTCAGGCCCACCTCAGGTGTATCTTGGTTTCCTGACAAGGCCTCAGGCCCCACCACTGGTGACCCACCTCCTCCTGCTTTCCGGGAAACGGAGGTATATCCTGTGGGATTCAGATAGGGCAACTCCATTTAACACCCAGCTGCCCAAAGAAGATTTGGGGGTCACTCCTGTTGCACATGATGGTTCAGGAAATCCCTCACCCTGGTGAGGCTCTGATTCATTTGCAGGCTGAGGCTCAGGGAGAATCCAGGGTGCCTTTGATGGAGGTAAAACAGCAGTTCTGGTGAAGGTACTGTAACAAGGTGGTCCCCAGGAAAGGGGGAAGTTCCAGGGTCCCTGTCCCACCCAAAGGAGGGTGGAGCTGAGCAGGGAGAGAAGAAGCTGCAGAGGAGACTGACGAAGGATGGAAGCAGGATGGAGAGCCAGAAGGAGACCTGGAGGAGGCACATGGAGCAGAGAGACACGTGAAGAAACTACGCTTACCTTTTGGTCGTGGACTGGGTGACACAGATGTGGGTGAGAGACCCGTGGGAGGTGACAATGGGGGTTTCTGTCTTGATTTTGATTTTGCTCTTTTCCTGACTTGTCTTGTTGTTTCTAATCCTTTTCTGTGGGTTCCCACTGGACAATACTTTAGACTTGTGGCAGGCTTTGGGTCCTTGCTCTGGGCCAATCCTGCTTGGGTGGACTTTTACCCACGAGGGGATGGGTAACTTCGGGTGCTTGATTTAGAAACTATATTCTTTGCATTTCCTAGTCGTATTAAAGTCCCTTCCCATTAAAGTCTCATATGTTTTGTGTTGATTCGGCGGATGGCAGAACCCATTTAAAATAAGCAGGTTTGCGGGGTCTGGGCCTCCTCTCCCTGCCCTGTAACAGTACCATTTGTGTCGTGTGCCAAGCATCACCTGCCTACCTGTGACCAGTTGCTATGTGCTAATTTTCTGTCAGTGACCTTTAAACAGGGGAGTGAGTCAACCCACATAGCCCAGAGGGTCGCTGGAGGGGCAGGAGCTACTAAATATGGACCAGCAGGCAGTGGAGGGGGGGGATTATCCGGGTTCTGGGGGTGGACGTGGTCTTGTAACACTGAAGAGGTGCATACAGCAGTGGTGCCACTGAAAGGGGAGCGCTGGTGAAACTTTTCTGGAGTTAACCCAAAGACCCCACTCTCTGAACCCAAAACCTCTCCAAAACCGACTTTACAAAATATCAGAGGCAATTGTAGAAACCAGGGAGTGGCTGTCACCCCATCATTTTCTAAAAGATTATGATAATGATAACCTGGTCGCACATGCCCATTGTAGAAAATTTGGAAAATACAGAAAAGTACTAAGAAGAGAAAAATACTGGATGGTCTCACTCATAGCAGGAATCTAGAAAACTTAAATAAGGGACCAGGAAAATGAATAACTATAAGAAAGTGAAAATCAAAATCAACAAAAACCTATGAACCAGAGACAATCTATGGGGGGTGGGGGGGCAGGGAGGAGAGGGATTGGGGTCAAAATAAGGGGGTTGCAATTGTATGGGGAATATAAAAATAAAATTTATTTTAATTAAATAAATAAATAAGTTACACTAAAAAAAAAAAAAAAAGAAAAGTACTAAGAAGGAACTAAATTAGGACTCTTCTCCATTTAACACCTTTATTTCTCCTAAAGAGAGAAGCGTGAGGTATTTTAAGCTAGTGGCTGGTAACATGATAAAGAACAGGAGTCCCTTCTCTGGACTGCTGAAGCCCTCAAGGGGCTGAGGGTTGGAGCTGAGTCTCCCCTTGAAACGAGTCACTTTTGCCCCATCCATGACATTTTCTGAGATTAAAACAACACATTTTCTTCTTGGCAAAGGCTGTGGATGGGGAGTGAGAAGCAGGGAGTCCAGACATGGAAACATCTTTGTTTCTATAGGACACATGACATTTTTTGTTTTGTTTTGTTGCATTCTGTTGGTTTCCAAAAGTAATGTTTTCCTGTTTTGTTGTACTTGGTAGAGTACAGTTGCATCCGAGAAAAATCTCTTTATGGGCATTTTCATGAGTGCTCGTGATGTCGTTTTTTTTTGGAGTTGATGGGTTTGGAGTGCAGGGTCCCCTTTCAGCTCCCCTTTCAGCAGCAGCAGCGAGTTCCCAGGCGTTTCTCCATGAGACAGACACGGTAGTTATATTTAAAGAGCAGGTTTATTAGGGAAAGGGACAGAAGAATAAAGGACACTTGCATAGACACAAGCAGGCAGGAAGAGCTGCCCCCGAAAGGGACAGGTTTGCTGAGAGAGGCCTGCATGACAGGCGGGTGGCCTTGAGGAGAGCTGCCTTTGCTGAGGGAGGTCAGTGAGAAGTCCCGGCCTGGTGCAAGTCACCGGCATGCAGGAAGGCTGCTGCCCCGCAGAGGGAGCGAGGTGGTGAAAAGAAGCACCTGCATAGGCACAGGGAGTGCTGTGCCTATGGCAGAGGAAGTGCTGCCCCAGCCGGTGCAGAGACAGACCAGATAGAGTTTTTCTCTTTGGGAGGGGCTCATTCCTTTGTGGAGTGGCCTGTTTGCTGCTGATTTTGGAAACCAGAGATAGGCAGGAGATTCCACAATGGGCCCAATCTCCATATCTTTACCCTCCGGTCAGAGTGCCTGTGCTCTAGACCCTCTCTATAGCAATCTGATGCCTGCTTAGGTCTTAGGCCTTGTGATAAGGCACCGGAGCCTAAGGATCTTGATTTCCATAGCTAGGTTAATGGTTGAGTTAATCTCCTCTACCCCCTCCTCCAGCTCTTGGGGAGTGTGAGACAGGTTTTAGTCTTGTGATGCCTCCTTTAGGTTTTCTATCCTTTCCTCCATCAGTTGCATAAGCATATTCCTGATTCTGTCTTCACAAAGAGAAGTCTGTGCCCCAAGAGAGCTTGGGGTGCAGGCAGAGATGAAAGGGCAGGAAGCAACCTGGAGGGAGCTGATTCCAGGGGAGCAGGTTGGGGGCTTTCTTTTCATTATTCCTAAAAGTTGCTTAGCAGTTGTGAGAAATGGCCTCAGTTCTTGTAAAGGCAAGTTTCAAAATATGAAAATCATTCACCATGATCTGATTGTAGCTATAATTTCCCCTGCTCAAGAAAACTGCTCATACTATTTTGTATATCTACAACATCTTTTTTACATAGACTATTAAAAATTCCCCTCTGTTCTGAAACCAACTTCTTACTGATTGAGGTAGTGTTGTTTTATAACACTGCTGTATGCACCTCTTCAATGTTACAAGACCACGCCCACCACCAGAACACGAATAATCCCCGACCACTGCCTGCTAGAGTCCCTCCACCCTTTGCTCCTACCCTCTCCCCCTCTTAAACCACTGCTTCTACCTTAAAATAGGTTTTTTTTAATTTTTTTTTTAAAGAGGCACGTATTTTATTTATTTATTTATTTATTTGTTTGTTTGTTTATACAAGCACTGGGTACAGTCAGAAGCGCAGGAGGGTGAGAGAATTCACCAGAGCCAGAGCGGGGAGCAGAACAGGCAGAAGGACCGAAGTACACTGCTGAGGGGAGCAGCGGGCGGCAGGAGAGGTCTGCGCGCCAAGTGGGACCCTCCTCCAGTGGCCGGGGAGCAGTCGGGGATTGAACTGGTGCTGCAGAGGCTGTGGGCAGCTTCACAACCCAGCGCTCAACTGCTGCACCACCAGGGAGGCTCGATAGGTTTAGATTTTGAGTCCAGCCTGGAGTCAACCAAACTCGTGCTCCTTATTCTCATCACACAAATTATATGAGCAAGTAGTGTCAGCAGGGGCACAGAGGATGCTACTGCAGGGCGGATGGTGGGTCAAGGGACCTCCAAGTTTTCAACGCTGTTGGACAAAGGGTGGCTGCCAGATGGGTGGGAGGAGATAAAAGCATTTGAAAATGTTAGAGAAGAGAAAAAAGATATGCCAAGTGAAAGAAGAAAATAAAGCCCATCTGCTCTGCTCTCCTGGGGGCTTCCCAGCCTCTGAGATGTGTCAGAGCTCAGTGGCCAGTGCCACTGGGTGTCTGAGCTCAGTGGCTAGTGCCACTGGCCTCTGTTTGCACTGCGTTCCCTCCCTGCATGGGGCCAGGCAACAGAGCCTATGTCCCACTGGGCTTGGACATTTTTTTGTATACAATATTCTGAAACCATAGTAAAGACATTCACTTTGAGGTACTTTGGGGACAGGATCTTGGACAATCAAGTGTTACCTGGTCCCATCACAGGAGACCATCAAGCAGGGAGTGGCAGGCACTCGCTGGGGAATGGGTGGCACATAGCATTGAATGGGAGGTTGGACTAATTCACCTCCTAGTTCCATCCCATGTGAGGATTTCCTGGTTCTAGTGAGTGTAGGAAACAGGGGAACATCCCCCTTCCTCCTGGGTTGTTTTTGCACAGGATGAGCAAAGAAATTAACATCAGACAGATTAGTAGGAGAATAGACTACATTTATTATATATATATATATTTATATATATGTATATATGGAATGTACATGACTGTAAATTCTAAAGTAAATGGGGTATATATCCTATACTAAGGGACCTGGGGCATTGAAGAGAGGGGAGAGTCATATGACAAGGAGGGGATGGCTTTAGGTGGTGAAAACTTGCCTTTATGTTTGCCCTGCCTTGGGGTAGGTTTCTCCCATAAAAAGGTTATATCTGGAGGTACCCCTAAATCTAGGCAATCTGCATTCTTTAAGGTTATGCTAACCCTTTCTACTGAAGCTCACAGGGGCTTGATAGACTTAGCGCCACATAACAAGGTCACATGTGTTGGACAAAGGTTACTCTTTGGAAAAAGCTGATCTGAACATTTTTGGGGAGATGGATCCCATAGTAGCATTTTCTATTTTCTGTGAAAACATGAAGTAATATGACTTAAACATGCCCTCAAAGTAGGGGGCAAGATATGTTAGCTATAATCCCACAGTGTGGGCTTGGTCCTTTGCTGGAAAACTTTGCTCCTTCCCTGTACCCTGCACCCTTTCTGTGGACTTGGCAGAGGAGGGTAAAATGAGTCTGTCATGAGTCCAGGCATTGTGAGTGATCACCCTTATCCGGGGCACCAGGCAGCTGTGAGAACTCGGCTGGACAGTAAACACAAAATGGAAAGTTGATTTGCCACTCTGTGCTGTGGTGACCCTGTGCCAGTGTCCCAGCCAGCTGTCCTTTGCTGCCTCACTCCACCCAGGGCAGGGATATCTGGAAGGGATGAGCTGATCACACAGCAAGTCATGACAGAATCTATTTTCTTTACTCTTTATTGGTGCCTATTCTCTGAAACCTGATGATTTTACAGCAGCTGCTTGAGAACGCTACAAATCTCAAATTTGCCAGTAAGCGAAATAAATATATAAATAAATAAAAAATCCATCATCAGCTCCTGGCCTCCTGACCCAATCTTGAAATGTGTTGCAAATTTGCTGACACCAGGGTTGCTGTACTTAATAGCAAGCGTCAGACTCCAGCTAACACCTGGGCTGGGCCAGGCTGGCCCCCACATTAATATGCTTCCGACCTTCCTTTGGCCACGGACCCCACAACGCATTCAAAATAATAAATGGCTGAGTGGGGGAGGCAAGAAGTGAGGCTTCCCTTTCCTATTCCCTTACTTGAAGCTTGAGTGCTAGCAAAGACTATGGTCCTAATGATGTCTTGAAGCCGGGCCTCCCCCACCTCCCTATCAAGGATCTCAAATATACTAGATACCATGATCTCATTAATTATTATCTGTGGCTGATAAGAATTTAGTTTTAATTTTAAAAGGCAGCCAGAAGGGAAGATCACTTATTGAAGACTTAGGACAAGGTGGCCAGGCAGAAAAGTATTTTGAAGCCCTGGCTGCATATAGTAACTCCTGGGGGCATGAAAAATAATAATAAATGGTGTCATCCCTGACCAGTTGTTTTGGACATATTAAATGTCTTCAAATAACCAAACTGAGTATAAGTTTTAAAATTTAAGTCAGAATACGTGAAAGCCTGATCATCCATATATTTTAAATACTTTCCATGATAATTCTTTTTTTTTTTAATCTTAAATTTTATTTTTATATTCCCCCATACAATTGCAAATGCCCCATTCTGACCCCAATCCTTCCCCTCCCGCCCCCACCCCCCAAAAAGTGTCTCTGGTTCATAGTTTTTTGTTGATTTTGATTTTCACTTTCTTATATTCATTTTCCTGGTCCCTTATTTAAGTTTTCTAGATTCCTGCTATGAGTGAGACCATCCGGTATTTTTCTTTTTCTTTTTGGCTTATTTCGCTGAGCATGATCCCTTCCAGCGCCATCCATGTTGCTGCAAATTGCATGTGTTTATCTTTTTTGAATGCTGAGTAATATTCCATGGTATATATGTACCACATCTTCTTGATCCAGTCATCTACTTTTGGGCATTTGGGTTGTTTCCAAAGCTTAGCTATTGTAAACAGTGCTGCTATAAACATAGGGGTGCAGGTGCTCTTTGTAATTGATGTTTCTGTGTCCTTTGGGTAAATACCTAGGAGTGGAATTGCTGGATCATATGGAAGCTCTATGTTTAGTAGGTCCAGAAATCTCCACACAGCTCTCCATAGTGGTTGGACCAGTTTGCACTCCCACCAACAGTGCACAAGAGTTCCTTTTTCTCCACATCCTCGCCAACATTTGTTGTTGCTAGTTTTTTTAATATGTGCCATTCTCACTGGTGTGAGATGGTATCTCATGGTAGTTTTGATTTGCATTTCCCTGATTGCAAGTGATGTTGAACATTTTTTCATATGTCTGTTGGCCATTTGCATTTCCTCTTCAGAGAAGTTTCTTTTTAGCTCTTCTGCCCATTTTTTGACTGGATTATTTTCTTTGTTGTTGCTGAGTCTCATCAGCTCTTTGCAGATTTTTGTGATCAGTCCTTTATCATTAGTGTTGGGTGCAAAAATGTTCTCCCAGTTGGTGGGGTTTCTCTTTGTTTTTGTTATTGTCTCTTTTGCTGTGCAGAAGCTCTTTAATTTGATGTAGTCCCAGCTGTTTATCTTTGTCTTCACTATCACTGCTTTGGGTGATGTGTCTGTAAAGATGTCTTTGATGTGCAAATCCCGTAGTGTTTCACCTATATTTCCTTCTATGTATTTTATGGTTTCAGGTCTTATGTCTAGTTCTTTAATCCATTTTGAGTTGATTTTTGTGTATGGTGTGAGGTAGTGGTCAAGCTTCATTCTTTTGCATGTAGCGACCCAGTTTTCCCAGCACCATTTATTGAACAAACTTTCTTTGCTCCAATGCATAGTCTTTGCTCCTTTGTCAAAGATTAGTTGACCATAAATCTGTGGGTTTATTTCTGGATTTTCTATTCGAATCCATTGGTCTGTATGTCTGTTCTTGTTCCAATACCATGCAGTTTTGATGATTATGGCTTTGTAGTATAGTTTGAAGTCTGGGAGTTTGATGCCTCCATTTCCTTCTTTTTTTTTCAGTAGAGCTTTGGCTATTCGGGGTTTTTGGTGATTCCATATGAATTTCATCAATAATTGTTCTATTTCTTTGAAGAATGCCATTGAGATTTTGATTGGAATAGCATTGAATCTGTATATTGCTTTTGGTAGGATGGCCATTTTAATAATGTTTATTCTTCCAATCCATGAGCAGGGGATGTCTTTCCATTTCTTTGTGTCTTCTTCTATTTCTTTTAACAGTGTTTTATAGTTTTCTTTGTATAGGTCCTTTACCTCTTTTGTTAGATTTATTCCCAAATATTTGATTTTTTTTGTTTCAATAATAAAAGGGGTGGTTTTTTTGATTTCTTCTTCTTCAGATTTATTGTTTGTGTATAGGAAGGCTACTGACTTTTGCGTGTTGATTTTGTATCCTGCCACTTTACTGAACTGACTGATGAGTTGAATTAGTTTTTCTGTGGAGATTTTGGGGTTCTCTATGTATATTATCATATCATCTGCAAATAGTGATAGTTTGACTTCTTCTTTTCCTATTTGGATTCCTTGGATGTCTTTCTCTTGTCTTATTGCTCTGGCTAGGACTTCCAGTATTATATTGAAAAGCAGTGGTGAGAGTGGACATCCTTGTCTTGTTCCAGATCTTAATGGAATTGCTTTCAGCTTTTCACCATTGAGAATGATACTGGCTGTTGGCTTCTCATAGATGGCCTTTATGATGTTGAGGTATGTTCCTTGTATCCCAAGAATTTCAAGGGCTTTTATCATGAATGGGTGTTGCACTTTGTCGAAAGCTTTCTCAGCATCTATTGATATTATCATATGGTTTTTATATTTCTTTTTGTTGATGTGTTGGATAACATTGATTGATTTTCGGATGTTAAACCATCCTTGTACCCCTGGAATGAATCCAACTTGGTCGTGGTGAATTATCTTATGGATACATTGTTGGATTCTGATAGCTAAAATTTTATTGAGGATTTTTGCATCAGTGTTCATTAGGGAGATTGGCCTATAGTTTTCCTTTTTTGTGTTGTCCTTATTCGGTTTTGGTATTAGTGTAATATTGGCTTCATAGAACGTGTTTGGTATTGTCCCTTCCTTCTCAATTTTTTGGAAGAGTTTGTGAAGGATAGGCACTAATTCGTCTCTGAATGTTTGGTAGAATTCATTTGTAAATCCATCAGGTCCTGGGCTTTTGTTTTTGGGGAGGTTTTTGATTACCATTTCAATTTCGCTAATTGTAATTGGTCTGTTTAGGTGTTCTATTTCTTCTTTATCTAGCTTTGGGTGATTGTAGAGTTGTAGGAATTTGTCCATCTCCTCTAGATTGTTGAACTTGTTTCCATATAACTGTTCATAGTAGTTACTGATTATTCTTTTGATTTCTGCTGTGTCCGTTGTGATTTCTCCTCTTTCATTTATGATCCTGTGTATTTGTGCTTTCTCCCTTTTTTCCTTTGTGAGCCTGGCTAGGGGTTTGTCTATTTTATTTATTTTTTCAAAGAACCAGCTCTTGGTTTCATTGATCTTTTGGATTGTTTTTTTAGTTTCAATTTCATTTATTTCTGCTTTGGTTTTTATTATTTCTTTTCTTCTACTGGATTTGGGGTTTTTTTGTTGTTCTTTTTCTAGATCTTTGAGCTTCGAGATTAGGTTGTTTCTTTGAGTTCTTTCTTGTTTTTTGATGTGAGCTTCTATTGCTATATATTTTCCTCTTATTACTGCTTTTGCTGCATCCCATACATTTAGGATATTGGTGTCCTCCTTGTCATTCAATTCAAAGAATTTTTTAATTTCTTCTTTGATCTCCTCATTAGTCCAGTGGTCTTCCAGTAGTGTGGCTTTTAATCTCCATGAGGTAGGATAGTTCCTTGCCTTCTTTTTATGATTTATTTCTAGTTTGATGCCTTCGTGGTCAGAAAAGATGGTTGGTATGATTTCAATCTTGGTGTATCTGTTGATGTTTGTCTTGTGCCCCAGTATGTGATCGATCCTGGAGAATGATCCGTGTGCGCTTGAGAAAAAAAACTTTCCATGATAATTCTATTAGGCAACCTAAGTTGCAACCAGGGTTGAGAGCTGCTAATATATCTTTCAGGCTAAGCACCAGCCTCACCTGCACTTGCCAGTATGTTACAATGAAAGGCAGGCAAAAGCCCATTTACCTTAACTTAGATGCCCTAGGTACCTTATCCTTCGAGGCTTTTCTCTGGCCACTGAAGGGGAGAGCGACCTCTATTTGCTGAGGGCTTAACTCTGTGGCAGACACTGCATACATATTAATTCCTGTTAGTCCTCATAGCAATGCTGGGAGGGGAACATAATCAATCCAACTTTGCATATGGGAAAACAATGTAAGTCTTGCTGAAGGTGGTGGGGTGGGGGTGAGTGGAAGATGTACAATTTGAACCCGAGGCCTCCCTGGTGGCTCAAGGAGTTAAGCACAGCACTGTAAAGCTATCCACAGCCTCTGTAGCGTGAGTTTGATCCCCAGCCAGGGAGCTATGCACATGGTGCAGCAGACCTCTCCTATCTCGCCCGCTGCTCCCCTCAGCAGTGTACTTGGGTCAGTCTGCCTGTTCTGTTCCCTACTCTGTCTCTGATGAATCCTCTCAAACCTCCCCCTCCTTGCCCCACCTCTGGCCTGTACTCCAGTTCTTGTATGCACAAATAAATAAATCTTAAAAAAAAAAAAAAGAATTTGAACCTGGGTCAAGGTCCATTGAAGCAAAACTGACCTATACACTGATGTCCAGTTCATGTGAATGCAAAGATGTTTCTGTGTCCTTTGGGTAAATACCTAGGAGTGGAATTGCTGGATCATATGGAAGCTCTATGTTTAGTAGGTCCAGAAATCTCCACACAGCTCTCCTTAGTGGTTGGACCAGTTTGCACTCCCACCAACAGTGCAGAAGAGTTCCTTTTTCTCCACACCCTCGCCAACATTTGTTGTTGCTAGTTTTTTTAATATGTGCCATTCTCACTGGTGTAAGATGGTATCTCATGGTAGTTTTGATTTGCGTTTCCCTGATGACAAGTGATGTTGAACATTTTTTCATATGCCTGTTGGCCATTTGCATTTCCTCTTCAGAGAAGTTTCTTTTTAGCTCTTCTGCCCATTTTTTAATTGGATTATTTTCTTTGTTTTTGTTGAGTCTCATCAGCTCTTTGCAGATTTTTGTGATCAGTCCTTTATCATTAGTGTTGGGTGCAAAAATGTTCTCCCAGTTGGTGGGGTTTCTCTTTGTTTTTGTTATTGTCTCTTTTGCTGTGCAGAAGCTCTTTAATTTGAGCTGTTTATCTTTGTCTTCACTATCTCTGCTTTGGGTGATGTGTCTGTAAAGATGTCTTTGATGTGCAAATCACGTAGTGTTTCGCCTGTATTTCCTTCTATATATTTTATGGTTTTAGGTCTTATGTCTAGTTCTTTAATCCATTTTGAGTTGATTTTTGTGTATGGTGTGAGGTAGTGGTCAAGCTTCATTCTTTTGCATGTAGCAACCCAGTTTTCCCAGCACCATTTATTGAACAAACTTTCTTTGCTCCAATGCATAGTCTTTGCTCCTTTGTCAAAGATTAGTTGACCATAAATCTGTGGGTTTATTTCTGGATTTTCTATTCGATTCCATTGGTCTGTATGTCTGTTCTTGTTCCAATGCCATACAGTTTTGATGATTATGGCTTTGTAGTAGAGTTTGAAGTCTGGGAGTGTGATGCCTCCATTTCCTTCTTTTTTTTTCAGGAGAGCTTTGGCTGTTCGGGGTTTTTTGTGATTCTATATGAATTTCATCAATAATTGTTCTATTTCTTTGAAGAATGACATTGAAATTTTGATTGGAATAGCATTGAATCTGTATATTGCTTTTGGTAGGATGGCCATTTTAATAATGTTTATTCTTCCAATCCATGAGCAGGGGATGTCTTTCCATTTCTTTGTGTCTTCTTCTATTTCTTTTAACAGTGTTTTATAGTTTTCTTTGTATAGGTCCTTTACCTCTTTTGTTAGATTTATTCCCAAATATTTGATTTTTTTTTGTTTCGATAATAAAAGGGATGGTTTTTTTGATTTCTTCTTCTTCAGATTTATTGTTTGTGTATAGGAAGGCTACTGACTTTTGCGTGTTGATTTTGTATCCTGCCACTTTACTGAACTGATTGATGAGTTGAATTAGTTTTTCTGTGGAGTTTTTGGGGTTCTCTATGTATATTATCATATCATCTGCAAATAGTGATAGTTTGACTTCTTCTTTTCCTATTTGGATTCCTTGGATGTCTTTCTCTTGTCTTAAGCAATTGGATTTTCTATTGAATCAGTGAGAGTTTCAGTTTCTCTCTAGGATCTGTCTGGTTTTGTGGTGGTGAGAGTGCTGAATTAAAGAGATATGATTAGAACCACAACTTCTCTGTCCTTTAGACCAGTGCTTTCCACTTTATAAATAATGTGAATCACATATGTAATTTAAAAATGTTTAATAGCCACATTAAATAGGTAAAAAAGAGGCAATAAAATTAATTTTAGCAATATATTTTATTTAACTCAATCTGTTAACAATATGTCAAAATGTAATAAACATAAAAATACTATTAATGAGATATTTTATAGTCTTTTGGGTGCTAAGTATATTTTATACTTCTAGTACATAAGTACATAGTATTTGCCACTTCACATACTAAGTTTCATTAGGAATATTTGATCTATATTTAGGTCTTTTAAAATATATAAGTGAAAAAGTAGACTCACATACTCAAGTTGCTTCAAATGTATTTAAATGTTTTAAAATAACTGATTTGAATGTAAGTTTTACATTTTTTCTTAATTAAAATTAAATAAGATATTCAATCCCTGGGTTGCACTAACAGTTCATGTCCTCAGTAGTTCCTGGTTAGGGTTGCCAATCAGGCAGTGCAGTTTTTAGATCTTTGTGAGTGGTCCTATTTTTTTGACACCCCCTTCTGCCCCCTCCCCTGATATACTTTTGTTTTTCGTTATCTTATCTGCAGGGTGTCAGGTAGAAGTTTCCCCACCATGACAATTCTTACAATGCAAAGGTAAAGTGTAGGGGCTGTGTTAACCACCAAGTACATCTGCTCTGAGTTTACTTTCAGGGCTTAAGGAACTGACCTCCAGATGGACCTACAGACTCAGGGGCCCACTATGGACAAAACTTTACCCAAAATTCCATTCATTATGTAGTTCCCATTGGCCCTTAATAGAACATTTTTGAGTATCAGTGTCAAATTGGATCTGTGTTCACCAGTCCTCAAATGTTTGGGCATCCTTCTTCTGTTCCCCAGTAAAATGACAATGATCCTTTCAGGATCATTTTAGGATCTCCTCTGATCCTTTCAGAGAAGAACTGGGTGAATCAGAAATATTCATGCTGTACTTGCTTCAGCAGCACATATACTAAAATCAGAAATATACATGCTGCTGTGCTGTTGTAGGGTAAAGAAAATATCAGGCTTTTCTGCCCTTCCGCCATCAGGATAGATGATGGATCCTTGTCCTGAATGCATGCCTGATGGCGGGCACCTGGAATAGGGTGTGGGCATAGGTAGATGGGATTCACCTGGGCTAAGACTGTGCTTTTAAGGGCGGCGTCACGGGGACGCCAGCAGTAGCAGCAGCAGCAGCAGCAGTAGAAGCCGAAGCCGAAGCAGAAGCCGAAAGAGAAGCTGAGAAGCAGCAGAATGAACGCCAGAGAGCCCAGATAGAGTGAAGACTTGCTGGGGGCTGGGAGGACTGCCAGCCTCCCAGCCCCCCAGCACCACTGCCTGCCACATACCAGCTGAACCCCAATAAAAGACCTGCAAAAAACTACTGAGGACTCTGACTCCTCCTTTACCCGGTCTGCATGGGATCAGAAAACCTGCACTGTGCCTGTTCCTGCTCTTACAGCTGTGTATTGCAGGGTCCTTCTTCCAGGACTTCTGGCCTCTTCTTCAGTCAGTGGGCTCTGGGTCATTAAAATGGGCAAGGGATTATTATATTGAAAAAACTATCTCTAGTTTCCTGATCATTCATCTTTGATTTCTTTAGCTGGTACATTTAGTAGTACTCTTTTTGGCTGCCCATTTATTTTGCCCACAGGTACCTCATATTTTATGAACCAACTGCATAAACTCTTTGCAGTTCTACCCACTCTCCTCCAGTCTTGGCACTCACTGTGACAATTTAATCCATTCAGCTCCTAATGGTTATGCATTGCAACATGCTTTATTGTTTCAGACTTTTCACCCTACTAGGGTCAGTAAGTTTAATTCTGTAATGTCACCTTGGCTAGAAAGGAGGGTCACCACTGAATTTCTTAGTGATACTGGTATCCCACTCACCAGTCCCATCTTTTTTTTTTTTTTTAAAGATTTATTTATTTATGCATACAAGAGCTGGGGTGTAAGCAGAGGTGGGGATGTGTGTGAGAGGATTCACCAGAGACAGAACAGGGAGCAGAACAGGCAGATCTACTGAAATACACTGCTGAGGGTTGCAGCGGGTGAGATAGGAGAGGTCTGCTGCACCATGTGGGTAGCTCCCTGGCCTGGGATCGAACTTGTGCTACAGTGGCTGCCCATGGCTTCATAGTGCTGAGACAACCCTTTGCGCCACCAGAGATACCCTCACCTGTTCAATCTTTAAGTCTTCCCTTAGAACATAGTTATCTTGTAGATTTTTTGGCCATTCTTGGTAGACCCACTTTTCCTTGAGAATTTTCATCCCTCTTCCACCACTGGCCATGGTGATTTGGGCATTTCACTCTCACTTAACATGAGCATTGCTTTTTCCATTGGTCTGTCAGTCATTTAGTTGTAAGCTTACATCACCCTCTAGGGTTCTTGCCAAGATATTAAATCTTTTATCCTGGGAGAATGCTCTCAAACTGACAAACTCTTAGGTGTTTGGAGGGCCTTAAAAGTAAGACTTGTTTTTTTTTCTTATTAGGTATGTATCCCCAGCTGGGTTATGTTGCGACTTAATTAAGCCTTGATATAAGATTAGTGACCAGGAGTAGAGGTGAGAGCAGATCATGAGAAAGGCACTTGCGATTTTACAGGGGAAAAGGCTCACAATCTCCAGTCAGTGGTGGGTTACTGTGTAATAGACAGGGCAGATCCCTTCTGTAGACACAGAAAGATCAGGGGAATCTTTGGATTTAAAATTTAGGCATGGCATGGTGGTGCCATGAACCCAGCTATCCTCATCCTTTGTGACAGGGTATATTTTATCTTTGTCATAGCCCTGACCTTGACCAAGTAAATCTTTCTTGGCTAGGTGTTTAATCTTTGCACTTAGCTATTCTGAAGATTATGTCTTTTTTAAAAATATTTTTTAAAAATTAATTTATTTCTGCAAGAACTGGGGTACAGGCCAGATGTGCAGGAGGTAAGAGAATTCACCAGAGACAGAGTGGGGAGCAGAACAGGCAGACTGATGAAATATACTGCCGAGGGGAGCAATGTGTGCAACAGGAGAGGCCTGCCTCGCCGTGTGGGACCCTCACTGGCCAGCCAGGATTGAACCAGCGATGCAGAGGCTGGAGACAGCTTCACAGCACTGCGCTCAACTGCCTGCGCCACCAGGGGAGGCCCTCTGACAATTATGTCTTGATCCTGATCTTTGGCCTTGTTTGCCTTCATGCAGCAGGAGCAGAGATGATTTGTATGCTTCTGAGATGGTCCTCTAGCTTTCATACCCAGCTTTCAGTTTGGATCCTTTTTAGTTCTTGCTTACCTTTTTATAGAATATCAATGACACTTAATAGCCAAAGTTGTCCTTGTAATTATTGTATTATGTATAAATATTTACAAATATTTATAATCCTTCTAACTATTTCTGCCACATTTTTGCAGCACATGATACAACAGCTAATGCATCCCTTTCCACTGGTGTACATCCCAGTACACCATCCGTGCACCACTTTTGCAACTGGACTGGAACTTTACATTGTGCCAGTAACTAGCTGCGCTCCATCTTTCACCAAACAGTGATGGAGACTCTTGGTCAGCCAGAAGGGAAGTGATGCAGTTCCAAACCCTCCCTCTATATCCCTGTTTTCTCTTACCACTTGTGCTACTAACTATGGTTGGATTCCCTGGGAAGAAGACTCTGAGATGGAATTTAGAATGTAAGTGTTTTATTGAGGAGGTCTCTTGGGAAAGCAAAAGTATACAAAGGGAGAATGTGATTGAGCAGGACCACGGACCACCTCAGTTGAACTCTTGGTGATTCCTAGAGAGAAAATAGTTCTTCAGATTTATCTTTAAGATGACTGGGGTTTTATACTCCTGCATTGTCCAATCATTGGATGTGGGCTATCAGAAGGACGGGTAATTGGAAGATGTCTGTGAAAAGCACTTAAAAGTGCTGGGGCAGCAAGTCCTTTGTTGAATCTGGGTCACTAATCCCATGTCTACTATAATGCTTAATCCAGAGATTCTTAAACTTTACAAATGAAGAGTGATTGAATGACTTTTAACATATACTGCTATTGAAATAAGTAGCTGCTAGAATTAGGATTGATTGCATTTCTGTTTCCTACGCAAGTTTGAATTGTTTGGAAGGAGAGACTTTTTTAAAATGGATTCTCTATCTGGACCCTGATAAATTGTCCAAGATCCAGGATTAAACATGCTGCATGTGTTTAAAACTTATTTGTTGTTCAATGTTGAGTGATCGACCCCCATGGAGGAACAGATAGACTTTTGGGAGTGAAGTTGTTGGTCATGGGAGTTTAAGTCTGTAACTAGAATATCCATCATTGGCAATCCTGGTAAATTAATTCAGCAAATGTTAATGAGCACTTGCTAAGTGCTTGTGTGAGAGATTTGGTGATGAACAAGACATTATTCCTGCTTTTATTGGGGTGACAACTTTGAGGGCAAGGGAATTAGCAATGTGTAAGTCATATTTTGAGGTTTGTCAATAGATTTTGACCTCTTGATTGGGCACTTCTGACTGCCCCTCATAATTCAGAATGAATTCAGGTCAGATAGGTGTGATAGGCTAGGCAACATCAATAGAGAAGTTATACATATACAAACTTTTAAAAGGATTTATTTTTATTTATGCATATAAGAACTGGGGTGTATGCCAGAAGTGCGGGGGGTGAGAGGAATTCACCAGAGACAGAGTTCGGAGCAGAAAAGGTGAATCTACTGAAATACACTGCTGAGGGGAGCAGTGGGCTAGAAAGGAGGGGGTCTGCTGTAGCATGTGGGTCAGCTCCATGGCTGGGGATTGAAGTTTTACTGCAATGGCTGGAGATCACTTAAAATCGCTGAGACTTTTACCCCTGAGCCACCAGGGATTCCCGAGGAGAAGTTATATTTAATTGACAAATGAGGGAAGGTAGAACACTCAACATGGGTGTCTTTGGACAAGAAGAATCTGTGTAGTTCAAGCCTGCATAGTTGAGTCGATAATGGGATAAAGTAGCAGGACACATAGGTTAGAAGTAAATATAGGTAAACATAGGTATTAAGTAGCAGACTACATAGGTATAAAGCAGTAGAGGTAAACATAGTTTTGTGCCTATTGATTTACACCTAAGATGTCTAATGATAGCCACTAGGCACATGTAACTAAATATAAAATTAAAATTAATTAAAATTGCAAATTCAGCTCTTCAGTGGCACGAGTCACATTTCCAGTACATTCTAGTGATATGTGAAGTATATCTATTCTGTTGGGCAGAACAAGTTTAGAACATTTCCATTCCTGCAGAAAGTTGAATTTGATGGTAATGGTTAAGTCTATCACTGACTCACAGAACATTAGAGGAGGAAATGTCTTCCTTATTTATTAGATGGGGACGCTGGGACTTATAAAATTACTAAGGCTGGGATCACGTAGGTCTCAGCTCAATGATTCTTTGTTTACAGATTTCTTTCAGTTCATAGACTTGTGAGATGTTCTTTTATAGCCCAGAATACCCCATCCATCCATCCATCCATCCGTCCATCCATTTCCCTTCTCACCCTCCAACATATTCTACTTCTTTTCTACTTGTTCTGGGTGCTGAAACTATACAAGTCAATAAGACACAATTCCTTCTGAGAAAATTATCTTGCAACCTAACCTGGAGATAGAAACATGATGATGATACAATGTGATTAGTGCTGGAATTGAGTAGGAGTGAAGTGCATAGAGCCCAGAGGAGTCAGATGAATTCTGCCAGAGAGGTTAGGACAAATGTTTCATAGGAGGTGACATTTAAATTAGGTCCTGAAGGATAACAAAAATTTATTAGGCAAGGAGGAGAGAAAACATTGCAGGAGGAGGGAGCAGCCAAGGTACAAAGTCATGAAAGCACCCTGACCTTGGGAAGGTGAACGGCCCCTGTGGCTCGTGTGGCTGTGGGAGGAAGGGGGGTGGAGGAATAATGAGAGGCGGCAAGGTTGGAAGAGTAGGCTCGCCCATCTGTGTGAGCACTTATATGCCAACCTGAGAGGTATGGGGTTTATCTATCAGATAGTAGAAGTCTTTAGAGGTGAATAAAGAAGGAAAGGAAGTGATTGGATTTGTGTTTTTATTTTTATTTATTTATTTATTTTTAAAGATTTATTTATTTATGCATACAAGAACTGGGGTGTAAGCCAGAAGTGTGGGGAGGTGAGAGGACCCACCAGAGAGAGTGGGGAGCAGAACAGGCAGGCTAAGTGAAATATACTGCTGGGGGGAGCAGCAGGTAGTGCAGGAGAGGTCTTCTGCGCCATGTGGGTAGCTCCCTGGCCAGCCAGAGACTGAACATGTGCTGCAGTGGCTGGCGATAGCTTGGTAGCACTGTCTTTAACCCCTGCACCACCAGGGAGGCCCTGGATATGTGTTTTTAAAAGATCAATCTATGGTGGTATAGGAAAAAAATTAGGAGTACAGTTGGTTCAATTCCCTGAATTTGTCCAAGCGTGAGTAAGTCTTCACAATTTAGCACAATAATGCTTTACTGTTTTCTTGCTGGAGTTAGTAATAGTTAATTAAGAACTTTAAACATTTCCATTCCACTTATGTTCCTCCTCTTCCTGACTTTACTACTCACCATCGACCTCCTAAACTCCATTTTCTCCAGAATCAGATTAGAGAGCGTTAGAAGGGAATCTGGGGGAAAAGCCAGGAGGCAGCTGCAACCCCACTATCTAAGTCACTTGGGGTTCCTGCATGCCCGAATCCTGATGTCTCTGCCTCTCTCGTGTCCTCCATGAACCTGCTTGAGAAATGCCGCTCCTGTGGTTGCATTTTCCGGATGGGTCCTGGGATGGTGCCTACTTTGTCCCTATTAAAAATCCCCTCCTTCCCTGCAGTTTTTTTAAAAAAAAGATTTATTTATTTATGCATACAAGAGCTGGGGTACAGGCCAGAGGATTCACCAGAGACAGAGTGGGGAACCGAGTTGACCTCACTCCTGGCTGAAGAGCTGAAGTCAAGCCCAGAGAATGGAGCCTTCTTTTGTGGATCTCCATATAAAACTTAAGAGGCCCGAGAGGGACTTAGGAGAACCACTTACCCAATGGAAAAAAAAAAAAAAAAAACCCAAAACTGGGCTGTGTCCTCGTCCCCTTCTCCTGAGGAGAGAATGCTTTGTTGGGCTAACAGTTATGTTGGACTCAGAGCTATGACAATATGCAATTAATAGTGAGTTTCTTTGTAACAGATAATAGTCAAAACATCTTGAAGCCCATTCACAGGAACAACTTTGAAGGAGGCCTGCGCTGTCCACATACACATCGAACACTGTCATTAAGTCCTCCTGGGATGACAGCAGCTATAGTTCATTATTCTGGGTGGTGGTTGTGGGGGTACTCTAGTCTTTATCATTTCTTTGGGAAAAAAATGTCCTTTATAAGTTAATTTGCAACACAACACAGGCAAATAAATGGAAGGGGTTGTGGTCTGGAGATACATGGAAGAAGCCTATGTGGTGAGGGGCTCTGCTCAATTGCTGACAGCCCAGTGATTTCTTGAAAAAGAAAAGCTCCACTGTCACTCCCTTCCCCCCGCAACTGGATACTTTCACAGACAAGCATGAGAATTTCTCAGTAGACTCTTATGTAAGAAAATTAAGTCATATCTCTCTGGGTGGCTAGAAATGGCCAAACACATCTTTTAAAATATGTTTATGATAAAAAACAGGCTCAGTCTTTTCACAACAAGTAACATCAGTCACTGTGATTGTTGGCCCTGCATCTAGTCTGTCCTTCCTCACTTAGGAAGCCTACTTTGTGCCTATTAAAAATCCCCTCCTCCCCTGCAGTTTTTTTTTTTAAAGATTTATTTATTTATGCATACAAGAGCTGAGGTACAGGCCAGAGGATTCACCAGAAACAGAGTGGGGAACAGAACAGGTGGATTGACTGAAATACACTGCTGAGGGGAGCAGCGAGCAAGACAGGAGAGGTCTGCTGCGCCATGTGGGTAGCTCCCTGGCCAGGCAGGAATTGAACTCATGCCTCAGTGGCTGCGGATAGCTTTATAGGTTGCGTGTTGCATCTTAACCCTTGTGCCACCAGAGAATCCCCCTTCCCTGCAGTCTTTAACTCAGGGAATGACCAAGTCACTCTGTCTTGGTCAAGAAGCTGTGAAGACAGCCTGCGGGGTTTGTGGAACTGGGAGATACTGGTTTTGTTTTTTTTCCCCTGGTGCAATGGGGTAGATTTAGCTGCAGCAGCCTTTTTTATTCTTCCATCTTCATATCCTTCTTCCTTCCTGGGCACAGGTGACATGCCCAGGATAAGAGCCAGGTGCTGGGGACAG
Source organism: Talpa occidentalis (assembly GCF_014898055.3). Classification (NCBI taxonomy): domain Eukaryota; kingdom Metazoa; phylum Chordata; class Mammalia; order Eulipotyphla; family Talpidae; genus Talpa; species Talpa occidentalis. Next base: position 127,602,800 of record NW_023603184.1, on the reverse strand, counting down.
TGTCTGGTGTCCACTGGAGCATAATCACGTGCTGTGGGTGGATGAACCCCCACATCCTGAGTCCTGTCAAGGAGCAGGGGAGAGGTAGAATATGGGAACTAAATCATGGGAAAAGACCACCCCAAATTATTGGATTGTTGAAAAATCATGACACATTTTTGCTTGAAAATCAGAAAAAGAAGTCAGGACTTTCCTGACAACACAGTATATGAAACTTTCACACTATAAAGCCAATGGCAAGGACAGAAACATTCCTCACTCTCATCTGAATCCTGAGGATGGGGAACCTAGAACTAAGGATGGCAAGCTAGTCCCTGGCAACTGGGAGGAAGTGTTGAGGGTGAGAGAACCCCAGGTGTGGTGGCAGGATGCGCATCTCTGGGGCCTGTGTCAGACCAGCACTTGGATCTCATTCCAGGGAGCATGTCTGTCTTGGGGATGACTGAGCGGTCACACTAACCTAGGAAAATGAGTGGATTTGACAGCTCAAATTGGTGGAAGAAACACTTGGATCAGCCTCAGGCACTGCTTGGGCACTTGGCCAGCCAAAACAGGCGTGACTAATGATGAAGCTCCTTTGGTGGCGTAGTGGGGACAGTTCTATTGGGGTCAAGTGAGGAGCCTGGAGGGCATTCTCAAATGTGTGCTTTTCAGAATCAAATACAAATTTTTTTTTTTTGGAATGATAGGGTGGGGATCTTGGTCATTTCCACCACCATTAGTTTATTTTTCCTCTCCAATCTTTATAATCCCAGGAGTGTTGGTAAAAATATTTGACCACCAGTTTGACAATCACACTGACCAGTCAGTCAGAAGAGATACAGGGTGTAACTCAGATTGTGTGCAACCACTTACTATCACCTCTGCATTGTCCTCTGGATTCTTGCCAAGAGGCACATGTCAGGTGTGCAACTGCTAAAGCACACTGTGTGTGTGTGCGTGTGTGTAAGTGTGCTTACAGGGCATGCATGCAACTGCCCAGTGAATGGTGGAAAGCCAAGACAGAAACACCCATGTGGACAAGACACTCAAATGCTGGTCCAAGGGGTGTCATTGAGTGAAACACTAATCGTGCAAGATAATAGATAGGACCGAAAAACTCTTTTTCATGATCTAATATACTTATGGAAATGCTTTATGTTTTCTTCCTGGTGAATCACCATGCACACTAATATTCTAATAAGTTTGAGAAGTTTTGAAAGAGCAGAACTTATTTAATTTTGACTTTACAGAATTTCCCTTTTTTTTTTCCTTTAAAAAAAAAAAACATGGCATTTTCCTGTCCTCCCACTCCTAAGGAATACCTATCTGTTCATGAAACAACTTTGGTATTTGTCCTTATATATATAACTAAGTCCAAATAAGACAAGATAGGGATAATCAATCAAAGAATGTAATCATCTGAAATCAAGAAACTATTTTCTTGTTGGATATGACTTGAATAGTTAAGGTATATATGGATTCCTGCTTACACAGGCAGTAATCACATCTTAAGGTGCTGTACAAGTATGACAATGTCTGGTTATCAATTTCTGAGCAACAAACAACCCTAGAACTAAGTGACCTTAAGATATTATGCTCAGGATTTTGTGGGTCAGGAATAGGGAAAGGGTTTAGTGAGAAAAGCACATCTGTTTCCTGATGAGTGGGATGGCTCTGTTGGCTGGGGATGTTTGGAATGGTTCAACTGGCGCCATCTATTAAGGCTGTGATTTTGGCCAACAGTTGGGTTTTCCTCCATGTCACATCTGTTGGGATTAAATGTCCAAGATGGCTTCTTTGCCCCATGTCTGGTGTCTGGGATGGAGTGGCTGGAGCAGCTTGGCTGACTGGTCATTGTTCTCGTTCCACAAAGTACCTCATCCAAGCTAGATGAGCTGCCATCAACCTCAGAGTAGTCACACGTGCTCAGTCATTGGTTCCCCCAGATTGAATGTTTTAAGTGCCAGGCTAGAAGCTGCAAAGCTTCTATGACTCAGCCTTCTGCATTCTATAGGTCAAGCCAGCCACGGCCAGCTCAGGTTCCAGGGAATGGGAAATACACTACATCTTTTTGATGGGAGGCGAAGCAAAGCATTTGTGGTCATCTTTATTTATTTTTTTAAAGATTTATTTATTTATTTATAAAAGCACTGGGTACAGTCAGAAGTGTGGGAGGGTGAGAGAATTCACCAGAGCCAGAGTGGGGAACAGAGCAGGCAGACTGACGAAATACACTGCTGAGGGGAGCAGCGGGCACGGCAGGAGAGGTCTGTGTGCCATGTGGGACCCTTGCCGGCTGGAATCGAACCCATGCTGTAGAGGCTGTGGGCAGCTTCGCAGCCCAGCGCTCAACCGCTTGCACGACCAGGGGAGGCCCCCTTGGTAATCCTTAATCTACCACAGGCATCTCACTGGTTGGCTCTCTTAGGGACCAGACTGTTACCTGATATATCCATTGGGTCCCACCTGGCCTTAGATTTATCTTAAGCAATGTCTGGAAAAGTTCTTTTAGCAAAGCATGTCACTCAGAGAACATGAAAGATTCATTGAGATGACCATTCCATCTGGATACAGAATATAAAATAATAAATGCCTATAAACAAGACAAACAAAATTACTATTGCATGTGGATCTGGTATGAATGCTCATCATTTTGTCTGAAGGATGAACTGTTGGAACCTTTCTCTAAACTTCAGAAGGGGTTTTAGGAAATGCCTCTGATCTGGTCTCTAGTTCTCTCCTCTCAACACCTGCTTCCATGTTGTCCACTTTCCTATGGTTATCGTTGGGCTAGATTTGTCACATTTTGGGGTTTTGTGTAAATGACTGAGAATGTTCAGTTTCTACCTTGTCATGAGATAATATATGCCTACTTGGTTTTGAGGGGAACCAATATCCATATTCTTATTTTTCAGAATTCAGGATGATGTTTTAAGTATAGCGTTTTCATCAACACTGTATTTTAAAATTTCTAATTTACTGCAGTGTAGGCTGCAGTGGAAATTTAAGGAGATTGACCCTCTCAAAATTCTCTATTGCTTTATTATTTGTGACTTTTTTTCTCTCTATGTATAGTATGCTAGAGAGGGGGTTATTATCTAGGCTTTGGTGGAACAGAATAACTAGGAGGAAGAGGCATCTGTAAATAAAATTGCCCCCTTTGAGCAGAAATGATGTTATGTTCCATTCCAAATTGTCTAATCCCATCACTGTGAATATTACCATCTGAGGCCATCAAACATGTGACTTTTGGGTTACAGGTATGGACACCATTTCTCAGACAAAACATGTAAACTGTCTGGTCTGCCCAGCACTTATACTTTCTTGTTTCCAAAGATGCAGAGTGCTGGCAGGCAGTTCAATACTGTGTTATAGACTGAGTGTTTGTGTCCCTGCTCCTCTCCCCACCACCACCAAATTCAAATATTGAAACTTAATCCCAAATGTGATGCTATTTGGAGGTGGGGCCTTTGGGAGGTGATTAGGTCATGAGGGTGGATACCTCGTAAATAGGATTAATGCCCTTATAAAATACACCCCCAAGAAACTGTCCCATGTCCTCCACCATGTAAGGGCACAGAGGCATCATGACTGTCTGTGAACCAGTGGGCCCCTCCTACTAGACACTGAATCTGCCGATGCCTTGATCTTGAACTTGCCAGACTCTAGATCTATAAGAAATAAATTTCTGTTGTTTATAAGCCTCCTATTCTGTGGTATTTTGTTATTGCAGCTCAAACAGAGTAAGATGCTTTGATAGTGATACTCAACTCTCTCAGAATCCTTTTAAAAAATACCTACAATGTTCTTATCCTCAACTGTATAGATAATATCACCTACACGAATAATTTAAAAATTAGTATACTGGCTTGGCTATTATATAAAAGGAAAATAATCTTATAATAAAACATTTTCCAGTGTGCAAGGGCTTGGCTATAATAAACAGTATAGTCATATGACAGCCTCTGCTTGCCAATCAGGCACAGATATAGACTGATCAGGACACCATCATCCTCAGGGAGATTTTCTGAAACAGTGAGCATCTTTTAGTAGAGCTTCATATAAAACAAAGACAGATTCCTCAAAAGGTTTAATATATAATTACCATATGACCCAGAAATCCCAAAGAATAGAAAACATGTACTTAATCAAATACGTGCTCATGAATGTTTTAACAGATATTCAGGAGGGCCAAATGGTGGACACCAACCCGTTGTCTGTCCACAGACCAACACATAAATCAGTGTGGAATGTGTGTACAGTGGAATATGTTCATTCAGCCTTAAAAAGAAATAAAGTACTGACACATGACACAACATACACGAACCTTGAAACAAGCTAAGTGAAAGAAATCAGACACAAAAGTTTACATGCTATTTGATTCCGCTTATATGAGGCAAACATCCAGGACAGGTAAATCCATAGACCCACAAAGCAGTCTGTTGGTGTCCAGGGGCTGGAGTTGAGGGGTGGGAGGAGGAAGTGACTACTTAATGGGTATGGGGTTCTCGTTTGGGGTGATGAAAGCATTTTGGAATTAGATAGGAGAGTTGTTTGCACAGCAATGTGAATGTACATTAATACCTTTAATGCACTGAATCGCACACTTTAAGTGAGTTAACATGTGAATTTATTTCACTTCCATAAAAAACTAAAAGGTGCAGTTTTCCCTAGACTTACACTTTCAGTGCGTTTTGAGAATTCAGTGAGTATTAAAACCCGGCAAAAAAATATGTGGTGTTTATATGTAAATCCAAGCGAGGGTCCAGGTTGAGATAAATTATACATAGGCTCCTCTTACATGACTGTCTAGGGGGACATCTAAAAGTTGGGTAGGGTGTTATTGAACAGGACAGCCCTTTTCATTAAGAATTTCTGGAGTTTCCACATCAGAAGCAACCTTACACGTTTCCAGCCCAAGGGCAGGCAAAGCTGAGGCTGAGGGTTCAGTGTTGAGTGAGAGGGCCCTGCCTGTCTCTCCAGCTGCTGCACCGGTCTTGTGCCCACACCTGCCCCCTCCCTGTGTCCATGTACTACCTCACTGTCCTGTTCAACAATGCACTGTGGACCTGTAGGAAAATGTTCAACATTAAACCCTCCCCTCATTTTAAAACAGGAAGCCTGGTACTTTTTACCCAGGCTGACAATCCCCATCCTGTTAGCAGACTGTCATTACATTTTGGTTTGGTTTTCCAAGGCCACTTGCAGCCAAAGCCACAGCGCTTAAATGCACGGTTTCTTTGGCTCCGTCTTTCTTTGGCTTTGGGGAGAGATGCTACTGCTAATGCTGTTTGGCCTGATCTGGCTGCCTAGTCTTTTAGAAATCACTTTCTCTTTGCTTTTTCTTGCTTCACATCCCCAAATGCTCCTCCTTGGCCAACCTTTCCCTGGGGTCAGCGGCAAGGCAACCTGCAGACACCTTGCCTCTCTGGCAGATAATGCCTCTCTGTTTAACCACAGACCTTGCAGAAGAATTGCCAAAATGGAGGTGGTGGGGGAGGAAATGCCTGAAAGAAGGGTGTGACTGTTGGGATCAGGGCATGCCCTGGTGAATACACTCTGTTTTGGCTCCTTTAAGGCCTTCATAGTGTCTCCAGCTGTTTCTTTGATAGGCCGAGCCTGGAAGGGCGGGGCCCAGGAATTGCCTCTGGAGGACAGATTCCTTGTCCATTCCCTTGGCACCAGGTCACAGGGACCCTGGGTTGTGGAGAAGACCCAGGGCAGGAGGGGAGGCCCAGCCAGGACCCTGCCAGGGGAGCAGGAGGGAGGGACACGGAGAGGGCCTTCTCCAGGCATCTGGGAGTGATTTCCGCTGTCTGTCAAAACCAATGCTCGTCTCAGATGTTTTTACTCAGAGCCCAGCTTTCTGCCTCTCGCCATCATTTTCTTCAGATGTTTCCCAGGAGCTCTGAGCCAGCCACGTGGCAGCAGCCTCATTTGTTTTTATTTAGTTCCTATGAATTCTTGCTGTTTTGCACATAAAAAGAATCAAACAAACACTATCCACTAACCACTGTAACCCTCCGTGTGCATGTTTGAACTTCATCTGTGCCCACGCTTGCTCCATGGGGCAGACGGTGTGTGGTTCTGTTTCATTCATTTTGCATCTTTTCTTTTTTTTTTCCCTAGAGATTTATTTATTTATGCATGCAGGAGCTGGAGTACAGGCCAGAGGTTTGTGTGTTGGGTGGTGAGAGGATTCACCAGAGACAGAGTGGGGAACAGAACAGGCAGACTGACTGAAACACACTGCTGAGGGGAGCAGCGGGCGAGTCAGGAGAGGTCTGCTGGGCCATGTGGGATGCTCCCTGGTCAGCTGGGGATCAAACTCGTGCTGCAGTGGCTGCGGATAGCTTTATAGATTTTGTCTTAACCCCTTGCGCTAACAGGGAGGCCCTTTTCTGCATCATTTCTTGCACCACACTTAGGTTTTGGTGTCCAGGTAGGACATAATGTCTCCTTTGCCATCCTTCTCCTGGTCTGGCCATCCTTTTCCTCCATGATGTCTGTGAGATCCTAATCTCTCCTCATGGAAATAACAGTGCTTCTAACCTTTCTACCATACTTTTTATGTATATTCCTCCCAAAAGAAATGGCCAAGATGAAGGGCATGAACTCTGCGCCCAGATTATTCTAGAATCAAGGGTCAGACCCTCCCTGCACCTCAGGAACTGGGACACCTCCTTCACATCATTGCTCAACTGTTCATTTAGTGCAAGTGTTTGCTGCAAGCACTGTGTCAGAGCTGAGACATGGTGGCAAGTGAGACATGGGCCCGGTTCCTCAGCCTTGGGGCACTCCCAGGACCTGCAGTGGTTTCTCAAGATATGGTCCTGGATCATACACTGGATTCTCGTGGGGCAGATACTTTCACAAGGCACAGTCCTAGGGCTCACACTAGACTACTGAGTCAGGATCTCGGAATCTGCATTCTGATAAAATTCCCTGGCATGTGTTATGAGTACAGTTGAGTTAATGGGTCGATTAAAAGTTCTCTTCTGCTTAGAAGGAGACACGCAGGACCCAGGACGGGAGTGTGGGGGACTGGCTTGACAGATCAGCTGGTGCAGGAAGGTGACAGAACTGCGCAGACTTCTTGCCAGAATGTCACCTCCTACAGAACACAGACAAAGCCACCCAACCCGGGGCAGGCTGTGACTAATGAGCAAACAGAGCAGATAATTTTTTGCTGCAGCTGAGCAGGTCCCTCCCACAGGCAGAGCAGCCTGGGCCACAGAGCAGGATTAGAGCATTTTCTGGTGTCGAGATCACTGTTTCAAATTAGTTGAGCGAAGCCAAGCAGCGCTGGGGAGGGAACATGTGGCTCTGCTCAGGGAGAGGGCTCTGTGCGGCGGGAGTGCCCACCCATCCTGTGTGCAGTCTGCCCAGGCGCACAGAGCAGAGGAGCGGGAGGTCCAGGAGAGCTGCTTGCTGGCCGGGATGGAGTGAGAGGCGGTGTCAGCCGAGGAAGATCAGGAGACTCTGCCAAGTCAGGGAAATGTCCAGACTTCATGGCATGAACTTGGGGACAGGGCTTGCACAGCTGCGTGGGAGTGGCTGGGGCCTGCCACCAAGCAGGCCAGCAGGGCTAATTGCAAGTTGTGGCCCGGGGACCAAGGAGATGTAAACCTGCAGGTGTGAAACGTGTGCCCCCCCGCCCCCGCAATTCCCCCTTAGTTGCACCAGCCAGCAGCCAAAAATCAGGCGTCTTAGCTTTCTACAGATAGGGCTGCCCCCCTAAGGGACATACTAGTGCAGAACTTTGGCATCTTCAGTGGCAGAGTCCAGGGCTTCTTCCCATGACTTCTGAATTGACTAGATGCACACACCTGATATTCTTCAGGCATTTTTTGGAGTGCTGCCATTGTGATGGCCCTGGGCCCACTTGGGAACTCAATTTCTGTTTATGTTGCTATCTGGAATAGTCTTTTTGAGGTGATGCAGGCCTGTACCCTAAACCCAAAGCAGGCTGGGGCCTGTTTTCATTATCCTTGGTAAGGTCCAGTGTCTCATTTGCTTCCCACTTTGCTCAGAGCAGCAGTCCTGAGTCTGTTACCATCACGTCCTGAGTGTTAAACACCTGCATTGGAAGTGCTCCACGTGTGCCTCTATTTCTTAATTCAGGAACATGAACATCAGTCATTTTATTCTGGCCTGACCCCATGGTGCTGATCCTGTAAAGGTAAAACGGTCAACCCAGCATAGTCTCCCAGCTGTGCACAGGGTGGAGGTATGGGGTCATCTTCCCAGGAGTGCTCCCCCCCAGGCCCTGTCTAGCAAGTACCACGATCCACTCACATCATTTGATCAAAGGCGTCTCATGGTCTCCAACTACCGGGGGATTAACTTAGCTAGAGAAAGACAGTGTCTGCATACAGGGAAGTATCTGTGACCTCATTTATATGAACTCAAACTGCCATCTGTGCTGGGAAACAGAGGTGGTATGTGAGTGTGCATCTGTGTGTAAGCATGTGTGTGCATGTGCACATGTGTGCATGTGTATGCTTCCTCAAAGAGCACAACTGTAATATTTGTTTGAAGAGTAGAAAACTAAACCAAAACAATTGGGAAGAACAGCTATTGATCAACAGCCATGCTGTATTTGTTGTCTGCTTGAAAGGAACCATTAATCATAAGTAATCCAAACGAGAACAGAGCAAACACTTCCCGCCCTTAAATCTCTCACTGTTGCCTTTCACAGGAACACAGTTTCTCACGCAGAAAAATCTGTTTTCAGTTTGCCTGAAAAACTGCCCCTTGAGTCATAAACGTCTCTATATTTGTAAGGCTTTCGCAGTTGACAAAGCATTTTTACAAAGTTTTTCTTTTCATCCTGTCCTTGGGGGTGGAGTGACTAACCCAAGACCGCACAGCTAGAATGGAGCTGGATTCTGGCTGAAGGGTTGTAGGGAAAATGGAGTTACTCAGCCTCTTTTTCTCCATCCCCGCTCACCTCTACAGCCACTACCTGAGGCCTTGCTTTCCTCCCAGGTTTCGTTGCCCATATGTGATACTGGATTAGCGCAAAAAGCCCTTGGGTGTGTGAGCATGGGGCACACCCGCCTATGATTGTGGACACCCGGGCAGAGCAGCCAGAATGCATGGGGTGCGCATACCTGTAAGAGCAGGCCCCTGGCCCAGGAGGCAGAGGTCTTTAGGAGAATGAGAAGAGAGGCTGGAGAGTGAGCAGTGGTCGAGAGGGCTGGGAGGCTTGGTTGTTGCCTCCCAGCCTCCCTGCCTGCTGGTGTGTCTGTACCTGGTCCCATTTCAGCATTAAAGCCCTCTCAAATCTACCAAGGGCTCTAAGATTCTTTATTTTTTTAAAGATTTATTTATTTATGCATATAAGAAATGGGGTAAAGGCCACGGTGTGGGGAACAGAACAGGCGAATTGACTGAAATACACTGCTGAGGGGAGCAGTGGGCAAATCAGGAGAGGTCTGCTGTGCCATGTGGGTAGCTCCCTGGACGGGGATCGAAATTGTGCTGCAGTGGCTGTGGACAGCTTCATAGGTTGCATCTTAACCCCTTGCGTCACTGGGGAGGTCCTCCAAGATTCTTTAAATGTTCGCCCAAATGAACAATGAACCTGCTGGTCTGGGATGGTTGCCTACACAGGGGTCCTCATTCTGCTCAGAGCACAGAGGTATCTCTAAGACTGTTGTGGTTGCAGAGTGGCTGTTGAGCTTGAGGTAGAAGTCTACATTTTCAATCTTGCCATGACATTGGTTCTACAGAAACTCTCAGCTTCGCTTTTCCCTCTGGGAAGAGGGTTGTGTCAGGGACCAAGCAGAAATGGAGAGTGGGTGTAGGGTAAATGACACCACTGACCTCTGTGGTGATCACCTGCGGCCTTGAATGCAGGAGGCGCTTGGGAGTGTGGCTTGGGGTACGCAAGCTTGATGGTGGACAACTGGAGTATGGTGTGGGCATGCGTAAGTGGGCATAGCTGAGCTGGGAGACTGAGCATATAAGGGCGGCGTCACAGAGCACATGGGCGGCAGAGGAGTGTGGCAGGGAGTGGCAGAACAGCTATGAGAGGAAGAGACCACCGGACGACGCCAGAGAGCAAAGATTCGCTGGGGGCTGAGGGGCCTGTCAGACTCCTTGCCCCCCAGGGTCCCCCCCTAACCCCCGCCTGCTCTGCACCTGGTTACTCACTACAAATGGTGTAGAAAGATCATTAAAGCCTGAAAAAGCCACTGAGGAGTCTCCTTTACCCGTCTGCCTGGATCCATAGAGAACCTGCTCTGTGCCTTCCTGCCACCTCAGTGGGCTCTCTTACCCTGTGGTCAGAGGGATTGTGCAAGTGTGGAAACAACAGAGGGCGGGAGTCCTGGAATCATCTTTAGATACAATCACTCATCTGACTCATTACTCTCAGGGAACTGCTCTTTCACCTCCCCCAAAGGTGGGTCACACGCACAATACCTGTTAGCTTCACACAAAGAGAGACTTGCCTGGCTGAACGGCTCAAAGCAAGTCCAGCAGATTTGCCTCCACACAGACGCTTCAGTTTCTAAATTATTGCCATCCCTGGACACAAGGGTCATCCTCAGAATCACAGAAGCTAATAATATTAATATTAATATGAAGCAAAGGCCTTCATAAAGCAGACTCAATGTTTCATTGTTTCAATGCATTCTGATGTGAAATGAATAAGTAATGGGATTATATCTAAATACTGAAATATGCAAGTCAGCATCTGTTTTAAGTCAACAATTCGAGCCTTTAAAAATCATTAAATGCTATAGCTCTTTTCTATGCTTCAGTCAGGAATATAATCTTACTTTGCCACTCTGCTTACTCCTACATTACTGGCTTCCTGTTTATGTGTGTGTTCAACGCCATCATCTCAGGACAGAGGTGAGCAGTTAGTATTGCTAAGAATATCACTTGGCGTGAACTTGCCATTTCTTTGTTTCCTTTGTAAATAATAATGCTAAATTTATATCAATCATCTTCCCCATATTTCTCTGAATTTCCATTTGTGGAACTGAGCTGATTTAATAAGATAGACCAAAAGTTGTGGGTACATTTTTTCTTCGTGCCTGGCTAAATTTACCACAGTGTGCCTCTGAGGCAGCTAGCCACACAGGACTTGGGGCCCTTGGCTTGCAATGTGTGAGCTGAACCTCAAAGAGTCGACGTCCCTACTGTTACTACTGACAGGGAACTCCTCGGGGGGTGAGGGGGGAAGCCCCCCTCTCACACAATCAGCACCAGCTGTAGTCCAATTAAACTCAACAGTGAACAGGTGTTCACTGTAATGACTTCCACACAAAGCACGCTTCCATTTAATACTCTTTACATCCGATACACTAACAACCCCAATGAAAGGGAGTAGTAGAAAAGGAGATGGAATTCAGTGGAAGAAAAACAGCAACCCCCAAACTCCTCCATAATCAGCATCAGAAGCCCCAATTAGCCTCAACATTTCACAGGTGTCCGCAGGAGGGTATTTTATGTAGAACCTACTCAAGTCAATTGTCCCTTAAGAACTTCTTGGAAAACATTTTGAAGTTTGACAGATTCAGGCAGCTCACTCACATTACCTCCCCAGTACTGTTATTATCATTATTTCATGGCTTTCGGGAGGCTACCCTGCTAGACACTCACGGGCAGAGAGATTAATGACACTCATGTAAATCCTGCCAATGTGCTTGGCCCATGGCATTTCTCTGCAACTTACACTGGGGGCCTGTGCTCCACTAGCAATAGAGACATCTAGAAAGCACCTCTTGGGGGAAGATGTCTGAAGTATATTCTAATCAAAATGTGGCTGGATGTCTGCAGTGTGCCTTGCTTTGGGGGGACAATGGGCACCTTTCAAGTTACTGGGACGCTGTCCCTTTAGGATTGATTGACAGCCAAGACCTGACAGCCTACACCTAGCAGGGTCACACCTAGTGGCTCACCCCAGGCTTGATGGAGGATGACTAATCACTAAGGGATTTCCGTAAATGAATTGGTGGCGCTCCTTCCTCAGTGTCCCTCATCCCACTGTGTTGTGACCACTTCTTGTGCCAGTGGGGCTACTGGAGTTGGCAGTCTGATGTTTCTTTGATACATAGGAATTTGTCATTTTTGAGGACAGAAGAAGAAAGGGGTTAACTGGTCTGAGGCAGGGACTTCAGAATTCCAGCTCCTAGTTCAGTCAGGGAGCAAGGCACACTCCTAAATCTCCCACATCTGATGGTGCAGAAAGCTGCATTTTCTTTTATCAGGGACAATTTGATAACTCACGCCAGAAGGAAACATGGTCAAAATCAATTCCAGATGTGAAACAGATGCTGGTGAGGGTGTCAATTGGTAAAAGCATATTAGAAAACTAGCTGATTTCCATAAATGAAGCTGGACATAGGACCAGACAGTGCCATTCCCAGTTGTAGTCATGTCTTAAATTTGTACCATGTAGACACAGATATGGCCTCCCATAACCCCATCTCCTGGGATTCATGCTGTTGTACAATCCCCTCCACTGGCAGATGAATGGACATGGTGACCTTCTCACCAATAGAATGCAACAGCTGTGATGGGAAATGTTTTCCATGATTAGGTTAAAGAAAATTGTAACTTCCATCTTTCTAACAGTCTCTCTTATTTGCCTTCTTGGCTTGCATGCTTTAATGGTGGAGAGGCCAGCATGGCAAGGAACAACCTATGCATATCCTTTGGTTAACAGCCAGTTAGGAACAAAGGTACTTAGCCCAATAGTCCTCTACAAACTGTATCCTGTCAACAGCTCTGGGAACTTGGAAGCACATCCTTCCTCAGTTGAGACTTCATTTAGATGAAACCCCAGCTTTGGCCAACACCTCAAATGCAGAGAACCCAGCCAAGCTGTGCCAGGATTTCTGACCCACAGTAACCATAAGATAATGTGGTCATTCATTACACAACCATAGACCACAAATACAGAAATGCTTACAAATTTGCACTCAAGGGCAAGTCTAAGAATTTTCATAGTAGCATATCCATAATACCTACATAAGAAATAATTCAAAATTCATGGATGATAAGACACATAAATACATTGCAATATGTTCATATAGTGAAAGCAATAAGAAAATTACTGACGCTAGCAGTGTATGGGTGAGTCTCACATATAATTAAGTGAAAAAAGCCAGACATCCCAGAGAACATGCTGTGTGACTCAATGAAGTTATAAAATAGGCAAAATGAACCTATCGTCTTATTTGAAGGAAATTAGGATGGTGGTTGCTTTGGGGGGGTGTATAGAGACAGGGGAGGGACTTAGGGAAGTTTTTGAAATGTTGATAAATGTCCTGCTGCTTAATATGGGAGCTGGTTATGGGTTGTTTTATGAACTTTTATGTGTGTCATAAGTAAAAAAGTTTAAAAGAAGTTGTCTTTTCCACCAATCCATCTTTTCAGTATAGAATATTGACAGACGGGTAGTTAGAGTGGTACATTATCTTTGTAGGCACAGTATCATTGTACATCTGGCAAGGAGAACACTGATTTCAAAATCTTTATTTACCAGAGGAGGTAAACTGAGTTGCAGAAAGCCTCAGAGAGATGGAGTGGAAGAAGCCAAACTTAGAGTTATTGTCAGAGCTGAACTTGCAAAGCAGTTTTCTTATATATTCTCAATAGATGTGAGGGCGATGTGACTGGACTTCCCTTCATGACCCTCCATGCTGGAGTGCCTTTTTTGACCGCCCAATGAGATTACCAGTTGCTATTGCAAACTCAGATAAGGAAGGTTTCTTTTCTAGATTGCCTAGCCCAGATTTGTGCCAATACCTAATAAAAAGGAGACTTCTGTTGTCCTGGTTTTTTTCATCCTCCATCTTGTTCCTTGTCATCTGAACCCTCCTTCCCATTTGTTTCCAAGCCTATTTCTTACACCGTGGCTAGTGATCCTCTTTACCTGATTTTATCCACTGTCTAATTCTCACCCAGTACAGGTGAAACTCAGTACCCTTTCCTGGCATTGAATTTGAAAACTTTCCTTGGCTTTGATTGGAACTCATCTTTCAGTGTGTATTTACTGCCAGCAGCTCTGGGTTACAAACTTAACTGGAGGCCTGCAAAAATTTTGTGGGTTCTGCTGCAGTCTCTGCAAAAGAGGGAAAAAAGAGAGAAGCATTTCTTTTTCAGTCAACAATCTATAAACATCCTATCTCTCTATGTCCCAAATGAGCTCTTAAATCCCATGTTAGGGAAGCATCAGCCAGTAAAGGAAGAGATGAGTATGAACTCTCTCCTCTTATTATCCTTTTCCCAGCTCTGAGAGTTTATAAAATGAACACGATAGATGAGGTCAGCTGTATACAAAAACACCTTATGATGAAATGTCCGCTCTATCAGAAGAAGCAGAGGATGGTTCCAGCAGCAGCCCCACTGACAGCATGGGGGTATCTAAAGAAAGAGTATGTCAATCAGAAAGGGAGTTGTTGAGCATAGAACTAAGACAGAGGACAGACCAGAGAGAACTCTGAAAATCTGTTCCAATATGATGTCTTCATTGGACCCTAGTTAGATGAGTTAAGCTCAAAGTCATCTAACTAGACTACCGTTGCTCTGATTCCAGACTCACTCAGGAGCTTCCTAATTACAGTTGACTTCCTGGGTCAACTGTAGGGAGAAGAAGGGCTGGGGAGAAGAGTATGAACATTTGATTTTCCTGACAGTTCACATCCCCTGTCAGTAGAGGAGTGGATATTTTTCTTTGGTGAGAAGATTTGGTGGTTTGTGAGTCTAGTTCAGGCAACTCAGGGACAAAAGTCAGGCAAATCCTGGAACACTGACAAGATTGACTTTTTGGATCTGTAAGTCTCTGGCTAGACCCTAGACCATGAAAAATTCATTAAGATAATGCCACTTTGGAAAGACTCTTGGTAGAGGGCCAGCCAGCCATTTCCTGGCATTATTCAATGTGGCTTTGGGCCCACTTTCAAAATCCTGATGGTACCTAACTGGATGGAGAGGGAGAGAAAGAAGGATAGAGATAAAAGGAGGTAAAATGGGAGTAGTCCATTCAAATTGCTTTTCATTGAGACGACAAATAGAAATTAAATCTTATTGAAAATGCACTTCTGGGCCTCCCCTGGTGGCGCAGGCGGTTGAGCACAGTGCTGTGAAGCTGTCTGCAGCCTCTGCAGCGCTGGTTTGATCCCAGCCGGCCGGCGAGGGTCCCACATGATGCGGCAGACCTCTCCTGTCTCGCCCGCTGCTCCCCTCAGCAGTGTATTTTGTCAGTCTGCCTGTTCTGCTCCCTCCTCTGTCTTTGGTGAATCCTCTCACCCTCCCATGCATCTGGCCTGTATCCCGGTTCTTGTATGGATAAATAAATAAATCTTTAAAAAAAAAAAAAAAGAAAATGCACTTCTTATGTGTTTCTCAAAGAAGGTAGACGCCCTTCTGGGAGTGTATGGCAATGTGTTTCCTTGAGATGAGCGAAGATAGGAGGTAAAACTCTGCACATCTTCGTGGAAAGTCAACTTTTGTCCCTGCTTTGGGGAAATGGACAAGATCAGACATTAACTTGTAGGGTAAAGATTTACTAGCTACCCAGAGTTGCTGGGCAATCAGGGACTATATTTCTCATTTTCTCTTGCATTTAAGTGGGTTCATGTGATGACTTCTCACTCATGAAAGGTGGGGAATAGGGATCAAGCAATTAAGAAGCAGTCTCTTTTCCCATCTAACAGTCAAATGGAGAGGACTCAGAGGCCAGATAGGAGGCCAGAGTCTGAACTAAACTGGTGGCTGGCCACTCCCGCAGGCCATCTTCAGGGGCCTGCTCATGGGTGGGGCCAATATAGCCAAAGAAAACAGCAAACACATAGCAACTCTTGTACCCCTCCCAACAGCCCTGCAGGCATCAGTGATTCCTTCCAGTATTGCTTTCTCTTGAGCTCCGTGAGACCTCAGAATCTTCTCAGGATGGGGCTCCAGAAAACTTGTGAATCCATCAGTGCTGGCTCTTGAGTGGAATTCGACTTGTCATCCTGGCTGAATGATAAGATCATAGAAGCAGCTTCAAGGGTTATCTCTCCCAGACGATATTTGCCTTTCAACATGGTTTTCATTACTCCATTAACTCAAAGGAGGAATCTGGAAATCTCCAGCAATCTGGCAGCTCAAGCAGGAGAGAGATTTGGAGCAGGGGACCATTTTTCCTTTGCTCTTCAAATTACACCATGAACCTGCTGCCTATTTCAATTCAATTCAATTCACCAGATATTTATTTCACTTATAGTAAAACATGCTTTGTCTACGCAGTCACATTTAACTCCATCACCAGCAAGTTTTTATTGAGCACCTGCTGTGTACATGGCAACAAACTAGGTGCTCAGGTGTTTCTTCTGTGATTATGTTGACTTATAACCACTGTAGAGAGAAGCGCTGTTCTCTGTCTCTCCCTTTTCCCCTCCCTATCTCGCCTCCCCACCCCTTCCTCTCTCTCCACAATTTCCCCCTGGGGAAGGTGATTTCCCGGAGGAGGCCTCGTGTACTGCTGTCCAGGGCTGTTTTGCTGCCGTCAGAGCCCCCTCAGTGCTTCCCTGGGTATGCTGAATGGAGAGAGCTCTTCATGCCTGTAAGGGACAGTATCTGCCTCCTTTTCTCTTCCCCTATGTTACTGAACATTGGCCTCCTACGAGGGCCAGAACTCTCTCTGCAGGGACTCCGCAGACTGCTGGTAGTCAATCAGACTCTTCTTTTTGGCTACTGCCTTCTCTAGGGTGCCTTCACTAACGTGATGCTAGGGCAAAAAGAGTGAAATTTTTAAATCCTCCATCATTTTTTGAAGGAGGGGACTCCAATGGGTAGGATTTCATTCCCACCCACATCATGTTCTAGACTGGAAAGGGCAGACCTATCCCTTTCACCCACTGACATGTGTCTAACTCAATGACTGGGTTGCCAGGCAGAGCCACAGCTATCCTGGCAGCTGTAGGAGAAACGGGGGAAGGCAGCTGCCAGGATGGGGCTGGAGATGTGCCTCCAGGTGATGGCTGAGTACATGGCCCAAGTTACTAATGCTCCCATTTAAGCCTTGGAAATGGAGCGAGAAAGGCAGAGGTAGGTGGGTAGAGGGCAAATCTCAGCTTCTCCCAGCTGGGGCTACCTGTTGGGTGCTGGGTTTCCATAAGGCTGGGCTACAGGGGGATGGATCTTCGGTGCCCACCCTGCTAGCTGTTGGCACAGTGGGAAGGGCTGCAGACACATGATTAGTTAATGAAAACTTGGATTTTGCAGAGAACAGCCAAAACTGTGGAAGGGTGGCAGCTGCTACACTGAGCAGAAGCCCTAGGAAAGCCCTAAAGTTGTAGAATCTGCATATTTTCCTCACCCCTACCTAGGAGGCCAGCACAGAGCAGTCATTACAGGACTTTCCTGGAGGCATCAGGAAGCCAGGGATGGTGATTTGTTTAGATTTGTCTGAATAGTTGTGGGCTGCCAAATCGCACAGACAGCTGCAGTCAGTTGCTTTCTTCATGCTGTTTAATCCGTGCCATGCATTTTATCAGCCACATCTCTGCTCCGCCCTGGATGTCTTGGGAAATCATCATAACTTAATAGAGCGTCAGAGTCCTAAATCTGTTCCTTTTCTGCAACATTGCTACATTTATTCAACTGTGTCATTAGCTGGGAGATGATAACAAACCACAGGTTCATACTTTTTCCAACATGGACACTTGTTTATTGAACCCATGTAGAAGGACAATGGACTGTGGGTGTCATTCTCTCCAGGCCAGAGCACCATCTCTCCTTCCAGAAGTAATGGTGATGTGAGTGAGAAAGAGAAATCCAATTATTCGTGGGCTGGGAATTTGACGTAACAGGAATTCTGTGGGCAGCTGGGCTTTATCTGCCCAAGAATTCCTTTGGGTAAAAGTAAAACACCTTCCCACCACCCCCCTCTGAATCAGTCTTTTTGGTGAATCTCCTAGTGGCATAGGGTACAATTGGGAGCTGGACTTTGTTGTCTTTTGGTTTTTGCACAGAATCAACCTGCAATGATCCTGGAGCCCAATACTATTTAGGGGAGATTGTGGAACTGGCAGAGTGGAGTTTGGAAGTCAGGTGTTGGAATAAGTTTATGGGTTTTTCGTATTTGATCATCAGTTGGCTTAACTGAACCTTAGAACCTTACCGCTAAGTGGAAACTTGGACATAAGTTTATTTCAAACTCTTCATTTTATGGAAAAGGAAACCAACGTGCAGAGAGATGACTTGCATTGTTACAGACCAGATCAGCGGCAAGCATCTCCCAGGTGGCAGATATCCAGGTGCATGGGGTTGTCAGAGTGTCGGGTCTCCAGGTGCACCGGTTGTGTTTTCTGGTTGCAAACAACAGAAAGCAACTCTGGGAAACTTCACCGGGTTATTGGAAGGACAGAGGGAGCTTAACTGGGAGAGAACTTAGAACACATGATCTGGAACTAGACTAGATGTAAGGTGAGGAAGGGATTGCCTAAGAGGAGTAGCAGTCTACTGGGGGCAGAAATGGACCTCAGTGTTTTCAGTTTCTGTGTAACCTGCTGGCTTTCACTTTCTCAGGAGTGTGCATCCTTGGGCTTAACTTTGTTGTGCATCTGTCCACCAGCCATGTTCTCTCAAACTTACCAGAAGACAATTCCCTCAGGTGCTGGTGGCTCCCTGCATTTCTCTGCCTTAGGGTATTCTCTGCTTGGGGACACGATGGCTCACGGCAGGTCAGATCAGAAGTACTGGGGACTCAACTCCCACAATCTATCCTCAGCCACTTGGTTTTTAAATAGTCTAACTTCCTCTCACCTCAGGGAGTTAATTTGTAGAGTATTCTGTATATAGCTTCTGGGGGGGGGTCCCCAAATAGGGCTGAGTTCCAGTTGCTCACAGCATCAATGGGGTCATTAGCCTACATTTTTTTCCTTTCCTGTCAGACTTTCTCTTTCTTACATTGCTTCTTGGGATCACCCCCCAAATAAAATGCTTGCCACCCAAATGTTTTATGGTCTACTTTGAGGAGATCTCAATTAAGACAAGCCTCTTGCTAGCACCTTGACTAGGGGAAAACATGGCATACCAGACTATGGTCATGAGGCCATATCCTATAAGGAGGAAGAGTCTCCTAAAGAAAATTTCAGGGCATTTAAGATGGTGTCTTTGGGGGGAACTTCACAACAAATTGTCCATAAAATACTAACCCATCAACCTCTTGATTTCATACATTGGTTCACGGAGTGCTTCTTAACATTCACACTCATGATGGAGTTTACTAATTCTTTTAAGTGAATGGCTTATACACTCCTCATCTGGGGTAAAGCCTCTTTATTATTTTGCAGGAGCCCTTGCCTTCTCATCCCTTTAGAAACAGATCACCTTGAAATTCATCCAGACACATGGCCTGTCCAACCAAAGATATTTTCCAGCAGTTAGAAGTGTCCAGGGGACAAAGTTGAGTGAATGGGAAATAAGTTCAGGTGATGACATGATATTCAGGAAATGTCCTTTCAAAAGAAATTACTTGTTCTTTCTCTCCCTTTATCTCACCATGGTCTCATAAATTATTCACTGTCTTTCTTGGTCCATGCATGATCATCCATCCATTCCTCCATACAGCTATGGTGTTTTTTTTTTTTTTAATGGGCAATGGTGAACTCACTAACTCACTACTCAACACAGAAAAGTAGGATTATGTCAATTATTTACATTTATGGTGCTTCTGCATTCTAACCTCCTGCCTCCTCCTACCCCATAGGAGCATCCTAAATCCGGTGTTCGACATTTCTTTATTTTCCCTTTTTGATTGTTTTATTTCACTGTATCATAGCAACAGGGTCATAGAATGACATAGAATATGATGTTTATTGAAGTGATTTGACTCCATATGACTGCCAGAGCTAGTTAAACCATTGCTGTATCGTTTTTATATCTGGAGCTGTACCTAGACTAGCAGTTGGAGAAGGAGGGAGGAGACCCAGGAGGGCCTGACGGGGTATGGTTTCAGCTCCAGTGGTTGGCCTCACTCTGTCAGGATTCACAGAAGCTGAAGGACAGGTTGACATGCTTCTCTGTGCCGACATAATCAGCCAGCCGGTCAGTGATGGGGTGCACGAGCTGCAACAGTGCCCGGGACCTGGTACCCACTATCTGAGCATAGGATGTTCTGTCTTCCTGATGTTGTTCAGATTATCCTTTATTTTGCTAACCCAGAGCAAGGCAGGAAAGGGAATTCTGAGAAATGTAGTTCCAGGTTAGCTAAACTGACAAAACATAAATCCTTCCACAAGATTCACGGACTCTTTCTACAAAGCAAGTTTTAAATTAAATTTAAGTGGAAACTTGCCATAATTTATTTTAAAACTATAAAATCCATTTATTTTGCCAAATGTCAATATACCTATTTAAAGCATTTTTGCCTAGAAAAATTTTAATGAAGTTTTACAAACTTTAATGAAGTTTTAACATAGTAAAAAGCATAAACCTGTACAACTCTACAATTCCCATT
Organism: Talpa occidentalis; assembly: GCF_014898055.3. Taxonomy (NCBI): domain Eukaryota; kingdom Metazoa; phylum Chordata; class Mammalia; order Eulipotyphla; family Talpidae; genus Talpa; species Talpa occidentalis. The sequence continues at coordinate 127,582,348 of NW_023603184.1, read as the reverse complement.
AACCACATATGAGGATGCCTTTACTCCACCACCTCGACAGCACTTGTTGCTTCTGATCTTTTTGATATGGCTCCTTCTCACAGTTGTGAGATGGTGTCTCATTGTGGTTTTGATCTGCATTTCCCTGATGATAAGTGATGATGAACATCTTTCATGTGCTTATTGGCCATCTGTCTTTTTGAAAAGTGTATAGTTATCTCCTCTACCCATTTTTTGGCTGGGTGTTTTCTTTTTGTTGAGTTGTATAAGTTCTTTGTAGATCTTGGATATTGACCTCTTGCCAAATGTATGATGTGCAAATATTTTCCAGGAATAATTATCATATATTGCCCTGTTGTCTGCCCATTTGTAGCTTATTTTCACTTTCTTTTGACATAGGTCTTCTCAATTTTAGTATGATTGAATTTATATAATTTTTTGATGGTTAACACTTTTTGAGTATTATTTAAGAAGTCTTCTATCTCAAAGTCTAAAAGCCATTCCCTATGATATTTGTTAAGAGTTTTAACATTTTATTTTTTATAGTTAAGCCCTTGATCCATCTGGAATGTATTTTGGTGTATGGTATGAGGTAGGGACACAATTTCATATTTTCCATATGGATAACCTTTTTTATCCCACTCTGTTTATTTTCCCACTGAGCTGGCAGGCCATCTCTGTCATAAACCAAAGTTTCATACATGTGTTAGTCTATAACTGAGCTTTTTATTCTATTCTGTGCTTTGTCTATACCAGTGCCAATACCATTCTGTCTTAATTACTGACTGTATTTGCACAAAAATGCAAGATATCTGGTGGGTAAGTCTTTCCTACATAATGACCTTCTTCATAAAAGTCATGGCTCTATCCCCCCCCCCCCCCCCCCCCCCCCCCGCTTTTCACTTTCATTTAAATTTTATAATCAACCTGTCAATTTCCATGAAAAAACATGTTTGCATATTGATTGGAACTTTCTTGAATGAGGGGAATGAACATTATGCTTTTGTCTTTCTATTCACAATGTGTGATAAATTGTTTAATTTATTTGGGTTATCTTACTGGCTATTAATAGAGTTTTATAATTTTCCCTGTAGATGTATTTTTGGATTTATTTCTAGGTTCCTGGTAGCCTTTAGAATGATTGTAAATTTTGTCTTTTTTTAAAATTGCATTTACTGGTTGTTTATTCTAAGGGCACAGAAAAGCAATTGACTTTTGCTAAACTTGCTTATCTCTTCTAATAATTTGCTCATAGAACTTTTTTGCTCTTCTGTGCAAACAATTATGTTATCTGAAAATAATGGCAGTTCCATTTCTTTATTTCCATTCCTTCTTTTTTCCTTTCCTTTTTGTGCTGAGGTTTTAATGCCATGATGAATAGAAATGATATGACTGGGCTGTCTTATCTCATTTCTGATTTTATTGAGAATTATTCTAGTGTTTTTTTCATTTAGGATATTTTATTTCCTTACATTATTCATTTTTGTACAATATTTGATTTCTCCCCTCAGTCATAGTCCCCATAAATCTTCCACCACCCCATCACCTGAGAACCATCACCGTAGACCCTTGTGCTCTTCCCTCTCCTGTTTTGACTCATGTCCCTCCTCCTCCTCCATGGTATGCCTCAGATCTGTAGTTTGCTTGTAAGTTTGGTCTCTTTTTTTTTGACCCTTTGTTTGGTTTCCCTATATTCCTCCTATAAGTAAAACCATCTGACATTTTTTCTTTTTCATTTAGGATATTCTAAAGTTATTTTATAGGTACTCTTATCAGACTAAGAAGTTTCTTCTATTCCTTATTCTCTAAGAAGTTCCTCTTATGAAACATTTTTATTATGATATATAACATAAAATTTAACAATATATATATGACATAAACATAAAATTTGCCATTTAATCATTTTAAAATGCAGAGTTCATTGGTATTCATTGCTGTTATACAGTCATCACCACTATATTTTCCCAAGATTTTTTCATCATCCTCAAAAGAAACTCTATAACCACCAAGCCAAAACACTCTATTCCCCTTTTCCTGAGGCCTGGTAACTTCCAACCTGCTCTCTGTTAAATTTGCCTGTTCTAGATATTTCATGTTTATAGAATCATACAATATTTGTTCTTTCACTTAATTTTAAAAAATTCATCCATGTTGTAGCATGTGTCAGAATTTTATTTCTTTTTATAGATAAATAATATCAGTGTATATCACATTTTATTAATCCATTTATCTGTTGATGGAATGGATTATTTTCAGTTTTTGGCTATTCTGAATAATTATTCAATGAGTTTCTTTTTAAGTCATAAATTTATCTTGAATTTTATAAATGCTTGTTTGCATCTGTTGAAATAATTGTGTGTATATCCTTTCCTCTGGTCATGCAAGAATGACATTTTAAGACTTGCAGGGTCTCAACCATTTTACTATCCATGTGTCCTTTCTCAGCAAACTATTGGAGGGTATGTTCCATCACATGGAGGGAGTAAACCAAGAAAGAGGAACATGTAGGATACAGGAAATGGAAGGCTCAGCAAAGGAGCCAGAGGCTGCCATGGCAAGACTATGGTGATAGACAGGAACCCAGATCTGAAGCTTTGAGGAAAGCGTGGAGCAGGTAGAAACACCAAGAGACAGTCTTCAATAAGGAGAAACTGACATTCTCCACTCAAATATATTGAGAGAAGTGCAGTCTGGACAGTCTGGTAGCAATGTTGTTAACAAGAAAACAAACAAGAGAAATATTAACACTAGACAAAACAAGAAATGTATGCAGGCAAGGAAAGGGAGTCATAGGGTAGCCGATGGCTCCTCTGCAGATGGCATTTACTTGGGCATAGATGTAAACACAGAACGTTCATCTGTCGGACAATGTGATGCAATGTTTCAGAGAATGGGTGCAGGAGCAGTGCATGTGTGTGGTTTGGCGGAGGAGAGCGAAATCTTTATCTTCCCTACTGGAAAGTTCATGTATAATGCCTAAACCAGAACAATCAGAAGTTAGAATTACAAACATGTTATTTACTGATAGGGGCCTAAATACTGAAAGAACTCATGGGAAAAATAGAAATTAAATGCCTCTGGGGAAAGAGAGAGGGAGGGGGCAGGGACTGCTATTTGTGGCAGCCAGTCTTGCAGAGCTATTTGACTCTAAATGATTGTACCTATACGACCTTCGTGAAAACACAATTAAAAAGATGAATGAAACATTCTTCTCTAGCATCTCCACATTCAATCACTAAATATCTCCAGAACATACCTCAAATCCATCTTTTGTCTCTTTTTTGGTGACTTTTTTCCTTTTCTCTATTTTGAAGAAAAGTTTGAAGGGATTATTCAAATAAGCTTGTAACTATTTAAAATCAAGAGAAGCTAATTTTTTAAATTAGATTTCACAGGAAGAACAAGACCACAGATGGGTGCTTCCACCACTTCCCGCCATTACATGGAGTTCACACCCGCCCTCCCTCATCTCCTGTGTCAGTGAGGTAGGTGGCTTCACTCCCATCCAAGGACTGCCCCTTTCCCTTCGGTCACTCTCAGAAGCCTCAGGCATTTCACTTCGTGGTCAACTCCTCTCCCTCTCCACATGAACATTTCAACAAACCTTCATCTTTCCCATTAAAAAAAGCTCTCTCTTGTTTTCTCAGCTCCTTCAAACTATTTTACTCTTTTACCGACTCATTTCTTCATTCATTCAATATTTGTTGAGTGCCTACTATGGGTCAATGACTATTTTAGGCCTGGAGGTTTAGCCCCTGTTATCATGAGGCTTAACACTTAGTTGGGGAGCTTATGGCCCAGTTGGAGAGATCGACCTGAAATATCCATACAAACAATTTCTGGTACTGTGTCCAGTGATGTGAGGACAGGTGCAGCATGCACAAGAGACTGATGGTGGCAGCTAACCTCACAGGGAACTGGGGGAGGGAGTGTGAGTCTGGAAGCTTCACTAAGGACATGCCAGCTAAGCCCAGCCTGGAATGATGATGAGTAGAAGTTGGTTGAGCTGAGGATTGGGATGGGGAGTTGGGAAGAGTAAACTCTAGGTAGAGGGAACAGTTTGGAAGGGGACCTGAAACAGGGGCTGGGGTCTAGGTCATACTGAGTAAAGGGGTGACGGCACCACACGAGCTTTTGTTTGAAGTTAGAGAGATAGTGTGGGGCCTCTTTAGGCCTCAGTGAGGACTTAGAATTTTAGACCAGACTTTTAGGGGGCTGCCAGCCTCCACTTTACCCCATATTTTCTCCTCCTCAAACCTGATTGCCACCGCAGTGAAGGTCCTTTTTCTAGGTCAGTATTGTGTTCCATTGTTGAGTTCAGTGGACCTTTGTTTTTCCTAGTGTTCACTTCATTTCATTCAACAGCTACTTCTGTCTTCTAGGCATCCATGCTGCAACCTCCAGATACCAGTCATCCTGTGAACAATTCTCTTGAATTATTTGTTTTCCCTTTGTTTTTCTCCTCTTTCTTAGGTTCCAGTTTTCTTTTTTTTTTTTTTAAAGATTTATTTATTTATTTATACAAGCACTGGGTACAGTCAGAAGTGGGGGAGGGTGAGAATTCACCAGAGCCAGAGCGGGGAGCAGAGCAGGCAGAAGGACCGAAGTACACTGCTGAGGGGAGCAGCGGGCGGCAGGAGAGGTCTGCGCGCCATGCGGGACCCTCCTCCGGTGGCTGGGGAGCAGCCGGGGATTGAACCGGTGCCGCAGAGGCTGCAGGCAGCTTCACAACCCAGCGCTCAACCGCTGCGCCACCTGGGAGGCCCAGGTTCCAGTTTTCTTTTAAGACTTCTGCCTACTCTTTAGGTACTAGCATTTCTAAGAGTTCTCTCATAGTTTTCCTCTCATCTTCTCATGGTCCTACCGTGATTCGCTTTCCCAAATTCTCCTCAGTTCTGGTCCTTTGAAGATGTGGTTCCCGTTATCTTGAATGCTTCTCCTTCCCACCTTTCTATTTCACTTGTTAATCCTACATATCCTTCAGGCCCTGTGTAGGGTAAGGAAAAATATCAGGCTTTTCTGCCCTCCCGCCATCAGGATAGATGAGGGAACCCTGTGATCCTGAATGCATGCCTGACGGCGGGCACCTGAAGTGGGTACACCTGTGCTAAGACTGTGCTTTTTTAAGGGCGGCGTCACGGGGACGCCAGCAGTAGCAGCAGAAGCCGAAAGAGAAGCCGAGAAGCAGCAGAACGAACACCAGAGAGCCCAGATAGAGTGAAGACTTGCCCAGCCCCCCAGCCAGCACCCCTGCCTGCCATATGCCTGGTGAACCCCAAATAAAAAAACCTGCAAAACTACTGAGGACTCTGACTCCTCCTTTAGCCGGTCTGCATGGGATCAGAGAACCTGCACCGTGTCCGTTCCTGACCTTACACCCAGCTTAATAAGAATCTCCACAAAAAAGTGATTTCCCTGAGCAGGTTGATGATGGACTACCATGTCTCCAGAAAGCACACACATACTCTTGAAGCTCAAATGTAGTTATAAAACCCAGATTCCTCTCCTGGACTCCCAAATCCACATATTCAGCTACCTACATGACAACTACACATAAATGTCCTCTGATATCTACAAACCAACGTGTGAAAAACTGAACTTGTCATTGTCCCTCTAAATCTGTTCCTTTTCTGGATTATTCTATGTCCTTGAATTGCATGGCCATCTGCTTATTTGCTTGAGTCAGAGTGTCAGCATGATCCTGCTCTCCTCCAAGCCCCATACAGCCTATTACCAAGTCTTTTTGCTCCAAAATAACTGTCCTTTATTCTCCACACCCACTGCCATTCATTTTCCTGGTCAAGGCAAATGTCACTTATCACCCACCTGGCCTTTTGGACTAGCCTTTAGCTGGTCTCTGTCTCTGTTTTTGCATCTATCCCTCTCATAGAATGGTCAAACTATAGTCAAAGAGATCTTTGGAGAATGCACATTTCTCCCTCAAATTCTATTCTGGCTCCTCAACACCCTTGGAATAAATGTCAAACTCTTTGAAGTAATTTATAAGGTCCCACAAGATTTGTCTACTTCTTATCATCTCTATCATTATCTCTCCTAACCCTCCCCATCACACAGCTTAAACTTCATTTTAATTTCTCAAATTTTTTTGACCCGCTTGTGTGAGATTCTCTGCAGTAGGCTGAGGGTATTTATCAAAAAACCAATGTACGGGGTCTCCCTCGTGGCACAAGGGGTTAAGACTCCACCTATGAAGCTGTTTGCAGCCACTGCACCACCAGTTCAATCCTGGCAGGCCAAGGAACTACCCACATGGTGCAGCAGACCTCTCCTGACTCACCCGCTGCTCCTCTCAGCAGTGTACTTCAGTCAGTCTGCCTGTTCTGTTCCCCACTCTGTGTCTGGTGAATCCTCTCACCCCCCACACCTCTGGCCTGTACCCCAGTTCTTGTATGCATAAATAAATAAATCTTTTTTTTTTTTTAAAAAAAAAACAACAATGTCGATAAGGCAAAAGCTGGTGCTAAGGTTGGGAAGCCCTGAGCCATTGTAAAGCAGCTGAAGGATGTTGAAGAAGGCAGGTGAGCCTCTTAAAATCACCTGTTTGGTGATGCCCTGTTCACTTTTGAATAAGGGTGAGTTGCTGAGGAACCCATCCTCGGGGGCTTATGGTGGAGATCACAGCCAATGGGTGGCCTCTCTCTAGTCCCCGTGTGGAGCTTACCATCCACGGATCCCTTAGCCATGTGCACATGCAAAGGGTTGGCCTTAGTGCAGGGGTCTGCTTGTCACGTTGGTGGCTATGAAGGCCGAGTGTTGGAATGGCAGCAATGAATACCACTGAGGATTGGAGGATTACCCCCCAAAAGAGTACAGAGTGTCACCAGTCTCAGAGTGAGTGCATCCTGGGCTTGTGGCTGAGACCAGAGACGGAGAAGGCTGGGAGCCTGATGTGCCTGGTGTTTGTCAGCCAATGCCATGGGTGAAAAGAGCAGTTCCCAACTCCTGGCGTGAGCAGCACCTTTGGTGGAATACTTGATGGATCATCTGCTGGTGCTAATAATGTTGTCTTTTGGCCCTAGGTTGGTGCCCTGACTGGGCTAGTTGTATTCTGTTTACTTTTGTGGGTCATGGCTGTAGTGTTCCACATTTGCCAAGGGAAAGTTATGTTGAGATTGTACGGGGGAAAAAATCCCTGAGCGGGTGGACTGTAGGGTAAATGTGGATGGCTCAGGCTTCTGCGCCATTGGCCTCTCTGGCTATCACCTGTGGCCTTGGATGCAGGAGGCACTTGGGCGTGTGGGCTCGAGTACGCATGCTTGATGGTGGACACCAGGAGCATGGTGTGGGCATATGTAAGTGGGCACAGCTGAGCCGGCAGACTGCGCCTATAAGGGTGGCGTCACAGAGGACGGAGGAGCAGCAGAGGACTCTGTGCCAGAGAGCAGTGGAGAGCGGTGGAAAAGACAGCAGAGGCTCGTTTACGTGAACCTGGTGAGCCTGGTGAGCCTGGTAAGCACCCCCAGCACCTAGTTACCTCACTACAAATGGAGTAGAAAAGATCATTAAAAGCCTTAAAAAAAGCCACTGAGGATTCCAGAACTCTCCTTTACCTGTTTGCCCAGATCCATAGAGAACCTGCTCTGTGCCTTCCTGCCCTACACTCCCCAAGGAGGAGGTCCCTTCTTTGAGTTTCCAAAGGGCCCTTTCTCTGCCTAATAACAATCGCTAGCTAAGCTATGTAGTGATTGGCTTATTTATTCCCACCTAGGCTGTATACTCCATCAGGACAAAGACTACCTGTTTGTTTACCTTTGTGCTCCTGGCCCCAATGCAGAGCCTGGCACTTGGAAATGCATAGCAAGTATTTATGGATGGGCTCGCTGAATGTTTCACCCAATGTTTTATGTGACTTGTAGCTCCCTGGCAGGGGTGAGCCAGGGTGAAGAATGTTAAAAGCTATGTTTGTGGTCTCTTACTGTTTTTAAAGGCCACTTGTGGCCTCTGATTGTTTTTAAGCCCTGAGCACTAGAACTAATGGACCAACTTCATTAGCTCCAGATGTGCTCAGGCTAAGACACGTGCAAATGGGGAACCACATCAAAAGAAGAGGGAGATGGTGCCAGCTGACAGAGGCACCGAAGGCAGGGATGGTGGGGTGACAGTGCGGAGGGTGGTGAGCTTCCCAGAGCAAGGCTGCTCTGCTCTTGGTTAAAAATGATTCTAACTTAACTGGTTGGGATTCATCTGGGACCACAATAATGGAGTCAGGGAGGTTGAGCAGGAAATTTCCAAATCCTCTCAGAGAGATGATCGCGAAGTGTGGTCCAGTTTCCCCGGTGGTCTGCAAAGCTGGTCTCCTGCAGGGTGAATATTATTGTCAAGCTTTGGTTGCTGGTGTGAATTAGTGATTACTTCTGATGGTCTTCATTTGGTGGCTCAATTAAAGCAGGGCCATTCTGAATTCTCCATTTCTTTCGGGATGGTGAGCAGGAACTGGGAGGGAGGTGTCTTTTGTCTCACTGAAGAGAGCAGGAAGTTTGAAAACCACGCTCTGAGGTAGACTTGACCAGCAAAAGGATAGAGGGCAGGAAACTTCTATGGTCTGTCCCTTTGTTGCCCCAAAATCATTCTTCATGGAGTTGGCTGCTGGCCTCTAGCTTTGAGCTGCCTGGAGTGAAAATTGTAGGAAGAGAACTAGAATTACCAATAAAGTATGTTTTTTTCTGAGCTTGCCACAATGCAGCCTCTGTCAGGTCAGCAGGAAGTCGCTGCTGATGACAGTGGTGATGATAAGGGTAAATGAGAGCTTAGGTCCTTCCGAGCAATTTTAGATTAAACTCTCTAATAGCCGAAGTGGTCGAGACTCTGCTTTCCACGCGTCTGCTCTGGAAACACCATCAATTCATTCCCTTCGTCATCAGTATTTTTTGAGCAACTTTAGTTGACCCTTGTACAGAATGGGTTTGAACTGCTCAGTGCACTTAGATGCGGATTTTCTGGTAAACGGAGGATGTCAGCTTACAGAATCCATAGAGACAGTAGAATACTGTAAATGTGCTTTCTCTTCCTTATGATTTCCTTTAAAACATTTTCTTTTCTCTAGCTTACTTTATTGTAAGAGTGCAGTGTATAATACAAGTGGCCGATAAACCGTGTTAGTTGACTGTGCACCTATTAGTAAGGCTTTGGTCAACAGAATATTAGTTACGTTTTGGGGGAGTCAAAAGTTACATGCACCCCAACCCATGCTTTGTTCAAGTGCTACGTGGTAGGCAGGTACTTGTCTCGAAACTCACTGTCTAGTAGGGAAGGGAAACATTAAGCAGGTAAAGCCTCAACTGCTTAATCACAAATTGTGATGTGCACTGTAAGGATGCTTGGGGGCAAGTGAGGCAAAACAATTTAGAGGCAGGGTCAAGGATGGTGTCTCTGAGGAAGACCAAAGGAAGATGGAAGAGCCTTTAGGGCAGGAGATAACATGTGCCCAGGGAAGAGTTTCAATAAATCTGAGTAAGACCCATGCAGGTGGACCAAGTGTGTGAGGGGAAAATGAGAAGGATGATAGGAAAGGATAGGAAAGTGTCGGGCAAAGCCAGGTGAGAGCCATGCCCTCCAAGAGCTTGTTAAGAATTTTGTGCTTTATGAGTTTGATTCCCCCTCCAGCAGCTGACTCACACGGTGCAGCAGACCTTTCCTGTCTCGCCAGCTGCTCCCCTCAGCAGTGTATTTCAGTAGATCTGCCTGTTCTGTTCCCCACTCTGTCTCTGGTGAATCCTCTCACCCCCACCTCTGGTCTACACCCCAGTTCTTATATGCATAAATAAATCTTTAAAACAAAAGAAAACAAACAAACAAAAAAAGAATTTTGTGCTTACTAAGCTCAATGAGTAGACAACTGATGAAAAGTTTTAAACAAGAGAGTAACATGTTTTTAAAAGATGACTTTGGCATCTTTGTGAAAATAATAGGGGCAAGTGTGAAGAAGCAAGGTGTTGCCACGTGGAAGAATCTTGAAAACATTATGCTAAACAAAAAGAGCTGAAGGAACCAAAGCTCACATGATTCCATTTGTATGACGTGTCCAGATCAGGTAATTATATGGAGACAGAAAGCCAAGTAGAGGTTACCTGGGGATGAAGGGAAGGGAAAATGGGGAGTCACTGCTTCATGAGTTTCCCTTTCTGGAGATGAAAATATTCTGGAATTAGAGTGATGATTGCGCTACATGGTGAATGTGCTCAGTGCCTCTAAACTGTATACTTGACAAGGACTGAGATGGAACATGTCACGTATATGCATTTTACCACAACATACAGTAAAAGTGAAATCATGACCAGTAAGGAATCTCTTGATGAGAGCTTGGTCGGATTGGTCATGGAGAGAATGGAATGGATTCAGGACAATTTTGGAGGTAGAACTAAGTATTTGGTGACAGATTGGTGGTAGAGCATGTTGGAGAGAGAGGTTCCAAGGATGACCTCCAAGTTTCTGGCTTGAGAAAGTAGCTGAATAGAGGGAAGTGGAGGGAAGAGCAGGGGTAGGGAGTGGTAGGGGAGGGCAGACCCAGGGGGCATGTTTGGACATGTTAGGTTTGAGATGCTCATGAGTCATCTAAGAGCGCTATCAAGTCATCTTGAGCGGGTAAACCTGGGGCTCAGGGAGGCAACCTGGGTTTGAGTTGTGGGCCAGAAGGTAGTACGGAGCGGTGAGAATAAGTATAGTCACCCAGGAAAACTGTGGAGGTGAGAGAGGCTTGGGCTGTGCTGGAAGAAGTGGGTAGATGGGAGGTACTACCAAGCAGGAGAGAACAGAAAGGATGATGGCAAGGAAAATTAGAGGAGTGCTAAGTGAGGACAAAGTTGGCAGCATCTGGAATGTGTTATGGGCTTCTGAACAGAGATTAGTAATAAGAACAACAATTAACATCTAAGGACTCACTGTCTGCCAGACAATGGGCTAAATACTTTATATGAGTTCTTAGTTAATCTCCACAAGAACCCTGTAATATCTCCAATTTATAAGTGAGGAAACTGAGGCATAGAGGAGTTGAATTTTCCCAAGACTACATAGCTAGTCAGGAGTGGGGCAGGTGGAGAGGCTCTGCTCATGATCAATACCTCTGCAGCCTCAACTGCCCATATGGGGTAAGCTGATGCTCCTGAAACTCACCGTCAGTACAAGAGGGTTTAGATTGAGAGCTCTCAACTTATTGATGAATAAACATGAAACAGCTTTGTTTTTCCAATAACTCCTGCCAGCTGTGCCCTGTCATCCATAAGCCCCTCCCTCCCTGCTGGGGCAGCAGTTCCCTTAGCAACTTCTCAGTTGGATTCCATATTTTTTTTCACTCCTTTCTGCTTATTAGGACGGTCTCATTCTGGTTATTGGTGTTTACTCTCATTCATTTTGCAATTTCAACTTCAACTTCTGATTCCATTTAAGGTCTTTGCGTCCCTCCCAATACTGGTTGTGCTCCTGGCCCCAGTGGCTTGGAGAGAAGGCTAAGGTGTAGTCTGCCTCCTGTACCCTTTCCTTGCCCATGATTTCCCCTCTGGTGAGACTTGGGGACAGATGTGGGAGGGAAAGGCTCTTCCCTTTCCCCTACCTGATTGCAAATGGGGAATTTGATTGTCTTCTCTCCAAAGGTCATGACACTTTGGACCTTGGGTTGGTAGACTTGTTGACCTTGGGTTTGGTATGGAGAAGGGGACACCCCAACAAGCTCCCAAGCTTATTGATGGGAGCTTTGCAATCTGGACCACATCTTTCCAATATCCCTCAATTGGTGGCTTGGAGGAACATTCCCCTGATGTCTCCCCAGTTTGGCCCATGTCTCAGTGATCTCAGGTCAACCTGCAACCCAGCCTGTAAACTATGACTCACTGCTGGACTAACTGGCAAAATGGGTCCATCTTAGTTTTTCTGGAAACTGTAACTCTGGATTTGGCTGTCTCTTCAGTTCTTGCTACATGGGTACATCAGGAAGTCCAAGGACTAAGAAGTCTACCAAGCAAAATGCCAGCCTCCCTTCTTGCAGACACCCTAACCTTGATAAGCCAGTCTTCGAGGGCAGCCACATCCTCAGTCGTAGGAAGGGAACACTGTCGCTTCTAAAAGACAAGCTTGCTGACTCTCTACGCTTTCCGTTTCATCTCTTCATGATGTAGACCTGCGAATTGGTTCTTTCATTCTCCCCATGAGCACTGGCGCCTTCTTTGAAACCAGCTCTGGAAAATGTGGGACCTTCTCTTTCAGCAAGGATGCTCAGTCTGCTGTCATTTCTACACCTGCAAAGGTCAGACGACCCCAGTCGATGACTCACACCAGCTTGTTAGAGCTGATTAAATCCCTTTCAGAAAGTGGGCTGCTGTGGAGACTTGATGCTGTGTATTTTCAGGTCCAGAACAACCACCAAGGAATAGAACGAGCCTGGCAAAGAAGGGAGGAAGGAGACCCAACCCTGGACATTTTTACCCTTTAGCATTCTCCTCAGAGGCAGGAAACATGAATGATGTGGCTAAAGCTCTGGCTACCCAGGGCTCCTGAGGCAATGAGCAGGGGACTGGGATCTACTTTCATTAGTTGCCCTGAGAAAGACAAACAAATGGGACATCTTCTGGGCTACAAATTCTAGTCATTCAGCCAAGCACCTGCCCCAACATAAGCTTATTTGATTCTCATAGGACACTGGGAGGGAGACAAGATATTTCACAAATACTGACGGTGTTTGTGCAATTTTACCAGTGGATGTCCTGGAAGTAAATGGCTTGGAGTTCTGACTCCACATCTGGCCTGGTTGGCTGCCTTTCTGGGGATGGGAAGAGCTGAGAGAGGGAGGAACTGGCCAGGGAAGAAGCAGTGTGTGTATGTGTGAGGGTTGTGGGCATACATTTCATACATTAGGGGTTTGTGTTTTCTGTGTAATGTTCCATTGTATATCCTTTCTAAGCATTGTGTTAACTAGGCTTTATGGCAGAGTCACCAGGGCTTCTGATGGATCTAATAACTTAGAGGCTGCCTTCAAAAAGCCAGCAGGGTGGTTAAAAGCACTGACCAGAACATGAGTGTACGTTCTGGCTCCATCCCTTACTAGCTGTGTCACATTGGATACGGTACTTAACCTCACTGAGTTTTCTCATTGTTGAAATGGTACCATCTTCTTTGAATTTTGTGATGATTAAATGAGAACATGTGAGTCCTTAATAAACGCTATTATATTTATAATAAAACAAGTGCTGTTATTATTCTTAGCAGTTGTGGGGGTATACGCATGGTATTCCCATGCAAGGTAACATTCTCAGTAATCAAACTGACACTATTTAAATTTTTTTCATTTACGTCTACTTTGTAAAGTCACCTTTGAAACTGCAAAAAATACAGGACAGTATTTGGCCTTCATTTGCAGAGAAAAATTAATAATGTGTAAAATGCAAAGCTGTGGAAAAGCCCCAAACAGTTGAATAGTAGGCTATTTAAGGATATATGTATGTTTTTAATAAAATATTAATTTAAAAACTTTCTTGGAAATGTTTTACTAACATGACAAAGATTACAGATGTTGAGAGCTTAGAAGCCAGACTGAAACTCAACTACACTGCAGTGACCCTGGGATTTGGTCCTGAGCTGCAACTTTTTTGGTGAGAAACAGGTAAAAACATGAATCTGTTTTACTGTGCAGATTACACATGGGAAACACTAACACAATATCCTAAAAAAAAAAAACTTTAACTATCTCCCTACCACACCCCTCATCTCTTTTAGGTGGTTTTGGGCTCTTCTACCTCCCTGGACCTGCCATTGGAATCAAGTTTACATGACTCATATACATCATAACCTATGACAAAATGGAAAGCAGTAGGAACAACTTGTCAAAGTTAAGCCAAGTTCAGCTATACCGTCACAAGGACTTGATTGATCAAAACCATAACAATTTCAGCTGTTTGCTATCATTTTTAGTTTTTCCAAGGGTCCTATCTATGTGACTGGATATCTAATTAAAGTCCATTATTCCACTTTAGGTACACTCTATTTGTAAGAGTAGTTTAAAAATCCTTTCCAGTGATTACAACAGATCTTTTCTTTCCTAAGCTCAGACAGTTTAACTCCAATCTGTTTTTAAATTATACTTTCTACCACTGTAGTGGATCTCAACACCACTTCTGCTAACAGCTTTAATAGCATCTCAAAATTCCTTAGAGGGTCCACAGCACATGCTTGTCCATGATTCAGGTGAGATTTCCCAGCACCCACTTTGAGAGTCCATTCTCCAGGCTGCTGTGATTGACTCAGTGTGAAGGGCAAGTGTCTTAAGATAGACCTCTGGGAAGTAGTCTTCTGACTTTGTAAGTATTGGGGAAGGTGTTTTTTCTACTGGAGTGGGTAAGTGGTTGACTCTAAGACTGTAGGCCTGGGGTGGCTGGTGGACATCCTGACCCAGTAGGGAACTAAAGTTGGCACAGAGGAGAGGAGAGTTGGAATGTTGGAGTGAATCCTATCTATCTATCTATCTGTCTGTCTATCTGACTCCTGATAATGTGGTAGAGCATTAGAATCCAGCCAGTATAATTCTATTTTTATGATGCTGAATTTTGTTTGCTATTTTGTTGAGAAAACCTGTATCTATATTTATAAGGTTATTAGTGAATACTTTTGTTTTCTTATGATGTCTTTGTCTGATTTTGCTTTCTGTTTAATACTGGCCTCACTTCATAGAATGAGTTGGAAAGAATTCGCCACTTTTCTTTTTTCTTCTTTGGAAGGGTTTGTAAAGGATTGCTTCAATTCTTAAATGTCTGGTAGAATTCACTTCTGATCCACCTCTGATTGGGCTGGGCTTTTCTTTGTGAGAGGTTATAAAATGACCAATTTAATCTCTTCACATGTTACAGGTATATTTAGAATATTTTTGAGTAAGTTTTAGTAGTTTGTGTCTTTCAAAGAATTTGTCCATTTTGTCTAAGTTATCTAATTGGCTGAGATATAGTTGTTCATAATATTTTGTTACAATTTCTAGTTTTCTGGTCCAACATGTAAAGAGCTTGGAAGTCATCACTGCCATCCTCACAGAAACAATCTAAAAAGTCAACTGTTCTTACATCTATCAGAGAACTCTTCTTACATCTATTATAGAGTAAGCCACAGCCCAGAAGCTGGAAAGATAGCCAGATACCAAGAGTTGCAGTTTGCCAAGAGAAGAAATCTAGGAGCAGAAGTCAGTCACTGGAGACACCACTGCTAGGGAAGCTTAAACTGTAATGATGAATTGTTGTAGGCTTAACATGGATGAACTTGAGACTTCAGGAAGCTCTTCTTAGGAAGGTCTCTGCACCTTTCTGAGTTTTATCTCCAGGAACTTCACCAGGTTCTCAAAGTGAATATTGCAGGGCCTCCATAGCAAGAAGTAGGAAGAAATAACCATTTTTAAATATGCCTAGAACATTCTGTTCTTTTTTTTTTCTTTTAAAGATTTATTTATTTATTTTATTTATTTTTTTTTTAAATATTAAATTTTATTTTTATATTCCCCCATACAATTGCAAACGCCCCATTCTGACCCCAATCCTTCCCCTCCCGCCCCCCACCCCCCAAAAAGTGTCTCTGGTTCATAGTTTTTTGTTGATTTTGATTTTCACTTTCTTATATTCATTTTCCTGGTCCCTTATTTAAGTTTTCTAGATTCCTGCTATGAGTGAGACCATCCGGTATTTTTCTTTTTCTTTTTGGCTTATTTCGCTGAGCATGATCCCTTCCAGTGCCATCCATGTTGCTGCAAATTGCATGTGTTTATCTTTTTTGAATGCTGAGTAATATTCCATGGTATATATGTACCACATCTTCTTGATCCAGTCATCTATTTTTGGGCATTTGGGTTGTTTCCAAAGCTTAGCTATTGTAAACAGTGCTGCTATAAACATAGGAGTGCAGGTGCTCTTTGGAATTGATGTTTCTGTGTCCTTTGGGTAAATACCTAGGAGTGGAATTGCTGGATCATATGGAAGCTCTATGTTTAGTAGGTCCAGAAATCTCCACACAGCTCTCCATAGTGGTTGGACCAGTTTGCACTCCCACCAACAGTGCACAAGAGTTCCTTTTTCTCCACATCCTCGCCAACATTTGTTGTTGCTAGTTTTTTTAATATGTGCCATTCTCACTGGTGTGAGATGGTATCTCATGGTAGTTTTGATTTGCATTTCCCTGATTATAAGTGATGTTGAACATTTTTTCATATGTCTGTTGGCCATTTGCATTTCCTCTTCAGAGAAGTTTAAAGATTTATTTTTTATTTATAAAATAGCTGGGGTACAGGCTAGAGGCACAGGAGGGTGAGAGGATTCACCAGAGACAGAGTGGGGAACAGAACAGGCAGACGGACCAAAAACACTGCTGAGGATAGCAGTGGGCGAGACAGGAGAGGTCTGCCACGCCATGGGGGAATCTCCCTGGCCGGCCAGGAATTTAACCGATGCTGCAGAGGCTGGGGACAGCTTCACAGCGCTGTGCTCAACCTGCTGCGCCACTGGGGAGGCCCTAGAGTATTTTGTTCTTAACAAAACTCCTCTAAAGAAACTTGCCAGAGTCTAGCAAACCTGGGGAAAGATAAGAGTCTAGCAAGCCCCCTGTAGCCCTTGATGTGGGAGAAGGGGAATAACAAACTCCATCTCCCACTGGCCTTCTTGTGTCACTTTGGGGCGGGGGGACAGCTGAGAAGCACTTGTGAAGATCACAGCCTAAGGGCAGAGACTCACTGAAAGACTGGGACTTAATCAGAGGATTATGGAATGTTTCCCCTCCCACTGCAATTTAATACTACATTAATTAGGCTCCCAGGCAATAACAGGTAGGTAAAAGAACTGCAAGCCTCAGACCCTATTTAATTAGTGTCCAGGAAAACCCAAAGGCTATAGGGAAACAAAAACAAAAACTCTAAAGGAAATTTTAGTCTTTTATACCCACAGTTACAGCAAACAGGCTGTTAGCAAACACAGCCTAACTCCAAGCTGGATAAACAACAAGACCTCATACTAAGAGCTTATTTACTTCAGTTGTTTTTTTTACCAGTGAACTTCAACAAAAAAATTAAAGGCATTGTAAAAGACAGAACAGTTTAAAGAGAAAAAAACAGGACTCAGATATGCCAGAGATTTGGGGATTATCTGATTCATATGCTAAGAGCCTTAGTGGAAAAAGTAGAGAACATCCAAGAATAGGGTAATGTGAGCATAAAGTTGGGAACTCTCAGAACAGAAGAAAATGCTAGGGAAAAACCTCACCATAGAATGAAGACAGGCTTTGATGGACTCATCAGTATACTAGACATGACTAAGGAGAGAATCAGTGAAATAGAAGATGGAAGTTTCCAAAACTGAACAGCAAAGACAAAAATGAATTTAAAAATGGCAGCGGAATATCCAAGAACTGACACATTGTTAATTGTGTAACAAAAATTAATTATTTTTTAAAATATTTATTTATTTATACAAGAACCTGGGTAGAGGCCAGTTGTGAGGGAGGGGGAGAGGATTCACCAGAAACAGAGTGGGGAACAGAACAGGCAGACTGACTGAAATACACTGCTGAGGGGAGCAGTGGGTGAGACAGGAGAGGTCTGCCGCGCCATAATGGGACCCTCGCCGCCGGCCCGGGATCGAACCGGCGCTGCAGAAGTTGCGGACAGCTTCACAGCGCTGTGCTCAACTGCCTGCGCCACCAGGGGAGGCCCTAACATAAAATTGTTAGGGGGAAAAGGATGTCCCAAAGCAAATTCCATATAGGCTTTGTGGACTCCACCCCCACCCCAGGTCAAAGCCAAAGACACTGGGAACTCCAAATCCCATCACCACCAAAGGGAAGGTGGCTGGGACCTGAGGGTGGGGTTAAGCAGCCAGGTGGATACAAAAGGCAGACACGTGGGCTTTGGGGGGCTCTCCATTTTTGGGCTCTTGGCCAGCAGCAGCGTCCGGTCAGCTCTGAGAGTGACTTTGGATTTCGAGGTTGGCAGATCGGGTAGGACGCATTAAAGACTTTATTTCCCTATTTTCTCCCTGAGTTGTACATTTTCCTTATTTCCTTTTCTCTTGTAAATAAACCTTTTATTAACCCTTTTGCATGTGTCTGTAGTGGAGTATTCATAAGTCCCTTTAGAGCGCGCGGGTGAGGACCCACAGCCAGGAACCCGTTTAATATCGGGGTTGCTCTATAACAGCTTGGCGCCCAACGTGCTGATAATGCCAAGGTCGCGGGTCCACCTTCCCTTTGGTGGTGATGGGATTTGGAGTTCCCAGTGTCTTTGGCTTTGACCTGGGGTGGGGGTGGAGTCCACAAAGCCTATATGGAATTTGCTTTGGGACATCCTTTTCCCCCTAACAAAATTATTTTTATTAGGCTAGTGGTAATGTCTTTCTTTAGGTCCTGATTTTAGTTATTTAAGTCTGGTCTACCTTTCTTTTGGTCAGGTCAGCGTAGCTAAAGATTTGTCAGTTTTGTCAATCTTTTCAAAGAACAAACTTTTAGGTTTATTGATTTTTTTCTATTTTGTTTTCTACTTTGTCGACTCTCCAGGCAGCAGGGTTGGGAATGGCATGGGACAGAGGAAAGATAACGCAAAGTCCAAGGAGTGAGAGAAAGAGAGCGAGAGCGAGAGCCTCCTAGAGAGACCAAGCCCTAGAGGGGTAGGTTTATTAGGGGAAGGGACAGAAGAATGAAGGACACTTGCACAGACACAAGTGGGCAGGAAGAGCTGCCCCGAAAGGGACAAGTTTGCTGAGAGAGGCCTGCATGGTTGCAGGTGGGTGGCCTTGAGGAGAGCTGCCTCTGCTGAGGGAGGTCAGTGAAGAGAAATCCTGGCATGATGCAGGTCTAGAGCAGGCAATGAGGCTGCTGCCCTGAGGAGGGAGACAGTCGGTGAAAAAAGCAGCTGCATAGTCACAGGTGGGCAGAGGGAGTGCTGCCCCAGCCTGTACAGACACTGAACTGATATAGTCTTCCTCTATTTGGGAAGGGCTCATTGTGAGTTGGTTGCTAATTTGGGATCACTATGTAGAATTTGAAAGGGACTGGAGATTCTACAATGGGCTCAATCTCCGTATCTTTACCTTTGGATGTGCCTGCGGATACCTGCTTGGATGTTATGCTTTTTAATCTAGGCATCCCCGCACCTAAGGATACTATTCTGTGCCTAAGGGTGCTAATTTCCACAACTGTGTTGTCTGAGCCTAAGGATCTTGGTTTCCATAGCTGTGTCAATGCTGTACTAATCCATTCTATCCCTACCTCCTTGTGTGAGCCAGGTTTCTGTTGTTGTGGAGCACCTTCTTTTCAGTTTTGTTTTGTTTTGTTTTTTTCTATTCTTGTGCTCCATAATAGCACTGAGACTTTAACCTCTGTGCCACCAGGGAAGCCAAAACTCTTCTTTTTTTAATATTGGCCTTTAAAACTATAAATTTACCTCTAAGCACTGCTTTAGATGCATTCGTAAGTTTTGGAATGTTATATTTTCATTTTCACTCCATTCGAATTACCTCTTTATTTCCCTTATGACTTTATCTTTGTCTAGTGAATTATTTAGGAGAGCACATTGAATTTCCACATATTCATAAAATTTCCAAAATTCCTTGTATTACTGGTTTTTAATTCCATTGTAATTAGAAAACAATCCATGTGATTTCAATCCCATAACTTTATTGAGGTTTGGTTTATGACCTGACATTGTTTATCCTAGAGAAAGTTCCATGTGTTCTAGGGAAGAATATATATTATTTTGTTGTTTGATGGAATGTTCTTTAGATACTTGTTAGGTCTATTTATCCAAGTGTTAATATATCCTTGTCAATCATCTTTCTAGTTGTCATATTATTTAAATAGGGGTATTGAAATTTCCACCTGTTATTGAATGATCTTTCTCCTTTCAATTCTGTTCAATATTGTTTCATATATTTTGAGGTTCTGTTGTTAGCTTGTAATGTATATTTTGTTTCATATTAGCACAGTCACTTCAGTTCTTTTATGGTTGTGGTTTGCATGATATATATATATATATTTCCATCCTTTTCAATCTATTTTTATCTTTGAATATAAAATAGTTTCCTGTGGAGAGTGTGTGGCTGAGTCTCATTTCTTACCAGTTTGACATTTCTGTATTTTGATTGAATGTTTGATTTTAGTCTCCATTTGCTTTTTATGTCATATATTTTTGTTCCTCTGTACCTCCTTTGCTGCCTTCTTTTGTAGTAAGTGAATGTTTCCAAGTTAGAATTTCTATCCATTGATGGTTTTTAAATCTATTTTTGGAATATTTTTGTGATTATTCTAGGGTTTACAATATACATTATTACTTAAATTAAAATTTAGTAGATTTTCTTAAATGAATGTTTCTTAACTTGATGTATATCCTTAGAATAACTTTTAGGGACTTTAAATGGTTATTTTGTATTTTTTAGCAGCTAAATTGTACTTAATCTGGATACAGCGACTTTGGCACTCTTCATATTGCCATACCATAGTCAGTCCCCATCATATTACTTTTAGTCTCTTTCATGCAGCAATATACAATCTGGAACATCTTGGGACAGTTTGAACTAATTCCTGTCTAGAAAAAATACCAGAAAAGATAATTTACGGTTCTACATAGCAGTCTCTCTTTATCTTGTGCCAGCCACTTCAAACAAAAAAATTTAGAACTACAGCCAAAATGACATGGTGATGGATAGGTCTGATGACTCCTTTATGATCACAGTTCTCCAATATTACCTGTTCTTACATTTGGAGGCTCACTAATTTGGTTTTTCTTTGATCTCAAAAATTTATTTTAAAGGGCATTCTGTATCTTCTCCTTGTTCTGTGAGCCTTGAGAGGGCCTTTGTTCAACTGCATTAGAATTTAGAACTATGACAAAGTTCGCATGCGAAGAACAATTAGTGGATAATTACGAAATAAAGCAGGCAAGCCTGTGTTGAAGGGCAGTAGGAGTTCAGATAAGGGAGATGCTAGTGTAGCTTGGAGTAGTGGGTTGAGGCTCCAGAAGAACCAACATGAAAATGCATACACTGTGCAAAAATGAAAAATAATGTAAGCATTATATAAAATAAAATAATTTTTAAAAAAAGACTTGAGGATGGGTAGATTAGTAGTGAAAGGAAAAGATAAGTAGTTCCCCTGGAAGGATCTTTCTTCTTGCCCATGGAAAATTATCTGTTAATTGACATCCTATGTTAATGTGACTTAGGAGAATGGAACAACTTGATCTTTTCTGATAGCAACACTTTCAAAGGCAGTATTTTCAAAGGCAATGACATCTGCAGGCCAACAATATCAATATGCATTTGTTGTTAGAAATGCAACTTCTTGTTAAAAAAAATACAGATTCTGGGGCCTCCCTGGTGGCACAAGGGATTATGTCTCAGCACTATGACACTATCAGCAGCCACTGCAGCACAAGTTTGATCCCCGGCCAGGGAGGTGACCACAGGGCACAGCAGACCTCTCCTGTCTCACCCGCTGCTCCCCTCAGCAGTGTATTTCAGTCATTCTGCCTGTTCTGCTCCCCACTCTGTCTCTGGTGAATCCTCTCTCCCACACCTCCCCCTCTACACACACCTCTGGCCTACACCCCAGTTCTTGTATACATAAATAAATACAGTAAAAATCTTTAAACATATTCTCTGATCTTACCACAGACTTTAAACATTAGACTCTGCGAGTGGGCCTGAAAATATTAACTTGTTCAAGTTTACCAGGTGGTTCGCAGGCATGTTTAAGACTGAGAACATTGTTCTCAAGTGCTTTTCCTGACCACTTTTGACACCATTTTCCTGACAACATGTATTTGGAACAAAATAGGGCCAGTGTCTGAGACCTCTAAGTATGGACCAAGGCTGGGCAGGTATGTATATCCAATTAGCAGATCACATAAATGGAAAACTGCGTGATTGCACTCAGGCCAGCAAAGTAGTTATATAAATAAATAGAAGGTTGCCTGGCTCTCCTCTCCCACAGCTGCCTCACATTTTTCAATCCCAGGCACTAGGCAGTGGGGAGGTGGTGGGGGAGCTATGCTGGCTCCCTGGCATGAGGCAGTTTGCCTCTCTGGGGAGAGGGAGCAGTGCACTTAAAGTGCCTTCATGGAAATAACTCACTATCAGCAAGGTTATTACTCAGAGATTGTTCCCCTGACAGCAAGGCAGAGCCATAACCAAGACTTCTAGTCATCTTGTCAACCTCATTTCATACTCCTCCCCCCATTCTTTTCATTAACATTAGTTTGGGTAAAATTCTCCTGATTCATTGAAACTCCAAGCCCACAAATCATTGAGTTTTTGCTTCCACTCTAGACAGGCTCTGAAGAGTGTGATGAGAACCATTCAAAATAATATTGGTTTCTTGACAGTCTGTTTTAGCACAATAATGCTAAAAGGGGCTTACAGGGGAGGGTCTCCAGAGCGGGTCAGAGTCCCTTAGAAAATAGCCTGCCCAGATGGATGGGCAGGCTTTCCAAAGCCCAGCAGTTTGGTTTCCAATGGTGGTTGGATTCAGCTGCCAAGAACCAAAATGAAGAGGTATTTTGTTGACAGCCCATAAGAGGACACTCTGAAAATCTGATTAAAAATTATTGCAAATGTTAGACAATACATAGATACACAACCCAGAGAAGAAGCATGTGCAAATGTATATGTGTGAATGCATATATGTTGCTGTGTGTTACCAAAATAATTGTATTTCTCACAGTCTTTGCTATGGATGAATTGATCAAAACCAGCTGCTCCATGTAGTTCTTCATTGAAAGGAATAGGTGGGTGGAGTTGGCAGTTAGGGGGGATCTGCACACACACTTCAGCATCAGGCTGACTTACCACTTCTCTGGAAATGGTTAACATGCCCGGTTCAACCACCCATCATGTGCATGTGATGTGCCTCTGAGCAGTTCTGTAGATGACAGGTATTTACTTCACCCCTGAAACTGAGGGGCAGAGGGTCCCATCACAGGGGGAGTCAGTTGGCTTCTGAGCCAATTCATTTGCATTTCTCATGAATCCAGGCTAGACCCTTTTTCAAGTCTCTACCATAATCTATTCAAAACAGTTCAAACATTTGACTTTGTTTTGGTTGAGTTTACTCTAATGTGGTTTCTGCATAGCTCTCTCTTTTATGGTAATCAAATGTTCTGCCAACATTTCTCCTGCTATGTGCACCAGCTAAGGAAACCAGATGCTTCGGGTTGGTCTTTTCAATGTATCTTAGTGTTGTTTTTGTTTAGAATTTCAGAGGTTTGGCGAAAGAGCTCTGTTTTATAAATCTGACCCTTGATGCACCATTTCCCAATCTACTAATAGTTTTGGCTACTGCTCCCATCTTGATTTGAAATTGCTCCCCGTCACCATGAGGATTAGCATGTGGAAAGACAAGCTCATTTAATTCATCTTGTTTGATTTGCTTAATTTTCCTGCTGCTCATTAATTCCATTTTGTTGGTTAAAGGGGGTGAGGAGAAGAGCTGAACAGCTGACCTAGAACCACACCCTTCATTGTCTCTCCACCAATCACAGACACGAGTGGGACTGTTCTTTGATGTGTGGGGTGTTTTTCTTCCCCCTCACGCCATCAGTGTGGGAAGGAAGCAGGCCAGCTCTCGTGGGAGTATTGGCTTATAACTCAGACTGAAAGTGTTTCGGTAAAGTAACTTGGCATTGAATCCAACTAATAAGTGGAACTGCTTGTCTGGATGGATTGAAGGAAGACTTACAGGGCCTTAGGAGTTTGTGGGGAAGAACTGGGCAAAGGACTAAAGTGATCTGTGTCAGAGGGAACTTTGTAAAAGATGGGACCAGTAGGAGCAATCCCTTACTAGTGGCAGATGTAAAACAACCTGGAACTTTACCCTCTCTACCATTGGTCCTACCCTCTGGTCTTACTGATCCGTACTGAAGATAGGAGGGGAAACTAGAAATCAATGACTGGATTCAGTAACCAAAGAAATGAAAGAGAAGAAAGGGGTTCCCTGGGACTGGGTATGAGCCACCTGTCTGCAGATGGAAGCAGCGCGTGAGGATGGTTATTAATGACTCAGTCGTGGAAAATGGAGAGGGCAAAGAGCTTGACTTATGCTAAACAAAATCAGCGGGGTGTGGGGTCTTTCCTCCAAGGAACTTTAGTGTTGGTTCTAAATGACACAATAAGGAAAGTACAAAGGGAAACAAAGTTCCAAAAAAAGATTAGAGGACAACTGTTAATGGCTTTAAGTTAGTGTAAGGCTATGAGTCTAAAATCCAAGAAAAATAACCAGACATTGGTTTTTCAAGAACAATAGCTATAACCACACACATAAAAACTCAGAAGAAAGACAAATCTGGAGTCTCCAGGGAAGAGTATTCAGACAAGAGTCTTGCATTTATTCCAGATGTTCCAAAGGCTGCCCTGTATGTTTGTGCCTTTGCGAAGTTCACTGCAATGGGCCCCGTACCATCATGACAAAGTGTAAATTCTTTCTAGGCTCCAATTTTGTGCCCGGCAATGTGGGAAACCGGGAGAAGGGAAGGGTGGTGGGGCTCAGCCTTGCCCTCTAGAAATGGACTTAAGAAGAGATAAGGCAGGGACACAGGTGATTTTGATAGAAAAGCAAGCAAAGATTGAGAATAAAAAGTTGCCAATGAATGAATAATGGTTCCATTTTTAAATTCAAACGGGACATTATACTTCAATCACAGATGTTAAGTCTAGAAATTATTGACTGCATTTGGATCTTGTTATAATTTTTTAACGTTTGAAAATCTAGGCACATTTTTATTTAGCTCATGGGGTCTATGAATTTAACAAAGGGAAAACTCTTGCTCAAGAAGAGATGATTAATTTTGACATTAGCCATATCAACAAGATCTGGATTAATGAGTTTCCCAATATTTATGTATGCTTTATTATAAGTAGTCAGAGATGGATATACAACTTGAGTAAAAGGGACTAAAGATATTCGTATGTTATTTTCAGAATTTTCTAAGATGTGGCTCAATTAGAAGAAGTAGGTAAACTGGATTGCAAATAATATATCATTTAATTTTGTTGTCTTTTCCATTTTTAAAAATATTTTGCTATTGATGGTCTGCTACTTTTAATTTTGAATCTGTGGTGTACCAATCGCTTATAGATATGCAAATATATGTTGATGGACATGATGAGGGACAGGTTTTTACAAGAGGCTGAGAGGGTCAAAGTAACACTAGAGAAGGCAATTTGTAGGGAGTGATGGATCCCTGGAAATGTGGAGGTTGGTAAGGAAATGATTTCAAGGGCCTATGCAGGATATAATACGGGTGCAGGAGGAGTTCAGATTATACCTGAATTGTGAAGCAGGCTTTATAATTCTAATCATAGGGACTTTAGGGCCTTGGAATGCTGATAAGTACTACCAACCATGCCAGATGAAAAGATTTCTTTCTTTACTTAACCTTATATGATGGTAAGTCATTTATGCCTAGGTGTTGTGAACTGATTAAGAGGATGGCAGGGGCCTCCCTGGTGGCCCAGAGGTTAAGTCTCAGGGCTATCACTGTGACAGCCTGAGTTTGATCCCCGGCTAGGGAGCTAACCCACAGGGCACAGTAGACCTCTCCTGTCTTGTTTGCTGCTCCCCTTAGCAGTGTATTTTGATAGATTAGATCTGCCTGTTCTGCTCCTCACTCAGTGTCTGGTGGGTCTTCTCACCTCCCTGCACCTCTGACCTACACCCCAGTTCTTCTATGCAAAAATAAATGAATAAAATCTTTTTTTAAAGAAAGAAGATGGCAGATGCATGAACACACCTGTACCAGAGATAAATTAAGTTAAACCCACATCACAAAGCAACAGAGCACTCATATTCATGAGCAATTGTAATTGGCTAGTGATTTATACCAAATGTTAAGGTTACGGTATTTATTTTATGTTGTTATTATGACAGTGGTTACATGTGTCTTGGATAGAATACATGCTGTAGATATTAAAGGGATAAGGAATAGAAACTGGAGATACACATAAGGTTGACAGCAAACTCATATAATTAGATGAACCACTTATTGGAATGGTTATCAGGAGAATGAGAAAAGATGGCCATTGGGCAGGAAGAGAAATAAGAATCTGCCAAAGAGTTATCAGAAAAGTTAGAGGTGATCTGCTACATAAGGCATTTGTGAAGTCTAGACATAATTATCACAGTGATGGAGGAAAGAACAGAAAACTTAAAGGAGGCACCACAAGACTAAAACCTGACTCATACAAGGAGGTGGGGGCAGAGGGGATTAACATGACCATTAACCCAGCTGTAGAGATCAAAATCCCTAGGCGCCAGTGCCTTATCATGAGGCATAAGACCCAAGCAGATATCAGACTGCTGTAGGAAGTGTGGGAGCACAGACCTGAGGGTAAAGATATGGAGATTGGGCCCATTGTGGAATCTCCCCCAAATCAGCAACAAACTGGCAGTTCACAAAGATGAGCCCTTCCCTACCAAAATATGATGAAACCTAATGCTGCCCCACAAAGGGGTAGCTTTTCCTGCCTGCTTGTCTATGCAAGTGTCCTTTATTCTTCTGTCCCCATTCCTAATAAACCTGCTATTTAAATATAACTAACATCTCTGTCTCAAGGAGAAACTCTCCTGGAAATTCGCCATGTGCTGCTGAAACAGAAGCTCTAGTGAATGCAAGGGCCCTGCTCTCTAACCCGTCAACTCCAAAAACTACATCATCAGCACTAGAAAAATTGGTGAGAAGATCACACCTCTTAAGAAAGATTCATACATCAGGGAACTGTTCAGTTTGGCACAACTAAAATATGGTGATGAGTGGTGATGCTGGTGGATGGTGATGGATGGAAACCAGATTTAAGGTGTTACAGAGGGAGGATTGTACCCAAGAGAAAGTCAACAAGGCTTCCTATGTATTCTAGAGGAAAGGCGATGGTACAGGGCTGTCAATGGCTACTTTATAATGATAGTACCATAAAGTCAACACTGGACCTGAGGCCCTTCAATATTTGGAGATATTCATTAATTCTGTGAAATTCCTCTCTGAGATTCTGTTACACATTCATGATTGGGAGTAGCCCAAGAGCCAAAACTAACATGGCTATCGTATTGTTTTACTCGTGTTACAGATGAGTAACTTTAGATATCAAGTAGTTAAATAACTTGCCCAAAGTCAAACAGGAAGCCTGTTATTGAGTTGCTGAAAGACCCCAGTTCTGCAAATAAACTTCTAATCCACTAGCTTTCCACCAAATGAGTTAGGTAGATGTTAGATTAAGCTCATTTATTTATAGATCCATTGACTTAAAGGGAAAACAGTTATTTCTTATGGGAGGTCCAAAATAGCAGAATTTCTTTACATCTAAGGTGGTGTTTTTACTTTTTCATCTTTTAATTTAATTTAATTTTACTCTTTATACACTCCCCTTTATAAACAGACATTTTTAGCTTCCTTCTGTGTTTAAAGGTAGTACATGCTAGGTCTGAGTCACAGCAGCTATCTTTTTTTCCCTCCAGATACACTTTTTAGAGGCAACAGAACATAGTCTAGGGCATTTATTAGGTTCTTGAGTCTAAGATTCTTAACACTGGGGGGAAATATTGGCTGAATTTAGGATGAGTATAGTGATCACCATCTTTGGGAAACACTATGGTGAGTTCATTCCTGAAGGTTATGATTATATTTGTCAATATGAGGCTAAAATTCTTCCTGATGATTGTGCCAGAGCTTTGACAATTTCCCCCCTTTCTTGGTTGGTTCAAGGAACATATCAATCACTCAGAGCTTTCAAAATCCTGGGTTCTCTATAGAAGGGATGTTTGAATGTTATGTGCGTTTAATGTACGTCTGCTGATTAACCAGTCCAATACAGGGAGAAGTAGCATTTTCTTCTATTTTTACTGGAGATTAAGAAAACTGATGAATATTAACGACCATATGTACTCACCTATGAAATGACATTGCACGTGAGATGCAAGCTAGTTTCCAAGGCAAATGGGAAAAGTGAGAAATTGAGGAGAGTTAAAAAAAAATGCAGAGAAGAGACGAAAATAGGAAAGAAGAGTGAACAGAAAATAGATAAGATAAAGCAATTAGGAAAAAGATAAACGCAGAAGTTTGAGAGCAAAAGGAGTGAAGAAGAAAAAGAAAGTAAGGCATGGAAAAGGTACACTGATCCTTTTTATAGTCAAAACACTGAAAAAGTTGTAATTCATCAGTGCCCAAATAGGGATAGAGATATTGTTGATGTAATGATGATGGAGATATGTCTACGTATTTATAACTCTGTATCTCAATTTATATACACCATTATTACATCTACAATTTAATTCTCCAAAGGTTTGAAACATACCATGAAGATATTAATTTAAATACTCCCTGTAATTCTGAAATGGTTCTGTTAGGGGGAAAAGGATGTCCTAAAGCTAATTCCATACAGGCTTTGTGGACTCCACCCCCACCCCAGGCCAAAAGCCAAACACTAGGAACTCCAAATCCCATCACCACCAAAGGGAAGGTGGCTGGGACCTGAGGGTGGGGTTAAGCAGCCAGGTTTGGTATAAAGCCAGACACGTGGGCTTTGGAGGGTTCCCCCATTTTGACTCTCCGCCAGCTCGCAGCGTCCGGCCAGCTCGGAGTGTGCCTTTGGGTTTCCAGGTCGGTGGATCAGGTAGGACGCATTAAAGACTTTATTTCCCTATTTTCTCCCTGAGTTGTACATTTTCCTTATTTCCTTTTCCCTTGTAAATAAACCTTTTATTAACCTTTTGTGTGTGTCTGTAGTGGAGTATTAATAAGTCCCTTGTAAGCGCGCGGGTAAGGACCCACAGCCAGGTTGCCCTATAACAGTTCTGCCAATTTCTTTTTCACTGGGGAAACTGAGGCAGAGAACACTATGCCTCACTCTAGGACATGAGTGAAGCTGGCCTGGGCCCTGGCAGTTGAAGTGGTGCCGCCTCTGCTTTTATAGTCAGGCCTGCCCCCAAGAGAAGGCCACTTGAGCTTAGCATATTAACAACCATTCATGGTATGTTATTTTCAGTTATAATGGTTTTAGGTATTTTATTTTTTTAAAATACTTTATATTTTTAAAGATTTATTTATTTATACAAGCACTGGATACAGTCAGAAGTGCGGGAAGGTAAGAGAATTCACCAGAGCCAGAGCAGGGAGCAGAACTGGCAGAAGGACCAAAGTACACTGCTGAGGGGAGCAGCGGGCGGCAGGAGAGGTCTGTGTTCCATGTGGGACCCTCGCCAGCAGCCGGGGATCGAACCAGCTCTGCAGAGGCTGCGGGCAGCTTCGCAACCCAGCGCTCAACCGCTGTACCACCGGGGAGGCCCATTTAGGTATTTTAATTAGTGTTTTAACATATTTTACTTGGGGCCCAGAAGACATAATTGAAAGAAACAAGAAACAAAACCCAAAGCACACAGAAAGAGTGGCTAAAAATAAAAGACAACCCTGGGAACTCTGGGCTTCCTGCCTTGTGTTCTAGTCATTGGAGGCTGCTGTTTTCCCAAGCTCCCCTTTTCCAGCCTTCTAGACTCCCTCTCCAACCTTCTGACCCCTCCCCAGATTTTCACCCCCTCTCCAGTCTTCTGATTCCCCCCAATCTTCTTTTGGCCCCAGCTGCTTGGCTTTCTGCCTTGATCCCAATGGCTAGAAGGTCACTTTGCTTCCATCTCATATAAGCAGCAAGGAGCAACCGCATCTTTTCTGTTTCCTTTCTTTGGGGATCAGTTTCAAAGGTCCCCCCACAGCCAAGCATGTAGCTTTGTTGTCTGCCCAGTGCGCCTTTCTCCCACCCCCTCAATCTGCTGCTCTTTTCATTCGGTAGTTGAAGTCCCCAGTCCCCTTCTCCCCCACCATGCCTCTGCGGCCTTGCTGCTCTTTTAAGTCCAGGTTTGAATCTTTTCATCACACTGCCTCAGTCTGAAAGGATGCCTGGTATTTTTTTTTTTTTTTTTTTTGCTCCTAGCTGAGATTTATGGCCCTTGTCAGGCCTTCCTGCCATGGCCTCTGACAGCCCCTGCCTTTCCTAACATCAGATTCATTGCCGTTCCTAAGGTCCTTTAAGATTTTAATGCTAAGTCTATAAATTTAGTTTCCTTTCTGCTTTAACCTTTCCTTAGACCTTCCATTGTCTGATGGGATGTCCCCAGGCGTTGATTTGCAGCTCCATTTCTGCGCCCGTGTTGAAGGAGGAGGGGGTAGGTTGTACCCAATGGAGGAAGAAATGGGGAAACTGATGAATTTAGATTTCCATCAGCTCCTACAATTCTTTGGGGTTTGATAGGGATTGACATTTTCCTTCAAAGCTGTGATTTGCTGAGGACTTGTGGTGGCTTTTCATTAAAATCGTATCTGAGAGTTTAAAAAAAAAAAAGAAGGTTGTTTGAACAGATATTCAACCTCCCTTAATAAATGCATCTGAGCTTACATTTTTCCTCTCTGATGTGTCAGCTGGGGATTCTCTTCCATCTCCAGCACACATGGGCACTGCTTAAATCACTCTGATTTCTCTCCCAGGCAGACTTCTGCCTAAGAAACTTTTCTCACCTTAAGATAATAAAGCCCCCAGTTGAGGAAGGTGGAAATGGCAACTGACTTGAAATTTCAGGGGAGAGGACTAGGTCATTGCGGAGAAAGAAAGAGCTTGCTGGCTCAGGGAAGCACAACGAATACTTTGGAAGTATGATTTTTGAATTCACTTTGTCTTTTCTCTGGCCTTGGAGGCGTTCACGGCATTGTTGGTCTAGCATTTCCTCGACTCCTCTTTAGGGCAGCTCTAATGAAGGGAAGGCTGGCGAAGGAAGTGGAAGAGAAAGGGAAGAAAGACTTTTGTGTCCAAATCACTTTGATGACATTGCTTGTTCATCTTAAATTTATTCAGGGTGACAGTAAAAGTCTAGGGAGGAAGCCATTAATGGAACAGAGAAATCTGTAACATCTATGGAAATCTTCATTCCCCAGGCTAGACTAGAGTGAAGTGAAGGCTTTTGTAATTTGGTGGCATTTGTCTCTAAGAATTCACTCAATTTTCTTGTCTGGATTCCAGGTGATGGAATCCTGTGGGTCACTGATGTCTTCCATGCTCTTTTTTCTTATTTTTTAATTTTTTTAATTTTTAAGTTCTGGTATAGTCTTTATTCCTCTGAGCTGATTTTGTTGTCTGTACTTCCGTACCTGCTCAGTGTCCACAGACCTAGTACCAGGACTCCCCTCAATTCCTCCAACCCTGAAGAAGTGGTTCCCTAAACCACACATAAGTGATTAGCATTTTTTAAAAAATCAACTTTAGATGGTCTGACATTAAAAGGAAGGCAGACTGATACGGAATGTGGCAGGATCTGGCCAACCGTTCACTTCACCAGCTCCCTTCTCCTCTCAGGCACACAGCTCGATTGCCTTTTGCAGTCTCCTTGACAGCTGGGAACTTTCAACCACGTGACTGAGCTCTGGCCAATGGTGTGCAGGTGGAAGTGATGCGTGCCTCTTCCAGGACTGGCCGTGAAATTCCTATACGGGGTTCCACGTCCTCTTTCTTCTTTTGCCAGATGGTTGGATTTAAAATCTGTCACTAAGTGTGGGAGAGAGACGTACCCACCTGACAATGTGCCAGCTGATACCAAGGACCTGATAACTGCTGTGAGACCCAAACATTCCATCTGCTAAGCATTAGAAAAACCCAGCTTGGTTTATAAACACTCACTTTGATTTTGTGTTTTCTACAATTGAATGAGTTACCTTGAGTCAATTGGGTGACATTCCTGAGAAGGAGACTCTTTACTCTTAAAAATTATGAAAACTCATGGGAAAGATGTGGAATTCTTGTGATAAATAAAAAGAATGAAGAGATCACTTGTGTAGGGAAAGAGCTTGTGGCAGATTGCATTATAGTCCCAGTTCTTTCCCCCTCTTTTTATCTTTGTGCTCTGCCATTCAACTTTTAAAAATCATTTATCTATCTATCTATCTATCTATCTATCTATCTATCTATATATCTATCAGCTATTTATTGAGGCATCATTTGATAAAAATAAAATAGAAATTGTATACATTTAGATTGTACAGTGTAATTTAAAATATGGTCATTTAATATATTTACACATTGTGAAATGATTATCACAATCTAGTTGATGAACACATTTATCACGTCACATTGTTACCTTTTTAATTTTAATTTTGGGGTTACATTTTTGCTCTTGCATATGTGCACATGTTCCACTCACCAAACCACCCATAACAGTACCCCCTCTGTCCCCTCCCTTATTTCTTTCTCCCTCCTCCTGTTCCCTCTGGTAACCATTAATTTCTTTCACTAAGTAAAAAGTTTTTACTTAGTTTCACTAAGTAAAAAGTTTCTGCTATATTTTGCCTATGTATGTTTTCTAGTTATTTATATTCCACAGATGAGTGAAAACATTTGAATAATCTTTCACATTGTGACTTATTTCACTTAACATAATCACCTCAAGCTCCATCTGTTTTGTCCTCAAAGACATTAGTTCCTCTTTTTTCACAGCTGTATAGTATTCAATCGAGTATATAGTCCAAGTTTTCTTTATCTATTGTCTGTTGAAGGGCACTTAGGTTGGTTCCATGACTTGAGAATTGTGGACAATACTGCTGTCTACACAGGCATCATAAGTCTTTCATATTATAGAGTTCTCATATTTTTAGGATGAATACCTAATAGCAGTATTTTTGGGTCATATGGAATTTCCGGTTTTACTTTCTTAAGAATTTTCCATGCTGTTTTGCAAAGAGGCTGCACCAACTTGCATTCCCACAAGAGTTCCAACATTAGTTGTTACCGTTTTTGTGCATAGTAAACACACTTAAGATCCACTCTCTCAGCAAATTTCAGGAACACAATAAAATATTATTAACTATATATATGTAATGTAGTCTCCATGCTGTACATTAGATCTCCAGGACTTATAACTGAAGATTGTACTTTAAATTAGCATCTCCCCATTTCTCCCTGCCCTCAACCCCTGGCAACCACTGTTTGCTCTCTGCTTCTGGGTCTGCCTATTTTAGATACCATATCTAAATGAGGTCATGAAGAATCTGTCTTTCTGTGCCTGATTTATATCACTTAGCACAATGTCCTCCAGGTCGTCACTCACTTTGCAGTTCCTTTCACCAGTAGTGCGCTGGGCCTCCTGTCCTTTGCCCTTGAGCTCAGCTGTGTGACTTTGACCACTGGGATGTTAGCAGACAAGGTGCCAGCCAAGGCTCTGAATGTGTTGGAGTATTGGGTGTGCCCTCTTGTGCTTCTGCCATCACCATAAGAACAAGCCCTGTCTAGCTTTGCCTTTGGGAGGAGAATGAGAGACATGTAAGGCACACCTGGCTCCAACCTGAATCCTGCAACTAAGACCAGCCCAGCTGACTCAAGATCCTCTTCCTTCCCAGACACACCCCAGATATGTCAATGAGAATAAATAAGGTTTATTAAACACTAAGGCTTTTTAAGATAAAATTTGTATAATATTTTGCATTTTGACCATTTTAAAGAATGTAATCCAGTAACATTTAGTACATTCACAAAGGTACACACTACCTAGTTCCAGAGCACTTTTATGGCTCCAGAGAACACCCCACAGCCATTAAGCAGTTACTTCTTATTTCCTCCCTTTCCCCAGACTCTTTTGACCACTGATTTACTTTCTGTTTTTATGGATTTGCTTATTCTGGATATTTCTTATAAAGGGGATTATACAATATGTGTCCTTTTGTATAACATAACAGAATGGTCTTGAGTTTCACCTGTTTTATGGTATGTTGTGTCTCAATCCTTTTTATGGCTGACATTCCACATTTGAATATACCACATTTGTAATCCAGTCGATGGGCATTTGGGTTGTACTTTTTGACTATTGCGAATGGTGCTGCTATGAACACTGGTCTACAGCTTTTGTTTAAACAACCATTTCAAATTACTTTGGGTATATTTCTTGGAGTGGAATTGTTGGATCTTATGGGAAGTTTATCTTTAACTTTTGAGCATCTGCCACAATGGCCACACTATTTTGGCACCCCTATCAATAGAATAATTTTTTTTTTAAATAATTAAAAATAATTTATTTATTTATTTATTTATTTATTTATTTTTAAATATTAAATTTTATTTTTATATTCCCCCATACAATTGCAAACGCCCCATTCTGACCCCAATCCTTCCCCTCCTGCCCCCCACCCCCAACAAGTGTCTCTGGTTCATAGTTTTTTGTTGATTTTGATTTTCACTTTCTTATATTCATTTTCCTGGTCCCTTATTTAAGTTTTCTAGATTCCTGCTATGAGTGAGACCATCCGGTATTTTTCTTTTTCTTTTTGGCTTATTTCGCTGAGCATGATCCCTTCCAGTGCCATCCATGTTGCTGCAAATTGCATGTGTTTATCTTTTTTGAATGCTGAGTAATATTCCATGGTATATATGTACCACATCTTCTTGATCCAGTCATCTATTTTTGGGCATTTGGGTTGTTTCCAAAGCTTAGCTATTGTAAACAGTGCTGCTATAAACATAGGAGTGCAGGTGCTCTTTGGAATTGATGTTTCTGTGTCCTTTGGGTAAATACCTAGGAGTGGAATTGCTGGATCATATGGAAGCTCTATGTTTAGTAGGTCCAGAAATCTCCACACAGCTCTCCATAGTGGTTGGACCAGTTTGCACTCCCACCAACAGTGCACAAGAGTTCCTTTTTCTCCACATCCTCGCCAACATTTGTTGTTGCTAGTTTTTTAATATGTGCCATTCTCACTGGTGTGAGATGGTATCTCATGGTAGTTTTGATTTGCATTTCCCTGATGACAAGTGATGTTGAACATTTTTTCATATGTCTGTTGGCCATTTGCATTTCCTCTTCAGAGAAGTTTCTTTTTAGCTCTTCTGCCCATTTTTTGACTGGATTATTTTCTTTGTTGTTGCTGAGTCTCATCAGCTCTTTGCAGATTTTTGTGATCAGTCCTTTATCATTAGTGTTGGGTGCAAAAATGTTCTCCCAGTTGGTGGGGTTTCTCTTTGTTTTTGTTATTGTCTCTTTTGCTGTGCAGAAGCTCTTTAATTTGATGTAGTCCCAGCTGTTTATCTTTGCCTTCACTATCACTGCTTTGGGTGATGTGTCTGTAAAGATGTCTTTGATGTGCAGATCACGTAGTGTTTCGCCTATATTTCCTTCTATATATTTTATGGTTTCAGGTCTTATGTCTAGTTCTTTAATCCATTTTGAGTTGATTTTTGTGTATGGTGTGAGGTAGTGGTCAAGCTTCATTCTTTTGCATGTAGCGACCCAGTTTTCCCAGCACCATTTATTGAACAAACTTTCTTTGCTCCAATGCATAGTCTTTGCTCCTTTGTCAAAGATTAGTTGACCATAAATCTGTGGGTTTATTTCTGGATTTTCTATTCGATTCCATTGGTCTGTATGTCTGTTCTTGTTCCAATACCATGCAGTTTTGATGATTATGGCTTTGTAGTATAGTTTGAAGTCTGGGAGTGTGATGCCTCCATTTCCTTCTTTTTTTTTCAGTAGAGCTTTGGCTATTCGGGGTTTTTGGTGATTCCATATGAATTTCATCAATAATTGTTCTATTTCTTTGAAGAATGCCATTGAGATTTTGATTGGAATAGCATTGAATCTGTAGATTGCTTTTGGTAGGATGGCCATTTTAATAATGTTTATTCTTCCAATCCATGAGCAGGGGATGTCTTTCCATTTCTTTGTGTCTTCTTCTATTTCTTTTAACAGTGTTTTATAGTTTTCTTTGTATAGGTCCTTTACCTCTTTTGTTAGATTTATTCCCAAATATTTGATTTTTTTTGTTTCGATAATAAAAGGGGTGGTTTTTTTGATTTCTTCTTCTTCAGATTTATTGTTTGTGTATAGGAAGGCTACTGACTTTTGCGTGTTGATTTTGTATCCTGCCACTTTACTGAATTGATTGATGAGTTGAATTAGTTTTTCTGTGGAGATTTTGGGGTTCTCTATGTATATTATCATATCATCTGCAAATAGTGATAGTTTGACTTCTTCTTTTCCTATTTGGATTCCTTGGATGTCTTTCTCTTGTCTTATTGCTCTGGCTAGGACTTCCAGTATTATATTGAAAAGCAGTGGTGAGAGTGGACATCCTTGTCTTGTTCCAGATCTTAATGGAATTACTTTCAGCTTTTCACCATTGAGAATGATACTGGCTGTTGGCTTGTCATAGATGGCCTTTATGATGTTGAGGTATGTTCCTTGTATCCCAAGAATTTCAAGGGCTTTTATCATGAATGGGTGTTGCACTTTGTCGAAAGCTTTCTCAGCATCTATCGATATTATCATATGGTTTTTATATTTCTTTTTGTTGATGTGTTGGATAACGTTGATTGATTTTCGGATGTTAAACCATCCTTGTGCCCCTGGAATGAATCCAACTTGGTCGTGGTGAATTATCTTATGGATACATTGTTGGATTCTGATAGCTAAAATTTTATTGAGGATTTTTGCATCAGTGTTCATTAGGGAGATTGGCCTATAGTTTTCCTTTTTTGTGTTGTCCTTATTCGGTTTTGGTATTAGTGTAATATTGGCTTCATAGAACGTGTTTGGTATTGTCCCTTCCTTCTCAATTTTTTGGAAGAGTTTGTGAAGGATAGGCACTAATTCGTCTCTGAATGTTTGGTAGAATTCATTTGTAAATCCATCAGGTCCTGGGCTTTTGTTTTTGGGGAGGTTTTTAATTACCATTTCAATTTCGCTGCTTGTAATTGGTCTGTTTAGGTGTTCTATTTCTTCTTTATCTAGCTTTGGGTGATTATAGAGTTGTAGGAATTTGTCCATCTCCTCTAGATTGTTGAACTTGTTTCCATATAACTGTTCATAGTAGTTACTGATTATTCTTTTGATTTCTGCTGTGTCCGTTGTGATTTCTCCTCTTTCATTTATGATTCTGTGTATTTGTGCTTTCTCCCTTTTTTCCTTTGTGAGCCTGGCTAGGGGTTTGTCTATTTTATTTATTTTTTCAAAGAACCAGCTCTTGGTTTCATTGATCTTTTGGATTGTTTTTTTAGTTTCAATTTCATTTATTTCTGCTTTGGTTTTTATTATTTCTTTTCTTCTACTGGTTCTGGGGTTTTTTGTTGTTCTTTTTCTAGATCTTTGAGCTTCGAGATTAGGTTGTTTCTTTGAGTTCTTTCTTGTTTTTTGATGTGGCTTCTATTGCTATATATTTTCCTCTTATTACTGCTTTTGCTGCATCCCATACATTTAGGATATTGGTGTCCTCCTTGTCATTCAATTCAAAGAATTTTTTAATTTCTTCTTTGATCTCCTCGTTAGTCCAGTGGTCTTCCAGTAGTGTGGCTTTTAATCTCCATGAGGTAGGATAGTTCCTTGCCTTCTTTTTATGATTTATTTCTAGTTTGATGCCTTCGTGGTCAGAAAAGATGGTTTGTATGATTTCAATCTTGGTGTATCTGTTGATGTTTGTCTTGTGCCCCAGTATGTGATCGATCCTGGAGAATGATCCGTGTGCGCTTGAGAAGAATGTGTACTCCGTTTTTTTTGGGTTTAGTGTTCTATAGATGTCTGTTAAGCCCAATTGCTCTAGGTCCTTATTTAGAGCTTTAGTTTCTTTACTTATTTTTTGTCTTGTTGATCTATCCATTGTTGATAGTGGTGTGTTGAAGTCTCCCACTACATATGTGTTTTCTCTGATGTCTGTTTTCAGAGAGGACAACAGTTGTCTGATATATTTTGGTGCTCTTTCGTTTGGTGAGTATATGTTAATGAGTGTTATTTCTTCTTGAAGTATTGTCCCCTTAATCATAATGTAGTGACCATTGGGGTCTCTTTTTATTTTTTTGAGTTTGAAGTCTGTTTTATCTGATATAAGTATAGCTGTTCCTGCTTTCTTTTTTGGCCCATTTGCTTGTAGGATTGTTTTCCATCCTTTGACTTTGAGCCTATTTTTATCTTTTGTAGCTAAATGTGTTTCCTGGAGACAGCAAAAGGTTGGGTTTTGTTTCTTAATCCAGGCTGCAACTCTGTGTCTTTTTATTGAAGAGTTTAGTCCATTTACATTTAGAGTTAATATTGATATGTTAGCAACTGTATTTGCCATTATGTTTGTCTTTCCTTTGATTTTATTTATTTATTCTTTTAATAACTTTTTTTTTTTTTTTGGTCTTCTTTCGTTGTTATTCGTCCCGCTGAGGTTCTGGCTTTAGGATTCCTTGTAGTATTTTTTGGAGTGGGGGTTTAGTCGCAATGAAATTCCGGAGTTTCTCTTTGTCTGGGAAGGTCCATATTCTTTCTTCATGGAGGAAAGAGAGCTTTGCGGGATAGAGTATTCTTGGTTGGCATCTGTTTTCTTGGAGTCTGTTGACTATGTCCCTCCACTCTCTCCTTGCCCGTAGTGTTTCTTCAGAGAAGTCTGATGTCAGCCTGATTGGTTTTCCTTTGAATGTTATCTGTTTCTTCCCTCTTGTCAGCTTCATTATTTTTTCCTTGTCCTGGATTCTTGGGAGCTTTACTATTATGTGTCTTGCTGTGTTTTTCCTTTCATCGTGGAAGTTTGGTGTTCTTCTTGCTTCTTGTATATCAATTTTCAGCTCCTTCTTCTCATTTGGGAAGTTCTCTTCAATTATATCCATGAATATTTTCTCTGTTCCTACATCTCTCTCCTCTCCTTCTGGAATTCCTATAACTCTTATATTTCCTTTCCTCATGGAGTCAGATAGTTCCCGAAGTCTTTCTTCATTCTTTTTCCTTCGTACTTCTCTTTCCTTTTCTGTTTTGGTTCTTTTTATTTCTGTGTCTTCAAGATTACTTATTCGTTCTTCCATTTCATCAATTCTGCTTTCATTGCTTTTCCCAGAGTTCTTTAGTTCCTCCATTAATTCTTTGATCTCCTGCATTTCTCTTACTTCCCTCTTTAGGGACTCAATTTCCTTCTTCTGATCTATCACTTTTTTAATCATGGCAATTTTAAATTCTCTTTCTGGAAGGCTCAGAAGTTCTTCCAAGTTGCTGTCGTTGCAATCTGGGGAGTGGTTTTCTTTTTGTGGTGTGCTTCTTTCCTGAGGAGTTTTTAGGTTGCGTGTGGTTCTTCTACTCCCTACTGTCTGTTTTCTAATTTGTCGTATGCGTTGGGACACTGTGTTGCTCGGACTGACTGACATCTTGGGTGAACTTCTCCGCTCCCCTCTGGCTCTTCCAGGAGCCATCTCTGTCTTCTGGGGGAGCTTTCTGCTGGTTTTAGGCAGTTTTTACTGAAGAAATGTCCCTGTTCTCAAATGGCGAAGCGGGATGCAGTCCCTGCGCCTCCGGTTTCAGGCACACTCTTCTGCGCACCCGGTCTGCCCCGGACGTGGGTGCCTGCTCCCTCTGTGGGCTCAGACTGCTGGTCGGAAGGGGCCTGGCGTGGAATAACTTCCCGGCTGGCCACTGGGTCCTCCAGAAACCTTCTGCCCTTTTCAAGCAGTCTTAAGAAATGTCCTGTTTTATAGGGTGTTAGTGACTTTTTTTTTTCCTGGTCGCTAGGTGGCGCCAGAGATCTCTCCTATTGTCCTTGGGGGGCTGTTTTTCGCCTCCCCCCACCCCGTGGGACAGAGAACAGAGCGGGAATGGTAGGGTACACCTCAACAGCTTTGGGGTGCTGTGTCTGCCTTGTGCCCCACCGTCGTGGAGAAACCACGCCCCGGATTTTCGTGCCCCGGGTCTCAGTTCAAAGCCCTCAGTTCCAGGACGCGGGCTGTAGCCCAGTTCAGTGGCGCGGGAATGGCGCCTTTTGCACCGCTCCCGTGCCTGGGCGCCTGGTTCCTGCTCACTCAGGGAGGGACCTTCACCTCCGTGAGGACCTCCGCGCGTCTCCCCGCAAGCCTAGGTCGTCTCCCCGCAAGCCTAGGTCGCAGGCGCGGGGACCTGGGCAGCCGCGATCCAGGTCTGCACTTGCTTTTCAAGCTCCCCGAGCGCGCCGCGTTTCCGCGCCACCTTACCGGCAGCCCGGGCTGTGTGCGCGTCTCCCGGGGTCTTTGTTCTTCTCTAATGGCACCCGGAGCCATTCGCTCACCGCCGGCGGATCCTGCAGGGTTCGCCTCAGCTCCCGTTCACGGGGTGTGGTGGCTGCAATAGTTCCTTTCCACTCCCAGTCCCGCTTGCTGCGTCGTTTGTTCTTGTGGGCCGTTTTGGTTTGTTGTTTCCTCCTCTCTGCCGGTCGGAGAGTGCCGACTCTGTGGGCGGGGGAGGGGAGCAGGGTTCTGCGCTTCCCTCCCTTCTAGTCCTCTTTTATGGCCACTTTCTTCTTCGGGCAGTTCGCTGGCGTCACCCGTTTATCTTCCGTGTCCCAGTTCTCACTGGGACCTGCCGCTTTTCCTCCCTATTCACTTTTTTTAATGGGAGATCTTACTCGCAGCGTCTCCTCGCCGCCATGTTGCTCCGCCCCCCTCAATAGAATAATTTTTCTAAAGTTTCTAATTTATCTATGGCCTCATAAAAGGTTGTCATTTTTTTCTTTCTTGCCTTCTCTCACTCCTTCCTATCCTTCATCCCTTATTCCCCACTCCTCTCCTACTCCTTCCTTCCATCTGCCCTTCCTTCCTGGCCTTCCCAGTGGGTAGGAAGTGATATCTCATTGTTATTTTTGTTTGCATTGCCCTAATGACTAATGATATTGAACATATTTTCATGTGCTTGTTGGTTACTTGTGTATCTTTTTTAAAGAAATTCTTTGCCTATTTTAAAACTGAGCTGACTGTTTTTATGTTGTTGAATTGTAATAGTTATGTATTTTGGATACTCAATTTTTATTTTTAGAAATGGTTTAAACATATTTTCTCCCAGACTGTGAATTGCTTTCTTGACAGTGTCCTTTGATGCATAGAAGTTTTTAATTTTGATAAAGTTCAACCTACTCATTTTTTTCTTATTATTTGTATTTTTGTTGTCATGTTGAAGAATCTATTGCCAAATGCAAGGTTGTAAAGATTTACCCCACTGTATCTTCCTAAGAGTTTTACTGTTTTAGCTCTTATATGTAGTCTTTGATCCATTGTGAATAAATATGGGTGACATTCCTTAGAAGGAGGCCCTTGGATTTGGTATTAGATTAGGGTCAAGACCTTTTTTTTTTCTCCTTTTTTTTTGCATATAGATACCCAGTTGTCTCAGCAAGTCATTGAGTTTTGTGGTTGTCACGTAACTACTACAGCAACAGTGGCTGAAGCAAAGTTTACATTTTCTACTTCATATTCTATGCTTTTTCACTGCTGATGTATACCACTGGGATATGCTAGGTGCTTTGCTGAGTGTGCATTTTGGGGGCTCCTTTCTAATGATAAGAGGGAGTGCTGTTGTCTTGAGAATTCCCCCACACCCCTTCTGATATGTATTATTGAAAGCTCACTGCCAACTATTTTTCACTGTGATTCTCAATTGTATACGGATGAGGATTAGGAATGTTATTAAGTAAACCTGTTAAAAAATGCTCACAATTCCATGTGTAATAATTATTATGAGGAATACAAAAGCAGCTCTGTGAAACACTAGGCTCAGTTTGGGGCATTTCTCTGGCCATTTTTTTTCTTGCTTCTCACTTGCAACCTGCCCAGGGCCCAGAACAAACAAGATGGCCATGGCAGTCCCTCTGTGAAGCTGGTGACCGACCAGCTGATGCATCCTTGGGCTTCCTCATGCACAGCTGAATAAAATCTGGCAAGTTTCTCAGTCATTTTGCATCTTAGTCTCCTCATCAGTAGAATGGAGGTAACAAAAGAAGCCACTTCAAGGGGATGTGAAGATTTAAGGAGTTGAGATTTGTTGCACTTAGAAGTGTCTGGTGCAGAGCAAGCCCCATGCAAATGTTTGTTGACTGACTTTAAAAATTCTTGCTGTGAGAGGTCATTTGCATTGAAGTGGCTGTTTTGACTTGAGCCTGAATGGTTCCTCTTTATCCCTAGCCATCTCCCATAGGCTTTCTGACTCTGGTTGACTCTAGGAGGTATGGGAAATGTTCCTCTGATAATCCTTTTTTGGTGTAGAATGAATCCAGCATTATTCGTGACCCTTTCTTTCTCCTTTGAGAAAAGGGGGAGATTCACAGAGATTCAGGGAGCTGAAGTGGCTGATTCTTCTCAGTAGATCTTTCACTGGAACAGAAGCAAGCCTACCCAGGTGCCCAAATCACAGTGGAGGGTTGGTATGTGGCATGATTGAAACCCTTAAAGTGTGAGTCACACATATCTTTTCCTTGAGGTAAAAAGTTAGGAAAGTTTTCAGCAGAAATGGAATTAAGTCACTGGTTTCTCTCCTGCTTATTCATTACATACATAGTCTGTTTAGAGATCTACAGGGAAAGAAAACAAATGGTTCATCCCTATTTTTTTTCCATTCCCCTTTTTTTTATTGTTAAAGTTTAATACAGCTGCTTTGCTTTCCTGTTCCAGTGTTGGCATCTGATAATGGCACAATTGATTTATAGTAGGAGAGCCTGGAGGTGAATTATTTATTCTCCCCATGTAAAGGATTAGCTATTTCAACTTTTAATGGATTTTTGTTGTGGTGTGCTTATGTATTTTTAGATGAATTGAGAAGTTCTTTGACCTCTAATATCATATCACACAAAGCTATTTGCAAATCGCATTAAAAGTCTGAATTTAAACTGATGAAAGCAAAGAAATGAAGAGTTATAATATTGAGTCTGCAACCCAAGAGATTTTCCTTAATTTATACTTGTGTGTCCCAGAAGGAATATACAGAATGTGAGAACAGGGTCACAGCCCAGCAGACTGAATGAAGCCAGTACAGGCATCCCGTTTCTGGGCCCTGTTACCATATCACCCCACGGTGGGTAGGGGAGGAAGCCTGCAGGACAGCGGGCAGACCATTCTAGATCTTGAACTTCCAGGATTCCACTTCAACTCCAGAGCACTGTTAGGAGAACAATTTCTTAGATACTCATAAGACTGGATTGTCTCTTTTACTTGAAATAAAAGTGAACTTATCTATGTCTATAATTTCTCTAAATTTTGTCTATATTCTTCCATAATTTCTTAATGTAAAAAATGCAAATATGCATTCTTATTCCCTGACACTTTTATACGGCTTTTGAAATGCTCTTTTTTGCCTAATATTTTTTTTTTTTTTTAAAGAAATTTCTTTTTTTTTTTTTTTTAAGATTTATTTATTTATTTATACAAGCACTGGGTATAGTCAGAAGCACGGGAGGGTGAGAGAATTCACCAGAGCCAGAGTGGGGAGCAGAGCAGGCAGAAGGACCAAAGTACACTGCTGAGGGGAGCAGCGGGCGGCAGGAGAGGTCTGCGCGCCATGTGGGACCCTCCTCTGGTGGCCGGGGAGCAGCCGGGGATTGAACCGGCGCTGCAGAGGCTGCGGGCAGCTTCACAACCCAGCGCTCAACCACTGCGCCACCGGGGAGGCCCTTTGCCTAATATTTTTAACTTAGTAATCTATCTTGGAGATTTTCTTGTAAAAGTACACAGAAATCTTACTCTTTCAAAATCTGTTCATTGTTGGGCCTCCCTGGTGGTGTAGGCGGTTGAGCGCAGCGCTGTGAAGCTGTTCACAGTCTCTGCAGTGTGGGTTTGATCCCCGCCTGCCGCGGAGATATCCACATGGCACGGCAGACCTCTCCGGTCTCGCCTGCTGCTCCCCACAGCAGTGTATTTTGGTCAGTCTGCCAGTTCTGTTCCCTGCTCTGTCTCTGGTGAATCCTTTCACCCTCCCGCACATCTGGCCTGTATCCATACACAGCTCAGTTTGTAAGCATGAATAAATCTTTACCAAAAAAATTGTTCATTGCTACATATTATTCACATTCTATGTTTGAACAAAGTTTTACTTAATAAGCTTCCTAATAGTGAACATTTGCCTGTTTCCTATTTTGCCACTTCAAATAACTCTGCAATGAATAATCTTACAGGGACTGTATACCACATAGGTGGGAGTCAATCTACAGGATAAATTCTCTATTGTAATCTGCTGGGTTGAAAAGTATTTGTATAGTATTTTTATAGATGTACGCAAACTGTCCTCTGTAGCAGTTGTGTGTTGCTTACATTCCCATCAGCAATGCATGAGAAACCGTGGTGTGAGTGTGTGTGTTGGTTGGGGAGAAGTGTGATTTAAATGCCTTTGAAAACTGATAGTATTTTCAAAAGAGGAATGGAGTGAGAGAGGAAAGTGGGAGAGGCCCTTCTAAGTTCCCAAAATGTGAAGAAGAAGCAACAGTCACTCCAGATAATATTAATAACACTAATATTTATATAGCACTTACTATATACTTACTTGGCTTTAAGTGCTTTACTATATCAACTCATTATTAGATTAGACATGGCTCATTTCCATTTGATTTTCTTGATTTAAAAAAAAACAAGTATTTAGTGTGTACTTTGTGCCAGACTCTTGCGAGGTGTTGGCTGATGTCATTTTTATGGACAGAAGTTCTGCCAGATGTCAACAGAATGGGAATCTGGAGGGCAAGCTCCTACCTACATTAATCAAGCTCCTGCAGCAAGTTCCAAGAACCATCTTGTTTCGGTGCTGAATAGTGTCTTCCGAATCCCGTTGCTCTGAAAGTACAACACAAAGCAAGGTGCAGGGTTGGCT
The DNA here is from genome assembly GCF_014898055.3 of Talpa occidentalis. NCBI lineage: Eukaryota > Metazoa > Chordata > Mammalia > Eulipotyphla > Talpidae > Talpa > Talpa occidentalis. Next base: position 127,537,795 of record NW_023603184.1, on the reverse strand, counting down.
GGTGATGCTGCAGCAGAGCCAATCCCATTAGTTGCTTTACTACTCCTGTGCCCTTTCATCTGCTTTGTTTCATGTCTCTTTCTTTAATAATTACGGTTTGGGGTTGGAGGAGTAAGAAGAAGGGAGGGAGAATTTGATTGTGTGTGTGTTGCATGTGTGCTGTAATACTAAACTAAGAAATAAATCCAGTTCAACTACATATCAAATTTAGTCAATAGCTGGCAGTTATAATTAGTATATGCAATGTATTACTGCAGAGGAATATTGAGAAGGTAAAAAAAAATGTGAATGCATATAAATGGAAAATATCTTCCAGACCTGCAGGCAAATATACTGGTGCTGAGTGGAAAAAAGAAAAAAAAAAAAAAAAAAAAAAAAAGAAGAAAAGAAAAAGAAATGCGACCAGAATTAATTAACATTGAAAGCTAGTTCTTCCCATTACTTTCTCATTTTTCTCACTTTATTTTCTTTTCTCAAGGCTATCTTCAAGATGACTCCAGAACTCTGGCCTTCACTCCTGCCACTGGCTTCCAAATCTACCTTCCTGGCTATCTTGGGTCCCACGAGATGGTTCCTCTTTGTCCAGCTGCTTAGTTATTCTTTTTTTCCCCATGCCAGAGTGGTAGTGTCACTCTTAACTTCAAGATGGATTTGAATGATGGAGGGGGCTCTTGAGAGGAGGGCCATGTATGGTCAGAGTATGAGATGTCAGAAGAGAGTTTTAGGGACAGTATTAGAAGTCAGGGGAAGTGTTGGTGTATATAGAAGAGCAGTCATTGGAAGTATCAATACTATCTGGAAATTTAAAAAAATAGGGGATTTTAGTAAAGAAGATGATTTTAGGTAAGTTGAATTTGCTTTCTAGTCAAAAGCAGAGAACTGGGATCTAGAAATTGCATTACAAACTGTTCCAGTCAAGCTTCACACAGGTAAACACAAACCACAGTCATCATTTCAGAATGTGTGGAACTTAGCAGAGGTAGACGGAAACAGGTATCCTGTTCAGGAATAACTTGCCCGAAAGTAGACCCCTCTGTCTCCTGGGTACCCCAGTGCTGGCGGGGCCCACTGAGTAGTAAGCTGATTGCGTCCCTGAGCTTGTGAACCTATTATAGAGGAGTTTGTAGGAAGAGAATCAAGGCCTGTTTTTTGGATTAAAGCAGTTCCCCTTGCTGATGTTTTTTAGGCAGTTTCATTGCCTTTTGGTAACCGTTGATGGATGACTCCTAAATTTTTACATTTTTATTAGCATCCCTAAAAAATAGGCCCATGCCTCTCATCCTCAGGTTATATTCTTCCTAAAAAAATCCTATTCACACAATGACTTCAAATATGCAAGGCCTACTTCTTGCCTTCAGCTCAGTTTCTGTTTTAAGCTCCAGAACTCATGGATACTTTGAAGGCAACTCATTCAAACACATGACAATGATCTCATGATGTTCCCACAAAATCTGATTTTCTCCCAATGTTCTCTCAGGGTCAGACATTACCATCTACGCAGGGGCTCAAGTTCGAAACCCGGGAGCCTTTGCTGAACCCATCTGATTTCCCCATATCAGCCCATTTATAAATCATCTTGATTTTATCCTCTAACTCTCTCGGGTCTATCCTGATCTCTCTCTCCACCACTCTAGTCTAAACTACCATCAACATCCTCCTGAAATACTAAAATTGCCTCCTCACTGGTGTGTCTGCATCTGTTTTGACTTCCCTCCAGTTCATTTTCCAATTGACTCTAGTGTGCTCTTTTCAAAGGCATATCTCATGCTAACATATTATTCCCTCAAGGATGCTTTCTCTGCCCTTCACATCACTTACCACGATGGCATTTTACAGTTCTAAATGTGATTCCTCAATTACTGTCTGCCTTTCCCTGTAGACTGTCAGCTCTTGGGAGGTAGTGGCCATATCTGTTTTTGCTTATTTTCTCCATCCCCAATCATCGGTGTGATATATAGCACACAGTAGGAATTTAGCAAATGAATCCCGTAATACTGCACAGTTTTGCACTTAGCACCCAGTAAATACTAGATATTTATAAATCCTAAATATCAATTGAGTAAATTGACATTCAATTTTGAGAATGGATTAATAATCAGTTTTCATCTTATCTAAAAGTACAAAAGGAAGCCTGCAAGCCTCTATATTCCATGGGATATAAAGAAATACTGGTCAGGGTGTTTAGCTGCAAGTGACAGAAGTTGAGTGTGGCTAATTTTGCAAAAATGGAGTTTGTTAAAAGGGCCCAGAGGAGTTCTTAAGATCATTGAGAAGCTGAAGAGCCAGCTTAGAAGCTATACTTCCAGAGATACACCTATTACTGTGCTGTCAAACTGGTCTGATGGGGGCGTCACTACAGTACCACCGTGAACTTGACATTATTATTTGCTTTGCAGCAATGTCTGCACCTGAAATGAAACTAGCTGCGCCATCAGTGCTTCTGGTGGGTATAGCCCAGGTCACATGTCTGCACGACAGCTGCAAGGGAGTCTTGAAAGTGACTGCTCCTCAAGTATAGGAAGCCTATCTAAAGGGTGCCAGGCAGCCACCAACATGACCAATGTCCTCTTACAAATAAAGTCTTCACTTGCTCCTGACTCATAATTGTGCATCCGGTATTGGCATGTACCACTTAGTATAGTTATATAGATTAATGGTAGGTGCCTGGGCCAGGGCACTCAAAACTCTTTCCTTACCTCTGCAGCTGATTCTGCATTTCACCATTAGATGCTTTAGTTTAATCACCTAGAAAAATAATGTCAGACTATCTACCAAAGGCTGAGAAGTACCAGTAATAGTAATGTATTTTGAAGTCCTTGGATAAAAAGCCTTCCAAAGATTTACTGTATCATTATTTAAAATAGAAGATTTCTAATGAGAATGCAAAGTTCAAAGGACTTGATGGCTTCTCAGGATGCAAAATGGGCAATGCCTGTTATATTAGCTTAATAAACCAGTCCCGAAGATGTTTGCTGAACTCTTCTTCCCGTTCCTCTGTGGGCATTAGAAGGCAGAAATATGCAGGAATGGTAATGGGCGTAATCAGTCACAACACAAGAGCTTATTATATTGGATGTTTGCACAGTTGGAGTCTTCTGAAGCTAATCACAGCCCTTTGCAAAGTTCATTGGGTTGGACTTTCTAATACATCTTAAACCCAGGTCGGTTGAGAGGCAGAGATACTCCAGATGATACACCAATCACACCCCAAATCTCTTTACAGTCGTGGGATGGGAAATTTTTCCCAACAGGATAATGCTAGCACTTAGCTTCCTCTTACAGGTTTTGTTTCTTAAAAAAAAAAAAAAAAAAAAAAACACAAGCAAACCAAAAAACAACTTCTGCTATTTTTAAAGCCTGGTAGCCTTGGATCCTTTCTTTCCCAAGTCTGCCAGCCAGTTCTTTGTCCCTGGTTCTGCAAAGAGTATCTAGTTCCAGCCTCTTATCCCTCTTTACCTCTGATAGCCTACCTCTTCTTTTGTGCCTTGCCTTCCACCCCAAAAATGCCTTCACAAATCCTCAAACTTCTTAACACTCTTTCCTTCTTTTCTCCTTCCCAGATTTTTAAGATAAGGTCATGATGCAACCATGTATCTTTTTCTGGTCTGCAGCAAAGTCTTACTATTTCCTCTCTTCTCTCTCCTTTCATCTGTTGGAACAGAGGTGGTTTTCTCCCTCTAATAGACCACAGCTCTGCAAGCAGAAGCCAGTAACGCCGTCTCCATGTTATGAGGCGCCTAATGTGGACTGTGGCAGGTTCTCTTTGCCTGTCAGTAAAATGGGAGTACCTACAGGGATGAACACATAAGGCTCCTGGGGCCTCCCTGGTGGTGCAAGGGCCTCCCTAGTGATTAAGTCACAGTGCTGTGAAGCTAGCCGCAGCCTCTGCAGCCTGAGTTCAATCCCCAGCCAGAGAGGTGACCCACATGGCTTAGCAGACCTCTCCTGTCTTGCCTACTGGTTCCCTCAGCAGTGTATTTCAGTCAATCCACCTGTTCTGTTCCCCACTCTGTCTCTGGTGAATCCTCTCACCAGCTACCTCCCCCCCACCTCTGGCTCACACCCCAGCTCCTGTATGCACAAATAAATAAATCTTAAAAAAAATCAACACATCAGGTTCCTGCCTCACATTATACCAGCCGAGCTGGTCTCAGCCCAGGACTAACAGACTCTACCAACCCCAGCACACCCAAGCTTATTTGTTGGCAAGTTTATTTGGAGGGGGAAAAAAGCATCAGGAGTTCATTTTTTGAGCAATCATGAGATGCAAGTGCTTAAGAATGATTTTTTTGAGCTGAGTCTGGCCCTTGATCAGCTAGTGATTGACGATGACAAGGGTAGGGAAAACCACAAAAGCCTCCCCCAAACAGCATACAAATGGGGTGGCCATAGACTGAGAGGATGTTGGAGGGAGATTGAGTATTTATTAAAATATCTTTTGTCAGCCAGATTTATTTTCGTCTTTCTTTATAAGATGTGATAGTTTTGCATCAGCGCATCTAAATGAAATAATTTGCTAAAGGTCAAACGCAATTCCCTCCAGCCAGCTTTCATTTACCTTCTAATTAATAACTAAATGTTCACACATACATTAGCCTAAGGCTCATGCATAAAATAATAACTGCCATTTATTGAACACCTATTATGTCCCAGGCATTTTGAATACATTATCTCAAATTCTCACAAACCTAGAAGGTAAGAATACCCTTTTTTAATAGAGGAGGAAAATGATGCTGAGAGAGGCTAAGTAATTCGCCCTTGGTTATGCAAATTAGTATCTGAAACCAAATGCTCTGTGCTTTCTCATAGCAGGCTGGAGGGCAGAGGCATCCTGCAAGGGTTTGATGCCTCATGCCTTCTGCTGTTATTGATGTATGGAAGATTGGGCAGTACGAAAGACTGACTTTCTGAGTCAATTACTTCCCCACTGGAGGAAGTTGTGCTGCCCAATGCTTATAAGCCTTGATGGTTGTCTCGGTGCTGACAGCTGGGTTGGAGATCTTGGAGAGAGGGGCCAGAAGAGCCCCTGGAATGCTAAAAGAATTATTTGGCTTTTTTTTTTTTTTTTTGCCGCTTAGGGTGGAATTTAAGTAATAAAGATGTGTCTTAGAATATCTCAGTTCATGTTACTTCTCTGGGTGAATGGGCACCTTGATGGTCAATAAAAAATTGATCTTTCTGTGCAGAAACAAGAAGTATGAAGCCATCCTTCCTACTTTTCTATTGAACTACATGATTCTAGGCATTTCGCAAAGGGAAATTACACAGATTCCTTGTATGAAGTCCATACTGCTGCTTGGATACCCCGCACTTGTCGAAGGAGGCAGAGAAGGTACAGTTGGGTAGGGGCAAAATGCAGGTTTCCTTTTCATTCAATTTAATTTTTCTCCCATGTCTTCTTACTTGTGAGAGGAGTTGCAATTAAATGGATGAAGATGCTTGGAACTGGTGAGGTAGATTTGGACATGCTTCACCTGGTCAGACAGGTGAATAGGAGAAAACAGATTTGTATCCAAATGGAAACTTCTTTCTGCAGGCATTAACAAATTTGCTTGGTTGATCATCAGGTCAGTACTTTCAGAGAGATACAGGCAGAATTGAAGAGTAGGTAAAATGTGTTTCCATACCTTTCAACATCCCTCCTGTGATTTTTCATGTGTCCTGAACTCTGACATTTTACAATAAATTAGCCATTTATACAAATCCACAGCTTATTTTTCACTCACATTACTTTTTGCATTGGATTCATAAAAAATCCAAATGTCTTTTCATTCTCTTTACATTTCCAAGTTGAACAAACCAAGCAAACTTTGAAAGTTTATTGAGTACTTATCTGAGGACATCACATTTAAATGACAAAATCATTCCCCTTTGACCTCTCAGAGGTCTTCTTTCCATTATGTCTCTAATTTTGATAAATTTCAACCTGATGGTGATTCTTTGCTCCAGCTGCATAGATCCAGGACATTACCTAGTACATAAATCATATGAGAAGTATCACAAATCGAGAGGTGAATCCCTTGTCAAATTACCTAGGACCTTTACCTTATTAAAACACAGATTGGTGAGCTCCCATCCTATAGTCACCTCATTACCACCCAAATCCACCCATTTTGGGGTCTTGGGTTCAGGAATCTCAATTTAAAAAAAAACCTGCTTGGTGATTCTGATGCCGGTAAGTTTTGAGAATTACTCATTTTGAGAAAAACAGAAATGAAATATGAAAATATAACTCTTAAAATAGTAAGGACAGTGAACAGCATACAAAAAATCTACTGTATAAAAGCCTATATTCAGGAAAAGTTCCTTATCCCACTAGACGCTGATTATTAGCAATCATTATTTAATACTAACTGCATTTCCATATTTCCCCTTTAAGTAAAACTTGCAGATTTTCAATTAGTCTTAGCATGTTAGGCCAATCTGTGGTCTCTCTTCACAAGCTACTCACAGTCTTTTTTTCATCTTGAGGCTTTTACTGGAAATTTCCAACACTGTGACTTCCTTGTAATGTCTCACTACCTGGCAAGGTTCGGCTAGTTCCCAAGAAAGTCTGGTTTTATCAATCTCAGAAAAGTCCCCAAACCATCTTCCTGCTTCCTGTGTCTCATCACTCTGAAACAGAAAAAGAAAAGATTTCATTTGCATTAAATTAAGTTTTTTTCCAATAAGAAAAATGTCCTTTTGACAACCAAGCCACACCTTCTGTCTACAACTGGTTCTTCCTGATGCACCAGAGCATTTCTTTTCTGATTACATGGATGATTATTCTTCAACTAAATTAACAACTACACAAATCCCAGCTGTTTTTATTTCCTTTATCACCACTTTTGGTATTGAATGTGCAGAAATCAGATTTGTATTCTCTCTTTTGATATTTTAACTTTGAACAAGTCAAACAAGCTTTAAAGCATTATTGAGTAGTTACTTGACAACATCACACAAATACATTTAGGCACTCAAGCACAATATAGTAAGATGATCTACAAAATGTACCTCTTTTACTGCATTAAAGACATCATGTTTTCACTTTCCCATTCTTGATGAGGAAATTTGATATCTGTTTTATTTCTTCTCCAGCCTCTGCCTACTGGGAATGGAGTTTTTAGCAGTTATCACAAAATATCAATAGAAAAAAATTCATTTGAGTGTTTCATTGGTAGGCTATAAAAGGGGTTGGATTATCATAGGGTATTATGGTATAACAGCCATTAAGGGTTATGGTAATATATTAATTGACTGAGGAATCATTTATTTGTTTATTCACCAACTCAGGTAATATATATCAAGATCTTTCTTATGCCTTGATGTGGTTTAGACGCTTGGGACAGAGAGATTTGAATTTGGTTTTCCCAACAAAGTAGTCATCACAATCTAGTGGGGGTTAAATGTAAGACAGTGTAGATGGTGTTCTGTTCTCTTACACAGATATACAGACAACTCAGAAGAGGAGAAAACACCCAAGAATGTTGGCATTTGGTTTCACCTACATAGTACTTCTAACTACCAATTTCAATTGAATCCTGGGATCTCCCTTTATCAGCTAAAGGATGCCAACATCTGCCTCTGATCTTGATCTTCTGAAACTTTGCACTGTTTTACTGACTTACCTGTACCTTTAGAACTAATTCCCCATCACCCTTTTTTTTTTTTAAAGATTTATTTTTTAGGGCCTCCCCGGTGGCGCAGTGGTTGAGCGCTGGGTTGCGAAGCTGCCCACAGCCTGTGCAGCGCTGGTTCGATCCCCGGCTGCTCCCGGCCACCAGAGGAGGGTCCCGCATGGCGCACAGACCTCTCCTACCGCCCGCTGCTCCCCTCAGCAGTGTGCTTCGGTCATTCTGCCTGCTCTGCCCCCCGCTCTGGCTCTGGTGAATTCTCTCACCCTCCCGTGCTTCTGACTGCGCCCAGTGCTTGTATAAACAAAACAAACAAATAAATAAATAAATAAAAACATGCCTCTATTTAAAAAAAAGATTTATTTTTTATTTATACAAGTGCTGGGGTACAGGCCAGATGCATGGGAGGGTGAGAGGATTCACCGGAGACAGAGCGGGGAACAGAACAGGCAGACTGACGAAACACACTGCTGAGGGGAGCAGCGGGCGAGACAGGAGAGGTCTGTTGCACCATGTGGGATTCTCACCGGCAGGACAGGATCGAACCCACGCTGCAGAGGCTGCAGACAGCTTCACAGTGCAGTGCTCAACTGCCTGCGCCACGAGGGTGGCCCTCCCCATCACTCTTTTTAACTGCCTCAACCTCATGCCTCCTCTGGTGGCGCAGCAGTTGAGCACTGGGCTGTGAGGCTGCCTGCAGCCTCTGCAGTGCAGGTTTGGGTTTTTTTGTCCCACAAAAAAACAAAAACAAAAACAAAAAACCTGCCTCAACCTCTTAGATCACTCAGAAATCTTGTGGGTAAGTCTTGAGAGAATTGCCCCCAAAAGGTGTGGAGTTGTCAAAATTTAAGAAAGGTTTCCATGGTAAAAAGAGTGCAGGACCACACTGAGCACCCATGTGGCTCAAACAGTGTGAGCCTAGTGTTCATTTGACTGGATGGCATAAATGAATTCATAGTTACATCTATCCAAATAAAAGTAGGAGTCATTACTTGCAAATTAGCATTGTGTTCTGGACAGTAGACGATTCTGTTGAATGGAATAGCTGAGAAGCATCATTAAATTTTAGTTTGATATTATGTGGATAATATACATTAAAATATGCACTTCCCTCTTATGTGGCTAATCATTAAGAGTGTGGGCTTTGGAACCAGAAAGTCTCGGCTCCAATCTGGCTTCACCTTTTACTCAGGAGGTTATATTAGGCAGTTACTTTCCTCTTTGAACTTCAGTTTCCTTATCTATAAAATGAAAAATATTAGAATCTGCCTGGTGGGGAATCATGAAGATTAAATATATAATTCATTTAACAAATTATAGCTACTTTATCCATGCAAACTATTATGATCATTCATTTAGGAACATCTCACATTCTGATTCATTTCTTTGGGTGGTCCATGCTGGAGATACACGAGTGTGTCATGTTAGTTAAACTCAAGACATCTTGTTTTTGCTGATGGTTACAGTTATCAGTGAAACATTCATCCAACTCAGGCACTTAGTGGGCTGTGGAGTCCCTCTGCTCACAAGAGCAGCGCTTGTTAGCCTAGAGAGCTGCTGTGAAAGTAGGTCCTGGCCCTTGTTCTTGAGGTCCAGCAAAGTTCAGGACGGGGTAAGGAGAGCCTCCTGGAAATCACAGAGTGAGATCACATTGTTTGGCTTCCTAGAAATCAAATTCTACTGGCAAGTAAATGGTGCAAAGGAGGACAGTGGTAGCCTCAGTCAAATAGATGCCTCTGTTCTTAAGCTTCTTCAGCCCTCCAGAGAACACTGCACTGGGGTTGGACTCTGAAGCAGAGTTTTCTGGACTATGGGGATTTTTTCTTGGTTCTTCTATTTTATGAATCGGTAATTCATCCACATGGTTCAAACATTAGAAATAAACAGGCGTGGAGTGCAAATTCCCCTCCTTCTACCCTCTCCTGTCCTCCTAGTTCTTGACACGCCCACAGGTAGCTAAACCTTACTATTTATCACTTATTTAACATTTCAGCTGTGCAGCACGACTATTGGGGCTGGCTTTATGGGGTCAAGAATGAATGTATAGTCACATGGGGCCATGTTCAGGAGAGCCCTGAACTTAATTTAATGCTCTGCTGTTGCTGTGTTGAAATTCTTGATAATTTTTGAACCCTGAAATTTCATTTTGCACTGGGCCCTGCAAATTACAATATATAGCCTATACTGCATACTGGACATGATTTTTCACTTTGCTTTTTTTGTTGAACTACATTTCCTAAAGATCTTTTAATAGTCATATATAAAGATTATTATTATTATTATTATTATTATTATTATTTTATAGCCACTAGTAGTCTGCCCTTGAGGATTTAAAAAACGATACACATGACTACTTTAGGAATCCCTGTCTCAATTTTCCAGTCCTTTGATGCTTCCAAACTTGGGAGGGGAAAAAAAGATTGATTGAGAGGAGCACCAGAAAATGTTTCCCCTGGCTGAGTGCCCCGTTCCACCTACATGGTTTTAGAAGCTCTCAGAAGCAGCCCTCATTTCTTTACCAACTTTCCAGCTGCTGCTATCCCCACTCCCCACAGCTCTTTCCCTGCCCCCAACCCCCCCATGCCATTTCACCTTTCAACTCCCGGTTTCTGAAATGCTTGACAAGGAATCACCTGGGATCTGTTAGTCACAGCAAACTACTTCTGTCTTTGCTTCGATCTGGAGACAAATACTTCGGGTAAAAGGACATAGGGGCCACCAGAGACCTGCTTTGAAAGTTCCCCTTTTCCCTTCTTTATTCCTACTAATCATCATGTCTGGATAAATCTATGGTAAGGGCTCAACAATGTGACTGCCTTTGAGAAGACAGCCCAGGGCTTCCCTCCTAAGGAATCTCCCAACTCTTAGAAGACCCCAGAGGATGTCTTGGAGCTCATACCTCACGCTGAAGCAGTCACTAGCTCATGTCAGTGCCTGACCTTCATCCTCCAAACTTCTCATGCATTCAGGAACGTCCACATCTCCCGAGAGACTAGTGCCAAGGACCTTATACATGAGCACATGTCCTGCCTGACCCCTCCCCTGGCCCTGTCTTGGTTTTGAGCACCGGGGTGCAGGATGCTGGCACTAGACTTGGCTGTTTCGGGGTGAGTGGCAGCAGAGAGCGTGACTTTCCTGCAGAGGCAAGTGAGATGCTGGCAGCTGAGGGCACGTGGCTGCCACCAGGCCTGGGCCTGTTCAACTGGACGGTGCAGCCACTGGCATGCGTTCAGGTGGTGTAGACACAGGAGTGAGCGGCAAAGCAGGTGGGTGGGAGAAAGGCCACAGACTTGTTATGTTCCCGCCTCTGCTCCTCACCAGGCAAGAGAAACCACAAACCACCCAATGGCTTACTGCACCTTGTTCCAATCAGGCTGTGCCCTACACACATGAAAGGCAGATTAACTAGATGCTAAACATGCACTTTTGGAGTCCAATTCCACTGCCAGGGAAAGCTTCCAGGTACCCTGAGACTATACCAGGAGAAAACAAGGCTGCAAGTCCAATTAAGTGCCGTATTGCGTACTTGGGTCTCAGTACACGCTATTTGTATAGTTTATTTGAATATTTGATAAGAGAAGTGCTGGGGTGGCAAAAATTAATTAAAATAAGAAAGAACAATCATAAGAGACTAAGGAGGAGGGGGAAAAAAAACACTAAGAAGTCATAGATGGCTTCTCCCACACCTGCCAGCAATTAATTAATCACTAATCCGTTCATTACTTCCAACTACAGAATGGCCCCTGGACCAAAAAAAAAAATACGGTTATCATTTTTTAAATGTCTAATTGAGACACATGGAAAGACAATCTTTAAAATGGGTTTTGCCAGGGCTGTGTCTGCAGTATGTTTGGAAGTGGCTGAAAGGCAGTCTTGGGGCTTTCTGCAGTTGGAAAAATCTTTTCTCACCCAAACGCTGAGCCTTTGAGCCCTGTTTTCCTTGCGGTTCCCCATCTAGCAGCCCCAGATGGGTGGACAAGGACAGGGCAAGGACCTCAGCAGGGAAAGCAGCTGCCTCCAGCGGTGGGGAAGGAGGAGGTAGGATTTCCACCCCGATCGTGCTGGGCTGCTGGTTGCAATACAGATATTTGGAATATCTGTTTTAGAAGCTGTTTGGAATAACAGCTTCATTGAGACAAAATTCACCTACCCTGCTTCGCATTCTCCCTGGATTATATTTTAACCCTCTGCAATTCACTCGGGAAAGTGCTGTCTGTTCTCTTGGGCTGAGGGCGGAAGGACAGAGCTCTGTGAGAACTCCTGTGCTGCTTGTTCTAGCACCAAGGCCAAGCGCCTTGTCTTTCCCAGAGTCGACCGCCCACACAGCTGCTTCACCCCCTGATTTTCTATTACCTACTCGCCCTTCGCCACTTTAGCAGCTGAGAATCTTTACCCAAAGTGATTTACAGCTGTGTGTGTCAGGACGGTGTGACACTGATTGAGTCCCTTATCTGCCTCCCGTGTCCTCCCTGGTGACAGTCTTCCCCCAGGTATCAATCAGTGCATCAGCTCCTATTCCGGGGTGAGCCCACGGCTGTCAAAGATGCATTCAGACTGTCATCTTCATTGGAAGAGCCACCTGCCCTTCACGGCTTAAAGAGTCTTTTCAAGGCTCACAGGGGAAAAGAGGTACATATATCGGTCCCTACCAACCTGCCATGTCTCAGGACAGTTCCATGGTATTTTGGACAAATTTGGGTAGCATGGTTCCTAAAAGCATGGGGAACATTTGCATACATCAGTTGCTCAACCTTCAAATCCCTGGCAGGTAGCTGATGGGGTTACAATCAGGCTCACCAGACAAGTCCCTTTCCCCCCCAAAATCAACATGCTGTCCTCTTAGCAGGGGCTGCAGTTACAAAAAGGACGTGTGAGTTCTGAGGCTGATGCTTTGGAAGAGGGCAAATGGGGAGCATCCAACAGAGGGGAGACATAAAGATGCCAAATGAACACAGGACAGGGGGGAGCTGGGGAGGCGCGGTCCCTGAAGACTCCATGGGAGATAAAAAACACGGCTGTAGGGAGAATGAAACAGAACACCCGTCTAAGCCTGGCTTTTGAATTGGCCCCAAATGCAGTGACATTTTCGTTTTTGGCTGCTTTGAAAAAGGAGGAGAGGAAAAAATGTAGACTCTGACATTAAAGATGGATGGGGCTTAGACAAATTGAACAGTTTTGAAGGTTTCCCCAGCACTGGGAAGGCTGAGGGCAAGTCTCCACGGCGAGCTCCTGGAGACTCACGATCCCTTTTCCTTAAGCCCAGAGAAAGCTGCATAATGAAATGGCAGCTTTCAGCCCAGGCCAGCTGCAGGGAGCTTTAATATTTAACATCACACTGGTTGGCGTGTGGGCTGGGATTCACTCATCCACTTTAGGTTGACATTTCAACAGGAACTGGACCTGGCCTCTTAGTGGTGAGGAGGCTGCGCAGGGTGAGGTCGACGCACGGGGTTTTCTGGTCTCCAGAGGAAGGCACCTGTGGAGAGACCATCGCAGGCAAAGTCCATCTGTCCTGGGGCTGCCCATGCAATTTGACTTTAAAAGCAGATCCAGTTGGCTGGCCCCTCTGCATGTGAATGGCATCTTGAAGGAGCAGAAATCTCATTAAGGAAGAACTATTGACACAGCTGTCTGCGTGCTGTTGACTCTCTGCTAACCTTCCATTTGTGGCCTGTGATTCTTGAATGTGGGAAGAGGTAATTGGAGGAGAGAGATTAGAAAGAAGTGTGAGACCATGACCTCATGTGACACTGCATAGCAAGGACTGAAAGGTCACTTGATCTATAACTCCTGGCCACCACACAATGGAGACTGTTCTGCTGGCCCCGAACTTGTTGCTCTATTGTGGCTTGTGGCTCCCAGCCAGGGTGTCTTACTCGCCTTATTCTTTCCACTATTGGTCTCCGGCACAGGTTCTGTGCTGTCCCTACGTCTGTCGACATCTGTGTCAGAAAAGGTAACAAACCCAAGGTTAACTTGGGCGCCAACAGGGGTCAGGGCCAGGTACATCGACAGGGAAACTCGAGCCTCCAGGATGGGCAGCAAACCACATGAACATTGAAAAGAAGACTGTTCATGCCATACAGAGGTGCCAGACTCATTGTGGCCATAGCTGGCGCAGGCTGGGCACAAAGAATTCCATGTAACGCGCAGGTCGAATCTGCTTCCATTGGCCTTGGCTGACCCAGTGACCTCCTTTTTGATTAGTATAGCTGAATTGACTTCCCCCGCCTTTGGGCTGTGCTCCCACCACGCAACAGAAATTGAAATAGTGGGGTGGCAGGCAGTGGCAGCGGGGGCTGTGTTGGGGAGGACCACAGGGACCTTCCATCTTGTTAATGTAACACTTCCTTATGTGATGGGAGCTGAGAGCAGCCGGTAATGAATTTCTCCTCTGGTAATCATTCACCAGTGCATTGTGACCCGTGTGTTTTTGCTGTGCTACACATTTCCAGACTTTCTCGGTGACTTGTCAGCACCTAGTAAAAATGAATTGGACACGACCCATCTCTTTGTGCGATGCCCTCCCCAACTGTCTTTCGTCTCGGTTGAGAGAAGGAGTAGGTGGGACCACCTGGAATGGCAGCCGTAAACTCCGAGGCTGTGGTCTGATTCCAGCCCATCTCGCAGGCTGATTAGAGCAGGACTGCCAAGTCTGTGGGCGCTCCTGTTACACTGAGCCATGTTTGCTGGTCCAAATGGTTCCAAAGTGGCCTTTGCCTTTTGCACCTGTTGTTCCTTGCTGCACAGTGAGCTGTGCGGCAGTTGCTTTCATCAAGAAGACATGGGTGCCAACGGTGGTACAATTAGGCATCTGGGCACCCCATGGGTTCTTACCAACTCTGGTGTGAAGATGCATTGATGGTGGGGGACAAGGTTATCGTCTGAGTCATACGCACCAGCATCACCATCTGCAACTGTAATTCTAGCCACGTGGTCACTCGTAAGAAAGGGTTTATAACCGGCTTTTACTGCATTCGTGGATCATGATGATTAAACAACAGATGGGAAACCCAACCAAGATTTTTAATCTCTATCTCTTCCCTGATGGAGTGAGTGAGGGCTGTGGAGTCACTTCATGGCCTCTGTCTCAGGTTGAGTCTATAATTAGGGCAGCACCCCCTGATTGGTTCTACCTTGTACACTCATTATTATCAGACCACAAACACTGATTCTTGGTTTTCAAAGCATCCTGAAGCCTGGGAAGGTTCTAGGGAGCCCATGAAGAAGCAGCCCCTCAATTAGGGTTGTCGGATAAAACACAACACCCGGTTAAATTTGAGTTTCAGATAAACAATAAATACATATCCAGTCTAGGGTATGTCCTAAGGATCACATGGGATGCTTTTTTGTTGTAGTAAAATATGCATCACATAAAATGTACCATCCTAACCATTTTTAAGTGTATAATTTAGTGGAATTAATTCATAATATTGTGCATCTCTCACCACTGTCCATTTCCAGAACCTTTAATCATCCCCAATTCTGTATCCATTAAGTCATAATTCCTCATTGTTCTTCCCTCAGCCTCTGGTAACTTCTAATTTACTGTCTGCCTCTTTGAGTTTACACATTCCACGTTTCTCATATCAGTGGAATCCTCAATAAGTCTTTTACGTCTGACTTGCAGTAAACTGTTAACTTACAGTTGACAGAATATTTTCAAAGTTTGCCTATGTTGAAACGTGTCATGGAATGTCAGTCCTCTTTAAGGCTGAATAATATTCCATTGTATGTACACACCATATTTCATTTATCTACCCACCTGCTGATGGACTCTTGGATAATATCCACCTTTTGGCTACTGTGAATAGTGCTGCTATGACCGTTGGTGTGTGGCGATCTGTTTTGAGTCCCTGTTTTTAAGGGTACTCTTTAGAGTATATGTATCTAAAAGTGGAATTGCTGGATCACATGGTAATTCTACGTTTAACTTCTTGGGGAACAGCCATACTATTTTCCATAGCGGCTGCACAGAATATCTTAATTTGTAAAATATGGCAGACCTCCAACTTTCTCGACAGTATTTTAACCTGAATATCGTATTTAACCTACATTATCATATTTAAACAGAAATGAATAGTGCCCATCTCCATGTTGGAATTCGTGGTCATAATTTCTCAGTTCATATCCTAGGAAACTTAATTCTACATTTTCTACTAGAGTGATGCAGGGGTGGCAATAAAGAGGAGCTAGAAAGCTTTACTTTTAGTCTGTAAAACTTGATGCTGTTAGAAAGGGGAAGTTCTACAAATTAATTCATTCACCCAACAAACATGTGCTTTCACAGCAGGCACCAGCCATGAGTTGGGGTTCTAATACAAAGGTGAATGAGCTGTTTCTCCTTACCTCCCACTTTGCTCTGCCTTCAAATCTTTGCACACACTGGCCCTTTTGTCTGATCCATTCCCCCACTTCCCACTCATCCAACTCAACTGGGGATTTCAGCTCCCAAGGGAGATGATGCTCAGGGAGGCTTCCTGGTCCTCTCACACAATTACAGCATCTCCTCTTCACTTGATAGCTCATGTTATGATTGCCACAATAGATTTGTGTGATCTGATTCACCTGTCTTTCTCTAGATTATAAGCTTTCTGAAGGCAGAGTCCATGTCAGTGTTGGCTGATTGTTGTTGCCTAGTCCCTAACAAGGCATGTAGTAGGCATTTAATATAAAATAAGTTGACTATGTGAATGCACGCATGCATAAGTTCTTCTTTTCTCAACAGCTAGTGAGAGACAAGCACGTCAATTTCCACACAAATAGTTGGAAGTGAAGGGCTCTGAGCCAAAGAGCCTTTCTACTGCCGGAGTTTGGATTGGGATTTGGGACAGTGCCACAACAGCATCAAGTGTGAGGTTGCAGGCCCCTACTCCTCTGCAGAAGGGGGATCAGGGGAAAATAGGGACAGGGGCATCTGCAGAATTTTACACTCTCCATGTGGTCCAGCATGGATTCAGAGGACCAGACAGAACCACTCCATCAACTAGGATGTCAGAGCTCTGGGCTCGAAATTATTTACCCAAAAAGCCTACTTTACAAATGGAAAAGCTAAGCTGTGCATGACCTTTCTGAAGTCACAGAGCTAGAGGCAGAACTGAGAACCTTGGTCTCCCCTGGGCCCAGGGTTGTCCCTCCTCCTCAGCTGGTCCAGCTTCAACGGGCGAGGAGTGCTGGGGGTTTCAAAACCCTCTAAAGAATCCTCCCACGGGATTAAAAATAATAGTCGACTTGAAATAGAAATGTGAATACTCAAGGAGAGGCAAGGAGAATGGCAGGTGGGTTGGAAAAAGGCAAAGAAAAAGGCAAGTCCAGAAAGGCTGCCTGCCACGCTCTGGAGTCCCGGCCCTGCCAGCGCAGTTGTGTGTGAGGCTTGGCAGGGCTGCAGGCAGCCGGCGGCGCTGGGAAGGGCTGCGCTTCAATTCCCAGCGGAGGCAGTCAAGGGCATCAGGATGGAGATTTATTAGGGGAGCTGTACTCCAAACCATGGCGACCTGGTCCTGCAGACAGCTCGGAGAGACCTGGGGCCGGGGAGGCAGCACCTGGCTGTTAGAACCAGGGCTACCCCGGTTTCCAGGGGAGGGGTTTGAATCCGGGTTGCGGAAGGCCCATGAGCTCGACTACAGCTGCCAGGCCGGTGGGTTTGGTGAGGGACACAGAATGAAGGACCCCAAACCTGCAGGCCCCAAGTCTCCCTCTCCCCTCCCGCCCCCCCGCCCCAGGGAGGGCTCTTCTGGGCTCTCGGTGTGTGCCACCTGGAGGCCTTAGGTCAAGGCTTTGTATGCTTGGGCTCCACTCTGTGGGGCCTTTGCAAGAGAGAGGCCCTGCCAGCCTGGTGAACCGGGGCAGGTGGAGGACTAGGCAAAGGCTCAGACCCCTGCAGCCAGGTGGGGTCCAGTCTTTGGGGTGGAGGCTCTCTTTCTTCCAGCACTGGTAAGCTGGCCACGACAGGAGCAGGCTCCTTCCTGCACTCCGTGGTCCGTGGGGGTTTCTGGCAGCGTAGGAGAGGAAACAGGTGTCATTCTCTGGATAAGCTGCAGAAACAACTTGGCTCATGGCTCCCTCAGAGGCTCATGGCTCCCTCAGAGGCCCCTAGCTCCAGTCTTCAGGAGAACATGGATGACACGTCCTTCCGCCAGCAGTTCCTCTCAGTGAGGAAACCAAGGGGTGAGGACAACTGGCCTGGACAGGTCGGGTGGGGGCAGCCTGGGAGGCTCAGGAGTGGTGCCAGGCAGGGGTTCCGGGACAAACCTTGGCTCTGCCTCAGCCCTGTTCTGCTCAGGACTCTTTCTGCTTTGTCAATGGGAACCCACAAGAAAGTTACCAGGAAGCCCTTGGGGGGGCGGGGGTGGACGGAAGGTCACTCTGAAGTCCTACTCGGGTAGTTCTTCCTATTTTGATCACCACCCCCTTACCTCACACCCTCAAGGAAATGTTTTTCCCAGGAGGTTTTTTTGTTATTGCTTTTTTTCCCCCCTTGCTTTAGCTTATCGGGGAACTAGAGCCCGAAGCCTGTGAGAACTGCTAGAGTCATCTTTCCATTTCCTCTGCAGGGCCCCTGCCCACCGCACTCCCCGCCTCCCGTGGTCCCCTCCCCTCCCATCACCACCACCAACGTTGCAGGCAGGGGCGAAGGCCCTTGCCATCCAGATGGGTCCTGTTTCCCTCAAGGATGGGCCTGTTCCAACTTCATTTCACTGCCTCCCCTGAGGATTGTATAAACATTTCCAGAAGGATGCAGATAAGGAAAAAAAAAAAAGATCTTATGTAAACAGTAGATGGCTAGGGGCCAGGAGATATTATTAGTTTATTAGGACTTTAAAAACACCCAAACGCTCAACTAAAGGAAAGTAGAAATTTGCTTTCATTTTAACCTCTGTTATTGTTGCTAGGGTCAGTAATAAGACAGACACAGACATCTCAGGAGGCATATGATATTATAAAGATCATAGGAGGCACAGCCAGGGAAGCACCAGAGATTTGACTGTGGTGACCTTTCTGGCCAGTGAGGGGTGGTAATGAGGGTGGGAAGGTGCCTCTTCTCTAAATTGAGCAAGGCTGAAGAGTGATAGGATTAGAAATACCTCCTCACTGTGCCTTACTCACTCCCATTCTTTTTTTTTTAAATTAATTAATTTATATAAGAACCGGGGTACAGGCCAGATGTGCGGGAGGGTGAGAGGATTCACCCGAGACAGAGTGGGGAACAGAACAGGCAGACTGACGAAATACACTGCTGAGGGGAGCAGCAGGCGAGACAGGGGAGGTCTGCTGTGCCATGTGGGACCCTCGCTGCGGCTGGGGATTGAACCCGCGCTGTAGAGGCTGCGGACAGCTACACTGCATGGCGCTCAACCACCTGCGCCACCAGGGGAGGCTCCCCTTCCATTCCTTTTGATGCTCCCTTCACCTTCCACCCCCAGCTGATCATGCTTACATTGTAATAATGTGAGTTATTAGGAACACAGAAAACTCTTCCTCATAGCAACATCACTCTATGCAATTCCTTCAATTTGGAAAGCTCTTCTCAGGCACTTTTCTTAGCTGATTCCTCATTGTAAGGGCAGGACATGGGCACAGGTGCAGGTTTTCTGATCCCATGCAGACCGGGTAAAGGAGGAGTCAGAGTCCTCAGTAGTTTTGCAGGTTTTTTATTGGGGTTCACCAGGCATATGGCAGGCAGGGGTGCTGGCTGGGGGGCTGGGAGGCTGGCAGGCCTCCCAGCCCCCAGCAAGTCTTTACTCTATCTGGGCTCTCTGGCGTTCTCTGCTTCTGCTTCAGCTTCTCCTTCAGGTTCTGCTGCTGCTGCTGGGGCTGTTGGCGTCCCCCCGTGACGCCGCCCTTAAAAGCACAGTCTTAACTCAGCTGAATCCCATCTACCTATGCCCACACCCTATTCCAGGTGCCCGCCATCAGGCATGCATTCAGGACAAGGATCCATCATCTATCCTGATGGCGGAAGGGCAGAAAAGCCTGATATTTTCTTTACCCTACACTCATCTCTTCAGATTTGACAGCTTCAGTATTACCTCCTCAGAGAGGACTCCTGTGATGTGATCACCCACACACCCTCGTAATTCTTTTAAAACACTTTGAAAGATATACCTTGTATTATATCAGATTCATGTTTTATGTGATAAAGCTAAGTTTATTTAATATAAATAAATCCTAGCAATTTATTTAATATAAATAAGTCCTAGCACATCAATAATATATAGCCATATTTTACAAATGTGAACTCAAATATTGTATCTTTAATGTCTATGGCAGGTCAAATAGTAGGAAGGTAATTTCTACGAGGAAGAATTTTATTGAAAATGGAAGTCGGGTCTTCAGTGCATTTACTGTAACCAGTCCTTACTATTTGCTTTCCATCCCCTTCAGGGGAGTGTAAGCTCTAAGATATCCCCAAATCAGGAAGTGCTCAAAAATATTTCTTGAATCAATGATGAAACAAATTTCTTTCTGAGGTGTGAACAGTTTCAGAATGGGGCTACATTCAGCCCCTGGTCACAAATTTGAGTCTCTATTTGCATTCAGGTGTGAAGTTCATAATAAAGCCTTTCCTTCTGGGCCTCCCTGGTGGTGCAAGGGGTTAAGACGCAACCTATGAAGCTATCCGCAGCCACTGCAGCACCGAGTTTGATCCCTGGCCGGCCAGGAAGTGACCCACATGGCACAGCAGACCTCTCCTGTCTCGCCTGCTGCTCCCCTCAGCAGTGCATTTCAGTCAATCTGCATGTTCTGCTCCCCAATCTGTCTCTGGTGAATCCTCTCACCCTCCACACCATTGGCCTGTACCCAAGTTCTTATATGCATAAATAAATAAATCTTAAAAAACAAAGCCTCTCCTTCCTCATCACCTGGGAATTACTGTACGACCTAGGAGAGTGTACTTGACAGACTACTTTTAGCCTTCCCTTGCCGAACTCTAATTTGTTTTGAATCCAATAACCACCAGATGAAAACACTCTTAATCACTGTGTGAGGCTAGGCTACTTTTTCCTTTCTCTCAGCCCAGAGATGAAAGTGCATCAGAACCCTCTAGAGGAATTGTTAAAACACCGATCCCTGATCCTCCTCCCAGAGGTTTTTTTTTTTTTTTTTAAGATTTATTTATTTATTTATACAAGAACCGGGGTACAGGTCACATTCGCGGGAGGGTGAGAGGATTCACCAGAGACAAAGGAGGGAACAGAACTGGCAGACTGATGAAATACACTGCTGAGGGGAGAAGCAGTCGAGACAGGAGAGGTCTGTGCGCCATGTGGGTCTCTCCGCGGCTGGTGGGGATTGAACCGGCACTGCCCCGGCTATGGACAGCTTCACAGCACTGCACTCGACTGCCTGCGCTACCAGGGAGGCCTTCAAATGAAAGTTCTGAGAGATGTTCTCCCAAGAGAATGACTAAGCATCCTGGTTTGGCTGGCACTGAGTGGTTTCCCACTCATGGGGTTTTCAATGCTAAACCCAGGAAAACATCCAGCAAATTGGGATGATTTGGCCACCTTCATCCTTTTTTATTGTCCCTAATAAAAAACACTCAGAAAAATATCTCTGGTATAATGTTTATTTAAATAGTAATCTTAAAAAGGCTTTATACAAATCATACAAACACAGTTTGACATTGTTGTTTGTTCTTTACATTGAAGAATCACAGTAAAAGCTCTCAGGTTCCCGTGACCTGGCTCAGCCAGTGAATGGTCGGATACCTTTAGCTGCAAACCCTGGAAAAGTTAACCTTCTCTGTGGCGGTTTAACTTTTCCCCTTGTTTTCTTGCCATTCATGCTCATTCCTCGGACCCTCATCCCTGTCGACTCCCCAGTCCCAGCTAAGAGAGAGGCAACCCTGTAGCCCTGCTGACCGCCCAGTCCGGGAGAGCGTGGAGGTAATGTGTCATTCAGTACAAGGCAAAAAGGAGATCAATACTGTGACTTGGGTTTCCCAAAGGGAACGACTCAAGGAGAGGGGTCAGCTAGCCTACCTGCAGGTAGAGACAACAAATGCACAAAATGTCCCATGGCCAAGTTCAAATCGGCCCCGCTCTCGCTCTTTGTCCAGTGTTGGTGAGGTATCTACATGCAAGCCCTGTGTAGCTGCTTTTGCTCAGCGTTCAGGGCCCACTTAGGGCCTCAGATCAACCAATGGTGATTAGGATACAGGACTGTTACAGAGAGGCAGGCTGAGTTGTACATATACTCAGAGGTGAACTTCAGGCCACTGGAGATAGGGCTGGTCTTTGGGGAACAGTAAAATAGACCACTGGGTATGACAGGGCCAGGACCTCCGGAACAGGCTTTTGAAGTTCGTTCTTCTGCAGACTCCTTTTGGAAATTCCTTGGACTTGCTAGCTTCCTGAACACTGAGCTACATGGGACGGTGAAGAGGAGGGTAGGCTAATTTAAAATTTGCTTCCGCTGCATGCCCAGCTCAGGGGAGCCTGAAGCTAAGCCCTTGGGCTTGACAGCTTTACTTGTCACCTCTAACTACCACTGTGCCGAGTGCCGAGGTCAGCAGTCACACTCGGGCCCTAGGTCAAAGTCACAATAACACCACTGAGTCCCACGTGACCATTCACATACACAGTAGATACAGAGAACTGAAAGGAGAGCAAAGACACACACACACATATGAACAAATAGCTGTTGGTATGATCTCTCCCTCTGCATACAAAACACTGTGACATTACCATTTGAACTAGATTTCCATAAGTTAACATTTAAAGGAACCAGCCAATCCAGTTCACCCTTCCCCTTTCACCTGGGTATGAGACAAATGAAATTGTGGGTGACCATAGCAGCAAAAATGGTCTGACAGCTTATCACTGATAAGCAATAGGCTGGGCATACCGTTTGGGTTCCAAATGTATTTCCAGCACACAGGCAATGCTCAGGCTTCGCTACAAGATCAAGATCGGGATCTTGATACAGACAGTTTTATTCTTCACACAGTTTCATTATGTTCCTGATGCCTCCTCTTCTACAATAGCTGAGAGTCATCTAGGGCTGTGACTACCACTTGGTAGCAGGGCTCATTCCATTAATAGGATCAGCGGTGAGTGGGGGACCTGGGGAGGAGCCACTGGGGTTAGGAGGAATGCCTTAATGTCCATGATCGTCACTGATTTTTACATAGAGGGAAAAAACACTTTTTCTTCAAGGCACTTAATAAAAACACATAAACTGGTGTGAGTGTGAGTGTGTGTGTGTCTGTGTGTGTGTGTGTGTGGTCTAACAGCATGAAGCAGTGTCTCAACTACGTTCTGGTCCACAGTGCTTGCAGACTTCAGGTTAGACTCATGGACGGGTTAGCTCTGAGGTTCCAGGTGGTACTGGAACTTCAAGGAGAAATCAGTATGTACCAAGTAGAGTCTGCCCAGCCTTAGCCATTGCAAGACCCCAGAGCTGGCTTTTTTTTTCTCTCTCCACTGATCTCCTTGCCATGAGGGGTCACCTGTTATATTTCACCCATACCTATAGCCTACATGTGCCCTCCCCATCTCTGGATATGAAATGACATCATTTCTGGGGACAAATGTGTGCGTGAATATGTGTGTTTGTGTATGTATGTAGGTGTGTGTGCATATGTTTTAGCAGAACAAGGAGGAAGGAAAAGAAAAAGCAAAACCACTACTAGAGGCCCCAAAAGGAGCCTCTCAGCCACCACTTCTGGGTCTAGATTTAACGATTGGCTCCTATTCACAAAGCACATTAAGGCTTGTCCGCTGCTAACGTGGAGGTGCTTTTATGGATTTTGATGTGTGAACTTTCCTTTCTGGTTTGTTTCAAATTGCAAAGAAGAAAGAGCTGTTCATGCTGACCCTAAAATGGCAATTTTCCCCTGGATAAAAAAAGTTAAAGGCAACAACATCCTACTTCAATGCTAGGATTGGGAACGGCAGCTTGTGGGTCGGCTGGCAGAATATGCACCACAGCGAATCTCGTGTCATAAGATGGCAGAGAACGGAATAAGCTGGATTTTTTTCGAGGTTGTTTTTTTTTTTTTTTTCCCCTAAAGATGGAAGTCTGAAAAGACCCTTTGCTTTTCAAGTATTGATTAGAAAGAGAATGTGAAGAGTAACGATCACCACTCAGCTTCTATACTGGAAAAGACATTCTCCTCTTCTGCCTCTTTGAGTTGCTCACAGACCAAAGAAATAAAATAGAATAATCACACACTCACAAACAAAACAGAACTGTGATCCCAAAGAGATGAGCTCTGGTCTCTGTCCCAGCAATGACTCAGCCCCCGCGGGCCCCAGGGGGTCGTCAACCCCCTCGCGGCTGCATCTCCCCATCTCTCTCGGCTCGCCTGTCTGTCCAGTCCACACCTTCGGTCATTCTGGATCGGTTTGATCAAGATTATGGCATTCAGTCTCCCAAGGAAAAAAAATGTAATCTTCACTTGTTCCTCTTGCTGGAATGAAACGTCAGATGTGATTTGGGTGCAATCCGTCATGCCTCTGAGCAGCACTTCTGGTGGTTCATCTTGACCTTGTGCTTGAGGCCGTCATAGAGCTCGAAGTTGTAGTTCTCCAGCGTGGTGCAGCTGCGGGAGCTCAGGCCAGAGTAGGAACAGGTGCAGTAGAGCAACAGCCCTGCACATGTGGCCCCCAGGAGGACCCCCAGCGAGCTCATGGCGATGATGGTGATGAGGATGGGGTCCAGCGTGTAGAGCCAGCTCTTTTCTTTGTCGGCCGAAGGGGCACCAGACCCTGAAGTCGGGGCAGAAGTATTGCTCCAGTCCACCTCGTCGTACTCATCTACGACATAAAGCACACGAGAGGTTGCAGGCACTGCTTCTCTCGGGGGTGGGGGGGTGGTGGTGGAGTAACTGCGGCCCCCAGCCCAGTGCAGAGGGAGGCATCGGGAACAGCCTGCCTGCCACTAAGCCCAGCCCTGTGTGACTGGCTGTGTGGCTTTACAAGGGTTATTTAGCCTTTCTTTGTTTTAGTTCTTTCATCTATAAAATAGGGGTACTAATAAAATCTATCTCATTGGGTTGTTAGGAGGGTTAAATGAGCTAATATTTGTAAAGTGCTTGGTGTCCAGCAAATAATAAGTATAGGCTAAGTATCCGATATTAAAATAACTTGACTCACATTAGGTAAGTAGAGACTGAACACCTGGGAAGGCCCTGTGCTTTGGACACCTTCATTCTTTGCCTCCTTACCCCTCACCTCCAACTACTTCAAGTTAAATCAAAGGACAGGCTAAAACAATTTTCATGTGACACATTTTCCAGTTAAGCCTGCCTGGCCATCCAGAGCAGGTTGTCTTTGAGCCACCAGGTCTCAGCTGACATGTTTTACTTCACTGTTACGGGTTGATGGTGCCCATCCCCCCCGGCCCCTAGGATCATCATAAAGTTCTAACCCCAGAACCTCAGGATGTGACCTTATCTGGAGACAGGGTCTTTAAAGAAGTCATCAAGCTAAAAATGTGGTCTTCAGGGCAGGCCCAATCCAATATGACAGATGTTCTGATAAAAGGGGGGCATTTGGAGACACAGATGGGAGAATATCATGTGACTACAAAGCTGGCCAGATACAAACCAAGGATTCCTCTACCTTCAGAGGTAACCCTGTTGACACCTTGACCTTAGACTTCTAGCTTCCAGAATGGTGAGAAATATCTGCTGTTTAAGCCAGCCAGTCTGTGTTACCTTGTATGGCAGTCCTAGCAAACTAATATATTTCTATGGTGTGTTCAAGGCTTGACCACATCCATGCTTTTTTAAAAAAATTTTCTCCAATAATCCTCTGGGGAGAGGGTAATAAAACTTCTTTCAATAGGTAAGGAAACTGAATTTTAAAGAAATCTGGCAGTGAGGTAACTCACTCAGGTCCTAGAGTTAGCAAGCAGTTAAACTAGGGCTAGGAACCAGGCTTTTGCAACCTCATCCCTTGCTTCTCTACCCCTTCATAGTATTTCTGTTGCTTGATCGATGGCAGCCTGAGCGCGAAGGCCAGTGGCACAGCTTTGCCCATAAAAGGAGTGTTGGAGTGGGTTTTGCAGGGAGAGTCTGTGTTCAGTTAACAAGGTGCTATTTGGGTTAGTCACTCTGTTTCTATAACTACACTTGATTAAGGTCAGCTTAAAAGCAGTTTCTCTATAAACTGCTCTTCTTAAATGCATCAATCTTGGTCTAATGCTGTTCTCGGGTGGAAGCCTGGTGTCGAGTGTCCTGGAGATCAACTCCAGCACTCAGATAAGCTCAGGGAGAGCTGGGCTACTCTGTGTTGAGAGTGGGAATCACATCTGCATGTTTGCTCAGCAGTGCTCCAGTCTGGACTTTTCTCCTTCCTCAAATGAAGTGAGAGAAGAGGGGTTATGAAAATGCAGATGGGAAGTAGGGGAAAGAAACCTAAATCTTGGCCCAGCTTGGAGTCTTGGATAGTGTGAGAAAGGATTGCCCCAAGTCAGGGAACGGGAATCCATGGCAGGCCTGGGAGAATATTCAAGTTAACGCTCACTCACTCAGGCCCATTTTGGGAGCAGGTCAACGGGTTCAAGCAGATACATGTATAAAAAGCCTGATTTTCACCTGCAAGGGTTTACATCCAGATTTGAAGTCCACTAATGTCAAAAGTTGCCTGGAATAGGGGGCCTGTTTTAGATTAGACAGAGGGAACTCAATAAACTTTCTAAGTCTTTAAATTTGACCTTGACAGAACAATTGATGGTTTCTTCATTCCTTTCTGGACTCTTTTTACTTATAGATCTGACTAAATTCTGGCTTTACAATCTTCTGGGCATCATTTTTGTTGACGACTTTATAACCAAACTTGAATTTCATGATTATCTGCTAAATCATAGCCATACTCACCATCAATTTCACCGCCATAGCCCTCTCGCCCATGTAGTTCTGGGATGTCCACTGTAATGAAAAAGAAAACAAAAACGTCAAGCTAAACAAGCTCTATCACAACGGCTAAAAGACAGAGACACAACCTCCTGAGAATGAATTCCCAGTACAGCAGGCAGCTAAAGAATCACATCTGCTTTAGATCACTGAGGATGTACATTAGCGCATCCTTTCACCTTCAAATGATTTGTCTTTACTTCCAGAACAGAAACAATAAGAAAGGTCTTTAGTTCCAAGTAAGTCCTCATCCGTGTCTTTATAATGACTGTCTTTCATTACCAATACAGGCCTGAGTTTTATCTAAGTAACTTCAGAGGCAGCTTAGACTCACATCAGTTGCCATTACTGTAACATTCACTTAGTATAACACACCGTCGCTCCCCACAGGCACACATCTAAGAGAACAGAAGACAGAAGAAGGGTTTTCTCTAGATTTCCCATAAATGTGTGTTAATTTAAGGAAGTTGCATTTCATCACTACATGTTTCAATGTAGAAGTAGACCTGGAAAGTGTCATAACGGCTGTCAACCTCCACATATCTGTGCTAATACCTCCTCTTTCCTTCCCAGTCTGTTTTTCCTATTGGCTTTCTTTATAGTTTAGATCAAATATGGGTGTACAGTCTGACTAGCCCAGGCATGAATAGAGTTAAGTTAATTTATTCTTAATTTTTTCCAGTATTATCCCAGTCTATCTTTTTCTTGTTTTAACAATTTTTTTTTTGGAGGAAGAGAGCCTCTCTATTCACTATGCCATCCATCTTATTGAAATCAGAGCAAATGAAAATTACCTGTAGAAAATGGTAAGAAAAATATGTGGAAAAGAGCAAGGTCTTATCCTTCCTTCCTATCTCACAAGCTAATTATGCCTGTTCTGGCTGTCAAGGAGTTGGCACTGATGAATGGATGTGTCTTTTAGGGCTTTCATTGCCCCCAAAATCAAGTGAACAAGGGCCTCTGGTGGTGCAGGTGGTTGAGCGCAGCGCTGTGAAGCTGTCCTCAGCCTCTGCAGCGCCGGTTTGATCCTGGCCGGCTGGTGAGAATCCCACATGGCATGGAAGACCTCTCCTGTCTTGCCCGCTGCTCCCCTCAGCAGTGTATTTCATCAGTCTGCCTGTTATGTTTCCTGCTCTGTCTCCTGCGCATCTGGCCTGAACCCTGGTTCTTGTGTGCATGAATAAATAAATCTTTAAAAAAAAAAAATTAGGGCCTCCCCGGTGGCGCAGCGGTTGAACGCTGGGTTGCGGGGCTGCCTGCAGCCTCTGCAGCACGGTTTGATCCCCGGCCGCCAGGTGAGGGTCCCACATGGCGTGCGGACCTCTCCTGCCGCCCACTGCTCCCCTCAGCAGTGTACTTCATCACTCTACCTGTTCTGCTCCCCGCTCTGGCTCTGGTGAGTTCTCTCGCCCTCCTGCACCTCTGACAGTACCCAGTGCTTGTATAAATAAATAAATAAATCTTTAAAAAAAAAAAACTTAAAAAAAAAATCAAGTGAACAATCTTGACGTTACCACTATAAATTGATATCCAAAAATCAAGGCTTAAAACAAAACCAAAATCCCAAAGAGCTAGAGTGTCAAATAAGAAGAGGAGAAAGAAGAACTTTAGCACAGTCTGAACTTCTTCCTCCTCAGCACATCATCCCAGGAAACAGCTACTTGACCATGACATAAACTGAAGATGGATCCATCAAGGCCACACTTGATGGCCTTTTTAGTTAGTCTTTTTTTCTGGAGCAGTAGTTTCGATCATGTTAGAAATCTTTCTCATGCCTGGCCAAAGTCTAAAGCGCATATGCATCCCCTTGGTTGCTAGGAAGGGATGAACAGAACAAGTTGCCAAGACCCCCCCACTCTGCCCCTTGAAAGGATCAACGCCATGTGGCACTGGCCCTCCATGACTTGAGCCTGTTCCTGGCAGGCTTATGGTATAGCAACTGACACCTGCAGGCGATGCCAGCTCCCCCACCTTAGTGCCCCCTCCAGCATTTTTCTCCAGGCCCCTCAACACAGACTGCTTCCTTGGAATGAAGACTGAACATGAATCAACACGAGGCAGGTGGTGTCTGTCACAGGGATCAAATTGAGCTTGTGAAAGTCAACCAGAGCTTTTTTTAACTTTATGAAAAAGAACAAACATGATAGAAAACCATTACATTTCCAAAAAGGAACCATTTTGATGGAATGCTCATATTTCTTTACACCTTCCTTAAAGCTTCAGAACATTGGATAAGAACATGTGATTCAGCCGAGGGTGACCCTGTGGGGCTCCAGCCAGTGGCTTTTGGGCAAAATCCTATTTCTGCTTTTAAGGGATTCAGTTTCTGCCAAGGAAGTGAGGAATTCTTGGAGGCTCAATGCCATCTTGCTCCATCTTATGCCCTCAGGGAAGAACTCTTTGTTTATTTTTTATTTTTTAAAGATTTATTTATTTTTTTTTACAAGAACCAGGATACAGGCCAGATGCGCGGGAGGGTGAGAGGATTCACCAGAGACAGAGCGGGGAATAGAACAGGCACATTGACTGAAATACACTGCTGAGGGGAGCAGCGGGTGAGACAGGAGAGGTCTGCTGTGCCATGTGGGATTCTCGCTGGCCGGCAGGGATCGCACCTGCTCTGCAGAGACTGCGGACAGCTTCACAGTGCGGTGCTCAACCGCCTGCGCCACCAGGGAGGCCCAGGCAAGAACTCTTTGGATACTATTGATCATGGTCTGGAAATGGGTGGAAGTGGCATTGATCTTAAAGGACAAAGGGTAAGAGGATGGTAATGAATAGGAGAACATTCTGTCCTAGGAGATCACAGCTTCTTGTCTCTGGTGGCAGAGAACTGGATGAGATGACCTCCCAAGAACTGGTCCATTTTGAAAGTTCTATGGACTTGATTGCCCAGATGTGCCTGAGATTTCTGCACCTGGAGAATCAAAGGCTACTTAAGATGAAGATGAACATGTTAGAGGCTTGCTTTGGCTTTTTGTATGATCACTGCTCCCGGGAGTTTGGGTGAGTGGGAAGGGGGTCGAAAAAAGGATAAGTTAATCAACATTTTCAAAAGCACATCTGTTCACCAAGCCTTAAAGTAAGAATAGCACACCAGGGAAAACCCAAATAAAGGGAACATTTGTACAAAAAGCAATTGACTTTGATAGCAATTTTCTCTGGCCTCCTTGCTAATATTCTTGATATCTGTGTTTGATTAAGAGCTCTTTTTCTCAAAAGACTCTTTGCCCTTCATCGGCCAATTTCCTTTTCTTTGGGGCCCGGTAGGTAAACCTCAACCAGTTTCCTCGGGATGCTGGCAGGAAGCAATGTGGTTCTCCCTCTCTTCCTTATAATTCTAGCAAAGAAAAGGCCGGGGTGGAGGAGGCAGAATGATGAGAGAGGAGCTCAAGGCAGAGAGTGGGGGCAGTACTTTTCTGGGAAGAAGTGAGGCAGACAGCAAGAGTATGAGGTCCGGGGGCTTGGAAGTTTGTTTACAATTTTTTTAATGAGTCAAAACTTGGCAAGGGCCTTCCAGGATCCTGCTTTGGAGGGTGGGTGTATTTGTGAGTGTGAGTTGGATGAGAAGAATGGAATGAGCCACTCCTCTAGGAGAAGGTCAGGAAAAGATCTTACCACCCACCTGGCTCCACTTTTAACCTTGGCGCTCACGTGACCCTGTTTTCTCCTGAGCCCCACTGTGGATTCAGTCCCAGGCCAGTCTGACGGCCAAGCCTGACTTTTGACTCTTATGCTGTGTGAAGGCCAGAGGAGACACGGTGCCCTCCTGGGTCTGCACACAAGTTCTCTGGGTGTGGGCAGGGCACAGCAGCTACCACCATATCATCACCTCATTCCTACAGAACAGAGGGTGTCCCTGTGGACCCTGGTGAGCTAGATACGTACTCCCTGGCTTTGGCCTGCATCCCAGGCTCACCACTGTGACGGGAAGTCCTGAGGACCCCAGCGATGTGAAGATGGGTGCCTGAAATTTGGGCCTTTACATTTTCCATGGCAGGCATTTCTCAGAGAGGGAAGGCTGATTTACATTGTTCCTCAAAGGAGCGGTCTTCATTAACCACGTAACCAGGAAACTAACCATCACTTACTAAGAGGGTTTGCTAGATGTCCAGGAACCATACTAGGGACTAAAGAAGATGATGTACGAGGCCAGGTGTCTACAATCAAGGCCTTTCCCTTGACTCACCAGGCCAGAAGAGCATAAAGAAAGTGGGCTGTTGTGGGGGTGCCTCTGAGATGGAGTGGAGGCCAAGGCAGGGGCTCGGCCACTTCCAGGAAGGAAAAAGTGGTGGACACAGGGGGACTAGAGGCTGCTGTGTGTGTGTGGGGCATTCGGGTTGGGGAGCTCCTTTGTCTGCCTCATTAATAGAAATAGTTTCAAACATGGAGCTTCGCCTCTTCACTCCTACACTGATCTCTTGGTTTTGGCTTGAATTCATTTTCAGCAGCTCCGGCGAGGGACTCACAGAGATTGCCTTGCCCAACCCCACATCTTCCTGGACTTCTCTGTGCGAGAGTCAGTTCTTTACCAGCCGCCAGTGCAGCGGAGTGAGAGGAGGAAATGGACTCCCGAGGGACTGGCGGGGAGTTCAGGAGAGGCTGAGTCATTGGAATAGCCACTACTTAAAAAGTAAACAACACCGCCTGGCCCCCGATTTAACAAACAGATTTTCCTATTGTGGTCAAAGTCTCAGGCTGAAAAGCCTCTGCGCCCTCAGGAGTCCCTTCCCTCAGCATCACTGAGAGGTGGGTCAGGTACCTGGGGAAGAGAGACTCAAGGTCTTACTGATCTCCCATGATCTCGATTTTTCATTATAAGAAACCCCAGCTATTAAAATAGCCACTGGACTGTTCCAGGAACTCCCTCTACCCAGAAGAGTCAACTATTCTCTAGTGTCCTTTTGGGTAATTGCAACACTAGGGCACAAGTGGTGAGCAGCCATACCCCGCCAGGAACCGAGTCTATTCTGAGGAGATGTGTTTATCCCTGGGGGGTCTGGAACACTGCCTGCCCTGGACACCACACTCGGTCTGTGGGAAACACCCCCAGCGACACACCAACCTGCAACTGGGAAATCCCCACCCAGCGTGCTGTAGGACTCAACCAAGGCTCGCTCTCGGGCCCTCCCCTGTTCTCACTCCCTCTCACACTCTGCCCCTACCCCGCTTTCACACACACACACACACGTACACGCACACGCACACACACACACTTTTCTTTTCTCTCTTCTCATTTTCTCATGGTATTATTTCTCTTAAATGAGCATCCTTTGGAGTTAGTTTTTCTGCAGTTACACACAGGAAAATTGTGACCTTCACTTTTAACACTGCTCTGGTGTGGTCCACCGTGAGTGTATTAGCATTGACATGATTCTGTTTACTTTCTGCATTGTAAAAGGAGCTTCAACAGATTGCTGGGAGAGTGAGAAGTCTGCCCCAAACCACTGGCGGTTTCAGATAAATGATTTAAGGCAGCTGGTCCCTGGGCCACTTGCACACAGGTCACTTCAGGACACAGAGACACACTGGTGTTTGCTGAAGGGTCCCTTCCGTGCTAACGCTGAGCTCTGGATTACGTGGCTTGGTGGAAGCTAATGACAGGTTTGACATCCAGAGACATTCTAAGGACCGTGCAGTGTCAGCGCCACACTTTTCCGGAAGGGAAGCAGTACACGGGGTATGGAGCACTGGGCTGGGAGCACTGGGCCGGGACCTTCACATCTCACAGCTCATCTGAGTTTCTGCTCACTTCAGGTGTGAGAATCGGGAAAGTCATCGGCCTGCCCGGCTCTCAGTTTGCTCCTCTGCAAAATAAACCATCAATGTTCTCCTCCTCTAGAATTGTATCTGTAGGGTAAGGAAAAAGTATCAAGCTTTTCGGCCCTCTCGCCATTAGGGTACATGAAGAAACCCTGTGGTCCTGAATGCATGCCTGTTGGCGGGCACCTGAAGTGGGTACACCTGGGCTGAGAGACTGAGTTTATAAGGGCGGCGTCATGGGGACGCCAGCAGAAGCTAAGAACCAACGGAAGCGGGGGAGCAGAGAAGCAGAGAGAACCACGAGAGAAGGCCAGAGAGCCCAGATAGAGTGAAGACTTGCTGGGGGCTGGGAGGCCTGCTAGCCTCCTGGCCCCCCAGCACCCCTGCCTGCCATGTGCCTGGTAAATCTAAATAAAAAACCTGCAAAAGCCACTGAGGGCTCCAGGACTCTCTCCTTCTTTACCCTGGTCTGCATGGGATCATAGAAAACCTGTTCAGTGTCCTTTCTGCCACTACAATTGGCATAAGTCGGCAAGATGATCCATGCAGACGGGTATGGAGCCCTCTGAAGACCTCAGGAGTAGCAGACTGAGCCTGTGACAGCGCTGGAGGCGTCATGGCGGCACAAGAGATGGAGAGACTGGCCTCCGTGACTTCACACCCATCCTTGCGACAGAGGCTGCAGAACAGCCGGCAGTATGGCCAGGGCGACCACACCCTGCTGGAATGTATAATGGCTGCCGTACGGACAGGACGGGCTGATGCAGGAGACGTGCCGGAGACAGGAAGCGGATGGCAGACGGACGCCGAGCTGGTGCAGGTACTTTGGGAATTGGGGTGCGGCAGGCCATGTTTAATGTGAATACCCGTGGTCCTGACGATGAGCGTTTCACAGCAGGGATGAGAGACTTGGTATTAAAGAATGCCCCCTCATCCTCATTTGGATCCCTCATGGCAGTTCTAGCACCCCATGTGGGACGTCAGCTACATGACGTCACAACCATGATAGCCAGCTTGGGCGAAGTTAAGAGCCAGCGCTCTCAGACTCAGAAAGGAATACGGGTAGCTGTTGAAAAGTCAAAAAGAAAGCCAAGGAGGGCAAGGAAGCTTCTTGGCATCACAGAACCTATTAAAGTCACCCGTAATCAAATGTGGACAGATTTAGTGAGAGCAGGTGTAGATGGCACTAAAATACATGCGCAGCCCAATGCATATTTGTTGGAATTATGGCAGCAGCTGTGAGAAGACCAGAGGTTCCCGCCCATGAGAAGGACTGCTGCTCAGGGCGAGCCTGGAAGCTCCAGGCCTCAGGAGCGTGCTCTGTGCCTGGAAGACCACTTGGTGCCAACCCCGTCTTCGGGTGATGGCCTGATCGCTTTCGACCAGGGTGAGGGCCAAGGAACCCGTCCACAGGGAACGGGCGGGGACCGGAGGCCACATGTGGAGCTTGCCATCCACTGGTCCCCGACTAACGTGCAAAGGGTTTTAGCTCTGGTAGACACAGGAGCAGAATGTACTCTGCTCTATGGAAATCCAGGAAGATTTCACAGGTCTACTTGTTATATTGATGGATATGGAGGCCAGAGTGTCAAGGTGACAGCAGTGAGACTATCTCTGGGGATTGGGTGATTAGCCCCAAAAGAGTATAAAGTATATGTATTGCCCATCCCGGAGTACATCCTGGGGGTGGATGTACTATGTGGCTTATGGCTAGAAACCACAGCAGGAGAGTTTCACCTTAGAGGGCGTGTGGTAAAGGCAGTGGTGAGAGGACATGCTAAGCATCCGCCCCTACAACTGCCAGTCCCTAGGCGAGTGACTAATACCAAGCAATATCGGTTGCCCGGAGGCTATAAGGAAATTACGGGCACAATATCAGAGCTGGAGAATGTGGGCATTGTGCGTACTGCCCACAGCCCCTACAACTCACCGGTGTGGCCGGTGAAGAAGCCTGATGGCTCCTGGTATGTGACAGTAGATGCCGTGAGTGGCTCCCCCCTTGTATGCTCCCCCCCTTCGGCAGCAGATTTGGTGGCTCATCTGCTGGTGCCAATAATTGTCTTTTGCCACTAGGTTGGTGCCCTGCCTGGAATTATTTGTGTTCTGTTGTATTTTATGTATTTTGGTGTTCTATTGTGATGTATATTATTTATTTTTGTGGGCCATGGCTTCAGTGTTCTATTGCCAAGAGAAATGAATGTGACTTGTGTGGATTGTATGGCAGAAAACCCTGAGGGGGTGGACTGTAGGGTAAGAAAAAAGTATCAGGCTTTTCTGCCCTCCCGCCATTAGGATAGATGAGGGAACCCTGTGGTCCTGAATGCATGCCTGATGGTGGGCACCTGAAGTGGGTACACCTGGGCTGAGAGACTGAGTTTATAAGGGTGGTGTCATGGGGACGCCAGCAGAAGCTAAGAACGAACGGAAGCAGGAGAGCAGAGAAGCAGAGAGAACACGAGAGAAGGCTAGAGAGCCCAGACAGAGTGAAGACTTGCTGGGGGCTGGGAGGCCTGCCAGCCTCCTGGCCCCCTAGCACCTCTGCCTGCCATGTGCCTGGTAAATAAAAGTCCTGAGGGCTCCAGGACTCTCTCCTCCTTTACCCTGGTCTACATGGGATCATAGAAAACCTGCTCAGTGTCCTTTCTGCCACTGCAGTATCTTTCACAGGAAGAACATGAGAAAGCTGTGAGGGTCTTTCCCATGAGAGCTGCCTGAAGAGGGTGGCTGCTTGAAGGAGACAAAGAAATTCCTACAGAAAAGAGCACCAAGATCCCACACTGCTCAGCCCCCCAGCCTGCTCCCCAGGTCTGTCCTCTCCTGGATGTGGTTGTTCTCTGAAGGAGACCGTCTTCAGGTGGGCGTAGAAAGAGAAGATCCCAGAAAGAGCGGTAAAGGGAAGCTGTGAGGCTGCCAGGTTTTGTTTTTTTAAGAACTGGGGCACAGGGCAGAGGTGTGGGCTGTGAGGGGCTTCACCAGAGACAGAATGGGGAACAGAACAGGCAGACTGACTGAAATACACTGCTGAGGGGAGCAGCAGGCGAGACAGGAGAGGTCTGCTGCACCATGCGGGTATCTCCCTGGCTGGGGATCGAACTCGTGCTGCAGTGTCTGCAGCTAGCTTCATAGGTTGTATCTTAACCCCTTGCACCACCAGGGAAGCCCCTGCCAGGCTTTCAAAATTGGCTTGTTTAGATTAGGAACCAGCCTTGCTAACTGACAATTAGGAACTGATAATGTAGTTTAATTGTGTCCCAAGTTTTAAGCCTCCCTTTTAACTGAAGCAGAGCTGATAAAACTTCATGGAGAGCCAGGCAGAACATATCCACTTAACCCACCGACCTGCAACCAGCCTTTAAAGTGAGGATCGAAGAGACTCTTACACACAGGAAATTATTGAAATCATTCATTTCACAGATATCAGGTGTCATCGCTTCTACTTTAAAGAGTTCTTTAAAGAGGAAGAAATTGACAAAGGCGGGTAGAAAAAAATGTAGTGAGTCACTGAACAAATCGGCAATGGAAGTGAGAGTAAGCCACGTTTTTGACACTGTTTGGGGCCGTGATTTATTTGGGAGAAGCTCTTGGCCACTCAGAACCCTTGTTGAATTTGATTCCAAGTTCCTGACGCCCCTGAGCCAGTTAAATCATTGGACTGTTCAGATGGGAGCAGCCTCCAGAAAATTCTCTCAGTCATTTTGTTTGATCACAGCAGGAGATACAACACTCAGATATAAATAAGTGAGAAATAATGAAGGACTGAGGAGATATTTCTTGGCCCTTCAAAGTACTTAATTAGGTTTAACATCGAATATTGGCTGAAGGTCCCCCTCTTCTACCACTCTTAATTTCCCTAATCCAGTTTGTTCATCCCCAGTTACTAGGAGGAGCCAAAAGTTCAGATGTTGATCTAAACTTTGCCAAAGCCCCTCCATTAGAGTCAGACTACTTGAGAGCCAGTCATCCCTTGCTGGGTTTGGCTTGAGTTTAGAGACACCACCAGAAGATCCTTTATCTCTTGGGCTACAGCCAAATCTATGCAAAGTCATGGAAAAAAACATTGAGTTTTTGAGCTGAAAAGAAAAGGGGCTTGGTTTGAAATATTGAAAGAGTCTGAACATGAATCTAGCCTCTTCTTTCTATTATTTTTAGTTGAGTAATTAGGAGGAGACATTGAAATTGACTGGAAATACCAACTGCAAACAAGAAGGCTGTGAAATGACCCGATAATACTTTCAAGTGTGGAGGCAGATGAGCAGCTGAGGCCAGAATGGTTCCACTGAGCCCCAACAATGGCTTGGAAAGAAGAATGCAGCCAGAGAAATGTCTCGCCATAAAGTTAGACTCCCTGATTGTGCAGGCTGGAAAAACCCAGCAGTGCTGATGGAGGAAAATTCTGGAATCTCTTATTTATTTTAGGTCTTTGAAAAACCAGAGCAGGTCTCCATTACTGTAAGTAATGCTAACATGCTAACAAGAAAAAAAGCCCTACCTCCTCTTAAAGTAAAAGGGTGGAAAAAACAAAAATTTCAGGGAACAAATGTTTCCCCCTACTCTGTATTTTTTTCTTCCTGAGATGTTAGGAATAGGGTCCTCTTATTTTTGCATTTCAGGGAATTTTTCCTCCAGCCTTGCTCTTCAACAAGTGTGCACGGAGCAGACACCATCTGGATGGAGTGGTTTGGAACAACCTGGCTCAAGGGAAAGGATGGAGGTGAAGAAACAAAGCTGCGTTCACGCCTAAGCTGAAAAGCAGGTCTTCAAGACCATGCCTCAAGTCATCTTTGAAAAACTCTCTATGTAGAAGGTCTTCCAATAATCTTGTTTCATTAGACATCATTTCATTTTCATGGTAATAAGAAAAACACAACTCTGGCTGATGTCATTCAAGGACCTGCTTTCATTGGGTTATTTTGCTTAGAGCTGAAATTTCCAGGAGTCTATTGATGAGGTGAAGTGAGGACTTAGTGTACAGGTATCTCACCAGGAGAGTTGGCTACACTTAAAAGCTGTGCTCTTCTGAACACCAGAATAAATGACTCTGTGATAAGATTTTAGGGATTGCAGAAAGGTACTTCTCTCTGCCCATTTGAGAGCTATTTCCCCCGGAAGCTCAATGGAGAGTGAGGACTCTAATTATAACATAACAGAATAATCCCACTGGCTTTAGGTTTGGTCTCCCGTAAGAATGCAACTACTTGAAGGAAGTAACCAATGAAATCTTTGTGTAAAGGAATCTGACCCACACTTTTCTGGGAGAAGGTTTTGGCAGAAGGGATGGCAGAGAAAGTATAAGAACTCTGGAGGTAACCAAAGTGGAATATCAAGAGTTGAAGACAACATGCAGCACGATGGCAGACAGATGGAAAAAGGGGGTCGTGACCCTCTCAGAAGCCGGCATTGAGGGCCCAGGGCTTCCTGGGAACTCTATTATTGAGCTCACACTCTTGGCCTGCAGAAGGCCAGGGCTGGTGGAACACCCTGGGGGTTCCCCTTTGATAACCCATGGCAGCCCCCATGTAGGGCTTAACAACTACTTTCCCACCCCAGTAACAGTTGTGAGATGGCCCTGGAGAAGCAATGGGGGAGCCCACGTGGCACATAATGCACCTTCTTTCAGCCCCTTGGCAGCAGTGAGGAAAAAAAAGCAAGGAAAAATTTCTTTAACATCCGCATTTGCAATGAAACCTCAATAACCAGCAGGCTGGCTGAGAATAGGATTTGGTCAACATTACACCCCTCGTTCCCTCCCCCCCACCTCCCCAGCTCAAAGCTTTTGCTGCGCTTCCACCATAACTACAGCTGGCTGCTCCCTAAAGTGACTCTAGTTCAGGTATCCTTGTTATGCATTCTTGCAGCCTGAGAAAGAAAGTGCTGTTAAAGTAAGGTCTACTAGCGTTCCAAAATGGATCAGAGCCTTTGCTTTGGGGTGTGTAAGTTCATGCTCTTAAAAAGGTTCAATTTTGCACAATTACAAGCAGTAGACAAATCAAGGCGTGTGTGTGTGTGTGTGTGTGTGTGTGTGTGTGTACACCTATTTCTAGCTCACCTCCCCTTATGCTCAAGCTGCTTTCTTTACCGAGTCATCCAAATTATTTTCCCAAGTCCCATGCCCAAGAGTTAGCAGTTTGGGATTTTTGGCAGGCCACAAAGCCCAACGATGGCCATAGGCATCATCCATTGTGCGTAAAGTCATGGTATCATGAGCCCTTTGTCTCAGTGCACCACAGAAACCAGGGTGGCACTCCTGGAATAAATGGTGCTTGAGAGCCACACCTAGCTTCTCTTCCACTTCCTATCTTTTGCTGGAGCCATTTGGGGCTGGTAGTTTGCCTGTACTTGTAAACCTCCCACTAGGAAAAGACCTTGCTGCCTGCTGCTTTTCCTTGGTGCACGTCAGCCCTGGGCCTTCTCTGCAGGAAGCTGGATGCCCCTTTTCAGCCCAAAGGGATAGCAAGGGCCTTGTTCACAGGCTGCAAGGCCTGGAGACTTTCTCTGGCATGTAGGCCTACTTGTGGCTGCTGAAATACTTTAGTCTGCAGCACAGTCCTGGTGCACTGACCTTAAAGGAAGTTTTTCACATGCATTTTTTAGTAGAAAACATAAATAAATAACAGCATGGCATAGCAGAGTCACTCTTTGAAGAAACCAAGTGGAACTCATTAATCATGGAGAACAGGGCTCTGCCTGCTGAACCCAGGGATAAAATTAACTCCTGTGCCACAGCAGCCACTGCCCTGTAAGCTGTCACTTCTAATCAGGCCTACATTCTCTACAAATTGGGATTAAAAAAAAAAAATCCCTGTCATTAACATTATCTGCAGTTAAAACTGCCCCCAAGCCTTTTTGTGCAAACACCATGCCCACTTTAGAGAGAGATAGTCATAGAGATTATAGGGTTTGGGTATGTGGCAAAAGGTATAAGCCAGGATGTCTGTGAGTTTATCTTCTTTAAGAGGGACAGGTTCACTTTAAAAGGGAAAACTCTGCCATTTGAAGCATTTACTTCAGTGAAAACAGCCACACTATCAGACCCAGAAATTCTCTTCTAGAGAAACATGTGCACAAAGAAAGTAGCTACAGGATGTTCTTTGCAGCATTGTTTATAACGGTGAAAAACTAGGCACAGCCTGGAAGCCCACCAGTAGGGAAGCAATCTATAAACTCTGGTGCATCCACATGATATGGGCTGCTATGAAACCACTGAAAAGCATGGGATGAATCTATCAGAGTGCACTGAAGCATCCTCAAGACTTTGTCAAATGAAAAGAACCAAGAGGTTCTACTAAGTGAGCAAATGCTAACACCATTTACACAGAAGCTAACACCACACACATCACAACCAAAAGCAGACCACACAGTAGGACATGAACATACATATCTACAAAGGTATAATATAAGGTCTGGGAATCAGTACCTCAGACCTTCTCTCATGGTTGCCTCTTGAGAGGACACTGGAATTGATGTACAGTAAAATGGACTTTTATTTTTCTGTGTTATTGAAATTTTTGAGAATGTAGTTGTGTATTATTTGTAAGTGTAAAAAACAGAAACCCAGCCAGTTATTACTATGCTAAAATGTGCTCCAATAACTCCCTACTAGGTATAACTGTGGTCACATGTCTCCTAGAAAAGGTGTTCTCCCACTCAACACCCAGCCCCGCCTCCAGCACTTCTGTCATTGGTCAAACAGTCTTTCCTCGTTGTTGGTCTGATGCCTGTGAGACTAGTTAGTTTTGGGAGGCTCTTGGAGGTCAATAACAGAAAAACCTAAGAATGATTCCTTTATCCAGAAGAGAATAATTCTGCGTTCACTTGATTTGGGTAAGAATGAGTCCTGTTGGTTGCCTTGAAGCACTTAGATTCTCCATTGTTGCATGCCACTTCAGTGGGGCTTTCCTTGCTGGCAATTGCCTAGCTCTCGTATCTCTTCAGTGCGTAGGTTTTGGGCCAAAGAGAATTTCTCTACACAGTTGTTGTAAACACACCCTGGCTGGGGCCCGAGGCCTGATGACTTAAGGGTGCAGGTTTCTGATCATATCTAACTTCTATACAGACTGATCTATGTCCGATTTAATTAAAAACCACACTACTCCTAGCTTTTAATTTATTTATACAAGGAGATTTTTTTCCTTGCCGACTGTAAGATCATCAGCCCGTGTTTCCCTCTCCCCGCCTCCTGCTCCATTCGGATTTGTTTTGTGTTTTCTTTGGGCCATCGCTGAAGTGGATGAAAGGCAAACTACAGCAGTGAGAGCCTGTGGTTGCGCACAATTAAAGTGAGATCTGTAGTCTGAGCAGATGTGTAGCTGCAATGCAGACACATCAAAACTTCAAAAATGAAGCTCTTTTTATCAAAGATTACAGAAAGGCCACAACTCTTGTTCAAAACAACCGCAGAGTCGTGAAGAGGGTGAGGGAAACAAACACAGTGCCCCAGAGGTTGTCCGGGCTGTGTTATCTGGGCAAGGAGGCCAGTGTCTTGCTTCAGCAGCAAAAATGCACATTTAAACCATCATAACAGGGCAGGTAGGTGCCAAAACAGACCATTCTGGGCCTTGACATGTGGTATTTATGATCCATGGAAACACAATTTTTGTAACATTTATGCTTGGACTAGGTCTAAAATATCACACTGACAAGAGCACAGTGTTTCATTTCACATCTGAGATTAAAGTCCTAATGGTCTTTGCCTTTTAGGGAAGACAGAGTACCTCCAGAATAAGTAGTGGCACTAGAACCAAGGTGGGAAAGCATTGATGAAATTCTCAAAGGTGTCTCCCCAAACAGTAATGTTAATGACGCATACGGGATGGCTAATTTAATTCAGTCTAGCAAGTCTAGTCCCAGACCAGCTCAGGAAAATGTTGACTGAGCCTGAGTCTGCTTGCAATAAGTAATTCTGACATGCTTCCATTTCCAACCTATACTAATACGGACAAATGACTTTAAGGAAGGCAAAATGATAATTTAGAAAAAAATAGGACGTAATGCTTGTCACTAGAAAAACAAACCATGCACTCAGCAAGGGACGGACTTGTTCTCTGTACCCCCCCACCCCTCCAGGAGACGGACTGACATCAACCTTGAGCCACCTGTATTGACAGAGCTTCTTGAGAGATCTGAAAACTGGAAGTTGATTTCCTTTCAGCTCCATTTAGATTGGCTTTATAGCTACAAAACATACTCCTTCCTGGACCAAGGTATAGACAGGAAGAAAAGTAGGATGATGACAGAAGTAGGGTCTTCTGACATGTTCCTTTCCTCAGGATCTTCCAGATTGGGCCCTTCAGGAAAGCTCCTGGGTTGATTGAATGTCCCTAATACACCCCATAAGAGGGGGCAATGGAATATTCTTCCCTGGCCTTCCTTGACCACCACCTAGAGGCACTGAAAACCTGGGAGGCTGTATTTCTGAGATTTTTCTCCCTCCCTAAAATAATATTTTATATAAACAAGTCACTAACTCCCCAAAGAGGAGAACCAATGAAAAGTTAACTGTCAGACAAGATCTCACTTTTGGAGTAAGTTTCCCTAAGTTCCTCTCCTCAACATTTTTATAGAATATCCCTTTGATAAAATACTGCACAAGTTCCAGGTTCATAGTAGTCAGATAATTCATTACTTGCTCCAAAATGAAGTCTGGAATATCTCTGAGTTTTGAACATGCTACAAGCTTCCATTTTGTGTAGGAGAGTGCTCATAAGTTGGAGATCAATGTCCCCATGGAAGTAATCGTTTTGTAGGTGCTTGGTAAGATGTCACCACTTCTTCTCCAAAGCTCCCTCCATAGCTGAGCCAGTGCATGATTCAGCTTTGCTGGCCACACCCCCCTGCGCCCCTTTGAAAGCAGTCTAATCTCCAGGGGTTTGCCATCAAGAGAAATTTTGTGAAATCACATTGAGCCATTTAGCACTTAGCAACTTGTGCAAAATCCCACACCAATCATAAAAGTTGGCTCAGCTGCACAAATTGGATCAAACTACTAACAAGCAGTAATAAAAATAAAAGAAGAGAAGGCTGGCATTCAGCCTCAAGGAGAAATTCCACCTTTCTCCCACAGAAATGCTCAGTAGCTCAGAAGACAATGTGTAAAGCTTTGGATGCATCAGTGTTCAAAGCCTATGTTTCAACTTTGTTCTTACCGGCAAAAGGGGCAAAAAAACCCAGATGTTTGTATAAAAATATCATTTTATTACATTCCACACAATACATTTTCAAATAGTTTCCAACATCCACAAGTTATTTTGACACACAGGCAACTGAGCAATGCAAGAGATGTCACAGTTAGAGGAGGGGGGATAAGAATAGGAAGCAAAAATTTTTAAGTTTTCTTGTTGTTCTTTGGTAATTTTCGATTATTTGGGTGTTTGTTTGCCTGCTAGTTACAGGGTCTTTTTAAAAATCGGGTTATCAACCTTAGAAATATTACTGGAGTTCCTATCCTATTTTGGCTTTAATCCCAAAAATGCGGGACAAGGGAAAAGACAATTTTATTTTATTTTCAGCATCCTGTTTTGATAGTGGCAATGGTATGTATGAATTTCCCTTTTTTTTCTGCCTTCACGTGCAATGAGGAGATGGTAGCATAAATATCAAGGAAGGGATTTTTTTTTTTTAACCCCAGAGATAAAGGTTTCCCTCCTGGAGCTGTTGACATGAAATCTCTAAGGCAAAAACTTTACCAACCCAAGCTAGACCTTCAATTCAATTCATTCATTCATTCATTCATTCATTCATTCATTCATTCATTCATATTTGAATAGTTGCAATCAGCTCTTTGTCTTCTGAGAAGCAACTCTAAACACATGCAAGCATGCATTCACCGGTCCAGGCTATTTTTCTTAGAAGAGTGACTCTTCCCTCCCACATGAAATACGGAATTTTGCTTTTTTACAGCTGCATGGCATGAAATTTTATAGAAGAGCTTCCCTTTTAGTATAGTGCCCAGATAATACTATGAATGTTGCTGGGGTTGGAAGGGGGGGTGGAGAGAGGGAGTGGGGGGCGGGGGGGGGGGAGAGAGAGAGAGAGAGAGAGAGAGAGAGAGAGAGAGAGAGAGAGAGAGAGAGAAAGTGTAACATCTCCAGCTGAAGTGCACTATGAGATTCACAAAGATTTCAGTAGCTGAATATTCTATGGCATGTGCAGAAAGAGAATGCCACAGGGCGCATCAGATAAAGACAGCAAATTCACAAAGTCTTTGTCATTTTCTTTTACGGAAGGGAAATCCTCAAGGGTATATGGCTTGGGTTTTCCAGGTGTAATTTCCTGGCACCACACCTGTATGGGGTGCC
This sequence comes from Talpa occidentalis, assembly GCF_014898055.3. Taxonomy (NCBI): domain Eukaryota; kingdom Metazoa; phylum Chordata; class Mammalia; order Eulipotyphla; family Talpidae; genus Talpa; species Talpa occidentalis. Next base: position 127,494,257 of record NW_023603184.1, on the reverse strand, counting down.
TAGTCAATCATTTTGTGGGAAGGTCTGTCCCCAAATACACAACTGGATGTGGAACAAAGCCCTTGGTGACTGGTGTGAAATGCTCACAGGGTCTTCGGCACATCTCCCCTCCCCTTGGCTTTCTCCACCTTCAGTAGGGTTAGGACACTTCTTGAAACCTTAAGGTAGCTGATGCTCTAGCCTTTCATCTTTTCTTGGCAGGGCTGCTATGGTTAAGACAGAGTAGCTCTTTGAAATCGAGTAAGAGTGGGAGAGCACCGTTCTTTCAGGAGGATGAGATAAACCAGATGTGAAAGTGAGTGTGTGTGTTGGAGGAATCTATGTGGATATTCTGCAAGAATGTTAAAAGTCTCTCTTGCTCAAACAGTCAAAGAAAAAAAAAAATCATTAGTATTTTGTTCTCAGGAGGTACCTGGAGACTTCTAGCCCAGGCAAACATCTTAGGAGAGAATCTTATACTTCCCCAGAGGATGCCTGGCAGGAAGGTGAGAAATACATCCCCAAGGCTGAGACCCAATACACTGAGAATCTTGTTAAAACACACATTTTCTATCAACAAAATCAACTTCATTATTGAAGCCATCCTTTGTACAGTATCATTAGGCAGTTTCTCTCTCACATGCCACTCCCCGCTTTTAGAGAGGACAAACGGGTAGCCATGGGCTTATCTTCATTACACCTTCTGATGATGCAGCCTAGGAGGGTGTATTTGCCAGATGCCAAGACTGCTTTAAGGGGCAGCACACTGGTACATTAAAAAAAAAAAACAATTACTTTTTATTCTCCCATGATATTTAAATAAGTCAGGTGGAGAAGCTTCAGGCACAACTAACACCACAAAAGGAGAGCAAATGGTCCCTCCCACCTCCATCGTACAAATGTTATTACAATGATCAATAGAATACCAAAGAATAGGGTTTTTAACCTTCTGGGGACACAATGAATCCTCAGGGAGTGAAGACTTTTAAAAGACAACAGTTACTGCTTTTCCTACATCATTCTCAGATCGGTAATTCTCTATGACTTATTCCAAGACTGGACTTAACCGATAAAAGCTAAACATTCATTATGAGCTTATCTTTTATAAGGCAACATGAAACAGATTTGCTTTAGGGCTGGAAGTAGAGATGGTTCCGAACGCACCCAACGGCTAGTTATCTCAAAGACACCACGACAGAGACTAGGGGTCCCGTCCGAGTGCACTGGGGAACCTTCCTCCTGGGTCAGGTGGGCAGGGAACGGGGATCAGGATGGGAAGGGCCACATTTCACTTCATGTGACCGCGAGATTTTTAGGTTCCTGGAGATGACAGTGGTAGCCAACAGAAACCCAGCCAGAGCTAGATAAGGCAACAAAAAGCTTCGATCTCTTCTCCAAGTAAACAAAACTAGTACAGTATATTATTTTCTTGTAAAATGTACTCCCGGAGAAGTAACACAAGAGTTAAAGGGGTTCTTCTCTGAACACACCCACACACTCCCCTCAACAATGACCAGTCTCTCTCACACCCACACACACACAGAGCTTCTCACACACACATGTTTACTATGTACAAACACACAGATGCAGGTTTCCCCTCAAGTCTCCTGGCAGACGGTCCACCGAGAGGAGTGTGGGGTAAGGCAAGGGGAAGAAGCAGGGAACCAGTCTCTGGAAGAAAACCAGCTGAGCCTTGAGCTGTGAAGTACTTAGGGGTGATTCTCTTCTCATATTCCAAGATGCAGCATTAGAGTTGGGGGCTGTTGGTTTGGAATGACAAAAGGAATAAAAAAAATGAACGGAAGGAGAATGGTCTGGATGGATGAGAGCGCGCACAGGGTTTGGGCCCGGAGAGAGAGATGTCTGAGGGTTCACACAGAGACTAGGCGAGGAGAGAAAGTGCAAAATCGAGGCAACGTGTTTGCAGTCTTTCTTGTTTGTTTGGGTGCTGTCCTTGCTTCGGCCCTCAGCAGTGCGAGCTGCGGTCTTGCTCTAATTTAATGGTTAGGGTGGGCTCCACCGCCAGAGGGGCCCCGTTGGTGTAGTGGGAAGTTTTGTAGGTGATGGAGTGATCGGTCTTCTTGGCCGCATAGCGGAACCGGTGGTAGTGGAGCACCAGGGCCAGCGCGACGGAGACCAGCACCAGCACGGCGCCCCCGGCGGCCATTACGTAATACCAGTAGGCTGGAATGGGCTGCACAGGCACCGTGTCCACTGTGGGATCGGTCCCTGGTAGGAGGGTGCCCCCTGGTGGAGAGACACAGAAGAGTGTTGCTAGGCTGAGAGCATGCAGACTAATCAAAAAATTAATTAAAAAAAAAAAAGAAACACACACATGCTTTGGAGCAGTTAGGGAAGGGTGCAGGGGCCTAGGGTGATCCTGAGTATTTCGTTTGTGCCAAGCACTTTTAAATGAATGGTATTGTTTCCTATTCACAACCTTATGAGGTAGGTACTGTCAGACCCATTCTACAGATGATGAGGAAATAGAGGTTAAATTAACAAAGAGGTTAAATTAACAGCGGTTATACAGCCAGCGAGCTGTAAGGACAGAATGCAATCAACAGCAGTATGATTACCAAGCTTTTTCCTCTTTCTGTTAAAGCACGGTTATTCCATTTATCATATAGAAGCATTGTAACACACACATATGCACATTCATACACAAATACACACAAGTAAATGATGCTGAAATGACTTCTGGGATTCGCTAAGGCTGATACTGGGGGAAATACAATATTTGGCTTAGCCGGCCAACATTCTCAAACAATGTATTAGGCTGGCTAGACTTGAAGGTAAATTCCACTTTGTCTTGCCAAGGCTTCTGTGCCCATTGAAATCAGCCTGGTCTTGTCTAAACAGGTCAATTACCACTGTCAAGTCATGACTAACTCATCTTCGTTTTTTTAATTGGGTAGAGAATTTTAAAAGCAGGTTTCAAGGGACATTGCAACCAAAAAACGTGGGCGCAAAATGATAGTGATAGTGATGTGAGAGCGAGAGTGAGCGAGTGAGTGAGGGCAAAGGGAGGGAGATCATTCTTAATCATGGAAAAGACAGAGGAGGGAAGAGAAGCTAGCAGAGGATTTAGAAGGCAACCACATTCGCTGGCCGGCCTCTGGTTGCCATGGAGATGATGTAGTAGATTTAAGCCCAGGGTAACTCTGGGGAAAGACTGGCTACAGTCCCACTTGATGCAAAACAGCGCTACAACTTGATTCTCCCAAAGATTTACATCAGATGAGAATCTGGCCCAGAATGGGACTAGGAGCTTTTGAGCTTGCCAAAACCAGACATGATCTTTACTTCTGAAAAATGATGTATGCTTAACCCATGAAAAATTCCTCCCTAGCTGCTTACATCAAGTGGTGGTGGCCAGAAAGATGTATCCTCTCTATTCCTGGGATGCCCCAGGAGGGGAGCCAAAGGTGGGAGGGGCTGCTGCCTGCTGCACGCACCGTTGGTCCCGCTCTCTGGGTGTATCTCTGTGCAAGACACAGACGGGCTCATTTAGATCTTCATGTCTCCCCCACGAGGCTTGGAGTTCCCCAAGCAGAGCTCCCTCTCATCTTAGTTTCTACCTAAGGGGATGCACAAAGAAGGCGCTCAATAAAATCTTGGGATGAAAGAGCTGAAGGGAAGACTCCTGTTTCTGAGAAAGCATTTGAAACACCAGAACTGTGCTCTTTGATGAGTGTGTGTGTGTGTGTCGAGGGAGGAAGGGAGGGGTGTTAGCCCTTCTGATGTCTTCTCAGTAATGGTAGGAAAATGAGAGCATTTTTCCTGGAAAATCCTTTAGAGCCTGCCCCCCAAACCCCTAACCAGCTCTCCATCACTGCTTCCTCTAGCCGGCGCCCCCTTGGACTGGCGAGCATCAGACCACAGAAGCAGACCAGCATTGACAAGGACAAACCACTTCCCTTATTTCCAGGCAGGCACGTCCTCTGCCCAGGAAGAAAAGGGCCCCAGAACCCCAATCCCTACCCTGCCCCGTTCAACATTCTTCTCTTCGTTACCTCCTACTCAATCGTCTTTCTCCCCAAACCACCTCTATCTTTTCATCATGTCATTACTGCAGCCGAGAAAGCACTTGCACTCCTTTTTTGGTGACCATATTGAAAATTATGCCTAAAAGCTGAAAGAAAGCAAGGCATTGAACACGGCTCCTTGAAATGGCCAGCTCGCGAGTCGCGGTGAACTAGTGTCAACTCATTATTCAGGTCACCAAGAGTATCTGCTGCCTGGCAACCACCCTGCTGTTAGAGTTTCATGCAGGCTCGCAAGAATGCACGAGAAACAACAAAGTATGCCGGGGCGGCCTGAAGTTCCTCAGCGGCACCTCTCCCCAAAGGCGTCCTCCGGTTTGCTCTGAATTCGGTTTGGCTCCACGGAGGGGGTCACCCTCTAATGAGGCTGCGGACCACTCGCGGGAGAAAGAAAGGCCACAAACCCATAGGAGTGAACTCCTCTTCCGAAGCACCTGACCAGACCACAAAGGCGGGAGCACGGATTTGGGTCAAGCAGAAAATGCACATGACAGCCTCCTTCCCTCCAGCACCACAGCCACGGTTCAGAGGTTGGCTCTCCTTCAGCCCGAACGCTGGCTTTCATGTTCCGCACACCACCCAGCACGCCCGGTGCCAGAGCTGGGGGGCGCTGAGACCTTAATGCTAGCCTTAAAAGGTTTCTTATGAGAAACAAAATTAGGGGCATGGTGGGGGAGAGGTCTAAGGCGCCCCTCCCAGAAGGTGACAGCACAATGTGTGGGCTCCCTAGTCAGAGATACAGACCCCTGGCTTCAGACTTTTGCTCCACTCTGAAGACACACTCCACTTTGGGTCTAAGACCCAGACAACATTTGGAGGGCATTATATTGGCCCTTAAGTATTTTCCTTAGAAAATTGTTTGGGGAAATGAGAAAATATATTCGGGAAGACTGTGCTTTTAATGTTAAAAGACTTAGAAAACCTTATTCCCCGTGAGCAATTTTTGGGTGACCTGTAGTTGTGGAGCAGCCTTTCTCAAAGGCAGGTGGCTAGCTGCTGTGGGGTCTACTCTGTGACAACCTTCAAGGGCCATATGCGAATGAGGCTGTGGTTTGTCAGTGAGAGAAAAAGGCATCAGATCAGTAGAGGCTAAATCCCCTTTGAAAGCACCTTCCCAGATAACAGCAGTGAGCCCACAAATGTCGGATGGATGGATGGATTTTGGACCAATATTCTGAGTCCTTGAAAAATGCTGATGACTTAATGGTACCTTACAGAACAGTTTTCCTCGGAAATTGCTCGAGATCCTGCCAGTTCATACTTTGCCTCCATGTGAGATTGCAAAATAGTGTCTGTGTTGAGCAGATGTTACCTGCACCAGGTGCCCAGGTTGGAGAGTGGCTCTAGTTCAGCCCCACTAAGCCACCTGGAATGGCTGGGTGTATGCTTTACAGTAAAGGAGACTGGGCTAGGTGCCCCAATATGAGAGAGGGGCCGACCTCACCCAGAGCAGGTGATGTGCTGATCTGAGTGGGCCCTTTGATTTCTTCACTTCTCTACTTACTCACATGCCTTTCTTTTTTTCAACTGGAAGTGCTTGTCAACCCCTGAACTATTTTTCACTAATTTCCATTCCCCTATTCTCCAGTTTTCTCATTGCGTGAGATAATGAGAAACAGATATTTAAATAGTCAATAACTCCAAGTGTATTTGCAAGGCTGAGCAGACTCCCATCTGTAAAAGTTCTGAGACCCCTGGAGAAAGGGGCAATGAGAAAACACAAAGAATTAAAATTTTCAGAAACACTAAATTCCAAGAAGCCATGCAAGGGAGGAAAACAAGGAAAAATATGATGCTGCGGGCCATGTTCCATCCATTCCTGTTGGGTGAAGAGGGCCACTGAATTAATAAGCAACCGGGAGATATGGCTAAAAACACAGCTACAGCGAGTGGACACTTTGCCCTGTGGGGTGGGGGTACTGGGGTTCATGTGAAGCATCTTCTTTATTCCTCTGGACCATGAGATGGGAGACAGTTAAACCTTGGGCAAGAAATGATCCTTCGCCTGGTTGCATATGGAGGAAAGTGAAGAGGAGGGTTGAGCAGCACACTGTGAAACCCAAGAGCTGGTCGGTGATCCTCTGGCACGTTCACTCCACTGTCAGTGACGCTCACTCCACTGTAAGTGGCGGGTGGGGCCTGGGCGTGTTGGACAAATCGAGGCCGGTGCCCTCATTAAACACTCTGCGCCGCTGCTTGTGCGCCAAGCGCAGAACCGAAGCCTTGGGAAGCAGTGTCCCCCGCCTGACGGCTGACTCGCTGGGCCAGACCCCTGTATTAACCAAGTGCTGGTGGAGCCTGAAGCAGCCCTCTCCCCTTTGGCCTCCTGCTTCTGCTTGTGGATGGTGTCGTCAGGTTCTCACCGAATCACTGAAGAATAAGAATCTCCTATCGTTAAGTTTCCAAATCACCCTCTGGACATCATCCCGGTTTCCAAAAGAAATGTTTTGAAAGATCCCAATGGCGAGTTGTGTCTCTCAGAAGAAAAGGGGGAAAAAAATGCTCATTGTAAATAAGTACTGCTTGAGGCCTGGCCCGTCTGCAGAGTCTTCTCTGTTACAGGTTGAAAATGAAGTGCTGGTGAAGAGACATTTCAGATAAAAGGTTTATTTAATTTGTGAGATTAAACGAACAACAAAAAAAAAAGGTTGGCTCCTCTCGAAAGTTTACAGAAGCTGAGAGAAGAATGTGGTCACGCCCACTGATTTGTCTGGAAAAGGAATGTAAAGTGCAAAATATCCCTGAGAAATGACTTTTGATTTGCCTTCCAACAATGGATGGGGGTCATCGGAGGGTTTCTGCGGGGCTGGCAGCAATGGTGCTAATTCCCCCCAAGTCTCTCGAGAAAACGTTTCAAGGTACAGATCTGTGGCTGCTGAAGTCTCAGACGTCTCTCATCTCTCTGGAGGCACTTATGTGATTTTCTTTTAACTAAAGTTTGCCCCTTCTGTTCTTGGAGAGAGCAAATGTCGGTGAAAAAAATTTTCTTAGAGAAACTGACGTTGGCAGCTGTGTCGATGAATGGTAAACTTGAGGGGATGTGCTGGCCTCGGTGACAGGGGAGGCAGCACACCCAAGCGAACCTCACAAAGAATGCCTCAGTGTCCCCTTAGGCAAGCAATGGCAGCCAAGCAGTTACCCAGTTCACACACATCTGATCTCCATGCTTCCCTGCTCAGCAACACCTAGCCTTAATCTGGCAGCTGGAGACATGAGGGGAGGGGGTGAGGAGGAGTCACACACCACAGCTGCCTATCTGCAGCCCTGGCAGGGCTTAGGAATACTTACTTCCCTGCCTTTCATGAGGGGATTACATGCAAGAACACCGTTTAACCCTCACCGAGCTCGGCTATGCCTCTGGGACACAGGCAGCCTTGGAAAGGGAATTTGGGGCCAACCAGGGGTCTTGTGCCCTGAGATGAGGGTGTTCCACTGGCAGCCAAAGCCTCTGGGAAGCAGCCAGTAGGAGTGAGGGCAGGGGTGGAAAAGGAGAAATGGGGTGAGAAATGGCAGAGATGGCACCAAGTAAACAGAGCTTAAAACCTGAGGCGTAGAGTCAAACCCTGCCAGCTCCGTACTACCCCCAAGATAGGTTTCTCTTAAGACTGCTCCCCTCGAGCCTGCCAGACAGCCTTTGGTGTTCACTTTCTCCTGGTTTTACCCAGATGAAAATCACGGTGGGCTGCAGAAAGTGGGACCCAAGAGATGAGTCTGAGACATAAAAGCCATGGTCATGATGGATAACAGGCGATATTGATGTTCCCTTTAGCAGCCATCAGCGACAGACACAGCGGCTCTGCGGCTTTCACTCCAGCCCCACCTTCCGCAGGTGCACCCAGGTCTGGGCTTTCCGAGCAGCTCCAACGGGGAGGGCACCAGCCCCGGTCTCTCTCTGCTCTGCTTTGTTCAAAGCCCACAGCCTCTGACAAGAACAAGAACTCTCGCTTCCACAGTGAGCTGCTAAAAATAGCTACCTGGTCAACAAGCATGGAACTGTGATTACGGGCTTTCTATATTTTTACTGGCTTCTTTACCATTCTTTTTTCTTTTATTGAAAAAAAAGAGTATTGGTTAAGAGGAAATAATCCATCACCTTAATTATACCACTTTTCGGTTCTTTTCTCCCTCTTCCCTTCACACAGTTTTTCATTTGTTAGAGCTCAAATGCTAGAAAAAGATGCATGACGGCACTATGTGTACAGGCACTGCTTAAAAAAAAAGAAAATGCACACCAGCTACATTGTTTGAAATGTGACTCATAACAACAATAAAAAAGTCTTCTTAAAAATCACATGACAACACGGCTTATTCATTCTCTCTTCTCATCCCCTCTCTATGCCTTCTCTTTTCCTCCCTGGCTTGTTTCTCTTCATTACTGATCACACCCTGATAGACAATCAAAATATACACACTAAGCCGGAAACACAGGGCGATTCCAATAAATAGAAAATGTTTCATGGCAAGCAGTAAGTAAGAAGCAGTAAATGAAAGACGCTTCAAAATACAAAAGATCAAGAATACCCACTAAGCCCAGGTCCAGAGGCCAATTTTACCGCCTTTCCTTAAAGATTTACCTCGTTTTTTCCCAAGGAATGGGTTGGCTTCTAGCTCATGGCTAATTTACAATGGAAAAGAAAAACAACCCCAATTCAAAAAGCCATACAAACCAAGCAAAGACGGGTTGTTAACGGTATTTCACCATTCACTTTTCACCTCTTGCCTGCCCAAACCTGATTTCTCTTTGTTTCTCTTTTTGCATGAGAAGATTGATTTAATCCCAAGGCACCTACAGCCCTACAGAGAGAGCAGCCACTGCCCTGGAAAGCAGGCAAACAGGATGCCAGTCACTAAGTTAGACAGAACAAATGGTCCTTTCCTTTCTCAGATGGAAGGTTTCGCTTGAGTCAACACAGTGTGGCATGCTCAGGTCACATGGGCCTCAGCCCAAAGCAGACTCCTTGGCCCTCCCTGGGTTCATATGGCTACCAACATGGAGTTCCATGGATAACCTGCCAGTGTAATTGAAATTGTCCATTCTCAATTCTGAACCCACTCTTGACCCTGTTCCTTGGTCAAGTCTCTGCTCCCCAAGACTTGGTTTCCTCCTTCCAAAGACGCTCATCACCTCCCAGGATAGCCACCAGCCAAGCCATGCCACTCGCGAACTGCCTTGGCTTCACCCGCAAACCAGGCCCTTGGGAGCGCACTGAAAATTCTTACCTTCAAGTCACTAAGCCCTGTGTTTATTTTGGCTAAACGAGCACTGCAGCTCAGATGATATTTTATTTATATATATTTTACAAGAGAACATGACTGGACTGTGAAGCCTTACGGTAAACACAGCCTCAAGGAGAGCACATGAGCCCCAGTTTGTTTGTTCTGTAATGGAAACAAAGCACTTAGCCACCATGCTTGTCAGTCATGGCCCAGACACGCGTGCCCACACAGAGTGGAGTCTGCGGCCTTGCCGTGTGTCTTTAACCAGCCTTTCCTGGGAGCGTGGAGTCTCAACAACCAATATGAGTCAGGTGAAATGACAGAGCAGGTGTCACTTCCCCAACATAAACATTACCTTGGGTCCTGAAGGTTAGAACTTGAATTCAACCGTAATCCAAGTCATTCAGTTTTGAGCTCAGCTTTCCTTCCAATACTTTAGGTCCACATTTACACCCATCTCACACCCAAAGCATACCAGCATGAACACTCTCAATACTTATAATGCGCAATGGGGCGTGGGGATAGGTTTAGGGAGGCGAGGTAGGGTGAGAAAGAAAGAAAAGGTAATCGATGTTGGTCTGTCATTCCCTATTCAGCCTCTCTTCCTCATCTATGGTCTTAGAGCTGTGGGTGCTGAGTGGCAAATTAGGCAAGATGATTTGGAATCAGAGAGCGTATCTAGGTGGCAAATCAGGAATTCATCTCTTTCTAGCCAGGAGCTGGACAGATGAATGAGTGACGATAACCAGTCTAGACTTCAGATATTAAAATGATTTCCCTTATCTCTGAAATGCTGTCAACCATGGGGCTAAGGCCAGCCAGTACTAACAGGGCACAGCCACCCTCACCACTGTTTGCATAAAATAAGCTACAAAAAATCTTGCTGGGTGAGGGTGAGTGCTTTCACACTCAGGACAACTGCATCAAGGGCGATAAAGTGGCTACAAAACACAGCATTAGAGCTCAGGCGCACCCCTTCACAGTGTCAACTAACCAGATTGCAAAGAGAACAAAATGTGAATCCAAAGTATTCTAACAACACAGATGTATCATCACCCAAGGTAGGACCATGTTATTCTCCCTGCATGAGGCGAGCATACCAAACTTTTCTCTTTGCTCTCTGTTCTCTGTTTACTTTATTGGGGAGAAAAATAACCTGTTCCTCAGACCTGTATTAAAAGTGCTCTAAAACCAGTCATCAGCTGTGTTTCCTATTCTGTTTATGCAACTCCAGCTCCTAAATCCTGCAACTTCTTAGGGTTATCATTCTTTCTGTCTGTCTTTCCCCTAATTTTCTTCCTCATCAAACTGCCTGCCACTGTACCTCACTGTGGGTTAATTGAGACGGCTGCCTTGGTACCCTGCAACTGGAAAGAAATACTCTTCAGGCTAAAATAAATCATTGCCACCTCATTTCACTTTTAATTTACTACTGATTTTTTTTTTCTTCTGTCTCCCCGCAGCCTCTCCTTTCTCACCACTCATGCATTTTCAGCCTCATTGCTCCCCGTTGGACAATGCAAGGCTGAAAGGTTTATCTGTAACCTATTTGTCTCTATTATAGGTTTCTAAACTTTAATTAAACAAGAGACAGTGAGGATCTCAATCCCTTTTTTCCCAGTCGCTACAGGTGTTGCGGGTGCCATCTAGTGGCGGGAATGTGTGATGTCCATTGATATTTGTCTATTTTCTCTTAGGAGCTATTTGTCTAGTTCAGGGGTTTATTCCCACCACCAAATTCACATCACATGGGGAGGGGGAGGAAAAGGCATGCAAAAATTAAGTATGTATATATTTTTTTTACCTTTAAAATTCTCACCTGCAAAAGCTGAGATGGGTTCTGGAAAAAAAAAAAGAAAAAGAAAAACTTTGAGTTAGGTAAGAGGCAAAAAGAAACGGGCAAACACTGGGTATGAGAAAGACAACGTCCATTAAGTTTTCTCTTTCTTGTAATGCCCCATGGAAAGTGTCCCACGCCCTCCACAGGCTCTAGACCGTGTCTAACACATCATCATTGTGGGGGGCGGGTGGGTGGAGAGAGATTCTCAAAGTTGCTTTGGAACAAAAAGTCCTTTATAGAGTAATGGGTCCCTGAAGCATTGTAATCACTCACTTACCACTGATTACTTTCTCAGAGCCTGGATTACTTTTAGATGCCCGGGGCCTGAGGGTTGCCTGGAGGGATGAGGGCGTCCCAGGTGCTGCTGACATCATCGGCACACGCACACTGGGGACAGAGTTATTCACTCTGCCAACTGAGAGCAGATCCCTTTCCTTCTTAGGATTCCCTCTTTTTTTTTTAAAAGAGGCATGTATTTTTATTTATTTATTTGTTTTTTGTTTATTTGTTTGTTTATACAAGCACTGGGTACAGTCAGAAGCACGGGAGGGTGAGAGAATTCACCAGAGCCAGAGCGGGGAGCAGAGCAGGCAGAAGGACCGAAGTACACTGCTGAGGGGAGCAGCGGGCGGCAGGAGAGGTCTGCGCACCATGTGGGACCCTCCTCTGGTGGCCGGGGAGCAGCCGGGGATCGATCTGGCGCCGCAGAGGCCGCGGGCAGCTTCGCAACCCAGCGCTCAACCGCTGTGCCACCGGGGAGGCCCAGGATTCCCTCTTGATCTGGGACTGTGGATGGCTCTCATGGGAGATGGTCAGGGTCCCCTGGGGTGGCCTGGGTCCAGTGTGGGCATCTCAGGTGAGCTGGCTGCTCACCTGCTCTGTCCAAGGTGAGATAGTTACAGTGCCCTTCCTGCACTGGACACCTAGCATGTAATATTTAATCTTACAGTCTCTCTGGGATCTTGGGTATTAGAAGTATTAGCTTTAAAACAAAATCTAAAACCTGACTTCATATGCCATAGTTTGTGCCCTGCAATTCATTCATGTAAAAGAATGACTTGGGTAATTGTGCTATCACTCTGATATAACGTATGTACTATTTTTGCTCACTAGTGAAAGGCTTCCATTAAATCCACCAAACCTCTCCAGCATGTAATTCTGACTGGCAGTTGCTCTCATTTTCTAGCATATTCTTTGCTAAAAGCTGGAGTCAGACGATGGGGTCTTAGCACCCTGAATCTCCATATACTTTCTGCATGTCTATTTCTGAATGGGAAAAGGCGTAGAAGACTTCACCTGATCTCACATCTCTGCCATTCTGGTTGCAGCCTAAGATACAAATATACACACACTTCCCTTCCCGCACAGGACAGGACCTCCCTGTGCCTGCCCTACCCCTGGGGGACAACTGTGGTTGGAAAGGGTGTGCTGCTTCCTCTTGTATATCCTAGTCCTGGTGTCTCCTTTGGAAGATCCCCAAAAAGACAGTCACGTACCCATACAGTTCTCCAGCGGGACATCAGTGCTTATTCGAATGTCATCAATGGCAATTTCTCCTGAACGTCCTTTTCCTATAACTCCCTCGAACACAATCTGGAAACCAGAAGAACAAGAGCCCTGGTTAACTGAGCTTCCCAGCCCACACAGTGCAAAGTTTTCCAATGTTCTGTTAATTGCAGCTTAAAACTCATGCGTGCCTGTGCATGTGTGTGCCTGTGTGTGTGTGGGTGGGGGGAGGGTGTGCGTGTAGGTGCGTGCCTGTTACTGCACCTGGTCCACATCTTTTGACCACATGGCTACAGCACTTGAGATCTTAATTTAAAGAATTAGTTCAAACCAAATGCATGTTTGAGGGAATAAAAAAAATATAACAAGGTGATGGATATTTTTGCCCAGTAACTAGAACGTATTGATTAAAGATGACAATCGGAGCATGTTTAGAGAAGGGCTGAAATTTCTCTAACCATTCTTGAGGTTCCTTTCCCATAAATCTTTCACATGACCAATCCAGATATTTGAAAACTCAGGAGACATAGGCAGGTGGGGGTCAGGTGAGAAATACAGAGTATAGGTTCAGACTGCCTTGGGGTAACACTGTCATGATTCCATTATTACAGCTAGGAGCGAAAAGATCTGTTCTTTCTCTGTAGTTCACAGGACACCTCTCTGTGCCAGGCACAAGGACAGTTACAAAACCTTTTAAGACAAGACCATCTTCCCCAAGAAGCTCATCATCTAGTGGGTAACACAAAAATGCAAGCAGATACTAAGAATCCAATGCATTAGGGTTCATAAGTGAGAACACAAGAGGGGGCGGAGGCCCTGAGGACAGGGGACAACCTGGGGAGTGACTGCAGACTGCGCACGGCAGCCCCTCCATGCTGCGGTCTTCAATCATTCCTCATTCTTGCCCTCCCCAGGTTCTCTCTGCAAACTAGCACATGTCCTCTGGCAAGCTGAGCGAGCAGTTGGCTGCCTCACTAGCCATCTGTTGCTACTTCTCGTCTGGGGAGGAGCAGGTTAATGCTTTGGCTGGTTCTCAGTCACCTCTTCCACAGTGTGTCTACTCCTACCCAAGTTTCAGCCACAGCTGTGCATACCCATCTGTGCCTCAGTATCTCACTGTGGTGCAGATAATAGAAGGCAACTCCTGGAGTGGCTGGGAGAGAAACCTCATCTCCGCAAGACTCAGGCTTGTTGGCTACTGAGAGCCCTTTCCTGGGCTCACACTCACTGGAACAGGTCTGGGAGGTAATTCCCCTTGTGGGTGGAGGGTTTTGTTTGTTTATTTCCTTGGCTTCGGGGTCCCTTTGTTAGCCTATCTGATAGCAATCTAAAGTAAAATGAAGAGAAGAAACATTTGTTGGAGACGATTTCAGCAATATAAAAGGTAATAGGAGGAACAAAGAACCAAGTCTGGGTGTAGAGATAGGCACATTCTGAATAACAAATAAGAGTGTCATTTAGTTGCCATGGCAACCTGAGAAACACAATGAAAACAGCAGCGCTTAACCACGTTTCCTAATGATGAATGGGCACGGCCCTTTGAAATGCTCAAATACAGATCACCACCACGGCTCCCTCCTTGGGGATCTCCGCACCCGGTTCCCCTCACCACTGCACCTGATACTCCATGTCGTAGCTGGGCAAGATGATCCGCCCATGCTTCCACTCGCTGCCCTGGTCCTCGCGGATCACCCATAGGAGCTTGCTCTCCTGGGGGGCTTCACGCACCACCTGCAGCGCCACCCCGCGGTCGCCAGTGGCCTGGTACTGGAATTCCATGCACACGGGGCTGCGGGGCAGGTGCACGGGTGGGCTGATGAGCCTGCCGTACTGGCCCTCCCTCCGGCCATCACTCTGCAGTCGCAAGAAATTCCGGTCATCTGAGGGAAACAAACCCAAAGGGTCCTGGTAAATGCGTGGTAAAGACACCAGTTTGCAGTTAAGGCTCCTCCAGGGGCCTCGGCTAGACCAGAGTTGGGGTGTCCTTGTTTGCCTGGCCCTGTCCCTTTCTTAGGGTTCCTTCAGAGCCTTGATTCCCATGCTGCATCCTCTTGAAGCCCTTTCTGAGATTTTAGGTCAAGTTGGTGCCCCCTGCCTACTTCCCCTGCAACATTCTCTGCGCCACTTTTATATCCGGCACACGGCACAACTGGCCGTATGTCTTCACTGGTTGTCTGTGCCTATCTGCTCCTAGATTTGAAAGGGCCAGACCATATCTTATTTACCATTGGCTTACCCAAAGGGCCGATGCAGACTAATGGACTGAACTATAAGGGAACAGTTTATCAGGGATGAGACGGCTGCTAGGCCGCAGGATGGTTCTGGCCAGGTGGTTTATGCTTCCAGCCTTTGTCATCTTGGCTGGACACTTTCCAAATGAAAGCTGCTGAAAACCTTCTGTCTCTTCCTGGTCACTAGATGATGCCTGGGCTCTAGTGTCTGCAATTCAGAGGCTCAGTATTAACTTCAAGCAGAACAGGGGGTGGTGACTGAGGAGGGGTGATTTGGGGGGGTCTGACACACCACGCTTTTCTTTGCCCAGACTAGGGAGTCCTGAACTTGGCCTTTTTCAAAGAGCCACACAAACACATCTCTAGTGGTAACAGGTGCTGTCATCATCATTGACCAAGGCTATGTGTTTAGCAGAGAACATAGACATGTCGGGAAATTTAGGAGAGTGGGCCTTTTGGCTGACTAGTTTTCAAATACATCAGATGTGGTGTGGAAGACTGAGTTCCCACTGCTGTTGGCAGACCCCATGCCTTGCACTTATTTGTGTGGGTATCAACAGCTGCAAATCTAACTCGTGCAGAACCATTTGGGCCACTTGTGTGAGAGCTAGGTGGCATTTAAGGAGAAAATCTCTGTCTCTTTTTGGCTCCAAAACATCTTATGCCCAACACTTCTGCAAGATGGCAGGGGCACTTTTACACCATGGATCCAGCACAGCAGACACCTCGGATCATGTTAATCTGAGACATTGTGCACAAATTTCTTACTCAACAGGGACGATCAAAAGGGCTTTTCAGGGAAGGACCGGGAAGAAGCCAGGGTCTGAGATCAATAGGGCTTTCTCTGACCACTGGTGAACTGTTGCCTGTCCTACTGACCTCAGCTTTCTAGTGAGACCAGGACCCGGGACAGTCCTCCAACCAGCAGCCCACAAATAGCTCCTTCCTTGCTGGCTCCTGTAAGCCCCTTCAAGTGGAGTCTCTGGGACTATTGCTTCAGAAACTACTTTCCCCTGAAGTCAAATTAGATTCGGATGCAGAGTTGGGATTCTAGTTTGCGTCTCTGTAACCATCCAGAGCCATGTCTGTTCAATGCCCCACAACATGAGACCTCTTTATGGCCAAAGTCAGCACAGACAACTAGGCAGCTGTCCAGAGGGGGCAATTTTCATGGTGTGGGTCTGCTGAGGGAGGAGACCCTGCTGCCACAACCAGACACTCAAAGAGCTTCTAAATCTGTGTTTCGCCTATCAGATCTTATTACTTCTGCTATTAATGAAAATAATTATGTCATATTTCCATAATGCTCTACAGGTTGCAAAGCACATTTGCATGCATTATTTCATTTCATCCTTGCTACATGCTTATGAATTAGGTCTTAATAATCTTACTTGGCACAGGATGAAGAACCTGAGGCCCAGAAAGGTTCATGGGACTTGTCCGTGGCAGAGGGGCTAGCACTTCAGCTGTGACCCTGTACCTTGGCCCAAATTCATGTAACCATTGAAAGCAAACTGGCTTCCCCACTGGGCCCTGCTGGCTTTTCTCCTCTTTCCTGTAATCCTCGTCCCTTCCCACTTCACCTAGCTTGCCTCTTTTGCTTGTTCTAACCATTCTAGCATATCCGACATTATTTTTCCCCTTCTTACCACAAACTGAGAATTTACTTTTTTAAAAAAAAAAATTGTAGTTTTTAAATTGAGGTAACATTGGTTTACAACATGTATATGTGATTCAGAGGCAGAGCAGAGACTGGAGGCCATTTTGCATGCATGTCAGCAGGTAAGCACCAGTGCCTTGCACAATAACTGACCCAGTCCAGTTATAAGGTCTTGGTCTTAAACATATAAGAGATAATAATGCACCTTCCTCCTGCCCCTGTTAGTCCATCTCTACAACACTATTCAAGGAAGTTGTGTTACTGTGAATGAACAGTGAATCATGTATAAAGAATGATAGGAGGCTATCGAGTGACAAAAGGACACAGAACAGCCAGCTTTTGGTAATCCTGACGATTCATGTAATCTCTTCACAATCCCCTCCCACCCTCCTGAGCCAACAGCCCCTTTCCAAAGGTGAGGTGAACCAGTAACAGGGCGACTGGTGGAATTCCCAATATACTGAGCCACTATGAGCGCCCCACAAATGCTCATGCTCCGGTAATTTCCAAGCTCTTACCGTTTCCACCTCATATATAAAGGAAACCAGATTTCAGAGACTTATTATTCAGCCTTCTTCCTTCACAGTTTCACAAATAAGACCCACTTGCTGTCTGAAAATTGCTTGGCAGAAATACTGTCACTTGTGTGAATTTACATTCTTAAGCAGCAGGAGAACCATAGCATAATGGTTAGAATTTAGTAAGGAAGATGTGTGTGGAGGTGTAAAGAACCGGGCTGCCTGGATTTTATCTGGGTCTGTTCTAGCCACACAGCCTGTTACTAACACTTCAGGCACAATCAGACCAAAGGTTTCACAGGCTTCCTCGCCCAGGGCCCCAAGATAGCCCATCTCCTCTCCTCTCCTCCCTCTCTGGCACAACGAGATGATAATCACTCTGCATGATTTAAAGGGCCATTGGAAGACCAGGGAGTTAATGCTGGTGGCGTGCTAAGCACGAGCCGCTGAAGGATCATAATTCAGTGCTGACATCTGAGCTAATCCACTAGTTTGCAGAATCTCAAGACAAGCAGGCCTCTGAATTTCACTTAGTTAAATCATTTGTGCCCCACTTGTCTGTTAAATGCTATGAGCTCAAGGGAAGAAAGATGATATGTAAATTTAAGGAATTAGCAGTAGACATCAGTCAGAGGGACGCTGCGCTGTGAAACGTCCCTGCCTGTCAATGACAGAGGTCTGATTAGAACCAGGGCATCAGGAAGGAAAAGCCAGGGTGGTGGGAGGGGGCAGAGAAAGCAGAGACAAGAAAGTGGGTGTTAACTAAGCACCTACTGTGTGCCAGATATTGTACCAGAGGCTTTATCTGCCCTTAACCAACATAATTTAATACTTTGAAATAACTTATTGTTTTCTCCATTTTTTTTTTTTTTTACAAAAAAAGAAGCTGAGGCTCAGAGTTGAGTAACGTATTGGATACCACTGCGGGGGTGATGGTGCAGGACATGAGCCCCGATCAGCGGTGAAGACCACCAGCACCTGTACTCTCATTGGGCTTGAATCCTGGCCTGCTGCTCACTAGTCTTTTAAGGCCCCAGTCTTCCCATCTCAAAAATGGATATAACAGCATTACTGCAGAGGACTGTGGGGAAGGGTCAGTGGAAGGAGTTGCGTGAAGGGCTTTGCACAGTAAGAGCTCAATAAAAGCTACTCCTAGTAGTGTCACTACCTACACTGCCTCCCGTGCCTGCCTGATGCTTTTTTTTTCCTCTAGAAAGAATAAGGGTCAAAAGAGCACCAATCATCTGGAAAGGCCAGTCTGGGGCTGGCCAGAGGAATGTGGTTTGACCTGAGGACAGTAAAGTGTATTCTGGGGAGATGGTTCCCAGATTCGCCTAAGCCCAGAACCAGCAGCTCTGAGCTGTGCACTGTGTACTGTCCACCACCTGCCTTTCACATCAATCCATAGTGCATGAAATTTGAGAAAACACGACCCAGGAATGACAGTGGAACCTCACGAGATGGTGGAGAGTGGCCAGCCTTATAGCCCAGAGGACTTACTTACTTAGCAGTCCACCCTTTGCTTGAAATTCTCCAGGGAAAGGACTTCCACAGGTCACATGGGCCATGAGTTTTCTGCGTCACAACCCTAGGTGTCAGGAACTTCTCAGATTCAGTTTTAAGTCTTCTTGCTGTCATTTAGACACACATCCTCTTTCTGTCCTGATGGCACACAGCCAGTTTCTGTCCTCTAACTTAGGAACATTTTCACCCATGAAAAATCAAGAGCCTTAGCTCACTTCCTCAGGAAACACAACTATGGCTCCTTTAACTGTCCCCTTCCAGGCTGTGAGGTGGCAGGTTGCCCTTGACCCTTCTCTAAGCTAAGAGCTTCCGTTCTCTCAAGGCACCACACCCATCTATGTGCTGTATGGCATGTGTGCTATAAGTGAAGGTGGCTCTTCTGGAACACTCCAGTTTATGGCTCACCACTGCCAGACACAGAGAGAGTTAAGGGGCTACTGATTATGGGCTAGAGCAAGGGGCTCACATGATATGAGCCAGTGTATGACCCTCCTTAGACTTTGAGGGAAAGTCCTCTGGATTGCTAAGAGGTTGCCTGAAGATGACAGTTACCCAAGTAGGCCCCTGCCAGCCCGGAGGCTGACTTCCTGCTCTTGGAGCTGATGGCAGTGGTGCTGGGAATGGACAGCTTCCAATAAAAAGACAATGGAAAAGAAATATGTTCAGTTGCTTAAAGAGAATAAGGAAATCATGTCCCAGAGATATAATCCCTCTTTTCCCAGACCTGACATACTCAGGAGGCGTTTTGCGAGGTCCTTTACTCAAAACATCTGTTGTTGTCCATGCTACAGGGAAAACAATCTCGCGGGAACCTACAACAGGAATTCAAAAGGGCAGACAGGAAATGCAGAGGACGGGGTCATTCAGGCGTTTGAACCTGCTGCCGCCTCTGGGAAGGGTCTCCAGGTATTTCACCTGGCGATTTACGGCTGCTCTGGCTTCAGTAGCCTAAGCGACGTGTGACCACGTGACGGTGGTCGGCCCAACAGCAATGGCAAAAACCGTGTCTGCACCTTACCAGACTCTGAAATAAATCACCAGTTTGATCCTCCTGGCTATTGCAAAGCCAAACACACCATCTGTCCGCCACACACATCTCCTGGCTAGCATCTTGCCCTCCCACTACAACAACCATCTGAAAGAGTATTTAGTGCTGCAGGAGAGATAGTCTCTTTGTAGGTCATGCTTAAACCATGAGTCAGCCCTCAGCTGGCCCCCCCAAGGTCAGTCTGTCTCTACTAAGGCCCTCAAATTAACAACCAGTTAAGGGATATACTGCTTTGGGATAAACTCAACAGGATGTTCTTCAGGTTTACAACTGACCAATTTTGTGGACACTTGAGGTTTGGGGCCTGGTATTCGCGGGAATCTTCTTAGACTTTCTACTTGGTATGCCAGTTTTCGAGAACACTCGGCAGTTGAGGTGGTCTGTTTTCCTCTGGCTCCTATATTGTCAACCCACATACAACAGGAGATCTCAACCAATCATGACTATTGGAAAAAAGGAGTAACAGCTTCTCCTCTCTACTGCTGTCTTTTCTACAGAGTCAGAGATGTTTTTCAGCCTTCCTCAAAGAAGGGCCTCTGTGCTTTCCTTTTCCAGCTGAAGTTTTTCCTTGAATATTGGCTTTCTTTTAGCCAAGCTGTTTCTGGTCTTTAATTATCCTTCATGGTCTAAGCCCAAGAAGTTCTCATGTTGGTTATTTGCAGTGCCTGCAAAGCCCCAGCCAAGCCACAGCAACCTCTTTCTGAAGCAATTCAAACTAATGCCAATCCCTAGCCTGACGTGTGTTGCCATCAGTTGCGCCTACAGAAGAGGTCATTAGATTGAGATAGCTGCTTTTTAATTCACAGAGTCACTAAGAGCTCACAGTCAAAAATGAAGGCCATCAAATCAAATTCATTCATCACTTATTATCTTTGAATTCACTGCCATCATCTACCTACCCATACTGAGTCTTCTTGTGTCACGTCTCACAGCAAATCCATGCAGGTTCTCCATTCTAATGGTGTTTATTCAGTGTTCTAATCAAAACAGCCCCACGAAAGTCAACAAGTCTACTGTTTACATATGATGGAACAGTTATCATTTGTAAAACTTGAATATTTCAGAACATGAGGATTCTTGACTTACTCCTACTAGAGCTTTAACATATTTGAACTCAAGAGTAAAGGTTCTGGTCTCACAATCCAATAAACAGAATTCTAGGCAGCCAATGCACCAACATTCAGAATGGCATACTATTTCACACAGGCTTTAATCAGTCCATGAGTTGCAGTTACAGAAATGAAGTAATACACTGATCACACTTCACCAGGTCAGCAAATGTGTACAAGACCACACATTAGAGTTGTGAAGTTGGCCTGGCTTGCTACCCTTTATATCTAATTTTTTTTTCTTGTCTCATTCCTGATAATAATAATGATGATGCCACTCTTGTTGTATTACTTAGTATTAGGATGTGCTTTTTACTGAATAAAATAACTCCTATACCATCTAATGCTATGTTACTTGCTTGCTTTACTACAGTTGCTCACGGAGTTAGTGACACAATGCCGAAACCACCAGCCGCCAAACACTCCCACCATGGGATCAAGAGTAGGCACGTCCCCCTAATAACTTGGTTCTTGGTTTACACAAAACCAGGGAGCGATAGCATGAGCAAGGGCCCTGAGGTTACCCTCACATCTGTCACTGCCTAGAGGCTCCAGACCAAGCCCACCTCACGTGATGATGGACGAGCATTCTCTCTGTGCCTTTCAACAGAGTGGGCTGTTAAGCTCTTGAAAAGTGGGGCAAATTTTCACTGTATTTCATTTTAATTAATTAAAATTAAAATAGCCACATGTGGCCAGTGGCTACCATATTAAACAATGCAATTCTAGCCACATGAGCTCCCTATATCAATTCAAAGAATTTTTGCCTTTTCCTTAAAGACCTAAATCTGATCTTCCTCAAAACTGTGCTCAACACACTTGAGGATGTCTGTAGAAAATGTGGCTGCTCCCG
Source organism: Talpa occidentalis (assembly GCF_014898055.3). Classification (NCBI taxonomy): domain Eukaryota; kingdom Metazoa; phylum Chordata; class Mammalia; order Eulipotyphla; family Talpidae; genus Talpa; species Talpa occidentalis. Next base: position 127,472,726 of record NW_023603184.1, on the reverse strand, counting down.
CTAGGGGACATACTTTCTGTGTCATTGTAGCTACTGAGAAAAGGCAAAGTGGCTTCTGGAACATGGGACCGATTCCTTTGAGCCACAGGGGTCACTGAATTTGGAACAGCGTCCCCAGGGGCTGGAAAGAACACACTCCAAGCTTCTAAGCCACAGGCAAAAAGCTAAAAAAAGAAATTCTGAGTGGCTTGAAAGACTAGCTTGAAAAACAAAAACAGTGGTATGAAACCAGTGGGTGTCTTGTCAGCCTTAAGCGACCATTACCACCGGCCAAAAGAACAGAACTAATTGCTTACTTAAAAGGAAAAGAAAAAAAAAAAGAGAGAGAAAGAGAAAACAACTAAATCAGAAGACATCTAAGGAATGTAAGTAGTTTTCACAGACACTTCCAATCAAACAGCCCGGGTACGGTATTTCAACATAGCTAGCTCCTTTTTTTCTTTCCTTTTCTCCTATCCCTCCTACCCCTGTGCTTCCACATGAGATGGACTTCCCTCCTCTCCTAAATTTCATTAGTTTTGTTTATGTCTCAAATAAAGGGGATGAAAGAGAGGGCAGGCTTCTGCGAAGGAGCACACTGGGGTCCTCTTTGCAGAGCGGCAAGGCGGGGTGACACCGGGGTCTCAGGTTGGACTTGGAAAGTCCAGGGGCTGAACCCATTAGCATTTGCCCTGCCCCTAGCCAAGCACAGCTGTTTCCTCTCTCCCAACTGCTCCCCTCAGGCCCCCCCCCCTTTTTTTTTTTCAAAGAAAGGACCACCCTGAACAGAAAGGGCTTTCTATCTTCTCCAGTTAAAGCCTGGTGGCTAGTCTGCTAAGGAGAAGCAAAGTGGGAAATGCAGCAAATGATGTTTAAAGGCACCAGAGGCCAGAGGGAAGGTTCAGAGAGCAACATTATGATTTTGTTTTCCAGAGGCAGGTTACAAATGCCACTTTTCCAAACTTCAGGGATTCCTCTGGAAGAGGAAAATAATTATTTTCCTTCTCAATATCTTAAGGGAGAAACAACATTAGATCTAGCAGTTCCTTATGGCCCTAATTTTCTTTCTGTCCCCATCCATTCAGCTAAAGGTTGGAATTCTGCCCACTTTGCAAACTTGCTCTGAAAAGGCCTCCCAAACCGCAGGGTGTAATGAATCAACTAGAATGAGGACAAGGACTAGAATTCCCAACCAGTAGCTAGGGTCGGCTGGCAGGGATTCAGGTGAGGGCAGGGTTGGGACAGGGGCAAGCAGAGGTGAGTGGGCAAAGGGCAGAGGTGAGGCCAGGGGTGAACACAGAGTAACTTCAGCTCTCCCAGAAGTGTCACTTGCTAATTGGTGACTTTGTAGCCTGGACAGGGTTGGCTTCAGAAAGTGTGCGTAGAAGAGTGCAAGGGAGGAGAATGGAATTATTAGAAAGAAACTGAAGATGGTGCCTGAATAGAAGCCAGTAAATCTCTGCCCTCTGTGTCATGTACATTCCTTTATTCAAGTGTCTTTGCCAAGCTGCCTGGATACACAAACACAGCACACACACAAACACACAGAAAGGCAGACACATCACAAATCACACACACAGATTCACATGTAAAACTCACATACAAACATACATATATTTACATACATCTACATAAACACAGAAACATCTTAAGAAGGAAACACAAACATACACACATCTTACAAATACATATAAATACACACATCTTACAAATACCTACAAATACATACACACAAATACACTGTGTGTACACGGACAGATACATACCCCACAAACCTTCTTTATGTTCAGATTAAAAGTGGGGGTTGGGAAAAACAACCAATTAATTGGGCCAAGTCTCAAAGGAGAGGAAATGAAATGAAAAATCCAGCCTGGGTTATAAAAATAAGTATTTTTTTTTCCAACGTGCAGGAGGCTCATTATATTAATTAAACATTATTGCAGTGAACAAGAGGGGGGAGGGTGATTAAGGCTGGGATGAGGGTAAGTGTTCTCTCCTGTTGCCCGAGGCCGTGGTGATCTTCAGATATTAATCTCTCTGAGCACTCAAAAGCTGAAGAGATAAACACTTGAAATATGAAAATGTTTTTCTCTAGAGCAGACGCTGTGACCCTCGGGGAAAGCAAGTGCAGGCTGTGTCAGGAGGCTGGCCCTTACTGTCCTCCCAGCATCTGTCCCCTGCTGTCCCCAGGGAACAGAGGACCCGTCCAGCCCTTGGTGGTGGGGAGAGGCAGCAGCTCAAGGCAGCAGCTTGGGGGAGATTTGCAGAGGGGAGGTTCCTTTCCCCTTTCATTCCCTAGTCGTGCAACATTTGATCTACTAATTTCCAGAATTAACCCCTTTCCTCTCAAATCCTTTGGGTGTCTAAAGTCCAGACCAGGGGTGTGGGAAAATTGGAAGCTAATGAGTGGTGTGCTGGAGCCAACACATACCGGCTTGTTAAACTTTCTGGAATTTTGCAAGCCAGTTGTTAAATGCAATCATTACTGAAAATTAAATGATATAAAGTGACAATGAAATAAATTCTATCAAAACTAAAGGTAACAAATGATGAAAACTCAACGCTTTCTTATTATTTTAACACATTTTACCTGCACGGATGCTCCCTGCGTTATTTAGAGCTTGTGTATCTGTCCCCTGGGAGGGTGGGGGAGAAACTATTTAATGCTGTGTTACCGCGCTTCTCAACTCTACCCCCATGACATCATGTTGGTAGTTTGAATTCCACCACTGTGGGAGTATTTACACCACCGAAAGTGGCAAATATTACAAGGCAGACTTTTTTTTTAATCCCTGGAGAGCTGGTTATTAAACATTTACCAGAGCACCACTGTCTAAGCATGCATCAGCGGCCACAGCACACAACCTTCGCTGTTCAGCAGGGCTAACGGCAAGCCCTGCTATCAACAGTGCCAGAGAGTCTTCTGGAGCCTGGCCCTCTGCAGCCAAAAGGGTGGCTTAATACATCGGGCTGGCAGCGGCATCCTCCTGGAGGCCAAGTGCCAGACGGCTGGGCTAGACACCCACGGGTGTGGCAGCTTTTCAGTCCCTTGCCTTGGTTTGCTACAGAGGCGATGAAAGCCTTAGAGAAGTATCAGTCAGACTCGAGGCCGGTAGTATCCTACCATTTTAGGAACAATACCCGGCCGGGAGCTGAGAAGAGGCTCTGTGATGGTGGAGGCTGTGCTGGCGGTGGGAACAAGGGGACATTGACTCTGCCCATCTCCCAGGACCTCCCCACTGCTCCTTCTTCCTTCCTCTTCTTCCTTTTATCTTGGCTTCCCGTGATCCCTCCCAGCCTCCACTGTAATCACAGAGAGGGCGAAAGCACCACCAAACAGCTCTGCTGTGGGTGGGGTGACGTGAGCAGACTGTGGCAGTTTGCGGGCAGAGGGCAGAGGACTGCTCTGTGGTGAGAAGTTTTGAAGTTTGTCAGGGAGTCTGAGCTGAAAAATATGGAGCAGGCTGGCCTGAACGCTTCCCTCCCTCTCCCTGAACTCTTGACAAAGGCGTACCTGGAAATGTCCGGTCGTTTGGGCTGGAAGGGCTGGTCCAGGTGCTCCTGAGCCACTTGGCGCGATCGTACATCCAACCACAGGGTTCTTCAGGGAAATCAAAGTTGCAGTTGAATCCTGAAGGGAGCTGCAAATCTTTGTCTAGAAGGGGAGAAAAATCCAAAGGAAAGCAAATGAAATGGGCTCAGAGAACAGCCACAGTGGTGCTATTTAAATGGCTGGCAAAGCCTAAGTAGCGAAGTGAGAAAGAAGAGGCTCCCTTGCTTATTCATTTAACTCATCTTGGCGATTGCTGGCTTTCGGGTCAGCCTTTGGTCTCATCCTTCCCAGGCAGGAAAGCCAAGCCTGCCAGTGGTTCCCATAGTAAGCAATTATAAATGAGGCCGCCAAATGGCTTCGGGCTCTAATCAGCCTCTTCTGTCCACCTCAGAGAGCAGACAAATGTAAAAATCGCTGTTCCCTCAATGCCAGAGAAGAATGTCTCCCTAGCGCCTCAATGGCAGGCTGGCTCCTGCCAACCTGCCTCTGAGAAGTGATGGGGCAGCCTGTTAGCATCCAGAGAGGCTGAAATGCAGGGGATGTGCTGGCCAGGGAGGAGTGACCGCAGAAACGAGGCAGGCCTGTTTGCTCCCCTTCACACCTCTTTGGGATAGGACTCTTGTCTCAGAAGGCTGGGTCAGTCTGGCATCTCTGGGGGCCGGTGACTTGGCATGTTAGGGCAAAATGAACAGTCCAGACCAGCCAGTCACCCGCTCAGCACTGGCCAGTGAGAACAATTTCACATGGCATCGAGCACCTGAAGTTTAGCTCCCAGAGGTTCTGGGAGGAGAGAACACGTCCCTCGTGGACACCTAAGACACGACTATACAACTTTGTCCCATCGACTTTGTTGTTCACCCGAGTAAGCCAGAAGACTGGACCAAAAGTTTTTTTTTTGCGGGTCCATCCAGTTCTAAACATCTACTGTGAGCCGGTACCAACTAGATGATAAAGTGGGGGACTCCTGAGGGGAGGGAACGGAGGAAATGGAAACCCAAATGTGGAGCCTCATGGCAGTAGCTGCTGAAACAATGGGAAAGAGCTGGCTAATAGGGGCAGCAGGGAGGAAGTGAGGTCTTTAGCTTTCTCACTACCTTCTCAAGGTTTCCAGAGAGCAATTTCTAGGGGGAAGGCCTAGAACGCAGATTTGGAAATCTGAAGGGAACAAAAAACTGGAGAAATAAATTGCTCCCTGGGGAGGAGGCCTCACCTCTGAGGGCAAGGGCCCTGCTAGCCTCGGGGGTCAGATTGCCAGCAGGCTCTGTCTGTGCCTCCCTTCCGTGAGAGAGGAGATTTAATGTTTGCCCACCCTTGGCCAAAGTCAGCTTGAGTGGAGAAAAAAAACACATGGAATCTATTATGGAAGCATCAACCTGTGGCTTGGAAAAGTCAGTTCTTAGCCCTTACCATCCCCTTCTCCCGACAATTTCTGAATTTCTATTTTTCCGCTCAAAAAGATGGAGTAATTCAATATACCATAATTCCTCTCTAATGTTTACATGCGTACTGTATCTCAGGAACCAAATTCCACAAAAAGATCTTTTGCAAAAAAAGAGAAGGGAGGAACCACCAAAGAAACCTCAAACAAAACAAACCACTATAAACGGGGAAATTATATTAAACTTCTGAAAGTTTGCAGCAGAACCCTGAAATTTTCCTTTGGGTTACTATTTAGATAGAAACCTCTCCTCCTGTCCTCCACCAAGTGAACTCTGCTAAATCCAGTATCATATATTAACTCTCTGTGCATTCTGCTTTTGGCTCTCAAACTATCTTAAACCTGTTTTTGGAAGACTCTAGAAGTCTCTTTTCTTTGTAAAACAAAACAAGTACATTAAAATGTCAGAATTCTGTATTCAACTAACCCTGACCAATGATGTCCCCCCGCCCACACAATGTACAAAAGCACATTCCTAAAAGCATATGCATTACATTACCATTTTTCAGTCCCACAACTTCAGCATTTATTCTTGGCTTCCCTCCCACTCTTGTCTGTGGCCATGTTGTGGAGTGTCCACGCCATCAGCACCGGCTTCACGCTGCAGAGAGGCTGAGCGAGCCGGTTTGACAGATTTCACATCTACCTACTGAACCTGGGGCTGCATCTTTGTCTCCATCACTTCCCAAATCTCTTCGCCAATCTTCCCTCATTTTGTTTAATGAACGTTTAATAATGATCAGTAATTTACTGTAAATTGAGGCTGTCAAGCATTAAGTTCTAGCCAAAAATGCCAGGTGTTCCAAAATTTGTGGTTTCTTAGGAAAGCCGTCATACCGGGCAACCTTGTAAGCAGTAGATGAAAAACAAAATGTGACGTACTTTTGGGTTCTGCCAATTATTATTTTTATCTAACTTGGATATGGTTAGAAGATAAAGTGAAATAATACAGATTTCCCATGGGAAGAGGGTGATCCAAAAGGAGGAGGCCCTGAGTGTTGAAGATGGAGGTGTCTTTCCATGTTTCCGCACTTCACCTCCTGCGGATGGCATGTGCTGTATTACAGTGGGGTTTGCGACGCTTTCTCAGTCAGCGGTGGTGACAGGCAATTAAGTCATGGTTAACTGCTGAGCCACCGACTACATGTTCCCCTGACCTAGTTGCCCAATGACCACCATCTCTTCAAAAGACTGTAAGGTGGAGACGCAGCTTAACTGGAAAAACCACCATGGCTGTGGATTCTAAGGGTGAGAACTGATGGCTAGAGCAGAAGACATCTCAATGGAAAAGTCCTCTTTAGGTGGGTCGTTATTTCCACTGATTACCTGTGGGCTCACACCCATAGGCCTGGGCTGGTTATTCTAATATCTGAATGATTCTAGATTGGCTGTAAATAGCCACTGTCCCAGACCTCTGAGTACCCGCCTCTCCCTGACCTCTGCTCCAGGGCTCCCCCAGGCTCCTGCCCAGCCACAGCCCTGCCAGGTGGGCACCCATGCCATCTGGAAGAAGTGTGACTCTGACCCCGACTCTCACCATCTTCAAAGCTACAGTTCTCTCCACACTCTGTGGCCTCCTCGTCAATGGGATATGGGGTGGTGGTCTCCTCGCTCTTCACAGTGGGTCCCAGTGTCTCGACTGTGGGCTTTGTGTCTGTAAAAGGAAAAATAAGGACGGTGAGTGCCATGGTGGCCAGTGTGGAAACCCAGCAAGAGACGATGCCCAAAGTGAGTGAGAGCATTTAGAGAGGGCAAAAGAAAGGAAAACCAATATGGACACATACACCGCCCCCCCCCCAGTCGCCTCTGTGTACAGCCAGTGAGGTCAGGTGCGTCATTGTCTCAGTTGAACAGGTTGGTCCTGAGCTGTAGAAACAGCCATGGCAGAGGCCTGAACATGGAGCCACGCTCTACTCCAGCAGAGAGGCCACTAGAGACAGGACCGGATGGGGCGATGCTGACCCCAAGGTCGGGCTAGCTTGTACTCTGGGCATTCCATTTAAGACGGGCGTGGGTGATGTGTCCACACAAAATGAAGGCTGCCCATCCACAACAGTTTGAAAAAATCTCAGTGGTTAATGAGCTGAGCTTCTACCATGTGGAAATGCCTGTCTGCATGCCCCTTGGGTGCCGTGCCAGGCCTGCTTTCACTTGGCATACACCTTCTCTTTCCAGCCTTTGGTGTCAGTCAGAACTTATTTTGAACCAAAGCTAACTGGACCCAGGGGGCCGACCTATAACAAGATTATCAGAAGCACATTTTCCAAAGTCACAGGCTAAGGCAGAAAGCTTGGGAGGGGGGACCTGAGACACTGCTCTCCTTGTTTGCACCAAACTGGATGGAAGGTACACGGATTCAAAGGACTTAAGACTCCACTTGGTCACAGTAATTTGGTGCTGTGCCGTTACACTGGGTGTGGCAAATTCAAAAGCTTCCTGGATGAAAGAGCTACATAAGCAAGGGAGGTTGACTGGGGTGTGGGGAGAGTAAAGAGTGGGGGAGGAGGTATCCAGGGGCTCTGTGGCCTGTGGTTGATAGGAGACCTGCAGTAGGTCAAGGACCTCGGAGAGAGGGCCCATGGGGATTGAACTGCTAATGGGTGCACGAAGCTTTCAGGGGGTGCCAAAATATTGTAAAATTATAAAATATTGTAAAACCCAGTGACTTTGTTAGCAAACAGTGAATTGTATACTTTCAGTGGTAAATTGATACTTAAATTGTATCTGTTTAAAAATGAAAAATAATTTTTTCCCCACATGAAGCCAAATATCTCCATAGAAAAACTCCAGACTTGTCAACATTGGCAACTGATTCAAAATATATTAACAAGTAGCCCGCAACAAAACCTGGCTGGGCCAAACCTGGTTGCAGGCAATCGGTTCTGACCTGGGCGCTAGGTGATTCATTCAGCTATCCACTCACTTGTCGGTTTGCTCACACCACTTGTCATCATTCAGCAGCCATTTATGAAATGAATAAAAGGGTGAGTCAGGCCCTGGGTGGGGTGGAAGGGATCCTAGGAATTGGTGTTCAAGTCCGTGTGTTGTGGGGTGGGGTCCCCATCCCAGAGTCCTCCTCCAACCAGACTATCTGAATAAGCCTGAGCATTGTTCCTCCCATTTCTGAGGATGTTCTTCCGCACTATTGTATGTGATTAGGCGCCTTTGTCAGGCTCCCTTCAGGATACCATTTAATAAAGCCAGGAGCTGAAGGAATCACTAAATACGCTGAATAGCTTTTTCACGGTCGACTTCCCATCTTTCTGCTATTAAACACTACGCACATAACCTTTCATACTTCTCTTTGCCATGTCGCCTCTTGCTCACGGTAAATAGCAAATAACCTCGAAGCGTCCTAATTTGTAAGTTCAAATTTGTCACTGTGTCGCAGAATCTCAAACTCAATTGTAAAGCAAACTATGGGAGGCAAGGCAGGAAGTAATCATTTGAAACACAAACAAACAGGTGAAGCTGCCCTGTCAAATTATTTAGCTGTGGCATCTCAACCAGCCCATTATTTTTCTGGTATCCTTCTGGGGTATGCATGAAGAAGTGAACCAAGGACGAGTTGCAGGAATAAATGGAAATTTGAAAAGCAGAAGAAGCCACCTGGTGTAGGGGAACAGTTTTCAGAAATATACAGCAGTAAAATGGGTAAGTGGTTGATGAAGACAAACTTAAACGCAGGGGACTGGGAGCTGGCGTGGCAACAAGAGGGCAGGACGAGCGCAGGCAAGTGGAGAAACAGCAGCTGGCCTCTGGTGCACTGTGTTTGCACGGGGCGCTAGAGGTCACTGCCCATCAAATTGCAACGCTCCCCCACAATTGAAACCAGATGTTAGAGACTTCAAAGAAGGAGGCCAGGCAGAGGGTAACAAGCCCTAACGCTGATCTTCCAAGGAGTGGCCAGGCAGGACTTTGTAAGGACAGACCTGTTGCTGGCCATTGCCAGTATCATTTGGGCCAAGCTGGGCTGGGGGAGCAGTAAGTGGATGAGGCCATTAGCTACTATCCAGATGGTCATCCTGTAGGCCAGCCTGGGAGAGGTGTGGCGTGGAGGGCAAAGGATGAGAGAAACATGAACCAGCCAGCCCCCAGCTAGCTGGGCAACCTCTGGCAAGTGGCTCCATCATTCTGGGACTTAGTTTGTCCATCTGTGAAAGAGATGTTGGCTGAGAAGTGTAATTTTTTTCTGGACATATGTCATACTCATTAATAGGTTGTGGAATCAAATTATTGGGTCATGACTAGCATTTAAAAAATATGGACTAAGATATTTCAGAGTGTACTCCTATGGCAAGGATGAGGACTGCTTTGGGAAAATTCTTTTTTGTTGCATTTACTTCTCATGACAGGTTTATGTACTGGTGCCATCAGTATAGGTACTTTCATCTAATATCTAGCTATTATTCTACATAATCCTCATAACAACTCTTGCAGGCACAGCTACACTATGGTCACTCCCATCTCTCAGCTCAGATAAGTGAGATGTTAGGGAAGAGGTAACTTGTCTGACAATATGCAGCCAGCAATCAGCGGAGGCAGGAAAAGAACCTGGTAATCTGTCCCCAGAGTCCAGACACTAACAATACACTCCACCCCATATGCACACACATGTGTGTGCTTGTGTGTGTGCTTGCAAGTCAAGTGGTTCATGACATAAATTGATTTTAAACTGGGGGTGACGGTCAAAAACATTTGAAAGCCCCTGGTCTAGAAGCACCAGGTCTCCCCTGATTCTGAGGCCACATACACAGTCAGCTTGTGTTGCTATTGGAGGGACAGTTTTCAGCACCTGTGAGCACACAGGTGATGTGCATGCAGCAGGCTGCAGGGAAACTTGGCCTCACCCCTACATAATGAGGAGTAAAATGTCTTCCCACTAAAATTGTTCACTGGGGCTGTCTTTATTCCAAAGGTGAGAGAGGCTAATTTGGGCCCGACTCCTGGCCTGCGTGCCTCGACGGGACTCCTCTGCACCATCCCAGTCAGCACGCAGGCAGCACTTTTCTCCCTGGGAGCCAAAAGCACTTATCCGACATGCCCTTATTAATCCTTCACAACACCCTGCTGGGTGAGCTGGTGACAGGTACAGCTCAGACAGGAAAATGGAGCTACCTGGGGCCCTGGAGGAAAGGACAGGATGGCTCAGCCTGCCTGCTGCTCCTGCAGACACTGGGGTCAGTGGCTCCCCCAGCTCTGTTTGTGGGCGGTGAGGAACACCTGGGGAGATCTAGTGCCAGCTTTGTCTAGTGGTGAGGACAGGTGGGGCTGACTCAGCAGGATGGGCCCTTTCTGGGAAACAAGGAGGGCCGGGCGTGCTCCCTGGACTCACGGGCACGACGAAGGGAGATAGCCTGGCCCGCAGCCTGGCCACCTGGCAGGGACAGGAATGAACAACACTCTTGCCTTGCTCTGGAAGAAGTTTTGTTCCCATCAGCTCCCCCGCAACAAAGTCCCTCCTGAGCAAATAAATGCCTTTTACAGATGTGGCTTCCAAATGAAAATGAAGTCTCTCAGCCACTGACATCTGGAGACCAGATTCAGACATAAACCGATTACTTTATTATCATGAGGGGTTTTTTTTCTTCCCTAAATCAACAGCCAAAGCCCTCTGGCCTGAAGAGTCAGGGTCTAATTGAATTTGGGTGGGTGGTGTGTGGTTATGATTTGTTTTTGAGAGAGTAGGGTTGGAGAACTGAAATGATCCTTCAAAAAAGACAAAACACATCCCTTGAGAAACCATCCTGAGTCCAGAGGCTCCAGTGCCCAAGCTTTGAGGCAGGAGAATACTGCATCCAGCCTGGGCAGGGGGCCGCAGGGTTTCTAGCTGACAAGGTTTGACAAGGGACAGCTGCTCCCTCTGCCCCTCTCCACCTCCTCCCATAGCATCCCGAGAAGCCAACGTCACCAGACCAGGTGCGGGAGATGGACGTGAAAGCAGGGCCTTACCTGTCCAGTCGCAGCCCAGCACCTCCAGCCGCATCCCAATGCCCGCTGGCGACCACCTCTCGGGGTACACCCGCACGTACTGCGCCGGAATAGGGTCGAACCTTCGAATGTCGGGAGTGTCGTAGTGCATGTTCCCTTCAAACAGCTGTAGGGGAGACAGGGGGCTCAGTCCTTCTTATGGGGGACCCTGTCCTCTCCCCATCTCTTTCTTTCCTTGCCCATCTCTTCCCAGCTCCACACAGTCAAGCAGAAGGCAACCACAGGGTTGACTCATGAGGTGGACATGATGAGCCCTTGAAGCCCCATTCTCAGGTCAAGGTCTTCAATCATTGGGAGGGGGCTGGGGCAGACATGGAAAATAGGGAGCAGAGGGAAGTGGCCTTTGCCAGGTTCTGTCTTTTATCCTGGACCGAAACCGAGGCCTAGGGAATTCGGCTCCCAATGAGTCTCCAGATGCCTGGCTGGAGAAGAGAAGGGCATTTAGGCTGCCTTGCCCCTGGTGAAGTTCTCAGTTTATCCAAAAAAGAAATTATTTTATTTTTTTTTAAGAAAGTGATTGCCTTTATTTATTTATTTTTAAATATTCATTTATTTGTTTATACAAGCACTGGGTACAGTCAGAAGCGCGGGAGGGTGAGAGAATTCACCAGAGCCAGAGCGGGGAGCAGAGCAGGCAGAAGGACCGAAGTACACTGCTGAGGGGAGCAGCGGGCGGCAGGGGAGGTCTGCGCGCCATGTGGGACCCTCCTCTGGTGGCCAGGGAGCAGCCGGGGATCGAACCGGCGCTGCAGAGGCTGCGGGCAGCTTCGCAACCCAGCGCTCGACTGCTGCGCCACCGGGGAGGCCCCGAAAAAGAAATTCTTGAGAGTACAGACATAGATAGTTATAATTGACTGATGGTCAATTACAGCTAGCCCGGTTCCCTGAGAGGCTGCAAGGAAAGGGACAACCCCCTTCTCTAAGCTAAAAGCAGAGTCCTGTGGTCACACATTGATAGTTTTAAGACTGTTCCCCCAAAGTTTGTTTAGTGGGAGCAGTTCTGTATAAAGAAGCCTCCCTCAGAGCCCCGATAAATATAACTGCTGACAGTGAGGCTGCCCCAGTTGAAGCCAGGTGGGGACCCCAGGCCACTTAGAAGCCACTAATTTAGGGGATTGTTGCTGTGAGGCCAGTCAGAGCTATGACTGCTCAGCACCTGGAAATGCTACAGAAGCCCCCTGCACCCTGGGTTTGGCAGGATGACCTGGTTCCACAATTCTAGAGAGGGGGCGCTGTTGGGGGAGGGCAGGCTCCAGTCGGGCTAAAACCATCTCCTTTCCCAGGCCCACAGACTGGTGAAGAAGAGCGTGGGTCAGCAAGCCCAGGGGAAGCCTGTGGTCCAACTTCTGCTCTGTCCACTGAGGGTTCTGGTTACCAAGTCCAGAGTATTTCTAAACCTCTGGAACTGTGAGCTGGGAGTTTACATCAGCATTTCGAAACCTCCACCCCAGCCCTTGCGTCTGCATTAGGAATGGAAATATTTGCTCAGCAAAGGGGGCTGAACAGAGACATGTAATACCCCTTCCTTGTCTGGGGCCCTGCTCTTCTGAGGAAACGGAGGGGTAACAGAGATGGAGACCGGAACTCCTGGCTAACCTGGAGGTTAACCAGAGAGGGACAGAGGTGCCTCAGCCTCTCCCCTTTCTGGGGCGCCTTCGTGTCCCGTGAGGAAGGCTGACCTTCACTCCTCCGATGGCAGGAAGGGTGGGCTGCTCTGGCCTGCACTTCCTGCCTGGAGTAAGTTTCTCTCGCCTCTGCTTAGCTGGAGCATGAGCAGCGGGAAAGATCTAAGCAGTCAAGACTAGGAAAACACAGAGGAGGTGCAGCAACATTCAGAAAAACATGGTTGTTCTTGGAAATAATTCCCTGGTTTCTATAGTTGAGTCTCCAAAAACCACATCCCCTTTGGATGTTTGGCCAATTCTAAGGAAACTTTATCTGAAAGAGGGTATAAAGCTGCAGAACTTTGTAGAACAGCAGTGTTGAGAGTGATTATCCCTTTGGGTTCTGGAATCAGACATGGGTGTGTGAACCACAACTCTGTCACAGGTACCCTGTGTGACCCTGCACAAAATCAATCTTACTTTAGTCTTCTGGGAGCTAATGAAAGTTCCAGAGGAATTGTAAGGACTAAAACCTTAACAAGGGTTGAAATAAGGCAGTTAGCACAGTGCCTGGCACAAAGTAATCTCTCAACTAATTGCTTTGTTGGATTGTAGGGACTTGGTGATGACTGTCGAGACAGGCACTCGGCATCCCCAACTTAACCTCCCTGTGTGGGTAAGGTTACAGGGTCGTCCAGGAACATGTACCTTTGGCTGCTGTGTCTTGGGGTCCTGGATGTATTCCCAGTCCTTGCCATTTAGGCTGTAGGAGACTTTGAATTTGCGCACAAAAGCCCTGGCTTCCACGGCTGTGATGCTGTCTCCTCCGCGGGCTCCCTGGATGATGACGCCTTTCACCGTCTTGGGTGCTCCCAGGTCCACCTGAAGCCACTCCTCTCCTGGCTGGGCCTGAGGGACCCTCGGGAACCAGCCTGAGCGGCTGCTGACCAGACGTGCAGCACTGGGGCTCCAGAGGTACTCACGGGTGGAGGAGGCAGAGATCTGCGAGTCCGCTATGAGGCCGGAGAGCATGCCCAGCATGTTGGAGCAGGGAGCATCTGTGGAGAGTGAGGAAAATACAAGAGGTCATGGCTGACACCCTCCTCACTCAGAAGGACACCCCTCTGCCCCACTGAATAGGGAGAGGTAAAAGAACCCAACTGTCAAACACTTTAAGTCAGCACTGATCTCTTTGCATTTCTAGCTAGAGGAGCACTGGAGCTAAGAGTCCAGACGGTGAGCCAGAGTGCCTGGTTCCTGTTTGCACTGCCACTTACTAGCTTATGACCTTGGACAACTGACTGAATTGCTCTGTTCCACAGTTTAGCTCTATGATCTTGGGCGAATGTTTGAATTGCTCGGTACCTCAGTTTCGTTAGGTCTACAGGAAGGTTAACAGCAGCACTTACCTCTTGAGGGTTGTTTCAAGGATTCTAGTAGTTACTATATACAAGTTCATAATAATCAGCCAAGGACTCTGAGATCCTTGTCTATGATACCAATCCCCCCTCCTAGCCCCACCCCAGGGATGCTAAACACTGGCGAACTCAGCTGAGCACAACTACCAGGGTGACTGTTTTCTCAAGAGAATGGAAACTTTCCAGGGGGCAGGCATTTACTTCCATGGATGTGATACCATTTTTTTCACTGCCTGTCCTCTTTCCCCCGTGCTGTTCCCACTGGCCAAACTAACCTCTAACCAGTCAGCACCAGTCTAACCTTACTCAGTCGTTAGTCACTTAGGTCCCCTTAGTCATTCTGCCTCTGCCTCAGCCACCCTGCTCTTCCCCTCCAGGCATGCATGTGAGCTTCCCACCATCCAGCATTGCACTCATTTCTTATCTAGCTTGGCCACTAGCTTCAAGTTCCATGATGTCAGAGACCCATCTACTTTGCTCACTTCTCGAGCCTAAGCCCCAGCCCCAGGGTGGGGCCAGGCCTTAGCAGGTCCTCAGTAAATATTTGTGGAGTGAATTAGTGAGTGGAGAATGCATGAATGAATGGTCTCTGCCAAGGCAGGGGCTACAGTCAGTGTGCAGTAAACACCTGCAAACTGAATTACCGATCAAAATGATCCTCCAAGTCCTAATCCATTCCTTTCAATTTTCTAGAAAATGAGTTTTAACTAACTTCTCACTGGCCTGGAATAGCAGTGTGGAGGGACAGAAACCAGTCCCTGAGGTGGGATTAAGATGAACCACTCCCATAAAAGGGCAGCCAGGTCTCTGGACAACGCTGACTGCGGCAAAGAGTTGTACCCATGTTTATGGGTTCAGTTCCCGGTATTTCCACTTCTTGGCTGGGTGACTTAGGGCAAGCTGTTTAAGCCTGTTGTGCCCCTCTTACCTCATAGCATTGTTACAAAGATAGAGGAGATGACGTACAAGAAAGGAATGTGAAAGATACAGACACTATGAAAAAGAGGTGTTTTAACTGGAAGCTTAAAATGGTCATGCCATGAACTTGGGTGTGACCCCTGGAAGATGGGCACCATGGATCCTGGTGCTTACCATGGTGGATCCCTATCAGAGTGGGGACAATTAGGGACAGGATGGTGGGTGGGTGTACACTGAAGGCCCTTCTAGGTCAAAGAAGCAAGTTACATGCTCTGGGCTGAGTCCAGAAGATGAAAGCTGAGATTTTGCACAAACAGCCTGGGGTCACCCACTACCACTCAGCCATACCAGTGCACCAGCTTCCCACACTAGTTCCTCCAATCTGTCCTCTGCATCTGAGCTCTGGGGTCTCAGCTCACCTACCATACCCCTCCTTCACGCTATCTTTTGGCCTTTCTGGCCACAGTGCTGTGGAGCAAACCGTGACCACTCTGGTGCATATTCCCTCCTCTTATCAACAGGTAATGCCTGTGAGCGCGCTGTGCTTGCTCCGTCATCACCTCAAGAAAGTCCACCCTGATATCAAATCTCTTATAATGCATTTCTATTTTAAGACATTTATTATAGTTTTGATTTTATATTTATTTGCAGATTTATCACCGCCTCTTCCCAAATTGTTCAGATGACCACACAGAAATGGACCTGTCCTGTGCATCGCTGGATCTGTAATGCCTTGGAACATTCTTGGTCTCCGCTGAAGCGGCAGAGTGTTCTATCTGAGAGCAGGGCCTCTGAATCCAGACTGCCTAGATTCAAACCCTGGCTCTATCACTTTACAGATGGTTTCTCCATCTGTAAATTGGGGAGAATAAAAATACCTACTTCATAGAGTCCTTATGATAACCTATCTTCAATGTTACACCAGAACCTGGTATGTAGTTAGCATTCAGGATATGTCAGCCAGCAGAAATAGTAGATGCTTAATCAGTATACACTGCATGAATGAATGAATGAATGAAAAGACAGACTGGTAGGACTTGAGTCCTTGAGGCAATCCTGGAAAGGTCATTGGTATAATCATGCTGTTGGCAGCCCTCTCACCTGTGACCCTGCAGCCGAAGAGCTCCAGCCGGAGGGCGATGCCCGAGTGCCAGGTCTGAGGGCGAACCCTGACGAACCTCGTCAGCACTGGTGTGTGCAGCTTGTTCTGAACCACCTCCGTCGCGTCATTGTTGGCTTGGAACACCTGTAACATAAAACCCAAAACCACATTACTGAAATTCCTGTTTGTAGCTAGCCATTTGTACAGGCTTCTTCAAAGGGGGTGGCAAAGTCCTTTTGAATTTTATTTCCCTCAAGCTTAAAAGTAATCCGTGAATTTGTTGTTTGGGGCTTTTTCAGAAGCACCATGAAGAAAAAATTTCATTTCTTGCCCTGCTCTAACTTGAAAACAATAAATGGTCCTCACAAAAATTTTTGGAGGCAAGGAAAATTTTGCCTCTGGGCTTAGAGCAAGCAGAGGAAGGCGCCTTGAAAAGGAAAACACTTTCAGAATCTGGGATAGAGAAAAAAAATAGACTATCTTTTAGAAAACGGAGCGGAAATGTCATCTTTCAGAGCTAGGGACCTCATTCGTTAGCTTGACCTTGACTCTCTCTTTCTCGTGTTGCAGGCATATAGGGATATGTGCAGAGTATTTTACAATCATAAAGTGCTTCAATTGTTTTTATTAGTTACTCAGAAACCTCCCTGCTCCATGAATGGGTGAGAGGGTGAAGGGGCACCATCTACCCCCAATGCCCTCGTGTCAATCAATGCTTTCTTGGGTCTCTCAGTCTTTGTTTTAGGGTTAAGGTTGCAGACAATCTTTTGGAGTCTTGCTGTGGCTTCCTCTTACTGTAGTCCCCACCCTGTAATGAAATCCATCCCTGTCCCCATCTGACCAATGCATCTCTTATGGGAGGAAAGGCTTTTTGGAGTAGCTTTAATCCAACATGGTAGGAACAAGTCCGAGTTTACCAGATGGTCCAAATCAATAACTGCCATATGGACCTTATGTTTTTTGTGCTCTCCATTAAAAAAAAAAAAAAAAGTAGCTTGAGCAAGTATATGAGTTTCTCATGGGTTCCCTGAATTAGGGTGGAGGGAAAGACCAAGGAACCAACCATTGCTTCTAATTCATACTGTCACAGCTTAGCAACCAAGTGACTATAAATCTACTCACAGGCAATTCTGCAACAACTAGCCATTTTGGCTGGGTGGGGGAGGAGGCAAACATGCAGGTATTTGTGCCCTGAAGGGGCTGGGACAAAAGGAATGGGGAAACTGAGAGATCTGAATGCCTTGGAGCCAGACACTGTGTAAACAAAATCGCATCTACAACACTTCGTGGGGGGGGAGTGGTGGTGGTGTAAGTGTTATTAGCTTCACATTATCAATAAGGAAATGGAGGCTCAGAGATGTCTATTTGGATCCAAAGCCTCTGCCATGTTTCTAGGATTCAAGCTTATGATTTCCTAGTTGATAAATTTGCAGCTTATCTACAAAGGTTGTTGGCTAGGGGTCCCGAGGCCCTAAGAGCTCCAAGCATGGGGTGAGTGGAGGTGGAGTCGCTGCTCAGTGATGTTATACTCCCAGCTTGGAACACTCTGGTAGCAGCAAAGAGCAGCATGGAAACGCAGAGCCGATGCACAATGTGTCCTTTCTTCCCCATGAACTCTGTCATTTAGCAACCTTGAACCCTCCCTATTTGCCACTTGTTGAGGTCAAAAGTTACAGGCATTTCATAGCACACCACTGACCACAGGGGCGAGGGTAAGGGACATCATTACCTTTGCAACCAAATGAGAAGTGCCTAAGACAGACAGAGGAAAGAAACAGGTTTTCACAGCCACCACACTCAGATTAACCTCCCTGTGCCTGATGCTCCCACTCAGCTTGCCACGACTAGCTTGCCACGACTTCTCCCCTGGGGAGTCTTTTGCCCTGGTCCTAAGGCCACCCATGTCTTCCTCTACCATCCTGCTGACCAGAGGTGCATAGAGGAAGGACTGGTTGACAGGACTTGGGGGATCTGGCTGCTTCCTATAGAGTGCTGGGGGAGAAAGAGGGCAAGGAGACAAAACATGGGAAGGAGAAGGGCCAAGAAAGCAGAAGAACAAGGGTGAGAGCCAGACCTCTGGGAGAGGCCCAAGCCTCTGAGATTTTCATCTCTGAGAGGGACGACCGGAAGGAGGAAGCAGGCACAGGAAGCCTCACCAGCCCCATTGCTCGGCTTCCTCGGTGCCTACAAAAGACTCCAAAGCGGTGAGAGAAGGGATGGAGGAAATGATTCCAAGGAAGTGAGATTCATCAGTTCTAGAATTCAGCACCAGGAAGAGGCTTTTTTGTTTGTTTGTTTGTTTGTTTCATTTTGGCAAGAAAGATGCAAACAGCAGCCCTTTGCTCAGTTCTATGTTGCTGTGAGCAGCGGGAGGGCTGCCACCGGCTGGCTCCCCTAGGATGGTGCTGGTGGCGGTGTGTGGTAAAGGGTGCAGATGGGGGGGCCTGATTTGCCATGTGAAAACATAATCGGGGTGGTGAGTGGTCCTGAACTTTAACACAGTTGCTAATTCACAGCATACACAGCACACTGGTACCGTTTAGAAACACAGCACGTCTTATGTGTTTTTAATATCCAATTTTATCTTATCTGACCCCTTCATTTTTCAACCTTGGCAGACAAAACCAAGAAACCATTTCTTTTTCTGCTCTGCAAAGAAATGACTGTGTCTCTGGACTGCCTTTGGGAGACTGGAATGTGGCCGGGGGTCACATGCATTTGTGTTTGCACCTGCTGGGGGGCAGGGGCTGATCTCCCCAAGTTTGCAGGCTTTTGGGCTCTGCCTACAGTGGCATCAGACAAGCAAGTACGTGGTTTTTCTACCCCAGGCTATTGTCATGGCTGCGCAAATTGAATTTTATTCTGCTATTTCATTTTGCTTACTCTTCTACCCTGGAACCAAATAAGCTTCTTTCAACTTGGCCTCATGTTATCCTTTATGTTTCCAAGGCTAGTTCCTTCTTGGCTCCGAGTTTGCTTTTGATCTTGTGCTCATCACTAACTCTGCGCTGCTGTCTGGACATACTTTGACTGCACCTCTCACTCTGAGTGGGGTGTAGTGGGAAAAAACCCCAAACACCACTGAATCAGGCCAGGAGCCAGACTCTGCTGCAAATCAGCACATAAATGTGGGCAAATATCACTGACTCCCTCAGGCCCCAATTTCCTCTTCTGATAAATGAGGGTTATTGTATGGGGACTTGCAAGGTCCTTTCTGGCCCCCATTTCTAAGGCTTTCTTCACCAGAGTTTCCCATCTAGCTTGAGGTTTGAATTGCCCCAAGAGAGCCCACATTGTAATGGGGCATTTTAGTTACCCATTGTCCCTTCCAGCCTAAGTGCTTTTATGGGCAAGTGCTGTGGACTTTTATACACTTCAAATCATGCCCAGAACACAGTGAGTGCTCCACTCAGAGGAGAATACACCTTGTTGATGTTTGGTTTAATAGCAGTTCAAATTATTAATAATCAAGTTCAAATTATTAATAAACAACACCTTAGTTCTTACATTGTCTTTTGCCCAAAGATATAAAAGCATAATTTATGAAAATCCATTTTTAATGAAATATTAAGCAGTTTCTATTTCCCTGACCCAATGGATTTACAAGGTCTCTATTTTTCTCCCTGCATTTCCCTATTTATAGCCGGTAAATGCTATCATATATTATACATCTTTATGACTTTCTCAATGCTTCTGTGGTTTCAGAATCACCCTTCATATGTTTTCTGATCAAATTCTCTAAGATGGATTCTTGGCTTTGAGTCTAGGCATCGCAAGGTAGAGGGTTGTATGCCTAGGAAATGATGCCAGGAAATTGGTTTTACTCTCTATTCCCTGCCGACCCATGGAATCACTACAGGCAAATCAATAAACCTTAGATACCTTGGTTTCTCCTTCAGGAAAATAAAGTCAATAACAGGCTTGCATATAGACAATGAAGTCTACCAGTCCTCCCAGCTGGTTGCAATGCCTGACAACAGCCAGGACAGATGTTCCAGGCGAGGCTAAGTCACAAGTAATAATTAGGTCTTTGTTCAATGGGGAAGAGTTCAAGTTCTGAAAGTCATTTTACTCCCAAGTCCCACCTCCAGACCAAACATTTTCAGGCCCTAACTCTGCAGGGAGGTGGTCATAATGATGAGAAAACTCAGAGGATTGTGGATGGTACACCCAGACAGACATCTATCAAGTGTGATGATCAAATTATAACATCTGCTTTAAAAGCTGGATGTCACAGATGGTATACATATTTGTTAATTTTAAAAGAAAAATGCTAATATGTAGCTTTAGCACCCAAAGGAAACCCAGATGTGTGCTCAAGGTGATCTTAGTTTTCTTAAGAGATGGGGATAGTGCTGATTATACAGATAATTATAAAGGGACAAACACACACACAAACGCACACACACATATTTTAACAAAGCTATGTTGAACCTAACGATTTCTTCAAGTCTATCTCTGTAAACCAAATTTAAAAAACAATTCAGGGCACAAAGTGGTTTGGATAATCCATTTGGTGCCTCGCTGAATGCTGAACATAATCCAACACTTTCCAATTGATTCTTGAGACCTTTGGTTTATTTTCAGTAAGATAGAATCTGAAACCAGCAGCACTTCATGGATTTTCTGATTTGCACCTCTTGGGGGAGGGGGGCATCTGCCAATTAAACTGGCTGCTATCCAACATCCCAGGTTGGAGATTATCTACCTCCCAACTCCCCAAAGAGAAAATCAACATGTTGTGTCCATGCCTGTGAGCTCAGGAGGCAGAGTCTATAAAATCCTATGTAAAATTAAACAACATAACATGTATGATCTAATAAGAAACATCTAGTCAGCAAGCATCTCTGGTGGATTTAGAGGTTGTGTCTTTTCTGCTGCTTACCCCATTCTGGTCACTGCCACGGCTCCCTGAAGGCCCCTTCTAAAGTCCCCTTTGAAGAATAGTGGTGACTTCCACACTGTTGAGAACTGGGAGCATTTTGGCCCATTTGCCTTGGATTCCTCTAGGTAGGGGGACTATTTTTGCCAGGTCTAATTCTCCCTTGTACACGACGAACCTCTGTTGTCAGCATCCAATGCCCAGACATTGTAGACGGTCATTGCCTTCAGCCCCAGCAACTTGGTGGAGGGAGACCCAGGACAGGCTCTGGATTTGGAAACTGCTCCCCTCCAGGTGGGCCTGGTGCTACAGGAGCCACTGTCATTACGCTGGCTGCTCCAATGTGCGTAGGGCTTCAGTATTCAGCCTGCACACACCTGTCTCTTCATTACCTATGGTGTGACCTACAGTTTATTTCTATTTTGCTGTAAATATCTTTACGCGGTCAGCTCCAGGGACTGCAAAGAAAGCAGGATATTTTTCAAAGCCAACACAGTGCTGGAGCCCTGAGGTAGAAATTGTGCATGAGGTTCTTCTTCTTCTTTTTTTATAAATAAATATTTCTCTCCACTAATAAATGTTTCATTGCATCCAAAGTTCTCCTTTTCAATCTACTTGGCACAGACACTCAGGGAGGAGGAGAACAAAGCAGGCAGAAAAGCAAGGTGGCGGGAATGGAGGGCAGAAACTGGGGAAACCAGTAGCATGTTTTAAAAATTCATCTCAGAAACAATTGTACCGACTCATCTTCATTGCAGAACCCAGTGCCTGTCCTCCCTATCCCACCCCCTTCTCCTTGCATTCTCTCTAAAACCAGCCACCGGCTCTACACGTAAAAATAAATTGTTAATCAATGAATGCCATCCTATTTAATTAATTGTTGCACCAAACAGGCAAGGGTGGGAGTTGTTGCAGGGGTGGGGGTGGGGGGCGGGGTGTGTGTGTGTGTGTGTGTGTGTGTGTGTGTGTGTGTGTAGAGAATGATGTTAAGATAACGAACATTTTTTTGTCCTGCTTGTAAATCATAGTCCTGCCATTTCTGCTTAAAATTCCTCCTAAAGCACTATGAAAATTTTTTTAAAGCCACTTTCTTTCTAGTGGATGTGGTAGTGGCTGTGGGAAATTTGTCAGAATCAAGTATGTGTAAGTGTGTGTCTTCTGCCTCCTCTCTCTTCTCTCTCTCTCATACACACACACACATACATACACACACACACACACACAGAGAGAGAAAGAGAGAGAATTTAAGGACAGGTAGGGGTGATGGGAGCAGGGCAGAGAAAGTTCCCTAACCACCAAATGCTCATTTATGACCCTGGCTTCTCTGCCTTTACTTTGGGGCTGTTTTGGTCATCAAGTCGTTTTTTGCTGACAAGGAGGAGGAGACAGAGAAGCAGAGCTTGTCTGGCCAGGCCGCCTTCTCTCTGGGGCGGGGGTGCGGTGGGTGGGATGTGCACATCCCCATCTGCGTGCCTTGTGGGGCCTTTAGATTTACTGCGGGATTATGTTACCCCCAACGAGACGCTGAGCCCTGGAACACAGCACACTAACAGGATTAGGGTTTCAGGATTTGAGACAGGAAAGCACCAGGGAGGACAGGAGAGGAGGGCAGCTTAGGGATTTGGGGCTGGGGGAAGAGATGGGGTAGGGAAGTGCAGCATCAGAGCATGCAGAAGCGGCTGGAAAGGAAGGCCAGCATCCTGGGGTGTGGGTAGGGTGAGCAGCAAAGATATTTGAACTGGGTGGGATGTTCCTTCCACATGGAAACTCCCGCCACATTTTGGTGGCAAAACAGACGTTGCCACAATTTTGAAGGAGGTGCCTTCAAGTCCAGGTGGGTGGAGAGAGCTGAAGAATACAGGGAGCAGGCCCACTTCCACAGCAAACCATACCCCGGAAAGAACCTGACAATCTACCTGGTGAGGTTTTCACTCCAAAGCTCATCTAGAGACGTCCAGGTCAGAAAGCAAGTGTTTTCCCAGCCACAGCAAAGCCTGATGCCCCACCACGCCCCGCCCCTGTGCACAGCCGAGGCCCGGGAGACCAGGAATCTAGCATCTAGGCTCTGAGCGCCAGGGAGGCTGGCCTCCGCTCCTGGAGACAATTCAGCACCCATGGGAGCTGGGTGAAGCCAGCCACGGGTGCCTGCTAGAGAAAAGGTTCCAAGCTTATGTATAATGAAATTTTCCCTTGAGCATCCTAAGTGGAGAGGCTAAAGGTCTGAGCTCATCCCATGGCAAATGGATAAAGGACAAACCTAATTACCTAAGGCACAGGATTCTTCTCAGTCATAATTGAGGGGGCCAGCCCAACTGGGGGACTCGAGTTTGCAGAGGGCGTCGGCGGCTTCTGCACATACATATGCCACACCGGGCCAAGCGATCACACTTGTGCCCATTACCAGCTGACCATCTGAGTCATCGTTTTAATCTTACATATAATTAACAAAATTACTGCAACAAAAAGGACAAGAGAAGCCAGTTGTCCACTGGGAGGTTAAAAAATACATATTTTTGAAAACTCAAAATTGTTAATATGAGGAATAATTGCATCCCTAACAGAAGACTGTTAGGGGCCAAAAGGGGCCAAAAGGGGCAATGTTTATTGCAAGTGCAGGCCCCATCAGATGCAGGGAGAGGTCTGGATGACTTATCACAGTCCCTTCCAGACCTATGATTTTAAAAGAGGCAGATAAATATCCCATGGGGCCTTGTTACTTTTTAAATTGATAACTTGCTTCTGCTCAAGAAGAGCTTTGTGGGTCTAATACATTAATTATATCTACAGAGAGCCTTCCATCTACAGATCCCAGGCTGCTGTGCCAGTAGCTGCAGCACCATCCTATGTGGACAGATGGAAATACTGAGGCAGGGAGCTGTTAGGAAACATTTCCAAGGTCACACAGCACATCAGCAGAAAAGATCTGAAGATAGACACCATGTGGTTCTGTGAATTGATGGATTTGGGGGGCTTGGTTTTCTGACAGTACCGTCTTTCACCTAAGTTGAGGATAATGTCACAGAGGGTTTTGAATTCTCAAACGGTTTTCAAAATAATTTGCTTTAATTTAGAAAATAAACATAGAACAGAGGATTTTGGAAGCAGGGTGTTTGTTTGTTTGGAAGGGCTGCTGCCAAGTCAAACAAACAGCAACTTCTTTTAAGGCCCAGGAGTCTATGATGGAGCCCAAACTCCAAAGCAGTGAGCCTCATGTTCTAAGCCTGCTGGCCATTCTCCACTCTCTGGGAAACCCACACCTCTTGACCTGTGGTCAGATCATCCAGGAAGCTGATGTCTCTCTAGCTGCAAGATGACAAGAAAGTCTGGGATCAGCTCGTTGACAGCACCACCTGGAAGTCAGATCTTGACAACCAGGTGCGTTCTACAGGGAGGCCATGGTTCCCCAGTCTCGGGGGCGAATGACTTAGCATCTGGGCGCTTCAGTCTCACAGTCAGTGAGATGCTATTAAATTCTGACGTGAGGAGACTGGTGTCTGAGGGATCTCGGAGCCCCTTGGAGGTCATCATTACATTAATATGATGAGGTTGGTAGGTTCCTGCCACTCAAACACTGGGATCCCAGATGTACCCCATCCCTGTCCTCACCTTTCCATTCTCCTCTAGCCATCAATATGTTTTCTGGAACCACCACAGAGCAATGCTCTTTTAGCTCAGATTTCCCCCATTTGGGGGCACAGAGTAGCAACACTGTGACTAGAAGTGAGGTAACCAGTGCTAGCTACGTCAACTGGGGATATGCCCACATGTGCCAAGTGAGGGAGAAGTAACGAGAGGCTTTGCTTAACCATTAGGGCAATGATCTCTGTTCCCCAGCCCGGACCAGTCACTATCTCATTCTCAGCTAGTGCCTCCGAGGTGAGCAGGACCCTGGCCAAGGCCTCGAGGCTGCAGCTCCTCCCATCTATCTCCACATTCCACCCTTGGTTTGTGTGTACATAATTGCGTCTATAATTACACACATACAGGAACCTTCCACTGCTGTATTTACAACACCATGTCTATGTCTGGGGTGTTATTAATACAGCTGGTGAAACCAAAAGCAGTAGTTTCTGCTTGTGGTTTCTGAAGTAATATATGTGAAGTAATTTGTATAATCTAAGGGAGCACATGGGCTGGATATGGGCTCCATCAGGCAGACGCGCTCTCTGCCTTGTGGTTACGCCATAAATATGCATAAGGGGCCCCGCCCTAGGTGAAAATCACAGGCTCCATATTTGTGACATGTGGAACTGGATATATTTGGGGATGTGCTGTACACGTGGCTGAGTGACTGGGCTGTGTTTTGCCAGGGGAGGCTTGCAGTACCTCAACACCAATGCAATCGTCTTCACAGGCACTCTCACCATTACCTGCTGGATGGAAAGAGACTTAAGAGGAGGCTGCTTGCCAGCTGGGGGAAATTGGAAAAGAGTAATCTTTCTCACCTCCTGGCTGCAAGAAGAAAGTCAATCGCTCATAGGCCTAGGCCTTGCCTCAGCCCAGGCTGGGTCCAAATTGTAAAAAATGTTTTGCAAGGAAATAGCACAGCCATCCCCCCACCACCCTGAGCTCTCATTAATCTTGTTTTTCTCCAATCTCCCCAGCTCCCTGGTCTTTGGTACACTGCATTGGTGTTGACAGTGACCAGGGAATTGAAATCAAGTTCCCACATTTCTGCTCCCATCCCCTCTTCCCTCACTGTGTTCCCGGGGGTCCTCTGTAAACCCCCTGCTATAACACAGAGCAGAGCAGGCTGCTGCCTGCATCCCTGTGTTGCTCTGCTCACGGTCCTGCCGTCTGAATTTCACTTTCAAGCCTACCACTTAGCACCAGTTAGCTTGGCACGGTGCCCACCATCCAGCGGCTACAAAGAGAAACTCATTGGTAGCACCCGGGGTAGCTGGAGCCTCTCCCCGCACAGCCCCCAAGTCCCCTCCTCAACCTGCCTCCCCTTCGTGCATCAAATCAAACTGCAGCAGACTTGACAAATCTATTTGGCATGGTTCACTCAACTATTTCAACCCGCACAGCCCAGAGAGCTGCGCTGACGCACCATGAGTGGTGCAGAATCTGCACATTAAATACAGACATCTGGGAGCTAGATCTGCTAATGAAGGAGCAGCAGATCTCACCGTTGGAGGGGAGAACTGGGCTGGTCGCCCCTATCCCCTGCCACACCTGTGGTGGGACAGGGAGTTTGGGGAGAGGGCAATGTCTAATTAGCAGGCTTTATTCTCTTGCCTCCTTCTAAATTTCAAAGGATGAATTTCTAATCAGGAAAGAAAGGCTCTCCCTCTGCCCCAACATCCTTTATGTGGACAGGGCTATTCACGAAAACTTTTTTAAAAGGACATCAACAACAAAACCAAAACCAAATTACCCCTTGGCTGCTGGGGAGGGAGAGCATTTAGCCAAGGGTGAGAAGGGGAGTTAAAAGAAAGGAAGGAAAAAAGAGAATGAGGTGTCTGCTATGAAAAAGTTGGGAAGAAAGATTCTAAAGGAGTCCAGAATGCAAAATTTAATTCTCAGGGATATCTTCCCTGCAGAACGGATACCAGGGCTAAAGCCAGGGAGGACAGTATTCTATCAAAATGTGCAGTGCTAAGGTATTTCCAAAAGCAGATTTCCTACAAATGGTGTTTTAAATAGCATCCTGGTCCATCTGTGTGCTTTTAAAATCAGCTTATGCTACAGGATCCCTCTGCTAGCGCTGCTTAGTCATTGAGCCTGGACCAGGAGGCGATCAGGTAAAGTTCCTCCTCCTCCCCCAGCACCCACCCCTACCCAGGCCCTCACTTGCCTGGCTAAGCTTTTGGGTTCCAGCAGCTTCCTACTGAAAAGGGTGGGTGCAGAGAGAAGGCATGAGTGGAAAGGGAGTGGGGTGGCATGAGGTCTCAGTCCATAGCACCCCCAGCACCTGATGCCAGCTGAGGCTTGCCACTCCCCGATTGCCATTCCCAAGTAATGTTTGGCAATTCTTCCTGAGCCAAGCAAAGTTGTGTTTCCTCATCCATTAGGCAAAGAAGTCTTTCAATAGCTAAGTACCCCACTTTCTCTATATGCTGAATGGGGGAAGTTGTGTGTGATACCTGGGAATACTCAGAAGCCACGATTTTCACATGAATGTGCCACGTTACTATGGTGATTTTAATAAAATAAAACTCTCCTTTGAAAACTCATGTTTCCTGGGTGAAACATACTTCAGGATTTTCTCAGTCCAAGATTTCCAGCGGCACCAGTTAAGAACAAGCTGCCCTGGGACAGGACAGGAGCTGAGGAGACGCCACTGGGAAAAGACCTCTGACGTTTCTACATTTGGCCACATGTCCCATTTGGTAATTCACACTCTGGCAGACCAGGGACCTGGTGGAGTTACAGCACTGAAGGAGAGATCCTTTTCTCCATCCCCAGCTCCCTCCCACAAAGGAGGAGCATCTCCAGGAATCCCCAGGACATGGCTGTCCTCTCATACCCGAGAGCCCACCCTCACGAGCAGAGGTCCCCCAGGCCAGGTGAGACCACTGGTTGGTTGCCAAGCTCCCATAACTGAGGTACCCCACAACCAGCGCAGCGCCAGCTGCAGGCCTGCCCACTGCCAGAACGCCATGTGTCTGAGGAGAGCCGAGTGCCAGACATCCATCCACATGTACAACAAAAGCCCCACATCAGCCACACAGACACACCTCTGGGAGCCACCGACACTGAAGGCACCAGCCGAGAAAATTCAATGCCTCACTGCCAAGCATGATTGCCAGTTCAGATCCCATCCCTGACAAACTGAATTTCTCCTCATTATTTATTGTCCTCTTTCTTCTTCGGGACATTGTGATTCCCTCGCAGGATTTGTGCCCTTTCATTTCCAGACCTCAGTAACTCCTGAACTGCAGTTTCATGTGGTTTTGTGATTGTTAACCCAGCATGTGGAAGGGACTCAGGCCATAAATGCTCAATGAATCCTGGATGGGGAGACCCGGGCTGGGAACACATTTTCTCCTTCATTTGCAGTCAGAGAGCGCTCTGCGAGCTCTCCCTCCCTCTGCTCTGCAAGATGCAACAGTAGTGGGGCTGGTGGAAAAAAATGTTGTTTTCCAATCACTTTCGCATAAGGAAGAGTATTTTCAGGGCCAGTGTCTTCGTGCCTCCATCAATTATTAGAGACTCGCTGAACAGCTTCGTCCCCTAGGAGGGATCGACTTGAAGCTTCTTCTCCCCCATTCCTCCTGCACCGTCCCCACATGCCTTTCAGGCAGGGAAGGCGCTTACCTTGTGGTTTTTGCCATGTCGGTACACCATCCAGTCTTCGCCATTGGTGCTGACTTCCAGCTTGTAGGATTTGACATAGTAGCCATTCTGGGTTTCCCTGGATATTGCTCCCTGCGTCGCGATGGCCGTGAGGATAGTCAGGAAGCGCAGGTCCACCTGGGGAAGAGAGGTGGGAAAGGAAAGGGCCAGTGACTCCCACACCGACCCGACAGCGTCTTGCTTTTTCCCCAAAGAGCACATTGTAATGCTTGGCTCACAACCTGTGTCTGAGATGCACTCAGATGCCCAGGCGAGCCTATTGGTTTGCAATACCACTGGACAGTTAAACTCAACTTATTTGACACTAATTTGGACACCTTTGGAATCGTAACTTTATTGTTTTTCTTTTCAATCTGAATGGACAGTATTAAGTTAATCTTAAAGGAATCCTTCCGCATTTAGAGCTATGACCCCTTCTGTCTAATCTACAGGCCGCCTTGGCTCATGAAAGCAAATGCTATGTTAAAGGAACAATAGCTAAATCCACTCCACTCCAATCCAGTCCAGTTCAATCCAATTCACTTATGATGCCCTACTTGCAAAAGTCTCAGCTTATGGCTGTCTTCCCTCTCCTCAGCCCCTCACTCCATTGTGTATTTAGTGGCTAAGGTCACTCCGGGGTCAGAGGGCATGCAAAGTCTGCCCAAGCAATTAGGCTTATGCACTGAGTCTTGACCTTTTGCTCTACAAGGAGGGGATGGCCAACCTTTTCAGGCACCTCCCCTCCGACAACACTGAACCCATTTGAAAATTGCTGGATGTCATTCCTTTGCTGGCCACCATGCTTTTTTATGGCAATCTCCATGTGATCAAAATTTAGTCAGCACACACTGGCACAACTGTATTCAGCAAGCAGTTATTGGCTACTTAAGATGTATTGAGCATTCAAAATTAGTATGTGGGGCTGTATGCATAAGAGATACAGGTGGAGAGCAAAAAAAAATGACTAAGGATCAAAAATAAGGAGGATAATCAATGGATATATGACTTTGATGAAGAACTTTCTCGTGGCTTTGCAGGAGGAAAAGGATTTGGAGAGAGGCAGAGTAGAGATCCACAAATAGCCTTCAGGTTGTGCTGTTAGAACCTCTGTGGAACCCTAGAAGTTTCTAAGTGGTCCCTCTCCCTTTCTGGCCTGCTCTGCAGCATGTTTCTCAGAGCACAGGTCACCACACTGCCTCAGAGATAGGACAGCTTGTCAAGATAGGACAAGACTGTCAAGATAGGACAAGACTGTCTGCCATGTGTCATAAAATCATTTGGTGCTCTCCATGGGGCTAGCAGCTTGCTCTTCCCTGGGGAGGACAAACAGACCAGTGTGGAGTGCAAGAGATGATTACTCACCATGAGCTGGAAGTTTTTTTCAGAAGGAAAAGAAACAATAGTTTAAAAAGATGCTGCAGAGCATCTGGGCAACTAGAGTTTCATTCCTGGTGGTGACATTTCCCCATGTGTTCTTCTGATCGCTATGCGCAAAACCTTCCTGGCAGGGCTCCCTCCAAATAGCAAAGATCATGAGAAGCTGCCATGCTCAGCCAGCAACTCAACAAGCCTGCCCACCCCCCCAAAGTCTCTGATGCCTCCCTGTGCCAAGAATGAGGAAGATCTGGAACTGTTTATAGAATGTTCCTTGAATATCTACAGTGACAGGGCAAACAGCATGCTAGCCAAGCAACTTCTGTAAGCTGGTAATCTTCACAAGGGCAAGGGGCAGTGTCCACACTACTCATTCTTTTATCCCAGCACCTAGCACAGTGCCTGGCACAGTCTATTTCTGCCTGGCACATGTCTGTTTGCAGTGAGTAATGTATGGAATTGTAAAGTCTGCTGTGTTTATTTTCCTTGTGTCCTCTGTCCACTCTGGATGAGGAGCCAACCTTCTTACCCACCAAAACTTGCTGCATATTCTGTACATTCTCGTAGTGAGTAAGTACCTGGAGATACTCCTTGCTGGAATCCAAGTTGGGTGTCCAGCCATTGTCATCACCATGGAGCCGGCTTTGTTGAGGGGTCCACCTTTCATCAGAGTAGGTAGAGGAAGCACTGATCTGTTCATTAGCAATCCGGCCAGACTCCATTCCCAGAGGGACGTTGCATTGAAAGTCTGGGAAATGAAGATGGTCAAGGGAAGAGTTAGGTTTTTCAAACGTAAAGCCCTGGAATCCCCCAAACATTGCTCCCTTCTAGGGACAAGTCCTTGCAGGCACACCTTCATCTTAAAGAACTAATTATACACGCACATTTTAAAAACAACTACGTCAAGGCATAGAGCTTGACAACCCCTCTGGGTCTGAAAGAAACTAAATTGGACCTAAAAGAAATCAGGCTGTGGATAAATAAAAGTCATCATACAAATTAAAAATACAATCTAAAGCACTAGAACTGTTAGTGCTGCAGGCTACGGATGCTCATGGATGCCAGATGCACTATTATTGAAATAAAGGTAAATGTTTGAGAGACTTGTGGCAATCTGGGTGGGCTGCTACACCTTGGGAAGCCTGCCTTATTAATAAACACCCAGGAGGCACTTTTGCTTCTTTCTTTCTTTCACTCAACTGTCTCATGAGTTCTGGCACAGAAGACAGACATTACAAAGCAATAAATACCTGTCTTTGGGAGACCTCTTGAGCACATGCATGTCACTCTCTATTCCCCTGCACCACCTGTCTGGGCAAATAGACCCAGAAGTCACTTATTCTGGCCTTGTGCCATCAGTTTAATTGCTGTCCTTCCCAGGGATACCACGGACACTGGTCAATATTTGTGTGTGCGTGTGTCTGGTAAGGACCAGCAATCACTTTCAGGCCTCAAACCTGTTTTTTGCTCCATGACTGCACTGGCAGGACCTGGTGCAATTTGCTATACTGTTTTCTTGTCACTCAATCTTCATGAGCTCTTTGATTAAAAAAAAAAAAAAAAAAAAGCAAACCCCAGTGGCTGGCTGGCAGGCTAGACCATTGTGTCCGTGTGGCAAACTGGCTCCAACCACAGCAGGATGTCCCTGGCTCTAATCATCTTTAAGTGTTTTTTTCATCCTTAAAGTTATCATTTGGGTTTCTAAGTAAAAATAGCAGCACATGTCCAATAAGAGCTGATCTGAAGATGTAGCTCAGGGCAAGAGACCGACAGCCTGGCCAGCAGGTTCCATGATAGCTGGAGCCAGAGCTGCATGAGACAAGCTCACATATTGTATTTATTGGAAGTGTGAGGTACAAATCCACATCAAAATATCCAAGCAATGTACCAGTCTAGTGATGGAAATTCTATGCAGGGCCAGAGATGTTCAACATCAAAAACATACACACACACACACACACACACACACACACACACCCAAGCCCCATGAAACACATATATTACACACATATACATGTGTGTATGCACATACATGTGTGCATATATAGTAAATGGTGTGTGTGTGTGTGTGTGTGTGTGTGTAGAGAGAGAGAGAGAAAGGAGAGAGGTTTAAAATTGCTCAGCTTTGAAACAATGGCCACTGAGGCTTGGAGGAAGGCTCCAGACTCAATAAATGTTGATTTAGAATAGAACATCACTGCAGGTTTCCTTACAGATATCCCAACTAAGAGGCCATTCATACATGAGAAAACTGAGGCCAAAGACAGTCCTATGATTTTCTCTGGGAACCACTAATTCTTGGTACACATACTTCTTTTTTCATATAATGAAACGAGTACCCGGCACAGTTGTATTTTCATTAATCTCTCCCTGGCAAGAGGATGCAGCTCCCATTCCTTGAACTTGGATGGCTCTGCACATTCTGTAGACTTCCCATCTCCTCTCAGAGGTCACCCTCTTTTCACTGTACACCCCAAACCCAGTGAGAACAGGTCAAGCTCCCAACCAGCCAACTCACTCTCTAGCGGCTCCTGGTGGACCAGGTAGTAGCGTGCAGAGAAGCCATCCTTGGCCACCGCCATGTCTGTGTGAAAGGTCAGAGAGAGGATCCCCGTAGAGGAACGGAGTTCAGAGGGGGTTTTGGTCCCACAGTACTTGCCAATCAGGGGGCCAACTGGACGTGCCGGAGAAAAAGAGGTCAGAAGAAATAAACGTCAAACTCAGGTTTTAATATACATACATACTTCCTCCCCACAACTGCAAGTCACTCAAAAGAGCATCACTTTGTATGCCTTAGCATAAAAGAAAACCCCATGAAATGGTCTAAGAACAATGTCTAATATTTTCCTGCACATTGGAAGATACTTTCACTGAGCTGGCCCCATTCTGTTCCTGCAGCCCTGGGAGGTTGGGCCGAAGTTCTGGTGTTACAATGTCTGTAATTCTACAGGAGAAACTGAGGCTAGGAGAGCTCACAGGACTTCTCCTTTTTCACAGGCTAGGCAACAGAGCTGGGACTCACATCCGAGCTTTCTAACTAAATCATATGCTTTTCTCAGAAAACGAAAATGCTTAGCCATCAAGTCTTCCTTCCATTGGAAAATACTTTGAGTACAAAAGTGAAAGATTGGTTTCTTTGCCAATAGTGACCATATCTAAGATCTATGCTGGTCTCCACCTGAAGGACAGCTTCCGTTCTGTTTTGGGTGATTAACTGTTTGAACTGTTTTGACAAGTATGACCACATTTAGAATAATAACATCATCATCATCATCATCATCATCATAATAATGACAGCAGCTGTTTAAGTAACTGGCCCAAGGTTGCAGACTTGCTAACAGCAGAGCAGGATTTAAATCTAGAGGATTTGTCTCTTTACTCCTATTTGGGCATAGAGGGTGGTTACTGAGTCATTTTCTATGGCAATCCTGACAACCTGGAGCAGAAGAGAGCATTACCTATAGGTTTCCTCATCCTTATCCAACTATTTACTCACTGTTCTTTATTTTTCTCCAAGGAAATATCTCTTAAAAAGGAATCTGCCTTTCAACAATTTCCCTGAAATCATCCTCAGTGAAGGATAAGGAGTGAAAGTCATTGGGGGTAATATGTGAATCCTAAAGAACTTTGAAGTCTTTGGTCTCTGTTTTTATTGTTACTAAAGCAATTTACAGGCACCAGTGATGCTAGTGACATCACTCACCGTTTGGAATGCCATCCCAGATGTCCAGCCAATCGTATTTGCAGTCTCCCTCTCCCACCTGCAAAGGGTCGTGCTCCAGGTCAAAGGTCAGGAACTGCAGAACAATCTCCATCTTGGGTTTGGCCAGGATGGTAAAGGTGCAGTCCAAGTTGTGTGGGTACTTCTCGGGAAACCCGGGGGATTCGATGGTCCCGTTGGGGCTCGTGAAGTTTTTTGAACAGTCTTCGGAGCCTGTATGTAAAAGACAACTGGAGCATCAACAAAGTAGAAAAGGATGGCGTTCTTGGCTGCCTCTGTTTCATGGGTTATTTAAATATTTGCGCCCAAATCCCCCAACTCACAAGGGTTTTGTTTCCACTGGAGTGGCCCTTGAAGCAACATACTTTCACACCCACATTCAAGCCCTTAAGCCAGTCCCTCTTTAGGGCCGAAATTAGGGAGGCAAGCTGGTTTGCTGTATGCATTGGAGTAAGAGCAGCAATTGAGAAATCGGGAGGGGGGCCTTTAGAAAGAAGTGTGTGTGAGATAGAAGGAGGATGGGCTGAGAGGGAGGGAGGGAGGGAGGAGAAAGAGAGAGAGAGAGAGAGAGAGAGAGAGAGAGAGAGAGAGAGAGAGAGAGAGAGAGAGAAAGAGAGAGAAAGATTCTCTTGAAAAGAACAGAGTCTTCTTTCTCAATTACTCAGCTGCTTGCTCCAGAAATGTAAGTTATTTCAATCCTTAAGGAAGGCTTGCTGATTGCCAGCAGGGAAACAATGTTACTCCTTATTTATTGCTGACCTCAACACTAGCCCCTATTGTACCACAGCCAACTCAGTGCCCCCTTCTCCCTCCAAGATCCAAGGTGCCTCAGGGGAGGGGCAAAGGGGAGCATGGGTCTCATTCATGTCATGACTATATTAAAATGAGCTGCTCTGTAGTGGCCAGACAATTAACAATCAACGTTTGTAGCGGGTGGATCACAGCAGGGCTTCAGGATGCTAAAGGCAGCTCCAGCAGCAAGTTTGGAAAAATGCGGCAGTGTATTGACATTTGGAAGGCTTCTGGTTCCTTTGTGGTGGCGATGGCCCTGGTTTTCTCCTAAGCTCTTGTGTCTGCTTTCTTACGACCCACGAAAGGTCCTTGTGAAATGCCCTAAACATTGGCATCCTGGCGCAGGCATGGGGAGCAGCCCGAGCTTGAGAGAGGATGACAGTTGCCTTATTCCCTATGCCTCTAGGTGAAATCAAAGTCAAAGGGCCATCATCAGCCAGGGCAGCCCCGGAGCCGTCCCCAGGGCACCGCAGCCCAGACCCTGGGCCAAGCCCCCAGCCAGCGGTGATGCAAGTTAACAGGGCTCATGTAAATGCTGGACAATTAGAATCGATTTTGCTAGTTCCGATTTTAAAATTAAAAAAAGGTAGCCGGATTTATGAGGAGGATAATAGGCACTCTAAGCATGAAGAAAAAACACAGAAATACTCGATAAACCAGGTGTTTACTGGCAGGAAGTGTTCTCTGGGGATCCCGCTGAAATAAAACTGTGTGATGTCAATACGCTGATCTTAGCCCGCAGCGATGTCTTTATCCGCAGCTCCTGCAGCCCGCCCCTCCGCGAGTCTCTTTATTGATGATGGCTTTGTGGAAAGCGCCAAAAGTCTGAGTTGGAAAAGGTGCCATGCAAATACGTGGGGGAGGGGAGGTTGTAACTTTCTTTAGCACCAGACAGGAAATTCCAGTATCCTTATCCACCCATCCATCACCGCCTGCCCTCTTCTCTGTACTGCACCCAGGCAGGGGGTAAGCACCCGGGACACCTGGGGGTGAGGCTAACCTTTTCATGGATTCAGAGGAATCTCCAAGTGCCACATTTTTGGGGCTCTGTACTCCATCATGGCTTGGGCCACATGGGCAGCCAGGCCTGGGAGGGAGAGCTGGGACAGCCTCTTCCGGCTCCCAGCTCCTGAGGGCCTCCTCAATGGCACGAATTGAGGCAGGTTGGCAAAGCCAAGCCAGCAGGCTGGTCTTCAGGGGGCCAAGAGGAATTTTGAAAAGGCTAGGGTTTATGGCAGCGGTGCAGCCTTATTCATGTGAGTCACTTAGCCAGAGGAAATTAACTCCTTTCACAACTTGCTTCCTGACATTCCCTCGGGGAGAGTTTGTTCTATTGTCATTGCCTCCAAAGGCAAGGAGAATCCCCACCCCCTGGGGATGGGGAATGTATGGTGGAATCTTTCTTTGGTCCCTCCATTCCTGGGGGACAGGTGCTTTCACAATGGACAGCTAGGGAACCCAGGAGAGACTTGGAGAATGTGAGATTCTTGAGGATCACTGTTTCTAGGGTGCTGAACTCCTAAGGAGCATTTGACAGGAGAGAACTTTTCAATCCCACATGCCAATAAATAAATAAACAGAAATGTGTATGTCTCTTATAAATGGGTATACCCTCTGGTTTATTTTGAATGAGCCAGAGAAACAGTTTTTATGCAGCAAATTAAACCTACTAGAACCGCACACTCATCTTTAATGGTGCTATCTTATCATTTGGATCAGTGTCGCTGTGTCAGAACGCATGCAGTTGAGTATCAAACACTGGGGAAGAGGCCTCAGAAAAGGGTGACATCTTGGGACAAAGTTGACTTTTTGCAGAGAGCTACCAAATCTAAAATCCTTTTCTGCAAGGTGTTAAAAGGATTAAAGTTTAAAAAGTGGTTCTGTGAACAAGTACTCGAGTTCACTCGGTGCTAAGTTTGTCCATAGATGCTGGGGGACTTCAGCTGCAGTGGATGATTTCATACCAAAGGACTCTGGTATAAAAAACTCTGTTTTTCCACAGTAAATTTTATAGTAACTCCACAAGTGGAAAAAAGAATCTGCAGGGATAAAGCTACTTAAAACATGGTAGACTGATCCAAAGCTCAGTTTGGCCTGACCACTAAAGGCAGATACGGTGACTAAATTCAAGAACTGGGAGTAGAGGCACTCCAGGTTTTCTCTGCGAATGACTGCAAAGATTTCAGTTTCTGAAATGTCACTGACACCCGGAACTTTGGTCAAAGGAGCTTCAAACAAACAAACAAACAAACAAACAAACAAAAAGCCCAATACATTTTCTAGTGATTCAGTTCCAAGGTTACTTTTAAAGTTATTTTAAAATTCTTTTTTTGTTCTGCTTCTGATTTGATGATTTGAGATCTTTTAAGTTTGGGTGTTTCGGTTTACCCGTTTATATATGGACAGTCTGGTAATACACAGACTCTTTCATAAATCGCTTCATTTAGGGCAGACATGAAACTCCCACTCCGGCCACATCCCTGTCGGTCCCCCTATGGTGGCTTTATGTCTGTCTGTAGAATTCTGCAGCCGAGCCTAGCGGGGCAGCGTGCTGTCAAAGGTTTCCAGAGCCTTCACATGGTTATTTGTGTATCTGTGTTTACAGTTCTCCTTTCTTTCTCTTTATGAATCTCACTAGCAAACATAGCTGTGTTTGTTTGGATTTCTTCAGCATGTTCATGCATTTCTTTCATGTTCTGTGGATAACGTCAACTTTGTGTATTTTCTCCCAGGACTCTGACAATGGAAATGTGGGAGCAGGACAAGGCACCTGGAAGAACGCACTTCTTCCTGAACTTCTCAGTTTTGAATTCTGCACCCGCACAGATGTCTGTGTTTGATATAGGGCTGACTCACATGCTGGGGACTTGCTCTTTGGGGTGGGCATGGCCCCAATAAGTTCACTGAGCTCTCATCTTTTTTCTTAGATTCCCCAGAAGCAGGGCTGTTCATGGTGGGGCTGTCTCGGTGGCACGCCACTCCTCTTTTCGTACTGCTGTAGGCCATCCCAGTCCATAAAGTAGGCTGCCCAGGTCTCCATGGCAAGGCACCTTCCTTGACTGGCAGTTGTGCACCAAGTTGTGTACTGTTGTGCACTGTTGCTTTGAGGCAGTCCACAGACTTGCTGCCTCATGGACACCCTACGTCAGCCTGTCCTCAACACAGTGATGCTGAGTTATGATAACCCCTTGTATGTTTTATCTTTTAATATCATCCCTTCAGATATGCATGATGGATAGTTAGCATTCACTTTTTCAGGCTTTCTGGAGAATGCAGTATCATGCTTTGTGAACTATTAAGTCAGGAGTCATGAAACAGAGATGAGCTTCACTGCTGCTGCCCACCCTTTTGCCTTCCCATGGCCAGCTGCCTCGGAAGTCCTGCCTCAGGGCTGTTTTCCTTTCCCACAGCACAGTGGAGCTGAGTGATGGCTTCAGCACTGGGTACCTTGCAATCTAACAGACTTCCCAATCCTCAGCTTGTGCCCTCATTTTCATAATCGAAGCATATTCATCATACTTTACTAAGCACTAACTCTGCCTCAAATGATCATTTTCCTTTCAATTTACAGATATTCACCAAACAACTACTGTGCATGTGTTATGGGCTGCGGGCTTACACACTTCTCATCTCCACTGAAGAGGGCAAACACCCTGGTTTATTCCTTTCTCTTTTTTCTC
Source organism: Talpa occidentalis (assembly GCF_014898055.3). Lineage (NCBI taxonomy): Eukaryota > Metazoa > Chordata > Mammalia > Eulipotyphla > Talpidae > Talpa > Talpa occidentalis. The sequence goes on along the minus strand of NW_023603184.1, from coordinate 127,434,990 downwards.
TCCCACTGCGCCCCGGCAAAGGATGATGCAATCTCGGACAGGACCCCGGGGAACAGGGATCAAGACATGTGGCAGCCCCATGCAGCCCTGTGCCACTGGACTCACAGGCTGAGTCCCTGTGACATCACTGTCAGGACTGTGGAGGCTGCAGGAGGTGAACCTGCTGGGGGCGTGTGTCCCTGGTGACAGAGCTCCCGCTGTGGCTCCACGTTCCCTCGGTCAGATTCTACGTTCTTGTTCTCAGGCAGACAAATCTGACAAATATTTAGACAGAGTGGATATAAAAAGTGCTTTCAGCAGCTACCACTTCCTTTCAAAAATTGTTTAGTGAAAAAGAAAATATATATGAATAGTTCCCCTCACACTGAACTCAACAGGCGCCGGGCCTGGGCCTCTTGATGACAAGGCTGACGGCTTCCCTTTTCACCAGACACCATCCAGGAGCTGTAACTTAGGCTGCTGGAGAGGGGAGCCACCCATAATGGGGTGGGAGCCTCTGGGACAGGGAGCGAGTAGGGGGGTGAGGAGACAATTGGAGGATAAGCTTCCCTAAGATAATGAGTTCAGGGGCCTCTCTGATGACACAAGGGGTTAAGCTTCAGCACTATGAAGCTATCTGTGCAGCACAAGTTTGATCCCTGCGGCCAGGGATCTCACCCACATGGCGCAGCAGACCTCACCTGTCTCACCGCTGCTCCCCTCAGCAGTGTGTTTCAGTCAGTCTGCCTGTTCTGTTCCCCACTCTGTCTCTGGTGGATCCTCTCGCCCCCCCCACCCCCCCCCACCCCCGTCCAGCCCCGGCACCTCTGGCCTGTACCCCAGTTCTTATATGCATAAATAAATAAATCTTTTTTTTTTTTAAAGGATAATGAGTTCACACATGGGAAGGAAGGATGGTTCGCTTGGAGCGCTGGAGTGTAGGTGCCCTACCCTGTTATGGACAGAAGCACTGCCCTGGATGCTCAGGGTCAAAGTAATCTAAGGGCCCCCAAAGGGAGCACGCAGTCAGCTCACTTTCAGCCTCTTTTATTCAGCTATATATTTATTGCTTTTCAGGGGGACAACTTGATCAGCATTTAGGAAATGGGACTGCAATGGGTTGAAGTGGTAATAGCAATCAAAAGGGGCGCTTATTTGAATTTAAAAGTTACTGCATGACTCCATTTGAAGGAGGGGTCATAGTAAGATCTTTAAAGACTATAAACACTGAAAAGATTAAGTACTTCCAATCTATGTAATTCCAAAAAGGACATTAAAACAGGAAGTAATTGGATGTTTTGTTTTGTTTTCCCATGAAGATTACTGTGATTTTTAAAAAACACACAAAAATCAATTCCTTTCTAAGAGCTTTTTGTTTCTTGCTTTTTTTTTTTTTTTTTAAATTCGGTGCCTCTGCTTTTTGGGTGCCACAAAGCTTGTCTACCCATTTGATGCAGCACCCAGCACTTTGCCCACAACTCACCCTCTCCAGTTAATGATAAACTACAAACTGGCTTTCATCTTGAGATGTCTCCAGGTTCTCACCTTGCTTAGGCTGAACATCCTCACCACTTTCTCCACCCAGCCGGCTCCGTCTACGAGTACATAGCCTTACACAGCACCCCAGGCCAGACACCGAAGGCCCAGTCCCATTCTCCCTACATGTCCAGCTCCCACCTCCACCAGGACCATACTCACCTGTCTTGAAGATCTCATAGCGCAGGGAAAAGCCTGCCCCCTGTCGGGCGTAGTCAGAGGTGAACTTGATGTAAAGCACCGAGCCTGAGGAAATGATGGTGGGTGGGGCGATGTTCCCACAGTGCTTTCCCAGGAGGTCTGCAGATTCACTGTCTCCATCCCGAATCTCAATGAAATCATACCTAGAAGACGGATGAAGGGGCACATATGTGAAAAGATCACAAAAAGACTGTTGTTTCTATCCAGTGCACACGCTCCCCACGCCTTTATAGACGTTCAGGTGCTTCAGATTGATTAAAAAAAAAAGGCACTTAAGTCTGCATGTATGGACCGGCGATTGTAAGTCTAGGAAGTTGCATTGTTTTAAGGCCACAGAGAGGACCATCTCGGTGCACGGCCACATTATCTCTTGCTCACATAAGAGCAGTAGTGTTATTCTATCAGATACCTCAAAATGAACATTTTTTCTTTCTGTAGCACCATTTTTATTTCCATTATGGTCTCACTGAATCTCACTTTTTTCCTCTAAGCTCAGTGTCACTGCAAGTTACTTAACCCCTTTGAGCATCAATTTTTCATCTGTAAGGTGAGGCTATGAATATCCACTTGAGAAGGTGGGACTGGAGAGGGAATGAAAAAATACGTGTAAGACGCTAGGCCTTGAGCCAGGCACACTGGAGATGTTTCGGAGAGCTTTATTTCCGGTCCTCTCCACCCCCTTTCAGTTTTCTCCTCAGTGACCGCCTCCTTCTCTTCTTTGTTAGTGACAACAGTTCCCAAACTATGGGTCACCTCCCTCTCTGAGATGACTCTGTGAAGTTCACATCATCAGCATCTAGTCAACAACATGTTTTAAAAAGGAATCAGCATCATCTTAGATAAGGCAATAAAAATCTTTCGCCAAAAGTAGAGGGTGAATCCCCAGGGACAAGGAAGCTCTGAGCACAGAACTATTAGCTTCTGCAAAAGGCAGAGCAGTCTGTCCCCACACGCAGGCCTGAGCTCATTTCAAGCAGTCAAACTGGCCTGGGGTGGGAGGACACACCTCAAAGACACCCCAGGCTGGGTTCATGGGCTGGTGCACATCTAATATGTCATTTATCTGGGCAGACATTTTCAGCCTCAGCATGCCCTGGCCACCTCACCAAGCCCTGTCTGTGCGCTCTCCTCAGCCAGGTAATTCTCCTGTCACACCACTGAGGTGGGAAACATCTTCTCCACCAGCTCCCTGCAAATTGCTGGCCACTATACCATTATTTACTGAAAACCATCTCCCCCTAACAATCTGTGTATTTATTTTGTACCAACCTGTTAAAACAACAAGTAAGAAATCTCTTTCTGTCAGGTAAAGAGAGGCTCTGGAAACCCTACACTCCCTGGAACGTGCCTGCTGGCTCCTGCCACCCAGGAGGGGTCCATGAGAGTTGCTGCATGCAAAAGTGGCCTGTTGGGTCCCAGTGACTGAGACCTTACTGCAGCTCCTGGGAGCCATATTTAAGATTGCTCAGCCACTGCCCAATAAATAGGCCCACGAAGGAAGGTAGAAGGAGTGGGTCAGAATTAGTTTATTCTTAGACTCCAGAGGGCTTGCATTCTGCATTCAAAAGAACTGCAGAAGCTGGTTAAAGTCTGGAGAAGCCGGGATAGCAGGGTCCCCCCAGGAGCTCCGAGAGATGGCCACAGATTGAGAAAGGCAGTGGGGGTGGGGGATCTGTTTCCATCTGTGATTTCAGTGTGGGAGATGGTGCTGACTTTGAAAACATGCTTCTTCACTTCCAAAACAAAAGTGAAAAGACACTTAAGTTTCTTCTCAAAGGAAATTCCCCAAACCTTCTGGAAAACCCCTTCTTGCTGTTTCTAGGCTGAAGTAAGCATCCTTGAACAGGAACTCTCCACTGAGTTGCTGGGATGCCCTCCCAGCACGAGCGGAGCTGGTGAAACATGCTGCCTGTGTGCACTAGCATGACTCATCCAGTTCACCCCCAGTTGAGAATGCACGGCCCTGGGCTGAGAGTCACCCCAACCTTGGAAGGAGCAGAAATGGGTTTGGATCCCAGATCAGCCTTAATTAGCTGGGTCCCCAAAGGCAAGTTACTTAACTTTTTGAGCCCCAGAAATGGGGAAAAGTGTAAGTCCAGATTTTAGAAAGTTTCTCCTAGGATTGCTTGAGATGTAAATGGCCAACATAATCTATATGTGAAGTGTCAGTACACACCCAGTAGTTGTGTGTGCTTCACAAATGTTCATTGTGACTCACTATTCTCACACCCATTTTAGATGAAGAGGCTGGGCCATAGCACAGAAGCAACTTTCTCTAGGTGACAGAGCCAGGGTGTAGAGGTGAGAGATAAAAACAGGAATGTACATGCATTCAAATATTTTGAAGGCACCTTGGCAAAAATATGACAAATGTTAAGGTATGCATAATTTTTTTTTTTAAATATTTATTTGTTTTTGCATAGAAGAGCTGGGGTATAGGCCAGCAGTACAGGGAGGTAAGAGGATTCACCAGAGTAGGGAACAGAACAGGCGAGACAGGAGGTCTGCTGTGCCGTGTGGGTTAGCTCCCTGGCCTATGATCTTAGGCCCTCAAAGTGGGAGCATTGAGACTTGACACTTGGCCACCAGGGAGGCCTACGCATACCTTTTAATCCAGCAATGCTACTACTAAGAATGTTCCTAGGAAACTAAGTCAGACAATTGTGCAAAGATGTATCTGCATATTTGTGCACATACATAAAAAAGCATATAAAAAGTGAAAAGATGCTTTGTTTATAAATAGCATCATGACTAAATAAAAATAGAGGGAGAATAAATCAATTTTGGTATATTTGTAAAATGGAATATTCTGATACTATAGTAAATAATGCTGTAGTTTTCTATTTTTTTTTTGTTATGGAGAAATGTCCATGACTCACTGTTAGGTTGGAAAAAAGGTAGGTTTTTTTTTTTCAGTATGTTTTGAAATATATACATGTATATGCATTTATTTGTGCATATATAAAAATACAAATGTAAGAATATATATGTTTCTTGGCATAAACATACAGAAAAAGTTTTAAAGACTATATACTAGTTAGCAGTGGTACAATTTATAGGTAGTAGATAAATGATAATTTTTATTTTGTTCTCTTTAATTATCTGGATAGTTTACGATAAAGCTGCATTTTTTGAGAAGTCAAGAAAATGTAACATATAGCAGCTTCCATTAGTATTTTTTTCAAAGTAGAAGAGCTGAGAAAAATAACCCAGCTCTCATTTAGCAGATGAAAAAGTAAATATTACCACCGTCATCATCCATCTCACAGACTTACACTGAGGACTAAACAAGACACATTTTAAGGGATAGCAGAGAACCCCCACTCAACAGATACCTTCAAAAAATTGGTTCTTTAAAGACCACCAGATAGTGCCAGTCTTTATGTTGCCAATTTCTTCAGGAAAAACAAAGACAAGTCATGGACTGGCTTATTCATCAAAAGTGGGAGGGTTTTATCTAGCGGTCTCCACTTGCATATAGTCATTTAGGGGTTAACAGAATCAGCTACTTAGCAGAGCTCCCCAACAAATGCTCCACTCTCTTAACATGCCTCAACTTACTCAATGGATATACTGCCCTCAACCCTTTTTTGCTACAGTGCCAACTACAGATATGTTGTGACATATGCGAAGGGATGCATTTTTGAAAAGGGTTCACATAAATCAATTATAGTATAAATTTTCTCTCTGAGCTGGTTATTTAAAGGACCCCTCTGGTGAATCCTTTTGTGAAGCAAATAAGCATCCTTATTGGAACTTCTTGGAAAAAAGGAATTTTCCTGTCAGGTTTGCCTGAGGGAAAAGTAACCCAGAAATTAGAATTTGGTGGATAGAATTCCCTCTGTTTCCAGTGTCTGGGTTCTGCCCTGTGGACCAGCCCCAGTTAACCACCAGGCTGGGCTTCTTTGTATAAAGGGCACACTCCAAATGGCATGCTGACTTCACAGAGAATGTCTCATTTACCTCCTGTGTGACTGACTCATTTGGGGAAATTTTTTATTATTAGGAATTTGCTACAGCTGGAGTAAATCTCTTTAGCTGTTTCAGTGTTGTCGGGTTCATTTGTGAAGAGCTTGTGGAGGATTAGCAAGTTTGTGGCTTTGGAATAAATATTGATTTGCATCTAGCATCTAATATCCAGCCTTTGTTTGGTAAGGAATTCTAGGGTACACACATAGGCCTCACCCCAACAACAGTTGAGTCTGATAACCTGAAACGCCACTCTGTATAGGAGGCATTTATTCATTTTCCAGAAAGAAACAAAACCAGCTCACAAACATAGTAACTATTATGTTTGCATTTCATTATTCATAATCTCCCTCAAATGAAAAAATTCTTTTCAAAGCTTCAGCACGACCTTTTATTATTTTATTTATTTATTTAGTCTTCTGAACTGCAGTAGCCAGCCTCACCCCTTGTTCTTGTTTTGTTTTTGTTTTTTTTTCCTTCTCTCTCTCTAAACCAGTTCCTGAGTGCCTTTTTACTTTTCTCCTCACAGATACCAACATCTGCATGGTGAGCATTTGTCTAGAGAACACTTTCTGGACTTTCTTTTTCGACTTCAAAGTCTTAATTTCTCCCCCCAAACCCACATTTCGGGCATGGGAATCTTGACGGTGGAATTAATTTTAAAAGTCCACGGGAGAGATATGAAAAAGCAACAGTCTCATCATTTTCGCTCATCACCAGGCAAACATGAAAAGACTTTCTAGTTTCCATGACTCTGAGTTTGACACTTCCCAGCAGGGCCTCAGAGGCTGAGAGAACCAACCCAGTCTGTGCTGGAAGATCCCTGTGCCCAGACCCTTCTCGCAGGGCAGGATAAAATCTAGCCTTCATGCAGCTTGTGAAGGGATTTCTGTATCCTGTGGACAGCCCTGAGGTGCTCCGAGAATGCTGTGCCCCTACTAATGGATCTTGCCCAACACACGAGAGCACCTGTGTCCACACAAGTCCTGACGCCTTAACCTTGCCTGACCGGGCAATGCCTCCTTCCATGCCACCTGTATCCTAAGATGCTAAAGACATCACATTTGTCCATGGCAAACTCTATAGTCTCTAGGCCTTTGCACGTGTTTTCCTTTTACTTGCAATACCCTTTGTTAGCTTTTTCCATGACTGGTACCTTCCCATTCTTTTTTTTTTTTTTCCCCAATGCATAGAAGAACTCAGGTGTAGGCCAAGGTGCAGGAGGGTGAGAGGATTCACCAGAGACAGAGTGGGGAACAAACAGAACAGGAGGATCTACGGAAATACACAGCTAAGGGCAGCAGAGGGTAAAACAGAAGAGGTCTGCTGTGCCATGTGGGTCAGCTTCCTGTCCGGGGATTGAACTTAGGCTGTTGCGGTGATAGCACTGAGACTTAACCCCTAGGTCACCAGGAAGGACCCCACCTTCCCATTCTTTATGTCTAACTGCAAATGCCACCTCCTCCGAGAGGCCTTCCTTGATCACCCATTTCAAATAGCATGCCCTTATTCTCTAGGCGCCATCTATGTATTGACTTTACAGCTATCATCATAATCTGTACAGTATCATCATTATCAATATACTTGTTGACTAGTTTATAATCAATATACTTTTTTATTTATTTAGAATCTGTCTCCTGCACTGGATAGTCGACACCATAAGGGCAGGGGCTTCACCTTTTCAGGACTGATTTATAACCTTTGCTGACGGTTGACACATAGGAGGGCTCTCTAACGTTTGTTGAGTGAATCACAGAATGAGGGACTTGTTCAGAAGGCCCTATGCCCAGACGCTGTCCATGGAGCCGATGTGTTTGGTCTGTTTTATACTCTTTGCCTTTGTGCCCAACACATTCCCTGAGCTATTCTGGTTGTATCTGGAAACTAAAATGTTGCCTTGTGACTCAAAAACACGAAATATAACATTTTGAGTGGAAGAAACATCTCAAATCATGCTGACAGCATTTTCACTATTAGCGGCAAACAAATCAACTATAATTAAAATGCTGTCAAAGTGATTTGAGATTTTTCTCACACATTCAAAGTTCCATATTTCATGAGTAGATTATCCAGGCCAGAGAATTTATCACCTCCTGGAGTGCCTTTCTTCCAGGGAGCTCAAAGACATCTACAAACAGTGTCTTATTAATCCTTACATTAAAACCTGCAGTGAAAATAGGAGGAAAAACAACACTGTCATGTACAGCTTCCCAATGAAGAAGCTGCCTGAGACGTAAAGAGGCTGCAGGGAAGGTCCAGCTGCTGATGTGCCTGGTCATTTCAGGCCCGAGGCCAGGTCCCTGCTTCTTGGGTTTAGCAGTCACATTCCACCTTTATGGAGAAATCACCTGGCATCAGGCAGGTGTTTCAAGAAGCAAATTTCATTTCCTTCAATTCCTCTCTTTTGGGAACCACCCGTTTTATCAGAAGCAGGTACATTCATGGCCAGTGCTCACATTCACTGACCATTTACTATGGGCTAGGCTCTATGTGTTCATTTAACCCTCATTTCATCCACACCAGGCCCTGTTAGGTTATTCATTTGCAGGTGCAGAAAGCAAGGCTGCCACCTGCCCAAGGTCACATAAAGAGAAAAATGTGAGGCTGCCCTTGAATCTACCTGGTCACCTTGACTCCCAGGCACAGAACCATATCCATCCGTGTGCTTCATCATTGAATGACAATCTAACAGCAAAGAGAATACCAGATTGCGATAGCGTAAAAGCATCAAAAGGTACCACGTGGAAAGAATCTACTAGGTCTCAGTTAGAGACATAACTGCATCTTTTTTTTAAAAAAAATTTTCGTTGTTTTGTTTAAACAAAGCCTATACAACTTGCCAAAAATAACAGACAAATCACTGATAGAAGCAGTGAACAGATTTGAAATTCATGGTTTCAAGAATCACCCAGTACAGCTCTAGCTTGAAAGTGTTCAGATGGGATAACATATTAATTTTTTTAAGTGAAGTATTTTTATAAGCACATATACACCCATATGTGAACATATGGCCCATCGAGTGAGAAAACAGTAGCCTGTATATTTATAAGCTCTGAAAGTATCATCTCGAGCACATGTTCGTAAGCACGTGGATTGCTAGTAGTATCCACAGATGCGTTGCAGCAGGTCCCCTAACCTGTAACCCTACAAATGTAGGCAGAAATTTTGTGCATTTGCATGAATGTTTTACTAAGGAAAGGGGCCTGTGCCCCCAAACCACATTGCTGTTATGTAGACACGTATCTGTCCATGGGAGTGTGAACTCTGGGAGGTAGTACATGGACTGTGTAGACAGGCATGTCTACTTTCCAGCACTTACTAGTGGCAGGGCTGCAAGGAAGGCATTTATCCTCTCTGATTCTCAGAGAATCAGACACATGACAAACACAGGAAGATTACATGAAAAGTGGCAAAATTATAGGCAGCCTCAATGTCCCCAACCTCAGTGCTAGAAGGGGTGGCGGGGGCAGTTTCTAAAATTCCTCCTCCTATACAAACCCATCAGCAGTCACTTGAGCTTCTGAGATTTCACTTCAAGTTGGTGTTCCTGAAACCAGGCTCTGAACCAGTCTACCAGGCCAGATTCAAAACCACCCCCTGGCCCCCGAACAGTACTCAACTTCCCTCCAATACATATTGAATTAATGCACATCAACAGCTCAGCGCAGTACCTGGCACATAGTAAATGCTCAATAAGTAAATGTTAGTTATCATTGCTGCTGCTATTGTTATCATCACCATTGTTATTGTTGTTACTATCGGCATCACTTGTCACTTTATTCCAGGGATGCAAACAGCGACAAGACACAAAAGTTTGTGTGTTTATGTTGGTGCCAGGTGCCTTTTTAAAGGTGGCTGCTGCAGGCCTTCCCGGTGGCACAGTGGTTGAGCGCTGGGTTGCGAAGCTGCCCACAGCCGGTTCGATCCCCGGCCACCGGGCGAGGGTCCCACATGGCGCGCAGACCTCTCCTGCCCCCCGCTGCTGCCCTCAGCAGTGTACTTCGTCAGTCTGCCTGTTCTGCTCTCCGCTCTGGCTCTGGTGAATTCTCTCACCCTCCCGCACTTCTGACTGTACCCAGTGCTTGTATAAATAAATAAATTAAAAAAAAAAAAGATGTAAAGGTGGCTGTTGCAGTTCAATTTTCTTCCTCCATTTCTTCCGACCACAAATCTCTCATGTTTTGAGATTATTCGCAGTCCCCTCATAGCCAGGGTCGCCCTGGCTCTTTAGAAGGAAGGAAATCTGACCACCCAGCAAAGGAAGTATGTAAAGAGAGTAACCCAAAACAAACTGAAGGAATTATTCCAGAAAACCTTGAAGGCAAGAAAATGGAAACTACAAATAACATCTATTTATAATTGCTGGTTGTTTTTCCTCAGAAGCTCTGGGATGATGGAGAGGGCCCCGCCGATCTCATTGTTCCTCACTGAGCAGGCTGCCAAGATCGCCTCACAACGTGAGGAAGGAGGCTGCTCCAGACAGGGTGTCTGATAAGTCTCCCTGTAGGTGAACTTTCAGAGAATTAAGGGCACACAACAAAGCTTCCACCACTTCTTCCCCGACCCGCTGACTGAACACCGCTTCCCCCCGCTGACCTGGCTCCCCAGCACTGCACATTCCTGAGGCTGTTGGGCCAAGGATCCGCTCTGCTCCTGGACCAGCAAACACCCTAGAGGCCAACTTGGATGGAACGTGTTTGCTTATGTAAGGAACGATTTTCTAGGCAAGCAGTGCCAGTGTGAAGTTTAAGGCTTTTAGGCAGGCCATAATCAGCGTGACTGCTGGGTCTTTCTTCTGCTGGTTCTACATGCCCATAAAATCCTCACTGCAGTCAGCTCAGACCCCTTGCTAGCATTCTGCAATGATACCAAGAGTAGAAAGCGGGTAGGAGGAGCCCACCATTATGTCCAGTCACCAGCAGCCTGGTGCTTCTAAGTGAAGGTGAAACACAGCCGGGACAAAGACTTGTTGAAAATGTCCTAAGCTGGCCTGAGTCAATTAAGCTTCCATGCTTCAGTTTGCCTCATCTCATAAATGGGACCATTTTGATGGGGCTACCTGGTACCCTCCGAGGGGAAATCAGAGTAGACCAGCCTATCCCCAGGCCTGGTGCGCTGGCAGTGCCCCTGCACTTGGCTGGATAAATGGTTCCCCCTGGGGCAGGGGCTCACTAGCCCTGACTCCCACAGGGTCTAATTGGAATGGCAAATCACAACTTTCCCATCTGTCAAAAAAATGGGAGCCTGCTGGGAACGAGGTGTTCTGGGCACCAGGGAATCAACTGCTGCATCGGAAAAGTCCTTTATGCTTTTCCAGGGATTTAAGTTCCCAGGCATTTTTCTAGCCCTCTTTCCTGGCATTCAGTCTCCACAAGAAAACTTGGAAAATACAAAACTTGTCTGAAAAACGTGCCATGCAGAAATGCTAGCAGCAGACAGTTTGGGCGTAGGTGGCAGGTGTGATGGGCCCTGTCCTTGGATTCCACTCACTTGGAGCTTCAGGTTACAGAGCTCTGAGCTTTTCCTGGCTCCAGGGGCAAACTACCACACAAAAAAGAGCCCTCTGTGTGGAAATGGTGGGTCTGCACTGATGTGCAATCAGGAAGGGGTTGCTGCCACGCCAGGGTGAGATTCTGAACACGTACTCAGTGGGCAGATCGCAGGATCTGCTTCCACCTCCAAAACCACCACTTGGTAACCACACATTGTTCGAAGGCTATGTTCTGAAGGTGCTGAGGCTGTGCTGGCACAAAAGCCGCCCCATGCACACAAGGCGTGTTCAAGTCCTCGCCTCACCCTGCACAGAAATGTCCCACCTATCCTGAAAGAACTGCTTGAGGTTTGCTGGGGGTGGAAGCAGAAAATGTTCGGGAATGTTGGGTACTCTTGGCTGGAGACTAAGAAGACCGGGTAGAAATATGTCTAGAAAGGCCACCAGCTTCTACAAGAAAGTGAACCAGATTGCAGGAAGTCTCCTAGCAGGATGAGAGCAGTGAGTCAGACCTCAAAGGACCTTTATTTATGCCTGTTTGCTTTGTGCACCGAGCTGTTGGCTGGCTGGCTGGCCACCATATTGCAGCCACCAGCAGGTCCCTCCTGGCGTGGGAGGAAACCTTGGTGCCAGGGATGAGCTGTGGAGGCCATGCAAGGATGGAGGCCCCGGAGAGTGGCAGGCAATAGAGATCCCCAGAAGAGTAGTTTGTACCCCAACACTTAACCCAGAGGCCTGCCCTGAAGCTTGGACTAATCCTATATCTGCTTGGACTTTTATTTCCTAACGGATAAGACCAAAAAATAATACGACTTTCTTACCCTCCTACTACTCTCAAAGGGATGACACATAGATAAATCACTTTGAACTTTTAGATGAAAGGTGCTCTATAAACCCGAGGTCTCATCAACTGTAATTGTTACGGTAATTATTTTAATGATAATAATGATGATAATGGGAGAAGGGGGAGGTGGGGGACCAAAACCTCCTACCTCAAGACAAAGAAAACCTCCTCCATTAAAACCTGCATCACAAATCCTGCTTCTAGCTCTCAACCATCCCTTTCAAACTGCCAATTCCTGGGCTGAAATATTATTTACTCCTCTCCTTTCCAATAAAACAATTATTTGTTCCCCCGTTTTCCCTCTCACTCTCTTGCTGGTACGTCTCGCTTCGCCCTGACAGCTCAGCCATGGACTGTTTACATGTCTCGCTCACCCTCCAAGACTCTGGTTCAGCTCCATTGACACTAAAGGCAGGAGAATTCTCTCTGTGTGAGGAATCAATTACTTCCGCTGACACTCTATTACTAGCCCTCGCGTCTTCGGATTCCAGATGGAGAGTGAGGTGGTGATGGGGGGAGCATGGCAGGGAGTTTGAAGAGAATGGTGGGGGGGGGGGCTGGAGGGAGCCAGGGAGTAGGAGGTGGATGACAGGGAGGCAGACGGACACTATTGACTGAATCAGGCCTCCAGTTTGTGTTTAAAGACACAGAAAGATCTCTCTCCTTGACTGCCCTCCTGGCATCCGGAGGTGACCACATGGCAGGAAGAGGTGAAGAAAAGGAATAAAGAGAGAAAAGGAAAAGGCTTGTCAAGGATATCGAAGGTAATCAGTGAGGCCCCCAATACCTAGGCGGTGGGACAGCAGATGACAGCTCTGGACACAGGGACACAGGTAAATGAAGGTCACTTGGGAAGGCCAGGCTTCAAACCCCAGCCCTACCATTACAATTTATGTGGTCTCTCAGGGCTTCAGTGACGCCCCCTACCCCTATCCGTTAAGTGGGAATATCAGTAGTTCTGGCCTCCTAATTTTGTGGTAGGAGTAAAACATGGAAAGTTCTCGGAGTAGTAGCACCTGACACTTGTCGGGAGCTCAATGAATGTTTGCTATTATTGTCTCCCGACTGTCTAGTGAGAGCCCCCCACCCCCATAGACACATCACCTACAAACACACAGTTCAGTCCCTAATGGGGCGCACCAGAAAAATACACAGGGAGTGCCAAGGTGCTTGCCTACAAAGCTAGGAAAACATGCCCCAAAAGTCCTGTGATCTTTCCTTTAGCGTGTGGGGTCCTTCTCTGCCCTCCCTAATCTTTTTTCCTTTCCTTTTTTCTTAAATTTAATTTTGACCCAGCTAACATTTTTCAGGGGTTTTTCTTCTAGGGAAAAAAAAAAATTTTGATTATGTAAATTAAATACAACCATCTACTCTGTAATCAACCACGATGAGTTGTGAGGCACTAGGTCTCATAATGAAGGACGATTATGGAAGCTCTTTTGTAGAAGCAAAGACAAATGGCAGCTATTTTATATATATTTATATGTATGTATATGTACATTCTTTTTTTTTTTTTCTTAATTTCTTTTTTTTTTCCCCTGGGATGATTTATCCAGTCTGAAATAGAATGGAATTAAATTATCTGAGTTTCTCTTAATCCAAAGGTTGAAGTCTCCCTGCCACTAAAAAGGACAAAACAAAGAGAAATACATTTTTTCCTATAAGACTCATGGCTACAGAAAAAGACACAAATCCCTTTTTAGAAAAATCTAATTTCTTTACTTGATCTATTTCCTTCTCTTTATCCCCTCCACACCTGGAGCTCCCACTGAATTTCTTAAGACAGACTCTCACCCGGTGTAATTAGATGGGAGAATTACATGGAGTTACATGGGGTGAGACACTGCCCTCTGGGATCTCTGGGTTCAGAGAAGGTGCCAGGGTGGAGAGGCAGAACAAGTGGGATTGTGTGCCAGAAAATCTCAAGTGATTTTCTCAATCAGAAGATAAAATGCATTGTTAAGAAGGACATCCACAATGAAGCTTGCATTTGGAGAGTTGGGATTGCAACATCGCATATTTAAAAACAAACTGCCAAAAATAACCGTTGTCCCAACTGCTCTTTAGCCTTGGTAGGAGGAGCAGGAGAACAATCTGTGGTTGTTTTTTCCCCACTTCTTCGGGCAAGTTAAGTTGCTGGGTGGAGCCCTTGGTCAAGGTTGGGGTACGTGGGGTCAGCTGCCAGCTGAGTGCAAGTGAGAAAAATTGTTCCGTTTATTGCACCACATACCTGGAGGGGGATCTGTTTCTGTCATTAGCAGGGTTGCTGCAATATAGAAAAGTATCGCTACTCATTGGTTCCTTGGGGGAATTAGAATATTTCTGTGGTTGGGCAAGCAGTTCATTTGTAATAATGTCATGAGTAATTAACCTAAGGGTCTCGCCTGCGTGCAAGATATCCTACTGAACCACAGAGAACACTCACTCTGCTTTGTTGGGTTTTCCAGAGTTTCAGAGACACCAGCGAAGCCACACCTCCAATTGGGCAATGTGGCCCGGTGCCCTCTGTTCATAGGAAAGAGACGTGTGTTCAGAGAGAGTCCTGTGCAGTAAACTGACGAATAGAGCTTAATCCAGAATGTTACCCTTACGACCCCAGGCCAAACCCCATTTTCATTATACTGGAGGTCCTAGGATATAGAGTATGAGACTATAGGGACCCAGGCCAGAGAGGCTGGGGCAGCAGAGAGTTCCTATAATCTGTCTTGCAGCTTCCTGGCTATAATCCTTCTCCCTAAGGAGATGGCAGAAGTTGTTTGCTTGGCTAGGAAATAAAATTAAATAGTAGTTGTTCAAGAACCTCTTTGCGAAAGAAGAGAGTTTGTATCAGAGCACAGAAGGACCCTTTAATGACTGTGGTTTCAAAGGCATCACATTGTCTTCTTTTCTTGTCTTTGACATGCTGCTCTCCCTGGCCCACTGGCTAGACACATTTCCCTCATGTCTGTCTAAATTTTCCAGGATTGGTGCAGTCATCACCTCCTCCAGGGAGCCTTTCCTGATCTCTCCAGCCTAGGGTGGGTCTCAGTGCTGTGGGCTCATACAACATGCTCAGAACACATGTTCTTAGGGAAGGCAATGGAGCATGAGTAAACAGCACAGGATACAAAGTAAAGTATTCTAGCTTCAAGCCCCTTCTCTCCCACTTCTAAGAGCTGGACATTGGACCAGATGCTTCAATTCTTTGAGCCCAAATTTCTTCATCTGTACAATAGGAAGAGTAATAGTGACTTCATAGGATTTTTCAAGGACTGACTGAGACGATGTGATGTATGTAAGTGCCACGCTTCTAGGTGTGCTCTAGACTGGTCACCACCAAACCATATTTCTGTGGTTCCTGCTTCCTCCCAGACTCTAAGTTCCATCAAGGCAAAAAATAGAATTGACTCACACTGCACGTGTGAGTGTGTTTAACAACTTTCTAGATGAGCTAATGAATGATCTAGTGCCATTTCTTTTGAGAGAGACCAAGTCACAGAGAGCTTAGTGACTTCCGTAAGTCTGTGACTTGTCCTTCTGCTGTCATTGTGTCACATCATAAGATGGATGAGGAGAGAAGGCAGCTGTCTGCCTTTCAATGCAAGTTCATGCTGCACTGGCCTAGGTCCTGGCATCTCAAATGTAAAAGTAGCACAGAAACATCACCTGCACTCATCTGCTTAGCATCCTCCAGGGGACAGACACATGTGGTCTGAGAAGTCATGTGCTCAGAGCACAGATGACTACATGTGCTGAAGGCAAGCAAATCCAGGTGATATGCAATGGTCTGCAAGTTCAGAGTAGGGGCCCATAAGAAAGAACTGGTGGAATCAAGGAAACTGAGGGGAAGAGGAACCCGTCACGGAGGAGGGCAGAGGGAGGTGAGCCTGAGCATTGGGCATTCACCAGGGCTCGTGCAGACAGGAGGCTGTATTTGCTTGTTTGACTAGAATCAAGGGTATTTACTGAACTCAGCGAATCTTTGTTGTCTGGATCACTGAGGTCTAGTCTGTTCCTTCTGTTTGCTGTAGTCAATTTATCAACCTGGGAAATCACTACCTTTCTAAGATATTAACCTTTGGGAAAAACAGACATCTATTTAGCCCAGCTCCTCTTGTTACAAATAAACACAAGAGTACCTAGTTTATGCAGGACACTTAGCCTGAGGTCGAATGTCTCCAAAACCTAGGACTATCCAGAATGGGAAGGTAGAAGGTGAGTGGGTGGGGGGAATTCAGAAAAAAGCTCATGAACAGCTCAATTAATGCCAAGGACTCCACATACTGATGCTCCCTGGGGATGGGGTACCCCAGTCCTCACTCTGCTGTGAGCTTGGCTGGCTGAAGCAAGCCAGGTGAGTTGGTCCTGGGATTGCCCTGACCTGGGAGTAAAGCTTAGACTCCCAGAACCAAAACTTCCCAATAGGCAGGAAGACCTCCTGAGTAAAACCCATCCCTAACAGAAGGGTAAAAGGCAGGTCAAAAGAGGAAGCTCCAGGTGGCAGGGTACTCAGATCCAAAGTGCAGCAATACCTTGGATAGAGAAAACTTTGACAAAGTACAAAGATCCTAACACGGTTGCTAATGTGTTATACATTTACGCAAACAAGACCCCGCTCTTGCAAGGTGGTTGTTACTATCACTGTTTTGCAGATAAGGAAACTGAGGCCTGGGGAGTTTAAAAAGGCAACAAAAATTCAAATCATAGCTATCTGATCTAGATTTGACACAACTCAGCCTCTGTCACAGAGTGAAATCTAGAAAGAGAAGCTTGAATCATCAAGGAAAAGCTGACTCCCTCATAATGGTTTTGTTGACGAGGGCTGGGAAGTGTGGCACGTGGTTTAGCACACTCTTTATCAGAAATCTTTTTTCAAAAGGACTTTCGGAATTTAAAGGGGTATCTGGAAATTTCACTTAGAGGAAGGGCCACTCCTCAGGCTACATGGCAGATGTGATGTTGTATTACACACACACACACGCGCACACACACACACAATCATTAGTATACACTCCTGGGTGGGCTTTTCAGCCTGAAATATGTCCTTTCAAGTCTTCCAAATGGTTTTTGCTCTTTGTGAAACTGGTTTTTAAGATACTCATCTGGAAAACACCAGTTTTTGAAAGGATACAGACTCTCGCTTTTGGTTTTGTTTGGTTGAGCCTCCAGGCTGGGGTGGATGCCTGCCCACTGCAGGATGCCTGAGAAAGCTATACCTCATACACAGGGGGGCTGTTTTCAAAAGCACATCTATTTTAGATTTCAGAAAGGGAAAAGGATATTCAACTTTGTGTTGGTATGTTTCTAAAACCCTAACATTCAGCCCGTAGGCTGATGACTCAAGAGAAAGGCAGCAGGACCCTCTTCCCTACCATAGGGAACCAAGTAGCTTCTCCTTGTTTGTTCACATGGCCCCAGTCTTGACCTTTTGTCCCTGGCCACACCAACCAAGCAGTGCGCTGGGGACCTCTGGGCTCTGCCCACAGTCCATGAATAGGCCCCAAACAGCTTGTGGGTGCTGGGGGTTTGGGTTCCTGCAAATGGCCTGAGGGAGGAGCAGGGAGCTCACCACAGATGGTGGCCTTGGATCACACTGACTCAGGCAAAGCCACAGCTTGTGAGCGAAAGTTTCCAAGCAGACAGTAAGCTTAAACAGAATAAAATTAATAAAAGACAATGAGGGGAAAAGGTCTGTCTGGGATTTATTCAGCAATGGCCTTGACCTTTGGGATGCTGATGGCTAGGTACACAGAACCAAGGGTTTAGGGGCCAGTGGTCAGGATAATCCCCTTATATGAGGTCCTGTTCGCAGGTCACGGGCAATCGTTGCAGTTCATCCTGGGCATAGAAAGATGAAGGAAAAGCCCAGCCCAGGCATGCTGACCCCTGCCTTTCTCCACAGCAGGGCTGACTTTCCCCCTGACTTTCTTACTCAGTTCCCTTTTTGCCAGCGTGTTGCTGCTGGGTTCTCTCATTCGAAGGACAGTTGAGGAAATTTTCTCTTGGTGAATATGCACCCTATGGACCTTGATGACCAAATCCAATGCAAAACAGGCACACAGAATGAAAGGTTTGGAGGCTCCTTCCCTTTGATATTAAGTACTTCCAAACCCAGGAGCTCCCTCGGAAGGAAAATGAGAGGGAAAGAGGGGGCCCAAGACAGAACTTCCAGGACTTCAATTAGATTAATTGTTCCTTTCACAAGAAAGTGAAACAAGGCAGTGGGGGAGGAGAGGCCCACTTATTCTGAAAGCAAATGGCCAGGGGAAAATGTTAAAAATACCTTGTAGAGTGAGCGATTGAGAGAAGCGGATGTGTCTTTCTAAATAGGAAAAAAAAATTAAGAAGCGAGAAATGGGGAGTGGAGGAGAAATTGGAGAGGGAGAGAGAATTAGGGTTGAAATTAAGCAGTTAAGTCTTGACCCTAATGGAGTGTTTCTGACAATTTGGCACCAGGCGAAAGAGACCCCAGAAAGATTTTTTTCTGACCTTCCTGACCTTTTCAGTTCAAGCCAACAGCATGGAATGACAGAATGGGGAGAAAAACAGGAAGTTACTTAGTAAGGATGACAGCCAGAAGATAACCTGTAACTCGCCTGCTTCCCCTGCTCAAACGCAGCAAGAGGAAATGTCTTTGTCCCTTTCATTGCCAGAGGTTCTAGGAGCCCCATCCCCAGGTCTGCATCCTGGGGAGCAGAAGGGGTATCCCCCCACAAACCTCCACAGGGCAGAAGCATGTTTTCTTCCCCTTTTGTATTCCCCAACATGTTTTAAGTCATGTTCACTAGCTCCTGAGTTTTTGCTTCCAAAAGCCATGCTCCCCCTGCCACTATGAATATCCATAAGATGACCTCTTAGCAATTTCCCTGGGAGATTTGCTGGCATAAGCATAACAGAATTTGGCCCTCAGTCGAGAGAGGTGCTTAGTCAAATTTCTCTGAGCTCAGATCCAAGCTCTCTGTACATTATGCTGCAGTCTGTGCCAGCCTGCTGCAGCCCAGTCAAAGGCACCAAGCACAAAAAAAGCCTCATAAAGAAGCTCTTCTAACAGAAATTCTTGGTAAAGTTCACTGGCAGGGAATCGGAAGCCTGAAGATACTGTGCAAATGGTGCGCATTTAACTTAGACAAAGAGGAACTGCTGAGTTACCTTATGTCACACACTGAGTCAGGAGTGGGTCTGGGATTAGAAACACCGTCTCATGACCCTACGTCACACAAGGCATCCATCTGAGAAAGCTTTCGGTTCCCATCAAGAATACCTCTTATTAGGAGAAAACCCATCTGTAGGTGCAAAGTAGCCTGAGGAGGAGACAATAACCTTGACTCATGTGCCTGACAGTCTAGCTCCGGTGGAGGGGCGGTCTCCTCCACCAGGAAGCGCTGGCCCGGCCCTAGGCCTGCTCCCTGGTACCTCTCCCGCTAGCTGGCCCCTTTATGCACATCTCAGCACTCAGGGCCTTGGCACAGGGGGAGTTCAGACTATTTATTCATCTGAGGAGGCACCGAACACTTATCAGAGCAGTGGCTTGTTTGGAGCAGACATTCTTCTTCACTTTTGTTTTCAATAAGGAAAGATGTTATGAGAAGGGCCTCTAGCCAGTACAGAACACAATCACATAACTGGCATTTTACCACTGCCTGGCCCCCTCACCTCAATTTACAGGAACCCCGCTGCTACCATGGCATTTCTAAAGGATTCACAAATGGCTAAACACCCATTTGGTATCACCTGAACCATACATTTCCTAGGTGACAGAAGCACTGTAGTGAGACCAGCTGAGTCACCTTGGGGGATTCACTTAGCTTCTCTGGGCTTCTGCTTTCCCGTCTGCACAACAGAGATGGTGATGGCACCAACTTCCCAGGACTGTGGTGAGGATGGAAAGGATGGATATTTGTAAAGCTATTAGAAGAGTGTTTGTTAAAGAAGTCCATACGCCAGCTTTGCGACTCTAGCTTTTGCGGCACATACCAAGAATCAGTGCACACCACGGACCCGATTTGTATAGACTCAGACTTTTTAAAAGTATAGACTCAGACTTTAAACTCTGCTCCTGTAAGGAAACCAGCTGCTGCTTCATAAAATAATAGCGGACCCCTCCATGCCTGGATGGAGAGGAAGTTTCTACTTGAGGTTCTGGCTACTGTTTTATAAAAGAAAGCTGATGGGGCTCCGATGTGTGTAGCAATGGAAATAGGGAGATAAATCCCCAAGCTAGAGCTGGTGTTTTGTAGCCGACCCCCCAGCCCCACATGGAATTATCCATGGCCAGCATTGAAGATAGGGGACTAGTCTTTACTCCAGTCTCTCCTCTATACTGTCGCCTTTACTCCTCCCGAAAGAAAATGTCATGTGGAGGCTCCTCTCTGCGTCAAGACAGACCCACCATTTGGCAGGTCCTGGGATGAGGGCTGCTACCAGTAGGGGGCAGAGCAGCAGCAGCAGCAGGGGTCAGGAGGGGAGGTGGGGGGTGTGGGGGGTGTGAGTCACAAGGACACACAGTGGCAGAGGGGGTGCTTACTTGCAGTCATGTTTCTCAATTTCAAAGTGCGGGTTGAAGTTGAGGACAATCTTCTGGTTGGGTTCAGGGGCGTAAACAATCCACTCACAGTTCTGGTGGGGTGGATAATCCTGGGGGTAACCTGGGGAGGTGATGTAGCCAGCATCTTTGGAATTCAAGCGACCTCCGCAGGGTGGGTCTGAAAGAGAAGGCAATCAAGCCTAAGAACTTCAAATATGTTACAGCCTTTTTTTCCCCTCCCCGTTTCTCTTCTCTCTCAGTGCCTGATTAAAACTGTTTCACAGACCTTTTATGGCAGTCCAGAAGACTAACCCACTTACTCACTCAGTGGAAGAGATTATTTCAGCTCAATCCCCCTCTGCCCCCAACCCCTACTCACCAAGCAAACACATGCGGGCACACACACCCCCCCAAATGAAAATATTCCAGAAAACGGTCATAAATATTCCCAATTACATGCTTGGAGATTAAAAAGGCAAGAGGCAGCAACCTAACATGCCTTCCTGCCTTTTCCTGACTCCCCTCCTGGGCCCATCTTCTTCCCTCTTCAAACCTCTCCTCTCTATCTTCATCTCATAAATCCTTCATGATATTTGGTGTTGCCCAGCCCAGCCCAGGCAGCCAGCAGTAAAGTCTCCGGGAACTGACAATAGTGGTTTTGTGGTGCCGACCCACAAGTGAGCCTGGTAACAATTACATGTGATGTGGAGGAAGCATTTTCAGCTTTGGACCAGAACAGACCCTGGAGGGTGATTTCAGCATTTTTTTTTTTTTCAAAGAAAGAAAAAGCAAATCCCCCAAACATTTAATTCCACATACACCACAAATTCGATTTATTATTTCATTACACACCGAGTGGAAAAATCTGCATTGAAGAATCCACTGGCTCTAACTTCGGAGTTTCGACAAAAGTGCTTTGTGCTGAGTGGACGCCTGTGTTTTTTCCAAGCTCTCTGCCCACTGTCCCGCCTGCCTGGTCACCACCACCAGAGTGTGCTGCTGCTTTGTCCAGCCAGTCAGCTGCTTGAAAGGCAGCTGCAGGGAAAGACAGCCCCCCCACTTCCCAGCAGTGCCTGGCTGGAGGTAAACAGCTTCATGTGGGTTAGGAGGGAAGGGGGCAATCTTCAAAGGCAGAAAAGGTGGGTGATGACATTTGAAGAATCTCACATACTTGGAAGTGAAGTTCTACAGTCCCCAGGAGGGGTGCCTGCGAAATGGGGGGTTTTGTTTAATACCACAGTAGAACAGGAGAACGGGAGGCACACGAGACCTGGAAATATTCAGAAGCCTCTCAGAGACCTTCCTGAGATGTGTGCCTCTCTTAGCATCAATCATGATTTAATATCGCCATCTGCATGGAGCAGCATGGGCCCGTGAATTATGTATTACTGCTCAGCAGCCACCCTACAGGACGGGGGTCTTTCTCCCCTGTTCGCTCTTTGAGGGAAAGGGTCATGCATTTTTTAACTCTACAGGTGCACTTTACTATTCCCTGTGTCTGTTGGCATTGTAGACCTCTGCTTTAGATTACCAGCCTGACAGGCTTTAAATGCATAAAAGATGGGCACGCGGCACAATGGTGGTCGGGACACACGAATCCGCCTAAGTCGCCTTTTAGGCATGGCGCCTCCAGGAGCTCAAACTGTGCAATGCTGAACTGCCCAGAATCTAATGGATTCAGGTTCCATTTCCTACTGAGTGGAAAACAAAGCAGGCCATTTCCTCTGGCTAGCAGAGACCACATCACCTTCTAACTAATGATCCTGCACCCTGCTAGCCCAGGGACAATGGGCCCCACGTCCCAGAGGAACATCAGGCTGACGCTGAGACCAGTGCAGCAGATCCCCCGCAGGCTTCCTGGGGATCCCCACTACTGCCCCATGCTGGGCACCCAACATCTGCCAGCAAATCAAATTGTGGTCCGTTGGTCCTGGCTCAGGCTTATCAAACAGGGCTGAGTGGGTTCCTTCGAGAAGGTAAAATATGGGGACCTTAGACCAGCAGCTGCTCTTACCAAGCAAGCAGGGAGGGAGGACACTGCAACAGGGAGCAGCAGCCCCTCTGCCAGGTCTTTTGCTGAAAAAATGGCAGCGTAGCCCCAACTCAAGCCCCAAACCACACTTCTCTTCCCCTTGGAGCTCATCAGCGGGAATGTGACCTTTAAGGTTTGTCTACTCTCCCCCTCTTCCCCCACCCCCGTCCCTGCTTGTCTTCAGTTACTCCAGAAGGGACAACTTCTCCCCTTCAGCTCCCTGCCCCCCAAGTTTAAGTTTTTAGTAATTACACCATCACACAATCAGCAAGAAAGACAGGAAACTTCCTCATAGGAAGGTTTCATTTCTCATCCTCACCAAGAATAATAATTTCCCTACTAAAATTTTTTATATATATATGTATATATATATATCCCATAGATGACACACAGCTGTCTCTGTTTTCTGCTGTTAAAAATTTACTTAACCAAAGAAAAAGGAGTCATCCATCTCTTTTTTCTGTCTTTCCTTTATCTGATAAAAATCAAGACACTTATTAAAATATCTGAGAATGCATTAAAACATCTGCTTCATTGTCTGTAGTTAACCTTTCCAATATCCAAACATTTATAAACTCACATTCTTGTTTGGATGGCACTCACTCTCAAAATACACACAAACAGATATTGAGTACATTTTGGGTACATACACGTATTAGAAATTCACACTTTAGTCCTGTATACACTTTCACACCCACTCATAAAATATCACACATCATTTGCACAGACATATATTCACCATTATAAATACTAAAACTCCCATCCCTATTTTTCTTGGAGAGAACCGAATTCTTGAACTATATCAGTATAAATTGTAAAGCAAACACACTTAATCCTTCTATACTTCCTCATGATAATTGATTTTTCATGACATTATTTTTTGCGGGACATTGTTTTCTTAAATACAAACATGCACCTGATAGAAATCAACTAAACTTTCTCTTCTGAAGAGCTAGCCCATCCATTTCTTTGGAGGCATTTATTGTCTTCCAAAAGGAGCTGCCTGAATGCTCAGTCCTGTTTTGGAGGAGGCCTGTCCAGCCAAGGAGAGTTGAACTCCAGGGCAAAAGCCTGTAGGCAAACCTCCATACACAGAAGGGAAGTTGACCCTGTGGAAGTGTGAGCTACTGAGTCTGTTTGGTGAGTGGACAAGGGATTTCTTTCTCCAGCTATTTGTGAAAACCTTTTCACCTGGGGCAAACTCAATATCCCAAAGAGAAATAGGCAAACTCAGGCCTGGGCACTTCAGAGCAGTTTTCTCCCACATCTGGGAGGGAAGCCTCCAGGATGACTTAGGTCAGGCCAGATAAAGATCTCTGAGGCCCCAAAATGAAAGGATTAAAAGTGGCCCCTCTGGAAGAAAACACTAAGATCTCAAGCTTATGTTTTGATTTTTTTTTTTTTTTTTTTACAATGACTCTTAGGGGGTTTATTTGAAATATCAAAGCCAGATTATTTTTTTTTTCCCTTTCTCTCTTTTTCTTTTTCTCAGGTGCCCTGGCTTTGCTGGTGGCCTAAGCACCACCCGAGGCTGCCTATGGGTACCCTGGCCCTGTGTCTGCAAGTAAAGAGTTCTGGTCCCCATCTACTTCTAATTCTCAGGCAGTCTGCCAGCCTCAGAGGGAACATACCCTACTATAGAGCCCACATTATGACAAATCATTGGTTCAACGGTAAAAGATTATTTTAGGAAGTACTGAGAAGTACAGGTTCTCTTTTTAAAAATCTGATATTCTAAGGAAATTCCACTGACATTGTTTTAAAGGAACCATATGGCTCGAACTTGACAATAAAATATTTGCAAAAACCCAAGAAGCCCAACTCTAGCAATGAATCGCCAATGATGAGAATTACAATGGCTTACTTGAAGGGGACAGAAGGAACAGCAGGAGTCTTGGGGTAACGGCCTGCATGTGGCAGTTCCACAAGGACAATCAGACACATGGTTTAAGTAAAGGAAAAGTCCTTGGCAAAAACAGGGCACCTTGCACTGGCTGGGTGTGAGATTACAGAGACAGGTTGTTACCAAACGTGGGCTTGGGGGACTGGAACCAGGTGACTGGAATGGGGACCAGTAGGGGTGACATTTGCAAGAAGTGAGGGAGAGGGATGCATTGCCTGGATCCATAACCTGGATTGGTCTTCCTGGGTCTGAGCCTTCTAAACTACAGTTCAATGAGTGGATTGAACTAACTGTGTAGTTTGCAAAATTCTTCTTAGAGATAGTTGTTTTTTTTTTCCATTGAATGAACTCTACCTAGAACTCCAAAATACAAAGCAGAGAGAAGTGCAGCTCTTCCTGGGTGTAGGGGACTTCGGGTGACCAGAAGTGTATGGAGTAACCCCACCCCCACCCCCAGTCCCTCCCTTCATTCTGTAAGAACATCAGCGCTTCCTAGAATTGAGTTTGAAACTGGTAAACTAGATCTCAGTTCCCTGGTTGCTTTAAAATGCCACAGAAAAGAGAAAGAGGAGAAAGATTAGAAAACATCTATTTCTTATATATATACCTGAGGGCACTTGGTGAAGAAAACCAGTCAATTTCATTTCCCCTGAAAATAACACACCTTATTTGCTTTACAATTTATCCTTTTCCCACATCATAATCCCAGACTGTTTCAATTTCCAAGGCATTGTTTTCATTTAACTATTAGCAGGAAGGCAAAGAAGAAACTCTTTCTCTTAACTTAAAAAGAGAAAAGGTTTACACCTGGCCACTTAACTAGTAAGAAGCCTAATGTTCAAGTACAGCCTCACTGACTAGCACAAAACCTTGTTTTCAAGTGCAGTCTCAACTCTGGCAAGCTGTGTGACCTTGGAAAAGTTACTAAACAACTCTGAGCCTCTGTTTTCTATCTATAAAGTGAGAGGACTTTACTAAACTGAAGGTCAGTTTCAGTTTTAAAATGATAAAGTCTGTATAATGAGACAGGGAAAAGACCTTATCACTCAAAGATTGAACCAAAATTAGAAGGGTTTTTTACCCTTCTCATCATTTATTCAAGGTGTTATTCCTATTTCATCTGGTTGGTAAGTCTGAAACATGGTTCTTCAGATGAGCATGTCTGTCTTGCATTATGGAGAGTTCAAATGTCTCTTTTAATCACATTAGCTCCACTGACGTGGGTTTCTTTACTGAGTCGTGGTGACATATTTACAAATATTATGGATACACAGTTCTGTGTGTGAGTCTGTCAACAATAGGGATGCATGAAAAGGAAGACAAAAAGAGTTTTTTCAAATACCTTGCCCAAATCATCTAAGTCCTCTGCTCAGGATTTTAACCAAATTTTGCTCACTATCCCTGGTAAGCTGCTTTTTAAAGAGTTATTTCTGTGAGCTGAGGCTGGATTTTGTTTTATTCAAAGAGACTTCAGCCTGTCACAAGACAGTCTCATAAAATCTGTATCTTGGCTTAAGCTGGGAAGAAATGAGCCAATCCATCAGCCCAGGAATGCGGCTGTTTGACCACTTCCTAAGGCAACTGGGAAGGGATGCAATCTATTCAATTTATGGGCCGGGGTGGCAGTGAATGATGCACTCCTGAAGGCACAGCAAATGGAAATCCCTGTGAACTTTTGCAATGATAAGGTTCAAAATTTGAATAAAAGAACCAGCTGGGAGGGCAGGGAGGGGGGAACCAGAGACCGGGAAGCCAGAGTGGAAAAAGGAACATGGAAGGAGGCAGCCTCCCTGAAACACCTCCAATGAATTCACTGAGGAGACAGCTGGAAATTGGGTCTGGAAATAGGGCCTTTGGAGAGGCTCTTCCCCTCAATCTGGCTTCTAAAAACAAACCTTTATTTAATCGTTAAAATGTAAGTTTGATGTGATTACCTCCTCTGACCTCAAATCCTGCCACCTGTGGTAACCTTGTTATTTGTCATCTTATATCATAAACAAATGCAATTCCAATAGGGCAGCCAATATAATATCATTAGTTTATATTTATGTCCACTCTTTTCCAGCCCTCATTGCAAATGAAATTTTGATGCCATTGATGAGAGATCTGGGATTACAATTCTTGACCATTTCAACAGATATTTGGGGAAGGAAATAGAAGAATAATTATGAGGTTGGTCCAAAAACCAAAGGTTAAAAAAAAGGTAATATAATTTTTTTCCATTTATTTTGATTAACTGAAAGCTTACACTGAAACATCAGTGATTCCCCATTGGTCAGTAAGTGAAATCCAAACCTCTCGGCCTTGCAAACTGTGCTTTGCATTCGGCCCAAGTTAGTGTTACCAGTCTTATTTGCAGTCTTGCATTCTAAAATGAGCTTCTGAGTGTTTCTCCATCAAACCCAGTGTCCATTTCTCCACCCCCAGCTTTTCCCCTTCTGCCTTTCCCAGCTCAAAGATCCAGCTATCCTTTCTTTCAGGCTCAGCAACACCTCCACCCTCCAGTTCTCCCAACCTCTTAGGCTAAAGTCCTGGGAATGTGAGATCCCCCACGGGGTGACAGGGTGACCCATTCTGTTGGGCCACCTGCAAGTTGAGGGCATGACTCCTTTCTGATTCATCTTTGGGATCAGACCCAGAGCTTTCCCCAAAGGTCAGATTCAGTGAGATTGAATGAATGAATGTACAACCGACTACAATAATATCAAAAGGATCACAAATTTTTAGAAAGCCCATCACAAATTGTTCTACCTCTCCAGCTAATACCCTTCCTTCCCAACTCACAGCTGCTGCTAGTTACAGTGCTTTTTAGCAATGACTTAAATAGACTTAAATAACTAGCCTGCGACAGTACCACCTAGTCACAGGTCGCGGGAGGGCCAGTGGAACTATGTCTCGTAGACTCCCTGACCTCAAATAATGATGATGAAGTTCAAAGCATACTTAGATTTTAATTCTAGTGCTGGTAATATCACTAGGCTTTCTTGTCCCCTCACTGTACACACCTCCCTCCCTCCCCAAAGCAAGTTATAGATGTTTGCTGTCGGTAGCCCCAAGAAGGTGCAAATTATTACTTCATCACTAAACTGTAGGCTGATACCAGATGCTCTCTTATTGGGTTTCAGTCCACTTTTCTCTACCCATCCCTCCCCATCTCCCGCTCCCTGGCCCCCAATATGCCTTTTGGGCACATCTGTTTTATTTTTCCCCTTTATCAAAACAATTATTATTACCACTTGGTTCAGTAATTTGCAATTCCCTTTATCTTCTTCGCTGAAAGACTAGCCAGAACCTGAATCACTGGTTATCACCAGATCTGTGGAGGCAGCAGGCAGGGTGTCACTGGACCTGAGCACAAAGCTGCCCAGCAGCCCCTGCAGCCCCAGCCACTGCTGGAGAGCTTTCCTTTTGTTACTCCTAGTCCCCCCCACCCCTCCTTTTTTTCTGGATTAGATCATGACTCTTTTATGAAGACCCAGAGGGAAATGGGATTATTAAGAGTCTTGCTGGGTAAAAGCGATTTTGTCTTTATGACGACTTTTTTGAGTTCAGCTGCTGAGGAGCCTATCGCCAGAGTAGAAGTTATTACATATTCTGGGGAGCACCTTCAACAGAGTGTTCCCTGCTGAGCACACTTTCAGTGATGAAGGATGGAAGAGGAGAAAAGAGAGGAGAGAGGTTTAAAAAATAAGTACAGGAGAGAACACTGAAAGCAGAACAAGGAGAGAAAAAAAATGCAAAGAGGAGATATAAATCGAAGATGAATCCAGCAGAGAATATGCGTCTCTGAAGAACAGTGTGGTGAGAGATAATCTTATGCTTATAAAACACAGACAAAGGTTTAGTAGGGGTAAGAACAGAGAATGAATAATTATTTAGTTATAAAAAAAAACTCATAAAATTAACATAAACTTACCACAATTGTAACACTGTGCTTTCTATGTTCACAAGAGACAGTTAACCCCCTGAAGCTGTTTCAAAGATTAACTGACTTCAGAATAGGCTTAAACTGTACTAAACAGTATTCTGGGCAATCTGACACAGTACGACCATCCCATGAAGTAGTTATTACTATTATTGAATGCATTTTACGGAGGAGAAAACTGAGGTACTGTGAGATTAAGTATTCTAGATCACTGAGCTGGCAAGTGGCTGAGCTAGATTTTAAACCCAGGCTGTCTGGCTCCAAAACTTCAAAAGCAGAGGAAGTCCAGTGAAGGTCTCCCCCAAAACTTCTCAGTGACTAACTTATTTAGTGGTACTTAAGGAAAGACAAATGCTTGGCCTGTTTGAAAACTCCTTTTTCTCGCCTTCTGCCAGTAATCTGTCTGTGTGAACAATGAGGGATGTGTTCAAGGCTGGGGTGTGAGTGGGTGGGAAGCACTTAACACCTTCCCCCCTCCCTGCACACACACGCCCTCAGGTCCTTGTCAGCTTGGCCCTCTTTCCTGAGTTGGGGTGTGGAGGGTGTGTACGGATAGGTTGCTCAGGTCTGAAACCACATGTCTTAATGTTGTGGTGGGAGGGATTTTTTGATGGCAACTCATACTTCTCTGTTTTCTGCCCAACCCCATGCTACCTTATTCTAAATGCCACGTTGTTATTGTTCTACTGGATAGGAGCTGCATTTTCAGAAATGGGGGATTTATTTTTATAGCACAGCTGGTCTGCCAAAGGTCACATAATTTGGCAATGTTCCCAGTGGTTAAAAATTAATTTCTCCTTATTAATACAAGCAAGGTCCCATAGGATAGGAGTTCAGCCTTATCTAAACTTGACAGCTTCCTAAACCTTTAGAAGATGCTTTCTCCTGTAGGGAAAGCCACACTACAAGGCCACTATGTCCTGGAATTCAACCCCACTGAGGTAATAAAACCATTAAGCCCCCTGGCCATTTCTCATGAAGGCTGACAAAGCTTTGAAAAATGCTGTTGGTTCTTGAGGACAAACTTCTCAGTATCTTCCAGGAAAGGGTTAATTTTTCTTTTCTTTTTTTAAAGTGAATTCCTTACCTGGAAGTGACTGTACAAAGACTAAGTTCTGAGGATCAAACACTCAGGGAGGGTGCTTCAAAGATTATCCAATGGCAAATGATGGTCAGATGATAAAATACCTCAAGTATGTTAATGATACTACCTACTACTGCCCAGACGTCACTCTTCAAGTCCTTTCTAGTCAGCATAAGAAATTAAAAAAGGTATAATGCTTTTTTGGTCCACCCTTTTAAAAAAGGAAAATCCCATCTCCATTTCCAAAAGCCTTTCCAAACTGGATTTTTGGCGACTATATTCTGAAAACTATACCAACGAAGCTGGCTTGAAATTCTGTCCACTCACAACTGTCCACCACTGGGGTCACCAGTCAGTTCATTCTCTTGACGGCTTTAACCATCAGTTGACTGAGATTAAAAAAAAAAAATAAAAGCCTCGGAATCATCTAGTCCTTGGTATCTCTGCCCCCTGACCACCCCTCAGACTCCTCCCCAACCAATTATTTGCATTCATGTCTCCAGGTGTAGGAATTGGCCTTTGGCTCCTTCTGTACCATGAAGACAGGGCTCTCTCTGGCTGAGGGTGGAACTCCCCACTCAACAGCAGGAGAGCCATTTGGTGGACAGCAGAGTCCTAACTCCATAGCCCAGGGGTCAGTTACTTGCCACTGAGTCTTCTAACTTCTCATTTTGCCAGTTGGGGGTTTGGTGGCTTCGCCTGAAGGCTCCACACAATGGCATCAATATCCAAACCTGCGGGGCTCTGGAGGCATTCACAACTCCACCAGGCACTTCTAGGACATGAAAGGGCTTGCCCTGCAGCCCTCATGGGGAGTTCTCTTTCCACTGTTCGCACAGTGTCTGTTGGCAACTGGCAACAGCTTCACTAGCTGCTTATGGGGTAAAGTTTACTGGGCACCCACTGAATGCAAGCGCTAGACCCACAGCCCCGAGCAAGCTGTGCTACTTTCTGTGTAGAAACTAGTAGGAGTTTATAGTTCTGCTTGCAAATTATGATACCTGTCAAAGCCTTCCCGCAAGTGGGGGAGACAGGCTAAAAACAAAACAAACAACAAAAAAAAAACCTCTTTGAAAACCTTATCCGGCGCCTAGACCGTCAGGATTTGTTTGAACCCAGACCTGTCTCCCACAGCCAATTAACACCTCTTATCTGATCATCCAGTCCAGACGAAAGGTTGAATTGACCTCAAGGTTGAATTGACCTCGTCTGCCCGTGTCCTTGGCAATGGGGGCAAACCCTATGAAGGGTCGCGGCTTCGCTGCTGGCGGAGGGGTAGGCGAGGGATGGGGGTAAGTTACAGGGTTTGGGTTATTTGGGTCCTCAGTGGTGTGCACCAACGTGGGGACATTTGGGCTGCCGCCATCTGCAGAAACCTGTTGTCAGGCTGCAGCAGATTTCCGGAGCAAAACCCAGTCCCCTGCGGACCACGATTAACTCCAGCAAAAAGGAGTTTCGAGGCCAGCGGCTAGCGGGGAATGGCTAGCGCCAGGGGGCTCTCCTCTGCGAGAAACCGAAAGGAACAGAGGCAGAGGGAGGGAGGCGGGCGAGCAGAGAGCACGCGCCGCCGAGCGCCCGAGCCCTCTCCTTCCAAAAGAAATTCAACCCAAGCCGCAGAAACGCTTTAGGGTAGGGCCGGGTCCCCTCAGCTTGGCTTGGAAAGCTGATTCCCACCCTGACTCCCGGCTCCCGGATTCCCAGAGGGCGGGCCGACTCCTTCCACCGCCACCCCCGTGCGCTCCTGGACGCGAGCTTGGCCGCCGGGCGCCCGGAGCGGGTGGGCCTGGCTGCAGGACCGGCAGCCCAGCGCAGGGTGGGGGCAGCCGCTTCATCACAGCTCGCCTTGCCTCCACTAACTTGTGCTGATATTAAAAAGAAATCAATCACTGAAAAGCACCGCGGTGAATATTTCTTTTTCTCACGTGGAGCGCAAAGAGAGGTGCCGGGGGAGGGGAGGCGGGACTCTTCGGCGACTACTGAGGTTTCTCCCGAGGAGAGAACAGCCGCAGGGACTTAACTTTCCGGCAAAGGGCAGCGTGGAGGAAATGCCGCAAGCGTCACCCTGGGGGTGTCCTTGGTTAGGAGGAGAGGCCAGGAGTTGGCTCGCCCCTCTCAAGCTGGTGCCTCGATTTTGCTTTCGCTGGGAATATTTTTGCCTAATAGAATGTTTATGGATCGCCCAGCTCTAGTTTCTGCTGCGTAGCCCAAACAAATCGATGCGGCGTTAGAGACGGGGTTGGGGGGAGGTGGGGGGAGGTGAGGGGGGCTCGCCAAGGCCCCACCACGTGGATGCCAGCGCACCGCGTGCTCTTCACCTGTTCCGCGGCACCAGCCGGCTCTCGGAGCGCTGCGCTGCTAGAGATCGTGCGAGTTGCGTGCATTCCCGCAGCCCTAGCAGGCTCGGGGGAGTCCTCAGCCCCCAAGTCCCGCCGGACTTCCCGCGCCACCCAGCTCGGCGGGCGCTGCGATCCTCAGCCCCCCTGATCTGGCTCTGGAGGGCAGGCGGGGGAATGCAGCAGCGCAGAGTGGTGAGCGGGAGGCAGGAGGGGGCGCTCCGGGCTGGGCCCGCCGAGCTGCCCCGAACCCCAAGCCCGGGCGGTAGTGAGGCAGGCGGCCGCACTGCAATCTGGCCAGGCGGCTTGGCAAGAAGACCCAGCCAAGTGCGCAACGCCCACGCAGCCTCCCGGCCGCCCGCCTGTCCGAGAGGCCGGGCGCCAAGGCCGCGGGGTTATTTGCTCAATTGCTCCCTTGCATGCACCTTCCGCCCCCCTTTTCCCCTGACTCCTTCTGGGAATGTGTCCCGCTGCTGCCGCTGCGGGCGGTTGAGCCGGGCACCCTCCTGGCCCGCGCACAGGTGGTGAGTCAGAGGTCTACTGGGCCTCGCCCTTTGCCACCCCCTGCATTTCCCTAGTTGCCAGCCGGCTGCTCCGACGCAAAGCCCGAGTGGCCCACGGCTTTAAATCGTTTTCTCCCGGTGCTGGAGAATATCCACCCTGGGCAGGTCCCAGTTCCTTGTCCTACCCGGAGTTCCCATCTCCGGCGGAGGCTGTCTGTGGCCTCACAGGGTGTGATCTGCCCCGCACTACGGGGCCTCTCGGCTTTTCTACAAGTGACGCAGCGCGGCCCCAGGGTTGGATGGGAGGGGGCTCTGCAGAGAGGGAGGGAGGCAGGTGGCAGAGCCCGAGTGGGTCCGAGCGGGTGTCGCGCACACACTCCACACACTCCACGCAGAGCTTGGGGACAGATGTGCGAACATCTGTGGCAGGAGGTGGCCCCTGAGTCTTCACGCTCCCTCCCGCTCTTCGCAGCACGCACAACCTGAAGTTGTGTGCGTGTGGGTCTGTGCGCGCGCGGTTGTGTGCGCCAGAGTGCGCGCGCTCGTGCGTCCGGGCCTACCAGAGTCCGCGCCTGAATACATAATATATACCGTGGGCATCTTCACCGCGCTCTCGTGCGCGCGTGCACACACACACACAGCGAATCACACAAACATACATAATTTATGCAGCCTCCAGTTCTGTGGGAGGTAATTTAATTTCGCTTCAAGCTGGGAAGTTAGAATTAAGGCTAGAGGGAATGAAGAGACACAGGAAATCTCCCCATATGGGTCCTGCACCCATATCTTTAATACCATTTGCAGCTGCCCTTCAGACCAGTTGTGGCAGAGGAGCAGCAAACGTGTGGATTTGGGAAGTATGGGCGTTCCTAAGCCATCCTGCCCCCTGAAATAAATACCAAAGCTTAAAGGAGGGGATGAGTATGTGTTGGGGGTGAGGACCGGAGTACCTGGCGCAAATCCTGCCCTTAGTCAAACCAGTTTGCTGCAGGACCTCTAGCAGGTTGTGATGCGGACTGGTGTCTAGGCGGCTGCCAAGAGTTACCCCCACCACTGCCGCCAACACAGCCATGGAAGTACATCCCCATAAGGGCTCTTCAGAAAGGCTTGTTTTCTCTCCTTTCTCTAATTCCTCCGCAGATGCTTTCCATTCTTAATCACCTGTAGCAGCTGCTAAGAGTTTTGTCAGATTACAGACACTGTTCTTAAAGGGGAGAGGGTCCCTCTTGAGATTGGTGTGGGGAAGGAAGGACTAGCCCCCCTGGGTTCCCTGAAACCAGAGATCCCATCTCAGGGAGTGTATCCCTCATCGATCTAGTGCCCCACAAATACCAGCCCCAGACTGTGCTGGGCCTTGCAGTGCTTATCTCTGCAGTCTGTCCACACACCCTTTTTGGCAGTGGTTGAGAGCAAATTCCACTCAAAAGTTTCTAACCACTTCACAAGCGTGAGAGACCTTCGAGGGCTATACAGTTTGTTTTATATAATAATATATATATTTAAAAGAACATATGATTCACATTCCCAGAAAACACAGGGGTGCAGGGAAGAGCAGGGACAACCAACCGCCTTGGTTGCCAGCAGCGCCAGCCCCAAGCCCCTAGCTCAGCCGCCAGCCAACTTGTTCCACCAGCCGGAGTCCTATGTTTTTGAGGCATATCCACACATTCTGCAAAGAATCTACAGTGTTGGGAAACCAAAACTAGAGTCTTGTCTTTCCCAAGCCCTTCAGTTAACATTACTCAATGTAGCTAAGTGGAGGGAATGCAAATGATTTATATTTCGCTGGCTAGGTTGAAGAAACTCAAGGGAGATGTGTTCTGCTTCAAGACAGGAAAAAAAAAATTCCCCAAAACTGTAATGCAAAGGCTTTGTAGTATTTTTAAACCTTTGATTCAGTCCATATGTGACATCTGAACACCGCCAAAATCTGTCTATGTTTCAAAACACACACACACACACACACTCCTAGCAGGAGAGAAAAGTTGGGTTTTAGTAGTGGTGGTGGTGGTGGTGGTGTAGGGAGGGCTGGCTGGGATCGCTCTTTAAATTATTCAGTATTGAGGGAGCCTCCTGATATGCCATTCCGAGTGGCCCCCTGCACTCGCAGTGGCTTTTGAAGGCAAAAAAAAAACAACAAAAAAAAAACCATGTTGAAATGAATAGAAAAAACTTTCAGGGGCTTACCTGGTTGGCCTCTCACTTCGTGTCTTGAAAAGTAGAGAGCTAAGAAAACCCAGGTGAGAGGAATCATATCCATTTCGAAGAAGGAGCTTTTCTCCAGAGCAGGATTTGTAGGTTTCTTGTCTAGTTATAAGTCTTTTGTGTTTTTCTCTCGCTTCTGTTCTTCCTTACAGTGTCTTCTGCAGAGGCTTCTAATGGTCAGTGTTTTCCTCCCGGGTCCTGGCGGCCCGTATTCACCTTTCTTCTTGCTGGGTCCCCACCTCGCCAGGAGGAGGGTAGCTCTTGAAATCAGCAAGAAGGGAGCAAGCCGGAAAGAGGGGACGCGTTTCCTCTCTTAAAAACAAGGCATCTATGTCCTCTCCAGTTCCTCAAAGTATCATTTCCTTTCTCCTACAACATCACGAATATTTCCCGAAGCCAAGCGTAAAAAAATAGCAAAAATAAAAGCCAACACTTGCCTTGGGCATCCCCCGGCCCCCAGGCAGCTGTGTGATCTCAGAAGCGTAAACTGACACACATCCCGGGCACCCGGGATGACACGCTGGCGGGGGCACCGATGGCCGGACGGCGGGAGCGGGAGGCGGCTGCCCAGCTCTTGCCCTCGCCGGGCTTCCCCACCGGGAGCCTCCCCCGGCGGCTACACCCGCTGAGCCAGCCTCACGAGGGGATCTGAGGAAGGAAGCTGCTGCTGCCGCTGCTGCTGCTGCTGCTGGTGCTGCTGCTGGTGCGGCGGCGGCGACTGGGATCGCCCGGGAGTGCGCGAGCCCCTCTCCGAGTTCGCTCGCGCGCGCCCTCACCTCCACCTCGCCCCGAGCCTCGCCGAGTGTCCGCGCGCCTGAGGATGTGCTGGGGGCGGGCTGCGGGCTGGTGCCTCGCTCGCGTTCTCTGCTTCCCCTCCGGCTCCCCCCTGCCTTTTCAGGCCGAGCAGCATGTGGATGTCAGAGCCGCGGCAGAGCTATCCGATTACGCGCCGGCTCAGGGCCCGCCCCTTCTGTGTTCCTGATTAAAGAGGCAGCCGCGGAGACGCGCGGCGCAGAGGCGAGCGCCGCGGCACCCAGCTCGGGCGGGGCGGGCGGCGGCTTCCCTCCGTCTCGGCCGCCTCGGGATCAAAGTTAAGGCAGCTCCCACCCAGCGGCCCCTCTCCTACCCGGCTGCTCTCGCCCACCCCCCAGCACCTCGGCGCTGGACCACAAAAGCGCTGCCGGTGCTTTGCGCCCCGGGGAAGGGAGCGCCCCCCCGACACCTCCCGGGCGCGCTGCCCTTGGCCGCGTTGCCCACGCCCGAGGGATGCTCCTCGGGAAACCCGGGAAATCCTTGGCCCCTGCCGCAGATGCCACACACGTAGAGCCCAACACAATGCCACGCGCAATGGCGTTACGGGAGAAGCAGGGTGGCGCGCGGTGTTTGGGGTGGGGAGCCGGGCGGCAGCTCAGCCTAGCGCTCGCACAGGCAGCAGTGCGTGGCGGCGACACACACGGTCAGCCCCGGCTGAATGACACCCCAAACACCCCCTGCGTTTACTAAGAGCCTTTGTTGTGTCCCAAACATGCCGCTCTCCTCTCTGCGTGAGGATCCAGGTTCTCCCTGCACCTCTAACGTCTATCAAAAGAGACTTTCTGCAGCACAGAATTTCCTCCGGTAATAGAGATTCCGACAACCCCCGTACCTGTACCTTTTTTTTGGGGGGGGGGGTTGCAAAGTACAGGTAAAGGAAGGCTCGAAATGCATCTGTGACTACTTTTCCCCGTGGAAATGTGGTCTCAATGCAGAAAGAAAGAAAACAGCATTCTGCCAACTATTTTTAAATGGAGGCGTGAAAGCTGTTTAGAGAGAGCTGCAAGCTACCACTTAGGGAAACACTTGCATCTTTGTTTCAGAAGATGACTTTATGGATTCCAAACGATCTTGCTTCATGAGGCACCTATTACTACTTTATCATAAAGGCTCTAACAGGAACAGTCTAAATAACACCCCTGCACATACCTTTTCTGCCACTCTGGAGATTAAGAAAAATAAAGTTTCGGTGACAAGAAACACACACGCCTGACTATCCCATTTATTTCTTTGCTTGTACTTGTGTAGTCTTCTGGGTGGTTTTCCTCCTTATCTGGACTTGCCATTAGCTTTGTTTATCACTTTTAGTGTTGGAAAAATCTGTAACTCCTACTTAACTGTTATTTACACTGAGATAACCAAAACAAAATTGAATCAGAAGTGATTTGCAAATAGTTGAGCCAAGCCGGGTTGGGGTTTTACAGTGCTGGGTAAATCCACAGGCTGCATATCACACTGTTAATCTCAGATGCCTGGTTTGAAAGGGCATTTAACAGAGGCCTAGTGAGTTCTTCCAGGGAACATATCCCCTAGCTGGCCTGAAGGCTGCCTTTCATCCTTTCATGTTTTCTCTCTCCCTTCCTTCTTTCTCGTCTTCCTTCAAAGGCTTGAGAACACATCTACTTTATTAAAACTCCAGATTTCGTTTTTTTTTTTTTTTTTCCCCATTTAAGCATCCATAGTAAAGAAAGACCAGCACCCCCAACATTTAATGGACCAAAAAAGCAGTCTGGATTTTGACCAGCGGTAGAGGTCCTCCTTCTATCATTACCAAGATGCTAAACTAAGTACAAATATCAACAGTGACAGCACTTTCCAAACCATTCTTTCCAATGTAGTCTGCCCACCATAAAATAACCTGTTTTTGAGAACTTTATAGCCAGAGTTTAGGTAAAAGTGGAGAGAAAAAGTAAACTGCTGCCTATTTGGAAACCATAAGAATGACAGCTTTGGACTTCTGATCTTGGGGCCTAGGGGTATAGGGTCCCTATCAGGCTGTCTCCAGGGTCCTTGGTCTGGTAGGGAGAAAGGTCAGTTTTAGTGTTCCTGGACCTGATTCTCAGCATTATGAATTCTATTTTTTTACATGTGTCCTAATGAGGGAGCTAACTTATTTCCTGCTGCCGCACTGCATCAGTCCACTGGAGTAAAGGACTGATGATCTGCTCTAGTGTAGAGAGAATGAGTCTTTGGCCTCCCAGCGGCCAGACCATTTTTTTAATCCTCTAGGGGGCAGCACTCAATAAATTATGGTAACTACCTGCGGTAGCACTTCTGGAGCGGCTTTTCCTTCCAGGAGCGCAGAGCCCTTTATCAGACTAGAGAGGATTCAGAGTGTGAGCAGATCTGTCAGCCAACTCTGAACAAGCGCCCACAGGTGGGGGAGGGCTTAGAATTGCTTTACTTCAGGACTTCCAAGGACTCTTGGGACCGAAACGCAAATCCCACAGGTGCCCAATGGAAAACAAATCTTTAGGGAAATTCTCAGACTGGGGCTGGCTCAGACCTGCCAGCCCAGTTTTTGTTTAGACTGCAATCTCAGGGGTTTGGCTGCTCTGGGTTTGCTTTCAAGCAGAGGCACAGAGGCAAGGAACCAGCCACTGGATTTCTCGTTATTTTGTGTGTCCACATCATGACCCATAGATAAGGTTGCGCACTAAAAAAGCTGCTCGCCTTGGCAGGAACAACGGGCTTGTTAACATGAATGGCAAACTAACTAGAAGAAAGGGAAGTAGTGAGAAGAGTCCTGGCAGCATCCCTGACTCACCTAGGACGTTTCCCATCATTATACTTAATTGTGAAATAATAATAGATAATCCCATCCTACATTCCTTTCCTTTGACAGGAAGGGATGTGGGCAACATAAAATAGATTTGTAACAGATGCTAAGAGAAAGCTGTTACCTACTAGCCACACCCCAGTGGAAAAATGGGTGTTTCCAGAGAGCCCTGAACCCAAGGGTGTGGCAGAATCACCTAAGGCGAATGTCAAGTATTCAGACCCCTGGGCGCCATTCTTTTGCAGATAGTATTCCTTGGGTGTGGGCAGGTGTCTGAGAATGTGTACCTGTAACACACATTTTAGGGGTTTTGATGCAAATGCTCAACTTTTGGAACATGGAAACCCCTCTTCTAATGTATATTTACACACGGGCTTCCATATAAGCGTTCCCACTGAAGGGATAGCTCCCAGGAGATATTTGTTCACATTTCTTCTCCAGACTCTTTTCAGATAGGGTGGAGATGTTTCAAGTTTCTAGGACCATCCATTTGAAAGAACTTGTCCTTCAATGACAGAGTGGTGGGTCCCCAACTTTACCTTGTGACCTCTATTTAACAGCAACAGCAAAGATCCTATTGAAAAACACCAGGAACCTCACCCCACTCACGGGAATGGGAGGTCAGCAGGTGTAAGTTCAAAGTGTCTGCTGATGGGCTATGGAGATAGATCCAGCCTTTCACCACCAACCCACTCAGCCATTATGTTACTAGACGTTTGTTTCAGGTATGGTTTTCCATCTGTGTTCATCACATTGTACTCATTAAATGCTCACGGAAGCATGACTACGATGCAGGAGGTGTGCGAGCAAGTAAGACGTTTGGATCTTGCCTCCTGGGAACACAAAATCTAAGAGCTCTACAAGTTTCATGCTTCTGTAATAGATGCCACCTGTCACATAGTGCACCCCCTTATCTGAGTCCTGACATCAACAAGCTCTCACCCTGAAAGGGGGAGATATGAGACTTAATTGCCTCTTAATCTGTAATTTACTACACCACCCTAGTTAATATTTAGCTGCATCTGTCTCAGAGGCAAAGACTAAGTTAAAATGTAATAGGTTCTCCTCATTTTTTATTCTCTTTTGTTTGAAACTTAAGTCCAGGTTTCTAGTCAACAGGATTTTTCCCACTCACCCTTTCAACAATCTGCATTTTTCTTTTTTTCCAACACATTTGAACAATGTCTAGTAATTTCTATTCGATATTACCTTTAGCAGACGCCCAGAATCCATACAGATTATCATAAAATGTCAAATCTCCTTCACTCTAAACTGTGTGTGGGTCTCCTCAGCTCTTTCTCAGACATAGACCCTATATCAGGTAGAAGACAATGTTACGAATAAACAAAAGAAAAAAAGGAGCAAAGGGTACAAAATTCATTCAAACATCCCTGGAATCCTTTACGAAAGAAACTAAAGATGTCATGTCATTCCCTCTGCTTGGATTAAGCATATTTCCTCTGCTACACAAATTTTTATATGTTTGAGGCATCAGTGCTTCAATAGGGCCCAGTGAAGCCTCCATCCCTCCTTGAAACAGTGTTCTCCAATCAACTGACAGTCATGTTGGAGATATCTGAGCTTTTAACCTGACTATATGGCATGTGAAATCTCTCATGTGACCCAATAACTGCATTTAAAATTGTATTTAATTTTATTAGATATAATTTCCTAAGCCCTCAAAAATACACAGATTCCACATGTATTTAACAACTACCATGCTGGGCAGCTCAGTTTTAGATCATCTTAAGACCAGAGCTGGAGCTCTCCCATGGAAACCCATAGAAATTCACACACTTATCAGTCTCTGAGGCTGTCTCACTTATTCCCAAAAAGAGAATTTCAGCATCAGCAGAGGCATCACTTGAAAATACTTGGTGTCTATTTGGTGAGGAGGAGGAGAATGAGGGTTGGTTTGAACAATTTCTACTCCTTTCCAGTTTTGAACTTTGGCACTTTCCTGACCAACCTCATTTATAAATTTAAAATTGGTTTTAGTCTTAACTTCATGACCACCCTAAGTAATAGGTATAATCATATATCCCCCAATAAGATGTTAATGCATGTATGATACTTCATCGGAAATGCCTTCATTACAGTATCTGCATTAGGTACCTTCACTCCCTGGCTGGGCATTCGGACAAAGGCCTTTCCTAGCCCCTAAAATAAAAATATAGATTCTGGGGCCTCCCAGGTGGTTGAGCACAGCTGGTTGAGCACAGCACTGTGAATCTGTCCGCAGCCTCTGCAGTGCTGGTTCTATTCCCGGCCAGCCAGGGAGATGCCCACATGGGGTGGCAGACCTCTCCTGTCTTGCCCGCTGCTCCCCTCAGCAGTGTTTCCAGTGAGTCTGCCTGTTCTGTTCCCCACTCTGCCTCTGGTGAATCCTCTCACCCTCCCACGCCTCTGGCTATAACCCAGCTCTTGTATAAATAAATAAATCTTAAAAAAAAAAAATACAGATTCCACTTGGCCATCAAAAGCAAAGGCCAAGAGTGTATTTGTACCTTCAGGGAATAAATAAGAGATGCGATTGGTTTTTAAGGTTACAATTTGAAATTTTTATCATTCAAGAACATCTTATTTTGAAGTGGAAATTCCTATTCTCTCATTGGATTTCTAGACCAGTTTTCTTGGAAACCTGAATCCTCCATCCCTGAGTGCACTTTGCTTTTCCTTCACTCACATGCATACAAACCCTAACAAACACTCACAGATTTGTAAAGCTTTTTTTTCTCCTTGTTATTATTGCTGTTTTCAAATTTGTAACCTGTGACTTATGGTGCCTTAATTAGACATCTACATGTCAGGTGATTGCTACGTTATGCTGGCAATCGGGGCTAATTTGAGCATGAAAGTCATGATGGAATGGCAAGAGTCAGGGTGCTGACCTTTTGCTATTGAGGATACTCCAGGGTGGGTTCATTCACACCCACTGTAGTCATTAGTTCCCACTCTCCTCCTTCATATTTACTCCCCCACAGTTTACTGAGCTGCCAATCAACCCTTGGTATCCTGATGAGAGCCCGGCTGGGGAAGGGGTCAGAATGAGACTTGCTTTCTGCAGGAACCACAGAATCATCTGTGGAGGCAGTCTCCTTTTCTGTCACCACACTTGGGTTTTATTTACTTTCTAAATAGAAAAAGAGGATAAGTAGTACATCTATATCATCAAAAACAAATTCAAACAGCACAAAATGAAAAGCCCCTTCTCCCAGTTTTGCAATTTACCTCCTTGTGGGTTCCTAGGAGCTGGCTACTAGCTGGCCACTCATGGGTAACTGTGACCTATTTGCTATCTACAAATCACAGCAGAGCATTCCTTGACTGCCGACGGAAAATAGCCCATATCACAAGGCAGGCCCAGGGACGCCTAGGCTGCTGTTGACTTCATTACGTGACTGTCTCCGTGGTGGTCTCGGGATAACGCTGCCTGTGATAACATCATGTTTTGCTGACACAAATGTCTCTTGACATATATGGTCACGACACCCCCTTCCCTGTGCCTGGTGAAATTTTGTCCCCCATTCCTATCCCACCCTCCGGACTTCATTCCTCATACCATTGTCGCATGATCAGCTTTTACTAGCCTACATGCTGTCAATAAATGGCACAAGAACTTCTGCTCAAGCAGCCTTGCAAACCTGCTCCAGGACTGCTGTGTCCATCATCACAAGTTCCTGTGGCAACACCTCCTCATTGATACAGGTCTTGAGTATCACTGCGGACACATTGAGACTTTGTTCCAAGTAAGAAAGCAAAAGCACATTTTATGGGTTTTTTTCCCCTGAACTTCCTTTCTCCAACTAGCTTTCCCTCCTTCTCGCTCCCCTAGCCCAAAGCAGTAATGACCTTGAAAACCACTAGGGGGCAGCTGTGACCAAAAAAGAAAACAGGGAGCATGAAGACCTGCAATCCAAAAGAAGAGGTGCAAAAGGAAATAAAAGGAATGCTGAGGAGAGAGAGCAACAAAAGGGACAATTGAAAAAGAAAGAAAGAAAGAAACGCAAAGACCACAGGATAAAAGGAAATGGAGAAGAAGTTATAATATTATAAGACACTAAAGGAAGTGTGTGTTAAGAGGGGACATTTGTAAAGGTTGGGGATTATTTGAGTGTTTTTTTTTTTTTTCTAAAGTAAACCTGTAGAACCTGAATTGGCTGAATATTAGCAAAAAGTGGGAGGTTACCTTTTTTTTTTTTGAACTGGAAGGGGTTTATCATGCTGGACTTTTCATTCTGAGGGCCTGCTTTATATGGATGGTTTCAGAGGGTCCTCTCTCTATCTGGGGTTGTAAAGGTTGGGGAGGAAACGCTCCCTCCACTTACATCTTCAGAATACTTAAGAAAGCTTTCAGCCCTCAGCGAGGGATTGAAATTAGCCTGAATATAAAGGTGCAATTCTGTTTCTCAATGCAGCAGAGCTCAGAAATGAGGGAATGGGTTTCTTTTGAAGCTGATGCCATAATCAAAGTGCTTTCAGGTGTAGTTCAGGCAAACCTCCCCTGGTTTCAGCAGGTTAACTTCATTAAAGCTCGTAGCTACTGCTTTAATGTTTTCTAGAGGACCCCCACCCCCACCCCACCCCAGGGTACATTAGGCAGAAACAAGCTCTCCTGGGAGCTCTGTACCCTGATGTTTTGCATTGTGAATGGAATGTAGGGGCAACATTTATGCTGGGATAATGGGAAATGGAAAATCGCTTCTAGAACTCAATGAATATCATCACTTTTAGTTTAGTCTTCTTTTCTCTTTGGAATCCACAATTTCCCTCCCCAACTTTAAAACAGACAACAAAAGCTTGACAAAACCCTGGTATAAGGGTCCTAAATAAAACGTGGACTGCCTGGGCATCCTGTGTTTACCATTAACTGCACCACATTGAGAAAAGCAGACTACCCCCGGCTGCTCCAAGCTCTATACCCAATGTCACTCACCGAAATCCAGTGAAAACTTTTAGAATCAGAGTCACATGTTGTCAGTCACCCATCACAGTTGTTACTTACTGAAGACCCAGGATGAGCTAGGGACATTTTAGGCATAGGGTTAGTAAAGAAAAACCTGAGGTGCCATTGCCATTTGGAATGCCTAAGTGCTGTGCCAGATGAAGCTGGGGCTTTCTTAAATGACCACTGAAGTTTTGAGGAGTTAGGGTAAATTGAAGCAAGAGCTATTTCAAATAGTGGTCATTTTGCAGAATTTTGTGTTTCTTTTGTAGGTTAAAATCAGAAATTTTCTATAATCGTCACCTCCTTCCCATTTTCTTTTCTTTCACTCTTTTTTAAAGATTTATTTTTATTTATAAAATAGCTGAGGTATAGGCCAGAGGCACAGGAGGGTGAGAGGATTCACCAGAGACAGAGCGGGGAACAGAACAGGCAGACTGATGGAACACACTGCTGAGAGGAGCAGCGGGAGAAACAGGAGAGGTCTATGTGCCACATTGGCATCTCCCTGGCTGGCTGGGAATCAAACCTGTGTTGCAGAGACTGTGGACAGCTTCACAGTGCTGAGCTGCCTCACCGGGGAGGTCCCCCTCCCATTTGCTTTTCCTTTGACATGGAGTCCTGGAGTTCAGTTTATAAGAAGTTTTAAAGTTCATCTTGAAAATCTGGACAGACAAAAATATCTCTGACCAGAACCAATTTGCTTTCCTTTAAACAAGTCTTCCAAAGTTAAATTACAAAGCAAGATTGTCCCTTTGTTAGAATTTGGCAAGGATCTAGGATGCAGAAACAGTTCCCATTTAATTTCCCATTTGGTTTGATCATAATTTAGAAGGAGTCAATGTAATTTTTGACCTTCCAACACATCTAGAAGTATGTTTTCTTGCTGCTATACCCGACTGACAGTGTTATCATAAATACTGCAGTTTCTCCAACACTGAGTTCCCTGAGCCCTCAGGAAATGGAAAAATTGCACTTTAGGGGAGAGGAGTATTCTAGGACAAGGTAGTCTAATAACATTGATAATTAGGTTAAAATGTAAGACAACATGTCTGAGGAATG
Source organism: Talpa occidentalis (assembly GCF_014898055.3). Lineage (NCBI taxonomy): Eukaryota > Metazoa > Chordata > Mammalia > Eulipotyphla > Talpidae > Talpa > Talpa occidentalis. The sequence goes on along the minus strand of NW_023603184.1, from coordinate 127,390,883 downwards.
CAGGGCTCTGAACCAGGGTCAAGACCTACTTACTGGTTGTAGCTTTTGCAGTGATGCTGTGTGTCTTGTGTCAAATTTTTTGGTCTGTCTGTGATTCTGTGTCCCCTCTCATAAAAGGCATGTTGTTATTCCACAGCAATGGCCATCAGGTTAACTACACTTGATATGAAGCAGGGTCTAGTTTAGAGCCCTTATTGATTCAAAAACTATTTATTGAGTGCATGCAAAGTGCCAAGTTCTGTATGGGTAATAAATAGGGAGTACATCAGTGAAGATAGAATATCTCAGGAGCTCTCTTTCCTAGTGGGAGAGACCAAACACAGCCAAGTCCATCATTTCAGGCAGCAATAGTGAGTTATAAGAAGAAAACAAGTAAAATAATGTGATCAAGACCAGTAAACCAGCAGACCTGGAAATCTAGGCTAGTTTTCCACTAACTAAGGCTCTAATGAAAGCAACTAACTCACTGCCTCATCTGTAAGGTAAAGGCTTGTGCTACACTGGTGTTTTTCCAAGTTCAGGTTGAGATCCATTTGTGGGTTACAAAATCAACTTGGAAGTGAAAAAACTATTTATTGGATGATGTGCTCAATATCAAATGATCAACATTTTATAAAAAAAGCTATAAAAAAGAGCATATGTTGTTTCATGAAACTTTTTCCTATTTATATATGTATGTATGTACACACAAACATATATGTCATACACACAGACTCACACAAGTGTTCTGGGTCACATATAAACTATATTTTTTTTTCTGTGCGTTGCAGTGGGTTAGCTGGTTTCTAATTTTTTTTAAAGTTCAAAATTCTATGATTTTCTTAATTTTATAGCTTGACTTTACTTTATAGTTTATGCTTGACTTTACTTATTGTATAAATAATAGTGGGCCTCCCAGGTGGTGCAAGGGGTTAAGACACAACCTATGAAGCTATCCACAGCCACTGCAGCATGAGTTTGATTCTCTGCCAAGGAGATACCCACATGGCTCAGCAGACCTCTCCTGTCTCGCCCGTTGCTCCCCTCAACAGTGTGTTTCAGTCAGTCTGACTGTTCTGTTCCCCACTCTGTCTCTGGTGAAACCTCTTACCCCCTGCACCTCTGATCTGTACCCCAGTTCCTGTATGCATAAATAAATAAATCTTTAAAAAAAAAGAATGAATGCTAGTGTTGCTGATCAATTTTTAACCCAGCATCAGGCACATGATTGGTGTTTGATAAATGCTTTTTGCATTAATGGAAATATGAGATTTCCACACGAGGGCTTAAATTCAGCAGTCTAATGTGAATTGCCAATACCTTATTGGTCAAAGTATCAAAATAATTTATTATATCTTGCCAAATGCTAGCCTTTCCAGCCAACTTCAGAATAATATTGTCCTTGTGACACTAAGATCTGTATTTTTCTTAGAATTCTCAGAAACTCTGTTAAGATTTTCTTTAGGGCCTCCCCAGTAGCGCAACGGGTTGAGCACAGCACTGTGAAGCTGTCTGCAGCCTCTGCAGTGTAGGTTCGAGTCTCGGCCCACCAGGGAGATACCCACATGGTGCAGCAGACCTCTCCTGTCTTGCCTACTGCTCACTTCAGCAGTGTTTTTGGTCTGCCTGCCTGTTCTGCTCCCCTCTCTGTCTCTGGTGAATTCTCTCATCCTCCCGTGCCTCTGACATGTATCCCAATTCTTGTATAAATAAATAAATCTTAAAAAAAAAGATTTTCTTACAAGAATTTAAAAATATTCTTCTCTTACATTGGGTGGGTGGTCTTCCCACTTATACCATACCTCAATAAACCTTTGAATGTTTAAAGAAAGAAAAGAATTAGCTGGGAAAAATTTCAGTTTATTGTCCAGAGTGCTCCAGATAATTTGCCTTCCTCTAAATGGTCTTGAGATTTTTCATTTCTGAAGTCACCTTTTACAAAGCAGCCATAATTTTACTTCATCACAGATTTTCCTCCCTTAGTCATGGCTTAAGAAGTAGGCTTCTCAGTCTCAGAATCATTTTTATTTTTTTTTTTTTTATTATTATTATTATTTTTTTTTTTTTAATAGAGGCATGTTTTTTATTTATTTATTTGTTTGTTTGTTTGTTTTGTTTATACATGCACTGGGTACAGTCAGAAGCGCGGGAGGGTGAGAGAATTCACCAGAGCCAGAGCGGGGAGCAGAGCAGGCAGAAGGACCGAAGTACACTGCTGAGGGGAGCAGCGGGCGGCAGGAGAGGTCTGCGCGCCATGTGGGACCCTCCTCCGGTGGCCGGGGAGCAGCCGGGGATCGAACCGGCGCCGCAGAGGTCGCGGGCACCTTCGCAACCCAGCGCTCAACCGCTGTGCCATCGGGGAGGCCCACAGAATCATTTTTAAATTATACATTTTATTAGAAATAGATGACCCAAATCTTTCATCCTTCCTTGCCTAGAACCCTTGTGAAGTCCATTGGGATGGAGAATCAGATCGAGGCAATCCCATTGAAGAATCAATGATACATCATCCTTAAGCAAGGCAAGAGTCAATGGACCCGGCTCAGAGCCCACGGCACATGCCCATGAGTTAATTTTCAAGTCCATTTCCTTAATTGCCTGAGCTCCACAGCCAGGCAAATTGACTCAGAGTTTAGGATTGCTATACACAACCTTTTGTATTCAGCCCCCAACTTTCCTCAGAACAGAGCAGACACATAGATATGAAGAAGAAATATGGGCAGCCCAACTGATTGCAAATGCTTGTCCAACACAGGCCAATACGACGGCTGAGGTTGTGTTTCCACTAAGGGACACCCTGGTTCATGCAAACATGTCCTCTTGAGTTATGGCATAGGAAATTCTATCTTTGTGAATCAAAGTACATTAAAAAGAATCTAAAAGAAGGCACTGCTGGAGGAAGTCTGTATTTTTAAAGTGAATGAGTGTTCCAGGGTGGGTCAGCCCAGTAAGTTTAAAATGACCTGGAACTACTTAGAGCATATTTGCTTAAAATTGGTTCTGAAACTCATTAGACTGTTTAGACAAACTGTTTAGACCAAACAAAATGTTTTCCTTACACAAGGACAAGTGAAAAGGCAAAACCATGAAAGGCTTTTACATCACTTTATGGTCTTTATTTGTTATCATCATTACTATTGCTCCCATCACTAATGATGGATTTGTCCAGGTCAGGGAAACTCAATGTATTCACATTTCTTTCTTTCTTCTTCTTCTTCTTCTTTTTTTTTTTTTTGCATTGCCAAATATAAGTCATATCAAATGCAAATACATCTTATGCATTTTGCTAAGATGCTCCAGTTTTTGTAGATTTTCTCCTCACAGAATCTCTCATTGAATCATTTTAACAAAGGCACTCTGGTGAAGATATGCTAAGACTGATAATGCTGTTTGGTAACTGAAGTCAACTGTGTTTATCTTTTTAAGATGCAACACCCAACCTACCCTGAGAAATGCCAGCTTTCCCTTAAACAAATGCAAAGTTGTATTTAGACTCTTTTGCAACATAGTGATGGAAAGAAATCAAAGTCTTGTCTGATGCTATTTTTAAAATACTCACTAGGGCAATTCCATCAGAAATACTGTTACGATAGTTTTTGTATTTTGATCCTTTCTGTTCAAGGGTAACAGCTCTGAGAAACTCCAGATCCCATGAAAATGATTTTTAAAAGTCAATTTGAACAAAAGCTGCTGTGATATTTATTAGAGTTAGTAAAAAAATATTCTCTGAGTCCCTTAAAATGTGGTGGCAGGAGAGTTGTTTAAAGCGGAAGGAGACTCATAACAGTGCAAGTGTCAAGACAGGGTTTCTCACTAAAAGTTTCAGACAAGACTCTTTACCTTTTGCTAAATGCAAAATAAACAGATCCCCCTGCTCCAGAGTGGTGTAGACAGTCTTTCTGCCTGCGGGTACAAGGACGTTAGTTTATTTATCACACCAAAAGTTGTTAGCTGAGCAGGAAATTAAACTCTAAACTTCTCATACCAAGTTCTGTTCTTTCACCACAGGGCAATGTTCAGACTCCAAACTCCAGCTTGCCCCACCTCTCTCCATGTTGTCTATTTACTCATGTGCTTGCAGAAGAACTTGATAATAGATACCAAAAGAAATTTTGCAATATGCTACAAATCGCCATAGTTGGCTAAACAGAGCTTTGTTGTCAGGATGCAGATTTAACAAAACAGAATCACCACTTAGTAATAGCATATTCTCCTACAACGGCAGGTACGAAGCACCTAACTCATCCTTGGGCATCATTGTGCCATGCAGACACAACTTTTTCAGCACAGCTGTTAAGTGCAGAATAGAGTTAGGTTGCCTGTGAGCAAGACAGAGAAAGGCTCAGGTGTGCCACGCATGGTGGCAAGATGTACACTCTGAATGATAAATTGTCTACTGTCGGGAAATCTCTCCAGGAGAAAGCAGATAGGGTGTGCTTAGGTGGGGAGAATCATTGAAAGTTAGTTCAGTAAGTTCGATTGGGAACTAAATAAAATAAAACCAACTTCTATCTAAATGGACCAGGTATTATGTAATATTATTAAAAGTAGAACTATCTCAAATATCTTCTTATTGGTTTGTTGTTTCTGAAAAACATTACCGTGGTTAGATCTAGAAAGGCAGGGGCAAGCAGAAAGAGCATTGCCGTGGGGGAGGAATCTACTTTCTGTCACTCAGTAGCCTTGTGAACAAGTTTGACTTGATCCTCTAAGAGACAGCTGTTTCTTCCTGTAACACAGTGGAGCTGGGATAGACTGGTCACCCCCGAAGACCAGGCTTTCTCCTACTCCACAGCTCTGTGAAGCAAGCAGGTTCCGGGGACATTGGTGTTATCAGCCCTCTCTGTGTTCTCTCACCAGGTGGCTGACTTACATGGTCTCAAGTGGTCATCTGCACTTTAGAAGAAAGAGCCCCCAATTTATCCATTAGACACTTTGTCCTAAAGCGGCAGGATTAGACACCAGGGCAGAAATGCAAACATCACCAAGGTCACCAAGGCCACCAAGGTCGTGGCCTTTCTGGGTAGAAACCAAGACAACACACCTGAGAAGCACTAGGCTCCCTGCCCCTGCCCCCTGGACTGTTCCTCACAGCTCCAGGGTGGAGGCCTTCACATGGGGGAGGGCAGGACACGCGGCTTCAGGCTGGAGTTCTTTGCGTGAGCACAGACAGACCATTTGGCAAGCTGGAAAGACAAAGTCCTCACGCACATAAGCAATGTTTTGGGGGGTGTCTTGGAAGCATCAGGGGGTGGCAACAACCCGGGGCTATTTCCCTGAGATGTGTGGGGTCCTACCGAGGGCTCCGCGACCAAGGAGCAATGACAAGGAAGAGCGCATTGTGGGAGAGTGGGCTGCTCGGAGGATTTGAGGATGCTCCTCCGTGCCTGGCGCCTCCTGGGCAGGATGGTGCTGAGGAGGACGAGGAAACAGGAGTACTTTAGGGAGAGGAGAAAACATGGTGGTGGAGGAGGGGGGAGGCAGTGCGCGGGTGTGGGTGGCATCATGCACCCACTGCCATTTGACTGAGAGGCAGAGCTGATCTTCCTGCTGAAAACAAATTAACAAAACACACACACACACACACACACACACACCTTGAGAGATGAGAGATTCTAGTGCAACCACTGGCCACATCTCTCAAGGATAAGTTAACAGAAAAGTAATTTACATGGAACCAAAGGTTATGAAGGAGACAGAGCTCATTTTAGCATAAAAAAGTAGGAAAGCTTTTTGCTAGTAGGTAGCATGTAAGTTTCATGTAGAAACTCAGGGAAAGCCACTGGCAGGAGATAACCCTTGCAGCGTGAGATGACTGATTTACTTAAAATGTGACCATTCTAGGGAAATGCAGAGAGCGTGAACAGCAGCAGGCTGCCTGCCGAAGCCGAGCTCACACCACGTCTTTCCTTTCGTCTTTCACCTTATCCACAAAGGTGATGGGAACAGGTGAGGACATCTGTGCCCCTAGCCATTTCCAAAACACAAGGGAGGTTTTGGAAGGACTGCAGCCTTGAAAAAAGGGAGGGGATAAGGAATTTGGGGGAGCAGAGGAAAGAAGACCCAGGTGCTATATGTGTGAGGTGAGGAGGGAGGTAGGGCATAAAGAAAGGATGAGAAATTCTATGGAGAACATGAATAGTCCCTGAAGAAATAATGGGAAGATGATGCCCCCAAAATCTGGACAGTGAGAATCCATGCTACTTCACAGTGGAACAAACAAGTTGGCTGTTCTAAAAGACCCTTCCTCAAAGATAGAGATAGATTATATTATTGGTCTGCATTATTCACTCATCAAGTCTGAGGGACCACACATCCCTCCCCTGCTCTGTGGTGTGCAGAACTTCTTGAAGGTAAGTGTGCTTTCTCCTCTCCTTTGATATCAACTCTGTCATGTAATAGGCTTGATCACAGGAATGTGAGTGACAGTGACGTGCACTGTCAGCAGACACTGAGAGATGATGTGAGGTTGCTCACTGCCCGTCTCACCCAGGGTTGCCCCGTCAGCTTGGATCCCCATATGAAGGGGACACAGGAACAGAGCTGAGCTGTAGGTCAGCCACACTGGCACGTACTGTGAGCGAGACACACACCTTTGCACTTTGAGTCACCAAGATCATGGGGTTATAATGGCATAATCTAGTGAGTACGGATTTTGCAAACCCACTTTACATTACGTGGATGCACCCAGTGATCTTGAAACAAGATGATAGGAGGGTGGGATTAGTTACAGTTCTGAGGGAGGGTGTGTCCTTGCTAGAAGGAAGTGTCCTTGGCCCCAGAGAGAGGGTAGGAAGAAATCAGAAGAAGCTCCTGACCACCAGTTGACGACCTCAGTCTCAGCTGTCAGAACAATGTCCCTGCCCTTGTTTTCCCTTTCCTCAAAGGAGAGCTATGGCCAGCCCTTGTGTGGGTGACTTACTCACAGTTGCAAACTCTGTAAAGCAGAACTCACTGGTGGAACTGATGCAGAAATAGGGAAGTATGGCCTACAAGTTTCTGCAGAGAGCTCAGGAAATTCCATTGAATCAAAGGCAGGTGATGGTGACATAGCAGTTTTCATCGGGAGGCCGGGTAGGGAAGTGTGTTGTGGGGCTGGGGTGAAGATGTTTGTTTTTCCAGGAACCATTAAAAAAAAGAGAAAATCTAAAAGAGAAGCTAGAAATGGGCCAAGTTTAGCTATGGAGGGAAAAATTTGTATTGTCTTGATAGTGGTGGTAGGAAATTATTTGGTTTATTTGTGACACAGCTTTGGCCTTCCCAGAGAGACTCAAACTTCTGGAAAACTCACCAAATTTCATGTCATAAAAAAGGGCTCCTCCTGGATCATTTCATGAGAAGAGTTTTGTGCAATTTTGTAGTAATTTCTTATGGAGCTGAGGAGGAAGTCTGTCTCCATGTCACTGGATGGAATATGGTAGAAGTTACACTAGGTGGGAGGCAGGACTCCATGACCTCTCAAACACCCTCAATTCAAACGATTAATATTTATTAGTTAATGCTAAAACTTATGACATAAAAATGTCAAAATTGATTTAATTAGGGCCAACAAGTAGAATGAAATCTGAAATGCAAACTTACCATTTTATCATTTTTATCCCCATAAGCCATATCAAATTATTTATAGGAATAAGGGTGTAAATAAGTGGACAAATGAATAAAGTGACATGTGGCAGCATAAAGTCACATCCAGACTTACCTGAGTAAGCAGTGGCAAGTTTTGAGAGGTGCAAAAAAATGGAAACTGGACCTTTAATCAGGGGAAAATTCTAATAAATCTGGGTAAGGAGGGAAAGGTCTGATAGTGTGTATAAGGTTCACGAGTTACAGCACTTCTACAAAAGCTGGAAATGATTCAAAGGAAAAGCGAACCATTTAGGTGGTTCCCAGCAGGCACTGGTGCATTCCAGCGAGAGACGTGCCATTGCTATGGCTTTACGTTAATTTCTTTTCATCCCAAATGTTCATTTTAGTCTCTTGAGAGGATTTTTCCCCCAGTGTGACAAATTTTCCAATTTTGTAATGGAAGCCAGGAGAAAATGGAATTCTCTTTATAGAAATCCATTTTGTAGCCAACTTTCTTGAGATGCATCTATCCCTGAAAGCAATTTCCCTCATCCGGTAGAAGCGGCTGAGGTGTTTAGAGCCGGCTAAGAGGATCACTGACAATTTGCTCCTAGAGCTGGTGGGAGATTTAACAGCAAGGACTCGTGGGGGAAAGTGCTGAGGGCCGCCTGTCCTCCAGACCCTTCTCCAGCTGCTCTGAGCTCTGTTTTCAGCTCAGCGATTAACCTGGAGCGGGAGGCAGGACTCTGGACTGGGAAGCTGAGTCACTTCAATGCCCAAAGGCATCAGGCCACTTAGTGTTTTCCTCCGGCATGTTCTAGAATTGGGCTGGTAAACTAACTCCTCACCATGGAGGCAAATAGAAGCCGAGTCTACTCAACAGACTGGAGCAGCAGCAAAGCCTGTCCTGTCCCAGATCACGAAGGCAGGGAGGGCTCGCAGGGAAGGGGAAGGAATCTAACTAGGACTGGAACTCCTGTCTGGCTGGCTCCTTGCCCTGCCTTACATTCCAATTCTGCCTCTTTGGGGGCACATTTGTGATTATGTAATGGCAAAACAAAGCGTTTGGTAGTAAATTAAATCAGTTTTATACTATGTGGGTGACTTGCATGCAGCACATACCGCCAGGCTTTGATGCATTCCAATGTGGGAAATGTACTTGAAGCATAACAACCGGCTCTTCTCCATCTGTTCATGTTCCCCATTTGACTCATCCCTGCTCTGTAAATACTCTCCGACTTGTTAGCAAGTTGAACACATTTCAAAGCTCTATGAATGAAGTGCAGGTAGGTCAGAAGTTACCTCCAGGGGGGTCTCAGAGGACACATCCACTCGTTTTACCCTGAGGATCATTTCATCTGATGGATGCTCCTGAACAGCTATGCTTCTCACACAAGCAAGGGCATGCAAATGGCAAGCAGAGGAGGGCAGTGGGCAGGAAAACTGGCGAAAAAGGAAAAGTTTATGGCCAAAAAGAGAGAATGAAAACCTACCGTGGGGACGTGGTAAAGAGAAATAAATGCCCATAACGATAACCAGTCAGACATTGACAGGCTCAGAAAAGAGCTTGTGATTCTAATCCGAGCTCCATGGGCATCCGCTGTCTCCCCACACGGGTCTCCATAGTGGCATCTCAGGCCCCCATCTGTGACTCGCCCCGGAGGTGACACCTGTCCTATGCTTTCGTGAGCATGCCATCTGCTGCCGACCGCACAGGACAGTGATGCAGGTGGAGAAGCACACACCTGATTTCACAGGGAAAATGAACAGAAAAACTAGGAAGTGTCCTTGTGCAGTAGGGAGGAGCTGATGCCTGCTGTCTCCATACCCACAGGGTGACTGCAGGCCAGACTTCACTCTGAGTAACGTGTCTTGCACATTGTTGTGGAGGATTTCCTCTGATCTAGGCACTGTTTTCACTGCTTTATTGCTACAAATCCATTTAATTTTCACAATCATGAGGTCGGTTTGTTTTTTGCCCAGTTTAAGGAGAAAGAGACACAGGGAGGTAGTATTTAGCCCGAAGTCACACAGGGTGTCAGGATTCAAAGTCGGCATGGGAACCAGGGATGGAACTCATAATCATGCACCTTAGTACATCTAGTGTACCCCAATACAGTCAACTAACAGCCTGTGAGTGCATTGAAACACACACACACACACATATTTATACAATTAATGTTCTCATTGACCCAATTGATCAGATTGTTCTTAGAACTGAAACGTCATTCTTTTGTGTCTTAGTTTTTCTATAAATCTAGTGGGCAGTATGTTACCATCTCTGCATATCAGTGTGTAATACCTGTGGAGGCTGGATCTGTCCTCAGAGAGCTTTCTGTCTACCCACAGGTCTGCACCTGGCCCTATTGAGAATGACATGATATAAACACAGAGCAGAGAGATAAGAAAGAATTTTGATGGGCTAGGGGGAGAGGTGAGAGAGCAGCCCAGAGAGACTAATATCAGGAGAATAGTTCTTGGCTGACAAGATGAGATTAAATTTTAAGAAGCAGGCAGAGAGAATTCAAATTCCTAGTGATGTCCCACTTGTGAGAAGGCTGACTATATTTATTTTAGAAAACAGGGTCATTTCAAATCACCTTTTCTACTTTATAGGCACTGAGAAAAGATTCACAAAGCAACTACTTCACCCAATTGTGTGACTCACCTTCTCCCAAAAGTGAACAGTTAAACCTTGTCTAGTCTTCTAGTTCATGCTTGTATTAACTGACACTTTTACTGTTAAAAGGACTATATTTAAAATCAAATTACTTTAAGGAAAATGGAAAATCTTTGGCTCACATAGTCAGGAAATCAAGAGTCTAGGCACAGCTAGATCCAGGAACCCAAATAATGTTGGCAAGTCATTAAGTCATTGTCCCTGTGCAGCACACGTGCTCCAGATAATCCTCTCTCTCTCTCTGTCTCTCTCTCTCTCTCTCTCCCTTACACTTCTCTCTGGCAGGGAACTCATCTCCTCCCAGCTTTGCAACTTCAATGGGAAACTTCAACATCTGAACATCACCCATTGAAAAGGCTCCAACTGGCCATACTGGGTTGATGTTCACCCACTAGGTAGGGCGAGTGTTCTAATTGCTTAACATGGGTCATGTTACTCCCATAGAGAGTGTAGATGAGATTCCGTAGATGAAAGCTACACACAGCTTCAGGGAGGAATCCTCAAAGGGACTAGGAGATTTAGGAGTTGGGGTTAAGGTGAGGAGTGGGAAAGAAGCTAGGCCAACAGAAACTTTGCTGCTCCAATCCCTCTGGCGATGCCTAAGTTCTGTCTTAGGGTCCTTCCATGCCCCCTTCTCTAGGGTTACTTAGCAAGGATAATAAGTTTGCCACACCTGGAGGCCTCACTTACCTCAGTGAGATTTATGACCGGGAGCAAGTTTGTTTTCCAACAGCTGCGGGTTTCTTAGGCAACTTGCTCCTGCCACTAGCAGTCACTCACACTTGCATAGCTTTCACGGCTTACAAAGCACTCCCACATCAAAAATGATCCCATTCCATCCACACAACATGAAAAGTACATGGGGCAGCCAGAATTATTCCCATTTTAAGGATGAGGAAGTGAGGCCTCAGAGAGGCTAGTGGCTTGTCTAGTGTAATGTGACTGACTGGAGAGTAGTTAACCCAATGGGGAACCCCGGCTTCTCACCTCCACAGTGAACACAAGAGAAACTGGAAGCTTTGTGGCAGCTCTGGGAATGTTTCTGAAGTCTCGCAGGGACTCAACCCTTCAGATAGGATTAGAGTTGGAAATCATGATTTTCCTCCCAGGTTTTCATGACTAAAACATTGGCCTTCTGTGGACATTCCTGTCTTAAAACCTGTCCAGAACCAATGCCAAAAAGTTCTGTTTTGAAATGTGTTCTGTGAGGACACTGAGGGCTGATTGGTCTCCAGCCCACACTGGAATGCTGCACATCTCATTTGATTCCAGGATCCTTTTAAAAGGAGCCAATAGAAGAGATTTGTGTTTAGGAATTACTGCACTTGTAATGAAAAAAAGAATTACAATACATGCTTGAGATGCTCATATGTTAGACAAGCATGCAGCTAACACACTGCCTAGCTGCCCATCCTGTTAATAATCCCATTAAAGATGTAAATTAACCTCTTTTGGGGTGTTTGTGGTGTGAGAGGGATGCAACTCATTTCTGGAATTACAGATGTTAAGGAATAGGATTAGAACATTGTAACTCGTTGCAGCTGCTAATTGGTCTCTTCTCTGACAAGCGCCTTATTGCTTTACAAGGGAGGGAGAAAAATAAAACAAGCAGCCCAGACAATCGGGGACCAAATGAAATTAAACATGTCCTTATGGCCATAGGTATGGAGTGGAGTGTTCTGCCTTGCATTGTTAGCGACTCATGAATCACTTAGGGATGCTCGCTAATGGGGTCTTTCTCCCTCCTGGAGGGCGACTTTAACATTAGACTCTGTGACTCAGGTGCAGAAACTCTGCTGTATTAGTGCAAGCAGAATGGTGCTTTCCTCCCGCACAGGGGTGTAGTGAGGCTTAATTAATTGTTGGGGAAGCATTTTGAGATTCTGGGATAAAAGGCACTATAGAATGATAATAATTTGCATCGACAAGGAACATTTCTTCAGTGGAATTCCAAGCACTTTACAAACATTAATTAATCCTCCTAACACCCTGGTGAGGCAGGTGAGTTTTCCCAGGATACACTAAACAAATCCACCATGTGATGAGTAGAAGGGAGGCTACTGCTGTGGGCTCATTTTATTACTTATTCTTGGTGGGAACTTCCAGAAAGGCGGATGCGGACCCTGCTTCCCATTAGTCCAAACGATTTGCCATTCACTTTTGATTACTCACAAATACCGTATTCTGCTGAAGCACTAATCATTCTGCTTGGGGGACACGTGTCCTGAGCAAAGCGAGTCATAAACAGCTGTCATTCCAATGGATATTAATGCCTATTGTCTCCCATTCTGGAGCTCTGCGCCTCCCTTATGCAAAGAGAATGGCAGAGGAGCAGTGACATCTGTTTCAAAGGCAGCCTGTACCCATACTGGAGAGAATGCACCTGGACTCCACTTTCAAGCCCATGTTACTAACTGGTGGCTTCTTGGCCTTTCTTTGTCACCAACACATTTTCCATTTTACCTTCTGTTTTTCCACCTCCATGCAGCATCGGGAAATGAAATTAAAGGAGCGGGTGGAGGAGAACTCTGGGTTGCATGTAAACAGGGTAACCAGTGTTACCAGAATCAAGTCTGTTATAAATCAGTAGTGCAGAAGCAGCTCGAGTGTCAGGACCCAAACAGCTCCCCTGAACCCCAACCATTCTGCAGCTGAAATAAACCTAAAGGGGAAAAACAATTCTCTAGCTACACAAATGACTTCAACATGCTGAGTGGTTGACTAGTCTATCTTGAGTGGTTCTCTGATTCTGCCTCTATGCTCCCTCCTGGCTTTAATTCTGCACACAGTCATTGACTGCAGCTTTTCAGATTGAAACGGGAAAGAAAAAGAGCAAAGAAGCACGTTTGCCGTCATCTGGCACAGACCTTGGCACTTTAAGTCAGTTGCCTCTCAGCCAGCCTCCTGGGCTGCAGGAAAGATGTCAGGCCCGATGAATCACTTATGGAGGGTGGTGTAAGTGAGCACCTTAATGAGGTGTTTGGAAACTGCCCTCCTATCAAGAAAGGGTAAGATTTTCCTGGCCCGGTGATAGATATTGACCAAAGGCAATCCCCACGCAGCGCCCACACACTCTTTGAGTGCCCCGCCCCCATTTCCTTAGCCTCAGTTTCCTCCTCCGTGAAATGAAGGTTAGAACAGCTACTTTTCTAAAGCCCCTGTTGGCTCTAATATTCCATGGTGGATCGGTAGGTAAAACTCCCTTATTTGCTCTTTTCTGCAAATGCTCCCAACCAGCCTGCCTTTAAAGGGACATAGCCTGCATAGAATACATAACATGAATACAAAATAGGTATTATATAGCAGCGCTACACACACTCCTATTGTTTTACACTGGGACACTTTATAAATATTTTAATTTTCTCTGTGTTCTATGACATGAAAAATTTTGAGAAGTGCTACTCTACATATTGGTCACAGATGAATAAACCGAGGCAAGGAATGCTCAAGTGTCTCGCCCATCTTGCCCATTGCAATGCAGTTCCTGAGTAATAGATGTGGCTCTGCCGCATTCTAAAGATTGAGCTCTTAGCCGCTCTTCTAGGTGCCCCACGATTGCCCATTAATACCAGAGAAGGAGCTTTAAAAACACCCATGCCTGGCCCTAGAGATTCTGATTTCACTAGGCGTGAGGTGGATCTGGGCTCTGATATTCCCTGTGGTCTCCCCAAAAGAGTGTAATGTGCAGCCAGTGCTGAGAAACACTGAGCCAGCAATATTGCTCCTGCTGCAGCATATGCAGCCAAGGGGTTATAGTTTGCCCTTAGAAAGTCACAAAGTAGCTATGAATCACCCACCTAGGGTAGCGGGGCAATCTTCCACTCCCATTCACATGTAATGAGAACTGAAAATGTTTGAAAGTAAAATACCCCCAAATCAAGACATAGACTTTCATATAAGTTCCATAGAACAGTGAAAAATACCAATTTGTTTTAAACAATGTGGTAGGCAGCTGACAAGCCTTCCTGGTGCTTGCGTTGGGTTGGGAGGTTATTCCAGGCGACCCCCTATGTCCCTTCCCCTGGAGCTAGGGAAGTAGAATCTGGTGGGGGGTCTCCATCCCGGCCCTGGGTCCCCTCACCAACTTCAAACCAGAAGACCCTATAGTCCCTTTGTATTCCAGTTTCCTTCCGTGCCTGGTTTGGTACCTGGAAACATGGCGTAGGAAAGCCTTTTTGGTTCTTGGAGTTGGGCGTGGAGGGTGCTCTAGACTGCCTCATTTCTCCCTTATCTTTGGGGTGGGAAAACCAAAAATAGTAGGGCCTTAGCTCTGCCCTCAGCCCCACATGAGAGTGAGTCTCTCTAAGCTGCGGCTGCTGCTCTTGGCAAGAGGACCCTGGTTGGGAGGTGGGGGGAGCAATAGGGTTGACACCTCACGTGACACCCAACTGCTCCCAGGCAGTAATCGCCAACCCTCCCAATCTGATGGTGGCTTCCCTTGGAGAAGGCAAGAAGGCAACACAAGAGTTGGGCTCATGGAAGAAGGGTGGAGTAGCCACCACAGCTCTGCTCCAGAACCCAGCTTCTGCTGATGCCTCGGGGCAGCCATCTCTGATGCCCAGCTGTAGATCCACCAGGTGCTACAATGGGCCCTACCGAGTGGGCGACATCACCTCCACTTTAAAGGTGGAACAACATGGGTCCAAACTGTAAAGAGACTGGCGTAAGTCATATAGCTGATAATATGTGGAAGAGCTAAGACCCCATTGGGGGTTTTTGACTCCAAATCCAGTGTTCTCATTTCTGCAGTTCTGACTAGTGGTTTGGAAAGAACACGGGCTTGGGGTTCTTCCTGTTTAATATTTGTTTGACCTCAGACAAAGCACAAAAGGTTATAGTAGAGATGACGTGAAGCAATAGGTGTAGAAGATATGTCTACCATCATCCTGGCAATAACAGATGCTCAAGAAATGGGGTGGGGTAAGGGGGGAGGTAAATGCAAGAGCAGCACTTGACCCTTAGAAAGTTCATTGTTATGGGAAACAAGAAAGCGTGATGATTAGGCTCAGGAGCTCTGGAATTGAATCATCTGGATTTGAAGGCTGGCTTGCCCTCTTCCTAGCTGGGTCATGTGAGATTGTTACTTATCCCTTTAGTGCCACAGTCTCCTCATCTGTAAAGTAGTCATAATGGTATCATATATTTCAAAAAGTTATTGTGAAGATTAAATGAATAAATGCACATACATATTTTGCAGAGTGCCTTACACACAGAAGTTTTGTGATGAAAGTTGTCCGTACTATCTATAAAAATATAAATAAAAGATCTAGAGAACAATCAGAAAAATCAATGGAAGAAATGGAAAAAGAAAAATGAAAACTTTTCAAATATCTTCTAACAAATTTCCCACTATGCCTTGAAATACATGCAGGTGTCACGAATCCCAAGGCATCTGCCAGCTGGTGATTAGCAGCCAATTAATACAATGACCAGGTTCAGAAAAGCAGGGCCAGAATATTATTGTTTAATAAGCAATGAACAAGGGGGAATTCTGTTCAAAGCACTATCTCACTGGGTCAGGGAGGAAGGGCTACTTTTAAAGTGAACAAGAAGGCCTTTCTACATGTGCCTCTTTATGACATACTCCTTCCTCTCAGCTATCTCTGTCCTCCAAGCTGGCTCTGGTTGGTTTTGTGGTTTGAGCTTTTGACCAGCAGCAGTTCTTGCAAAAGATTGCACCTAAAGCAGAACAGCTGGAATAACATGTGCTCAGCGGTTGAATATGTTTCGGTTTCTTGCTCAGAGTAAAGCTTTGCACTGGGCAACTAAAGGGCAGAACTTGTATGGGGAAGTACAGGTATCATCTGTGGTCAGACACAAATGATGTCATTATTAGATGACCCTGAAACAAATAATGGGAAGATGCCAAATAGATATTTTAAAAATACATGTCTTTTTTGTGTTATTTCTCTACTTGGGCTGTGGTTCACTCTGGACATCTTGCTGCAAGATTAACTTCTCTGAACTTTCCAGACTCCATTTGGAGAAACTCTGGTACAGAGCATTGATTATTTCCTGTTGTTACTGTACCAAATTAGTAGCTTAAAACAACACAAAGTTATTATCTTACAGCTCTGGAGGTCAATAAGTCTAAAATCAAGGTGCTGTCCAAGCTGCATTGCTTCTGGAAGTTTCAGGTGAGAATCTGTTCCATTGCCTTATCAGCTTTCAAAATCTGCCTACATTCCTTGGCTCATGGTCCTTTCCTCCATCTTCAAAGCCAGAAGTATAGCATCTTCTCTCCTTTCTGATCTCCCTCCTCCCTATTATAAAGATCCCTGTGATTATAGTGAGGCCATTAAGATAATCCAGGATAAATTCCCCAGCTCAAGTTCCTTAACATAACCACTTCTCCCATTAAGGCAACATATTCACAGATTCTGGGAATTAAGATGCAGACATCTTTATTAGGAGGCAATTATTCAGCCTGTCCAAGCACTTTTCTCTTGCCAATAAGGGCAGTCTTGCTCAGAATAGCCAGCACTGGCTATTATACAAATTCTTCACCCCACCATGGGTAAGTAAGTTGTCCTGCAATTTATCCATAAAACAACTGCTGTAGGAATTCTGATGGGAGAAGCAAGTAAGGAAAGGCCATTGCTGAAACTGAAAAGAAAAAGTAAGTATCTTGAGAATGAAAGACTTCCAAAATATATTTTGTCTTGCATCAAAAACATTTTTATAGGATTTATATGCTGGGCACTATTCTAAGCATTTCATTGATATTCACTCAATCTTGATATTAACCCGATGAGGTACAGTCTCATCTATTATTATTCCTAGTTTTACAGATGAGGAAACTGAGACACAGCCAAGATTAAGGGACATGCCTAAGGTCATATATCTAGACATGGTGGATACTCAGATGGTCCTTGACAGCAGCAGCCTTGGTCCAGACACCCTTCAATGTTCTTGAATGCACAAACCTGTGTCCCATCAGAGTGACTTTTTGCTTAAATGGTACATCATGAACACTGAGAGAATTTTAATCTAGTAGAGTGTCTTTGTCTCACTTCCAGAAAAAATAAGGACCCTAGGAGAGAAAGGAGGAGGTAGTTTTAGATTCAAAAGCTGGAACAGACCTTAATGATCATGCTGATTATCACATTTCCCCAAACTTCTAAGCCTGGGGGCAAAGCAAGGTAGCTGAGCTGGCCTGGGTGGGGGTGGGGGGTGGTGGTGTCCAAGGACTTTGCCTGAACCTCATGCCTCGAGGAAGAAAACATCTTTCAACCCCAAGTTCTAGCTTAAAAATTCATGAAGCATTTTGCATTCTAACTCTATAATGTCTTTGTTAATGAATTATTCTTTGAATAAAATTATCAGAACATTATACAATGTATAACTGATGATTTTGAGTGTTCTTCTAGGTCCATTCTGGGAGACACCCATTCAAGAACATACATGCTGGTACTACCCATCAAAAGACAAATTTATCAAATGATGTTTCACACCAGGCTTGGACACACCCCACCAAAAAGTAGAAACACACCAGCTCCCTACTCACAAAATGCTCAAGATTCCATTGTCCATCTAAGACTTGAAGCTGAGGACCGACTTCTTACTCTTGCTTCTAGAATGTCTCTTGTCAGACCACTGCAGCTTATGTGAGAGAGGGGGCAGTAGCAGTAGATGGGGAGAGAGATACTCTCCCTTCTCCTTGGGTTTGGCTGGGATCCTGGGGACAGAACCGCCACCTTTAATGGAGAAGCCATTGGACTGAGAGCAATGGCACCAAGTCCCCTCAGGACTGGAGAGGCTTGTATTAGAAGCAGAGAGCAACTGTTCTATGACAAGCGAGAGCCACATTATTCAGCTCAACTGCAGTCGGCTTTCCCCAGCAGACATTGTGATTTAGGTAGAGGGCAGGGTGGTAGAGTCCACCAAAGAAGGCAGAGTCTGTGTCCCAGTATCTGGTTGGCTCATGAGACAGTGACTAGCTATTTTTAAGTCTAGGTTTGCCAAACAGGCAGGGAATCTACTGCTTCAGATTCTAGCAAGCCTAAGGTCCTTCAGTGGACAACTTGCAGACACATGGTCAAAACTTTGCTAGATATTTCCTTAGTGTTTGTTCTAGGCAGATAGCAAGCTGAGACTGTGTTTCTGTCTAAGGATATTGCTCAGCCATTTGAACATCACTCACTCAAGAAAATGAAATTGTGATGAGGAGGAGGGGATAAATCCTGGTTTATAGTCGTAATTGGTTCCGATGAGATGTGAGGACAACACCACATATGTTCAAAGACCCATAAACTGTAAGCTCATCCCAACCTCAACTTTAAAACCAGATGGTTTTAGCAGGGCCATGAAGATGAGGATGAGGAAAGGGCCACCTTGCCATTCTACTTGCTGTTCAGAGCCTCCTTTTAGATTTACTCGTAGAAATATGCTTCTAATCAGGCATGAAGTCAGACAGAAGCGGATAAGATGGAGAAATCTAGGAGCTGTGCCAGAAGCATGCTGTGGGCTCCAAGACAGAGCATTTAAGTCATGCTTCTCCAGGGGGGTTCTCCACAGAGCCAGTGTGTTCGCAACAGTGAGGGAAGCTTCCTTGAAAGCCTTTGTTTCTCTACTGGACCTAATAATGGAAGAAGCACAGGGAAGGAGCACAGGGAAGGAGCACAGCAGGTGGGGTGTTATAACAGACAGATGAGGACCTTGTCCACAGAGGCAGAATGTGAGGATGGAGGGGCTACTTCTCTTTGCCTCTGCTTTCAAGAGCACTGCTACAGACTGGAAATTAAACTCAGCAGTGGCACTTTGAAGTCTCTTTCTGTTTGAGGTTTTGGTAGAAGGATAATGAGTGGATGAAAGGCCTTTTCAGCTGGACCTGTGAACAGCTAGTTCCAGATGAATGGGCACTGGCCACACAGGGCAGCCTGTGAGGCCTGTTCAAGAGGGCAGGGAGGAAAGAGTAGGCCTTTGGATGGTGACTGCCCCTAGAACTAACCCTGGAAACAATTAGTGAGGGAAGAAAGAACAGAAGGACATTCCTCCCAGTCTGGGTGAGTCATTTGGCTCTGGGGTTGCCGCTCCTTAGGTTTTTGAATGAATTGCGACAGTAGAGGGTGTGAGCTTGGAGAACAAGGCAGATGCTGGCAGAGTTCCTCTTTCCTAGAAGGGAGCCCTTTCATCCTCTGATATTTATGGAACAAGGACTATAATCTCCCCATTTGGGGCCCCAAAGCGATCTCTCAGCTCCCCTGGCCTTGAGTCCCTGCAAGCTACGTCTTCTAGCTCCAGCACCCTGGATTCCTTATTTTTTAAAGGACTTTGGATATGGCTCCCTATTCTTCTGGAAACTTATCCCTTTCCAAGTTATTACTTGGTTCCTCTAAAATAGGACCCAAGCCAAAGCCCTCAGATGAATTCAATATGAGATTGAATTTTGTGTCATCGTTTTATAGCTGGGAGATTTCATATTTCAAGAAGAATCTTAATTCAGAAGCTGTGCCAGGCCCCGGCTCTGTGCTCCTACTCAGCAACAACTGAGCATGGGGGTTGTCACCTTTGCAGGGGGTATGGGGGCTCTTGTTCCCCAAGTACCTCCTCTACCCC
This sequence comes from Talpa occidentalis, assembly GCF_014898055.3. Lineage (NCBI taxonomy): Eukaryota > Metazoa > Chordata > Mammalia > Eulipotyphla > Talpidae > Talpa > Talpa occidentalis. The sequence continues at coordinate 127,371,100 of NW_023603184.1, read as the reverse complement.
ACCCTATCTTCTCCCTGACCCTACATCAGCTGCTCTTGACCTTCTTCTACTCATGTAGGCATCACATAGCTACACATCACCCATAAGCATTTGAGTTTGTGACCCCCAAATGAGGTTGGCAGGAGGACCGCTTTTTTCCCCTTTTGTCTTTCTATGCAGAGAGTTTCATTTGATTAACAGTCCTGGCCTTTCTTCTTCCCCTCACCTGATAAGTTTGGGGGAAGGGCCCTGGCATGCCCAGCTCAGCCCCATCATCTTCACACTTGCCCCCCTTCAGGAGGGTCCCTAATGACTCTGTTTTCTCACAGCAATGAGGGCTCCCTCTGGAGGAGACCTCCGAGGTTGCCCATCCCCGCTTGCGCAGGGAGCTTACATCAGCCTCAGGGATGTAGCGTCAGGAGGCTGAGTTGGCTGCAGTTTCAAGCTACATTCTTCGGTTGCCTTTTATCAGTGATCAAGCAAAAATTAATTCCACTGGGTTCAGAAAAGGTGATAGCTGTGGTTCAGATGGTGAAGGCTGATGTTTGTATGCAGCTTCTATGTTGATATGTGTCCAGCTCAGGGCCAGTAAACATCTAATCCTGAAGGGCCACCACGGAGTCCCCTGACCTCACGGGAGCATGCACACCAGGGCCATGGGACGCCATCACTCAGGTTCCACTGGCCCACGTTCTCACATCTGTGTGATGGAATGTCAGGGAGACATTCAAGCGCACGTCTTGCCTCTCCTGGCCCATCTATGTACAGCTGCTGCCCCTGGGGTGATGTCCACTGTTGCATCATTTGTCCATGCCACCCCCTGGGCTGGAGTCCATCCTATAAAATCTGTGCTGACATTTGTATGGGTGCCACTCTCTCTGGGGCCCCACAAGTTCCCATCCTGCAGTGTGCCAGATGCTGGGTTCTTTCAGGCCTCACTGCAGAAAAGGAATTTCGTGGTCCATATAGAAGCTTTGGGAAAACTTCCTTCTTTCTCACTCTTGGTCATGCTTTGTCAAACCCCAAAGCATTTCTGTGTGAGCCCTCACATTCCAGGCTGGCTGTATCCTCTCTTTCCTTGGGGTTGGTTGGTTGAGGGGTCCATTCCTGGCATGGATACTTGGTTGTGCTCCCCATAGCAGGCTCCCTCAAACCTCCTCTCTCCACCAGAATTTCTTTTGAGCTCATGCAAGTTGATTTCTCAGTGGCCAACCCAACATTCTCTCCTGACAAACTGGGTAACAAATGCCATCCTTTACTGGACCACACATTGTTCTGATTACATGAGTTAAATCACTGAGGCTTCCCCACAGTTCCGTGAGACAGGTGCTCCTATTATATGCCATCTTATAGATGTGGAAACTGGCTGAAAGGCCTCCCTGCCCGCCCAAGGATGTTTTTCCAGGTCACACACCTGGCCAGTCAGAACCACTCTGCAGGTACAGGTGATCAGGATTTGAAGTCTTAGTCATCCTTGGACCTGATCTGTGATGGCAGCTAGGGAGGAAAAAAAAATAGAGGAGCATTTAAGGAAAGTTGTACATGAGCTGAAAAGTAAAAAGAGAGAGAAAAAGAAAAATAAACAGGTGCCCTTGTTCCAATATTGGCATTAGAAACCCTGCTTCATAGTCTACTCTACCGAGCTTCAGGGCCCTCAGCAAACCCACCTCCTCACTACCCCAAGGAGCCACCAGAAATTCACCCAAGATAAAAATATGTGTATTTTGAGAAGATGAAGGAAGGCAAGCCAATGAGGAAAAGAGCTTCTGAACGGGAGATGGTGTGAGCCTTTGTTTTGCTTTATCAATCGAAAATGAAGGCCCAGAGGGATGAAATGACTTGCCCAAGATTAAAATATGTGTATTTCAAAGAAGATAAAGGGAGAAGAACTGAAAAAAACAAAAGGGAACTGGCCTGAGTGAACTTCTAAAATGGTGATGGCTTCATTTTTGGTGTTATAAATTGCAAAAAATTCCTTTCTATTAAATAGAGCAGTATTTTAAATACTCTCTACATTGAGATTGAACAGTGGTGAAAATGGAAGCTTTGCTCATTGATCCCGTTCAACATCACATCAAATAAAGCAATTTTGTAACTAGTGGTGACTAGAATTTGGAGCCAGATGCTCTCACATATCATTAATTAAAAAGGAGCCTGTTGAGTGTCTCACATGCTCAGAGCTGTGTTCGAGGCACTCCGTCTCCAGGAGAGGCACATAAATCCAGGGTGGTTCGAGAGGTGTGATGACAAAGGTGTGGTGCAGGGTGTGGGGTGATGCAAGACCCATCTGTGTTCAGGCACCAGGAAAGATCAATGATCAGGAAGCACTACGCATGGCAAACATTAGGCATATGTTTAAACATGAATCACTGCAAAAGACTGAGGCTAATGTGAGTGCTTTTCACTTCCCTAATAGCAAATGGAGCCAACAGCGCCTCTCCACACAGACTCAGTGAAGCCTGTGTGGTCTCTGTGTGGTCAGAAACATTAGTTAGGGTCTTGTCCATATCTATTAGGGGAGGAAGCCCATTTAGCAAATTAAAATTGTTTTTATTTCCCCAACTAATTGTTTTCTAATTGCTTAAGTAAAAGGTTTTGGTTTTGATTAAAGGCTTTTAGTAAATTAAATCTGTTCACATTAAACAAGTCTAATATTTAGATCATAGAGAGGCTATAGTGGTTAGTGAGGTTTGCTATGGCAAGAGTTTTCAGCATCTAAATGTTGATGCCGAATAGGCCTTAGAGATTATCTGGTTCAACATCTTATCCTACCAATGAAGCAATGGAGGCCCAGAGAGGCTAATGGATTTGTTAAAGGTCACACAGCTAGTGAGTGGGAGAGGCTAGGCCAGAGCTGCCAAGATCTGCTATCCCAGACTAAGCAAATTTTTTCAGGAGGAACACATCTGGTCAATACTGAAGGCTATAATTTAATACTCAACCTCAAAAGTAGCCTGTTCAAGAATAAATGGAGCATGCAGGAACATTAATGAATGTATTTTATACCTTAATGTAAATGATATGTTTCTTACTTTCATGTAAACTGGTCAGTACTTGTTATTTGACTGAGCAGTTGATATGGGAACATTTAACACACTGTTGTGAGAATTTGAGCTAAGTGATCTAAAGGCGCACATGTAAGTGTGCACGCGCACTTAAAATCAGTACATTCCACTATACTTTTTAGGGCAAATGTTTAAAAAAAATAATGCAGGATTTCCCAAAGTAGTTCCTTGGAACCCCACAGCATTCCTTGCAAAGATAAAATTTCCTATGAGAGGGAAACATGATTTCATGGTCTAATAAAGTTGGAAAACACCAGATAAAGCAAAGCCAACCTGATTTTTTCCTCCTTATTTTGCTCTTCTGCTTCTCTCTTTCCCCCCACCCACCCTCTTTCCTTTCCATTCTTCTTTTCTTTTTTTTTTTTTCTTCTATTCTCATCAGACCATTGTGATTCTTCCCTTTGTGAGTCACTGGAGGGCAGGGCAGGGAGTTGTGACTTGGTTTCCAGGCAGTATCTGTGGAAGGCTGTCTGAGTCATACCAGGCATTTCTTTCTGTCCAAGATTCTGGCCCCATTCCCCGGGCTTACCCAATGCTCTGCTCACACAGCCTTAGCCTAGCCTGCAAGGGCACATTTCAACTCTAATCCTGTCTATACAACACTGCCTTGTTCAACACTGTCTTGTTCAACATCTCCTGCCCTTCCTCTGCTTCTAGCTTGCTCTTCAAGCTCCCTTTGCATCATGCTGCCATGATTCCCAGTGATGCTTTAAAACTGGAGGGCCACCCAGCCCCTTCTAGCGAGCAGAGGCACCTCCTGTTTACACTCCTGCTTACACCCAGGAGTGCACAAACCCATTTCACAGACAGTCCTACGTCAGCTGCCTCAGACAAACAGGGGCCTCAGATACTGTCCCTCCTCCAGGACGGATCTGTGAGGGGCTGATGGTGGACACAAACTTTTTCCTTCCTTATCCAGTCACTTTAGTTATTAACAGCCTTGTAGAAATAAGCTTCCCTGTCTTGAAATATGGAACGACTGAAGCTACATTCCAGGATTTACGGCTCCACATGGCAGGCAGATATAATTTTTACTTGGCTGCTGTGATGACAAGATTCAGTGAGGCATTAGGCAAGTAAGTCTGAATTACTCTGCTAAAATATGGGACGTCCCTGGACCCTCAGCCCTGACTAGAGGATGCCTGATCAGCCTTGGTCCCTCTGGAGCAGGGAGATGTTTGGCGTCTCATTTCTTTGACTGGCTTAGAAAAGGGTGGGGGGGCATATTTGGCTAAGTCTCTCTGGGGATTTTTGGAGGAAGGTGTAAAAAAAAAAGAGAGAGAACTGGTTACAGAGTTGCCATTCAAAGTCAGTCACTCAGCTTTAGCTCAGGACTGCCCTCTTCTTTTGTTGTCTTCCTCACTTAACCTCTGCCCTTTTCTTTCCCATCTCCTCTGGGGATCAGGGGAGAGGAGCCGAGGAAGAAGGGGGTAGAGTACATTCTTTACAAACCTGTAACCTGTAACCATTTGGGTTCAAGTCTGTAAATAAAGGTTAAACTGAGAAGGGGCCCAAGTTATCACAATGAAGGTCCACTTGAGCTTCTGGGGAACTCTCTCCACACTGGTCAGTCTCCCCCAGACTGCCTTAAAGAAGCAGCTGCAAAGATCAAAACCCTTTAGCCATTTGGCCTCCTGAATCCAATCTGACTTGGCCCTGCCATCACCCACTGACATTTCAAATGTGTCTATTTAAAAAGGAAAAGAGAAAAGAACACAAATAGGAGAAAAAAAATATGCCGGAGATGCCATATCCTGCTAGGCAAGAAAAAGAAATATCCGGCTTTGCAGAGATGAAGTCTGCCTCTGTGTGTGTATTGGTTTTTGTTTTTTCTTTTTTGTCTTGGACTTTTCCTGTGTTTTTGCTCTCACACTGCCACATTTATTAATATGATGCTAAAGATGACTTAAGCTGTTTTTGTAGAAAGCAGTAGGGAGGGGCCTTGGGAAATGAATGGAATAGGCCTAGCTCCTGCTTAGTCACTGGGCTTTGAAGGGAGAACTTGAGGATCTGGGTCCCTCGCCAGTTGGGTGAGGGAGGCCACAAAGGATGTTGTCTGGCCTGAGACAAAGATAGCTGGCACATCTAACACAGGAAAGACATCCTTGACCTGACCTCCAGATCCCAGGCCAAGGGACAGTTTCCTGCTGGCTTGCCATTTGGTGGTCAGAGAGCACTAGGTGTGCCCACTGGGAATCTGTCCACAGAGGATTCTGAGAAGGGGGTTTTCTGGGGAATTTGTAACGGGATTGTGGCGTTCAGTCTGGGTGCTTGCTGGCTGTGTAGTCTAGTTAACATGGCAGTTCTGATTCAGTAGGTCTGGAGTGGAAACTGAGAGTCTGCGTTTCCAACAATAAATGCAAAATACAAAAAAGTCAATTTTCAGCAAGCCCTCAGGTAGCAATGCTGCTGCCGGTTGTGAACCTTACTTTGGATAGCAAATGAGCTTGGCACAAATGGGGAGCACAAGTGGGGAGACTGGGCTGGGGTGAGGGCAAGGTGAGGTGTTATGTGGAGGAAGATTACGGTGGCACTTGGTTTTCCACATTTACAATATTCAATACATTGGGCATTATGTAACCTTAGAAAAGATTTCGTCTCAATAAGGAGTAGTATATATCACAGTGTTTCTCAAAGTGGTATTCCCAGGTTGGCAGTGACAGAGTCACCTTGAGATCTTGTTAGATATGTCGATTCTGAGGCTTTTCCAAGATCCCTTCAATCAGAGGTTTTGGAGGACTGGGCAGGCAGAACCAAGAATTGGCATTTATCATGCCCACCAGCTGAGTTTTGGGCATGCTGAAGCAGTTGAATTATTAGATTCCCAGGTGTAACTGCTCTTACTTTGCATTTCAATAGAATAATAATGAAAATAGAAACACATGAAAATAGAACATTTCTTTAAAAAAATTTAAAAAATACAAGTAACTCACATATATTCAATAGAGAAATTGAGAAAAGACAGAAGCAAAACAAGATAAAATTCACCTACAATTTACTTTTAACATTTTGGTATGTGCTGTTTCAGATATTTTCCCCTATACTTTGTAGAAACAAAAATGGAAGAATAATTGTAACGAGATGTTAATGTAAAACAAACAAAACCCTCAATGCAATAGAATGTTCTCTCCAAGTCTCTATTTCTCTAATATACATTTTAATGATTCCTCTTGGATTTCTAGCTTTAAAAATCCATTGTCTATGGTCTTTTTTTTTTTTTTTTTTTGTGGGGCCCTCACCGGTGGCCAGGGAATGAACCGGCGCTGCAGAGGTTGCCGGCAGCCTGGCAGCCTGGCAGCCCAGCGCTGTACTGCTGCGCCACCAGGGGAGGCCCTCTATGATCTCTTTTTAAACATTGTTACCTTGAGCAAAGTCAAGTACCTGTCTCTATCCCTCCTTCCCTTCTCCTTCCCTCTCTCTTTCCCTCCTTTAACTTTATCTTTACAGATAAGGTAGAAAACAAGGTTTGGGAGTTTGGGAATTAATTTCCCAGTTTCAGTTAGGTCTCAACTGTTAATTTGCTGAACACACCAAGAAAGACTCATCCCTTCTCTGAACTCTAGTTTCTTTATCTCTGGGATGACACAAATAATACCTGCCTTTAACCCATTTATAGATATATTTCTGGAGATTAGGATAAAATCCATAAATCTCTTTGGATTACTGAGACAGTGATAAAGAAAACTCAAGGTACTCTTACTATTTCTTTATTACTTATCATAGAATTCCCAACTGTTGTCCTATAAGACCACTTAAAAAAATTACTTTAAAGGTAAAGACAGAATATTCTATCTTCATTCTTCAGAAGAGAAATTACTCCTCTATTCTGTTAAACATTGGTGTGATACTGACTGCAAGGGGCAAGAGACAGAAGGGGACTGTTGGTAACTCATGTAAGTTAATGCTACTTTGAATCCTATTTTTATAACATGGACCAGGTAAATTTGTATTGTCAGGTTTAACCAGAGAAAGAGGAGCCAGTAAGAAATGATGGCTAGGTGGGCAGGTAGAGAGATAGGTAGATTTTATATATAGGAGTTGATTTAGATATATGGAATACATGCATGTACACTTATATGTGATTTATGTAAGCATGCATGTACATAAAGTACATACATATATACATGTATGTGTATGTAGAACAAGGTTTTGGCTTTCATAGTGGGAGATGACTAAGTAGATTAAGTCTATAGGGGAGGCAGTCATAAAGGAAACTAGACAAGAACTTCATAGGTACTAACTAAAAGTTTTCCACAGAAGGAATATTTTCTTTCTCTAAAGAAAGGCTCAGTTTTATTTTAAAACCTTCCAAATGAGTAATTCAGGCTTGCCAGAACAATCTTCCTAGCTTAAAAGGAATTGATCAGGGGTTGTAATTACATTTGCCAAATCTCTTGAGTGTAACACCTAGGTTACTATTTCATAGAATAAATGGGGCCATACCCTAGTCAAGTTGACACACCAAGAAGCTATCACTTATTGTCAACTTACCATGCATTCAAATTTCCTTAAACCACACTTACATTCCAAACAAATACCATAATTAAATCATACTCTAGAATCAGGAAGAAGACAAGGGTGCTTACTGATACCACTTCATTTTCATTTAGTATTAGCAAGAGTAATCAGAAATCAAGAAGAAATCAAAGAACTCTAGATTGGAATAGAAGTTTTATTTGGAGTCAATATGATCTAATACATAGAAATCCTAGAGACTATGCCAAAAGCTACTAGGAACACTTAATGAATACAGTAAAGTTGCAGGCTACAAAATTAACACACAAAAATCTGTTGTATTTTTGTGTACATATAATGAACAAGAAGGAAAAGAAATTAAGAAAACAATTCCATTTATAACCACATGAAAAATTATTAAATACCTAGAAATTAACCAAGGAGGTGAAGGATTTTACAATGAAAACTATGAGACTTTATAAAAATATATAGAAGCATAAAACATAAAGAGATGGAAAGATATTTCATGTACATGGGTGGGGAGAATTAGTATTATGAATATGACTATTTTACCAGAAGTGATATATAGATTTCATTTAGCCCCCACTAAAATTACAGTGTTATTCTTCAAGGAAAGAAAAAAAAATGCTAAAATTTAGAGGAATTCAAAATAACCCAAAGAACTAAAACAATTCTGAGAAAAAAGGAGAGAAATGGAGGCATCATGTTACATGATTTTAAGCTATATTATAAGGCAACAGTAACTAAAACAGCATGATATTAAAATAAAATAAACACACACATCAATGGAACAGAATCAAAAGCCCAGAAATAAATCCACATATATATCAATACCTAAATTTTCACAAAGGAGTCAACACTATACAATGGAGAAAGGAAAATCTCCTTAACAGGGCCTCCCCGGTGGCGCAGCGGTTGAGCGCTGGGTTGCGAAGCTGCCAGCAGCCTCTGCAGCGCCGGTTCGATCCCCGGCTGCTCCCTGGCCACCGGAGGAGGGTCCCACATGGCGCGCAGACCTCTCCTGCCGCCCGCTGCTCCCCTCAGCAGTGTACTTCGGTCCTTCTGCCTGCTCTGCTCCCCGCTCTGGCTCTGGTGAATTCTCTCACCCTCCCGTGCTTCTGACTGTACCCAGTGCATGTATAAACAAAAAAACAAACAAATGAATAAATAAATAAATAAAAACATGCCTCTATTAAAAAAAAAAAAAAAAAAAAAAAGAAAATCTCCTTAACAAATGGTACTGGATGAACTGGACAGATAAATGCAGAAGAATGAAGTTAGTTGACTCTCTAGCTCCACACCCAATAATAAGCTCAAAATGTCTTAAAAACTTAGATATAAGACCTGCAACAATAAAATACATAGAAGAAAACACTGGTGGTACTTTTCATGACAGGTCTTTGGGGATTCAACTCCAACAAGGGAAATAAAAGTAAAAATAAATAATTGGTACTATGTCAAATTCTGTGCAAAAAAAATATTAATAGATTAAAAAAACATTCTACTGGATGGGAGATGATCTCACAACCGACATGTGTTTAATATCCAAGTTATGCAAAGAACTCATGCAACTTAACAACAACAACAAAGCAAGCAACCCAATTCATAAATGGGCAGTATATGTGACTGGAAAATTTTTTTTAAAGATTTATTTATTTATTTATCCATACAAACACTGGGTACAGTCAGAAGCGCGGGAGGGTCAGAATCATGGGAGGGTGAGAGAATTCACCAGAGCCAGAGCAGGGAGCAGAGCAGGCAGAAGGATGGAAGTACACTGCTGAGGGGAGCAGCGGGCGGCAGGAGAGGTCTGTGTGCCATGCGGGACCCTCCTCTGGTGGCCGGGGAGCAGCCGGGGAGCAGCCGGGGATCGAACCCACGCAGCGGAGGCTGCGGGCAGCTTCGCAACCCAGCGCTCAACCTCTGCGCCACCCGGGAGGCCCTGGAAATTTTTTTTTAAAGATATACAGAAGGCCAATAGATATATGAAAAAAATGATTATTGTCATTTCTAATAAGAGAAATGAAAACAAAATCCTGAGATATAACCTCATACCCATGAGAACAGCATATACCAAAAAGACTTCCAATGACAAAGTTATAGAGGATGAAGAGAAAGAGGAAACTTAGTACATTGTTGGTGAGAATATAAATTTGTAGCCAATTTACAAAGTGATTTGGACTTAGAAAGCTAAAAATGGAAATATCATATCATCTAGCAATCCCACTTTAGGTATGGAGCCAAAGAACACAAAATCATCAACTCAAAAAAATTAGTGCCACAATGTTTATTGCAGCATTATTTACATATGGAAGCAACTTTAATGCCTACAAAGACTTGGCTAAAGAAGATATGGTATGTCCACACAATGAAATACTATTCAGCTAGAAGGAAAGATGAAATGCTAACATTTATTGTAAAATGGAAGGCACTCAAGAAGATCATTCCTAAGTGGAGTAAGCCAGAATGATAAAGACAAATGTTGGATGATTTCACATAGAGGAGTAATATAAGGGAAAAAGTGGATGAACTGATAAAGCAAAGTGCTTATAAACAAGTAGACATTAATAACTAAACTCACATTTCTGAGGTTAAGGAGGGAGAAGAAGGGTCAAGGAGTAAAAGGGATGGTGGTGGGGAAAAAAAGAAAAATTAGAAAATATAGATAAATAGGTGATGATAAAGAATACATAGAATGACAGATTCAAAACAAGAAAGAAATGTTTTCTATTGGTAGCATCCTATGAAAATTGAAAAATTTTGCACATTTTACTTATTGCATCCTTCTTTACCCCATTTCACTTTCCAGTATTTCAGACACATGAGGACTGTCTTACTACTGATATTATGTTTATTTGAGAATTACATTTTTCATTTGTGTTACTTTATAATGACATTTTTAGAATTTTTCTTATTTTGTTTTGTTTACCATTTGTTAGTTCTTTTATAACACAATTCCATATTTGAGTTCTTTGTTGTTGATCCAACACTGGCTACAGTTTGTCTGCAAGTGATTTTTAGGAAGAGTAAAGAGGTGGTTCAGGTTTGAGCAAGTTTGAGAATATCTTTCCTTTGTATTCCACATGGATGAGTCACAATCATTTTTACTCTAAACTTTACAAGTGCTTTTCTGTTCTGTGAAGATAATTTAGATTTTCAGTTCTGTAAAGGAAAACTCTGCTGCTAGATTGATTTTTATTAGTTCTAAGATATCTTGTATAATTAAGGTTAAAATACGAGAATTTTCCTTAGGCTCTCTGTCTATGACATGCTTACAATTATTAGGCTCAGTGCTTAGTATTGTGTAAGATTTCATTTGATCCTCATGGCACCCTATGATGTAAGTACCATTAACTTTATTCTCTAGATAAGGAAACAGTTTCCTCAGAGGATGGCTTAGAACATATAGCTAGTAAATGGCTAAGCTGGGATTTCTTGTTAGTGCAATTTTTCTCTGAAAACAATGTTTAAAACACAACTAAGACGTTTTGAAGGTTCTGGTAAGTATAGTGTTTCTTCCAAGGTGGTTTGTGGAACATGCATATAAGAATTACCTGGTAAGCATGTTAAAATGCAGAACCTTCCCCCAATTTTAGTGAAACTGAATTTTTGGTGATCCATCCATTTTAACAAATGTTCTAGGTATTTCTATGTACAGTTGGAATAGCTCTGAAGTAGGAGGTAAAAAAAGTATGTTTAAAGATAGACCATCTTGGCTGTGGCTGAGTTTCAATTATTCATGTTGTTGAAAGGAAGCATTGTCAAATGTTGAGAATAGTCACCTAGATGGGCTGGGCTACCAAATGGGAGATTTCCATTGCTTGAACAATAGATAATACTAACAAGTTAATTCTACATGCAGTAGAATTTTCCCAATTTCTCTAGAGGTTGGAGGACCCGTGAATGCCACATGTCACAAGCTCTGAGGACCAATCTCTTCACATGTAATAGTTGCCCCATCACACTCAGATACAACCACGAAATGCTAGTATTTCTATTTCCAGTGCAATAGAGACAGGGCTGGATGGGCAGATAGTTCAGATTACAATGCAATATTTGGTAACAGATATATACACCAGAGATTTCTAAGACCTTTGCATTACTCTGCTTTTGCAGATAAAGGCAAGGTTTGGGGAGGAAAGGATGCCAGAGGGACCCTGAAAGTCATATGATTAACAAAGAAAAGGGGGTGGGAAGCTTATTCTCATTCCCAAGCCAGCTCAATCATTATTCCAAAGTGATCTCTAATCAAAATCCAGCATATGGTTTTTATTAATTTGGGGCAATTCCCCTACCATCTAGTGCAATAAAAAAGGATGTTGATATCATAAAAGATTATAGCATCCCTTATCAGGCTAGCAAACACAAGTGTAAAACTCAAGATAATGAAATATAAGTTGAGTTCTTCATCCTTCCCTCCCTGGTTTTATTATTATTATTTTTATTGCTGTAAGTTCTGAGGGGAAGAGATTCAAAGTTGGGTTATGAATAAATTATAAATCAGATTCATTTCCAGCCCGAAGCTGAACTTAGGGCCCAAACTTTTCCTCAACAGCCTCATTAGGGAGAGAACCAAAGTTCTCTATTTAAGTTAAACTCTATTTGTAGAATGGTTCTCCCTTATTCAACAGGCTCATGCCACTTTCTCCAGACGACAGCTCAGGACCACAGTGACTGGTCACCCTCCTTTGAGTGCCTCCCCATGAACTTCAGGGGAGGCTGGCTATCAGAACTTCTTAGCTTTGCCAACACGAGCTTTTACAACATAGCCTCAAACTCTGACCCATTCGGATACAGACTGGGAAAGAGGGAGAGCTGGTAACACAGGAGGAGATGACACCCCACCTCTGGGGTTTGCTAATCCTTTATTGAGATCTGCTAGGAGGGAAGAAAAGGGAAGGACTCTAGCCAGGCGCTACATGAGATGTTTAAGCAGGTCCCTTGCTCATCTTCTCAAACATTCTGTGAGGCAGGAATTATTGTCATCACCTTTCAGATGAAGGTGGTACTGTGTCTTAGAGTTTTGAATGTCTACTCGAGGTTACACAATAAGTTGGTGTTGGAGCAGGGATTCTAGCTCAGGCCTCACTAACTGAGAAGAGTAGCCTTTCCTATTCATTGGTGCCTGCTAAGGTTTTCCTCCAGCCAATGTGTGAGGAGCCAGGGGGCAGGAGGGGAAGATGAAAGAAGACTTTCTGCTCCATATCATTGGCCACAGCTCTTGATGTAGCCAGATTTGGGGAACAGGACACCATGTTGTGCTACCTGCCTCTTTCAGGGTAACTTCAAATGGACTTTTCCATGAGGAGAGGTTAGTTTACGTTTCCACAAGCTCAATGATACCTTTTGTGAGTCAGTCCTTATACCAGAGGAAAATTCTCACCCACAGAATTTTTTTATTTTTTGGCCAAACTGCAGTTGGCAGATTTAATAATCACTCTGCAGATTGTCATAGCACAAGCATCTAGAGGAAGGGACCACAGGTGGGGTGATTCATAAAGAAGACCTGTCACAGTTTGTGGGCGAGGGCCTGTACTGCTCCACTTAGGCTGCTAGAACAAAACACCAGTGACTGGGCAGCTTACACAGCGACATCTATTTCTCACAGTTCTAGAGACTGGAAAGTCTAAGACCAAGGCACGGGCAGATGAGGCTCCTGGGGAGGCCTCTCTTCCCAGAGGCTGCCTTCTTGCTGTGTCCTCACAAGGGGACGGAGGACAGAGAGAGATGAAGAGAGGGGCGGGGGAGAGAGATGTAGGTGGGGGCAGGGGAAGAAAGAGAGGGACAAAGAGGGGGAAGGGGAGAGAGGTAGAGAGAACTCTGGGTTCTTCAGGGGAGGCTAAAGTTGGGCATAAAGGGGAGGGCATATTCTGGTTTACCTTCCTTTTCTTGTAAAGTCGCTCATTCCATCATGAGGGTTCTACCCTGATGACCTCATCTAACCCTAATACCCAAATACTACCACACTGGGTGTTAAGATGTCAACGTCTTAATTGGGGGTGGGGGTGGGGGTGGGGGGTGGGAGGGAGTATGAGCATTCAGCTTATGACAGGGTCATGTATCACTGTGATGAGGTCTGGCCACTCTCTACTCCCCTCCGGATCTAATGCTGGGAGGCCTGGTGGGGAGGCCTGACTGCAAAGGAGCAGAGTCTGAAGAAAAAGCAGGGACTGAGCTCCTCCTCTGCTTCTGCTGCTCTTGACTTGCTCTGAACCCAGGGAGGCCTCACAGAAGGCACCACTCTATGGGAGTCCCAGGGGATTTTCTCAGCTGAGTGAATTGCCCTTCAGGCCTTAGTAACTGGGAACACAAAAAAATCTTTTGCTGTCATTGTTAAGTAATTTTTCCTCACTTGATACCTGGAAAAGAAGAATTTCCTTTTAATCTGAGCATTTTATTTCTAAAAGTTGGAAAGCATCTCAGGATAGCTTATGGAAAACGCTGGGTAATAGGTGGTGCACGAAAGGAATTTCACATTGAAGCTACGTTCCTTAGATTAAAATGCAAGGGAACTGTTTAGAGAGAAGCAGACACTGTAGATAGAGTTTGGCAGACAAGAGGTTTCTCACTAATAAGGCTAACAGTTTAGAGGAGAATGTCATCAATTGTAATATAAGTTTACTTTTCATTTAATGAATTTTAATGGCAGCTTTCACCATTACCTCCAGGAATCCACAAGAAATAGAAAAACCTGCCTGGAAACTTAGTTGATAATCGCTAAAGCAAAGTCTCTGGCATTATCTCAGCTCCATTTCTAGAACACATTATTTTCTCACAAAGCATTTTAAATATAGCACAAGAAATATTCATCATATTGCTTGTACTCCCTGCAACCTGAATGCAGACTCTCTTGGAGAAGTCTTATTTTTTTTGCATATCTTATTTTGTTATTCAAATGATGAAGCATATTTTGCATGAAGTTACACCTTTTTAGAGGCAGATTTTGTTCTGGAAAATTGGTGCCGCATTTCTATTTCTCACATCTTTACATAACTGGTTTCTTGTCAGAAGATGTAACTGTGTTTGACAACCCCGCCCTGTAATCGCATCCCTGCAGGGAGTGGGCTTCAGGGCATTTCTGTATCTCTTTAATGAGGAGGATGTACAAACCCCAGGATGAAGGTTAAAATGGACAGGCATTTCTCAAGATCTTGACTCTTTCTTTCATCCAGTTTGGATTCAAAACACAGACCCTTGTCCTCTGAGAGTCAACTTTGTCCTCAACTTAACCTTCGGATTTAAACCTGACTGGATTCCTAAAAGGGTGTGCTCCTCGTTGGCCAAGACAGAGAGAGTGTCTGCGTTCCCGTTCCCCCACAGCTGGCACTGACCCAGCTCACCTGACTGGAGAGCTTCAGTGGGGAGAAGAGGAAACACTGAAGCTTTCTTTTCTGTTCTCTTTTTTAAATGGAGTTTTTGACAGTCTAAGGTGACATTTTGCTCTCATCATTATCAAACACCAAAATCTCTGGACTGCAAGTCAGGTGCCTTTTAGAGAGGCCTGCTGCACAATTCCTTGCACAGGCATCACCTGTTTATCTCCGCGCACAAGCAAGCTCTAGCCCCAGTTCTCACAGTGATCCCACCTGTCCCTTCTAACCAGTACTGCACAACTGTAGGCGGCATTATTCCCTCTGTTTGTAGAAATGGTACCCCTGGGGCTATGTAAGTGGTACCCCCAGGGTAACCCTGCAGGCTACAATAAAGCCAGGTTAGTCACATTATTAAGTAAGAACACTTCCTACCAAAATCTTTGTGATTCCATGCATTGTAGATTTCACTGACCTTGAGTAAATGGCTCCTCAGTTTCTTCTCTAAAGCTCAAGCTACACCTCTGGGTGCTGCCTAAAACTCCATTATTTTTGGTTTTAGTTTTTTGTATTTGCTATATCAAGTGATCACAAATGTAATGGGTTGATGTAAATGTATTACCTCACAGTCCTTTAAGTCAGGTTGAGAATGAGTCTCACCAGGCTAAGATGTAGGTGCTGGCAGGCTGATGCTCTCCACTTGCGTTCCGGGAGGATCCATTTTCTTGATCATGCAGGAGTTGGCAGAGTTCAGCTCTAAGCTATGGTAGCCTGCGAGCTCTAGCTCTGTGCTGGCTGCCTGCTCCTACAGGCTTCCTCCCGTCCTTGCACACAGATCCCTCTACCTGAGAGCAGCAGTGGAGCAGCCAATCCTCATGCCGCCATTGCTCTTCTGCTAATGAATCTCTCCTTCATCCCAGCCAGGAGAGTTCTCTGCTTTAAAGAGCCACGAGAGTGAGTGGATTGGACTCATCTGGATAGCCCAAAATAATCTCCCCATTTCAATCTCATCTTGGTCACATCAGGAAATTTCCTTTTTGCAAGTAGCATGATTTATTCACAGGTTCCTAGGATCAAGATGAGGACCTGTTTGGGGGACCATTCTGTTTATCATATTCTTGACTTAATTTCTTTGCCTCTTTGAAAGATTAAACATTAAATCTAACTATGTTTTGAAAGCCTACTGTGTTTTAGACACTATTAGCTGACTGTTAATGTTTGTCTCTATCCATAGACATTTTTTACACATTTAATCCTTTTGATGACCCCAGAAGATATTATCAGTGTTAGCTAAGAATGCAATCAGTTGCAGGTAGTAGAAACCCAACCAACACTGATTCACTTGTTTTTAAAAGAGCAAGAGAGCAGCTCAGTGATGCTATCAGGATCCCAGACTCTTCTCTATCTTTGCTGAGAGGGAAGATACTCTCCTAGTTAATAGCATGCCCCCTGCAGCCTTTGTGTGTAGTAGGTTCATATAAACAACATCCTCTATTGACAGGGATAATAATATACTCAATCGATGGAGCTAGTGGAGTAAGTGAGTTAATACATTTCAGGTGCTCAGAACCATAGCTGGTTGATTTGAATGCTCGGCAACTGGTGGCTATTTTAATTGTTAGTTTTGCTTCACATCCTTAGCACTCTGGGTTTGACCTTATCTCTTCATGCTTGTTACCTCATGGTCACAAGGTGGTTGCCAATTGTCTAGTTATGACATTGAGGTCCCAGGCAGAAAAGAGAAGAGACAAATAAGGGAGAAGGGGGCAGGTCTGCTATTTATAACAGGCAACCAAACACTTCCCAGAAATCCCTACTCACCTGCTCTTGCTTCCTGGCCAGAACAGTGACCCATACTACCTTTCCTATGGTGAAGAAGTGTCTGGGAAAACATGTTTTCATATAAAGAGGAATCTGGATGGGCAAGCTGAATTCCCCCATCCCTTGCTCACTTTCCCTGTGTCTGCCAAGAAAACTGTGGCCTTTTCAGTAAAGAAAGAAAAAAGAAGTGGAACTTAGGAAGCCACTGGCAGGGGCTATGCCTCAGTTGTTGGTGACTCAGAGTTCATGAGTCTCCACGGCACACTGGGTAGAGATTTGATGGGAAGCTAATAGATGCAGAGATGGGGGAGAGCTTCTTGGTTTCATTGTGTCACCCCAAAGATATGTTCAAGGCTAAAACCCTGGTACTTGTAAATTGGACCTTATTTGGAGATATAATCAGATTAAGATGAGGTCATACTAGATGAGGTATGGCCCTAATCCAATGCTTGGCATCTTTATAAGAGGAAGGAAGCTTGGGCACACAGATGCTTAGGTAGGATGCTTTGTGATGATGGGGATAGAAACTGAGCTCTAATGCTGACGTGATTCTAACTCTGAGCAAAGAAAAGCTTCCATTTGGTACTCTTCATACTTGGGTGAGATCTCCCTGGCAGGAGAATCAGTCAAATCACCCTGTAGTCACCCATTACTCGGGGGAGAGCAAAAAAGAAAGCCATAGTTAGGTGGCAGAACTCCAGCCAGGAGCAAGGAGGCTTTGGGGGCCAGGCAAGATCCCTTCTGGGGAAACCTACATGGTCAGCACAATCTGTGTCTCAGAACATTCTGTTTTCATTTAATTCCTTTATTGCTGAGTCCTAAGTTTTACTCAAACAGCTTGCATCCTCCAGAAGTCGGCCTGCTGTCTGGAATCCTCAAAGATTCTCGGGCATCTCTCCACTGACATAGCTTAGTGTTTCGCAACTTCAATTTGATTTCAGTGTGATTGTTACTGTATCCATAGGTACCATTATTTACTTAGTATTTACTTAAACATTTTTATTTTTAATCAAAATTTACTTCACTAATGTAAATGGAAAAGTCAGGATCATTTTGTCCTAAATAGGAGACAATTATACAATTAATTCAAAGAAAGCAAAACAAATTTATTGCAGTCAAGCTACAGCCTGCAGAAGTTGGAGGCCTGCCTCCCTTCATAAGAGAGATTAGCAAATTGTAGAGGAGTGTTGAAGCTAGATTATACCGATCAAGTCTTCCTTCTTCTTGAAGGAAGTAGAGAATTGGAAATGAAATGATGTTCTCATGGTGGTTGTGTGCAATGCTAATAAGGTCAGGTTTTTGGTGAAAGCCAGGGCAGATAGACTAAACATGCACGTGTAATCCTTACACCAGCCTGTGGTGTCAGTATGATCATTAATGCCATGGGTAGCTGAAACTAAGGGATGGTGTAGGGTAAGGAAAAATGTCAGGCTTTTCCGCCCTCCCACCATCCGGATAGATGATGGATCCTTGTCCTGAATGCATGCCTGATGGCGGGCACCTGGAATAGGGTGTGGGCATAGGTAGATGTGATTCACCTGGGGCTAAGACTGGGCTTTTAAGGGTGGGGTCACGGGGATGCCAGCAGCAGCAGCAGCAGCAGCAGTAGCAGCAGCCGAAAGAGAAGCCAAGAAGCAGCAGAACGAACTCCAGAGAGACCAGATAAAGTGAAGACTTGCTGGGGGGCTGGGAGGCTGGCAGCCTCCCAGCCCCCCAGCCAGCACCCCTGCCTGCCATATGCCTGGTGAACCCCAATAAAAAACCTGCAAAAACCCACTAAGGACTCTGACTCCTCCTTTACCCGGTCTGCATGGGATCAGAGAACCTGCACTATGTCCGCTCCTGCCTTTACAGATGGTTAGTAACTAGCTGGTCACTCATCCTGTCCATGCCAGAGCCGCCTCCAACCCACCCACCACAGTGCCTGCCTCTAGATGACTTATCCCCCCATAGACAACTGGGGGAGGGAGGAGGGTGGTCTAGTAGGTTTCACACCCCAACCTTGGCCCAGCCTGACTGGGCCTTATCCACCCCACTCCAATGAGTTCGTTGAGCGTGGGGGCGGGGGGTGGGCAGGGTGACCGTATGGGATCCCAGTGACAGCAGCAGTAAAGTCTTAGTGAAGAAAACTCTAGAGGGCACTGGGGCCAAGATGAAGAAGGAATGGAGATGTCAGGTGCCTGGGAGAGAGCTCACTGCTTCACAAGAGAACATGGCTCGCACTTGAAGTCAAGAGCATTCAAATTCTGGCCACCACCCTCCCCCTTGGGTGGCACCGGTTTGGCTTGTGTGTTGAGGAAGGGGAATGATACCTCAGTAGAAGCAAAGTTCATGTTATGAGATAAAATCCCATTTCACACCCCCAGTACATATAAGTCAGTTCACCTTCATAGTCACAGCGCTTTGCTCCACCATGGAGATGGGGAGAGGGTAGGGGTGGGGGGCTGCATCCTGAGCTGCCTTTTGCAAAAACAAGAGAGCAGGGGCCTTTGAAAGTGGGTGCCAAAGTGAGGTGGCCACACCTCTGAGAGGCTTCCCCTTTAAAACCTGATTAAAAAAAAAAGTTCCCGAAGAGGCCTAGCCTCAGGCCAAACCCCATAACAGGGCAAAGGTCAGAGAGTGTGAGGAGGAAAAGGGAGGTTGAAAGGCCACCTGGAAAGCAGGCCTGTGCCTGGGTCTCCAACCCTCACCCCCATGGGCTACCTCTAACCTGGGGGGTCCTAAGCAGAAGCCTCACTTCACAAGTCACCCAGAATGCTGCTTATCAAAGGGATTTTGACTCCTAGGTGGTGGAGCTGTTGGGAGCTCAGAACTGGGGAGGTATAATAGGACCAAAAGCTGCTTTAATAAAGCACGGGGCGGGTTGGAGCCACACTCTCCATAAATCAAAGGGCGACACTAGGGCTCTCTGTGAAGATCAGTAAGACAGCGCATTGTGGGGCTGGGGAGGCTCTTAAATCTAATCGAAGGCTCTTTGAGCAAAAATACAGCCGTGACTGGAGGACAGAGGTGGCTGCACGCTGGAAAAATATCCTAAGGAGCACGCACATTTCCCAGGTGATAAGAATGCTGAATGGTTCTGAGCTGAGAAACCTTGGAAAACAATTAGCCAGAGAAGCAAGATAACCTGTTGAAATTATGGCTCTGCAGTTTACAGCTCTTAATAAATTTCCTGGCAGCCTCTCTCCAGCTCAGGCCCTGGTCTGCTTATACCTTTAATAGTTGAGGGAATTAAGTCATCAAAGTTTCATCTACCTGTCTGATTCCAGCCAGAAGTACAACTTATTTGCCTGGATACCTTTCAAAACTGCTGTCTACATAGATTATAATTTAATATATAGTGGAACTAACACAAGGCTGCCTGTTTCTTGAGTTTAAAATGTCAAAATCTGCATTTACACATTCTGAATTTTCTTCAACATTGCACACACTTTAAATAGTAATCACAAGGTAAGCTATGTAGAATTAAAAGAAATTGCACTGAGATTTACTTTTAATCTTCACTGTTCATTGCTGGAACAAAAAGTACAGGCTGCCACTTTACCAGCAGCAGCTGGTCCTTATTCTCTTGGAATCCTAGTTTTCTCATCTGTAAAATGGGGTTAATGCTTGCCTTGTTGGTATAAAGGAAACATTAGATAACTGTAGGGAAAGTATCCAGTATAATTCCTATATATTCAATACATATTTGTTCTCCCCTAGCTAAGTAAGGGGTGATGACTTGATGAATTTTTCCAGTTCAACTTGCATAGTGCTTTCATCTGGACCAGTTAAATTTAAACACCCATTGTGTGAGCTCTTCCCAACAGCCAGGACCCTGGAATCCCTAAGTAACTTATTCTTGTTGGGTCTCAAATTCCAAGGACAAGTTACTTAATTCATTTAAGCCTGTTTTCCCATAGATTTTTGAGGATTAAAGGGGATAAATTATGAAAAACACTTAGGCCGGTATCTGGTGATTGTTAAGCACTGAGGATTGTTAGTGGTTATTATTAACCTACCTTCCCACCCCTATCACACAACCTATCCTCCTCTTTGCCTCACTTCATAGGCACTTGCAGATTTCCTATCTCTGTGTGGGCGCTTGTGTTCTGTTATCTGGAAAGTCAATAACCTTTTCTATTTGGCCTGTTTACATTCTTCCCATCCTTTAAGGCCATTTCACATGTCACATCATCCATAAGACTTCCCTGATCCCTTCTACACCCAAAGTCCAAAGTCAGGTTTCCCTGGTACCTCCATCCAGAACTTACCAGTTCAGTCATGAATTTTGGTTCTTTGTGGACCTGTTTTCCTTTCTTGCTCAACTGTTAGGTCCTGAGGGCAGAAGTCAAGATTCACCCATGTTTGGGAGCTTCTGCAGCATTTTACTGTGTCTGAGATGAAAAATCTGTTGGGCTACAACTGGATCTCATTTTACTTTTGTATTTCTTAGATGGACTGTGCCGAAGACCTATGGGACAAAGGCTGTTAAAGTCATTGACACAATATTTCTATGGTGTTACACATTCATCGTTATGCTGCAAACATAGATCTTTGGGCTTGCGTGGGGAGTCACAACAAATCAAATAAAGTCTCGAGTTGAATCTTAGGTGTTGATCACTGAAGACTCTCTCCTCTTCCAGAAGACTTGGGCTATCTTTAACCATGACTGATGATCTTGGAGAATCCTGTGATTAGGAAGGTATAAGCATGATGCCCACTGATCACATTGCAAGGCTGACAGTCCGCTCCAGAGCTAGTCTGTTGAGCCAGGAACAGAGCACTTTCTCAAAAATCACAAATGAATCCAGGAAGTTCAGCTTTCTCTTTCCCTGTGTGGCCCTGACTTACCTGGTTGGCTTCTTCATGCCTCAGTTTCTTCAGCTGTAAAATAAGTATGAGCCTACTGCTCTTTGATGATATAAGAAGCAAAAAATACTGTGCTCATGAAACATTCAGCATGTATTGTAAACAATAGTTATGGGGAACAAACATGGCTACAGAAAAGAAATCTCAGTTGTCAGGATCCTTACAAAATAATCTCTAGTTCTTCTGGCTATGCCTAAATAGCATTCATTAAATCTTTATTTTAGTACCATTGTATGCAGGACTCAGTTTCCTTATAGAAAGTCAGGGAACCATCCACCTCTCCCACCTACAGTTGTTGAAAGGAACGAGTCATACAAGTGATTGCAAAGCACTTGCCTAAAATCCAAGGAATTATACAATAATAATAGTAATCATCTGTCACTAAAAGTATTTCCATCTTCGTGGGCTGTAAGTAATACATTTTCTCTTTACTTAGTCTCTCTTTACTCTCTAAATAACGCATTACCCATTGCATTTACAATCTCTGAGCTTGCTTCATGTTTTAAATTAGAATCCAGCTTGCCCAAGTGAGCTAACACCTTTCACCTCAGTAATAACACCAGGTGATCTTTAACAACAGGACTTGGAGATTTATGGTTTGGACTGAGAGGTGGGACGTCAGCAGTGCAGCAATTCAGAAAAGGCATCCTCACACCTCATTCCATCATGGATTCAACATATATTTCTTGAGCCTAGAGTCAGGTCCAGGCAAGGTGTCACAAACTCGACACTGCTTAGAAGACCACACAGTCCTGGAGACTAATCATTGTAATAGAGGTAATAAAAGTTTTATTGAGGGTCTGCAAAAAGTATCTCAGTAACATAGAGGATGGAGTTACCCCCTCTGCCTCAGGAGAGCTGCTGAAGGGGAGTTGGGGCTTGGGTTTAGTTGCAGATAATCAAGTCCCTTCCAGCCAGTTTAAACAGAAAGGGATTTAGTGTGGGGAGTTAGGTATTTGCTGGAGGAGCAGGCTCCAGGCAGGGCTTGCAGGAATAAATCTCAGCACATTACACCCTTTCCTTCAAGGGAGGGAGAGGCTACCCTGTGTAATCAGGAAAAAGTCAAATACCCCAAATGTTGGCAACAGAGCAAGCCGTGTCAGCTGTGACCCTCACACAGACTCTTGCCCACCAGGAAGCTAGAGCCTGGAAACTTCTGGAGTAACAGGAAATGCGTCCTATATTGGTTACTATGAAGCAGCCTGGGCCTCACTTCTGTCTTCTGGAGCGTTTGGTCTGATAGATAGAAGCTGGATCTTGTGTGGAAGCACAGCTGTGAAGAAATCTGGGAAAAGTGGTTTCCAGCATTAGCCCTCCGGCCTGCAGTAATCCCTGCTACTGGAGGGTGGGATGGATAAAAGGCATTTTGAGCAGGTCAGCTAAGCTTATTGTTTATTGCCATGGTACAGAGCTGCGAAATGCATGCCGAATTCAAATAAATACAAGCAATTTGAAATAACACGAGTAGAGATGTAAACCCAGGAATAACACTGCGCGAGCAGGGAGAGGCACAGAGGCTTGGTTATGTAGGGCTTAGGAATTTAGACTTTAAGCTCTAATAGGGAGCCACTGAAAGGCTTAAGGAATGAGTGTGTGGATGTGCGTGTGAGGTTGTGAATGGGGGTAAGGATTCATTTTCCTTGACTGCTGAGCAGCTGTGTATGTTAGATGCAGCGGTTTGTTGATAGATGTTTAACAACTGGCTCTCCAGAGGAAAAAGTGTGCTGATTTGTAGGGTCTATCAATGTCTGTGTTATAAATGCTCCCAACTTGGCCTGTGTCAAGTTACCAACATGACATCACGGAGCATGGAACTGGGAAGAGATGTGGACATTTGGCACTTGGAAGTGGGTTCTTGGAGTTCTGACTCCAGAACACCTACGAATGTCATGTGACTTCATTCTCAAAACAAGATAGATAGTTGTTTCATGTCACAAATGCTGACATTGAGGCTTAGCGAGATAGATACTTTCTCCAAGGTTATGCAACTAATTAGTGGTCAAACCTTGTTTTAGACCCAAGCCTGCCTGCTTTCAAAGCCGTTGCCTTTCAGCAAGACAATGTTGCCTTGAATAGAGTAAAATGGCTAGATCTCCATTTCAGGAAATTCCTCTGGCTGGATAGAGGGAGAGGTTGATATTATGGCATGAAGGAGTTCTAAACCATATATAAATTTATATTCTAGACTATGGATAAATGAGTCAGTGTATATGTGTTCCAAAAAAAATTTATTTACCCAAGCAGGCAGTGGGTCTGTGTAGTATAGAGGTCGTTTATAAGGAAGCAGGGTCAGAGATAGGTGATTGTATTGACGCTTCATAAAGATACTTGGGGGGAAGTGATGAGGGTTAGTCAAGGCATGGCAGGGTGTCAGGAAGCGTGAACATGGCTGACAGAATAGCTGACCTTCCATCACTTCAGGTGGGGATGAGTTGGGGAAGGAGCAGAGTTACAGGTGGGAAGGCAAGGATGATTTCTAGATTTGCAATTGTGAATATGTGGTGCCATTGGCCAGATGGAATCACAAGAAGCAGGTTTCCTTAGAGAAAGCTTGTTTTTAATTTGGGTATGTTGAGTTCAAAGGGTCTATGGGAAGTCCAGGTGGGGATGTAGGAGATGGAAATGCATGTGTTCAGGAGGCAGGTCTGAGTGGGAGATTGTGGGCAGCTCTGTCCAGAGATGGCAGCTGAAATTCTGGCTGTGGGCGACCTTGGAAGAGAGAGTGTGAGAGGTCTGAGAATAAGCCAATAAAGGACTTTGGGAAACACAGAATAGTCTCAAGGAGAAGGGAGAATCATGTTTCTCTAGAACAGGTAAGAGTGTTTCCAGGATGAAAGAGTTCACAGTGTTTGGCTCTGTGAGGCACTGCCCAGATCCCACTTCAGGAATGAAGGGCTGTTTTTCTAGCCACTCTGAATACCCCCAGAACTGGCCCCAGCTCTCAGCCCCCTGGGGGCTTGCCTCTCCTAAAGGAAACTGCCTGGGGCTCACCTTCCAGGGGTGGCTCACATCCCTGTGCAGAAGTAGAAGGGCCCAGCTCCCTTGTCCCAACTGAAGGGCTGCTGTAGCTCCAATTTCCCTTGTGGTGTTGGCTGAGGCCTAAGTTGGGAGCACATCACAACTCCCCCAGTTTCTCCTGCCCAGTCCTGCTTCCTTCCTCTGTCTTCTGCAGGTACTAAGTCCAGGCACGCCCCAACAAGCATCGTGCAGGCTCATCTCTGTCTCAGCATCCGCTTCTTGGGAATCCCACATGTAGCAGAGGCTCTTCCCTCACGTCCTCGGCCCTGTGACATTGCTATTCAAGGGTGAGCTGGGCCAAGTCAATCTCTTCCTTCATTAAATTAAAAAAAAAAAAAAATCAGTGGTGGGTGAAAACCAAGACTCCGGTGACTTACTGACTGAATAAAGCTTTATTTCAATGAAAAATAAAACCAGAAAAATTTATATATTCATATATAACAACATCCAAAATGTTTTCTGTGGTACAAATGGGACATCCTAAAAAGTTCACCTTATATGCCAAAATAGGATTTCACATAATTTATCTTCAGAATCTATGAACAGACTGGGTATCACAAAAGCACTGGAAAACACTGGAAATAGTGACCATATAAACAGCAGGTTTTGTTTTGCTGTTTCAGGAGTAAGCAACACTGTAGTCAGCTTAGATGGAACAGAACACTCTGCGAAAAAGCCCAGTCAAGAGACAGTCTTAAGGTTAGTTCACTCTTCACTCAGGGTTGGTAGTTAAGCTCGCCTTAAAAGTCAGGGTGAGTGTGAGTCTATTACTATTAAAAGACATGGAGGAGAAAGAGTTTCACTTAGAAGTGGTAGCTGCATATGAGATTCTGTCTTACTTTAGATATCTGACTCTCATGCTCCTTTTTATCAGGCAGCTGACTTTATAGGGACAGCTCATGGAGACTCCTCTTTCTGGTCTCATTGTAGTTATCATTTTCACCTAAATTGGTGCTGAATTCGGAGTGCAGAGAAATGCTACCGAATTCAACTCCCTTCTGCCTAATTGCACTAAATCTTGACTTTCTGTTGCTCCTGGACTCAGAAAGCAGGAGGGCGTCTAACCAATTTAGCACTGATTTGAGTCTGTTCATTGTGGATTTCAGAGTTTAATGCCAATGGGGACTGTACAGACACACATGCTTATTCATACCAAACTTTTCAGAGCACTCTAGCTCCCTGGAAATGCTAAGATGTTTTTCCAAATAAAATGAATGTTATGGCTACAGTTTAGCAGAATAAACATGCTTTCAAGGTTTGATCTCTCTGCATACTAGCTCCATGACTGACAACTCCTCAAGTTGTCAGTTGTATTTCCTTCAGAAGCTTGGTTTAGTCCAGGAAGTTCAAGAATCTGGATTAATGAATCATCTTTTAATTTTACTTAGATGGTGGCAAATATAAAGCTACAATGAGGTCTCAAATATCAGTGTGAAGACTTCCCTCCATGGGTCTGTGGATCTCACCACAATCTTGTTATATCTGCTCCACGTTGTCCTGTGGGTGTCAATGCACGTAGATCTAAAAACTAAGAATAATGAGTTTCACAGTAGTTTTTTCCTATTTTTTGTTAGTTACTCAGTCACGATTTAAGAAAATGTTCCTTTGAGTTGCTTTTCATTGCTATTACAGGGAAGCAGTGCTATTGTTAGAGCACAGTGGCTAGGTTGGGCTTCTCTCCCTTGCAGAGCTCTGAGCTCTCTTGCATGTGAAAGTTTTAGGTGGCCTCCAACCTTCAGCTCTGTACTCCTGCAGAAGGGGACAAAACCAGAGCTCCTTAAAATTCTATTGACTTGCGGCCAAAACATCATTAGGAGCCTCTGTGATGGCTTGGCCATGTCCAGTCAGGTCAGCAAGCAGGGGAATGCGTTGTTGGATCTACAGCTCCCTGTGCCACTCTGTTCCTCTGAGACAGTTAGTATCCTGAGCTACAGGGGCACACTCAATTGAGGTTTTCGAAAGTCATAAATGAATTGGGAACTTATTCCCTGCTGGGCACCTGCTGGTCTTCTAAATACTCTAAACCACCTGTTCTCCTAAAATACTTGGAAGAGATCTGTAACCTCCGGGTGGCGATGAGCGGAGGGTTGGTACGCGGACACGTATAGAGCTTACGTATGAGCCATTCTTAATGGTTGCTGGGCTTGATGGAGCCGCATCACACGTATCAGCTTGGTTTCTTTCAGGCAGGGTCAAAGGGGGCATGTGTTATACTTCAAGCAACAAAAGCACACTGCTGTCATCGATTTGGTGCCTCCTTTAATGCCCCCAGGATTGGCACTGCTTCATTGGCTGGGTGTACAATACAAAATCACACTTCCAGCAGCTGGTCCCCAGCCTGTGTGTGGAGGTGCTGTGCTCTTTCAGGTGCCCGTTATGGTGACAACAGAGGCATTCTCTCCTGGGGCCATTCTTCTCCCACACGCAGAGTGTCTCACCTCCCACTACGCCTCCTGGCTGTCCCTGTGTGGCCTTGGCCTTCATCCAGAAGGAGCCTCTGACTTGGCTGGGTCAGATAATCTACAGAAATTTGGTTGAACTGTGGTTCATACTGAAGAACTGATTTTTAATTCTTCAAAAGAAGTTATGTTTTCCCACCTGATGGCTTTCTTCTCAAAGGTTCTTTTTTAGTTTGAGGGGAATGCAGCTTTCAGCATGTTGGCCAGGAACCCCTATAGCTCACCTGAACGCCACCTTTGGATAAGCACGGTCTGGCATCCTCAACTTTTTTCACAAATTGCAAACAGTCTAAAGGTATCTGGCTTTGGAGAGATGACAGGACAAAAACCAACTTGACAGTCAATTTTCAAGAGGGCCGTAAGTAAATTGTAGACTAGAAAATGATACCTCTTAAAGTCCAGTAAATGACATGATTTAAGTCTAAAACCAGCAGTTTCTTCATTCTTGGTAACAGAACTCTCTTTTAAATTAAAAAATAAGACAAAACTAGATACTGCGTGGATGCTATGCATTCAATAATACTATAATTTGTTAAATCTTGACAAACAGGTATTCTAATCCCAGTTAAAATATGTCTACATTGAACTGAAAATTCTTTCTTTCTTTTTTGGGGAGAGGGATTGAAACACAAATGTGAAAAGGCTTAAAGTATTTCAAGGGTCACTGAGTGATTCAAACTGCTGCCCCCAGGTTTGGTGTTTCCTGGTCTCTTGTTTTGTGTTCTCGTTTGGGTCAGATTATAAATTATAGAAGTTCTGTAAAATAAGTAGAAAAAACTGCAAAGCTCAAAAGAAATTGTGATGGGTTTTGGAAGGTGGGGTTTCAGCTTTTCAAAGCTCTGTCATCTTCTCAACTGCAGACCTGGCCATTGGTAATGCCCTGACTTTTCTTAAATACAGCAGATAAAGAATGAGTTAGTTTCATATTTCTTCTCCCTCCCTCTGTTTTATTTTTTAAATTCCCTTCCTCCTCAAACTTTCCAGAAAGCTTTTCATCTTCCATTCTCCATACTGGCAACCACATGTATACACACACATACACACACACACACATCCCACACGACCTCTGCCCTCTACTACCTGCTGGTGATCAATCTCCAGAGGCCACAGTCAGCCCCTCCCTGTCCCCAAGTGCAGATGGCACTGCTTGGCACTGAGTCTGGAACTGACACCTCCAGAGCATGGCTTCCTGTGTGACCTACCCAGAGGGCCCTCTTTTTCCCAATTACGTTTTAGCCTTCCACTGGGAGCCTAAAGTCAAGCCCCCAGTTATGGTAATTACAGGCAGATTTGGGGATGACTCTGAAACCAGGTATGTCCAAGCTCTTGTGCCTGGAACATGGAGGGAGGACGGTGAGGAGGACCCAGGGAGTTTCAGCTCTCTTCGCCTGATCACCTTGGTCCTTGAAACAGATTCCTTCTGGAAACTGACTAGCTTTGCACATTCTCCCAGGATGCTAATACTGCATTTGCATCTTGCTTTTATATAAAAATGGAAGAAATATGGGAAATGCATATATCAAATCTGTGGTCTGGGAACCTGAGAAATTTTATAAATAAAGATATGTCATCTTCCTTCGGGTACAAGATATTTCAAAGAGCTCACTAGTCATGTTTGCTGTTGTTTTTTCCTTTTTCTCAATGAAAAAAACGACTCACTTAAGATGCCCATGTTTGCAGGCACTTTTCACATTTAACAACTCGTAAGGTGGCTGGAGCTCAGCCTGAGAGTGGATGATGATTCGGGCAGAGACTATCCGTGCTGCCCCTTCTGCAGGGTGTGGCAGGTGATCTAGCCGGGGAGGCACCCGGGGTAGAGTTCCATTGTTATTTGCCTTTTCAACTACCATTTTCACTGAGTGGAACAATGCTAAACTTATATCAGATATCAGGCTGTTTTTATGACCAGATTTTTTCCTTCTGTATCCGCCCCTCCTCCATCCCAAATTCTAGTCCTTTCCTTTTCCCTCTGACTAGCAGTCAAACGCTGCAACCTTGGTGAGGAAATCCTAATCTGTACCACAAAGAATTCTTAACAGGAAGATAGCCCTAAGGTCCAGAATGGGCAAAGGCGATGCTAGACAGTGTCCTTTCTGGACTGTGTGGAGCTCGGCGGTGTTCAGCTATACGGCTGCGGTCATGGGGTTCTTCTGCCGGGGGTCCTGGCTTCGGTAGAGGTACCGGTCTGGGCTGCCCCCTCGGGGTCCTGGTCTGCCCATTTCTTGATAGGCTGGTACTCTGTGGTGCTGAGGAGGGGAAGGTGGAACATCTTGACGGAAGGGTCCTTTGTGCTGGGGGGCTGGCGGAGGTGGGTAGTACTGAGGATACCGGAGATCTGCCACCCTCAAATCTGGGGGGCGTGGATAGCTTCCTTTGGGAAGATGCATAGGATGAGCACCTGGATAATAGGGAAGCTCCCGTTCCTTGTAGAGTCCTCGAGGCGCTGCTGTCAGGTAGTCTACAGACTCTCCTGGGCCTCCCCTGGGAAGAGAACAGACACATCAATGGCTACTAGGCTGGCGGCTCAGTGCCAAACCACTTTCCTCAGCTTTCCATGAAGTGTGGCCATAGCCTAGGTCTGGCCAGTGGGGTGAGAGCAGAAGTGATATGTGCCCTCAAAAAGAGAGGGCAACTCTTTGGTCCCTAGAGAAGTCACTTTTGACCAAATGATATCTTAGAATATCATATGCTGAAAAAGGCAGAGCAGCCGGAAGGAAAGAGTCTGGGTTCTTGATGCCATGGAGCCAACATGTCATCTGGGACTGCTCACACTCAGATTGGTTCATGAGAGAGAAATATATTTCTGCCTTGTTTATACCCTCTGATGTTGGCTTAGATTACAGTAACCAAATTAGTTTTCTAAAGGAGGCAGAGTTCTACTCTCTTAAAGCTGGGATTATTTGCACCCCCCCCCCACACCCCTCTGTCTCACTGAGGACTGTCCCCCTTATAATGGTGGAAATGTACAGGTTATTCTGGATGATACAGCTTCCTATGACTTGTATTCACTTCTCTCCTAAGTCTGTGGACTGCTTTTTACATGGGTCACGGTCTTGGGGTCACTCTGGATGGCCTCTGTCACATCCCTGTGTGGAGTATTTTGCTCTCCCCTCTCTACAGTTCCTAGGAAGAGTCCCAACCCAGAGCTAGGAACTACCCATCTAGAATTTTGATATAAAGCAATTCTACTGCAGAGTCAAGAAATACCACCAGATCAGTAGCAGTGTAGGAAAAGGCAAACCAGCTGTGAGCTCCACTGTGTGACCAGTAGGCACACAGAGAGGCCCGGGACAAGAATAACACTAACAGAGAGTGACCCTGTCTGGATCTCTCTATGAAGACAGCAGGCATCTTCTGATCCATTTGCCATAACAGAAGCAATACGTCTCTAAACGTTGTACAGATGACCGCATCTTATCTAGCCTGAGGTTAAACACATGAGTTCTGTTTGCAGCTCTTAAAATCCCATAAACCTTCTGTGCACATATTCACCACCACCATCCTCAGATCATTTTTTACCACTCCCCCTTTGATTATTTTTTTTTTTTTAAAGAAAAACAGCAACAATAATAATTAATGAAAAGCTCTCCAACATCGGAGTACAAAACTGGTAGAACACTTGAAAGAAATGACAGGGCTGTAAGAACAGGGTGTCTGTGGTTAATCAAGCACTGTCAATGAGGGTCAAAATCACCCTGTAATCTGCAGAGTTTGATGTTAAAACAGCTCTGTAAGCTCCCCAATCAATGAAGGTTTGACAAGCTCCAAGCGAGGGTGCATGTGGAATGCAGCATATAACACATTCATAAGGATGAACAATGGAATTCTCTCTTTACATTTTATGTCTTAATTTGGCTATGCATAATAATGAAAGATAGATCCTTGAGCTTAGGGTAATTTGGTTAGTGAGAGTTTTCAGATAAAAAAATTAAATTGTTTGTGTACAAGTTATTACGGCATCAAGCGCTATTATTCAGTGCAGTGTGCTTCGCTCTATTTTAAATTACCCATGACAAATAGAGCACAAATACATAATCTGTCACTCCAGTCCTGGGAAATAAAAGATCGAGGTTTCACCTACTCTTCCCTTTAAATTTTAGTTTTGATTTAGAAAATGTCCAGCATTCATGATATTTTTATAGTAAAATTTTTAGTCTTCCCACCCCCATGTTCCTTTTTATTTCCTTTCAGTTCATGTTAGAGATTTCCGAAACACACAAAACAATCCTTAACCTGTGCTTTCTCTCCAAGCCTACTGAAGATATTTCTCTGCATGAAGTGAAACATGTGGTTTTTCTGCACTCATTTTAAGCCCTTGGGATAAATCACTGACATTTGCAACACACAAACATTATCTGCTTTAAAATGAACATACAACCAACGCTCCCTCTGGACCTTCTTAGCGTGAGTGTTTCCTGTTTAAAATGGAAAGAGAGAAAGGAGGAATTCCAGGCCTTGGACTTTTAGGGTCCTGTTCTCTCCCTGGAGATTTCTCTCTTTTAAAACAGAACATTATAATAGACAGGCTTGCCTTGGGTTTTTAAAAATTTTTAGAGAGACAGTCCAGATCAAGTGGTGATGGGGCAGAAGCCACCCTGCAAGGTGCTGTGTGTAGCTGGGGGGGCCTGGATCTCTCCCCCTACATTTCACCCCTGTGGCCTGTCTCCCTCTCCCTGCCAGAGGCAGGAGCTGTCCCTGGGCAGATGGGGCAGAACTCGTTAGTTTTGGGGTCCCATCTTCCTTCTTGTGAGGGCAAGGTTTTTAAGTCTGGGAGTTTGCTTACATGAGGCAGAAGCCAAAAGAGGTAGCTGTTCTTTGTCAAGAAATGAAATCATGGAAATCATCTTTTCCTGTAGAACTCATCATAACAGTTATCGTTTCAAATTTTTCATAGAGAAGGCAAACAATGAGCTAGACTATGAAAACACTGTTTAAGGTTCAAAGAGAGCTGGAAGAATTTTTCTTTCTTTGATGGGGCTGTTGCTTGTAAGAACTTTTTGCTCAAAATTGAATGTTTCCTTCAGACTTTCGTCAGGGCAAATTCTAAGTGGTTGTGAATGTATATGTTCACGTAGTTAAAAAGAACAACTTTTAAACAGGAGCATAAGCCTCCTCCTTATTAACTACAGAACTCTATATGGATAAAGGAAGAAAGAGGGAACTGAAATTTTAGCTTTGTTAATCTTGAGTTTTTTCTTTTTATAATTTCTTTATTTGGGTGAAATGTAGTATTTGTGGAAAAACATAAAACCAATTCATTCCAGGGTACAAAAAATGCTTCTCATAGTGACTGATGCTATACATATTTGAGTCAACTCTGAGAAAGCTGGAAAAGCCTCCTCTGGAGATTCTGAAAACAAGGATCCAAATGACAAATACATTGGGACTTCAAGACCCCTCATTTTGCATGTGACCTCTTGAGTTTTATTTGAATATGTTATTTTTTTCTTAGAAAAACCTTTCAACTGAATATCTAACTGAAAAACCATATTGACTTAAAGAGAAACCTATATTTGCTTTTTTATAATATAACTATTTGAGAAAGCTGTTATGAAAATATATTTTTAAAATTTCACTTTATTATTGATGAGACTCATTTCTGGAAGATAAAAGGAATTAGATTTTGTTGGAAAACTCACAGGAACTATCTCAGGAGTATAGTCTACAATCACAAACATGCAATAATGAAATTGATCCTTTAAGCTAACCATGACAAAATGATATGCTATTGCCATATGTACAGAAATAACAAGGATCACCTGAGATTTCCCTCTTTTGACATCTCAGTATGTCACTCTTCTTCATTAAACAAAAAGGGACTGAAAGTAAGACCAATAAGGCCAGATAATAGACCCTGGGCACCAAACATCATCTTTTTATGCAAGAATGGAAGGCATACTCTTACACTGGGTAAGATATTGAGTGGGGAAAGGGTTCAGTAATGGAAAGACTGGATCACTGGCAAGACTTTTTATCTAAGAATGAGGTGGCTCTACGTACTGGGCTAGATGAAGAAGCATGAAGAGTTGTGTCCTCCCATCTCCCCCTGCATTACTCCTTCTTCTCCCACCTCAATTATAAATAAAATCTCTTTCCCCTGAGCTCACCCAGTAGGTCATTCTCACCTCATATGTCTTTCACCCCGCCTCCTGGCTAGGTGTACACTGCACTGGAGCAAGAACATTTGGAAGGAAGGAGCTGAGTCTTATCTATCTAGTGATCTTCCTTGGAATTTAGCACAGGGCTTCCATGTCAAAGGTGCTCCATCAATATATGTTGAGTTTGTTGAAGAACATTTAAATTAAAGAGAAAACCCACAAACATACACAGTAACCATAGAGGGTCACTGTGTGTAGGGGCTGGAGGTAGGTAGATGGGTAGATGAATAAAGGAGAAAGCAGACTCTCATTGAAAGTTAGATATTGACAACAGTTGAGTAAGACTGGTCTCAGTTTTTAAAGAAGGAGGGAGGAAAGGAAGGCGAGATGGTGAGCTGAATAACAGTTGCATTGGGTTCAACTCAGAATGACTTGTAAATGTCATCAGGGCAGGGGTTATGACATTTGTCCTGCTTGCCCAGAACAGAAGCATGATGTCTTACCTCTGTTGTTTTGCATAGTGCTGGAAACACAGTAGGTGTTTAATAAATCTTGGACTTGATTTTAATTGTGTTGACTTACCAGTGAGGTCAACCAGGACTAACGGATGCATGTTAAGTATATTAAGTACAGTTAAGTGTGCTTATTAAAGAATCAGTTAAGGGCTATTTCTGTCATGGTCCAGCAAGGAAAATTTGTTTCTGTCATAAAAACTTCTTAATATATGCTTACCATGAAGTTTAAAAAATACAGTGCATGAAGTTTTAACTAAAGGGCTGTAAGGAGACCATGCCAAAGGTGAAGAGCAGGTGTGATCACCACAGTGTCAAGGAGGATTGATGAACACGAACCGGAGGTCAAGGAGATGTTCAGTTCCTCCTTGTCACAGCACTTCCCAACCTTTTTTCCACCAGAATTCACATGATTGATGACTTTCATATAAGACCACGTGCCTAGGAGAGGCAGAAGCTAGGAATATGCTAACTTCCTCACCACATGCTGTAACTCAAGGCCCTTCCCTCCCACTGAAGAAAGAACAAGGGGAGTCAAGTGAGTGGGGTGGGGGCGTTATTAAGGAAGAAACTTATATCTGCTATAATTTATTAAAATAAATCATTTATAATCTTTAGTTTTTCAAGAGTCATGGACAAATCCTTGCAATACAGAGCTGCTCACAATTCACCTATGTGTCCCAAGGCTGAGTATAAGAACCACTGCTGTATCTATCTGATGAGCTCCTTTTAGAGGGAAAAATGGCAGGCGAAGGTGAAGAAAAAGAAGGGAAAATCAACTAATATTGAGACACGTAAGCAACCAGAAAATAGTTTGTTTTGGGAGGAGATGAGTTTAGCAGGCATAAAAATAAGGTATGCAGTAAAAAGTGTGAGGGCCATAAAGAATTTATGCGCAAAGGTGAGTATATCCAGCTTAGTCGCTGGCATTGGGTTTCTCATGGAAAAGCTTCCAAAGGGGAGAATGTTTTGTTATTCTTAATTACTGTAAAGTATGATGTGTGCTATTAGCAGCCAAACAAAGATAATTTCTTAACTTTCAAAGTAAGCCTTTACGTATTTCCTTTTTTGGTAATAATTGACTGTGGCCAAATTTGGGGTTCAAATGGAGGAAATAACATGATGTAAAACTCCCAGTGCTGTCGAAGGGAGGTCCTTGCACCCCTCAGCAGAAAGTCGACATCTGGCAAAACCACACTCCTCAACACGCCGCTCATGGATTATTTAGTGGCTGAGCTGGTGTTGGTGCTTTCTTCTCTGGTTCTTTCACAAATACTAAAGCTAAAAAAGATCAGCGCAAACTAATATACTTGTAGGCGCTTGGATCGCCCATGCTGTGTGGACAGAGATGCTTTTAGTCTGTGTTTGGAATTCCTTTGGTGTCAGGTTTCCATTCACCAGGCCTTCATCCTTGGTCCAGGCACGAATGTGGTCGGCCAGGATTAGCAGAGCCCACTGCAATGTGTATTACGTCATTTTGATTTCTGCAGATTTTACAGAATCATAAAATATAATGATCATTTGATGGCTGATGCTATAAAAACAATTTTAGAAAAAAAATTCCACTTTCATCACTCGCTTTTCCCATTGCTTTATGAGGTAAGGACTCTGCTGTTTGCAAAGACCTGGAGAAGGAAAAGATTTGCCATCAGATACCTTTAGTCCTTGCTAGGACCAAAGACATGTTTGCAAAGAAAATGAAAGAGAAGATACTTACTTAGTGAAGTGAGGTGTTCTACATACACTTTATTTATGTTATCTGGGAAATGGCCCTTAAGAACATTTCATCCTATCAGTAGATGGGAGGTATTCCCTAAAAATGGTCTTGCTAAAATAATGCCTTTTTTGGGGGGTGGGTGAGGTTCATAAAGTGGGTGCCGAGGACAACTAGAAAGGGCAAACATGAGAGTTTATGCACAGAAGGAATTGTGAAAAACCAAAACTGTTGAGAGTGACTGCAAAGAAAAGTCAAGAAATTCATTTGAACACTGCCTGCACGTAATCACCCCGTCTTTTTAACCACAGAAGAGGTCTTATTTAAAGAGAATGGCAATCAAAGGAAGAAATCATGACTCGGTAGGCCACTAACATTATCTCTCTTTCAAAGTAGTTCCTGGAATTTCAATATCTAAACACGGGGGGTTTCATCCAATTGTCATGCAAGAGACAACAGTTCAATTTTAAGGTCAGACTTGGAGGGCCAACAGGTTCTGAAGTGCAGGGACCTGAATTCTAAAGAAGGCCTCCCCCAGCCCTCACAGAAGCATGACATAGGATTTTGCTCAAGGTACCTGCCTGAAGACAGGACATTCTAGAAGTGAAAGGCACTGCTCTTCCCTGTTTCATTTAGATTATTTTTTGAGTAATACCTGAAACTTTTGAATAAGATATTCATACATTGCTGCCACCTTTTTACCTGCCCCCAAGCCCATGCTGTTAATTTCTGAAGTCTGGGCCATGGGAGAATTTTGATTAAAACTACCTATCACATCAGATCATTAGCATTCCTTTTCTCAAGGGTTAGGACCACAGCAATGGAGTTCTGAAGTGTGTGTGTGTGTGTGTGTGTGTGTGTGTAAAGGCTTCCATACCATGATTTCATTTAGACCTGGGAGCATCCTGCCATTGTACTTATCTTATTCTGAACTTTGCAAGTGGAAGCACTGGGGACCTGTGCCACTACTGCATTTCATAAACTCAGCCCTGTGCTCCAAACTGGATTTAAACTTCCAAAGACCAAAGCTTCCCAGCACAGCAGCTGTTTCTGGAGTGGCTCCAGCATGCCAGGTCCCATCCTAGCATTTTCTCCACATTCACATGTTTATTTATTTATTTATTTATTTATTTATTTATTTATTTATTTGTTTATTTTGTTTTGTTTGTTTGTTTATACATGGACTGGGTACAGTCAGAAGTGCGGGAGGGTGAGAGAATTCACCAGAGCCAGAGCGGGGAGCAGAGCAGGCAGAAGGACCGAAGTACACTGCTGAGGGGAGCAGCGGGCGGCAGGAGAGGTCTGCGCGCCATGTGGGACCCTCCTCCGGAGCAGCCGGGGATCAAGCCGGCGCCGCAGAGGCTGCGGGCAGCTTCGCAACCCAGCGCTCAACCGCTGCGCCACCGGGGAGGCCCCACATGTTTATTTTCACAACAACATTCCAAGGTCAGTACTGGTATTATCCCTGGTTTGCAGATGAGGAACTGAGGAACAGAGATTAAGTAACCCGATCAAGGTACACTGGAAGTGGCAAGGCCCAGAATCAAGTCCAGGCCAACTAACCTGGAGGATACATGTGTGATCAGGAAGCTGGACCATTCAGCCTTTCACCTCTCTTGCTTCGACCTGCTCAGAAGGTGCCTATCGGCAGCAAGTGAAAGAAATTGGTTTATATTTAGAAATTCATTCAAAAAGACTATGGTAAAAAGGCAAAGAAATTGTCTGTGGGTATTTAGGCTTTTAAAGATGCCCAAGAAGGGGAAGTTACTGATAATTTTATTCAGAGACCTTTAGCTACTTTTCCTTGGGGGAAAACACAGATTTCTGGTGTCTCTATGAAAATCAAAAGACACATTCATGTGTTTCTGTTTGCAAGGCTCTGTGTTCAAGGCTACAAATTTGAATGTTGGTATCATTAAGAATCAATGGTGTGTTTATTAAAAAAATAGATTCTGGGACTTTAACCCCAGAGGTGGGTTGGTTTGAAATGGGAATGGGAACCCACACTTTGCCCAAGTCCCCTGATGATTCAGATGCAGGTGGTACATGCTTTAAGGAGTCATACTGTGTCCATACGGGTTAGGAATATATGTAAAACTGCTCTTCAAACAATCTGGAATCAAATAAAACCATTGCAACAGAAAGCAATTCAGCTGGAATGGGCACATGAAGATATAAACAACAGGAGTAAGGACATAAAGTTGAAAAATCTTGGAAAGTGGAAATCACAGGTATTTTTTGACACTGACTGGTGAAAAGTGGGTGAGTGAGAAGCTGCTCAGTCTGCAGAGACTGTGTGGAGCCTGCTCATGGAGAACCACAAAGCCAGGGGAGGATTAAGGATTGTGGTTTTTATTCAGTAGGATTTGAAGGCAGGAAGTGATGCCAATTACCCATGGGACAGCTCCACTTGGAGGTTCCTTAGGCACCACACACCTTACAGGCATACTGCTAGCTAATGACCTCTCCCCAGATCTGCTGCTTCTCCATGGGTCCCTTTGAAGAATGATGTAATCTACACAGTGAACAATGCCAGAAATCTAGACTTCTTTGCCAGTCCTGCTCTAGCCAGACATGAGGTTGTAGAAAATGCTCTCTTAAGTATTCTCACTGCCATGGCCATACTTTAGGTTTAAACCCCTTTCTACTGGACTAGTCATAGCATATTAGGACAGGCCAGATATGGCCTCCCAAAGGAGCAATTCAGCAGCATAGAGCCAAGTACATGAGAATGCGGAGGACAGTTGAATTTTGTAACCTTCAAGCCAGCTGCCACCAACTTCAAAGTAATTTCAAGTGTGTTGTACTTATTCTCCAATGAAAAGACATGGCATGATTTCTAAAGACTGGAGAGTTCCGTTTTTTCTTGGGAACGGTATGAGCATTTACATTTTTTTGGATATGATTCTCTCACATTTAAACCCTGACAACAGGCAAAGTCTTTTGTTTGTGTCTAAAATTGAAATCTACCTGCTACCTGTAAACCATTTTTTTTTAAGTCAGGTAATCTTTTCCCATAAATGTGTGAGGTCTTTATGTTTCCCAAACCTCTGGGCTCACTTTCTACCTAAAGAAATAAGCATGGTGGTATTAGTATTGGATTTTTAAGCAGTTGAAAGACAACTGGACCAGAAACCAATGTAAACAGGAGCAGCACTGGGTTCGCTCTGGAGAGGACGGATTTGACATCAGCACCTCCAAATACTGACTCCATCTCATCTCCAACCATGCAGGTTTCCTGTCCAAAGGGTGTCTCTCATCCTCTTCTCAATAGTGACAAGGGCTTCCTGGTCCCAAATTTGATTGGAGAGGGCACCATGAAGGGAGGAGCCCCATCCCAGAGCTCACTTGGGACTAGGGGAGGTTTGCATTTTGATAACTGATTCAGCCACCATTATGCTGGGCTGTGTTTTAGAAATTTATACTTTAATAATCTTCCTGATGCCCAGCACCCAGGCAGTGGGCCCATTCTCCAATTTCTACCATATAATAAACCTAAATATTTTGGACCTCTCGCTATTAATTTTGATGTGTTATCTAAGCACCTCATGATCATTGTTACCAAAGTGTGGATGATAATTCTCTGCCTTCGTCTCCCATCTGTGCTAACAGTTCCCAGAGCTGCAGGCTGAGCCAGTGGGCACCAGGAGGCTGTGCCCTTGGCCCCACTCAGCCCTCCTGTCTGGAATCCAGCTCATTATTGCACAAAGTGCTTTGGAAACAGCATGAGCACGGCGCTCCACACAATGTCACATTCTTGAATTCAACTTTCATTTTTGCACGTGAAATGGATTTCGAACACAAAGGTGACTGAACTGTATTGTCAAAATGATTTTCAACAAATAATATAAGATATTAGGAAAGTCTTAGGGGCTGATGACTAGAGCTGATCACCCATCCTGCTTTGGTCTCTTCATCTTCTGCTAATCACTACATGGCCAGTAAAAAAAACTGGTTGTTAATATCATTACAGACCTTTTACTCAGAAATCTCCTTTTATTGAAATGAGAGCCTTCTTTGTCCCTTTTTCTTTCTGCTGCCTGACAGTCAGCCCAACTTCTTCGGGTTCCATCTTTGCCTTTGATGATGGCAAAATTGAAGAGCTGGCAAATCAAGGCTTATAATAGCCCAAGCTGATTGGGGCTATGAGATGACTCGGCACTCAAAATTACTTCTTTTTCTTCTTTGTTCCTTTTTGTCTCAAATGTTCTTGTACAGTCACTGTCCTGAGCTTTCTCATATCCCCTGCTCTTACCTGCCCCCCGACTCCCTTTAGCAAACTAATATGTGGGTTCAGAGCCATTGATGAGTGCTTTTAAAAAAAAGAAAGCAGACCAAGCTTTTATTGTGAGCGGGTGCCTTCAGATGTCATTTCATCCTACATTTGTTCTCTAACTCCCTGATTATTGATTTATTCCTTGAAGAATTCAAAGAAAACTGTACATTCACCCTCTCTTCTATTTCTTTGAGTGTTGCCTTATTCTCAGTCATCTTTGCTGCTGGTATATGTACCGATATGAAAAGATAAATGCATTTATCACATGCATTCTATTATCAGCACGGCAGCAACTTCAATTCTTGAAATCAGTCACGAAATGGAAGCTTTAATAATTTAAATAAAAGCTTATCATACAAAAGCAAATATTTACAAGTATGAGTTGTCTAATTTAAAGAAATTAATTAAAAGTAAATGCTGAAGTGATTTAAAACTAAAGAGCCATTACCAAATAAAACATTATTTACCATGTAGCCCACGCCTGCTTGATTTTGAATTTCAGGAGAGGAGGGATCCAGGCTGTCCCTTCACTTGTGGTTTCCAAACCCACCAACCTACTTGGGAACCAGTCTCACTTGCCCATTAGGGCGGGCAGGTGTTCTCAGGGTTTGACATTCTTTAGGGTCTTGGGTCTCAGGGCCTCTAGATTCAGCATGATGGGGAGAGCATGCAATTTAGAGGCAGAAGATTGTGTCTGACTTGAGAAATAGGATCTAGGTGACTTAGCTTTTTTGGAGCCTCGATGACCTCATAGGTAAAATAGGGATATTGTAACTGCCTTTCCTTCCTTTGCATACTAGTGATGGGAACTGAATAAGAAAAAACAAACCAACAAAAAGACCAGCATACCTTGGTCCTCAATACTTATTGAATTTGAAGTCACATTCAATTACTATTAAGATAAATAAAATGGGATCTTCTATGTAGAGATTAAGGTGATTGTCTGAAGACCTAGAATGAGCAAATAAACAAATGCATAACAAATCCAAAACCAATGACTGCAGTGTGGGCTCTGTGTCCTACTCCACACACTGCACACCCTTGGGCTAGTCAGGAGTATCCTTAGCACAGGGGCAACCTGCACAGCCACAGAATATATACCTCCAGCTAGTCTACCACGCACGTCTACAAACTTTCAGTTTGCTGCTGTCATTCCAACACTGACTGCTTTGTCACATATGTATCAGCCTCCCTATTATTCTGTAAACCCAGGCCTTCCTTTCCTTCAAGGCCACACTGATCTGCTTCTCTCCTTGCCGGTTCCCATCTGCTCCAGCCGCTGTTTATACTGCAGCCCCTGCCTGTGGGGATAACTCTCATCTTCTAGATTCTGCATCATCACATTAAGTTTGCATCCTCTGCTACCAGGTGTATGTTAACCAAATTCCCCACTTATAGGCATGACAGTGCCCTGGGAAGTAGGCTAAAATTTCTATCACCTACCCCAGTCAATTTTTAAATCTTGAAAAACACAGTAATTCTCCATCACTAGTTCTGTGCTGTAAAGAACTACAGAAGGGAGAGAGCCAGGCGGGGCCTGGGATAAAATTGCAAAGATAGGGTCATATCTCAGGGAGCTTCAGTCAAGTGATTTTACTTTTTCAGACATTATCTTCAACTTTGTAAAATGAAGACATTAGAATAGGGGCCCCCAATCAGCACCAGGGCTTACAATTTCATGGCTCTTCCAGGAAACTACACAGGCTCCAGTCCTAATTGGCCTCTGATCACACGGCTGCATTTCAGCCTGACCCCTGCAAGGGTGACCCTGCCTGGACTTCCTCACTTATCTGTGCCTTAGTTTCTCCATCTGTAAAGTAATATGTGCTTTTCTTCTCACAAGAGAGACTGAAATGACAGAGGTGAAAGTGTACTGGAGGAAAATTGGGGCAGAAAGAATCTAAGATCTGATATTACCCTGTGCCTCAAAGGTTGCAGTTATAAGGGGAGACTTGCCTTCCCTAAAAGGATTTCCAGATCAGCATTAGCCATCCCCACTGAGCAGTATTAGGTAGGTATTTGTCTGGCAAACAAGGTGCTAGGACAAGTTTCACTCTAGTCCTTGGCAGAGCAGAACCAGACCTCCGTTAACAGAGAGGTATGTCCCATTTCAGAAAAGCTGGGCTCTAATTTACCTCGTTGCCCCACACATTTTATGAGGAATGTATGGAGTTAACTGTTATCAGGTGGTTAAGCAATTTGATGAGGTGTGAACTAGCCCTTTAATTGTTTTATTTACAACACACTTATCCTTTCCTACTATCCCACTGGGGAGTTCTCTTAGTTGATTAATTTTAGTTAGGTTAAGTGAACGACAATTTGGTGAAACCAAAAGCTGAAAAATATCCACTGGAGATTTTGCAGTCTTACAGTTATTTGTTAAGTGAAGTTAAAAGAATCAATAAAACAACCACCACAACACAAAAAGAGATTATTGTTTATCATCATCATCACCATTTACAATATAACATGGGCAATAAGATGAGGAAAAAAAATAACTAAATTTTAAATCTACTTGTTTTTCTCTGGATACTTTATCTGGTACAAAGAAATGGCTTCAGAGGAACATTTCCTTTGTCAGGAGAAGGTAATCAGAATTATTTTTAGGAGCCAAAGGCTTACTTTTAAAAAATAATTGTATTATTTTTCCTCTTTAGTTTTAAATGTGGTTGGATGACACTCCTAATGTTCACCTAGCATGGAAGACCATCTAACCCCTTGGTTGGTGTAAGGTCAGGAACAGGACACAGAGCAGGTTTTCTGATCCCATGCAGACCGGGTAAAGGAGGAGTCAGAGTCCTCAGTGGGTTTTTTGCAGGTCTTTTATTGGGGTTCACCAGGCATATGGCAGGCATGGGTGCTGGGGGGCCGGGAGGCTGGCAGGCCTCCCAGCCCCCAGTAAATCCTCACTCTATCTGGGCTCTCTGGTGATCTCGGCTTCTCTTCGGCTTCTGCTGCTGCTTTCTCGGCTTCTGGCGTCCCTGTGACGCCGCCCTTAAAAGCAGTCTTAGCGCAGGTGTACCCACTTCAGGTGCCCGCCATCAGGCATGCATTGGATCACAGGGTTCCCTCATCTATCCTGATGGCGGGAGGGCAGAAAAGCCTGATACCTTTAACCTTACCCTACAGTTGGTGACGGTGTGAAATGAACACCAAAATATCAGCTCAAGAACCGACAACAAGGCATTGCATGAGGAAGTCAGGAAATGGGTACAGGTAGTTAGTGAGAATCAGGGACCCCAAAACCCAGGTGCCCAAGCTCATTTATCAAACCGAATGAGGAACAATCATTTGGAGTCACGGTGCCCCCAATATAGTAAAATCTGAATCTTCAGAAACAAAAGCAACAGACCAAAGTTCGTTTTAGGAAAGTGGGCCAAGTAACCTGGGAGATTCAGTGTGTCCCAGTAACCTAAAGATCCCATGGGCCTCAACCAAGCAGCATGAGACACAACACCGAGACACCCAACATGTGAACCCCCACTCCTTTCCCACCCAGCAGCAACACCCTCGGGACTCCACTCTGCTCTGAGAGCTTTCCTGTCCTTCCTCTTATCTGTCAATAAACTCCTTCTTTTCTGCCTA
Organism: Talpa occidentalis; assembly: GCF_014898055.3. NCBI lineage: Eukaryota > Metazoa > Chordata > Mammalia > Eulipotyphla > Talpidae > Talpa > Talpa occidentalis. The sequence goes on along the minus strand of NW_023603184.1, from coordinate 127,327,936 downwards.
ACACTGGCCACAACATCGAATTCTTTCCTTGCTGAGACAAGGACTGAGAAGAGCTCCGGACCCCACGCCAGGACCCCAAGCCTGATTCAGTATGAGCCCTTAAAAAAAATCTATCCCTAAGGATATTACAACCTCGCTGGGGAGACAAAGAGATGAAAGACAAGACGGGGTGAGTTTGCTCAATGCTGAGTAGGTGCCCTGGGATATCTGATAGGGTAAGAGCTCTGATGAGAGGGAGCGCTGAAGGAATACTGAAGAAGAGTTGGACTTGGTAAAGCAGAACAAAGGGGATGGTGAGCCATGATAAGACTATAAATAAAGAAGTTGAAAAACTGCAGGATACTGGGTAGAAAAGCTTAGAGGCCAGAAAGTGTTCTTGTGTGTAAGTGTCAAGCTTATCTGTCCTAGATATCATTTCTTCCTGATGCCTAATTTCTGAATCAGATGTCCCTTTAATGAACTTACGGAGTAATGTCAGTAATATTAGAAAATGAAGTCATGATTGGTTTAAATTTATATGGTAAGATTATATAAGATCATGGAAAATCTTTAATATAATGCAGACTTTCTGCTTGCATAGGAAATATTCTGCCTCTATGGAATTGCTAAACACTATATTTAATTACCCCTTTTTCTTGTGTGTGTCCCCCAATATACTGTGAGTTTTGTGATGAGGAGGACTATTACTGAATTCACTGTTGACTCCCCATGCCTGGCACACGGTAAACCCTCAATACAATATTTATGAAATGAATGCTAGCTGGATTCCTCTTGTGGATAACTGACAAAAAAAAAAAAGTTCATTCAAGTTTCAGCCTTTCGTACTTCTCTGCCCCAGCAGCTGGCATTTTGCTAGTGGCTTAGTGATCAAGCTCCCTTCTCAGACACAAGCTCCAATAAATGGGTCTCTGTTGAGAAGGTCGGCTCATCTGTGCTGCAGTAAACAAGAGCACTGGGTTCAAGTCCCACTCTGCCACTGGCTTTGAATGAGAAATTTCAGTGTTCATTTTCTTTACTCTAAAGTGGGGATTGTAATGCCAAGTTCATGGGGTTGTTGGGAGAGAAGATGAAATTAGAGAAGTATGGAAAACACAGGTAAGCGCCAAAGCCCTATTTAATTGTGTCATTAATTGGTTTTAGTATTACCCTTCTTCTTTCTCCAGACCTGAGGTTCTGCCCTGCCCATTAAAATCCTCAAAGGAGTGAGCTCACAGTCCTCAATCTTCCTGTCTAAGACCAGGGAATCTTCACTCACTGCTGGACCTTTATGATGTCAAAAGACACTTCACCTTTGGGTTTTAACACATGACCCCTCAGGCTCCTCTATGCCTGTTGGTGTCTTGAATTTTTGTCCAAACCTTGTCTCTGATGGCCTCTGTCACCAGACTCCCTCCTTTTTTCTTTCTCTAGGGGTTTCTTCTGATCCCCCCTTCTACCTCCAGAAATTCCTGTATTCAGGTCTCACCCAACCTTGAGCTGACCATCAACACAGGCCCTAATACAAGTCTCAGGGAGTCAGGCATGAACAGTTCATTCTGGCTTCCTACTTAATGAATGTGTGACTTGGAATAGTTGCTTATCCTTTACAATACAGTCTCAGTTTTTTCCTCATCTATAAACTGGGGATAGTAATGGTTGTCTGCCTCATTGAATAGTTAGTAGGGGTTAACTAGAGTGTCTGTAAAGCCATTAGTATAGTGCCTGGGCATGATAAGCAACAGATAAAGGCTGACTATTATTATTGGTATATTTTTCTCCCTGATCCAACTTTTTATTGCTTATTCTTGATTCCATAATGTCTTACATGCTCTTCTCAGTCTTTCAAACATTCAAATGTTTTCAGAGCCTTTCTTTTTAATCCAAAAATCTGCTGCCTCCAGATGGAAATGAGGCAAGTTATCACTGCTTTCCCAAAATTTATGGACTATGTTCATAAAAAATTATACAAAATACACTAAAATGTACATTTTCTAAACAGTTGTTCTTTTTTATGTTGTCTTGGTTATATTCTTTACGTTTAATTTCTTTTGGTATGTGTCCACATTGATGTCACTCTTGGCAGACTTGGAGTTGGGTTTGGTCACATTCTCAGAGAAACATAAACACAAACGCATACGTAGGCCACTCTGAAGTGGGTTAGAGTTACTTGCGTCCAAACCCAAAGGAAGTTGAGCAGTTGCCAAAAGACCATCAAGCATGGTCTCAAAAGAGACATTATGCCCCCTGTTTCTCTTGTCTTTTTCTTTTATATGGAATTATCTGGGTGGATGAAACATTGGGTTGCATTTGTTTGAGAAAGCTTAAAGCCCATGGGTCAGATGGTAATCAGTGCTGGAAGCAGAAAAGTTTGATGCATTGATTTAGTGGATAATTTTTTTAGGATGTTGGCACACATTCTACTTTATATGAGTTTGTGATAAGAGTTCCAACTTTCCTTTTTTGATCTTTGATTCGCTCTTTCTTTCCCCCCTTGTTATCAGAGATGGGACAGTAGAAAATTGCTGATTTTTTTATGCCTAGCATTTGTCCCATTTTGTTTCAGTGGAAGTTTCCCATTCTCTAGGGAATCCTCCAGTACAAGAGACTCCACCTGTGACACCAGAAGTGGTGTGTGACCTAGACCCAGTGACCTGGGCATTCCACCCATTTGGACTCAGTGGTTGTTTATGGTTAAGTATGTAGTCCAATAAAAACCACCTTTTTGGATATGTTGAAATCAAAGAATCCCTCTTTTGTTAGAGTGGCTGAGAAGATAGGTGGTAAACCTGGCAGTTATATCAATACTGCTGTGGGAGAGCTTGCCTGAGGATGGAACCAACATAGCAGAGAATGAAGCCCCATCAAGAGACATTCTCTGAGTTCCTGGGTAGCTGTATCTGTAGATACATATATCTTTCAGCCTTTTTAAAGTGATATTTACCAACAGATTTTTTTCCCCTCTATTGAATTACAGGAACATCTGAGTAACATAGAGGGAGAATAATACTGCTTACCTCATGTTTGTGTGTGATGGAGGAACCTAAATCTATAAACACAAGTTCTGTGGAATAACATACTTTGAGAGTGCAGGTGGCCATTCACTTTGGAATCCACCTGGGAGAAAGAAGCTTCGTTGTAGCTAATGCTGCCCCAGCTTAGCAGGGTCTCCAACACCTCTATGATGGAGAAAGAGAAAAGCAAGAGACTTAGAACAACCCCCTCTTTGAACTGTGATAAAGCTGTGTTGGGTCGGGGAAATGAAGAGGCATGGAATGTGCGAGGGTGCCTGATGGGAGGGTTGATTCGTGACAAATTTCTTTTATGCTTAGATGCCTGCACCTATAACTGACCTTCATAACTACACATACAATGATGTTAGTCTACTTCTGAGAAAGTGAATAATTCCAGAGTCTAGTCCTTTAGCAAATGTCAATACATAACAACAATGAGAGTGTGCAAATAATTAGCCCTTTGTTGTATACATATAAAACATATCAGTAAAATTCCTATCTGCTTAACCCAAAGGTGTAAATAACAAGGAAGATACTAAAATGAATTTTTCATTGTACCCATCTCTTCTGGTCTGGTCCTCTTCCTTCCAGCCACAGAAACATGCAGATTTTTTTGGTTCCTCATCTCCATCTGTGTCTCTGTTCAGAGATACCATTGGAGATGGGATTGTCTCTGGAGTGGATGTAGGAATGGAGGACTGGACTCTCATTCCACGGCATACTGATTTCATGAAAAGAGCAATAAGGCTCCTGATGTTTATATGTCAATGGCCCTGAGAACACAGAAAGTAGTTTTCTAGGAGCAGAATAAAGATTTGTGTGGGTTCTCTCCTATGCTTCAGACACTATGGTCAATATGAGTCAGGGTATCCCAGGAGTCCCTAAGAACTGAAATTTTCCAGGGACATTTAAGGACCATAATATCAAAGATTCCCAAGAGCTCCAGCTCTGCCACAGCATGACCTGGAAGTAAAGTCCAGAAAAAAAGGGACCTCTCGTTTCTTTTCTCTTTTCAAACATACTGGTCTATAATTTACATTCAAGAAATATGTTCATTTTAAATGTTCAGTTGCATGAGATTTTCCAAATGTACACATCTAAACCACCCCCCAGAATCAAGGGTAAGGCTTTTCATTTCATTTTGTTCAGCAGTTCCTACTTCCTTACCACATTCCACAACTCTACATAAGACACAAATAAAAACCCACACTTGAAAAATTCACTACTTGTCTGGGTAAACTGCAATCACTCATGTTTGATAAAAATTGCTGAATGCATTAAAAAAATCAAGGTCTGGATGGATAACAAAAATGAGACATTTGAGTTTTGGAAAGAATTCCCTGGGATACAGATACAAACTATTCAAAATTGAAGCTTGGAAAACATGTCATGTCTCCTCAATCACAATTATTCAATTGCTTTATGCATTTCTGTTAGTAGAAACCTTTCCTTAAATCACAAAAATATAATTCCCCAAAAAAGAATGTGCTTTCTATGAAAGAATTCTCATGACTCAATTGGAAAACCCACAAAATTGAACATAAACCAAGTTTTCCCTTAAACTCAATGTGATTGAAAATAGGGAACTGTCCTTTTTGACACCATCACAGTAAAACATCTGGAATTTTCTCCCACAATTGAAAATTCATTCCTGTGTTTTTGCCTTGCTTTCCTTTTATGCCTTGAAATTTAGTTGAATGCTTAATGTATGCCAGATACTATGCCTGGGAGAGGATACGGGGTGACAAGACCTTGGGGGAGCCTTCACTTTCTATCTCCTGAATCCACCCCCATTCTCATTCTGCTTCTAGTGGCTTTGCTGCTCTCTGCAAAACACAGCTATAGATGGGAAACTGGGAACAAAAAGGGGAACAGATAAAAGAGAAATAAGAGTAGTCCAGTAAATTTTCCATTGATGAAAACTAGCAATTTTATTTATTTTCCCACCATTTGTCATGGCTAAGGTTTATGGTAGAAAAGGATTCTAAAAATCCAAACTGAAGAAAAGAAAATAACCAATGAGAATAAGCCAGTACCCGAAGGTTGTCCTGAAACACAGACCTCTCCTTTTGCAGCTCTGTCTATCTATGTTAGGAAACGAGAAAGCCATTAGAGAAATGAAAGTCAACGCCAACACAGAAGTGCCAGAAGTTTCCAATAATTGCTGTATTTCTTACATGTCAGAAATTTCGGTGAAGAGGATAGACTTTTTGATCACCATGGTGTAATTATTCAGAATATTGGAGTGGGAGGTGGGTGACTAAATATAGATAACTTGCAGGTTAACCATCAAATCTAGATCTGATCGATTCTAGTGCTGACTAGGAATCCTTTTAAATTAAGTAGCTTTTTCATGAAAACACTGAGAAGTAAAGCAAAATCTACACCACAAATATAATTGTGGTTTATAAAGGAATGAAAACAATTCATAAGAATTCCTTGACCAGGGACTTCTGTGATTTTTCAAGATGCAATAAACAGCCAGTCTCCTTTAGAGAACACCATTGGCTCTTTGAGACCTATGATTCCGATATCAGTATCTTAGACTGGATGCCACAGAGCACTACAGTAATGTATGTCTTCTGGTTGACTATGGTTATGAATACGGTTCCTGAGACACACCAATATGAGACTCACTTCTTTTTTTTTTTTTAAGATTTATTTTTATTTATGCATACAAGATGTGGGGTATAGGCCAGAGGTACAGGGGGTGAGAGTATTCACCAGAGACAGAGTGGGGAGCAGAACAGGTGGATCTACTGAAATACACTGCTGAGGGGAGCAACGGGCCAGACGGGAGTGGTTTGCTGCTCCATGTGGGTTAGCTCCCTGGCTGGGGATCAAACTCATGCCTCAGTGGCAGACTGATAGTTTTGATAGTGCCAACTTTAACCCCTGAACCATTAGGGAGGCCCAAGATTCACTTCTTGAGACCCATGGATGGAAGTGGATATGTTGTTATAGAAGCTTACTGTTGTTGGTTTCTTGGAAGACTCAAGAAATTTACAGTGCAGGTTATCAGAAGTTTGAAACAGAGGGCACAACCTTATAACTGCCACCATGCACTTGGTTCTTTCTTAGGATTTTCAGCTCTCTGCTTGCATTGCCCATTTGTTCTTGTGTGCTTTCTACTTTATCCATTAGAGCCCTAAACCTATCAATCATAGTTGTCCCTGGTCTGGTAATTCCAACATCCCTGCCAGGCTTGGTTCAGATGCTTGCTCCATCTCTCTCTCTCTCTCTCTCTTTCTCTCTCTCTATTTCTGTGTGTGTGTGTGTGTGTGTGTGTGAGTGTTTGTAGGCATATGTGTTTTAATATGCCTTGTAGTTTTTTTCTGGATAGCTGGGCATGATAGGTCTTTAGTAATATGGTGGTAAAGTATGAGGGTAGGGAAGTGTTTTATAGTCCTGTGATTGGGCCTCCATCTTCTAGTGAGCCAGTGCCTCTGGACTGTGAACCTCACAAGTGCTTCTCAGTATTTTCCTTCCACCTTAGGCAGGATAGGTTGATCAGGGTGGGCTGAAGTTGGGTACTTCCCACAGGGCTAGTCCCAGTTGGAGTTGGGTATTTACAACTTCTTTTGTAAAACAGAAAACTATCATCTCATGTGAGTCCCTTCTATTGCTAAATTTTGTTCAATAACAGCAAATAAAGGGCAGTAAGTCAAGTAGAAGAACATTTAAATTTATGAAATTGTGAAATCTAAATCATTTTGATCCTTGTGCCAAACTCTTAAAGAAATTATATATTTTGATGGATAGCTCAAGGCTATGCATAGAAAAGGTTAATAATAGGAAACAAAACATTTCTCACCATGCCTTTAAAATAAAAAAATAAAGATAACCCATATGGGATGAAATATCTAAGATGAAGAAAATGCTTCAGTAATCTCCTACCAACCCTCCTTGGATATTAGGTGACAAGAGAAAAAACTCATAATGGAACAATAGCCTTTCATATAAAAGAATTATGGTAAGTTGACATTAGGTTGAGCAGCAGTCCAGTCAAAGTGAAAGCATTTCTGAGCTGTGCCTGTCAAAGAGTTTCTAAAAGAGGATAATCAGTGTATGTTTTTAGTCTGTCTTCCTCATATTCAGCCTGCAGTAACCTGAACTGAGAACTGGCTTTTTATGGAGATTTATGACAATAGCATGGCCATTCAAGAATGGGCGGCTATCATCATAAATAAAGAGCAGACACAAAAGACGGGATGATCCAAGACAGAGAGAGAACTTCTCAAGATGGGTAAATCATGAACTAACTTACATTCCAATAAATGCACACTACTGAAACAATCACTCATTAGAAGAAAATCTTTTTTCTGCCCTGGAAAAAACTGAGACAAGCTGAGTTGGATTTCCTACCCTGTCCAAGGGGTAGCCTTGGTTTTCTTAGAGCTCAGAAAGCAATGCCTGCTCCTTCTTGCACCAAGAAAAGGTGTGGATTTCCTTGAACCCCAAATCTGTTGTGGCCTGAGGGTTGATACTTATGACCAGCAGTGCTGATTAGGCTTGCTTTCTGCAAGAGACCACAAAGCTACCGAAATCTACTTCAAAACCTTCCTGAAATATGAGGGGAGAAAAACATCAGCCTCCTTATTCCCTGCACTTGCCCTGAAAGTTGAAGAGGCAGGGCCTATGTGTCTCCCCACATTTCCTTTGGACATTGAAATCTGTGTAAGTGAACGTGTTCCCATGTCTCGTGTTGTTGTTTCAGCTGTTATGAGAGCTGGGATATCAATTACTCCCTGCCTGGAGATGCTGACCTGCGCAAGAGCACCCGGCTTCTAGGTTGGCCGCCCCCTTCCTTAACTGCTCCACATTTCAATAAATGCTGTGAGCTGGAGTCTTCCTGGGGCCATGGCTCCAGTCTTCTCATCCCCACTAAATGATTCATTAGGTTGGATTAACCCTTTAAACACTACTATTTACCAAAGGGCCCCTGGGGAGTCTCATACACTCCATCATTTTTAGCCATTATAAACAGCCAGTCCCAGCAGGCGGAATCCACTTTGAGGCCTCTCAAGTTGACAATGTGGGTTTTGTTAGCTCCAATTTACTTAAAAGCTCAAGACGGCATCTACTTTGGGAGATGGAACATACCCATTTTCATCTCCCAGCCTGTGCGTTCCAAATATGCCTCTCCCCATAAACACCTAAGCGGGCATTCCACAAAAAATACTGAAGCAGGAATGGAGGGATCACACCAAGGCTGTGGAGTTGCGCAGGATCTATTTTCAAGCTTCTGTTACCCCGGCCTCCTGTTTGGTTGGTGCCATTTTCTGCCTATAATCATCTGTGTGCACAATGAGTGGGGCCTGCCAAATGGCCATTTGTGGGTGCAATTAGACACCTGTGCCTTCAAACAAGTTGCAAGTACCTAATTGTGTCTGCATGTAGCCACTTGTGGGTGCAATTATCCAGAAATCCAGGTGTGCCTGGTATTATGTACAATTTAGGGGCAAAAAAATGTTTTCCAAAAAGAAGGCTCAGGTTGAACACGTACCCTTCAGACTTTAACCAGAATGGCCCGATGAAGCCACAACCACTCTGTACGTGGAGGCTCTTTGTTTAAAGGTGTACACTGGTGCTGCTCCCCAGAAAATAATGCATGCAAAATACAGAATTAAAAATTTTCGCGTAATCACATCCAAGAGCAAAATGAAACGGGAAACTGAATTTAATTATGTATTTTAGACAAATATATCTAAAGTATTATCATCTCAACATTGATGAACATAAAAATAATTAATGAGATTATTTTTTGGATGAGGCTGCATTAATTTTTTTGAGCCTGATGTGTATTTTCACTTAAAATATGTGGCAATTAGGTCAGTCACATTTTAAGTGCTCGTTAATTACATATGGTATCAGCTACCATATTGGAAAGCTCTACAAAGAATTATTTTCAACTGTGATTAAAAGCTTGGTATTTTTTTTTAAGATTTATTTTATTTTTATGCATACAAGAGCTGGGGTACAGGCCAGAGGTGTGTGGGCGTTGTGGTGGTGAGAGGATTAACCAGAGACAGAGTGGGGAATAGAACAGGCAGAGTAACTGAAATACACTGCTGAGGGGAGCAGCGGGCAAGACAGGAGCAGTCTGCTGCACCATGTGGGTTGCTCCCTGGATGGGGATTGAATTTGTGCTGCAGTGGCTGCGGTTAGCTGAACAGGTTGCGTCTTAACCCCTTGTGCCACCCGGGAGGCCCCCATGGTATTTCTTTTAAAGCACCTCCTGTATATTTGCAAAATCAGATTGCAAAGAAAGAACATCTGAAAATGCCATCTAGTGTCTCAGGATAATCATTAGTTAACATGACTTCATAATAAGAATTGCCAATAAAGTAGCATCTCGAAAATCTGCCCTTACTGCTTTGTGTTCTGGTTTATAAAGAGCATGTTGAAGCTGGGTTGGAAGGGATAGGCACAGACTGTGTAGACAGAGTTATAAAAGAGGCAGATGGGGCCTCCCCTGGTGGCGCAGCGGTTGAGCGCTGGGCTGCCAGGCTGCCTCCAGCCTCTGCAGCGCTGGTTCATTCCCCGGCCACCAGCGAGGGTCCCACAAAAAAAAAGGGGGCAGATGGAATTGGGAGAAAGATAGAAATGGGGGACTTAGGAAAAGTAAAGGGACTAGACCCAAGATTGTGGCAGCTGTCTGCAGTATCCCTAATATTTTTCCAATTTATCTGAGTATGAGTTTAAGATAATTTTAACAGAAAATATGACTCATCTTGGTTACATTTGGGAAACACTGAGTTAGACTTTGGTATGAAACTCAAGAATTTTTCTTTTACTGTACAATGGAGAGATAATAATACCTACTTAATAGTCATGAGTATTAAATGAGTCAGTTATGCTGAACAATTAGAACAAGGTTAGCAGTTAGTGAACCGCTATGACCTTGCTATGACCTTCTTCCTCACCATCACTATCATCACACATTTTATTGTGATTATTTATTCTCAAGTCATTCCAGAATAGTATGTGTCTGTACACACACATACACAATTACAAGCATGTACATATACACACACATACATATACAGCATGTACATACACACATACACATACATACATATACACATACATATACATATCACACACATACATATACAGCTTTGGAGGAGAGACATGACTAACTTTGTTTGCATATGGCTTCCAATGTTCCCTAATTCCTTCAGATATCATCGCCAAACATTCAGATAAATTCTCTGAGCGCAGGAATCAAATGCGAATATCTCTGCTTCTCCCATCATTCCTGGTAGACTTCAAGCTATTGACATGGGTGGGCATTGCCTGAGAATTAATTAAATGAAGATTCAAAGGCACTTGTAATTCTTTTTCATTTCATAAAAAGAATCTATGGAGAATGCATTCTCTTTCCAGTATAAACACTCCCTGAATCAAGAGCAGTCTATTTCACATACTTATGTAACGAGTATATTTTTATACAACTAGATTGTATAGTTGTGTACAACTATTCTTTCCCTCTCCAACCAAGTTTTTATTCCTTTAACCTGAGAATGGTTAGTTCAACAGTGTAGCTGTCATGGACTGTGTGTCTCCACCAACTGTCACAAGGAACTGCTGGTGAGGATATAGCTTCCTTATTCTCTCTTTTCATCTGCCCTGCAAGAGTCAGCAAGAGACTGAGCATGTGCAGTTTTCCTTTGGATGTCACTAATCAACACCCCAGTTAATTCTATCACAGGCAACACCATTTCCTTCAGTAGATCTCTACCTCCTTCTCCCCTCTTGCTCCTTCCTAGATACCTCAAGAAAAACTTTCCTCATTTCCCTTGGTTCCATTTGATCTTTATTCCATTGCCAAAAATATATGAGGAAAAGGCAATAATCTAGGCTCGTCTACAGAATATTTTAGGAAAAATTATCCCAAAGGAAGCAAAACCATCAACCTGGAAGGGGGCCAGATGCCTTCTTCAGAACCTCAACAATAGCTTTCAGCTATTTCCTCATCCTTCTCTGATTGAACCTGGTTTTTCTCAAGCACTATTATTAAAATAGATGAAACATGATTTCTTATTTAATTTTATATTTTTCTGCTTTAATTACCAGCACTGTAATGGTATTCTTCAAAGTAATATTTCTTCATTTTGTTTCCTTTCATTACTTTTCATCTTAGTGTTCAGACTCTACTGTGTTATTCCAGAAGACAAGAGGGTGGAAATTATCTCGAGTCCATTATCTGCAGAGGACGCCCACTCTGGGGCAGGTGTGACAACCAGTAGCCCACAGCAACAATATTTTTTAAAATGATTTTTACAAGGACAACATTTCAATTATGCAAATGGACTAAAATTGGTTTATGTAGCTTTTAGTCTGGAAATCTGCTCACTGGATAGAACCTCCTTTCTGTGAGAAATGCACCCCAAGAGCCAGGACACTTGGTTTAAACACAAACTGTTGCAACACAGCCCACTTGAGATTCAGGACTCGAATGCATATGGGATGGATTTGGGCTGGCTCATCTATATCTTCTCATCTGTTGGTGTGTCAGAAAAGTCATGATGCATTTTTCTATGTTTTTCAAGTAAAAATGCATCATGACTTTTCTGACAGCCCAATAATTATTTCTAACTGGCAATCAAAAATGAAGACCAGAATACTTGTCTCAGGCTGCTGAGTGGCCAGGCTTTGTGGATTGGCTGTAACCCCAGCCCACAAAGCTTCCTCAGAGGAGGTAACTTTTATGTGTCTTCTACCATCATTTGAGTCTAGGCAATCACTGCTCTGGTGTCTGTAAGTGAGAGCATTAGCTAATGCTCAACCCTGTTCAAATGTTTGAAATGTGAGCAATTTTCTCAATTTAAGATACATGTTTCCAGAAGTATCCAGGTATTTTATGGTCAAATTATAGTCAAAACTTATCTTATAAGTTACTCTCTGTATGAAATAGAATAATTTAGAATTTAACTTGTGATAATTCTAAAGGACACTATACTTATTGTTGCATCAAAAACAGTAACTTTTTTCCAAGGGATTTTACTATCTTATGCCTTCCCATGATTCAACAAATGAGAATTGGGACAGCCATCTGTGGAATGGTTAAAAAACAGGAAGGTTTTAAATCTTTCTTACATGAATGCCATTAGTAGAGCCATTTATGTTTCAAAGTTCCCTTCTTTGTGATTAATTCTTTTACAAACTCTAGTCATGTGGAGTGAGATATTTAATGTCCCCTTTTTCAGATGGTGAAACCGATTCCTTGAAATTTTGTACTTTTATAAAAACAGACATTAACGTGGCTGTTGGTTCCAAATCTGAGACAGGAAGTCACTAAAGTATGTTCCCAGCTTCACCCTCTAGTCATAGACCTTTAGTCCCAGCCATGAAGCAGTACCCATAGCCCTCTTGTTATAGTGTCGCCACACACATGTCATTCCCATTATTACAGATGTCAAGAAAGAGACAGGAGAAGTCTGTTTTATTACAGGTATGAGTGATAGTGAGAGATTGGACCTTGCAGGGGGCACTCTACTAAAATGGGTGATTCAGCGATGCTTGTGCCTCATACTTGGAAAAAGATCTAAATTTATTATGCTTAATGTTTAATATAAATCATCAAACCTGAACATGTTATAAAAATGAGCTAAAATGCTGCTTAACAGACATTATTAAAGAGTCTTAAGTATGGAGGCATTTCTAATTGGTAAAAGTTCACAGATGAACACTTCTTGCAAGTACTCATTTTTAAGAAATATTTCTTCCTGTAAGAAGTCCCCTATTTCAATGTGAGATATAATCCAAGGGACAAATCTTTTTATGCCAGCATCATTTTTAAGTTCAGAGAGGGAATCTCAGTGGAATCTATGATTTAAGCCTTATTCCTCACTTATTTTAATATGAGACAAAATCAAGGCTAAGAATGACAAACAGCCTAAGCTAGTGCCGGTGGAGTCAAACTTCTGCTATGTGAAGAAGAAAATGTCAAGTGTCAGTCAGCTATTATTAGTCTCAAAAAAAAAAAAGAATTAAAAGAATAGTATAAAAATGATCGGTGCTGTTTTCATCATCTTGATTAAAGTACATAAACAAGGGAAATTTAAAATCAATCTGTGGAAGAATATGCTGTCATTTCAATTAAAGGAAAAAGAATCATTCTTTAGTTGTCCCACCTTAGCAAAGGCACCATGTTAAATCAGGGGAGTTTGGCTTCCAAATGGGATGGGTGCAGTAAACCAATTTTCAGTCACAAAATGTGATTTGCAAAATTGGTTTGAAGTAGCGCTGGCTGGCTACCGCCTCTGCTGGGGAGTGAAATTAAAACTGTCATCCGTTCACACAAAGTCCCCAACAGCTTGGCGACCTCTGGTATGTGCTGCTTCATAACCACAGCTGTCCTCTGTATTTGCTCAAAGACACCCTTTAGGGATCCTTCCCCTTCAGCTTGTTTATTAGAATTCTTAAATTGATAATGGGAAGGTAACTTTGGGTCATGGGGCAGACCACACTTTCAAGGAGGAAGACCTGAGGCCAGAGAAAACTAACTAAGTCAGGGGAGCCTTTTTTCCCTTTTACAGGACATTTCAATTTTTCTATTAATTCCTTGACTGTTGACAATTTTCTCTGCCTCTTACTTTTATGCCCTCCCCCTCATCCTACCCTTCATCCTTTCATGATTTCCCTCTCCCAAAATGCAGGTTCTGAACATCTAGGTATAAAAATAATAAATCTAATTCCTGTTTTGGAAAGAGAATTCAGAATCTGCAACAATAAACAAGTGGGATGAATGATAGGAAGAGAAAAATACTTTTTTAGCTTCAAAAATGATGTTTTTATGGAAATATATACAATTTACTGATTTATTTTTGGTGGTTTATTATGTTACTTATATTCTTACAGCAGATAAACTTTTTAATAACACAGTTCATTATAATCTTTAAAAGAAAAACAAACATCTGTCACATCCCTGTGATTCAGCTGGATACTGCAGAGGAGACTGAAAAGCTTAAGACATGGCCCTTATCTGAAGCTTATTCTTTCTAGTTGGGGAGATGAGCTAAAATTGAGTTAAGGAAAGATAATTTGACAGGCTATGTCAATGCAGGAATTTATGTAAGAATAATAGAAATTTGACATTACTACAAAATTAAATCACATAATTATTATTTAACAATAAAAAAGGGGCATTAACATGGTTCCTTTGAAAGATGGACTTTGGGTTACTACCATGTCACTTATCAATGATGGATCCTTGTTGAATGCATGCCCGATGGCGGGCACCACATAGGTAGATGGGATTCACCTGGGCTGAGACTGTGCTTTTAAGGGCGGCGTCACGGGGGGACGCCAGCAGCAGCAGAACCTGAAGGAGAAGCCGAAGCAGAAGCAGAGAACGCCAGAGAGCCCAGATAGAGTGAAGACTTGCTGGGGCTGGGATGCCACCTTGCCCATATGCCTTGAAACCTGCAAAACTACTGAGGACTCTGACTCCTTTACCCGGTCTGCATGGGATCAGAAAACCTGCACTGTGCCCAGTCCTGCCCCTACACTACCCTTTGACACTACCTTGTCATTACTGTTTTTTTAATTTTATCATCCATCCCTATTATCCTGGCTAATATTACTTTACCTTGTATAGATATATGCTTTATGTTTTAGAGCAGACATATCGTCATCAGCTTATAATGTAACTGCAGCTGTACAGGTGCCAAGGTGACTGGAAGGGTTACAGATGTGCCTACCCTAACTTCTTTTTTTTTTTTTACTAGAGGCATGTTTTATTTATTTATTTATTTGTTTGTTTGTTTGTTTATACGTGCTCTGAGTATAGTCAGAAGCGCGGGAGGGTGAGAGAATTCACCAGAGCCAGAGCGGGGAGCAGAGCAGGCAGAAGGACCGAAGTACACTGCTGAGGGGAGCAGCGGGCGGCAGGAGAGGTCTGCGCACCATGTGGGACCCTCCTCCGGTGGCCAGGGAGCAGCTGGGGATCGAACCGGCGCCGCAGAGGCCGCGGGCAGCTTCGCAACCCAGCGCTCAACCGCTGCACCACCGGGGAGGCCCAACCTACACTACTTAAATGTCACAAACGTGCAAGAGGTAGTCTTGATTTTAGGGGGCTTGTTCTTTGATTGCACTTGTTTATAGACTGACAAGGGATTTAACACTTGCTTTGAATGAGGTGTTCTTAATTAAACACACCTAACATTTTTTCACATTATTACAATCAACTGATATACAAAAGTTTATTTGATCTAATGCATTAGGCACACCTGTGAAGGTAAGGTGAGGTGGGGGGGTGGGAGGAACAGAATCTGCAGGAAACCAATTCCTGGGGCAGCTGTTAGATTTCATCAACGAAGAGCATGGCCAATGCTCCATGGACGATGGTTCAGGGCTCTTGTGTATATCCCTGGTTGATGTTAGAAGTTACTAGAATATCTCTGGTTGATAGTGATTAGAAGTTTCAAGATAGTGGATGGACAGTGATACAGAGGAGAATCCAGAAGGGCAGCCCTGTGTTTGCACCATCAAAACCAAAAGATTACAGACAGAGTATCTGTCTGTAGCTCTAGCTGATTTCTACCAGAGTATTCTAATCAGTGTTCAGCAGTAAGTGTCCGAGAAGAGTCCACTAAATAAGGAATCATATTTCTTTGGAGAGCCAAATTGTTCTGAACCAGTCCACATGGTAGGGCCAAGGACCTCGGAAGTTCCCAGATGCATTCAAAACCCGACTACCTTAAAATAGCTTAGGATGGAAGCAACATAGACTCGTTGACTTACTGTGTTCTGACATACTAAGGAGGCAGCTCACATCATTTTAAATATGTTGCCTGAAACTTTAACAGGAGCCAAAGCCTTTTTGCTCATAGTTACAATAAAGAATTTAAAAAACGGTAATTCCTGCGCTAAAATGTCTATGGTAATGTTTTATCCTTTTCTGTGTTGAAAAGGAGAGGGAGCTAGAAAGTGGAGAGCAGAGAGACTTGGAGACACTGTCAATATATTAAAGATCCTATTAAAAGAAATATTTATTTCTATAATGTTTTTGATCTAAGGAGAAGAAGGTTTTTGCAAATATTATTTATCTTCAAGCTATTCTTTTGAAATATTTAAATATATGTTATCTTCTTTACTCTTATTCTTTGTTAAAAGAATACTTTTTGTTTAAACTTGGCACAGATGAGATTTGAATATAAAATCCATGGACATTTGCTTTCTCCTTAAAAAATTCACCTAGGACTCACTGTGAATAAGTACTTATTTATACAACCTTTTCCCATTTTCCAGCCACATTCCAAGGCTAAAAATCAGGAAAATATTTTCCTCAAACATTCGCTTTTCTTGGCTCTGATTGACATTTTTTTGTTTGTTTGGTTTTTGTAACAGCAAACAGAATACTCGGAAATGTATCCTGATGCAGAACATGCTTTGCTCTTACGAGAGCTAATAGGTAGCGAGGGAGCAGCCGGAACTTTCTCGGTCCCAGAAGGGTGCTGTGAGATGATGGGTCACTGGTGAAGGACACCACAAGCCTTTCTTTGCAGGACAGAGGGAGCCATGGGCTCTATTTTTAAGTCTGTAAATGCTCCCTTTGGTGTGTCATCTCTTTTCCTTCCTCTTCTGTGGCTTCTGTCCCCATAGCAGAGTCTAGGACCTCCCCACTTTCTAGCTCCCTCTCCTTTTCAACACAGAGAAATTCTTTACTGTAACTATGAGCAAAAAGTCTTTGTCTCCTGTTAAAATTTCAGGCAGCATGTTTAAAATGATGTGAAGCTCCCTCTTTAGTACATCAGAACACAGTAAGTCAACGAGTCTATGTTGCTTCCGTCCTAAGCTAGAAAATGGGGGTCTTTACTACTAGGAATGACTGTTCTTTGAGGGGAACAGAACACGCAGACAAGCACTGCTGGTAGAGAACTTTTTAGAGAAGCAACTGTCTACTCTAACTGGAGCATGTGACAGCAATGAATAACAACCTCACTAGAAGTTTGACTGGGGTGGTTCATGACCACGCACCTGGAAACCTCCGGAAACAGTGATACAACTGCAACCAGGAACGATACCTTGACTTGCAAAAAACACCAGGACTTGTTTAGTCCTGTCAGTTAGCTGCCTCTGCTAAGTTCTCTTTAGGCAGTCCCTGAAATCTCCACCCTTTTAATTTGATGCCTTTCACATTCCTAAGGGATAAGGTCCCCATGAATTTGCCACAAGGGTTATTGACTTAATAAACATTGATGCTGCTGGTCTTTCTAAAAACAACTTTAGTGGTATCTAGGATAGTGCTGTAACTGTGGTTTCTGAAATTCTGAAATAATAAGTGTTTTATTTTTAAGGACATTTTTTTTGCTATTCTGTGTGCAGTTGTCAACACCTTTTAATATATAAGAATTTCTCTTTTCCCCCAATATATAATTTCTTCCATATTTTCAGATACTTACATCATCGAAGCCAATTTGTTGGCACGTTTCACCCCATACCATAGAGAGAAACCACAGTATGGATTTTAAGTGCTGACAGAGAAAGAACTGTTAATTCGCCCAGCCTGCAACCTGTGCAATTTTCTACTTCTTACACAGAGTACAAATTTCCGGATATTCATATCAATGTTTTATTAACTATTGATGTGCTGAGTAAAAACAAAGGTGGACTTTCTAGAGATAATTATTCCCTATTTGTTACTTTCCCACCACCTGAATACTCTTAGCGGTGAGCGACGATATAGCCTCAGTTTGGAAACATCTGCATCTCTGTAATCCCTTCCTCTGGCAGAAAAACCAAGCCAAGCACAATACTATTCAGGAATTAGGCAGCTTTATAAATCTCAGTTCTTGTTTGCTACGTGCTTTTCAGTTTCTCTTAGGTGCTCATGTGGATGACATCTAATGGTTTCTGTACCTCTCTTCTTCCTTCTAGAACCTAGAAGGCAGACCAAGCCTTGCATGTATCCTCAGCATCTATGAGGAGAACAGCACCTGCATCCACCTAGTTACCTAAGCTCTGGTCTCCAGGGTTCTTTGTCATGGCATCATGGACCACCTGGAATGGGCCATCAAGTCCTGCACTTCACCTCCTAACATCACATGCCTTCCCCTAATCCTGCATTCCCCAATGCTATGGCCTCACTTCAGTCACTCAGTAGTTTCCCCAGGGATTACTGAAATAGTTTCACAATGTCTTTCCAGAGCCCAGTCTTGTCTGTCCACCTTATCAAGGATTTTTTCCTAAAATACAAAACTGATCAAACTATTCTCTTATTTAAAAGTCTTCAGTGGCCTGAGGGCTTCTGGGTAGAGTCAGTTTCCTTAGCATATTGTACAAGATGCTTCATAACCACACGCCTTGCTTCTTACTTCCTCACAATCAGATTCAGTGTCTGGATATAAAATTACAGTGCAATATACTCTGTTGCAATCTCTAGTCACTTGTCTCTCTTCTGTTCCCTACTGAAGTCTCCAGAGACTTGACTGAAGCCCTGGAGACAAGGGCTGTGCATTTTCTCAGTGCTAGCTCAGTGCCCTCTACATAACATTGTTCAACTAAAAGTTTTTTAAATGAGTGAACCAAAGAACAATAACTCAGTTGATAGTCAATTCTCTCTACAGTCATGGTCTCCTTCAAGAGTAGATACTACAGTAAATGTCCCTCAGCAACAAAACTTCTCATATTTCCGATGCTGATCTCGACTGTCAAGTTAACACAAGTCATAGGTCTACTTCCTTCCATCAGATCCGCCTTGTCTCCATTTTTCCTTTGCTCAGCTTTAGTCAGATTCCCTATAACTTTCCTCCTAAACATAAAGTGCACTAAATTGAACTATAATCCTCTTAAAGAGTTAATGTGCTTCCCTAAATGACTAATTTACTACTAAAGAGTGACTTAGGCACTGGGGAGAATCTGGCTCATTATTTAATAGCCAATAAGGCCAGCTGTTTCATTTCAAGAAATTAATGGTCTTTAAAACCTTTCCATATTGTACCAACTGCTCTTCTCAATGGAGAGCCAAGTGACTTTTATTAGTAAGGTTGATAAAATCCAAACCCTGTTAGTCCTGCTCTAGCCTTCTCTATAAGACCAGTAGAGTCTTCTGGGACATCTGGTTCTTTTGCTTTACTCCCCCTGTTGATCCTTTAAGATATTTTTCTGGCTGGATTTTCTTTGGTTGCTCCCTTGGAGATTGCAAAAGGTAGCCTGACAGCTGGCCTGATGGCTTGACCCCTGACCTTCTTGACTTCTTAAGGAAATCCTTTCAGCATGTAACCTAATTTGGCTGAGACACCGAGGAGCTTGTAACTTTCAGGTTAGCTCATTCCATCTTCAGCCACCTGAAATTATTCCTATGTGAGAAAATATTCAGGGAGGAAATTTTATGGAATCCTCTCTCTTATTAATATCACCCCATTAGGCAAAAAGGTCAAGAAAAGGCTAGATTAGATTAGATTAGGCCACAAATCCACATTATGAGACAAAGATATAGCAGCTCTTAAATTTTTAGCTGTTGATCAGTATTTTATTTAAGGGCATTTAGCTTTTAGAAACTAGAATGAATAAAATATATTTGCCTTCCACCAGCAGCTCATTCTCTTTTCTTTTCAAATGCAAACTGTTGCTAGTACCACAGGAACATCTACATTACAATAACCTACATACATTAAGTGGATTATTTATCTAAATTATATATGGCAGAGGTGGCTATGGTTTAATGCTAATATTTTACTTTCTTTGGGTTTCCTGTGGTTTTATGTTGCTATAATTTATAATGACAATGACACAGTACTTTTTGTTCCAAAGAACACTGCTACCTCCTCATTCTCAAGAACTTCCCCTTTCTACTTTCCAGGGATGAGAACTGAAGGTTATTTTACAAAAGTGGGGAAGATAACAGAATGTGTAAATCCTTCTTTAGGTCGCACTGGTGAACACACAAATGTGGCCTCTGAAACCTAAGCAGAGCTTGTGTTCCACAATGCTAGTGGGTGTGATGGTGGAGGGGACAGGGTGGCACAGAGTTAAGAGCTGGGTGTCATTCAATCTGCTTTCTGTGATTTATATGCTGGGAAGGTTTTGTTCTTTCTATAAGCAGACAAAAAGATAGGGTCTGCAATAGAAATATCCACACACACCGCTGAGTGGGGCTGTAAGGTAGACCAAAATAAGTTTCCCTGCTAAAACTATTGCATACACTTTGATATTGAAAACACCCTTCAGCACAGTAAGCTACTGTTTGTTATTTTCATAAATTTTTACCAATGAAATAATCCCTGTGAAGGCATTGTTGTCTTATTGGAAAAAAAAAAAAAAACAGCCACCTCGGAAATATGATGGGAGGATTTTGAAGAGTTTACAGTAAATCCCCTAATTCAGTAAGTCTTACATTTACTGAGTCACAAAACTCACCCATTCCCTCAGAAACATGTACAAAATGTAATTCACAAAAAGTTGGCATGCAATTTCAGGGAGTTTGTGGCTCCTCTGAGACCAATCAGTGGACAATTTAGATTTGCTGGCTTAAAACCCAGATTAAGAAACTCCCTCCACCCGGTTTCTTGGGTTTAGCCCCATTGACACATATACTATCTCAGCACACACCTCCTTCCACCAAAACCCCTTCTCTCATAGAAATTTGTGTCATCAGTAACACAAATGTTGTGTTTGAGG
Source organism: Talpa occidentalis (assembly GCF_014898055.3). Classification (NCBI taxonomy): domain Eukaryota; kingdom Metazoa; phylum Chordata; class Mammalia; order Eulipotyphla; family Talpidae; genus Talpa; species Talpa occidentalis. The sequence continues at coordinate 127,307,318 of NW_023603184.1, read as the reverse complement.
AGCACACTGAGTTCTCATGAAGCAGGTGTGCAGAACACAGGAAGGCATGTTGCAGACAAGTAGAGCCTGCGTGTCACTTCAACAGTGCACCTTGTACTCTGGCCTAGGGCCAAAGAGCAAAGCATGTATTCTGCAAGAGGAAGGGTCATTTGGAGATGCCAATTTGGGTGAACCTGACTACTACAGGACACTGAAGAAGTACTGCAGTATCACACTCAGAAGGCATCAGGGTACTCCTGCATCTTACATAGAGCCTGACTGCAATGAGACAAGATATAAACTAACTGGTTGATGTGTCTCCATAAACTGAAAAGATACTTCCCACAATGTTTGTACAAAGCCATTTAGTATGGGCATGTTGACCATTGTGTACTTTTCATAATTACAAGACTATTGTGTTGATACTGCATAAAGACTACGCTAAGAGAATGAAAGAAACAAAAAAAAAAAAATGAAAGTACGATACAGCTTAGGATGATATGTGTGTTCAAGGCATTTCTGCAGTAGAAGACATGAATGAAAATAAAATGAAATCACAAATAGCTAGAAGAAAATGTGGTCCAGTATTGATATGATCTTATGATGGGAGATAACCATATATGTATATATGTTTGCTTATATCTACACATATACATATATATAGATATACATGTATATATAAGCAAAAGGATGTTACAAGGCAAAAGATTGAATATTTAGTTTACAAACATTATAAGTTTCTACATATAATAAATTTAAAGTTAAATTAAAATATTAACATATGACAGTGTTAATACCCTTAATATGTGAAGAGTTACAGCAAATCAAGAAAAGATAAATACCTAGACAGAAATGATATGAAAACAGATAACACAGACTGAAAAAAAAAATAGAAATTCTAATAAACATGACAAAAATAAAACCTCACAAAGAGTAAGGGAATTACAATTTTAAAAAGCTTGTGATATAAATTGCAACTATTTTATCTACTAAATTGACACAAGTTAAAATATTTTATATTTAGTGTTGGTGAGGATGTAAGTCAGTGCAATCTTTTCAGAGGTAAGTCTGACAATATATATCAAGAATTTAAAAGCTGTTCACCTACTTTGATCTAGTAATTACACATTAGGGACATATCCTTGTAGTTGCTTTACTTATGACTTACACATTTTGTTCTCAGCTAGATAAGCCTACTCACTTTAATTGAACTAAACATGACTGATCAAGTTTTAAAGGTTTTTTGGATACAACATCGGTATCGCAGCAAAAGTTAAATGTTAAGGTGAGATTGAGGAAACCATAGGTACAACATTACCAGGATTATAAAACCAGTCTCTCCATTTGGCCAAGTTCCTGCTACTCTTAATTGGTGCAAAGGTGGCATGTTGAAATCCATGCAAAACTTGACCTTGTGTGCATTTACAGACATCATCATAAGTACAGTCACTGCAGACACTCAAACAACTGGCATTCATTAATGGTTATTTGAGTTAGGCATCTGAGTACCAAGTTTCCATTTTCCTGAAGTTTTCCATAATCTCAGGGGCATTCCCAGAGGTGCTGCTGTATTTCAGTGATGTTCTAAGCACGGACTTGACAGAAAATGAACTTGTTAAGGACTTTACATCATGCTGATAAATCGTATATTTGAAAGAAACAAAGAGAAACCTGAAATACATTCTTCTGGGGTTATTCTCTTGGGCTGCTCTGTCAATGCTAACATTATTCATTGCGTTCTATATAAGACATGACCAGTACATAGAACATTTACTCCAAAAATGCAATGAAGGTATCTAGGGTTACAGAAATATATATATATATATATATATATATATATATATATATTTCTGTATATATTTCTCATAAAAGGCCAGAGGACAGATGCACTTTGACTTGTGAGTTGTAGCCTCACTGCTGTGCCCACACAGACCTCAGGTCTAGGGTCCATTACAGGACTTCTGCTTTTCAGTGGCTTCTTCTCACCAGTGTGCTAGGCAGGCAAAAGTGCTGAGAGCTTGCTCCTTCAGGAACAACCCTTAGCCAATGACAAACAGAACTCTAACAACATGTCCTCGAGCATCCTTGCCTCTCAGGAGGGACAAGGAGTGAGAGCATGCCATACTGTCTCCAGAGGTCACAGAAGAAATGATCCCTGCTGCCTGCAGCAGTATCCTGATCACTAATGCAGCCCACACCAGCATGATACCCTTTCCCTCCTCCCTCTCCTTCCAAGGCTTTCTGGGCTCACTTCCCAAATATAATCACTTGCTCTCAAATCTTTATCTCAGGGTCTGCTTTGGGGCCAAACCCAGACTAAGATTCCGAGAAGGAGGGCATTTTTTTTACTTCTGAGTTTGCACTAGAAAATTATAAGAATTTCCGGGTCCCTTATTGTTGTTATTGCTACTGTTAACAATAGTATAAAGAACTCCCTATATCCTTCACACAGGTTCACCAAATCTTTACATTTTGCCCCATTTATTTTATCATTCAATTTGCATCCATTCCTTCTCTTTTCTTTCCATGTATGTGTACATACACACACACACACGCACGCATGGGCACACACACGCCCGCGCACACATACATTGTTATATATGCATATTATAATTTCCTGAATGCTTGGAGAGCAAATGGAGACTTGAGTCTGTTTACTTCTAAAAATTTCAGTGGCTATTTTGAAGAACAAGGATATTCTGTTTTATTAGCTCAGCACAGTTTCCAAAATGATTTCTACTGTTTCTTTTTGCCCTCATGCTTGCACTTTATGTGGTCAGAGCTACGCTTAGTCACAGAATGCCAGATGGCATTAAGTCACCAATTCTTCTCACTTGAGAAAAATATCATTTCCAGAATGAAATTATATGGAAAGTGATAGATAAGCCTTTGCTGTCTATATAAGCAATGAAGGCATATCACAACTACAGCCTGGTGGCCAGGTCTCTGCAATTTGCAATGTCTGACCTGTCTCTTTTTGTATTTTCTGAATATGAGACCTTGTGGTTTATTACATCATCAACCCTGTGTACACCAGGGTCTCCTATTCAGTGCTTGAATGCATGTTTGTTTATTCCAACACAGGCGCTGTTATTCCCAATCCCATTGACTCATTGCTACTGCACATTTAAGTGACCTCCTAGAAGCCTGAGAAGTGCCTTGAGTCTTGCATATCCCAGTCTACACTTATGATCTTCCCTCCAAGCCTGGTCCTCTCCCAACATTTCTCCTCTTGGGGAACAGTACCAGCACTCATGCTGTGGTGTGGGAATTCATTCTTGACATCTGGCATCACTTACCCCCCACACCTCCACATGTGATCCATTATCAAGTTCTGTCAGTTCTTTCCACCATCTTCCTCCATCTCCACTCTCATCACCACCACTCTATGCACCACCAACACCTCTTGCCTGAATGACAGCAATAGCCCTGGAATTGGCTTGCATTCTCCCTGGCCTCCCTCCAATCTAATCACCCTGCAGCTAGAAAAAAAAATTGAAACATAAATCTGGCCACAGCATCCTCTTGTTTAAAACTCATAAGTGGTTTCTAATTAGTGATCAAATGAGTGCAAACATTCTTAACGATGGATGGTTCAACTTCTACGTTCTCCTGCTCTGTCTGTTCCTATACATAGAACCTTCCTTCAAGCTCTCAGTTCCCCGTGCTCTCTCCCATCACCAGGTCTCTGCACTGGAATAGCCTTTATCTTCTCTCTGATCTGCAGGCCATAGTCATACCTCACCTGTTCTCCTAATTTGGTCCAATTTCCCATTGTATTTTCTTGAACCACATCTCTCCTTTTTCATAATGGGCAGTGTTGCAATTTTATGTTTTCTTTGTGACTGCACAATTGCTATTTCCTCCACTAGATTATAAGCTCCACAGTACAGGACTATGTCTCATGTATCCTAAAGGCCTCGAGAATTTATTGAAATAAGTAGATAGTCAGTAAATAGTTGCTGAATGAAGGGATGAGGGGGTGGGATAGATGATTTTTTTCTAACTCACCTATTTAGACTAATAAAGTTGCATAATTTGCTCTGAACAATTCAGGACTGACCTACATTTTTACATGAAATGAATGACCGGAAAAAGGACCAACTAAGGAATTCAAGATGTTGACAAGGTGGTAACATAAGTGACTCATCTCAAACCAATTCACAGAAGGCAGTCATCACATCTTGGCCATCTTTCATGCAGCACATCTGGAAATTACTCATGAAAGCTTGGCTAGAAGCTCTATCTTATATATGGACCTGATTTTGATATTGGACAAAACTATAAGAGGGTATTGCATGGTCCAGACTACACAGCATAAATTGTCAAATTTACCAACATATTGGTGGAAAGTGATCAAGCACTTCATCCCGAATTTACAGAACCAGTTCCAGAAGAACATTGTACTTCTCAAAATAGCTAAACCTCCTTGTTTTCCATCTTAAACCGCTGCTACAATGGCTCTTTCTAGTACCTTGCAAACACTAGGCTGTCAGACACTATCATTTCTGGAAATAGGTCTGCATTTGCCTGAGCCACATGCAATTAGTGGGCAGAAACCTTATCTGAGCAGTCACCACCCTGTCTTCACTTTCAAGTAGTGGCCAAGTTTAAAGGTTACTAACTATGCCCCAGAGCGTATTGTTGGTGGAGAGTGGCCAGTGAGAATTGCCAGGTTCTTACCTATTTAACATGTCATTCCTTGTTCAACCACAAGGGTCAGTTTTGCTGATTGTTGAGTAGGACAGGCACCAACCACTTCTATCTAGGCTTAATTGAAGACTTGGAATATAAGCAAGAATACATTCTGGATGCTGCTCTTTTTGTAACAACCCTTCCCACATTTGTATCACAAATGTTTGCTTTAGTTAGAAATAATGGAGCTGGACCAAGGTGTTTCCTGGCACAATAGCTGAGGTCATGGGGCCTGGGTCACATGAAATTCAGGGCACAGATGGGCTTGTGTGGCACCTTCATGATAATTGACTGCCAAAGCTCTCTTCTCTGGCCTTGAAGCAGCAGAGTCAATAGCAGCCACCCCTCCACAGCTATCTGGCATTTACATCTCAGGCCTGTCCTCTATGGATCTGCCAGGACTACACTGTGAAAGAAGCAACAATACTTCCTTGGCTACAAAACTTGTTGAAGTGGAACCAACTGGTCTGTTTTTCTAAACCACTAGTATAACAAAGAGAGTCTTTAAAAAAAAGCACCATTTAAAAGATATTTCAGTTGGAAGGAAGTGGGTGTTTATATATGCTAAGGGGAACTCTGTGGTCCATGGTTGCTGTTCTTAGGAAATTTGACTGCCTATTAGGGGTTTGTTCATTTTAACATCCTGGAGTTATATACTGCAGTGGTTTAGGGTGAGGTCAGCACAGCCAGCTTCTTTCAGTAAAGGATAGTTATTGAATGCTCCTCTCCCACCGATTTACAGCTCATCTTAACTAGACAACTTGATTGGTAGAGATCCTAGAGGTTTCAGAGGCAGAAAGAGCTGGGAGAAATGCCAAGCCTGCCTTTGTCCCATGTGCAATGTTGGCTATACCACTTTGCATCTCTCAACTCAGTTTCTTCATCTATAAAATAAGAATGATAATATTTATTTCAGGAGTGTTATAAGAAATAAATGGGAGACATATTTAAGGTACCCACAAGATTTTTTGCAGCATAATAATCAACAGATGTTGGTCTTCCTCCTACCTGCCCCCTCATGCTCCATTACACACGTTTCCTCGGAAGGGCCGTGCAGAGCTCAATATGGGTCCTGGGAATCTGGTCTAGCACTTGGGGTATGTCACCTTTGTGCCTACATGACCTTAGGTGGAGCCATTTACATTCCTACTTATGCTCCCAACAGGAATAGAATAATTGTCATAAGGAAAATGTGGACATCATGTTCTTGCTTACAGAAAACTTATCACCATGACAGAAGAATAAAAGTGATAAACTTCAAATTACTGGCACACTGGAAACAATTTGCATGCAGATTTTGGTATACAAAAATGAAAACAAAACCTACAGTTTTTCTCATATTTTATTACTTTTTCACCAGCTGTAATTTTCAACATATTCTATTTTCTGTGACACCCCAAAAGACAATGAACATGGATATGTTTTTACTATGATCTAAGATATCCTTCTTCCCAATTCATGATACTCAAGACAAAAGCTGATGCGTTCCATCCTCTCCCTAACTTGTCAATGTTAGTGACAAGGGTTAGTAAAGAGAAAATAGAAGAACCTTGGAAACCAGAAAGAACTAGTTTGAATTCTGATTCTCACTGGGCCACTTTGAGGATGGATTTTTCTTTGACCAAATGGGCATTGTAACAACCACCACTCAGTTGGATGGTGAGACAGACAATGTATGTAAGACATGGCAAGTGGCAGTTACTCTACACACCTGATGGTGGTCCCCTTAGTTCCTTCATCTTAATGATTCTTAGTTTTATCTGCTTTTCAAATACATGGCACACTGGAAACAATTTGCATGCAGATTTCGGTATACAAAAATGGAAACAAAACCTAATGATTTTATTCCTGATCGTTTCTGCTGAGTAATACCACATATTCATACCCTTGGGGGAGACACTAGTGCTTGTCCAAATATCTATGTTTTAAGATGTTATGACATTAAACAAAGCGCAGGCCTCACAAACACATACAAGTCAGATATGATAACAATTAATATATGTGGTTTACTCAGTGTATCTGCCTGTGGTAGATTGACACAGGATCAAATCTGCATTGGGCACACCCAAAAACTTGGGCCAAGGGACTGTTGCCAATGGCCAGGGAGATATAGAAGATGGATGGAGGAGGTGGGTGCAGAGTGAGGATGCTGCATCCTCTCTCAGCTTGGTCATGGAACTCACCATAGTAATTCTAGTCTAGGGTTTTGGAGGCATGGTGAAAAGATACTACAAAGGGAAAACATCAAGAACAACCAAAGAACATAAGGAATCAAGAGATAAACAATATATTAAGCAGCTGCCTAGGCACAAAATAACCTTCTGCTCTTTTCTTTCGGCTGGAGAAGCAAGAAATAAAGGCTGAAGCACCTTTGAACATGTGCAGGAGGAAAAACATGGAAGTCAGTTTAATGTGTTTCAAGTTCAAGGACATGTCATATTTGGTGCTCTTGATATAGCAGACACATACTCTCCTTTTAAAAAAGAGTATTTAATAAACAAATATGTAGCTTAGAATTTTCTATGGAAAATGAGGGAAGAATGAAAATCTATACAACGTAATATATGTGGTCCATCAAGCTTCAGTTAAAACTCTTTTGGGGACATGAGTACCGTAATGGGTCTTAACATGTTTTAAATCACTAATATTCTAACTAAACTCATAAAGGAGGCCTTCATCTGAATAATTAATATCAAATATTCTAACTGGCATGAAGGATATATTGGCTATGAGGAAATGATGAAAAGTTTGATTAAAATGGACTTTTACTCGAGGAACTAAGTGACATAAAAATGATATGGCAGGAGCATTAACCCCCTGATCTCAGCTGTTTGGCATGAAGGCAGTATTCTGTGCAAGGGCTTTTTACATTTTCAGGAAGTTTGAGTTGACAATGGAGACATCTTAATCTCACAAAGAATTAAATTGCTGCTAATTCATCATTTTGTCCTCTGCAATAAGAATGAGGAGGTGTCGGAGGGGCCAGTCAAAGTAGCTCGGGCAAACTCTACAGGGCAGGGGAAGAAGAGACTAGTTTTGAACATAGGGAGCCCGAGAAGAAAGGAGGAGAAAGTTTAGCTTGATGAGGTAAAAGAGCTTCAATGATTTTTAAAGGCATTGGATTCGGTCATGTGTCATACATGGAAGATAAGATCTAGACAAGGTCATCTCAGCCTTCCTGCAAAGTCAGAGCTCAGTCACAGCCTCGAGGGTTGAAAGGTGGGTTTGCACTGCAGGAAAGGGCTTTTCAGATAAAGCTGTGCCACCAGGACACTTCCCTTCAGAAGAGACTGGCCACCATCACTGTTTCCAGTTGAACATAACAAGTTCCTCTCTGGAACCCTGAGAAGTACTTGTAGCTTCATGGCCTCAAACCCCTTTAGAGCACTCCTGGAGCTGTAGGGAGCAGTGCATACATTCTCAAGAAGCATCTTACTTGACAAACTGACCTTGTGGCCAATCATTAAAACATGGAGACTTTGTCAACTTCTTTAGATCCAAATGGCTGAACTCCTAGACCCCCTGGACACGTGCTCACACACATATATACTTCACGAGTTGCATGCTCAAGTTTTCATTGAACTTATCCAGTCTTTATTTAGATTAGCTTTAAAGACCAGTATTTTGGTAGGTTTGCAAAACTTAGGTGTCATTGCCATCTTCTCAGCAAATGCTATAAAACAACACAAGGGTGGCCAAGGAAAGGTCAATAGCTGTGAGCAGAGTGGAAGGTAACCAGAGGAGAGGATGAGAAATCAGAGGAGGGAGCATCACTAAACAGTGAGGTGAATAACAATCAAGAGGATGCTCACATAATAAGGTAGGTGCTGGGAATATTGCATACTTCAAAGATAACCATGCCCTTGTGACTGAAGCCTTCCTGGGAATGGGCAAAGGCATATGTAGACAAGAAGGCTGAAACCAACAAAATGAATGAACCAAAATGTTAAAGTGGTAGAAGGTTTCTTATGGCATGTTTTCCTGATTGGAAGACAATCATACCCAATACCAATACGCTAGGAACACACCTAGAAAGCAAGTTTATTTTGGGTTCCTAGGAAGCAAGCATAAGCTGTTTGCTCTGTCTAAAGTGCTCTTTCTCCCCCAATCAGGTCTAGTATGTTGCTTGTCATTATACAGCCAAGTGAAAGCTATTTGAAATGTTCAGAGAGATGGCCAGCTCCATTCCCCAAAATATATAATTTCCGTGATATGGGTTAGAGCAACATCAGGGTCGGGTCTGGTACAGCCTAAGCTGGCCTTTGTCCATACCTGTCTCAGGAAAAAGAGTGTCATGAAGCTTTCCAAGATTTCCACCAGAAAATGTATTGTTATCTTTTTTTTTCTGGGTAGATATTTTTCTTAATCTTAAAGAACCAAAGCAGCAATTTGCAGATACTGCTTTTTCTACTCTCAGGAGTGTTCTAACCAAATAGAATTCTCTTTTTGGTAGGCAAAGTATGTTGCTTAATGTTCATCCAGCAATTATGCTTTAAACTGTTCATATTTCAAGGGAAGGACCCTAAGGAATAGCAAAGGAATTGATTTTATGACAGCATTACCGAGACAGTTGAAAGGCATTACCTAACCTATATACTTGTGATGTTCTGTGTCCTATACAAAGATGTATAAGACACAGTCCCTGTCCTCAAAGGCACTTACAATTTAGTGAGACAGGCAAGTAAGCAAATAATACAGGGACTAAGATAATCGCAGAGCTTATATCGCTGAGTTTTACATGAGCAGCTTACCCCCAGCACTAAAATGTACAAACATGAAGCCAGTCTGCCTGGGTTCAAATCTAAGCTCTGCTATTTCTAACTGCTGAACTTGGCCGATTTTACTTAATTTCCCTGTACCTGTTTCTTTGCCTGTGAAATGGGGGGTAATAATAGGATTGTCATTAAGTCACAGGGTTAAGTCAGGAGATGCAAAGCATTTACAAGAGTGCCTGGAGTATTGTAAATGTCCAGTAAGTTAACTATCTAAATGTCTGGACTGCTACTAATTCTAGACATTTTCAAGAAAACTAGGGACTTAGATTGGAAAACAATCAGTCAAGAAAGCTTGGGAGGAATTCTTGCCTAGAACTGACTTACATAAAAACAAATCTGTTCTCATCCGTATACCAATAGGCTTTCAATAAAAGCTATTATATATGGTGCTATGTTAAATCCTGGTGATGGGTAAAAAACATGATAAGTATAAAACAATCTCCCTCATTTTAAGGAATTTATAATCTGATGGAAAGGGGCAGCCAAGAATCATCATGCAATTTTGGGTATTTTCAGAGGCAATGGAAAGATGCCAAACTAAAGTTATGGGCCGCAAACGGGATAGACCTAAAGGAAGGTGACAGAGGGCTTGGGCTCTGGCATGGGGGCTTTGAGGTATGCTTGAGGTAGACAGAAGGATAGGTCAAGCAGGCAATTGTTACTAGGGTCACAAGAAGAGTAAACTAGGAAGGTTAGCAAGGTTTATATTAGAATCATCACCATAGTGATGAGAATTGAATCTGTAGGAATTGAAACAGTTGCTCAGAATCTATAGAAAGAAAAGGATGGAGGGAGGATCAGCTTTAAAAATCAGTGGCATGATCAGAAAAGCCTGCAACAAGAGGCAACAAGGTCAGGGGTGGGATGGAAGTTGGGCTAAGTGTAGGCCATTTAGCCCACAGTAGGAAATGTGGGAACTAGAGGAGGAACGAGGGTTGAGGGGAGGTTTTTATAGTCTCTGAAGGATCAGAGTCAAGTTTATGGTGCAGTCACTGGCTCATCATGATTCCAGAGTTGCATGCTCAGTGCTGCCTGACTCAGAGTCAACAGGAACATCGTAGCAGGGCCTCAGGGAGTCTCCCATTGTGAGCAGTGTGTTGCTCTCACACTCCATCCGTCCTATAAGCCGAGCCTCCCGCTCAGCCTTCCCAGTGTACTGGCATTGGTGTGGTTTCCATTACAGGCAGATCCTAGCTCTGAGCCTAAGTTTTAGTGGATGGGGGCCAGCACCTCTTCTCTAGACCCGAGTCATCCCATCTCCTTTATATGTACCCCCTTCTGTAAGACTCCCTGTTATGGGGCCTCCCTGGTGGCACAGGGGGTTAAGCGTCAGCACTATGAAGCTATCTGCAACTACTGCAGCCGAGTTCGATTCCCAGCCAGGGAGCTACCCACATGGCACAGCAGACCTCTCCTGACTAGCCCGCTGTTCCACTGAATAGTGTATTTCAATCAATTCGCTTGTTCTGCTCCCTACTCTGTCTCTGGTCAATCCTCTCATACCCCACACCTATGGCCTGCACCCCACCTCTTGTATGCATAAATAAATAAATCTTTAAAAAAAAAAAAGACTTGCTGTCTCCCAGCATGTCCTTCAGAACGGCTTTTCACTCACATCATATTGGTATGTGATGTCCTTTTGCCCTTTACCTTTCTCTGGTCATTCTGCAGAGTTGGTTAATTCTCAGTTGTACCCTCAGCTTATCTCTAAGACACTGCAGGACTCCTAGAGAACTGTGTAGCTGAGCAGAATAGCAGGCAGGGGGAGTTACTGCCCAGGGGTTAAAAATACTGCCGAGAAAGGGCTAGTTGATGGTGCATGGATCATGAGAAGCCAGTGACACTAAGTTCTGTTGTATGGGTTTGATTGATTAAAGAAAGGAACATAACTTCCCCAGAGGTAAATTTAAAAAGACCTAACAACATTAAGAAAAACCTTTAAAGTATGTCTGGCAGGCTCTTCACTAAGGATTTTGCTGGTGTTATTGTCTTTAGTGATCATACAAGCATTATTCAGAAGCCCTGATATTATCCCCAATTCACAGATTAGAAAACTGGGCTTGGAACAATTAGGTCACTTGCCTAAGGTCACAAAGGTGATAAGTGACAGAAATGGGGCTATAATTATGGCCTAACTCCAAGTCTGTTCCCTTATCATCTACCCTTGAGAAGCTGGTACTAGTGAAGACAGAGTCTGAGCTGTAGGGAGCAGAAGTTGAGAAGCTAATGTTGAATGTTCCAGGTTGTAAAGGAGAGGAAGTGAGGTCATCTCCGGAGATTGGGCTCAAGGGCCTTAGTCATCTTTGCAGACCTTAACGGGAGTAGAAAAGGGCTGGAATGGCCACCGTGGGATAGTCGAGGGAGTCCACGGCATGACTAAAAGGAACTCTGGACAGCAGCAGAGGCCCAGTGGGGACTGGGTAATGTGAATTTTGTAGTAGAACCAATGAATGCAATTTTATGAGTCTCTCCAGCAACCTTTCACCACCCATGTCCCCAGGACCACAGAAAAGATGGGGAACCTTTTTGCTCACTCCTTAGGTCTCAACACTTGATTACAATCCCGGAAGAGCAACATCATATGCTGATATGCTGAGCCATCTGCAGAGGAGGGATAATGGGATCCCATGGGGGGCAGAGATGGGCCGGGTGGGACTGATTGGGGCCTGAGATAGAAAAGCGGAGACTTCATGAAGGGACTGACAATCAGGAGGCCTGTGACACTGGGATGGGGCCAGGGAGAATTGAAAGGGGCTGAGAGACTGGAGGAAAAAAGATGCTGTTTGCAAAAATACATACATTGATGTTCACACATTACAGCAGCCTAGTAAACAGCCACTTCCCTCCTCACCCAGGCTGAGTAATAATTTATGTCAGGCCAGAAGAAGGCGAAGCTGATTTCATTCTGTTTACTACCAAAGAAAATTGGGGGCTGGACAAGTTGGTAAAACATCAGCTTTGGTAAAAGCCTGGTGTTTGCTAACGAGGTTGTATTACTACCATGCTCTGCTTTCCAAAACAGCACCCTCAGGAGAAAAGAAATAAAGTTATTTTTCTTCCAAGGCAAAAGATTTAACATTGCTTAACAATAACACTTAACATCGCTTAGCCCCTAGCCTTAGGCAACCTCATAACTACCAAGTGCTAGGAACTGTCTCTCCCGAGCTGGCTAGGGCTCCTGTTTTATTTTGTGAAGTGTCATTTAGTCTGGCAGCAAACTGCATGGGCCTACTTTAAGATGACAGAGTTCCAGGAAAGCCTAGCAGGGTGCCCTTTGACCGGGGTTCCTCAGCAACTCCAAGCCCTGGGGGCATTTTCTCCCCAGGTTAGTGGCTCTAAATTTGGGATATAAATCAACATTGTTGAATTTATCTTAAAAACTCTTGTGATGCTCTCACAAACAACATAGGAAACAAAGTGTCAGTTGCACATTAAGTCCCCATATGGCTGGCCACCAACTTCCTATAGATACAATTATTCCTATTTTTTTTAAAGATTTATTTATTTTATACAAGAACTGGGGTATAGGCCAGAGGCGTGGGAAGGTGAGACAATTCACCAGAGACAGAGCAGGGAACAGAACAGGCAGACTGACTGAAATACACTGCTGAGGGGAGCAGCGGGCGAAACAGGAGAGGTCTGCCGCGCCATGCAGGTATCTCCCTGTCTGGCCAGGAATCGAACCCCTGCTGCAGAGACAGTGGACAGCTTCACAGCACTGTGCTCAACCCGCTGCGCCACCGGAGAGGCCCTATTCCTATTTTTAATGAAAAACTTTATAAATATTTTAAAGCTCTCCTGCCTCTGTGACGAAGAGGCATTTGGGTGCCCAGAGGGATGTGCTCTCCTTACTTTCAGCAAAGGGAGGGAGCAGCCGAGCTATGGATTCAATTAAGTGGACAGTGAAATCTCCAGCGTGGGGAAGACTAGGGAACCGGGATAAATGTCATGGGCACACAGAGTCCAATCTGCATTCTCTCTCAGAAGTCAGCAGTGTGTCCTTGCTTCTGCATTCTGCATCTTGTTGGGTAAATATGGACCCCCTCCTCCCACGGACTGGAGCCTGCTAATGGGGGTGCTTTGCATCTCCCTTTTAGATATTGAGATGGGCACTCGTGTTTCAGGTGCTCCATTTCAAATGCAGTGCCAGGGGTGTCTCATGCATTTGTCTGAGTCCTGTTTACTCTCCATCGTGGCTACTTCTGGTTGCCAGGTAGCCGCGGAGGTCTGTTTGCACGTGCAGCTAATCACGCCTATTGTGTGTGTGTGTGAGTGGACTGTGTCAAAACTGGGTTCAGTCTGAGATGCTTCCCTTTCAGCTACAGCTATATTTTCGGGCCTGGCAAGATTTTGTTAGTGTGTACATTGTGATGATGGCCTCAGAGCCACAAAAGCATAAACTATTGCCTTTATCAGAAACCCCCTCCCCAGAGCTCACCGTGGACGTGGGGAGACGGGTGTGGTTCGAACCAGCCACGGTTGAGCTTTTCAGGGCTTATTAGAAAAATAAATAGGGGTTGGAAAGTCAGAGGACATGATGCTAAAAATTACTAATCTCAGCACTCATTGTACTGTCATAAAAAGTGGATTTGCTGCCCATTGACGAGGCAGTAGATTTCTGAAGATGGATTGACACTGAGGATGTGTCTTCGAACACCATAGTCCCATATTCTCAGGGCCTGATACACAACAGATGATCAATAGATATATGGGGAATAAATGAATGAGTGAAGTTTATAGGATCTTAAATGTTATTTCCATGCTTTTGATTTTTTTGATTTGTATAAAAAACTCCATTTCCGCAGCCTGACTACAAGTTGGCCGGGATGACGTTCAACTATTTCCAGTTTCCTTTCTTCCCCCTTTCGTAAGACCATACTACTTTCCATCTGCCTTAACCACAATTCCCATACTCTTCAACACTGAAAGCCAGAAATTTTATATTTAAAACAAATTTTGGAGACGACTTCCATTTTTCAAAATGAAAACAAAATACGAAGCCAGGGAAAAACAGGGAGAGGAAAGAAATCAAGGATGAGAAAAAACTATGAGAAAACATATAAAAAAAGAAAACAGGGAGCTAAATAAAATACAGTTGTCTAGAAGTTTTTGCAATACTGTGTTCTGTGTATCCTGCCCAATCAGTGTTAAAAACTGGTTCTTTTCCACATTGGAGATTTTATGACTTTTGAAAATCAATATACTATTTAGAAGAGCAGATGGTCACTTAGGCTACGCCTGTTGTAAAATTCAGGACGTTGTTTTTGTAAATTCACATGCAGATGTATAGAAGCAGGCAAGTCAATACCTCCAGCTCAGAGTTAGCACCACAACAACTCAGCTTTGATGATAAACAACTCAGCTTCACTTAGGATCCTTCCCACACTTTTTAACTTTTTAGAAGAAGACATTCCGTAACATTTCAGTTTTCTGGCTGGCATTAACCTTTCTTTGTTTTGCTTTGTTTTGAACGCACTAATTCTCACACCCTCAGCTCATCTCAACTCATTTAATTCCCAGAGTAACTGCACTGTATGTAATCTTGGAAAGGTTTCCTCTTTGTCATGCGCTACTGATAGACAAAAATTATTCTTCATCTCACAGATAAGAGCACAAACCTTTGAGAATTGTATCTCATGTTCAGGGGTGTCTAGTTACAACATAAGTGGATCATGTTAGGCCAGAGTTGCCAAGTGAACTTTTCCCACACAAGTCTTTTTCTCCTCCACTGTGTCTGTACCTCTCAGCAATATGTTTGTTGCCCAGAGCACATGGCCAGATTCTAAATCAAGCAAAGAACACCTTCCCAGGTTCACATTTCTCTTCTGCTTTTTAACACCCACATGAAGTTCCAAGGTTAAGGTTGGCTCCCCTTTCTCGTGGGTAACTCCTAGGACAGAGGATTTACTATTTTATTGTCTCTAAGCTTGGTGTAAGATGTTCAATACCATTTTTATAGCAATGGCTTAGGATTTCCATTCAGTATCCAATATTCTTGCTGACATGTTCAATTGCAATGATATACTATTTTCTTCCCCTAAAAAAAAATCACCCACAAGTGTTTCAATTATTAGCACAGTTGTGAAGATGGCACTAGGGTTGCAACAGATGGCAGTGAGGCAAAATTATAACATATTCCCTATCTCAAAGCCAGATTTCTATTTCATGTAGATTTCTCTAAAGACTTCATTTGCAGGCGCGCTAAGGTGGGAGACCACTCAGTGATGTACCTGGGTAAGGACGCGTACTGCCTCTCCATCCCCTCAAAGCGGAGGGTGTGTGCGTTCCCGTCTGGACCCTTTCCAGGCACCTGTGGAGAGAAAAGTAATTAGAGATGAAGATCCATTATACACCCTGGTTACTGACAATGCATCTCAAAATTATAATCAGTGCACAAATGCTGCTGCTGCCTGCCAAAAATCAACCACAGAAAAGCAAGTGAGAACTCAGTTTCGCCCTAGGAATCGGTGATCAAGCCACAAACATGGCATCGAACAACAAAGTCACTTCTTTCAGAAAAGGGTCATTGTCAAGCTGACTTCTTCCTGTCACCATGCCATGTGGTGAGACCAATTTTTTTTTTCTTTTTAGATAGGCTGTCATTTTTAGGCCTGGTGTAGACTCACAGAAACACTGAGAAGATAGTGCAGAGAGTTCCCCTAAAGCCAAACCCAGTTTCCTATTACTAATGTTTTACAGTCTCGTGGTACATTTCTCACAATTAGTGAATCAACATGGATGTGTTATTGTTAACTGATGTCTATCCATAGTTTATTTATATTTTCACCTACTTTTACTCTGTCCCAGGGTCCATGTTACACTTAGTCAAAAGTCACCTTAGACTCCTCTTAGCTGTAACAAGGACTGAATTTTTTCTTAAGATTTATTTATTTATGCATAGAAGAGCTGGGGTACAGGCCAGAGATGTGGGGGGTGAGAGGATTCACCAGAGACAGAGTGGGGAACAGAACAGGCAGATTGACTGAAATACACTGCTGAGGGGAGCAGCGGGTGAGACCAGAGAGGTCTGCCGCACTGTGTGGGTCTCTCCCTGGCCGGCCAGGGATTGAACTCATGCTGCAGAGGCTGTGGATTACTTCATAGTGTGGTGCCTAACACTTTGCGCCACCAGGGAGGCCCAAGGACCATACTTTTTAAAGTTCCTTTTTCATGAAAACTTATTTAACTTACTGGGCTCAGTGACAACTAATCCTTTACTTCACAGCTCCCATGAAGCCTTGCCTCACCTGAACCTCAGGTCCCAACCCGCCCTTATGAATGACTCCAGGCAAGTGATGGGCTATCTGCTATCTACTGGATGTACTTTGTACTTATTGTGTTTGCCTCTGTTCAGATCCCTTTCAACAGCTGCTGAAGTTCTGAAGGGCAGTGACTGACCCAGAAGGTTCTCAATAAAGTGTGTTAGGTCCATGAATGTACAGATTATACATCTCGCTTTTCTCTATCTACCTTACACACTGATCAATAAGACGGACACACACAGGTATTAAAAAGTACTTGCTGATGGATGGATTCCTCATCTATTCATATCAACACATGTGACTGTGGCTTATTCATGGGTTTGCTTTCGTGCTGCAAAAGCCCTCATGTGATGGACACGAGGAGGGACGAGTAGAAGCCTGGACTGCCACAATGAAGGGCAGGGGGAATTTGCTGGTAAACACAGGAAGTGACAGTGTCAAGGTTATTAGAGGAAATTTTTCTAGGTAGTTCTCAATTCGGATGTTTTCTTGCTGCCTAAATCCCAGCTCTCTACAAAACCACCAGCATGGGATGGGATGTGTAGGGAACGTTTGTTGGGGGAGGTTTTGCAGAGAAAGTATACACAGGTGTTTGCAGTAAGAAAGACTACTCCTGAGATGGAATTATCACAGGAAACCCTTCAGAGTTTGTCTTGTAAAACCTCTTAACATTTCAGCAATACATGGATCGAAAGTGGCTGGTGATTTTCTGAAAAGACAATAACCCATTAAACTATCTTGGTAGGATGAAGATTGCACATACAAACTTGGAAGCAACCACAGAGAGACTGAGAATTCTCTGCATTAACAGAAATATCCTAAAAGAAACTTATATAATGTTATGCCATGATACATCAATAAAAATTTTAAAAAGATATATCTCGTATTCTAGTTATGGTCAAGTCAAGCTTGTAAATCAGCAAAGACAGTTCAGCGTGATATGCACAGAATGCTGGCTCCCATGATCAGCAGAATATGGAGGGGGCACCATTCACAGCTCTTGGGGCTCTGGGGTCCTAAGGTGGATGGTGCTAGAACTGACCCTTGAAGGGACAGCAGCCATTAATTTGACCCAGGGAAATAGTTCCAGGGGAAGAACAGTAGGAAGGGTGGAAGTAGGATATTGGGTGACAGTGTTAGGAACCTAACAGAAGTGGTTATGCAGAGGGTGTTCCAGGGAAGTCATGATAGGTAGGGGTAGAGGTTTTGTTTTTCAGTTTAGTAGAATTCATCAGTGACCACATCTGGGCCCCAGTGCTCCCCACATGTCTCAGTATAGGTTTTCTTTGTTGGAATATTTTAAAATATGTGTTTAATTTATGTGATCTATAGAACTCTTCATGCTCCTGATTTCTCTTTCAGTCATACGTGGTAGTTTGTGTTTTCAAGGCACTTGCCTAAGTGATTATTTTTTTTTAAATTGGGGTAATATTGGCTTACAATACTGTAGGGGATTTAGGGGTACAGGTTCACGCCTATTTAAGTATATGTTATCTCACTACATCCAATACCAAAGCCCCAATAATCCTGCACCATAGTCCACTAGGCCCCTTCTTCCCTTGATCCCTTCTTCTTACCCTCCCTTTCTAGTAGCCTCACCTCTGTATTCAGATTTTTAGGGTTGGTTTGTTTTGGTTTAGTTTTGTCTGTTGCTTTGTTTTTTTATTTTCCATGTATAAATGAAACCATCTGGCATTTGTCTTTCTTCTTTTGATTTATTTCACTTAGCATAATCCCCTCCAGTTCCATTCGTGTTGTTACAAAGAGTAAAATTTCATCTTTTAAAAATTATTTTATTGAAATTATTCAATGTTGGAGAATAACATTGTTTGTAATATTTCCTGATTAGCCTTTAAATATTTGTAGCATTTATAGTGTTTCTTTTTTCATTTATTCATATTGGAATTTTGGGACTTTTTGTTTTTCTTAGTCTGACTAAAGACTTATTATTTTATATATTTTTCTCAGAGAGACAGTTTTTAATGTGAATTGTTTAAAATGAACAAAGAAAGAATGATGTAGAATAATGTATAACCCAATACCAGCCAAGATGGTACCAGTGGTCACACAGACGACACCTGCAGGTGTTAGAAAAAATGGCATGGAGGTCGCAGAACATGGGCGAGGCTGCAAAAGCTGGGTGGCATGCTAGTACTTAAAAAAGCATTCTGTCCCCAATAGTGTATATAGTTATGTGCACTACTATTAATGTTGCAGCATCCTAAATGCAGTCATTCAGTTAGAGAATTGCTGAGCACCTACTGTATCCTAAAGTTTACTAGGCACTCTATTTGCAACTATGAGCAGGGGCTGGATTTCATTGCTTTGAATACAGAGGAGACAGGTCTGCAAACAATCACAGTACAATGAAATCACTGCTAGAGGGTCAGTCTGAGGGAGGAGGCACTGGGATCCTGAAGGAAGAGGTACCAAAATCACCTGGGTGAGCTGAAGACAGCTTCAGCTGGGTATTGAAGCTTCATCTAAGTTTGAATATGAATGGGTTTTTTAAAGAAGAGATGAGTATAGGGGTAGCAGGAGGGGGCATTCTAAGTACAGAGAGCAAAAGTAAAACAACGCAGAGGCATAAAAAAGCACTGTGTTTTCAGAGAATGTTAATATTATGGCAAAGGGCGAAGCAGAGGCTCTGAAGGAAAGGTTATCAGTAGCAGTAGCAACTATACTTGTGGTGCTGCCAAGAAGGTTAGAACTGTAACTTCATGACTACAACTTTGCATAAATAGAGCAATTTTAGGTTCATAGTAAAATTGAGAGGAAGGTTCAGAGAGTTCCCATATGTTCCCTGTTCCTACACATGCGTAGCCTCCCTCACTCACAATATCCTCACCAGGGTGCTATATCTGTTACAACTGATGAACCTGCATTGACACATCATTATCACCCAAAGTTTACACTAGGGTTCACTTTGGTGTTGTGCATCTTTTGGGTTTGCATAAGTATCCATCATGATTGTCTCATAAGGAATTTTTTCTTTGCCCTAAAACTCTTCAGTGCCCTATCACTAATCTTTTTAATGACTCTATAGTTTTGATTTTTCCAAAATGCCATCTTGTTGGAATCATACAACATGTACTCTTTTTATGTTGGCTTCTATCACTTAGTGATATGCATATAAGTCTCCTCCATGTCTTAACAGCTTATTTCTTTTTTGCTCTGAATAATATTCTGTTTGTCTGGAGTAGAATAGTTTATTTATCCATTCACCTACTAAAGGACATCTTGGTGCTTCCAAGTTTGGGCAATTTTGAATAAAGTTGCTATAAATACCCCTGTGCAGGTTTTTGTGTGTACATAAGTTTTCAACTCCTTTGGATAAATACCAAGGAGTGCCCTTGCTGGATCATATGGTGAAAATATATTTAATGTGATCAAGAAACTGCCAAGCTATCTTCCAAATTGTTTGCAACATGTTGCATTTCCACCAGCAATGAATGAGATTTATTGTTCCACATTCTTATTCTCACCAGCATTTATTTGGTTAGTATTCCAGATTTTGGCCATTCTAATGGGTGATGAGTAGTATTTTATTGTTTCAATTTTCATTTCCCTGATGATATATCATGAGAAATATTTTTCCACATGCTTGTTTGCCACCTATATGTTTTCTTCAGGGAGGTGTCTGTTAAGGTCTTTGAACCGTATTTTAATTGGGTTGATTATTCTCTTATTGTGGGATTTTAATAGTTCTTTGTATATTTTGGACAGCAGCTCTTTATCAATTATATTTTCAGGCAAATATTTTCTCCCAGCCTGTGATTTTCTTTTCATTTTCTTGACATTGGTTTTTGCAAAGCAAACATTTTTAATTTTAGTGATGTCCAGCTTATCAATTATTTCTTTCATGGATCATGCCTTTCATGTCATAACTAAAATGTCACTGTCAAACCCAAAGTCCTTTAGATATCTTTGCTATCTTCTAGGAATTTTAGTGTATTACATTTGACAGACAGTTGGTCCATTTTTAGTTAATTTTAGCAATAGATATAAGGTCTTTGTAAAGATTTATCTTTTTTTTTTAAGATTTATTTATTTATTATTTTATTTATTTATTTATACAAGCACTGGGTATAGTCAGAAGTGCGGGAGGGTGAGAGAATTCACCAGAGCCAGAGCGGGGAGCAGAGCAGGCAGAAGGACTGAAGTACACTGCTGAGGGGAGCAGCGGGTGGCAGGAGAGGTCTGCGCGCCATGCGGGACCCTCCTCTGGTGGCCGGGGAGCAGCCAGGGATCAAACCCACGCTACAGAGGCTGCAGGCAGCTTTGCAACCCAGCGCTCAACCGCTGCGCCACCAGGGAGGCCCAAGATTTATCTTTTTTTTTTTTTGGCATATGGATATCCTATTGTTCCAGCACCATTTGCTGAAGAGGCTACCCCCTTGATCTTTGCATTGCCTTTGCACCTTTGTCAAAAATCAGTTGACTATTGGGTTTATTATTGGGCTCTCTATTCAGTTCCATTCATCTAGTCTTTCACCAATAACAAGTAATACTTGATTACTGTAGCTTTATAGTAAGTCTTGAAGAGAGATAGATAGTATCAGTTGTCCAATTTTATTCTTCTCTTCAATATTGTGCTCATTATTCTGGTCCTTTTGCCCAGCCATATATACCTTAGATCAATATGTTGAGATATACAAACTAATTTACTGGGAGTGCAAGGATATTAAAAATAAATTTACTTGAATCTATAGTTCAAGTTGGGAAGCTCTGACATGTTGACAACATTGAATCTTTCTGTCCCTGAATATAGACTACTTCTCCACTTACTTAGTTATTCTTTGATCACTACTACAATTTAACATTTACTTAGTGCATCAAACACAAGGTTAAATGTTTTGTTTATATTATCCTATTCAGTGCTCACAATAACCCCAGTAGTTGCCCCATTTTGCAGACAAAAATAAAATTCAGCAGTCACCCAAGATCACAGTTAGTAGATGGCAAATCTGAAACTAGGATGAGGTCTGTCTGACCCAAGAGTCAAAATCTGGAGACAGACATGGACCAGGTCATGGAGGAGTTCATATATTTTACCCTCAGGTGATGGTGATGTCATTGAGATGTACTACTCAATAAGTGACAGGACACGTTTACAGGTTAGAGAGATTATTCTTGCCATAGTATGGAGGTTCTTGTGACAGTCTGAAACAGAGATGATAAAGGTCTAAATAGGGAATATTCAAAAGGATGGAAACAACGTTATGACATAAGGATGTTCAGGAGGTATGTTCAGCAGGACTGACTGAGGATTAATGGGAAGGATGTGTCTAGAATAATGCCAAACTTCCTGAGCTTTAGTTGGGACATCTGATGAAGATGTCTGATAAGTAATAGAGTATAAAAGTTTGCAACTGAGAAATCTGGACCTGAAATATAGATTTGGGGAAAATACAGCCTAAAGATGGTTCTTGAAACCTTGAAAAAAATTAGAATGCCCAGCAAGAGTCTGTAGAGACAGAATAGAAGAAAAGACATGCAATGGAAATCGAGAAGAACACCACTAATAATCAGATATTTTATTACTTAAAGAACAGATAACTACTGAACTCAGGAGAAAGTCTGAGGAAAAGTTTAGTAGAAAAGGTCGAGAAGAGAACTAGAGAGAATGTTACCATAGAAATCAAAAGAAATAATTCCATTAATGAGGGGATGGTCAACTGTGTCAAAAATAGTCAAGAATTTCAGTAAGACAAGGCTTGGGGTGTGAATGTTACCCTGGAGTGTTTTCCCAAAACTTCCTTTTTGTAGAGGGACACCCTGAACTTTAGAGGTTGAAAATCTAAAAACTACCTTTCCCAGAATTCCCTTTTCAGTCAACATACTGGGTATATTCAAGTTAGATCATAACACTGAGAAATGGAATTGAGGCAGGGGCTACACTTCCGGCAACAATGACAAAGGTGTGGCAGTGTTAGTAGATGTATGATTACTACTTTCTGGAGCTGCTGTGTAAGATTTTAGAGCTAGCTTTGGGACTGGTAACACTAGAATTGGCTTATTGATAATGGCACCTTCTTAATCACAGTGGCTGCTGATATGGGTTCTATTGTGTGTCTCTGAAGTCAAAACTTTCCTTATAGAAGTGGCAGCTGCTCTGTTGGTAGCCTGGTTCTGTGTCGTGGCTTGGGAGATCATTCCCATATGCCTATCCAAGGGTTTGTTTCCTTAGTCTTCCTCATGATTATGTGAGCCCATGAATATAATGAATTTGTTCCTGCTTAAACTAGCTAGCGAAGATACTGTTTTCTGCAACCAAACAGTGACTTGGAATTGGCATTGCAGTGGTGATTGGTGCTTCATTGAGAGTGATTTCAGTGGACTGACGGGGAGAGAAAGCCAGACTTTATGGTCTTGGAAATTTTATAGTTTTCTAGTAAACAAATAGCTACTGGGTTACACTGTCTAATGCTATCTTGCTCAGAAAATGAGATTAATATTCTCAAATGTCTCCTACGTAGAGTGCATGTTAAGTGTCATAAGACATAGAACTGAGAAAAAGTCCTTTCCCTCAGGGACACACTGTTAGTTTAGTTAATGGAAATGATGGGGCTAAATTTGTATTCTATTATTAGAAGTACAGATAATCTTAATGATTATTGTGGGAAGCCACCCAGAGATGACCTCTGTTAAGAATTATAAATATATACATGTTTTAATGGGATAGAGATTTTTGCCAACTATTTATTACTGGCATTTCCCTGTGTGACTAGATCCATTTTACAAACATGAATTTTAATGTCTATATAATATACTATTTATGGGTAAACCATAATCTGTCTAATCTCCACCTACCATTTTATCAATTTGTAATATTACACTCAGAAATGGTGACACTATAGATTATTGTGTTGGGTACAAAGAGCCTTGTAAACAGTAAACTGAGGGTAGTAAACTGCAAATAGAGAGAAGACAAAGTAATTATAAGCTGCATTTAGTTCCTAGAAAGTCAGGGCACTTCAGGAGGGAGTGAGGTGAGGGGAGAGAAAACAGAAACAGGCATTTATAAGCTCACTTCCCAGTTTCACTGTGCCCAGTAAGTTTCAGAATCGTTCTTGTTTGAAGAACTCCTTATTAGGTAATTTCCCTCATCTCTCTCTCTCTCTCTCTCTCTCTCTCTCTCTCTCTCTCTCTCTCACACACACACACACACACACACAAGGTCAGAGGCTTTGATCCAATTAATTTTTTTTAATTAATTTTTTTTTAAAAGAAGCCCTTTATTTCACTTGGTATCACCCAGATTTGTTTGTTTTTTCCTTAATACAATGACCTAAATATACACCTAATAGAAATAATCCTGACTTAAACCATCACAGTCTTTTCCATAACAATACAATGTTAGAATTTATGCTTGGATTTGGGGCATACTTGTCCTTTTCTGTGCAGGAAGTTTATACAGTTCAGGAAGTGAAACTTGAGAGAGTTTCACAAGTTCACACCTGGGTGTGCCTTACACATGGCGATCCTCTTTGGCTGGATTATGACAGTCTCTGACAGCCTATCAGGAGGGCTTAGTATTCAGGGGGAATGTTGAATTAAGATGCTTTTAGTCCACAGGAGTTCTCCCAATTTCATTCACTCAATGCCTGCTGCTGGCTGGGGTGTTAAGAGCCTTGTTAAAATAAAGCTATTAGTCTTTTCTCTACAAAAGTAAGGAGCTTGCTGCTATGTTCAGGGTTCCTTAAATTAGCATGTATTTCTAGCCTGGCATTGCTAGAGTCAGCAGTTTCATAAAGCAATATACTAAAGAGGCCACTTAACTCCCCTATTTCCCCCATTTGTAGATTAATGGCCGAGGGGAAGATTTAATGCCCTTTCAAACATTTTTTAACAATTCAAAAAATAAAAAATAATAAATCACACAAGATTTTCTGCAAATGTTTGATCATAAAAACAAAAACAATTCAAAATTAACATGTTTTCCAGCTCTTACAGGTTAGGACACATTTTTGCCACTGTTATGATTTATGGCCCATAAGTCAATTCTCCTGAGGAAATTTAAAAGCTGCTGTGATGGAAAGACTGTGCAAAGTCGCAATGCAGCTTATTCACCTATATATAACATCCTCATTTACAAATATGTCTTACTCAGATCCATTACAAAAAAATGAGTTTCATGCTGCCAGACACATCATAAGATTAAGATGCAAGATGTAAAAATTTAGATGCCATTTTAGGAAATATGCCTTTCATTTCAAGTTGGTATCATGACAGATATTTTTGAGCAGTTTCCAAAAGTTTTCTTTTAATTACATTGCTTTTACCTAGCTATAGTTTTGACTGGAAGAGTTTTAAAGGAATCAATCCAATGAAAATATTTATAATGTTATGAATGTAGCTTTGTGTATCTTCTGATATTAAAACACTGCTAAAATGCTACATGTTTGGAGGAAAACTAATGATATTCAATTTAAACAAAAGAAACTAATCAAAATAGGTTGTTTAATTATTTCTCTGGCAACATGAAGCATAATATTCTTGAGATATGTATTTACACATATGCTATCTAAAAAGCAAAAGTACATACTTGTTCAAACCATTATTTCTGAAGTGTTTATTTTCTCTAATTTAATTTCAGTAATTTCATCAAATAACTGAGTATTCAGCTTATAGTCTAGCTTAGAACATCTGCTAGCTTAGAAAATACAGCAAATAAAATATTTTAAAAATAACTTTTGGGTAAGCCTTTTAAGCATTCTGTTGCTAAATTTTCTTCCCTCACAAAATGTTGAAGTTAAAACATAAAGCCTGAAGCCCCTTTAACTCACACACATTTATAAAAGTTATGTTGCATATAGTTTCCATATTATGTTAATCACTCATAGCTCATTAGTAGAGTAACTCTGTGTAGAGACATCACAACTATTTTAAAGCTGAACAACAAAGATAGCAAATTAATCTGCAATATTATAAAACGGTAAAAGCATTTATTGGGTTTTAAGCATTAAATCTTATATTAGCATCATCCAAGTACTAGCCTTATATACACTGGGCCACAGCGTCTTGATAACCTAAGTTCTCTCTTCTGATTGTCTTCGGAGAAAATAAAATCAGACATCTGCCCAGCTCTGTTTATGTCTGGGCCTAAGATACAGTTACCATAGAAACTATGATTGTAGATATAATTTTACAAATTTGGCTTCATCTATTAGATGCACTTTGCACGTGAGTGTATGTGTATGCATGTGTGTGTGTGTGTGCCTATGTGCATGTGTGCATATGTGTCTTGCCAATAAGCTTGAAGAGCAAACTCTGGCTCTACATCTTTAATTAAAGAGCCAGATACCATTCCTCATTTCCTTTCCCCCATCTGTCTACCTACAAATAGAGATATTATAACATTGGCTGAAATACAGTCTTACTTGAAAGAAGACAAAAGTCTGATGTAAAAATGAAAAAAAGGTATTCAGGAAGCATTCCTTAAGAAATGTCCATTCACCTGTTCTGTATTTTCCAGGAACAGAATAAACAAGAATTTGGTGGAGTCATGGTTAGTGACATTAATCACTTACTGAATATAATTTCTTATTGCTTCTTGGATGTAATAATTGAATTTTTTTATACCTCTGCTATTTTGTTTTATTGTACTCTGTGACAAAGTCCTTTGCTGACCCTAAAAGAAACAAAGTTGATTCTTAGAACATCTCCAAGTCTTAACATGATGTAATAGTTTGCTGATATTGCTTTTTATGCATTCTTATTATCCCTTTCAACTAATAAGTCTTAGAAAGGATATTCACTGAATAAAGCTCTCTATTATACTTAAATGTACTTGCATTTATAAAGAGTTGACAGTGTAAATCTTGTAAAATTTTAAGCTTTTCAGTATATTTTCTTTTCCTAGCTTAGTCAGTGGGCAAATTCCAGTTACTCCCATTTATAGTACTAGAAAGAAATGACTTCCGGGAACATTCTACAGTCATTGTAGTATCATGAGTTACAGTCAATGTTACCATTTCCATCTCTGCCTCATTTTACACTTGAGGAAACTAAGTTCAGAGAAAGTTAAGCAAGTTGTCGAAGAATCATGACTGGCAAAGCCAAGATTTGAACTGAGACTTGTTTAACCCAAAAGCAATTCTTCTCTCACACTCAGTGCTGCCTCCCATGTAGGCTTTATGCCCTAAATAAAGAACTGAGACATAAGACCTGAATGAAGCCATGTTGGCAATGGGATGGCATATGTGAAATTAGTCACATCGTCTGCAACATTCTCACTGTAATTATGGCCAAGCTGGATATATCACTGAACTAAATTGCTAGAAAGGTTTATTTTCTATAACTAGTGGCATTAATAGGTGTATATATGTTAATTTGGGGTGTAGCAAAAGTATTTTTAATAAAGTGTTGTTTTATAAAAAAATATGTACAGAAACTCTTCCCCCAAACTCACGCATGATATCAGCTATTAAATAACACAAGACACAGGCTTGTAAGCTTCACTAAGGTTGGGACAATGCCTCTTTTTTGAGCCATTGTTTTCTCAAGGCCTGGCATATCACTGTATTCATTAATATTTATTGAGTCAATGAGACACAAGTCTCAAACATCTACTCTGTGGCAGTGAGTAGTAACAATAAGCGTTCATAATGCAGGACTGGTTTTTGAACAAGACCTGTTAAACAGTACAATGCATGTCATCACAATATTCATAAGAAACTTTTATGACATCTATCCTATGGTCATGTCTTATTAACATTGCCAATTTCAAGTCCTTTTGTCCGGATAGTCTTGATTTTTCTTTTATTTCCTTTCAGAAAATAAAGAAAACTACAAATATTCTTACAATTTAGATTTAAGCTTGGATCTGGAACATAAATTAAGACCTTTGGGAACTTCAATTGTGTAACTGCTTAGAGTGAGAGAAGATTTATCCAAGATAACAGCAGAAGAGTAGGGAAACTTTTCTGAGAGGATAAATTACTGGGCACACTGGGTGTAACGAGTACTGATCTAAAGAGCTACCTCAATTGTAGCATCTGTTTGACTCACAGCTACTACCATTAATGCTGAAATCAGGCACGCATTGGCCCTAAATCTATATTAAATAAATCATTTTTCAACTGACTACTATTATCAGCAGAGTTCAAGTTCTACGAAGATGAATGAGAACAAGAGGATAAAGTGAAAACCACACAGATGACGTTCTGAAAATTGATGTACATGTGTCAACATGAACCAAACCAAACACAAGCTCATTCAATAGTTTTCCATTAGCTAGTGAATAAGGCCTTTCAATAACTTACAGCAAGCTAACTCTCCTGCTTTAATTTGTCCCTGTCATGTATGTTCAATGATTTCATCCCATTGGGTATTTTATGGATTGTGAACACGCCCTTTTGTGCTTATGGAGGGATGTTCACTTCTGTACCTCTGGTGACTCCTCCTGTTAGTGCCTTAAACATGGCAAAGGCTCAAGAGATGCTTACTGAGCAAATGAAAAGGGCAATAGATGTTTCTGATGCTTGTATTCCCTGCTGTGAAGAGACAAGAACAGGTAAAAGAAGTGGTGGGTAAGAAAAAGGGATTATGCTAAGTGGAATAAGTCAGGAGGACAAAGGCAAATATTGGATGGTTTCACTTATATGTGGAATATAGAAAAGATGAACAAAAGATCAAGAAAAGACAACATTTGTAAGCTGACCATAGATCTGAGGCATACAGCAAGGGAAAGGGAGGGAGGGGAGTCAAATGAGGGGAAGAGAGAGCACAAGGGACTGTGGTGATGGTTCCTGGGTGCTATGGGGATGGGAGAACTACAGGCATTACATCAGAGGGGAGAAATAAAATACTATACAAAAATAAACAATGATGTAAGACAATAAATAATTGAGAAAAAAATGAAAAATAGATTCGTAGAGATGATGAAAACATTCAGACTGTAATAAACAGAGTAGGGAGCTTTGAAAAAGGGGTATAGACAGGAAAAGAGGAGCCCCCAAAAAAAGTTACCAGAAGAGAAAGGGAATTATGTACTGAAAATAAGTTAGGTTATTGCAATCTAACCTAGTCTTTAGATACGGATAATTCCTGACTTCAGTTTCTCGCCATTAATCTAACTCTTAGATCAATCAGAACCCTTCATTCCTCTACAAGGCTGGGTAATATGACTTTGCTCTTCTGATTAGATGTATATATAGCATCTTACTTTCAAAGTCTTTAAAATGAGATTATTTTAAGTCAACATTTAAAGTTGGATTTGATATAATCATTTAATTGGGCATTGATTCATCTACATAGAACTCATTACAGAATTCTTCAATTTCACCAACATAATTTCCTTCCAAATTATCTTTTATCTAGATGCTGGAAGTCCAAGTACTATGAAAACTTTGCCAAAATAAAAGGCTTTTAGATTTCTAATGCTGGCTGGACACAGCCCCAGAGAAGAGTGTTGAAGAATAATGCACACTTGCCAACTGCCAGATACGATTGCTTTTCGCATAATTAATGTCATTCTTACTGTTCGAGTACCATTTCCACCATTTAATAATTTCCATTAATAGAGGAAGTTTCTGCAATAATTTTTGCATCCTGAAAAACCACGGAGGCTTCTATATACCTTTTAATCAAAATGACAATGAGTGAAAGGGGGGGTGGTGGTGGGAGATATTACC
This sequence comes from Talpa occidentalis, assembly GCF_014898055.3. Lineage (NCBI taxonomy): Eukaryota > Metazoa > Chordata > Mammalia > Eulipotyphla > Talpidae > Talpa > Talpa occidentalis. Next base: position 127,277,969 of record NW_023603184.1, on the reverse strand, counting down.
ATAGCTCCGGCTTGCATTTGCTTTGTCATTGTTTTCAACGGATATAAATGTCCAAAGGCTCATCGTGTTGACTGTTATTATGTCAATTAAACCTTGGTGCTTTGATTTCAATAGCACGGAATCATATGAATTTATACCAAGAGAAAAGTGTATAAAATGAGTGAATTGGGCAATTTATCTATGAAAAATAAATGTGAACAGAGAGTATTTTTTAAAAAGCAACAACAAAAGATGAGCAGATGCAAATATCGGCTCAGGTCCTGTAAAATATGATAATTGTATAATACTTTAAGCTGAAGCTTCCAGTAAGAGGAAGTGACAGACCAGCTGCAAATCATATCCCCAAACCTGCCAATTCACACTGTTTTTTTCTGATGCTGTTGCAAAATCAAGAACTCTGCTCAGGATATAAAATTATGCAAATATACAGAGAGCAGCAACATCATCAACAATCCACTCAAGTTCTTATATGAGCCCAGAAATGGATGCAGCACGACGGTGAGGGAAGAGTCTCTTTCTGGGGAGGAGAAACCAGGTCTGATTAATTGGGGTTCCAGGAGCCCTCTCGTCGACTGCCCTGATAAGCCGAATACTGGTACTAAAATAATGGCCCTAGGAAAAGTTGGATACAAGGAGACCAGTCCAGTGCTGACAGTCTTTTCCGCTCTGCTTCTGAGTTGCTTTGGAAAGAGTGAAAATCTACATCAAAGCCCCATTATTCTTGGCCTAACAGGGCTTTGAAAAAACTTCACCTGAGTCACAGTTAACCTTATCAGCCTTCTCTGTGAAGTCTACCCAGCAGAGATCTGACACTGCCACTTGACCTCTAGTGGACTGGGGACAGGGTGAGGCCCAAGTTTGGAGACTGTTCAGTTATTAGATTAAAACTTGAGAACCAGGTACCTAAGCCACTGAGGAAATAACAGAAACAATACTTGTGTGTGAGGTGTAATGGGGCCGTTATTAAAATAAAAATAGCTGGTCATGCATGGAGACAGTTATGTGGGTGCCCAGGGGAGGACAGGGTAATAAGCAAGGACTGGCTTCGAGGCTTGGATGCTGATGGGTACCTACTCATAGGCTCACCCCTTATGGGTCAGTACTGATTCTCCAAATACCTGCCCTGTTTGTAAAATGTGCTTGAGCATCTAGTTCCTACAAACATATAGTACCATATTCATAGAGGATTTTGCAATGATCAAAGCACGTTTTCATAGATCACCATCTGATTTGATCAGTGTCATTACCCGGCCAGGAGAAAGGCAGGAGTTGAAAATTTCTTGTAAGACTATTTTTCTCAAGGAAAGACATAAAACAGGGAAGCCACCCTTAAAAGCAACACCACTGTGGGATGCTGTGACCCTCCATTCTAACTGGAAGCTGAGGTGCATGTAGCTCTTCTAACAGGACAGAAGGGGGCTCTGATTTCCGATTCACACATGGCGTATCACACAGTCAAAAGTATTTACTGCACACCAACTGGCCAGGCTTGACTTCATCATCACTGACCGTGTAACCTTGAGCAAGTTAACTTCTGATCTCAGTTTTCTCATCAGTAAAATGGGATTAACAGTGGCACTTACCTTGGAATGTGGTTGTGAGGATAAAATGTCATGACACATGTAAACCACAAGTACAAGTCACACTCATAGAGTTGTCTATGTCCAGTAAATTGGAGTTGTTTCTATTGTTGCTACAGTTACATTGACCCTGGACTTTCTTTTGGTAAGGAAAACACCTGCAGAGAATTTTTTTTCCTGTCCTGTAAGATTCAATTCTGTTAACCTCTGAGTAGCCCTGGCTAGGTTGGATAATGGAAGCTTCTTCAGTGATATTGTTCCACAAACAGCTCTGGGAGAGAGAAAGGGGTAGATAATGAGGAGAGAGAGAGAGAGAGAGAGAGAGAGAGAGAGAGAGACAGACTTGTGAAAGGGCCTCTTTTCTAGGCTGGAATGATATGATGCATTTGAAAGATGGTATGTGTACATATGTTATGGATGTGTCTATAGATTTATACACACACACACACACACACACACACACACACACACTACCATCTACAGCTCCACACAGAAACTGCTTTATGCCTAGAATAAAGTTGAAATTCCTGAACGTGACATCCAAGTCTTTCAGTCTAGTGTTGTTATTGTTATGGTCGCCATGGTCGTCATCATCATCATCATCATCATCTTTGCAGGCATTTCCTGTCACCTTGTCCTTACCTGTACCCATCTCACTCTCTGGCCTTCCCTGGCCCCCGGGCACTCTCACGCTTCCTTCTCCTGCCTCAGCTTTCCCTTTGCCCTTCTCTCCCAGCACCAGGTCCTTTGGGAAGTTGTAGTCAGAGCTATTTACTTTCCAGGTTCAAGAGCCTAGAGTATATATATTTTTAAATAGTTACCTTTTTAATATCATATTTATGCAATATAAATGACCTGTTTTATAGAATATAAAATTTTATATAATATAAAAGGTAATTATATATTATTATATCATCTATTTACACATCTATATAAAAATTATAATGATCTTTTATAATCAGCTTTGTTAAAACTTGTCTAGTACACATTTCATGTTCAATAGATGCTAGATGATTAAAAGAAAGAGCCATTTCAGTGAAATAGAATCTTGAAAGTGAGAAGTAACACAGGCAAGCAGAGACACACATAATCCTAAACTACCTGCAGAAAACAGACTTGGATTAACCTAGCTGGCCACCTCATGAAGCTATTAAGAGCAAGTACAATGCTCGAATTCATGGGGGAGTATTAATTCCACGACATGGAGTGAAGTGAAGAAACAGACTTCACTGTGACGGAGGCATTTACTAGTACAGATGTGAAGTGTGCATTTTATTACAATATTATAAACTCTTTGGGATGCAATGTAAATACCAGGACCTGGTAAGCTCACTCCTACTGACTGGCTGGGGAGAGGGTGGCAGCTGGTCTTCTTCCCAGCAGAGGTGCTCCAAGCACAGAGAGCCGTACCACCAAGGGCCCTGGGTGGGTTTTCCTAAGCGACTGTTACCCCAGATCCAGTGCTGTGTTGTGGTAGGAGCCCATCATGGTGTTTTCACGTCTGAGAGCACCCCGACTTCTGTGTGCAGGGGCAATTCTTTCCGACAAGCAGAGATTCAGAATCTGAAGGGAAGCATCTTATAGCAAGAGGTTGGCAGAAGAAGAAGCAAATGGAAAAAAAAAAAAGAAAGGAACTAGCACTCGACATGATTCTCTCCAAGCAAAGAAACAAAGTCCCAACTTTGGCAGCTAAGCAATCAAAATGCCGGGTGAGTGCTATTTAGATGATTTCCCATACTCGAGAAGAAAAATGTTTATCTACTGACTTCAGGGTGTGTTCATTATGCCCCAGTACAGTGTGAATGCTGAGCAGAAATCAGGGCCTATTTATTATCTAGGACTGCTTTTTACTGTGTTTCAGCTCAGTCGGAGAACCGTGAGGTGATTTACAAACTGCAGCCTAATATTCCACGATGTAGGCAAAAGGATATACTGGATCTCTTCTCATCAATGTAATGAAATTAAGAAAAGTGAAAATTTAGGATGAATATTGCAAACAACTTCCTATGGTGTAATCCATTAAGAGGAGGAATAATTTCCCAAGGGGAGTTGATCTGTGTGTTAGAAAACGTATAATGCCCATTCATAATGTGCTTGTGACAGATGTAATGCCATGTCCATCTATAAATCAGATTTACCTTCTGTGTGAAGCCCCAGGGCCCTTCCTACTGAAGGCTATCCTCATGGGCACTGACCTGAGAGGATTTAAAATCCAAAGGGCCCAATTAATAAAAATCCTCCATCATGTAATTGGGTTTTGGTATGGAAAATAACACCAGTATTAATCCAAGTCACTTGGAAGGAAGTATAGAGAGAGCCTCATTTCCTGATCTGTCAATTGGTCCAACACTGTCTAGGGATGGGTCTCTCTGACCATCTTCCCCAAGGGCCATGAGAAACTCACTTTTGCTTTGCAGACAGCAAAACCACATAAATTAGACTAGTTATCCACAAGTGAGCTACTGATCATATGAAGAACGCTGGGTTTAAACTTAGGAATTTCACAAGGGAAACACCATGTTCAATTTGAGAGTCATCCACTGGGAGCAACTCATCCAAACAAAGAATGGGTGGAATCATCTGTCCGTAGGAGCAGACATCAAATGCCATAATTCAAAGAGCTGCAACACACAGTTGAGTGGGAGCAAGAGAAGGCAATGTTTTGGGAAGAACAAGAACAGAGCCCCTTTCACTCCATGCCTGAGAACATCAGAGCATGTGGTCCAAAAGTTAACTAAGTCATTTTTTAAAATAAAAATTCAGCTCAGCATACAGACTTTTCAGTAGTACACAACTCAGTTAAACAGCCACCACACACGTGTTCTTATGAGAAAGAATCATTCTTGATGAGAATTCAAATACCTGCACATTGTAAATCCATTTAAAGGTCCCCAATTACCCAGATAGTCATGAAAACCAAAATGCAAGAACCTACAAAAAAGAGAAAGGGCTTTTTAAAGGTTTTTAGGTCCACTCCAAATTTCATTAGGTCTGCTGCCAAGTTTTTATTAGCCTCACCCTGATTACTTCTCAACTTGCCCTTGTGGGTTAACCCAACACAGCACCATTGGGCATGTTTACAATTAAGAAAGACAACACACCAGGAAATGTGATTGGGAGTATAACTCTCTACCAGTAAAGGACAAAAAGAAAAATGACCCAACACTGCAGAGTGTTTCTAACTTCTCATTTCTATAAGTCATGGAAATCGGGGATCCTTAAAATGGGGATGCTTGGCAGGTGCTGAAGCAGTGCAGCAAAGCAGCAGTGTGCCCAGACCTGTTATTGTCTTTACATGCCTTGTTTTTTCAAATACTGTGAATTAAAGAGACTCAGTAAATCAGGCCCTATATCAGTACATTCCGAGATTTCTGAAGCAAATGCTTTTCTTATGCTTATGCTACAAGCAAATATTCCAGTGATGGCAGTGTTGTTATGGGATCAGAATGGTAACATTCACTTTTATTCGAATATTCACAAATTACAACTGGCCACACTGGCTATGATGTTTTGTGTATTCAATAAGTGGGCTTACAAACGTTTCTTAGTACGTATCTCGAAGTATAGTTTAGTTTTAGAATGTCCACTTTGGGTATGGAGAAAAAGTCTCACTAAGTCTTAGGACCATGTCTCAACCTCTCTCCCCACTTGTTGGGGGTGGGAAGCAGCTCTGAGGGAAAATGCCACAAGGATGGAGTGTGTGTTAAGGAAAGGAAGGATTAGATGTCTGTGCTGCTTATGATCAGTGGCTGTGCCTACTCCCTCCTTCCATCGGCTGCAGAATTCAGAGGGGTGTGTATGCACTGGCACTGCCTGCAGGAACGTCAGAAGGAAGTAGAACAGATTTGATTGTGGGTGCAATATTTCAAAGTGTTAGGCACAGGGCTAAGAGTTATACATGATGTGGCTCTATTCCCATCTGCAGCCCTTCTTTATAGCCCTCTGCAACGTAGAGAGCTCAGGTGTCACAATTATCAACAAATCTGTGAGTATAATGGCCTCTGGCATAAGCAGTCTGCAGAAAAGTCACAGGTCATCTCCCTAAAAATCATCCTTGCAGTTGGAACTTAAAAAGAACAGCAAGCTATAATGCTCACCCTCTTTATTATTTTCTAAGCATGACTACTGTACATTGACTATGCGTCTCAGAAAATTAGAAATAACAACCATCGGTGAGAATAGTTAAACATAATAATCGTGTCCCAGAAGACTCACACAGTTTTGACCCCATTACTGTTCAGCTACCTTTCTCCACACTCCTGCTTGCTCATATTGCTCCTCATGACACCTTCCACCTGCCAAACAGGTTGCTACTCAGGTGCTACTTACATTTCCCTCTTCTCTGCAGTACCTATTCTCCAAATGCCCACATGCTTCCCTTTGCTCCTGTCCCTGCTAAAAAGCCTCATCAGAGAAATTTCCTGACCACCTTATATGAAACAGCCTGCACTGTCAGCACCATGACACCACATCACTCTTCACTGGTTCATTGTCTTTCTTTCCTCACAAATGTAAGCTCCATTAGAGGAGGGTTTTAATCTCTCCCCTAGGCCAGTGCCTGGGCCATCTCTCTCCCGTAGGCCAGTGCCTGGGCCATCTCTCTCCCCTAGGCCAGTGCCTGGGCCATCTCTCTTCCCTAGGCCAGTGCCCGGGCCATCTCTCTCCCCTAGGCCAGTGCATGGAAGATATTCCATAAGTCAACATTCGAGTAAATGAAATAGTTATTAGTTACTTTCCTAAACGTTCATTTCTCCTCTTGGTAACTTCTTTTCTCTTTCTCGTCATTATTTCCTCCCCCCCACCCCCCCTCTTTCTAGAGACAAAAAATAAATGCCAGAGTGACCCCATGTAGGAGGTCTTCCCAATATTAGCCTTTATTGGTCTAGTGATTTATTTTTTAGTCTTAAAACATTCTACACTGAAATTGTCTTTTTGTGATTTTAGTATTTATTTCCTTAAATTTGGGATGCTTCTCGTCACGTGGGAGTGATTTCCTAAACCCTTACATTTTTTGTGTGGCTTTTTAATTGGGCAATGGAAGATTTGGGGAAAAAAAAAGTGTATTTAAAAACTATACTGAAAATAGGATGTCTCTAGGCCACAAGCTTAATTCTCAATTATGATAAAAAGTGACAGGGGTAAGGTAGTGAGAGAAGTAGAAAGGTGATGGAAAAAATTCTTATTCCGATGTTCACTATTTTGAATTAACCTATGATAACTTTCACACACCAAACAATCTAGTGCCTCAGAGAGCAGAATAAGCTACTTAAACTCTGCTCACAGTGCAGCCTTCATTTGTTTGTCTTCTGTCATCCAGGTGTAAAACGGCAGATCGAGGCACTGGGGTACTTCTCACACGTGGGCCCCACTGCTGAATTGTTTTATTTATGATTATTACTTTCCCTCCGCCTTCCTTTGGGAGAAGAGAATGCAAAAATTAAAATTTATAAATTCAAAATATCCACATCTTAAAGAGACTATGTCTAATATTTTCCTTGAGTGAAAAAAGAGGGATGGACATATTTTGCTTTCCTTTCTTTGCAATGAAACTTGAAACAGTGATTTTGTGTTATTATAACACTCATCATTTCTCCCTCTAATTTGGATGGTTTTTAATAAAGCTCCATTGATTCCACTGAAAGGAATTCCTCCTGGCAAAAGCAGAACACACACACTGATTGCTAAATATGCAGCAATTATCATATTCAGCAGCACACTTTAATATCTTATTTATAGATGTATCTATCTGTAATTTGCTTTAATTAAGTTGCATTGATTTTAATGACAGGAGCAATCCTCAGACAAGGGGCTGGTGTCATATGCTCCTGTGAGTCCTGGTCTATCAATCACTCTTTAAGATGAGGCCCTATGCCTTAGAAATCTTAGTCTCCAGGCAAGCCTATCCCAACTTTGTGAAGTTTCAGAGAAATTCTCAAAGTGGTGACAACTCAGGATTTATTCTGCTGATTGTAGGATGGTAAGAATTGCAACATAGAGGGGGAGTGAAAGCAGCAACGTATTTGTAAAATGATGTCACTTGCGTGTGATGCCATCACCAGCTCTAAGTCACTCTATCATGACAACCACTCTCTCAGGTGTGACAACTCCATTCTTTCAGCATTTTGCTGCTCAGGTAACTCAGCCCCCTCCCACCCCTTTTAACCTCTGCATTGCCAATAACACTCGTGGGTGCTCAGGATGATCTTGGGACCTGAGGTGTTTTTGAATTTTTGATTATTTTCCACACCCCCTCCTGGTGAACATTCTGGGAAAACTGGAAACAAGAGCTTAAAACAGTTTTGCCTTTCGTGACACCCATGTTTAGCTGGCTAAACATAACACAAAGAAAGATGAAGATAGCAAGTATATTTTTAAAGGCTCTAAAATATTACTCATCATGACCAGCAACGATTTCTTTTTCTTTTTTAATGGATGAAGAAGTAAGCACTGCTTCTATAAATCTTTGCACCTCAGAAGGTGCCAACATTAATTTTGTATAAATTATCCGTGTTAAAATGCCAAGGCATGATCACAAAGGAAAACTCAGAAGACAGTTATGCCAGTGCATTCGCAGATTCTGGTCACCATTTTTCACTCGCTGATTATTGCTACAAGTGTTGATTAATAGTGGTGCTCACGCTGCTAGAATGCATTTCCCTGGAGGTGAAGAAAACATTCAAAGGGAAAAAAAAAAGCAGAAAGAAAGAAAGATAATAATCAACTCATCCTTCCGCTTCTCTGTAATAACCCTGCGGAGGGTGTGCAAATCACAGCTCCTGATGATCTCTGTAAGCAGCTTCTGAGCCATTTCACTAAAAAGATCATCCATATGCATCAGATCACCAATTTGTCAATCAGTTTGTAAGGCAATTAAATGTTCCCTAATCTTTTCCTTTCCCTTTGGGAAAGTATAACATGATCTAACAGCCGAGAGGGGGTGTGGGCGCAGCTCCGGTCCGGTCCCGCTCCTGTGTTTCTGTGCCCAGTGTGAGGCTGGCATCTAGCTGCTGTGGCCACCATGTGCAAGACTGGAATTTACCAAGGCTGATTAGCTTAGTACTTATTTTTCTCTCATCAGTAATGCCCTACCTCTTATCCACAGAGGAAACTAATGAATTGGATTTAGAGAGTGAGAACATTTCTTAATAAATGCAGTATGACAGGAGATAAGAAAAACAGAGGCGGATAAGCAGGGCAGGCTGGCCTGAGCTGGGGGATCTGCTTTAGACTGTGTTTAGATCTGGGAGTGGGTGATCTTGAAAGCTGTCAGTTTCTTTTGTCTAGCTCAGTAAGATCATTTCCTGCCTTGTGTTGCTCTCTCTAGGTGGCTTTTCTTATCATTAATCCTTTGATGTGTTTTTTGTTCTTCTAACTCCTAATTGTCTCTAATGAGGAACAGACCAGGGATGGCCACATTTACAGTTCCCCTTCCTGATTTAAGTGGAAAGACTAATTAGTATACATTATGGTAAAAAGAACTTGAGTCCCATAAGTTGGAAGGAGAAAACCAAGTGAATTTTCAATAGTATATCTTCTTGTACAGAATATGCCATTTAGTTCTTCCAGGTGGAATCAGGTTTAAGTTCACCTTCCCATAAATTCTTTTGCATAGGTAACACTCTGCATCAATATTGAAATCTCACCTTTGGGATCATCATTTCTCTCCTTTGACATCTCATCTTTCACTCACCTCTATTCTGGCACTTTTCTAGCAATCCTGCACTGTATAATTACAACAATTCTTCTCCGGATGATTTGTGTCTCTAAATTACCACCTTCTTTTTTTTTTTTTTTTTTTTTTTCCTTTGCTTCATCTCCTGGAATTGTTCAGCATGGGTCTCTAGGTGGCCAAGCCAGGAGGATATTTTTCTCTATATTTCAGAAGTTTTAGAAACATTTTATAGGAAATTATGAGGGAAAGGAATTCAACTTAATTCTCAGTTTTCTAACCAGCACTCACTGCCTAACTGTGATGGCATTTTCAAACCTTAGGTCATATGATCTGGGCTCAGAACCCAGGAGGTGATTTTTCAGCCATCATGTAGCTTTTTTGAGCCTCAGTTTTCTCTTCTGTAAAAATGTGCTTCTGTCTTCACTGAATTGCTTAGAGGTAATGAGTGTGATATTGTCTTTCAAAATATGTGGCAGTATATTAGCTACCATATATCCATATATGAGATGTTATTGTGAGGGCGATGCATGAAAAAAACCACATGAGAGTGTGTTGTTGCTTAGGTGATTGTAATATTACTAAATTTTCACTTTAATATCTCCTTTTTTTTTGATGATTTCTGGCACTTATGTAGAGGAAAAGAAGGCAGGGACCAGTGGTGCAGAGTAAGTGGAGAAATAAACAGCAAAGGCTCCCTGGATCGGGCTGCCTCACAGGCAAGCCATCCTGAACCAGGGTTTTTATTTGGAGCTCTGCAGGAGAGAAGGGGGCTGCGGATGACAAATCTCTGGCAGTTATACTAATAGCTTCTCAACATTTATCCATTGTTCTAACCTGAGCACTGCATTCTGGAAGGAAGCAGATGAAGCAGAAAAGGGGAAATTAAAAAAAAGGGGAGAAAGTCTTGAATGAATAAATGTCTAAATCATTGACTAGAGACCACAAAATCCCTATTTTCGCTCCAGTCGCACAGCTTCTGCAAAGTGGCACTGCATGAGAATTAAACCAATGCTCTTTCGATGCTGGTACCCACTCCTCACCTAACAGTCCTCAAATCCTGCTAAACCCTGCTGTGGGTGGATGTGGGTAGCAGAAGACAGGTATCAAGCACATAAGGGTAATGCCTTTTCCCCAAAACTCCCCTCACAACTTAAATATGGCACAGAGACTTGGTTTAACATATAAGCAGTGGCAGCTGTCAGGTGAGCTGTGTGCGGTGTTTCCTTTCCATGTGTGCTCACGAGTCATTCTTGCTCATCCTGTGCTGGAAATGAGCATGCCCAAAGCATGGCACTTCACAGCGCGGATGGGTGGCACCTTTCTTTCCCTGTTCTGCCACATTGGCAGTTGGTATAGTTTCTCTGTGATCTGGTATTATCTTTCATTCGTGCTACCAGATGGATACCAGATGGGTAATTGTAACCAGTGCCTCTGCCCTGTCTAAGTCCGCTCGGGAGCCTGTGGGCACGGACCTGTTAGTGAGCCGACTCTGGATGGAGCTTCAAAGAGATACTCCTCAAACTGCAGACATCTATGCATCTGCTCCTTACTCTAATGACCCTCAGGAAAAAAAAAAAAGGAAAAAAGAAAAAATTTCTTGTAGACAAGCTTTTAACTGGATGTTGCATCTGTAAGAAGAAGGCAGGATAACCAGATAGTGGCCCTAGACGTCAAACTCATTTCTAGCTAATGGCACCTCCAAAGAGCCACCAACTCCAACAGCCATGTCAGTAGAGAAAGTGAAGTATAATCAATATGTGCCTTTTCAGTGATGTTCTCTCAGAACAGAATCTCAATTCCAGAAGGGCAGTTTCTACACAGCATTTTCTAAGGTAAAATATGAGGGGAAAAAAGTGAAACCTAAGAGCTTTGAAGGGTTCAGTGATTCCTAGGAATGAATGCAAAGCGTAGATAAAAAGAAATGAGTAAAATGTGTTGTGAGAACTCATCTCTGATCTGTTTCACTTAAACTGAAGCCTTGGTTGTCACATCCGACAAATTACATTTTAAAAAATATCCTGACAGATCACCTGGTTGTTTCAAGTGTGTATTCGGCAGTTCATTATGAAAGTTTATTTTCTCAATTAACTACAAATAAAGTGAAATCTTCTAACCATTTACTCACACAGTGCTGTCAGCTACTTTTTTTTTTTTCCCTTGCAGACACCAATCCATGTCTGGCTCTCTTCATAGAGAAGTTATCATAAACAGGTATGTGTTCCCTTTGGTTACTATGGAAACACTTTCTTTTGAGGTCATCCACTTACAAAGGTAATATTTGCATTAAAATATGTTGGAAGTTAATTTTTTTAATGCTCACATGGGGTCATGCCACCATATCCATATCTATTATTTCAAAATCCATGAACACCCATCAATTTAATCTCTAAAAAGACTTGAATGAGGTGTTCACCCTACCGGTATAAATGCCTGCAAGTCAGGTAGCTACTTGAAGCATTGTAAAAGATGTTAACCAATTTAAATTTTGTTGCAAAAGAAAATTTTAGCAATGATCCACTAGTTGGCTGTCCTCATTATGCACATTTATTGAATACTTAAGTTTGTGTCATCTCTGACATGGCGAGAAGAGGCCAGAGATGAGAACATAAGAAACACACAAGACAGGTGTTAGAAAGTATGTGCTTTGTGTTTAGAGATTGCTAGATAGGACTGTGTCTAAGTTTACTGTTTTTGGAATCAAGAACTCCATTTGGCAAGCATTTGCCTCGGGACAGCTCTCAGCATGAGGCTGGGCATAATGTAGGGTTGAAATTGCACAAGCTCTCAAAGAAGTTGTATGATGGCACAAAGTAGGATGTGATCGTTTTAATTCCTGGTCCAGACAGGTAGTGGTAGACAAGCCCTGACCGAGAAAGAGCAGCTTGGCTGGAACACTGGGGAAGGCTTCACGAAGAAGGTTGTTGATGTCTCAAATGGTGTAGATATCTCAAATGTGGGCATAACATCCTACTGTGATGGCTACTGGAACCACCATCTAAGCTGTCTTCTGGGTTGCTTGTGTAGACCATTGGATGATGATTATGGTAACTCGTTGATTTTAAGGGACTCTGATGGAGTAAGAATTTCTGTGGATCATGAACCATGAGGAATTTATCTTCAAAAGTAAATGAACCCATCTCTGACTGTATCATATGGTCATTAGCCACTAGAAAATGACAGTGAGATAAGGCTTATGCTTTCTAGTAGCAGGAACTAAATTCATATTGGGAGAAACATCTGTGTTACTCTTATAACGATTATGGAAGTGTCTTGATGCTTCTCTTCTGAGAGTGATCTGGAAGCCATGGTGACAGTTCAACAAGCATTTATCAAGTATGTACTTTCTACAAGGATGGCACTATGGAGAGCTTAGGTACAAAAGCTTTGTACCTTTGTTAAGGTACAAAGAGGGAGGCTGAGACACTATGGAGGCTGAGACAGACTGTGATGAAGGGAATATTTTGCATCTGTCCTTACACATTGAAACAGATATAGGAGAGCTCTAATGTCTGGTGTCCAGAATGTTTTGGACTAGAAGAGATGAGAGGGCCTCCCCGGTGGCGCAGCGGTTGAGCGCTGGGTTGCGAAGCTGCCCGCAACCTCTGCAGCGCCGGTTGGATCCCCGGCTGCTCCCCGGCCACCGGAGGAGGGTCCCACATGGCGCGCAGACCTCTCCTGCCGCCCGCTGCTCCCCTCAGCAGTGTACTTCGGTCCTTCTGCCTGCTCTCCTCCCTGTCTGGCTCTGGTGAATTCTCTCACCCTCCCGCACTTCTGACTGTACCCAGTGCTTGTATAAATAAATAAATAAATAAATATTAAAAAAAAAAAAAAAAAAAAAAAAAAAGAGATGAGAGAGCTCCCTCTTTAACGCTCCTGTCCAGTTATTACCATAGAAATCACCCCAGTTCACTAAGCATGTTTGTTATGCTGTAGCCAACAGAAGCTGAAACATTAATGACTTATTTTACCAGCATCCTCAAACCATCATCCCAGTGTATAAAAGAAGTAAGAGCGAGTTCTTTTCTCCTTTCCTGATGTTGATCACATACCACAGAGTCAAAAGTCTACCGCAGTCAAAAACCTGTTTCTGGGTGGGAATTGTATGGGGACTATAACTAGGATGAAAATGCATACATTGTGCAAAAATGAAAAATGATGATATAAAAAATGTATATTAAAAAAAACATGTTTCTATATTTTTCCTTTTGAGTGGCCAAATACTCTACTACAGAAGGATGCTAGGCTGTGCTGACAAAATTCGTGCTCCCTGCCTCCCTGAAGTGTGTGTGTGTGTGTGTGTGTGTGTTTATGTTTCCAAATAGATTGTTTAATTATCTGCTCCATTATCTTTCTGGAAGCTGTACTTCATTGTATCAAGTGTATTTATCAATAAGAAATGAATGCCATCCTGGGAGTTGATTTGTTCAAGGTAACTTTCATGACAGTTACACTTGCATGTCTGATGATGGCTCTTCACTTGTGCTGTTTTATTTATAGTTACAGATCTCTCACTGGCTTCTTCACGGGCTTGAAAGTCAGAGTTTCAGTGACCACTTGTGGCCCCAAACAGAAATTACCTGGAAATGGGGTAAGGACATAGATGTGCAAGCATCATTTAAAATAATTTAAAGGGCTTCTCTGGTGGTGCAGGAGGGGGTTGGGCACAGTACTATGAAGCTGGCTGCAGCTTCTGCAGCATGGATTTGATCCCGGCCAGCCAGGGAGTTACCCACATGGCATAGCAGACCTCTCTGGTCTCACCCGTTGCTCCCCTCGGCAGTGTACTTTCAGTCAGTCTGCCTGTTCTGTTCCCCCCTCTGTCTCTGGTGAATCTTTTCACCTCCCCTCCCCTGCACCTCTGGCCTGTACCCCATTTCTTGTATGCATAAATAAATGAATCTTAAAAAAATAATTTAAAAATCACTACTTCTTATTTATGAAGATTGGTCCCCCCTATTCCACACTATCCCCAACACCATTTGTAAACAGTAATAAATATTGGCAGCAAAGATGTACTTTGGGTATTGCCTTTGCAATAATAATTATATACTAGAGTAAACAGAGGCTCAGAGATAATCTTATAAGTTCAAAATTTTTCCATGTCAATTAATCGAGCATCTTAAATTATTTTCCCCACCAGAACTAGAAAAGGTAGTGATATTGAATGTGGCATCTGTCATGTTTGTGTTCAAGTTAAAATTGGAAATAGGGCCAGGCAGTAAGTGCCATAAACAGAAGATGAACAGTTTGACATCAAAGTTGAGCTTGCTACCCAGTTGGAGAATCATACTTATGGTATTGAAGCTTGTGAGCTCTTGCAAGCATTCAGACAGGAATATTTCTGGGCTCATACATAAAAATCAAGCACTTTTCATAGTACTCTACCTTGCAATATTGGAATAAACTTTGTATCTACTAATGTTTCTCCCTTTGAAGTCAAGATTCTGTCATTACCAGTTGAATGGGGAAGATCTGTGTTAGCTTCATAAAGATGGGTAAAAGCACACACCCACACCCTACAATGGACACCCAGGTGTGGCCTTGGGTACATAGTGGGACAGAGATGAGAAGATGTGTTTGAGAGGAGAGGAGAGATTAGACCAAACTGTGAAACAGAATCTGTGCTCAAGATGATCCATGACAGGTTGGCAAGCAGTTAAGGTCAAGTTCAGATGGGTGATTAATCCTGACTAGGGAATCTAATAGGAACTATAACCCTAAAGTGCTGGGGGTACCAGCTATATCAGCTGCAATGGAATTCTGATACTCAAGAGAAGGAGGAGTCCCAGACCCTGAGAGGCAGGAGGACATAAAAGTTAGAATAGGCCTGATTTATTTATTTATGCATATAAGAACTGGCATAGAGGCCAGGGGGACAGGCCAGAGGTACAGACAGGGGGTTTGAGGATTCACCAGTGACAGAGTGGGTAACAGAATAGGCAGACTAACTGAAATACATTGCTGAGGGGAGCAGCAGGCAAGTCAGGAGAGGTTTGCTGCGCCATGTGGGTCACCTCCCTGGCCGGGGTTCGAACTCATGTGGCAGTGGTAGCTTGATAGCACTGTCTTTAACCCCTGTGCCACCAGGGATGCCCAGGTCTGATTTGATTCTAATAGAACTTTTGAAAAAGGATCCCACTTTTCTATACTTGGGACTGGGCACAAATCATGACCCAAGTCATTACATTTACAGGGGTGAAGGGACTGGGGTTAGGATGTTAGGCCCTTGTTGAAATTCTCACTGATATGAAGTTAAATTGGAGGGTAAGTATTAATTAGTTCAATGTGAAAAAGGACAAGCTTTCAATCACTCTGGGTTTCATCTGCCATTCTAAACCCACAATGAGAATCATCTACTGTGTTATAAATATGATCCTGCTATTAGATTAGCATCTGCACTACAGACCTCTGTCTAAGAATTCATAAAGCCATGCAATCAGCATCTCTACATCAGTGGCAGGAACATTATTTTTCATTTTAAATAATTATAAAAATTCAGTTCTTCAGAGAAAATAAAACTTGATATATTCTCAGGTAATTGCATAGACACAAAACCTAGCATTCCATTCTAATTATTTTTCACATCTTCAATGTAAACAAAAAACCCCACAACAACTCACTGCTGAATTTCTGTAGCCTTCCAGCTTGGCCCTACTGGAGTTATATTGATGTGTAACCAGATCACCAGCTGCGTTACAACATTTAGCAAAGGTTCTTTCCTTAGAATGCAAGGGAACCGATTTGGAAGGTTTATACCATGTCTCACTTTTTCAGGATCATTTAAAGAAAAAATAGGAGTTAACAGTGTAGGAGGGGAGAAAAGTCATAATATTTTCCAGTCATACCATTAGATGTGCATTGTTTTATTGTATGTGAATAAGAATAAGCTGCAGCTAGGAAAAGGGCCTTTGTGATGCAGTAAAACTGTCCTGGCTCTTGCTATGACTCATCATTAAGAAATCCCTTCTTCTATAGAAGTTTAAGAGTTATAATAGATATCGAATTCTGGATTCAATGGCAATGTGAACACAGGCAATTTACTACTGATCTCCCAGATTCTAGCTGACATGACCAACAGCATATAAAGTAGGTGAAAGGTGCAGTGTGAAGCACTGAGGAGAATCTGCTAGAAATGGTGCGATGGCCAAGCTGAAGGATTTGGCACCAACTCACCTCCAACCTTCCCAGGGAGCTGGTAGAGGAAATGAAGATGCTCCACATCAGGGCTGAGGCTAGAGAGAGACTATAGGACTGATGGATTTTCTTCTCTTTCAGAAGCAGCAGCCTCGCTCAACAGTATATATGTAGAGCTGAGGGCTCATGAGGTGACTACCCAAGGGCAAAAAACAACTAGGAGAGAGAAAAGTGCTCTCTCCCGGTTTGATAGGCAACAGTAAAAAGATGAAGGGTGGACACAACCACAAGTAGCAGAGGATTGGGCCACACAGAACTCTGAACATAGAAAGCTGAGCCCTTGTCCATGCATTTCAGCAAAACTACCTGAGAAGCTAAGCAGAAGCAAATTCTCATCTAGGCATTGCTCAGAACCTGGGTTTCCCTACTGCCCTCTCAAATGGATGGAACTATAAATAGGAGGTGTGAATTTACACCAGTCAGCGGCTCCACTAGTTGGGAATAGATGCCTCTCCAGTCGGGTGCAAGGAGGTGAGGGCCAAGGGAGTGTCAGCCATTTTGTTTACAGAACAACATCCATACTTTCAAGTAAGAAAACAGAAGGAAACCAGCATGTAAACCTGGAACTAAAAGTTTCTGCCTTATTGCCATATATAAAGTAGATGGTGTCCTCTATGCATTGGACCTTTTTTTTTTATTAGCTCCTAAAATCTTCTATCCACTTCAGCTTGAATTTCTTGATTTGTGTAATGGATACATAATTTTGTCTTCTTTTTTTTGTCACAGCTCCCACCCACCACCATTTTGTTTTTTAATGTTCTGTAGTTTTATACAAGATGAAAGTTAGTCTTGGGTACTTCTTGCCAAAGCTTTAATGCTTTGTAATTAAAATCAGATGTTTATTTAAGAACTTGGTAAAATGAATGAAAGGAGAATAATACCCAGATAAATTTGGGTGAAATTTTTGAAAATCATGAATAAGAAATGAATCCCAAATGATCCTGATAGTAAAACAGGTACTTACAAAGAAGGAAAAGCAGATCCATCTTGTATTTCTCTTTTACCAATATTAAAAAAAAAAAAAGACAATGGGATTTATAGAGACAAACCCTTGGGAAGGTATGTCATTCATTCAATAAATACATATTAGATACCGCAAAGCATCAGGCATTGTTATAAGTGTTGAGATTTATATATGAAAAAATATTATAAGATTGCTAGGAATTACACTCTACTATCTACATATCCTCCTGAAGTGAAATTACTCAAAAATGTAAGCAGGTAAGCAGAGATGAGTCAAGATAAAGAACTCACCGTTGGAGGTGTCATAGCAAAGGATTGGCATTAGACACAGAATATAAACTCTGGGTGGCAGGAAATATGTCACATAAAAAATATGAAAAGAGGAGATACACATCCTTCTTTCAAAAACATGACTGGATTTAAAATACTAAAGGGTGAAAAGTGTGAGAAAACTTGTGGCACCATACCATTGTGCCACTTTGTTCCTTTGACACATTAGGAACTCAACAGAGATGGTTTTATGTTTGATGTTGATAGAGAAAATAGGATAAGGAATGTTTTTATAAAGTCAGTGTGACTGAACTTACTAAATAAAATAATCAAACAAAGTATAACACATGGGGTAAGATGTAGTTAACAGAAAAAGGTGAACAAGAGAAAGTCCAAGACAAAATGATGGAAAGAATAACAATGTCAGTTTAATAACTAATAAAAATGAGTTGAGCATTTCTTTGTAAGAAAAATCCCCAGGATAAATGAAACACCACCATCCAACCTTTTACAAGACATAGACCTAAAAATAATGATGCTGAGAAGTCTCAGAAACAAAAAGCATATGAGATTTTAACCCAAAGTTTGTCTTTGACAAACCAAGAAGATGATAAACACAAGTACACAATGTCAGAAACCATATAATTAATAAGATTATATTACCAATTATAGTATACACAGTTCTTAAAAATTTGTGAGGTGGGAATACCTCTTAATATAAAAGTTTACATTTAATGTTCTTTATTGTTCTTTTCCTGAAAATCTTTCATTAAGTTCATTGGCTATAGAACAACTATACTGACTTATATATAGCAATATATAGTATTTTGTATATGTATGTTATATTCTAAAATGCAAGTACCACAAGGTGGAGATTTTTGTATTTTGCTCTCAAGATATCCCCAGTACCTTGTTGCTTAAAATATATTAGGTATTTAATAAATATTATTAAATAATTAACATTGACAGAAAAATCAATTATTAATAAATTAAATCTTTAAATGATTAAAATTTACCTATATTAACTTCAAATAGATCCCCCAAATTGTAGGTAGTATCCTTGAATACAGGACATAAAGGATGATACTTAATTAATAAAATTTTAGATAAAACCTAGATCCTCAAAAATTAACAAAATGATCATATAAATCATTCTGGTTAAAATAATGTATATGTGGACTATAAAGAAACAAGACAAAGGAACAGGCAAAAATAAACCTAAACAGACCCTAGAAATTTGACTGCAAAACTGAGGCTACCAGAAGGGGAAGGAGAAGAGGAGAGGAACACAGTGGGAAGGGGGCCCAGTGCACTCTGGTGGAGGATTGTTGGTGATGTGGTGGTGGGTTGTGGTCTGGTGACATGTATCTAAGGAGGTGTGAACCTATAAACATAAATCATATTTAGTTTGTAAATCTGTGTTATCTCAATAAAGAATGATAGAAGTTTAAAAAAAATAAATGAAACAATTTAAATAATTAGCTAAACAATCCAAAAAGTTTACTTTCTTTCTTTGTAAGGAAAGATAAGTACTAAGTTAATGATGTAAAAATAAATGTATTAGAACAGAAAGGCAGAATTATTAAATATATTAAATGATAAGAAACAAAATGATAAGAAATTGAAAATCTTCATGAAATAATTTTTATGAAAAGACTCCACATTTTTAAAATAAGGCAAAAGAGGACACATTTCCTTTTTCTTGGATCTTTATCTATGGAAAAGGTGAAAAAGGTGTCAAAGAATTACCATTAGATAAATCATTAGATTAGATAGTTTTATAGATGAATTATTTTAAATCCTGACAAAGAGATAATTCCTACACTATAGAAATTGTTAAAAGTATAGAAATACATAGAAAGCTACTCTAATCATTTTACACAGCTAATATTACCCTCCTATGTAAAAATCCTGAATTTAGGGAAAAACCAAGTTAGATATCAATTTCACTTACAAATATTGTTATAAGATCACAAGTGAAATCCTAGTGATCTTTTCCCAGCTCATTATAAAAGGAAAAGCAGACGGTGGTATGAATGTAGTCTTATTTTTTTCACAACTGTCAGGGCTATTCCGTATTAGAAACTCTATTAATATAAATCATTACATTACTAGAAAGAGAAGAAAAATTACATGCTGATCTTGATAGATGTTTAAATGCCAATTGAAAAAACTAATAAAAAATCTCTGGTTTTGTTTACACAAAAATAAAAGCTCCTTGTTCTCTAAGGTATCATAAAGTTAAGAGACTATTGACAAAGTTGGAATGTATTCTGAATGATATTTGACAGGGAAGGCTTAATCAAGAACATTTATACCTCAGGAGGCAAAAAGGCAAACACTGTCATAGAAAAAATGGAAAATTCATTAAAAAAGAATATATACATGCCTGACAAACACATGCAATGCTCAATCTCAGCTGTATTTTAATGAAGACCAAGTAATTGGTATTTCATTATCAAACTGGTAAAAACTAAGAAAAACAAAAACTTGGTTTTAATGGGACTTTAACAGTCCATTAATATTTGTTGAATGTATTAATGAATATGCTGTTGGGAAGAACATAAACTTGTCAACTTTTCTAAGGGCAAGTCGGTGATCTGTGACAAATTAAAATTTTTCTCATGGTCTTATAGTAAGTAGTTAATATATTGATTTATGACAAATAGTGTAAGAATGGAAAAATTTACTTATAGGGCTAATTATTCCATCATTATAAGAAATGATGAAAATAACTTAAATAATCAAAAAATAAAGTGATCAGGCAATTAGGGATAGCTTTTCTAGAAAACACTGCATTAAACATTAAATTTATGTTTTTGGAGATTATTGAATGGCATGAGAAATGGTCACAATAGAATAGAAACAGAAAAGTAACTTAGGTAACAATATATCCAGTAGGATCCCAACTTCATTATGACATGCTACAGGCATGCATGTGTTTATAGAAAAGAAAGTACTCCAAAACACAGTGTTCATTTACCATGTATCAAGATAGCAGATGATTTAAATGTTTGTTTTAATACTTTTCCAATTATCTGCATGCTTATAGTGAGATAATATGACATTTGTAACATGATAATCGTTATTTCAGGAAAACAAGAACCTAGAGTATGCTGAGTATATCCACCTGGTCTTTATAATACTTGTAGTTATATAATTGTAACCTCTTTTAATGTTTATTTAAGAGTGATATTAAGCGTTGACTACTAAATGAAAATAAAATATGTACAAACTGTGTACATATCTATTTTTATCTACATATCAATATGTATATCTGTTTTGATATATAGATATAATCAAGAAAAGCAAACTCTTTGCCATTTGTTATATGTTTCAGGTAGGATGTATTCAAAATATTTGTGAGCTTCTGATGTGAAACAAATACCTTCTGAATTCTTCCAAATTAAATGGCAAACCAATCAGATTTGGAACTGAAAGTCTAGACTGGAACTTTTCAAAAATAACAACCCATAGGAAGAAATACAGTTTACACCATGACCCAGCACACACACATGTGTGTACCCATGCATAGGTTATAAAAAAAAATTCATTATCCAAACTTATATTTACCACTTGCCACGTGATCTGATCTATTCAGAATCTTTTAAAATGTCAGTTATGACTGACTAATTGATTTTATGATCATCTATTAAGTTGTGAAACATAATTTGAAAAGCTACCCTATGGCAGATCTCAGTCGGTAATTGGGACAGGCGTGATGCAGGAACGCTCGAATCCTCAAAGGACAGGTTGAGCCTGTGTTTCATGCATCACCGTGAAACATATGCTAAAAGCCACTTTATGTTTGTTTAGAAATTACAAAGGGCGGTTGGAGGAGCTTACTTGGAGGCCATAGCTTAAATGCGGACAAAAGAAAAGGCTGAGCACACAAGGGGAAACTTTGCAGAGATAAAAACAAAAATCTATCTTATTAATTCTTTTCGATGTATTTGCTTATCATTCTTTTCCCTGTACAGCGATTCCTAACTATCTCATTATATTCGAAATTATGTTTCCTGTCTGCCTTTCCCATCAGACGTGAACTCCTGATTCACTTTTGAATCCTCAGAGTCAATAAATTTCTGGCACAAAGCTGTCACCACATAAAGGAAATTAATTAATAAATGAACAAATCCTAATAAATGAACAAATGCTTTGAAACTTTGTTCTTTAATCCTGGGGCCAAAGTGATACAACCTAAGTGAAAATGAGTTTATTCTTTTTCATAATTGATGACAGGACATTACCAGGTGTTCTTATCGTAGAGAAAAAATTTTTCAAATAATTAGGAAAGTTGTAATGGGAAAGCATTCACATTTCTGATAAATTTATGAATCAAATTAAGTAGAAATATTGAAAGCTTGAAACAAAATGTCAGTTCTTTTCTATTTCCTTGTCAACTTTTTATTTCCATTTCATCATGTATTTAGGGATTAGATTTTTAAACTTTATACATAAGCATCTATATGTAAAAAGGAAAATTCCACCTCGTGGAATTGGAAAAATTTGAAATAGTTCTAGATCACATGTAAACCACAAACTCCTAAGTCCCACAGCATTTTTTTTCCCAATCACCAATTTAAGTACTATGTTAAAAGATTTCTTCCTGCCATCATTCACCTTAATTGTGAGAGCATGATTCCTGGAGAATGTGAGTCTCCGATTCCCTTATAACCACATACTCATAGAGCACATTGCTGCCTGACAGTTTAAGCCTGGGAAATTACTGTAGAGGGAATTGCATGGCAAACAGGAAATGTGGTCCCTACTAAATAGATGAAGAAAGGAAAAGTAGCAGATACATATAAAAATTATAATTAAAATAGATTTGCTATTCAGAAACAATCTGGGACTCTAGCAATTAGAGATGATGGGAAAATAAAACTGAAAAATGGAGGTATCTCCACATGGTTTGGGGGGATCTATTATCACATAGTGAGCCAGAAGGTTCATTAGAGGAAAGACATCAGATCGTGACAGGGGATGTCTCATACAACATCTCCTACTGTTTCTTTAAGGGAGAAACTTCAAGACATTAATACTATACACACACACAGACACCAGGTTTTCTTCCTGCTTTGCTGGTCAGCGTCGGTTGACTGTTGGTATTGACATACACTTTTAAACAAATGGATAAATATTTCATGAATAAATAAACCAACAAAGGAATGAATGATGGCAGAAAATCTATTCCCCTCATGTGCTGCTTTGGTTTTGCTGTCTAGGGAATGGAGTTACATCTGGGAATAAAGGTGAAAGATGACATCGAATGACCTAAATCATTTTAAGAAAGTTTCATGGAGATAGTATCCAAGAATGGATAGTATCCATTACTTTAGGAAAATCTGATCGTAAAATAGGAAGTAAAGAGATTTCAATTGTTTATTACAAAGACAACATTATTTTCTTTCTTCTGAGCACACTTACTTGAATAAATGGAAAGATTTCCTATCCATTTGCTTAAGTCAGTGGTAGCAACTTTTGTACTTTCTTTTTAAACACTATGAAAATTTGTACTGTGATTTCAAGGCTCAGAATGAAGCAGAGATATTAATGAGATTCATAGGTGGACTTTAAAGTTACACACTTCAGTATGTGTCATGATGATTATACTCAAAAGCGGTCATTCTTGGGAGGATGGCCATTCCAGTACTGTTGAAGTGACTGTTACTGTTTTAGGTGTTCCTTCGACTCAACACTTGAGTCTTCCTGTCTATTTCCGAGAAGAGTTTCCTATGAGTTTTCTTTTTCCATCATAACGCCATATTAGTTACTACTTAATAAGAACCAAATGATGTTAAATTTTTGAGTGACTCTGAGTGAAGTATTTCCTTAAACGGAAAGAACAAGATGGCTGCCTTGGTGACTGGTTAATTACAGTTAGGAAGCTGTGCAAAGGGATGTTTTGGGTTATGGCATCTGAATACAAACATGGTTCATATGAAGTTTTAATTGTCATCAGAGTTAAGTGATACATGTGTAATAAATGCCACTTAAGTGGATTTTTACATCTTCTACTCCAAACTATCTTCATTTTAAAAATTGAGTACCCAAAGTTTATTTCAGGACTTTAAGCTCTGCAAAAATAAAACATATCCAACTGATTTTAAACAGCTTTGAGAACAGTTTAGGAAATCTGGAATTCATAGGAGTTTCTGCTATGGTTTTTCCTATATTACATAAAATGGTCATTTCTCCCATTGCAATAGAAGAAAAGAATGTGATTATTGTAGAAGTTGGAATTTTGGGGTTTTAACCACGATCCAACACAAACGGTTGTGGTTTGGGGGAACTTAACCTATTCTAAACTTGACATCCTGAGCTGGAATTAATTGCTCATTAGAAGCAGAAAGAGTTCTTTTTTCAGTCGAATGTAAGTACAGCATTGGTTTTGTTTTTTTTTTTTTTTTGACGTATGATGGAAAAATAATGCGGTTCTGAGCTTTCTTTCTCTGCTTTTTGGTATTTAGGTTTGAGTTTGAGCCAGAGATAGGCTAACTTATTTGATTATAGCATATAAAGAATGATTTCATTTTGACTTTTACAGAGAACTGATGAAACAGTTTTGGTTTTGAAATTTGGTTTTGGTTCAATACTATTGAGTTAAAAAACAAATGAAGATTGATCATTAAAGAGAAGTTCAGCAGAGGGAGAAAAGTTTGTATAGCGCTTGTAAATGAAAACTTAGTGACTCCTCTCTTTGGAACATTAAAGTAAAAAGGTATCTTCACAGCTGCCACAGACCTCTTCCTGTCCTGTTTTTACCAGGAGTTGACATAGAGCAGAAAATCAGCTTTGCTAATGACTTGTAAAAACATGCAAAGTGTTAGAACCTTAGTTTTCTCATCTGTAAAATAGGATTAAAGTTAACTCCCTCATAGAGTTGTTTTTTGGAATCATTTCTACAAGATCTTCACACAGTATCGGGTAGAGTTGCCATTGAGTAAATGATGCCATTATTGTTATTAATCTGTGTGTGGTATAATTTATTGAGTAAATAGTTTGCACATTCTCTTTGTATTCCTCTCTCTCTCTCCTATTTTAAGTCCTTAACTAGACTCTGGTATTTCTTTGCTTCAGGGTTTTCACAGAGCTGAAAGCAGAAGATTCTAACTTTCTTTTGGTCTTTGGTCTTTGATTTTAGCATAAACTCATTAAAGAGATTAGGTGTGCCCTAGGGTCAGGGATGAAAGGAGTACACTTTTGAAGGAAAAGTTTGTGTGTGGGAGAGAGGGAAATAGATATTGACCTTTTGACCAAGGGACTTTGCCAAAATTGCCTTACAACCAAGCTTGGCAGTCACCACGTGAAGGGTAACCAGGGGTACCTCAGTGGTAACCAGAGTGAGCACAGGGGGAGACTTCCAAATGTTCTTTGTGCCATTAGAGTCCCAGAACTCTGGCATAACCAAACATATTCAGCCCTTAGAATGATTAAGATAGAATGGGTCTCTGGCTAATGGAATATAGTCTTTCTAAACACTGCAGTAGGTGGCCTCATTAAAAACTCCCCACATTTATTGAACACTTACTACACACCAGGCACTATTCTAAGGGCTTTAATCATTTCATTGTATACTACATATATGAGCTAGTACTATTACCTCAATTTTAAAGGAGACCAGGAGGTTAAATATATATATACCAGATTTACCAAGTTTATAATAGGTATAACTGGGAAGCAGGCAGACCAGCTTCAGAGTCCAGGCTTCTACACATTATGCTAAAATGCTTCCCCTACTTGCTATACTATTAGTTTTACAATTTAGGACACTAGGGTTTAGGAAGACAGAGTAGCTGTCTTCAGGGCAAGGTTTCAGACTGATGGGTTAAGGTCCATGTTAGTTACATGGCCATGTGCCACAGAAGGCAGACAGCGACAAAAGGCTTCTTTGGGGGAAATGGGGATCAGTTTACAGGGAAAATTAGTGCCACTCTTAGGGGACAGGTTATTGCTCACAGGAAGCTGGCCAGACTGGGAGATCTGCAGCAGACACAGGCTCTGTGCGTGACAGAGAAGTGCTGGAGAAACATGAGGCTACAGAGTAGCAAGGAAGCATCAGGAATGTGCCCTAGCGACCATGGGCCCAAGTCTGCTCATGTCATATAGGGACAGCTCCCAGGAGTTGATTCCAAGAACTCCTCTTTGCTCCGTTCTACTCAACTTACCCACACAGTGCCTAGTTTTGTGCTTTGATTAGGGTTAATCAAAAGTCTTCTTTAAAGAGCAGTCTCTCTGAGTCACCAAGAAGAGGTGGTGCATATACACAATGGAATACCACTCAGTTCAAAACAGAGAAACTCATGCCACTTGCAGCAATGTGGATGGAGCTAGAAGGGTTAATGCTAAGAGAAATATGTCAGAAGGAGAAAGGTAAATACCGGATGGTGTCACTTACATGCGGAATATAGAAAAAACAGACAAAGGGTCAGATAAAGCCAAACCCAAAAACTAGTCCTTGAAAGCTGACTATAGAACTGAAAAATCCTGAGTGGGAGGGGAAGGGGAGGGGCAACACACAGTGGGGAGGGAGCACAATGGAGGATGGTGCAGGACCATGGGTGCCCGGGTAGTGGGAGTGCTATGGTAACAGGACTCGAAGTGGGAGAGTCCTATACTTCTAAAATACAAACAATAATGTAAACCAAAATTACTTCACTATAGATAAAAAAAAAAAAAACAATCTCACATCCATGTTAAGGATCTTTAGGGGTTTTTATTTTGTCCCTCTGGTGTTCACTCTGAAGGGAACTGCACTGAGAGAACAGCAACCCTGGTGGAGGGTGCGCAGAGGCAACTTTGGATTCCTGAGCACTGGAAGGTGGAGATGCCATGATGGGGAGACCGAGGCAAAAAAGGGTCAGGAGATCTGGGGAGATAGCTCTAAAGACTGATAGACAGGAAGAGAACCTCTCAAAATTATACCCAAGAAGGAGGGAAGAAGGGGTTTTCTTCCCCTTTGCCTGGCTCAGACAGCTCCCTGTGGGTGCCTAGGTTATTGTCTGTGCTGAACACAGGTTGTGGGATTGCGGTGAGATTTTGTGGGCTGATGTGAGACCCTAGCAACATCCAATATTTTTTTGTTCCTATGAAAAAGTTCTAAATTACTGACTTCTAAAAGGGTTTCTGAAATAGTTTGTTTCTGTGTTGGGGTTTGCCTATAAACATGTCGCCTGTTTTCAAAATGAGTTGCAGTATGTTTAAAAGCTAGAAATTCACTCACATGGTCATCTCCCACAGAGCTAATATCAGTGTGTTCAAAAAGCCACATCTAAAATATAAAAAGAGTAAGACAACCACTCTATCCTAATTTGTCCTCTTCTTTTCTCAAAATTTCACTAGTTTCTGAAATCCAGGTAAGCAAGTCTCCTCTTCAAGTGGCATCTGATGTTTCACTAACATCAAGTGTGATCAAGCCTCAGGCTCTTCCCAAACCCACGTTGTCTACAGATGAGTGGGTTCTGTTCTCTTTTTTCCTTTGCCTTGGTACCTCTATCATTCCTCAGTTCAGCTCTTTTAAAAAATATCAGGAAACACTGGCCTGTTCATGGAGGGACCCATGGGAAGGGAAGTGTTTATAGAACTCAAAAGGGTACATGGGTGAGAGGAGGTGCCCACAGAGAGGTAGGAAGCAGGGGCAGATGGCTCCAGTTCTCTCTCTCATTCCATCATTAGACGCTTTTAGGAATACAATATGTCCCTTTTTAAAAATGGAGACATCATTGATATAACACTGTATTAATTTCAGGTGTACAACATAATGATTTGATATACATATATACACGATGTTCTGGTCATAAAACCACGGTCTATGAGGAAGCAGATGGAACAATTCTTACAAAGAGCCACTTTAGGGCCTCCCTGGTGGCGCAGGCAGTTGAGCACCGCACTGTGAAGCTGCCTGCAGCCTCTGCAGCACGGGTTCGATCCTGGCCTGCCGGCGAGAATCCCACATGGCAAAGCAGACCTCTCCTGTCTCGCCTGCTGCTCCCCTCAGCAGTATATTTCTTCAGTCTGCCTGTTCTGTTCCCTGCTCTGTCTCGAGTGAAGCCTCTCACCCTCCCATGCATCTGGCCTGTACCCCAGATCTTGTATAAAAATAAATCTTTAAAAAAAAAAATGAAGAGCCTCTTTTAGTCCTTTCAAAGCATTCTCTTGCCTCTCTCTGGGGTAAATTCTCAGGTCTCGGGTAAATAAAAATGTTACTTGTCTATCTAAATAAATAGCCAGAAGGCTGGTAATTTCTCATGAGTAACTGGTGGTGCTATCTGTGTTCTGGGCACAGCACAAAGATACTGGAACAACAGACAAAAACAAATCTTTTTCCTATTCACCTAAATGATGGCAGCAAGTTTAAGATTGATGATACTTTCTAATGATAAAGAAGGAAATACATGAAGGAAAAGGTTTTCTTCTTCTCTTTCCTTGAACTTCTAAGAAGATGAAGGAAGAACTTCTAAGAAGATTATAAGAGCCACAGGTTATAGTAGACAGCGCCCAATGGTACCCAATTTCTGTTTTCCCTTTTGCTGTTAATAGCACCTCACTTTTCCTCGGTGGACAAACTCTTCATCTATACACATTAAGAGACTTTGTATGAGCGGGATTCTACTTTCTGGTTCCAGGGGCAACTTTGTGATTGGATCTGGCCAGTAACAGTCCTGCATCTACACATTTTTGGCCATGGTTGTTCAGAAGCAGGCATGTGATCTATGCTGAGTCAGGAAGCCGTTAAGCATTCCATAGGACATCAGTTCTAGGATTTCCTGGGTGTAGTGGGGGTAAGACAATCTCTTTCTAAGAGTTGTTGGGTTGGAGCTGCTGATAGCTGTCTTGACACTATAGGCGGGAGGTCCCTAACACTGGTGCCTGCAGAGGATCACAAAGGTGAGAGACGGAGAAAGACAGACTCAGTGGCCTGACTCGAGGAGCTGGATGCAATTTTGCTTCAAGTCAGATATGCCTTTGACGTAAGAGGTATCTAAACCAACAACAAATTTTCTCTCTCTCTCTCTCTCTCTCTCTCTCTTTTGCTAGACCAATTTGAATTTGGTTCTGTTCTTTTCAATTTAAGAGCCATGACTAATCTGAAATTGTTTGTCAATATCCTAATTTTTATCAGATGCCTTTAAGGAGCAGAGAAAGAAAGACAAATTCTGGTATTGGCCATTGGACAGCAGGAGCTTATTCTTCATATCCCCCCTGTTCAGAAAATAACCTTCTGGTGATTTTTGTACTTGTATGGCTATTACACATTCCATTTTAAATCCCTTTTTAAAAAGATGGTTAGCATGATCGCAGCATCTTGTTTTCCCTTTCCTCTGACTGCAGAATTCACCAGATGTGTCTTTCATTGTCCAAACAGCTGCCAAGCACATTCCTTCAAGTTGATTCCAAGACCATATTCATAACAGGGCAAACACATCTTTCAGAATGCTTGCATTGATTCATCCAGCCATTACCTCCCTAGACCAATCCCCTTTGCCAGAAAGATATAATACCATGTCTCTTACAAGAGTGGAAATTAGTATACCTAGCTTCTCATTCTTGTGTCCTCAAATCCCTTTTATGGATGAATATCCTTATAACTTAGCCCAAGAGTTAAAATGAAGGAGGGGGGAGCGGAGATATGTGATCTATGTCACACAATTTTTTAAAAAAGACAATAATAAAGGTACTACTATTTTAAGAAAACTCTAGATCCGTTGCATTTCCAAAATTACTTACAGGATATTCATGCTGCTGTTAAATAAGGAGATAATCTTTTTCTGCTACTAAAACAAAACAAAACAAAACAAAACAAAACAAAACAAAACAAAACAAAACAAAACACCCAGGCTGTTGGTAGAGGATTGTGATTGCCTTAACAAGTTTTACGGAAAATGAAATATCAGCCGATAGCAGGTATTGTATTTTCTTTGGGAAAATATGAACACTTTATAGCAAGTGTATCTTTCTTACTTAATTGAGCCTATAAAACTGGCCAGAAAGTTTTACTTGCAGCCATTGAAATTCTCTCCACTTGTTCTTCACAGCTTTCCCAAGCTTAGATGGGAGAACAGCTACAAAACAGACTGGCTGCAAAGATTTTTAAGGTCTCGTGTCCATATTTACAAACCTTACAATCTGTGTGTATTCATTTATTTTAACACAGATGAAGTGAATAAATCAGGAGTTCCTTTGGGAAAAAGAAAAACACACCAAATTTGAGAGAAAAAGAACAAAATATGTCAGCTGAGGCAACTCCCAAATGTTCTCTATAGCTTTCCCAGCAGCCCTAACTGCACACCCTGCCTCTGACAGAATGACTGCTCTCTGAGCTCCCTTAGAAAGCTAATAATTCTCTACAATCCAGCATTTCTCACATAATTATTGTCCTTTTAGATACCTGTATTCCTGGCTAGGTAGAGATAATATTGTATTAATATATTAATTATATTAACATTATATTAAATTATATATTTAAAATTTTTAATTGAAGTAACTTTGGTTTAAACATTATACACATTTCAGGAGACACTATTAAATTCTTCTTATCAACACCTGGCCTGCACTAAAATGGAGCAAATATTTGTTAAAACTGAATAGTAGAAACAGAGAAAAGAAAAGGAAAAGAAGAGAAAAATGAGCACCAGTGAGAACCAGAGAGAGCAGTGGGGCGTCTTCAGCCCGAGGACAGGTGGCAGGTGTGATGCTGGCAGAAATGTCCTGACAAGATGGCCTGGAAAGATCCAGAAAGTCTGGGGTGGGCCAAAGGAATATATTCATCCCAGTGACAAAAACATTAAAAAAAATATTCATAGATTCTAGTAATCTTTCCAATGGTTGTTTTAATCATTTTGTCTTTAAAGATTTTTATAAGCATACTCTCCCATTTGGGGCCTATTGAGCTAGGTAGCTCATCTTTCTAAATTTTTTCTCCCTGGTTCAGAAATCTCCCAGTAGGTGTGACTCAGGAAGTATTTGCTTGGCCTCTCAGTTTGAGGTACTGGACTTGAGGAGTTCTGAGCCATGAAAGTATTTTTGATGATGGTGGTCCATGTAATGACCTTGTCAGAGAAGTTGAACTACTTTGCTGTTCACTAAAGCGACTGGAATCACTGCTTTATTTTTAGAACTGTGGGTCAGAAACCAGGAGGACCACCTGGAGGAGCACCTGAGGGCACCCTCTTGGACCCCAGCTCTTTCCTTCATGGGCTGTCAAATTTTACAGTTTCCTTTATTATTTTTATATTATTAATGACTTTCAGACTTTAACAAACACACCAGGTGATGCTAAAGATCTAGAAACCACAGTCTCATAAAAGCTGCCGTTTTGGATCTGACCGACTGACGGGAGTGAAATGTTAACTTCCTAAACTTACTTTCCTAGACCTGTCCAAAGGTAGCAAGACAATAGAGTAATTTCTGAGGCCTAAGCTGGACAAAAGATACAAGTGTTTTTCCTTGGCTTGGGGAGATGAGAGAGAGGATATTGAGATTCTAATCCCTGGTTTGGGGTGTCTCTGGTCGTTTATGACAGTGCCTTTCCCAAGCATCTCTTCGTCCCCAACTGTCAGGGAAATGTAAGCTCAGTCAGTTCTGGCAAAATTCAGCGAAGTTCTCACTAATTTGTCTGTCTAGTCACACATTTGCTTGGCATAAAAGAGAGACTCATTATGATAAGAAGGACCCAAGAGTATTGTTATATAGCTCAGGTTTGGTGAGGATCAGAGGAAATCTTACATCTCATGAAGGTAAAGCATTTTCATCCTTACAGTCTGATGTAAGGAAATCTTAAAAATATAAAGTCAAGACAAGCAGGTCTGCTCCATTTAAAATGACTTGCGTGATTCTGCTCATACGAATTCATAGTCGTTTTGAGATGGAGGATTTTCAGAGCACTGCGCGTGGTGATGGGTATAGTGGAAACAGCACCCCTTTATTTTATTGCTTGGTTGTTTGATTAAGGGAGCTGAATATTATGTATAGAGTCTCTTACCAAACTCAGTAAGCTGATCTCAATTAAATTTGAAATGAAGTGAATTGTCATCTAAGTTGTTATTCTGAAAAAAATTTTCTCGTCTGTTACTGAGTGTCCCTGTGACCAGTTGCCCCATCACTATAAATACAAAATGCCCAAGTCACCTGGCTGGAGATCACCCTAACTGCACATTTCTGATGAGTGTTTATAAATGTTAACTAATGAGGAAGAATCTTCTAGGACGAAGAGTTTCACTTGTTTGAGCAACTGTGGTAGATGCTCGAATTGACCTTGGAATACGTGTCAAGGAGCAAGGCACGTGAGAAGCCTCCACTCCCAGGAGACTAGAGGGACTATCAGCTGAGTCGCTGGCTCTGCTTTCCCCACCCTGACCTCTCAAGCACAAACATGAATGCAAAAAGTAGACAAAGAAATTCTCCTTTTTGAATGGTCCTTCAAAAGAGCTAGTGCTTTTAGTGGTCACCAGGGCTGAGAGTTCCTTCTGTGTTTATCAAAACAGCACTAAACACTGTAGAGAAGGTGGCTGTCATCCAAGATGGTGAGTGAGAGCTAACTCACAACAAAGACACTATTACCATGAACATCTCTGCCCCAGGAATGATGTTAGGAACAGGCCAACTTAGAATCAGTTGCTATTCTAAGTATATGACTTATATACCTTTATTCCAAATGTAAGCACCCTGCCTGGGGGCATTTTTGAGAATGCTTAAGACTTGAGTGCATTCTGTAGGTACAATCTTGTTTTATTGAAAAAACAAGAGAATGAATCACGTTGTCCTGAAAAAAGCCCAGTGTATCTTTTTAGAGGCTACAATATGCTTTTCTGTTTCTGAATCTTGAAGGATTTGGCAAAAGACAATCCTCTACTACAAAAACTTCTCTCGTCTCAAAATTAAATGATGTTGGTATATTGCTAAGATCAGCAAAATGTGAATTGTGTAATATACAAGTCATTGATGTTTCTGAAGATAACTTCTGAAATTACTTCTAATAACCATTTCCAAAGGGGACATGGCGTACGTTTGGTCTGTTAATGTTTGCCCAGATGTCCGAGACCCAAGAGATGAAGGGCAAGGATTAAAGCTCAGTGGATGATGACAAAGATTCCTTGTCCTCTTTGAAATAGCTAACATCTGCTCTACCCCAACAAGTCAGTATACAAGACCAACAGGGAGTAAATATGAGAGCAATTAAAATGAACTACTGTGCATTGGTGTGGTTTGATTTATATAAACAACTTCTGTGGGAGAAGACGGCTGTGGTTTGGGTAATATTCATATCTATGAAACCCAAGTAACTTAAAAATAACTTGATATGTAGAGAATATTCTTGGCCATGTTCTGCTGCTTTAAACTATCTCAGTTAAAAATGAACTCAATGATTGGAATCAGGCATGGACTTACCCAGTGAAGATCATAATCAGATGGCCTTGCTCGTCCTTCGTCATCCTCATATAAAGTGAAACCTTCCCTCCGAGCCTGATAATACTCCTTCCGTAGCTGCTGGATGCGGTCAGCGCTTCCACTTGCGGGGCGGCCACTACGGGAGAAAACAGTCACATAGTGGACATGAGCCTGGAAACTCACATTTTGAACTTCATATTAAAAGAGCTGACATCCAAATTTGGAGGCTTCAATAATATGATTCAAATATACTAGGAAAACTGAAATCAGCAATAAAAATGAAAAACCACCCCTGACATGCATGCCTTTAGTTCTAAGGGTGCCACAATACCTGATTTGGTATTTATGAATGCCCTTTGAGTGAGAAGGTACTATAAGGTCCTGACCTCTTAGAGAAACTCAAAGCCATCACTTTTTTCTTTCCATCCTATTCACAGAGTTTGGTTAAATTTTTAATGTGGGTATCTCATTTTATCAAATAAGCGTTGCCTATTTGAAACCAGCTGTTTGACCTGCAAGTTGGATGTGACACAAGGTTCGTTTCAATGACACTAATGAATTTTCAGAGTGGGCGTGTGAGATATGTCAATATATGGATATATCTAGGGCACAGGGAAACAAAAGCAGACTGAGAAGTAAAAAGAAAACCAAAAAGCTGGTAATAGTAGAATGAGCCATTTTGTTCTCCTCTCTACCTTAGTCACCTCATCTTCACAGAAATTACTGCTCGTCCAGTGACTCATCCACCAATTTCCAAACTGGTCAGCCATTGCCTCTCCTTTAGCTTGATTTTTCATGATTACATTTAACAGAGCTAACACTATATGATATAGTTTAGGGCTGGGAAGCAAGAAGATAATGACAGGCAGATCACCACAGTTCAACTTGTTTGGTTCAGCTGAGGGCATAATTGAGCGCTCTATCAGGCCAGACTTTATGTTAAGATCTGGGAATGTAAACGTGAATAATTCATAGTACTTTGCTGTGATTCACAGCACACATTTTGGGAGTAGGGAACCAAAAGAGATTCAGAAGACTGAAAATCCATTGTGACAGGCGCTAATGACAGCAGTCTGCAGGTGGGCTGTGAGAACGTACACTGCTTAAACTTTGACAGAGAGCAGGCTTCCACCTGGACCCTGGACAAACCACAGAGGTGACACTTTAGCTAAGTCTTGAAGGATGCATAGGTGTTCAATGGCTGGGCAAATTAGATGAGGAAATCCCAGGTAGTTGGAAGGGAAATGCAAAGGACAGAAATAAGAAAAGCATCTTGCTTTGGGGAAATATAAGTCATCCAGTGGGTATAACATATGGTCCTCTATTTCTTTTGTCCTGCCACATAACACATAAGGTAGTAAATACTCCTGTTCCTCTCTCATTTAGGAAACAACTTGGAATAAAAGTGAGTGCTGGGGGCTTTTGGGATGTTTTGGACACACTCTTGTAAATCATAAGAGCATATTACAAATTTTGGTACTTTAATTCAATTGGCAACAACATAGCATAAGGACTCATCTTGATGGTATGGGATAACCACAGCTCCAGCACACAGAGCATAAGAGAGGAGCAGGGAGAGAGACAGGTAGGGGACCCTCTTGAAGATATCATATGCCAAAAAGTCCTCCGATATTACAGTTGATTTTTAGGTTTCAATGAGATGTCTGAAAGCAATAGGAAGAGGCCATCAACCATTTAGTTTTAAAATGTTTAAAAGTTATACTTGTAAAGTATAAACAGAAAGTGGTGAGTAGACATCTTTTGGAGGAAAATCATTTTCCCTAACAACACTATAAGTGAATGGAAAGACTTGAGGAGTACTTACAACCTCTCTGCAAAGTAAGCCCAGGGTTCTGGGCTTCCTACGTGCTCTACAGACACTCAGCAGCTGACACCTTTGATTAAGAAAAGACAAGATGGAAACAACCCAAGTGCCCCCAAAAGATGAGTGGATCAAGAAGATGTGGTATGTATAAACATAATGGAATACTACTCAGCGATCAAAAAACATAAACTTATGCCATTTGCAGCAACATGAATGGAGCTGGAAGGAATTTACCAAGCAAAATAAGTCAGAAGGAAAAAGATAAATATTGGATGGTTTGACTTATATGTGGGATACAGAGAAACTGAACAAAAGGTCAGGAAAAAGACAGAACTTGCAAGCTGACCATAGATATGAGACATACAGCGGGGGAGGAGGAAAGAGAGGGGTCAAGACAGGAGAGGGAAGAGCACCAAGGACTGTGGTGGTGGGTCACAGTGCTATGGTGGTGGGAGAAGTACAGGGACTACACATGAGGGGAGAACCCAAATGCTGTCCAAAAATTAACAACAATGTAAGAAAATAAATTTAAAAAATTTAAAAAAAGGAAAAAAGAAAAGGCAATAAGGATCATGTACCTTTAGTTTTCTTCAATATGCATTTAAAGGCTCTCAAAAATAATTCTTTTTTAAGTAAAAGATTTCCTTGAGCACTTGAATAAAGATAACAATTAGGAAAAAAAAGGAAGGCCTGATGTGGCTTTTTTGAATTCTGGGAAGGCAGGCCAGGTGGCAGAGTTCCGTTCTGAACAGCTCCCTGGCTCTGGAGCCGGGAGCTGACGGCTGCCTGCATCCCCAGCGCAGGCTTCTGCCATTCCGTGAATGCATGAGCCCTGCTCAGACTCACCAGATGAGTTCAATCAGCACGGTGCAAACAGTGCATACATAATCTATTAGTTTACCCAAAGAAACTGAAGCATTGAATTCAGGCAGAATGAAGTCATCAGTAATAAAGAAAAGGAAAAAAAAAAAAAAAGAAACTGATAAGGCACTGTTATAAAAAACAAAAAAAAAAAAGCCCACCATTTTTCTACATTTGTGGTGGGGGAAAAAAAATCATACTCAGCCTGTAAACTATTCTTCCATATGCCTATAAATACATACATTTTAAATATGGGTTTGATCACATTTCAGTCCTGAAATAGAAGAAATGGGGCAAGAATATAAAATCGGCTGTTTAGGATTCAGAAAATCCCCCATAGTTGACAGGAACATGACTATTTAGCTAGAAAAGAAATCTGGCCTCAGAGGAAAAAACAGGAAGAAAGTCCAGAAAGTCATGGACTATCTGAGTGCAAAACAAGCATCTCTTTTCCTTCTGTGAATATTTTAGTTTAGTTTAGTTTTTTAATTTTTTTTATTTTATTTTACGTATTTTTTACATCATTTTCCATTTTTGCACAATGTATACATTTTCATCTTGGTTATAGTCCCCATACAATTCCCACCCCCCTTGTTTTGATCCTGTGAATATTTTAAAGCAGGTATGGGACACCAGGCAAACCTATTATAATAACTCAGGACAGTATCTCAACATTCTCTCTTATTTTTCCTTTCCAACTCTCATTTTATCTTTAGTAATGGTATCAGATATTTTCCCAAGTAAGTGTTTTGATTTCCTAATCAAATTAGGAACAGCAAATTCTGATTTCATTTTTCAGTTCCTCTCTGCAGATAATACATACAAATTTATCATCAAATCAATAAAAATAATATACACAGCTATTGTAATGAAAGCAGTTAGATGATTCCATTTTTTTGCTGAAGATGTAGAAATTGGAAGAGGAACATAAAAACACCTTTGTCAAAATAGCAATAATTATAATAGTTATAATTTATAGAACACATATAGCAAATAAATCGATACAGATTTCTACTTTCTTCACTTTCTGCCAAGAGTTGACATGACTAATCAATCATAATATTCTTTCTTAATGCTGCCCTTAGAGTGTTCTCAACATAGAACTTCAAGAAAGTCCCTACCAGTCTACAGAAGCTGGTACTTGGAGTTAATTTTACTCATAGCTCCTGAATAACAGGTGCTGTCAATATCTCAAAAGAATCTGTAAAGTTAAAGTTTACTATTCTGCAACACAGAAATGAAGAGTCTGAGGCTCCGGGCTAAGAGATGATGGACAAGATCTATTTGACTTCAAAGACTACGCTTTCCAACATCACTTATTACCTTCCAACCGAAAGCTTTTCTTTTATTTATAAATAAAGCCAGGTTTTCTAGAAAAATATTGGACCAGAATGGAAAGCCTAGCCTGGAGAACTAACTTCTGAGGACTCCTGTTTTCTTTCCCCATTTTCATGCTATCTGTTCTATTTTCCGAGCTTCATGGCACTTGAAGACTAAGGAGTCTTTTGCCTAATAGCTTCAGAAGTGACATCAGATTAGGATGTAACTCAAATACTCTTAGGACCATATACAATCAATCAAAGTATTAATTTTCAACTAGCTAGTTTGAAAAGGAGGCTTTCTTTATTATTTGTTTACTGGATAGAGTAAATGCTAATCATTTTTTCAAAAAGAGTTCTTATCATAGCTGTATCCATATGTAGGGAGTGAATGCCATGTTTACAGTCTCAATGTGCTAAAATTTTATGCTAACTAACTAATTGCAGTATAACAAATATATATATTGCAGTGATTTCTTATAAATTATACTGCCTGTGCCTTTAAAGGCAGAAGGCTTGAACTAGCCTCTTAACATGAAAACACTAACTTGAAAAGACATATGCACCCATATGTTCACTCAACACTATTCACAATATTCAAGATATGGAAACAACAAAAAGGTCCAATTACTGAGGAATGGATAAGCAGAAGTGGTATATCTACATGATGGAATATTACTCAGTCATAGAAAATATGAAATTTTACCATTTGCAAAAACAAGGATGAAACTTGAGGGGATTACGCTAAATGAAATTAAGTCAGGAGAAAGACAAATGCTACATGATTTCATTGTTTCGTGGAATTTAAAGAAAACAAAAATGAATCTTTAGACTCTGACCAGGGAACGGGGATTACCAGAGGGGGAGGTGGGGGAGGTAATGGGTAGAGAGGGCCAAGCAGTTGATGGTAAATGATAAAGGAGACAGTAGTTATAAGGAGTGGTAAGGAGTTCAGAAACGTTTTTTTCATAGCCACCTATAGAAATATAGTCCCACATGCAATAAACATCACAGTAAAGTATTATCTGCTTCTTTGGAATCTAACTTTATTTTTTCTACCATAATTCCCTCATTGAAGTACGTT
This sequence comes from Talpa occidentalis, assembly GCF_014898055.3. Taxonomy (NCBI): domain Eukaryota; kingdom Metazoa; phylum Chordata; class Mammalia; order Eulipotyphla; family Talpidae; genus Talpa; species Talpa occidentalis. The sequence goes on along the minus strand of NW_023603184.1, from coordinate 127,239,811 downwards.
TTCAATGAACATTCATTTGTGTATGTCATAGGTTCCTCCCATTATTGCTGTAGGCAGGAGAAATGGCTATTTACTTAGTTCTTATGATGCCCTCAGAATAATACTTATGCTTTACATATGTCATTTCATTTAATCCTCAAATCTGTGAGAATGACATTGTTATCAGCATTACACAGATGAGTCCACTGATCTCAGAGAAGTTAAGTAGCACAACTGATAAATGGTGGACCAGAAGTTGTGTGACTCCAAAACCACTATTATTTCTACCATATAATATTGTTTTTCAAGAAAGGTATTAAAATGCTGCAATCATTTTGTAGCCGCAGTTCATAAGCATTTCAAGGCAGAGGGAATTTAGCAGAGCACATTTATGGCCATACCTTTTGATATTTTTTTATTTGCACAGATCTTTGCAATAAAAATCGAAATAGAAGTAGCTAAAGTAATAGAAATACATGCAATGAAGTCTGTATTCATTAAAGAAAGGAGTCGGAGCAAGTACAGCCTGAGATTTCTGGGTAATTAATATTATATTTCTAACAGGCTTTTGTGGGAAAGTGGTATAAAACTGAATGGGGTGCTAAAGAGAATCAACATATGACAAAGATCCAACATGAAAGAGAAACTGTAGATCAGAATCAGGACTGAGAGGCAGCCAGGGCTGCTCCTGGTAAAATTTACCATTGACAGAGTGAGAGGAAGTTGGTCCCTGCCAATGAACCAATGTTGGACTTATGAATTAACCTCTGATGACACTATGTATATGCATAAGTGGGCACACATATAAATATGTTTCCTAATTATGATCAGATATAGTTGATTCCAAGGAGCTGTTTCTGTTCTCATGTCATTTTCAGATAGCCTCAAGACATGTAATTCTTCATTTTCAAGAGGGTGTTCACTTTGGTGAGTCAGACCAACTTTGTAGGTCCCGATTTGGTGACGTAGGTAAGAAATCATCTATATAGGTGGGATCTTTAACAGGAATATTCCTACCTGAATGTGATAATTACAGGTAGAATTACTCACAGAATAAAAACTATTTAAATTAGATGTACTGTTGTCAACAATAATTAGTAGAATAGGGTGTGTTTTCAAACTTGGTATTTTACAGATTATTTTTTTTTTTAATTTGAGGTATCATTGGTTTATAACACTGCATGATTCAGTAGTATAGGTACACATACCTGTTCAGATAGATGTTACCACACCACCCACCATGTTGGTCCACTACAGACCATTGGACCCTCTCATCCATCTTCTCCCTTCCCCTCCCTCTATGGTAGCCTCAATTCTACATTCAGATTTCTAGGGTTATAAAATAAGCTGAAATCTTGCCATCTGCGACAACATGAAAGAAAATGAAGAGAATTATGCTAAATAAATCAGAACAAGAAAGACCAAAGCTGGTGATTCGTGCATGTGGAACATAGAGAAACAAAACAAAGGAGTAGACAAAACTAAACGCTACATTCTTAAATTTGTAATAAAATTTCTATAAAAATTAAAGATAAAAATGTCACTTTAATGTTTGCAATTTTTAATTATAGAAGTATGATGTGAATCTTTCCATATTTAGAAAAAGTGGAATTTTAAAGTTTTTTCCAAAAAGGTCAGCTTTTTGAAAGATATGGAAAAACAGAAAAACACATTTGCATCCTGTAAGAATGCTGAGGTGTTACTCTTCTCCTGTTACCCTTAGCCCTATTACATGGGAAAGGCTGTTTGCTTTTTCTTTCTGCATTTAACGACCTGAAAATCTTCAAGCTTTTAAACTTAAAATTTAGCAGTACTATAGTTCCAACTTAGCAAAAAAAAGATATTTTTTTTTCCAAAGTGGGAACAGAACTCTCAAAGTACTGGAGATTCTCTGGCATTGACAGTCTTGAAAACATAAATGTAATAAAATCCAAATGTCTCCATGCAATCTTATTTTGCTAATTTTACTTTAATTCACAAATTACGTTCTGGAAAAGAATATTCAGTTGAAGACAGATAATCATGGACACAACTGTTACTGATTTTCTATTGGTGATAAAGATTTCTGTCAAATAAAAATTTTGAGAGATTCTTATAAATGCACTCAGGGTCATTAATTCAAAAGCATTTTGAAGATTTACGGAAACTATAGCCCAAATGCACTTACACTAATACTCTACAGATTTAACATTCCATAATAAAAATACATTTATATAATGTGCCTATATAGAGTCAAGGAGATTTAATAATAAATAGTGGCCTTTTATGGGCCTTAATGTTATAGCACTCTTCATATGATATTTTAGTTTTGAACAGCTCTGAAAATTATCCAGTGTAAATATTCAGTGAAAATCATAATTTTGTAAATTCTGTATTTGCATCCTGTTCTCAATTTCTTATAAAGTATATTTATTTTTTCAAAGGTATTTTAAAAGAGTTTTTTCAGAGTTTAGTACAATGACATTTTGGGACCCATGAACAACATTTGGGAATTCTTTACCATCACTATTTATGACAGTGACTCCCATTCAAATAATTTTACTAAATTTCCCCAAATAACAAGAAAATGCCTTTCCTCATATGGTGAATTAATTTCTAACAGTTTTAAGTCATCTTGTTGATTATAACAATTACTCTAAATAAAGAATCCTTTGCTTACTATGACTGTCTATAAATTCCTATATTAAGAGTGATGACTTTAGAAAAAAAAGTGAATATTATTAACAGACAAAATAATTTATCATGTCTAGAATCTCCCTTTATTTCTCAAACTACTTTTGTGAATTATGCTTCTTAGTAATTGAAGAAACAACGCTTAGACATTTTGAGAATATTTATCTCTGAATCATACAGTGTTGTAAACTAACGTTACCTTAATAAAAGACATAATAAATTTAAAAAATGAGAATATTTACTATCACAGAAAATTGGTGGCAAAATCTTAGGAAAAAACTATGCATTGTGCTAATACAAAACTTTGAAGGGCATATATTTATATAAATTCATAATGACTCAATATAATTACTCATGTGAGGATCTTGTGGGGAAGCTGAAAGAATTGTTCAGAGAAACTGATATGTAAGTTAGGGTCCTATAGAAGAAAACTCACAAAGCACATTAGTTCAGCTTGTGATCCTAAATGAACGGGTCCTTCTGCTGGTCATAATGATGCAGCCTATGGCATTTTGACCTAGACTCAGCAGTCTGACAGTGTGACTTGGCTCACCTGGGCTTCTACTTTTGTCAGGGCAACCTAATCTGACCCTTTATCTTTCTGAACATGTTTCCTGCCTTTAGCATCTGCTTCATTTGAGAACCTTGTCTCCTATTTCCCTTGCTAGCTCGTCAACTGACCCTGTGACTCCTATAGCGTGAAGATTGGTCCTCAAAAATCTTAACCCTGGTTTGGACCTTGACCCCAATGAATAAAGCCTTATTGAAAATAAAGACTCCCTTCCCTGGGCACTTTGGATTGCATAATGGTAAGCATTTCCACTTACACTGAGGACTAGGCTACCATTTAATGCTAAAAGTAATCTCACTGATGCATGAAGGGCAACTTTCTCCCAAGTGATTGATTGTTGTGACTGAGAATCTCACCAGATCAATGTCACCTCCTCTACTGATAAAAGGCAAGGCTCTACCTTTGCTCTTTATCACTTGAGACAATGAGAGGCCCCTGGCTATTCAGAATATTCTGTTTTTCTATCTCCATTTCTAGCAATGGTGGAAATTTCTTAGGTGTGACACTGACAATGTTATTCACAATTCAACAACACACAAGTTATTATTCAGAATTCTACTCATCATTATAAGCCTATCACACATAATTGCATTATTCCGATATTGTACAATGACCTCCTGGCTGTGTTCAAATTTCAGAAGCTGTATTTGCCATTAGTCATAAAATATCAATTTGACTTATTCATAGTTTGAATAGAATTCGAATACATTTCCTTCAACACAATGCAGTATTTTTGAGACTTCAGTAATATAGCAAATACATTCCAAGTTATGTATAAGATTATGATACATATTGTCCGGTGACATTTTGTCAATTTTATTAACAAAATAAAGTATGTGGGGGTCATAGAAGGAATTTATCAAGTGGTTCATATGGTAATTTTTGCTTCTAAGGAAAGATTTTAAAATATAGTTGAAAAGTGCATACTGGGTGGCAAAAAGTTAGCCCTTTATTTCTACTCTACATTTTTGTAAGACAAACATACTGCAGACCAACAAGATTTGGACTAATTTGGAACTGTGCACCCACTGTGCTAAAGATGATTAATAAAATATGCTCTGTATTATAATTCATGTAATTATATCTGTTCTTACATGAACGGCTTAATGAATGCATCACTACATTTAACTGATCAACAAATATTTTAAGTTTAGATCAAATTGGCAGACCTGTGGGAAAAGAGCAATTTAAGAAGTGATGAGTGTTCCCACTGGCCATCCATTGAAAGTGTATGTGCTCCTGGTCATGATCTGAGCTGACATCCTTTCTTGGTATCAGTTCTTAAGTACCTCTCATAAAGTAAGCTTTATATTGCGCTAAGCAAGATTCTGGGTAAAGCTATGTGTTATTTATGCAACACAGTCCCTTATACACAGGCCAGCCACTTCAGCTAGTGCTCACCCAAGGGAATAATCATCTGATACAGACTGAAATAAATAGTCTAGGGTGAGTTTAGTGAGAGATTATAGGTAGGGGTCCATTATGATACTCCTAAAAGTGCTTTTCAAGGTTAATTCTGACTTTACATACTTTTTTGTCTCACAAAATGGTTTTGGAAATTAACCTTAAGACATGATTCTACAAGAAACACTGGTTAAGTTTTCTCAAAGAATTTTTATGGTCCTAAGTAAAATTAACAAAATAATGGTAAAAGGTAAGTGGAAGAAACTTACAATAACTGTATTATTTTAATTCTTATTCATGGTCTTTAACAGAATAAACAATTTAAGGAGAAATAAACTTCCACTGCCTAAAAAGTACTTGAGTTCATTAATGATATGGCGCACACACACACACACAAAACCATTTCAAAGAAATTCTCACCGGCAGTTGTAGGACTTGCAAGATAAAATGATTATCTTCTAGGCTTAAATCAAATACAGCTTTTTTTGAGTTTTAGGAATACATATCTGACATTTAGATGTGGATTAAACTTTCGGGATCAATTCTGGGAAAACTAAGCCTTAGTGGGCTGCAGGCCATAAAGCCTTCGGGGTTTCCTAGGCCTCCGTGAAATTCCCTCTTCCTCAGAGGAAACAACATAGAAGATCTGTCTTCTCCCAGGGGATCCTGGAGTGCCATCAAGGCTACTGATTCCCAACAGCTGGATACCTTTCTTTTTATACAGTAAGGAAACAAGACCTAACTGATGAGACACTTTTAAGGGAAAATAAGGAGATTGTAAATCATTTCGTGCATGATATTATTTTTTTAAGTTTAGAGAATTATACCGCTTGATAGGTTATTGTGTTCTGTGGTAACCAAATGTTAGATTGACTAAAACTAATTTCTCACTTGTAAAACAAAACCTCCGTTTTTTTTCCTAGGGAAAAAGTCAGAAAAATAACATAAGTGGCAAAGTAAAAAATAAAATCTAAAAAGAACAAGCTTTTCAGTTGAAAGACTGTGATTAGGAGTTCAGCAGAAAATGTTGAGACAAAGCTTTCTAAATGCACATGACATGTAAAGTAGTCCTTACCTTCATACCCATTAAAGGGATATATAATAAATGGTCCAGATACCCAGAAGAGATGCTCTGGTGGCGCAGGTATGTGATACAATGCAGATCTTACTACATATGGGTGCTAATCATGCTATCTCATAAACATAGAATTCTACATACAGTATTCTGATGTGATTAGCATAAATGCAATTAAGTTCCAGAATTTATTAGGTATGTTTTGATAGTACCTTAATTCCTTTCATTCCTTCTACACTTGTAGGCTTGAAGCTGAGCTCTTCTGTAACCTTAAATAGGGTTATAACAATTACTCAATCCAAACATTCTCAACTCCAAACATAAAAACTTAACATATACTTAGGTCCCAAGGGGCATCAAATCCAAGAATATCCCACAGCTCTCATTTGTCTGGGGGTAAAGTGAGCTCCGGGACTCCTGTAGCCCCATGATGACCTCTAGCATTAGGGATTTACAGGATAGAGACAGCTTATACTCTCATCGCCTATGGATGGCTTCAGTTGTTTTAAAAAGATGTTCAGATTCTTCCAAATCTTTTTGAGAACACTGGTGACTTTCTTTTCAGAATAGAATAGAAAGCAAAAAACTGGTATCACATATATTTCATCAATGACTTTTATAAAGGTTTTCCCTTTTATTTAAACTTTTATGCATTTATTTAAACTTTTATGTATTTATTTTTGGAAATTGTATGCCTCTTGTCCTGGTGATGTAAAGGTGATTAAGACCCAGATCCCAACCCTTAGGGATTTCACAGTCATGTGCTCTCTCTGTGTGTGTGTGTGTGTGTGTGTGTGTGTGTGTGTGTAACATAAATAAATAATTACAGTGCAGTGCAGTGCAGCAATTATCATGAGGAAGAATCATGAAGGATAATGAAGTCCTGTGTAGCTCAGAAGAGAGGATGATTAATTTTGCTGGGTGGGTGGAGTACAATGGGAATGGCATCCGGGAGAAAAGGAGAGCAAGGATAAAAGAGGTGACAGGACATGTCTGCAGAAGGAATGTCTCAAGTAACAGGGTGGAGACACCAAGGATGCATGTTCAGCCTTGAGGGAGGATGGGAGTGGTTGGGGGATCCTAGAACATGAAGCGGTCAGACTTGAATTGCCCCATATGTCCATGTCTGTGAAACGGACAATGCAATGCCACTGAATCTTTGGAGGCCTTCAAATAAAGTAACATTATTAATAGAGTGATTCTTTATATCAGGATAATTCCATAAAACTCTTGCTTCTCTTTCCAAATATCATAACTTATGAAAAGAACTAGCTGACCTCTATTGGTTTATCTAGTACTAATATTCAACAATTTCTTGGGGTGTGTGCAGTTCAAGCAAGTGGCTGATGGAATCACTGGGCAAAAATCATCCTTGATTTCCAGATCCCCACTTGTTGGGCTCTGTAGCTTGAGGGCCACTTTAGTTCAAGCCATGGAGCATTGAGACTTTCTTTCACATTGAGAAGTGAACACTTTCTATAAGCAGAAGCCTTGTTTAACCAGTGATAGTAACTGGTGATGGAGCATGACGCCCCATTCGTACAGTGATATATTTTCTATTAGGCTCAGGACACTGGCTGCAAGATCAGAGGGCAAAAAGTTAAAGAAAGAAAACAAAGTCATGAAACCAACCCATTATGGGATGACAAATACTTTTATTTTCAGTGGCACTTTAAGGAAAAGTAGTCACTGAATCTTAATTAATAAATAGCCATTGCTCCATTCAGGCGAGGTAATGGGAGTGCCTGCGTATCTGCCACGGGGCAATTTGTAGCTGTCGTGTTGATCTGAAAAGTGAATGAGTCGTCGACTATCAAAGAAGAGGGGAAATTAGGCACTATTCTGCTGACAATTGAACTCTATAAATAACCTACAGTGAAAATGAATAAAAAACATGCCTTCCTCCAGCTCTCAGTAGCCACTCGACAGTATGACAGTTGCTAGTTTTTTCAATAAACATGATGTCAATTATGCCTTTTATCCATCCTAGTGAAGTCATGTGTGGGGAATAATTGAGTATCTTTTCTTTCCCCTCTAGCACTTCATAGCACAATGCTTTTCTGTTTTATTTATATCATACTAAGGCAAAGCAGCTGTCTGATCTGTAATCCCTACATTGCATCAACACTACTCTTTCTTATTTCTTCTGTAGGTCCAACAGCTTTAATAACAACATCATTTTAGTCAGCTCTCAATTATCTGCAGAAATAGTTTGGAAGAGCATGAAAAATAGACATTCTAGATGATTTCGAAAACTCTTACAACATCAGCTTTAGTTCCTTTTCCAACAAGTGTTTTCCCAGAGCTGTAAACAACCCCCCAATTAATTGACTTAAAGTTCAGATTCTTTTCCTTCCCCAACTCTTTGTTTGGTAAAGGTACTAATAAGCAAGGAAAAAAAAGCCAAATGCAAGCAGGTCTTAGAAAAACAGGGCTCAAATGGGGAAAACAGAACTTGGATGAGTGAGAGTTAACAACCCAGGACACATTCCCCTAAAGGATTTACTGTGTTGCTAGAGAGATATAACTTTTCTGATTAAAAAGTAGCTGGTATTAGTTTTCTGTTTGGATAAACTGAAAGCAAAATGTTATGTGGAGCACAGTGAGAGAATTAATGAGTACACACATACCCAGCTACAAGGAGCTTGTTGGTGAGAGTATTTATTTCATAAATTCTCTTGTCATGAACTTTATTACTATCCATTCCAGTAACAACTATTTTTTCTCCCTATTTGCAGATATATTAAGTATGGTCATTCAGATGTCATCAGTTCATCTTTTGTTAAAGATGATATTCTTAGGAAAGTAAGGTGAAGGACATGTTGAATGGTGTTGCAATATTTCATGCATTCCATATGAAAGTCAAAGGAGGCATTGTGTTTTTTTCAAGATAGTCCTTTTTACAACAAAATCACCTTTTATCCAAGTGTAAACTACCTAGAAGCTTCCCCCCTCCAAGTTTACACAAAATATAAGCCACACGGCTTAAATTGAATCACTATATTATTTCTTTGTACATTACTTACCTTGACATTTTTTAACTGAATGCTTACTATATATCTAAGAAAACTTGTAAATGTATAATCTGCAAAAAAAGGGAATTACTTCCTCTTCTTCAAAGAAGCTTTTTAATACTGTATCCAAAATATCTGGGGAATTGGAGGGAGAAAAAGGAAGGGGAAGAGGGAGGAGGGGCCAAAGAAAAAGAGCTAATGGTCAAAATGCATCCTTATAATAAAATGAGCTTCTTAATGGATGCTCACTACAGGAATAACATTAATTCAGTATTAGGACTTTCACTCGAAAAATATGAATGTAATCTATCTTTTTAACTGTCAGCTGCATTTCTAAAGCTCTGAAGTCTGTAGCTTCCAGGGGCCTTTTGTCTTTCTGCCATGGCAGGAATATCTTGGACAGCTGTAAGAGCTTTCTAAGCTATCTTTCTCAAAATCCATTAGCTAATTCAAGGAACCTAATTAGAGCTGCCATTTTGATGGAGCATACTGAATGCTCAGTACAAACTAGTAACACCATCAATGTTTATTAGAAATCACAAAACCCAAAGTGCTCTATTTCCTATGAATATTAATGGGAATATAGCAAACAAAATATTTATTAAAACATATGTTTAATGCCATCAAGGTTTACAGACAGATATTGAAATCGAGAGAGAGCGAGAGAGATGCGTACCCTTGAATTTGATGGCATGTGCCCATGGACACAATAAATCAAGATTTACATTGAACAGCATGTAATCATTATTTTTATGCCCCTCCCACTTGTCTCCCTTGGATTTGCACCCTGGAATTCAGCAGCTTACAGCTGGGAAGACAGATGTTAGTCCAGAGAAGTCTGAAGAAGGGGGTGGAGGGAATCTTCTTTTTTTTTTCAACAGCTGCTGAGTGCCACAAATTCTTGTCAGGGGGGAAATAAGACTTGCTGCTCTATAAAATCAGCAGTACGTTGATGTCAGGCCTTTCTACCCTCATCTAAATGCGGCTGAGATCAAATGAATCCAACTAGCTATTATCCCATGTACCCAGCCTGGAGGTTTTCACCAACACGGCCCTGAATCCAGGGGTGCCTGAAGCTTGGCTGACCTTGCCGTTCTACAGCCAACACCCTCACTTTCCCTGTGGGTACAGGTAGAGAACTCAAGGTCCCACAGAGCCCGGGGACACTGAGGCTCAGTCTCTTCTATCGGTAACAATTAAGGGGCTTTTTTGAATAGTTACTGTCCAATAGCTCTTACTCCCCCCTCAAGCTGTTGCTTCCCATCTCTCTTTCTCCCTTTTCACCAGACTTTAGAAAACAGTCATTGTCTCCTTTTGGCATCTAACATCCTCTCTTTTGGGCTGATGGTTAGCTCATTTTCACCTTCAATCACTGCTAAACTGCTCTCTCAAGGCTTGACCAAATTCTAACCTCTCTGCAGGACCTGACATGAGACAGCAACCTCCTTGCAAGTCTCTCTGTTTCCTTCCTATGTCAATCTCGTTGTTTCTCCAATGTCCCTCCCATTGCATTGCGCTCTAAACATGGGCCTATTCCAAGATTCCTAATTGCTTTCCATCTATATTTTCACTCTTGGGGACACATCTTACTCCCAGGACTTTGGTATCATATTCCCTCTCAAGTTTGCTCATTCACTCATCCATCCCTTCCAAGAAGAGCACTGGAGTGTCTCACACAGGTGAGCCCTGAACACTGTCTACCTGAAGATGTATCCAACTGTGTTACCTTGAGGGAGTTCCAAGAACCAGGCCCAGTCCTAGCTCCACATTTACACCTGAAATGTTCCAACATCTTAGATGCAACTGCCTTGAAGCAATCCCCTCACCTCTCTCCCAAAGTCCCTCCCCACCTCCCATATCCTAGTTTTTAAATTGCTTCTCCCTGGGCATCAAGACTTGAAATGAGGATCAGTTTTCAAGGATTAGGCTCTGGAAACAAACTGCCCAGGTTCCAATCCTGGTTCTGCCATCTTTTTTCTTCCTACCTCAGAAGTTTGGTAACTTCTATATTTGTGAAATAGAAGTAATGATGGTAAGATCTCAGAGGGGTTGTCTTGTGGATTAAATGGGTTTGTACCCTTAAATTCATTAGAACAGTACCTGACACATAGTGAAGATTCAATAAACAAGACTTTATTCTTGCTGTAAAGATTTTATATTATTTCTGACTTCTTTCCTCCCATTAATTCTGCATCCAGTTGAGTGTAATCAATTGCTTTCCCCCTTCCTCCCCCACCCAATGCATTTCTTCTTGTACAAACTTAGTTCATATACTCGGTGCTTGGCCCATGATAACTGCTTGACAACCAGTCCCTTCACCCCTCTCCATTCTAATCTGTCCAAGATGAGCCTCCCTGAGGTACAGCTCTGCTCACATACTGCTGCTACTGTCTTGGCTTTCATCGCATTGCCTACACCTCCAACCCAGCTATTAGCTCCTCCAGCCCCACATACAGACCAGTGTCTGGTGAACTTTAATTGTTCCCTAAATGAACCTTCAGCTTTCACCCACAATCCCTCCTCCAGGCCTTTGTCCACACCAGCTCTTCCACCCCTAATTTTTTTCATTTCATTTTAAAACAACATGGTTAAGTGACAGCAAACTTTATTTTAAAAGCATCCACTGCCTTGTTATTACACTTAGACCAGTTCCCAAGCTATTCTCCATTGTCCATAAGATCTCTGCTCACTTTACTGGCCGCTGCTTCCCTCTCCTCATCACTGCCCATTCTCTCCTGTGCTCATCTGTTTCTTTCTTACTTTCCCCCAGTCCTGGGAGAGCCCACCCTTGTCACAGCCCCAGGACTCTAATTACTATTCCTGCTGCCTGAAATGCTTTGTCTCAAGTATATTATGGCATGTTCTCTCCCTTGTCAGGCAGCCTTCTCTGGCCGTCTCATCTAAGACCCTTCCAGCCACTCCCTGCCCAGGCAATTGCTTGTTTGTTTTGCAGCTGTCACTCTCTGTACTACCTTCATTGTTTGTTTGTTCACTTATCTGTCTGCCTACCTCCACCAGAATACAAGGTATGTGAAAGCAGGGGCCTTATATATTATGTTCACGGCTATTTTTCCAGTGTCACTCAGTGCCGGGCACATTTTAAAGGAATGTTGCTCTACGATGAGATTCTTCAAGATTCTTACATTCCCTCAGCAAATACTTATGGAGCATCTACGATTCACTAGCAACTCTTCTAGAACCTGGGGATATAGGAAGAATACAACACACACAACAGGGAGTGCTTCCTAGACTCCTGAAATACAATATGGGGATAAGATAGTGCCTGGATGGTTACTTCAGATTGAGTCATCAAGAAAGTTTTCTTTCTTTTAAGTTGTGGTCTGAATTATGAGAAGTTGCCATCAGAAGTATCTCTCTGAAGAGCATTCTAGAGGGAGAGAGAATACAGAGGGAGTCAAAGTTTGAAGGAAGGAATAAGGGTATGAGTTAAAGGAACAGAAAAAAAGCACATGTGCTGGAGTTTAATGCTCAAGGGATACAGTGGTTAAGCGATGAGGTTAAATGGACAGGCACCACAGATCAAACAGGCTTTCAAGAACCCGATAAATCATTGGATCTTACTCTGGATGAAATGACATGATAGGAGATTTTAAGCCAGGAAAAAAGGCGATCTAATTGAAATATTTAGAAGACAACCCTGACTCTTTCTGTAGAAGGCAGAATACAGGTTGTTACAGGCCTGCAACAGCTCTGAGAAATGACACTAAGATGGCTCAGGTGCTGGTCATGGAAACGGAGAGTCAGGGGGAATTGGGAAGCATTTTGGCCCAAGTACTGGCTATTCTATTTACCTGTCCTGGCAGAAAGCAGTTGTTCTTGTCTTGGAATTTCCATGGTACTATGCACTGTTATTATGCCCCTTACCTTCCTCATTGCAGTATTGTGATCATTCTTGTTTCATATAGTTTCAATCCTTGCTTAGTCCTCCAAATACTGGCAGCTAAGCAACAGGAGGAGTTTAATCATTCTTGTATATCCATTTTGTGGAATGTGCTCACCTAGAATGTGCTCAATACAAATATTTTTCTGGTGGGAGTTGAAAAACAGAAAGTGATTTAAGAACATGTGTAAGGAGGAAAAGGGAGGAAACAATGGTTTTATTTAAGGGTGAGGGAGGGTCTGTGCTGGAGGTGGGAATATAAATGTGGAGTCACAACCACTCAGCAACACCTTTAGCTGCTGCCTGGAAAATGCTTTCCTTTCTCTATTTCTCCTTTGCAGTTTCATCAGTTGAATGCTACAAGTATTTCCCCATGCTGTGTGCAAGCCACTTTGCCATTTCTAGGTGACTGCACAGATAGTTCACTATTTAAGGAAACTTCTTCAAGTTTTATAACTTTTCTCTACTACATCATGTTTTCATGGGCTCCTGTTTTAGGCAGCAATTACTATAATATTCCAGTGCCATCCGTTCCCATAAAATTGTCTAGTCAAGCAGCAATGCATTTGGCTTATTAATGCTCATGGAATACATGTGCAATGAAATGGTATTATTGGAAACCTTTCCCATGCTATTTTATACTAAATATAGTGTGAACACTTTCAGGTGAAACTGTCCGGAAACTAAGACGTCCAAGCTCACACTCTTTAGAGAAGGCAGGCTGACACCATTTGCTGACCTTTAACTTCGAGTTAAATTTAGCTCCTCACGCTCATTAGAATCTAACTGCCAAATAGCACTCTACTCTGATTAATAAAGTTTCCCAATAAGCACATCACTTTCCAACACTCTGCCGAGGTAGCTAAAATCCTGAGTCGGGCTAAAGGGAGAACTGCCAAATGGAAATGTTATAGTCCATGTCCCACAAAAGCAAACACATCCTGCTTATTAAGAAGTCCAGTTCTGAGTAAGAGAGAAAAGACCATGATGTTAGGATTGGGATACAGTCACTGCCTCTGAAGTTAGTCTAGCAGGAGATTTAGAAAATGACAAAAATCCATGTGATTTGCTCCAGGTTAATTGAGAATGCAACAACCCATATTTTAAAGTGCTCTTAATATTTCAGGAGAAACCAATGGACAAAGTAAAGAGGCTTATGGACTATAAAGAAAGACACATGGGTTAGATTTTTCAGAGTTGTTGGGAAGACCTGAGCATTGGGTTTTCAGAGTAAATGGGAAGACCTGCATCAACATCTGCCTTACATAACACCTACTCTGTCTTCAGGCTGATGCCAGAAAAGTCAACTTCAGCTCATTTAGTTCAAGGCTTTTACTTCCATTAAAGTGGTGAGGGTGCTAGATCTCTCTCTCTGTCTAAGATACTAGTCATCTGTATGTGATTGCTGCTTTATGGACAAGTTTTAATGCTAGGAGGCAAAGCTGTTGAACCTGAGGGCCTCAATATCCTGGTGAGGGGCTGATGAGGTGGAATGGATGTTCTCATGCAAAACTTCTCTTTCCTCTCTGGTCATCTCCGAGTGTCTCCCTGAGTTGGGGTAATTATGATACTGAGGACTAGCCATTGATGTCAAAAGGAATTTATTGAATCCCTACTGCATATAGAGTTCTGGTCTCTGTATAAAAGTTCAAGAAGAAAACTACCCTCAAAGAAACCAAGAAGTCTTTTCCATGCATATGACTTCTCTTTTGATCTGACTCACGAACACTAACTTCCTTGCAAATACACTTATAATTCATCAGGGTGACAAGGTGGATGCTGTTTCCTAGTGCACTCTACTGAAATCTTATGGCCCATAGACATGGGATTTCTTATGTCTGACCTGCCCAGACACAGAGCAAGAGAGGTTAAAATCATGTATTTTAAAAAGTGTTTATACTGAGCAAGAGCTTGACAACAAGGAAAGACATCTGTTTACCTCCAGAAGGCTTTTCAGTTGTAACCATTTTACTGCTTTTGTTAAAACTAGTACCTCCAATTTCTTCACTTGAGACATTTAGATATATTTTATAACTACATACTTCAGGGCAATTGAACATTCAAAGAGGATTCATCCACTTGAGGCATGATTCAAATTTTGTGGGAGACAGAAGCTAGAATGGCAAAGGCAGCGAACCCATAAAAAATTCAAGAGTAATGTTTTCATACACATCCTTTAGTCCGTACCAAAGAGAATATTCACAGAATTGTGACGAAAATAATACGAGCCAGACTCAGTATTGGCGTACTTATCAGCTCATAAAATATTTTAGGTAACCAATTATGTAAAAACTGGAAGTATACTCCTTGTTGTATAAAGGGGGAACGGCAGGTAAAGCACAAAAGCAAATGTTTACAGAGTTCAGGACTAAGTCCTACATCAGGGCTTGACATTGCTCGGGAGCACTGCAATTTGACAAACAAAAGACTAGACATATAGTTACTGAATTTTATTTGAAGTGCATCTTCACATAGAACCAACTTGGAGTTCATCTACAAATAAAAGGAAATGTGAAGACACCACTACTCTAGACAAACAACAGATGTTTTCATGACTCCATCGGAATACATAAGGCGAAAGGTTAATATTTTTGAGAGAAAAATGTTAATGCTATAACCACATGAAATAACATGAAAGAAATGGCATGATTAGGAGATGAATTTTTCAGCTAATAAATTTGATAAATAAGTCCTCTGTCTTATAGGGAGAGAGAAATGGTCCATGTGGAACTGAAAATCAAAATTTTACTTGTAAAGTTTTTTGCACACTATAACATTAACAAGATGATAATGCAACATTCATTCATACCCAAGTTAAAAAAGAAGTGGGGAAAACACAGATAGATGATAAAGCACAGGAACAATTATGCCATGCCTGTAAAACCTTTCAGAGCAAACAGAAGCTCAAAATGATGCTGCATCAGAATTTTTCATTCCACAGTCAATGCTATAGGTTAGTGCTTGGAAGAGTCAGAGGCTACTCAGAAATTCATGCATTAAGGGTGTGATTGAAAACAAATGGAGTGAGAAGCTTACTTAACATGGTATTTCACTAGGGATTCTTTGGAGGAAAAAAAAATAAAAAAGGAAAATTTTACATTCTACCTAATACAATTGTTAGGAAAATGTTAAATTAAGTCATTTGCAGTCAAAATGAGCACATTGGAGGTCTGCCTAGGTGCACTGTTGGCTCACCCTAGACGTGTTCCAACAACGTGTCGTCTGGCTAAAGAGATAGCTAATTGACGATTGTTCCTCCCACTGCTTGTCCATTAGGATAAATTCAGTTTGTGGACACTGAACCTTTAAGAGACAAAGAACTGCATTAATTTTGTACTTCCAGAGTGCTTAATAAATCTGACACTGTCTGGTGGTTTTCTTCATTTTCAATCACTTGACAGCTACTGTGATCACAAGTTTCAGAGAATCTATTTTCCTGTGTAAAATTAACAGCAATAAAACAAGTTAAATGGAATATGACCAAATCACAGAGCTTATTGCCATATCATGGAATTTCAAAAAGAATCCTGGAAGCATGCTGGAGAGGATTTATATTATATACATAAATTCAAAATTCTGGTCTGAATCAGAGGCATTCATTTCATATCAAAACAACTACGATGCCACTTCATCTGCAGAGGCAAACAGTATGCCTATCACCAAGAAGCAGCCTGTGAGAGAGAAGCTTTTGCAAGTAAATGCTCAGGCCTCTTTCTTCCTTAGGCTGACATTTGTATTGAATCAAGCAAGTTCTTCATAATTTTTCTTTTCTAATGGATTTTTCCCCTATATATGTTTGCAGTGGGCGGGGGCGGGGGCAGAAAAGCAAAGGGCAGCAAAACCAGCCTTAAGTGCTTGGCAAATGATCTTCCTGAATCTGGACCTCATAAATCCTATAAAATGTTATATTTCAACAATAGGCTGGAAAAGCTTTTCTCTCTGCAATGATGAAGCCTAGCTTCAAAATTTATAGTTTCATCTCAGAAATGGACCATAAAAAGAGACTGACTTAGCTGTCTATCAACGGAGCCTGACAATAGCAAATAAGGTGTGAGCTTTCAATGTCACATATATACTTAATATTAAAATTCCAAATTAAACATTGCAAAGGGATTCCCCTTTGCCACATATCTGATGGGAGTGGTGATAAATGGAACCTGGGTTGTCATAGCAATGTCCAGATCCTGGTGTGGCATTTCTTCAACTATCTACTGTGAGGGTTTTATTTTTCTAATACTGCCTATTGATGCTATTCTGTGAGGGGCAAGGATGAATCAATTAAAACAAGATCCAAATAGATGTGGTTTAGTTCAGTGCATAAAAGACCCAGGTGTGTGATCATTTAGTTTTGTCAAGAGTGTTATAAAAACCTGCATCCAAATACATCTTGATAAAGCCTAGTAGATTTTTTAAGGGGAAAAACAGAGGTTGATTCCAATAACTATTCTTCCTGGTAAAAGAATAGGGCTGAGGCAAAATAAAAAAATTCTAGTGGCAATTTGGAATAGGCATAAGCTTCCATAAAAATCCTTAACCTCACTAGGAAGCTAAGAAGCTAAAAGAAAAATGAGATACTATTTTTCACCAATCAAATCAGCAAAGATTTAAGGGGGAGAAAGTTAATATTAGTTACTTCAATTTTTCTGAAAAATTGTTGGCAGTATGTTTCAAGCCGTGAAGCATCATTTCCCTTTAGCAATCTCAAGGAAATATGCAAGCTATAGAGCAAGATCCATGTATAAAGGTGCTTATCAGGGAGTAATTTATAACACAGAAAACTCTGGAATACCCTAAATGTCTAGCATTAAGGGAAAAGTCACATAAATTCATGTACAGTTATACAATTGCCCTTTATGTAACCATTACAAGTGAGGTTTTGAAAAGAATTAATCAGCAAGATCAGCAGAATAATGGCAAAAGGGACAATACCAAAACTTACAGATGCATGTAAGCATTGTATGCATATAAATGTGAGTACTACCCACATGTAAATTATATGTGTATATCAATATTATATGTATCTAAATATGTGACCACTATCCACATATAAATTATATATTTCATTTAAAGCGATCTACATTCTAAGACTAGAAAAATGCTCCAGAAATACTCTAAAATGTTAAGGGTGGTCAACTGTTAATAGTGGGATCATTGGTGATTTTATATTTTGCTTTCTTTTATAACCTTCTAGATATTGAATTTAATATAAAATACCTATAGAAAATGAAGACAGTAAAAGTATATTTTTAAGTAATAAAGATGTAAAAAGTACATAGCTTTGGAGTTAGAACTAACCAGACTGGCTAGAAATTTGGTATTTGGGAAAGATTTTTCTTTCATCAGACTTAGTTTTCATATTGGGGACAAATGCTGTGGTAAAGATGACATGGTAATGTATATGTGAAAATGTTTTGTTAACACATCAGGGAAGCTACAAATATTAGTTCATTTTATAGTGAACTATAGAGCAAGAAAGCATTTCACATGTGATATGAGGCTGAAGATTAAGAAGCTAATTTGGTAGTGGGGGATCATTTAAATTTAACAAAGAAAAGGATATTTCCCCACTTATAAGATGGCAGACTAAATTGAAAATTTAAAAACATATACTCAAAATGGTATATAGAGAAACACAGAGCAGAAGCCTATCAGTTAGTACATGCCACCTTCCAGCTGACTTTTATTTTAGCTTTCACTAACAATGTAAAATATCAGCAACATTAATGAGTGAAATGTGCCCTACTGTCAGGCAGCAGAAAACCAGTAGTGTATAAACAATTTGGTATTGTAAAATCCTCTAATGGAGCTTAATAAGACCGCTAACATTTAGACACAACAGGGCTGAGACAGGATGTGACAGCTACCATAACACAGAATCTCATTACTTTGTTGGTTGTCTGAGTCATAAATAGAATTTTAAGTTTACTTGTATTTTTCATAACTGATCCATGAAAAGTTAACCTGTGATTTGAAAGATAAAATATTGCAATGGGTAATATGCCAAGTATATTAAAGAACTCCTTTTTTTTATTAATGGGAAAAGAAGAGCTTTCGAGGTCTGGCAGCTAGAAATTATCATGGGATGTGGTTACAGTGGGACACTAAGTAGGGACAATCTAGCGGGAAAACTGTCAGGCTTCCTAAACCTGAGCTCTCATTTATGAGATTCCCAAGGATTTGTTGGCATTTATAAAATGCCAGGCATGTGACTCTAATGGGCCACTTCAACTTTCATGTTCGGTCATTTTTGCCCCTTGTAATATATATATTTTTGTCATCAGTTGCCATTCTCTATAATCCAGTGACACCCCTTTTCTTTATTTTGTTTCCTTTCCCCTCCCTGCAAAAAATTTTCTGTACCTTCATTGGTTGCCCTTCTCCCTTCTGAGATTCACAAAATCCTGGGACTAGAAGAGATATCTGGAACTTTTCCTTCTTGCAATTTAGCTGACTCTAAGTACCTGAGGTTGATGGAAATTCATGGTTTCAAATGGTGTCCCCTAGAACTCCATGGCTGTTACAACCATTTCTCAGCATTTGGCTACTACTTCTGGGAATTAAGTATCAAATAAGTTTTAAGAATAGAGAATGGTTCCTTGGGACTATCATTGGTGAAGTATTGAGAGAGACAAACACAAAGAAATCAATAATTTGTTCATCCTCCCTTGATATAAATTATTGCCATTCGCATTTTATGTATCACCACATATTTTATAAATACAAAATATTTACTATCAAAGCACTCAATATGTACTCTCAAAGCAAAACTTCACTCTTTTTAACAAGGGGAAAAATTAGCCTATGTAAATTTGCGAATTCTTGAAAGTAAAGTTTGTCTCTAAACAAAACTAGGACAAACTTTGAAAGGCACTAAAGGGGATATGTATGTGTGTGTGTGTGTGTGTGTGTATACACACACGGCTGTAAATCCAGAGGAGATTTGGTTCTCAATTTTCTATAACTTCATGAACTGAATAGACAACTCAAATTACATAGTGCACATATTCTGTGTTAGCTTCAGAGAATAACATGTTCATCGATTTATACCTTTCAAAAGCCAGCACAGGAGGAAATGCTCTAATTCCAAGACTCTGAAATGTTGCTGGCTAGGGGGAAGTCCAGGCAAACAAAAGAGCCCTCAGCTGCACAGAGTGCTGGTGGAGACCAACCTTGCTCCTTTTTGTTCCACGTCGACTGAGCAAGGATGCTCTCTTTGCTATCACTATCACTGGGTTAGTGATGCTTTAGTAAAGAGGTTTTGACAACAATGGAGTGTCTCCTGCCTGCCGAACAAAAAGGGACAACTCCATTTGAAAGTTGTCCCTAGATGTATTTTATGTGCAGAAATTATCAGTGACAGCCCCAACCAAAACAGAGTTTCATTTCACTTGGAACATCAATGGACAATGCAATAGGTTAACATGAATGTTATTGTTTTGTCCAATTAGTGATTAAGGTATTTTCTAATGAGTTTGTCACAGGTTACTACTCATAAACTTAGAAAATAAAAGTAGGTCTTCACTGAAAATGACTTTCTTTTTAAGCCAATGCCTTTAGTTTAAGAAAAACATGTCTGTAGAAAAAGAGGTGTGAATGAATCAATTCAAAAACCTGGCCCTAGCTATATAAAGCTGAACAAATGCAAAATGACAAATCATGTGTCTTTATAGAGCTATAGAAGTATCTGGGAAAGTTTACCCTGAGACTCTTCAGGTCACTACACTCTTAATCACAAACATCAACATGGATCCACCTACAAAGAAAAAACTGGGAACAACATTTCTAGTCTCTGAATTAAAGAGTATGAGCAAGGACACGACTTGCAATTTGTCAAGTATCAGACTAGAAGGATCAATTCTCCCTTCTGATGTATGAAATACATCATTCCTGAGCTTGAAAAATCATAACAGACTTTGTTTTAAAGAATACTTTCATGCCCACCTGTCTATCAAAAGTTGGGAATGCTAAGAAATCTCTTTAATAGTTCCCCAAAGTCTAAATTCCATATAATTTTGTCATACTATATAATAGAGATCCAAACATTACTTTTTCTGCTTGTCTCACAAAGGATTGTATGAACATTAAGAGGGCATGGGCCACATCTGTTGAAACCTCATAATTTATAAGTAGTTCTTCAGAAGATTCTAAGCCAGAGGGTCTAAATGAGGATTGTCTTGGAAAAACTGATAGTGACTTCCCTATATTCCTTTATTACATAGCTCCTGCTCCTCCTTTAAGAATTTGAAATTATTATTGAATGGGAAATTCCTTTTAATTTTTAAGGACTATTTCTGCAAAAACAAGTTTACATAGTATAAATTTTGATATTAAACTGGTATAAGGAAAAATTATAGCTAAGATATATGTATATACATAAATACATATGTATATATAAATGCACACACACACATATACACACACACACATATGTTTGTATTTACTTCTATTGCCAAAAGCTTTGTGCAAATCTCATAAACCAAGTTCTCATTATCCCAAACCAGGACCACGTGGATTACAAAGACAAGCAAATTCCAAAGTGAGAGTTTAGGGAAACTCAGACTAGTGTTCTAATTCCTGAAATCTGGGGTCAGAGTGAAACATTCCTGCAGGGGTAAGCAGAGGAATTTGAGAGGGGATCCACAGACACAGCGGCTAAGAAAGAAAGTGGCAAAGAAGAAACGATGAGTGGCAAAGACAAGATAGTCAGAGAAACAAAGCTCAGGGAGGACATTAAAGATTAAAAAAAATTAATTGTAAAACTATTTTGAAGAGGAATAAGAAAGGCTAGGCCCTTGCTGGGAGGAGATGCTTTGACATGATCACAGCACCAGAAAAAAGGCAGAGCAACCTGAACTCCTATTTTACTTCCATTAAAGAATTGCAGAACCATATAATTTTGGAGCTGGAAAGAAATGCTGAGATCACTTAGTCCCACCCTCCTGTCTTTACAAGTGACGAAAGATTCACAGAGACATTAAGTGACTCATCTGACATCTCCATCAAGGAAGGCAGAATAGAGACAGAAAAGAAAAGGATGGTGGAATGGAGAGAGAAGCTCCTCTGTCACTAGTACTTATAAGTTAAACCACCTGGGTCTGGTGGATCTGTTCTCAGTGTTACTGTTTCCCTGAAACATCTTCTCATTTATTGTAATTCAGTGATATGTCTCATAACTAAGAGATAACACTGATATGCAACCAGACTCTCACAGGAAATTCTTGCTTTCAAAGAATTTAAATTAGAATAGTCACAAATGGTTCTAAAGTTGTGAGCTTTTTGTTGCTTGGAAAGTACAAATAATTAATTAAAAAATTGTCATTCAAGCAAAAATATCAAAAGGACATACTCTAGAAATCTTTGTGCTGGTTTAGGATACAGACCAAGAAAGATGGTATCATTTATTGGAGAAGTTAAGACAGTATTTATTTAAAATAAAACCAAGCCTCTAGTAGGAGGGTAAAGTAAGTCACTTTAATGTAATTGGCTTTAAGTGCAGTGATGCAAGAAACGGCCACTGAGGTTCTTCATTGAGCACATGTGATGGGAAATATGGGTTATTTATTTGTATTGAAAACCTTCTTGCAGGTTTGTAAGAATGCTCGAGGAAAGAAACTCAAATTTATGTGTATTCAACTGTGGAGACAGAGCATGTTGCAAAGGTGCAAGTGACTTCTCCCCGGGCAGTGGAGGTCGGAGCTCAGACACGGACGCAGACAGCAGCACTGACAATACAAATAAGACAAAATAGAGAGCCTTACTCTCCCTTCCTGGAACAGAATGAGCAGCGCCAAGTATATTCTGGTCTGTTCAGGAATGAGCTTTCTCATCTATGCCACCGATAAAGAGAAATGACACCTGAAACTTTGGAAGGTATAAAAAGATTTGCCACCTATCCATTTAAAATGGTTTTTGAAATCAATGACAATGAGGCATGCCCTCCCTCAAGTCCAAACCCTTGCTAATCACCTTGTGGTCCCTGGATGCACCAGAAGTGTGAGCATCTGTGGGAGCTACCTTGGAAATGCAGAATCTCAGGCCTCACCTTGTCCCTCTTGGAATCAAAATCTGCATTTTTAACAAGATCCCCAGGTGTTTTGAATGCAGTGCTTGGAAAAGCTTAGCTTTTCCTCTGTGGCTACATACTTCTCTGTTACAGCTGCTTACTTCTATATGGAGGCCCCATGGAAGGTGACCTCCTGCCTCTCACTCCGCTGTGCAAAGAGCACCAGCATGTTAGGGGTCCTGGTTGGAGGTGCTTTCAACCTATCACTGGTCAATTAATGCAGCTTTTAGTTGCAATTATTGGACATCACTGCTCCACAGATGCTTCTGGCAACTGCAAACAGGTTTTTTATACCATCCCTTCAATGGGGCAGGTTTTGTCTAGAAGTACCTGTTTTCTTTCCTTTTGCATCATTCAATTTCGCCAGAATGGAAAAGCTTTGAATTATCAGTTTTTCTAAAATAAACTGCTGTTCCTTTCCTAAAGTAGAATGTACTTGCCACTCAACTGCCTGTAATTGCAGCAAGAGCTGCTGCTGACCTGGGGACTGTTATTCAGCCGAGTGCTATTACTTTCCACAAGGCAAGTTTATAGATTTGAACTTTACACACAGTGGGGGGAGGGATAGAGGGAGAGGAAACTCCAGATAATGAAATAGAATTTTAGAGAAAGAAAAAAAATATATATATATATACATAAAAGAACACAGTAGTCAAATAGCACATTGGTTAAATATCTAGGATTATGGATTCAGACCAACTAGATACAAAGCCTGGCCCATCCCTGCCGACATGGCCAGTTCCTAATTCAATCTGCAATTCAGGTTTTCAAGTTCTCAGTTTCCTACCTTGGGAATAGTAATAGCACCTGGTCAGGTAGTCAAGAGGATTAAATGATACGTGCAAAGCAATTAGCACAGTGCTTAGTCACAGCAGATTCTCAATAATGTTTAGTAATAATCTTTCATTTCACTTCTTGTCAAAATACTGCAATTTGGTTTCTGAGTTACATGACATTAGACCAAACTTCAATTGCATTTAACAAGATATGCAGATGAAAATGTGATAAAACAACTTCTTTCTAACATGCAATATTGCCAAATTTCTCTCCTCTTTAGACTAGAAGAAACTCTCTTATTAGAGATGGAACAAAATCACACGGTTTGGAGCTTCTTCTGACCAGGTCTGTGTCTGAGCTGTGCTGACTCTGGGCCAGACCAGTGTGGACTAACTACCTTCTCAAGGCTTCCAAGGGGTCTCATGGGTGTTTCACAGGTTCCACCAACCCAGCAAAAGCTGGAGGAAAGGAAACAGGATTAACTTTTTGATTAGAAGGCTGATTAAACACTGGAACAGGATACCCAGGGAGCCTGAAGGACTTCCATCTCTGGGGAACTTTTAAACAAGAGACCTAACTGTCTGGCCTGTATCACTTGGGTCTTCTGTTTGGAGGCAGGAGATTGAAGGGAACAAACTCACAAAGCAAACATACATTTTAATGCTAATGTTTTTCTCCATTGGTGGAATTAATTTCCTCAAAATATTCACAAAAACAAACTCCTGACTATCCTCTACCCTCACCCTAAGATTCCTGTCTCCCTCTTGGCCATTCTGACTGCACTCAGTATGGTTGTGATTTATTTGTTGACATGCTGTGACTTCTCTACTGGGCCACACAGTCCCTGGGATGGAACACAATACCTGTGCATGAGAGAAGTAGGGTGGTTGTTTAGTTGGACAGATGGAGAGACATTTAAAAGAGTCTATGCTATTCTACTACCCAAATTTTAGATAGCTCATTTATTTATCTATTCAATGTTTATTGAACTGAGCTTGGACAAATGAAAATATTTTTACAGCACCTCCCATGCGTGATGCAAACCTTTCCCCAAAGTACCTCTGGGAGTGGCAGAGGCAGAGAAATCCATGATTCTACCACCAAAAAGCCCAGCAGCTTCAGTCTCATGAAAGTATTCGGTACAGGTTAGAAACAATATATTGCAATTCTTTGTCTCTTACAGAATTACTGAGTAGCTTTTTAAACCCCCCATGGGCTCTGTCCACTTTAACTCTGAACTATGCTGCACATAGGAAGGAAATAAAATATCCCTGGTTACCTGGGATGAAGGCTTTGTGAAGATCCCTTCAATAAAACACTTTTCTAGTCCATTTTCCTACTTAGCAGTTTTCACTCCAAAGGAGTGTCCCTGAGGCTACTCAAGTGACTGCATGGTGTGCCAGAGGGTGAGTTTTCGATGGGGAGGAAGGCTTGCTTCCTTCAAAAACTCTCTTGATAAAGAGAAAAGCCACAATCTATGGGAATTTCAGTTTCAGTGTGCAAGTGACTGGCCTATAAACATAATTTTTAACAGCTTTTCTTCAGCTACTCTGTTTAATTAATCTTCAGCCATTAACCATTCATTTAAAATGCCACTTACAAAATCTTAATTTTGCACATTATCAGCTGGTTCACAAACAGCTAACCATGAGCAGAAGCATAATGATCTCTCTCCCTGTTCTTAGAGCTCACCAAGCTTATAGCCAATTTTGGTTTCTTAATTAACCATATGCATATTAGAATTTAAAATTAAATGACAGTTTTTTTAAAAAAAGAATTAATGTGCAATGAAATATTAACACCAACCTCATCTTATTGCCTTTTGAAGAGCCTGGAGGCAGTGCCAGGCCTGGGCCGCCCTGGAGGCCTGAAGGTGATAGAACTGCGAGAATGTTCCTCACTCAGCTGAGTTTCCCTAATTGATTCTATTCTTGCAGTGATATTTGAGATGGATTGTTCAAATTCTTCATGTTTTATGTTTAAGGAATAACAATTGTCATCCCCAAGACATTCTTTAGCACAGGGCTTCAGAAATGACAAATCTAGCAGCACATCCTTTTCTTTTTTGTGGTTGACCCCTGTTAGGTGAGTCAGTTCAAACCAAGTTAGGGGCCAGGAAAGGATTTTCAGGGCAAAAAATAATTGTAGCTGACACTGAAATGACTTTTTCTCTAACCAGGACTCTGATTATTAGATCCTACACAGAAGGCACTTGCAATTTTATAGGTGCCAGCTAGGGTCAAAGTCCAAGTTAAAAACAGGGTACAAAATTGTGCAGGCTGGTTCATCATACTACATGGAAGGCTTTCACCTTGAGCCAGTGCCTGGGTCACCTCTGAAATTTGATGGATGGTTTACATCAAATCTACCTCCAAACTTCAGAGAGTAGGCCGTGACCCTGAAATAGATTTGATTGGTGGAGTAATGTACTTCTAAATTGTACACATTATATTTTCGAGAATTATGGTAATCTTAGACATCTTTCTTTTGTTTAATATTAAAAAACAGAGATTCCAAGGACAAAATAACTAATCACAAATGAAAATTATATTTTATCAGCAACTAAAACTCCATTCTCCTGGAATGTGGAAAATTGTTAAAAGAATTCATTAAAAATATTTCACAACACCATGGGAGTGAAAATGGAAAAAAAAAAAATAGCAGGCCGTTTCTGAATTACAATATGCATGAGTTAAGCATTTCTGAATTCATTAGACACATGCTAAAGGTGATATGTTGGTGGATATGAGACTTGTTTTAGTTATATTATTACCTGTGCAAATTACTGAAGCTGGTTTTGACTGAGAATACATGTGCAGGTGTCAAAAAAAAAAATTAAGACTGTAATTAGAAATAGAAATGTACTGATTGATGAAAGAACTTAAACCCAAACACAAGCATAAACTATTTGAGTCTCAGAAAACTTGGCATTTTGTAATCCTCTTAGCAATTCAATTTTTAATCCAAGTAAGTATTTAAAATACCAGCATATCTTGACTCTGCAATTTCTGAGGCTGTAGTCCAAGAGAATGACAATAATTTATTCTCCTAGAACGCCTTCCAAACTGAATGGAATCATGAGAGCTTTCCAAAGCATAATGTATAAAACCCACTGAACTATGTCAATTCTTTGATTCCTTCACTGTTCAATTCATTTAACAAACATGTATTGGATAACCACTATGTGCTAAGCACTGGGAATGCAGATATTTAAGTCTTGTCCACAAAAAGTTAACAGTCCCATTGGGCAAATGTGGCAATTACCCATAAAGTTTAGTTTTGATTTTAGTATTTTCCCTTTTGAGCATTCCTTGAGCTAAGGAAGTAACTGTTAAAATGCTGAGAGAAGAAAGACACCATAAATGAATTATTCAAATGAAGTATGGATCCTAGGCCAGCAGCATCAATAACAACAGTTTGATAGAAATGCAAATTTTAGGACTCCACCCCAGACCTACTAAATTAGAAATTTTAGCAGTGGATTCCAGACCTGGGGTGTAATAGCTCTCCAGGTGATTCTGATGCAAGCTCAAGTTTGAGAACTATTACCTTAAACCATTGCAAGTCAACCTTTCATCTTAGGAGCTTATATTTATCAGATTAATACGATATCTCACATCTCTGAGAGTGAGTGATGGGTTGGGAAATAGGTTAGATCACTGGGAATCAGAAAGCAAAAGTTCCTGGACAGGTTGAGAATTATGGCTACCTTGAGATGTGGTTATGAACAAAATGGAGAAACTTTTATATACCCTTTCATGAAATGGAGAACCTGTGCTAGGGCAAATCTTCCAGTTCACCAGAAAGAAAGACGATACCCTGAAACCTGATTAATTTATACAATTACTAAGCTTCATTCTTTGTTCTCTACTTGGTGTTGGCAAGAGTACTTTCTTTCACTTCTAGATACTTTTCAAGTCCCTTTCTACATGAGGGCTTTCCCCCATGCTGCTCTTCTGTCTGAAATACCTTTCACATCCCTTTTACCAACAAATTTCTACTAACTACTTATTCTTCAAGTCTCACCTTCAATGTTACTTTCTCAATGAATTCTTCCTTGATCCTTCTTCATGTGAAATAAGTTTATAGTACCTTCTACTCTTCCTTGGTAATACTGAAGAAGCAGTTACAAATATTTGATATTTGTTTCCTAGTAGATCTAAAGTTCCATGACATTAAGGATTATGTTCAAATCTTATTCAGTAAGTATTGTTAAATGAATGAGAATTCATTAAGTCAGTAAACTTTATGGAACTCAAATGAATATTAAAAAAAAACGTTTCCTAATACCTGGCCTAGGAGCTAAACTACTTTAGGACACATCATCATTGGTTCCTGTTAATTCCCTTGTCTTTTATCTTGAGAACTTCCTATTTCCTACCTGATAACTTGACAGCTTTAACATACCTTCACTCCTCAAGTATTCAAGAATCTGAAGAGGTGTGGTATCTTAACCCAAGAGGTAAAGAACAGCTCAAAGATGACATGTTTTATGGCCAAGGACAACAGATTAGGTAGAGTTAGGATTGTAGCTAAGATTTATGACCCATTTAAAATTCCATGCTATTGTACTGTGAAAAAGATGATAATCTCAAGAGAAATAATAATTAAATGCTGCTTAAGAGGCAATGCAATGCATATAAAATGTCTCAATACTGGACATGTATTAAGTGTTCAATAAGTACTATTATTAACTATCTTCATCATAACTATCACTATCTCAGCCTTGAAAATTCCCATAGGTATTATAATGTTAGATTCTAAACTCCATATATGCACAGGTTCTAGGCATACTTTTTCTGATATAGCTAAGATTGGAGAAATTCTGACTTGGGAGAAAAAAATGGCCCAAGAGAAATTTTATGAGCTGAGCTTCTTCTAAACTGCATGTAGACTGAACTGATCTGGAAGTTACTACTGAAGTCTATGGCTTTACATTTTTCATGTTTTCCAGTGAATTAGTTTTGAGACTTGGAAATCACATACACACATAAAAAGGTGTTTTTCAGACTCTAAATTGGAATTAAGCACATATAAGCCTTTGGCACAGTAATTTCCCTAATTTCTGAAACACTTAGATCTAGTTATGCTTCTCTTTCTTGGCACTTCTTAATTTTCACTCACTTAAGTGCCCAGATAAACCAATTTATAAAATACTTGCCAGCTTTCACCAACACTGGCCTCACTGCCAGAAGGATACGATTGGAATAAAGCTTCAGTGAGTGGAAAACTGTGGTAGAAACAGGAAAACAGACAATGAGAGGGAGAGGCTTGAAGTTAAGCACCACCAGATTAGTTGTTCTCTATGGAAGAACATAAACTATAAGAGAATGTAATAAACCCATTCTCTGTCTTGTTAAATGTGCTTACTGGGTTGTTAAGAATGGTCTATAGGGTTTCTGAATGAGGGCATGGTTGGGAGAGGTAGTCTTAAAAATGTTATTGATGTAAAGATTAAGAGACTACATTCAAGAAGAACATGAGGGTGATTGCTATTCTTTGGAGCCTCAACAAGAAAGACCAACATAAAACATTGAATGCTAATGAACAATCATGTCTATAATTTTTCCAAAAATGGCGTATATTTACATCCAAATCTATAATCATTTGTGAGTGCCTACTATGCATCAGGCCATATGAAAAAGCTGAGTAATGATGGAATAGCTTGTTGTATTCTCACTTTCATGAAGATAACCAGACCAGCTGGACAAACTTTATAAAAAATTGCCTGAAGGCCTTAGAGATCTCCCGAAGCAGCTAGAAGTTGAGGAGCTACGACTGATTCTGAAAAGTAGGTAAGAACATCTATCTGCAAATTATTGGCTGATTCATAAGTGGCACAGATCAATAGCACTGGAATCTCAGAAAGAAAAGAGAGAGAAACAATATTTGAAGAGACACCAGCTGAAAATTTGGCAAAACTGACAAAGGACATTAAACCACAGATTTAAATAGCTCTACAAATCCTAACTTGTTTTAATACATTAACACACACACTCGCACACACACACACATTATAGTAAAAATACTGAAACACAAAGAGACAAAATTTTAAACCATTAAAAAAAGACACACTGTCATCAAAGGTTTAACAGTTGTCTGATAAGAGACTTATGAAAGAAAACACCAAAAGCCAGAAAATAATAGAGTGATATCTTTAAAATGGTAGAGGAAAAAACCCAACAATGACATATCCAGAGAAAATACCCTTAAAAATGAAGATGCAATAAAAATAGTTTAAAAACAAATAAAAATGGAGAGGATTTTTCATATTACAAGAAATAGCTCAAGAAGTTACAAAGGAAAAAGGAAAAAGAAATTTTCAGAAAGAAATAGCAAGAAACAGAAATAGTTAAAATAAATGAAGTTACCATGTAAAATGAAAATTACAACATATTATAAAGTTCAAAACATTTTAGATTTAAAATACATGAAAACAGTCTGAAAGAAAGAGGGATTAAATATAAACTGTTTCATGTTGCATTCAGTGTTCAAGAAATGATAAAAGTACTAATTTATCTTGGACTACAATAAGTCAAGAATGCATGTTGTCATACCTTAATACTAAAGGCACTAAAAGAATTAAAAAAGAAAACCTCAGGTGAAAAATTGAATAATATAAAATGTTTGACAATTAGTCTTTACAAAAGGTGGAAAAAATAAACAGAACAAGTAGAAAAAATAAATCAAATTATACTTGCAGTAAAATTAAATGTAAATAGTCTATACAATTAAAATACAGATATTGCCTGACTGGACATGAACAAGGCACAAAATCAAACTAATCCCTTTTATAAAAGACAGACTCAAAGTAAAAGGATCGAGAAATATTGAAAGTAAAATGATGAGAATAATACACCATACAAAAATTAAGCAAAGCAAAGATAGCATAACTATATCTAAATCAGACAAAGAGGACATTAAAGTAGTAGTCATTTGTAGAAACAAAGTGAGATGAATCACAATGATTAAAGGACCAGTTGTCCAGTAAAATATAACAATGCTAAATCTATGTGAGCCAATACCAAGCTTCAAATTACATAAGGCAAAAATTGACAAAACTAAAAGGAGAAATAGATGAATTCACAATCATGAAAGTCTGTTTTTAACTTTAAAACAGAAGGTAAAAAAATCTACAGAACATTTATTTGACCATGATGAAATTATATTAGAAATCGACAACAGAAAGATAAAAGGAAAATCTCCCAACACTTGGAAACTGACCAACACATTTCTAAATAATCCATGAATCAAAAAAGAAGTCTCCAGGGAAATGAAAAATTTCTTTGAACTGCATGAAATGAAAATACAACATATCAAAATTTATGGGATACAACTATAACAATGTGGAGCAGGGAAATTTATTGTACTAACTACTTACAGTAGAAAAATACAAAGTCTAAAATAAATAATATAAACTCCACTGCAAGAAACTAAAAAAAGGAGAGAAAAGAAACAAAGCAAACAGAAGGAAGAAAATTATAAGAACCAGATGCCAATTAAATAGGAAACAGAAAAACAATAAAGAAAATTAATAAAACAAAAAAGCTGATTCTATTGAAAAATCAATAAAATTAACACACCTCCACTAGATTGGCAAAGAAAAAAAAGAAAGAAAACAAATTACAAATAGCATCAGTGAAATATAATATTATAACAAACTGCAATTTAATAAAAGAAGGGAATAGTCTACCTATTGACTAATAAAATAATACTATCAGCAAATCCAAACACATAAATTTGACACTGTAGATGAAATAGATCAACGAGGGAAGTAAAAATTATCACAACTCACACAATATGATTAATTTTAGTGGTCTTATTATTAATGACATTGAATTCATAATTAAAAGCATTTCAAAAAAGAATTCTCTGGGTCCAGATGGTTTCACTAGAGAATTCTACCAAGTATTTAAGGAATTACTATACTCTTTCCAGGAAAAGAAGATGTATCATCTATTGAATAGTAAGTGAGGCTAGTATGACCCCAATGCTGAAACTAAGGTGAACACAAAAAATGTACAGACCAAAGACTGCAGACCAATAGACCTCATGAATATAGTTGCAAAAAATTATTAGCAAATAAAATTAAGGCATGTATAAAAAGTATTAAACACCATTACCAAATGGTTTTATTCCAAAGATGCAAGTTTGTTCAATGCTTGTACACCAATAACTGTAGCCCAATATATTACTGGGCTGGGGGAGAGAAATCACATGATCATATTAATTGAAGCAGAATTTTTTTTAGTAAAACTCTATCCATTTATGATAAAAAAAAACCTCAGAAAACCAGGAATTAAGAAAACTTCCTAAACTTTATAAAGACTTCTATAAAAAATAAAACCTATAGCTAACATCATACTCAATGTAGAAAGACCAAATGGTTTCCTCTAAGAATAGGAACAAGTCAAGAATTTTTACTCTCACCACAGCTGTTCAGCATAATACTGGAAGTTCTAGCCATTATACTAGAAAAGAAAATAAAGATACACATATGGGAAAGGAAGAAATAAAATTTACATTCATATGAAAACTTCTGGTGATTGTTAATAGCAGCTCTATTTATAATAGCCCCAAACTGGAAACAACTAATATATCCCTCTATAGGTAAATGATAAAACTAATTGCTGTATATCCAGTCCATGGAATACTACTCAGTGATCAACAAGGATGAATTGTTGACACCCACAACAACTTGAATGGATCTCTAGAGATTTACGTTGTGTGAAAAAGCCAAAATGATCACCTACTCCTCCATTAATGTGATTCAATTTATGTAGCATTCTAAAAATGGCAGGTTTATACAGACAAAAAGCTGATATCCAAGGGTTAGAGATGGTGGAAAGATGGGTGTGTAACTCTAATGGAGTAGCCTGAGTAATATCATTGTGGTGATGAAAGGGCTGGTTTGCAGAAGTGGTTACATATATGATAAAATGGGATTAAACTACACACACATGTATCAACATTAAATTCCTAATTTTCATACTGTATTATAATTATGTAAAATGTAACTACTGGAGAAAACTGGGTGAAGGGTGCAAGGAACTTCTCTGTAGCATATTTGCATCTTCTGATGATTTTATAAAATATTCAAAATAGTTAAAAATTTTAACTATGACTTTATATAACTGTAAACATATGGTTATGAAAAAAGTAAATAGAAATATCTGAAATCATGTTGACAAGAACTGTCCATGCAAATTGAAAAATATCTACCAAATGGAGATGTAGGAACATTTTATAATTCTTTGCCTAACTTCAATTCACTAGGGGATTACAGTAATCTTAATAGCAGAATGGTATAAATGTCCAGATATCAACTTGTATAATATGGATTTAAAGTTAAATTATGTTTATTAACTTCCAGATTTTTAATTTTGAAATTTTTGTTAAATTCTTATAACAACAGTCTCATATAGGTAATATGATTATGTTCATTTTATAGATGAGGGAACTAATCCAAGGAGAAGGTAAGAAATCAGTAGGGAGAGTGGCATTAGATCCAGTTAGACTTTACACTAAGGATGGGCATGGCTCAGTCCCAGGCCACCTACCGACCTTGGCACAGAAAATCCCCTGTGTTTGCATTCTGACTCTTAGCGGTCTTGGCAATTTGGAAAATGAAAAACCGGGTAATGGCCAAGTTTGAGGGAATTCAGAGTGCTTGTTCAGGAAAGATTGAAAGTCTTTACAGAACAATGACTCGAATTATGTTTCTGGGTGAGTTCATATCAATCCTCAATCAACTTTCAAGATGGGAGGGTATTCCACTGCATATAAATACTAAAACATCTCTTTAAGACGATGGATATTTATGAGTACTAACATTAAAACTATCTTTTACTGCCCTTTTTCATTCCACTGATTATTTATTGTTTGAAAAGATAAATACAGGAAAGCAATTGACCTACCAATGGCCTGTTCTTGATTACACATTGCATTAAATACAGAAATTACAAAGAGGATACTTTAGAATCTGTCTTTAGCATCAGCAAAGATTGTATAATGAAAAGGTATGTGGCTTGGCCTAATAGATTAATGCAAACCACAGGTCACAAGAGGCCTGGAGTGTGTGGTAGATCAACCCACTCTAGCACTACTATGACGTAAGTCAAAGCCCATGGTTTCTGATCAGTCTTTATTCCTCTACAGCCTTGAGTAGGGATATGAATTTCCAGTATACATATGTTCATAGCACTATACGTACGAGCATATATACATTTTTTTAAAGATTGATTTATGTATGCATACAAGAGCTGGGGTACAGGCCAGAGATGCAGGGGGTGAAAGGATTTACCAGAGACAGAGTGGGGAACAGAACAGGCAGACTGAATGAAATACAATGCTGAGGGGAGCAGCAGGCGACACAGGAGAGGTCTGCTGCACTATGTGGGTTGCTCCCTTGCTGCCAGGGATCAAGCTGTGGATTACTTTGTAGTGCATTGTTTAATCCCTTTGCCACCAGGGAGGCCCTGAGCATATATACATTTTATATATATAACTTAAATGAAATATATAACTTAATATATAACTTAAATGAAAAAGATTAGGAAATAATTCCTATACTTGTCACAATCAATGTGACAATCTTTTCCATTTTTTCCTATCTTATTTTCTTAAAATAAAAACTGGTTGATTCTGCTAAGTTGATTTCAACATGTACATATAGGTCACAATTTGAAGGATGAACACCCTAGAATTGCTGGAAGCTCATGTATGGATTTTGGAGTCACACCTGGGTTGAATCCTGGCTCTGCCAACTTATTGCCTGTTTCACCACAGGTTAAGTTTCTTAATTTCTACGAGCCTCAAGTTTCTCATTTGTAAAATAGATACCTACCCTGTAGGATTCCTGTCATCTTTTTAAAGCATAAATCTAAAGATGTCATCCCAAGGGTTTCCTGTTGCTCTTGAGTTAAAGTATAAATGCTGGTACCTTAGGTTATATGAACTTCAGCAAGATGGTCCGTGTTGACCTTCAGCTCTTGCTTCCAGTTGGCTCTAATTTACACACCATACTCCAGCTCTTCTGATATATGTAGCTCCCTGATGACATCACATTTTCTATTTACATTTTAGGTGCATGCTTTTCTGATGCTTGATTAATTTCTACTTGTTCCTTAAGTCATAATATAGATATAGAATAATATAGAAGACTCCTTCAAGGAGTCCTCTTCAGCTACCTAGATGTGTATTCAGTGCCCCTCTCATGCTCCTATGGCATATTTGGCTTACCCTTTTGAGAACATATCACCATACTAATCCAAAACATTGGCTGCATCCCTCTAAAGAGCAGACAGCTCTATAATATGCTCTATTCTCTGTGTCATTTATATGTCTAAGAAAAAATTCTTTAACCCGTCCTCCTTCCCCCCTCCCCACACCTTCTCTTGGTAAACAGGATAAGTTAGAAAATTTATCCTAAGGAACTGGTCATTTTTTTGAAAAACAGTCAAGTCAATGCTTAAATGACAGCTTTAAGACATCAGAATGACTCCTGGACATTCTTCAAATCTACCTAGTGGTTGAGGCTGGCAGGGGGTGGAGGTCTTAGAGATAGATGCTCACTGAGCACCAACCCTCTTTGCTTAGCTCATGTATAATGAAGGAGAAAGTTCTCTACATTTGTCACCCAGGGAAGCTGACAATGTAGGCAGACATAAGTCTAGCAAAGTCCCAAGAGTAGGGCTCTCAGAAGATGGAAAAAATTAATGAGAACATCAAGTTTTAAAGAGAGGGAATGGAAGAAAGTAGAGTTAATGGCATATTGGTTACTATTAGCACTTATCTGGTCATAGAGATTCTTTCATTAAGAGATTTCTCATTATTGTTTAAAAGTCACTTAAAAATTGATGGCAATATGTTCTAAAAAAAATTTGATTGCTTTTTTCAACTGATGAATTTAAACCCTCTATGGAAATGGCATTTATCACAGGGATTCCCAAACTGAAATGAGATCACTTTGGCTCTGTTTATAGAAACTGAAAAAAAAAAAAAAAAAACTCCAAGTAATCTACTGTATTCCCCATGCAAGTCCCTGCACACAGCCTCACAAAGCCATGAATCATATTTGAGAACAACAACAAAGATGTCTTTAAAATGTGGGCAAAATTAACAGAAGAAATTGCCAGTGATTGGGACAGACACCAAAAGAAGCGTGAGACAAACACGACAAAGCAATGGGCTTAAAGGGATGCCGAACCTCTGAAATCAAGAAACTATTCGATGAAGAGAACTCACTTATCCTGCATTACCCCCATAGCATAAGATATGTTCACACTGATGGTTCACACCTGGCTCCGAAGCTCTCCTGCTAACACTTTTTCTATCCTT
Organism: Talpa occidentalis; assembly: GCF_014898055.3. Taxonomy (NCBI): domain Eukaryota; kingdom Metazoa; phylum Chordata; class Mammalia; order Eulipotyphla; family Talpidae; genus Talpa; species Talpa occidentalis. The sequence continues at coordinate 127,204,015 of NW_023603184.1, read as the reverse complement.
CATCACCCTTATCTCAGGATTTTCCCAAGCGTACTTTTTCAGTGGTCACAAAACCTAAAAATGTAAGTCTCCACACTTGCTTTGCTAAAATGATACCAGAAGTTATTCAGACTGAAATATTTCTGTCTCAGCTATGAAAGAGGGCCTACAAATAAGGATAGCTCCCACAGGGAGTTAATAAGAATATATGAGACAGAGTGCTATGTAGTATTAATCTATAACATTTGCATTATTAAAAGGAAATGGAAAAAAATGGAGAGAAATCATCTAGAGGTAATTTGTGGTGGACTGCATGGGCTGACTCCTTAAAAGCCACTTGAAACTTCTTTTTCCCTTGTCTTTGTTTACTGGAAAGATGAAATACTATTACTCAGTACCTTCTGTAACTAGAAGAGAATTTTATTTATTTATTTTTTAAATATTTTATTTTATATAATTCTTACATCATTTTTTATTTTTGCACAATGTATGCATTTTCATTTTGGTTATATTCCCCATACAATTGCACCTCCCCTTATTTTGACCCTAATCCTTCCTCTCCCCGGCCCATCCATCCCCCTACGTGGTATGTTTCTGGTTTATAGTTGCTTGTTGATTTTGATTTTTACTTTGTATTAATTAGTCTTTTTCCTGGTCCCTTATTTAGGTTTTCTAAATTCCTGCTATGAGTGAGACCATCTGGTATTTTTCTTTTCTTTCTGGCTTATTTTGCTGAGCATGATCCCTTCCTGCTCCATCCATGTTGCTGCAAACTACATGTGTTTATCTTTTTTGATTGCTGAGTAATATTCCATTGTGTATATGTACCACATCTTCTTGATCCAATCATCTATTGTGGGGCATTTGGGTTGTTTCCATAGCTTAGTTATTATAAATAGTGCTGCTATAAACCTAGGGGTGCAGGTGCCCTTTGGAATTAATGTTTCTGTGTCCTTTGGGTAAATACTTAGGAGTAGAATTGCTATATCATATGGAAGCTCTATCTTTAGTAGGTCAAGAAATTTTCACACAGCTCTCCATAGTGGTTGGACCAGTTTGCACACCCACCAGCAGGAGAGTTCCTTTTTCTCCATATCCTCGCCAACATTTGTTGTTGCTAGATTTTTTTAATATGTACCATTCTCGCTGGTGTAAGATGGTAGCTCATTGTAGTTTTTGATTTGCATTTCCCTGATTACAAGTGATGTTTAACATTTTTTCATATGCCTGTTGGCCATTTGCATT